>NC_138062.1:602735-1802735 GCF_964194185.1 Rhinolophus hipposideros
TGTAGAGGGGAGGCTGAGTGAAATTGTGGAGCTTGAGGACAGTGATACCTGTGGACAGTAGGTTTCCACGTTTACCTTATGTGGTGGCTGGAGGCTGTGACGTTTGATTTCCCTGATAGTTGTAGAAAGAAAGGAAATGCGATTTCAGTAGAAGAAAGGAAGTGTTTGCAGCTCCCGTGAGGCTCCTAAGCAGGTGTGTCCAGGGAGCCGACTGGCTGGGAATAGAGTCCAGACAGCACAGAAGCACAGCCAATGGTGGCGTCTGGCTCTCAGACCCTTAGTGTTAAAGTGTATCTTCATGGGCCATTTCGTCTCCTTCTATCTGTACCATGATGTCAACAGCAAGGGCAGTTACTCTCTTTTGGGATGTGGGGAAATTGAGGCACATGTGGGTAAACCAAGGTCTTGTAACAGGCTAGGGATGGAGCCGCAAGCCCATGGCCACTGAGTGGGGACGCCTTTGTGCCAGCAGTCGTTGGGTCCCCCTGCGCTGCCCCCACCCCTGCCATGCGGGAGGCCCCGGGGCTCTGCCCGCCGCCCACGGGAGTGGCCCCAGCTCAGGCGCCAGCCACTCTTAGAGCCCTTTTGCTAAACACACTTCTGAACACATGGAAGCTACAAATACACTTTCTAAACTATGGTTGGCGACGTCGTTTTGAGTCATTGTTCTTGTCCAGGCCCACATTGTTCTACTTTTTCTTGCAGTTTCTTTCTTTTTTTTTTAATTTTACTGGGGAATATTGGGGAACAGTGTTTCTTTCCAGGGCCCATCAGCTCCAAGTCATTGTCCTTCAGTCTAGTTGTGGAGGGCGCAGCTCAGCTCCAAGTCCAGTCGCCGTTTTCAATCTTTAGTTGCAGGGGGCACAGCCCACCATCCCATGCGGGAATCGAACCAGCAACCTTGTTTTTGAGAGCTGGCGTTCTAACCAACTGAGCCATCCAGCCTCCCTTTCTTGTTTGCAGTTTGTTGTGTTCAGGTCCTTTCATAGGGACTCCAGAAACACATTTTTTCCCCCATCTTATGTTAATGAGTCCAAATAAGATTTTCTGATTTGTTATTCTTGATATTACATTTTACTGAAAATATACTTCTAGTTTTCTTGAATCCTTTTGTCCGTGTTATGCTCACTACTCCGTCTTATTTTAATCCTGGGAATTTTGTTTCAAAACAGACTTTCCTATTTGTAACACAAACATGATTTGGCTGTTATTTTATTAACTTTCAGATTTTCAGACCCAACCATTAATGCCCATTGCAAGATTATGTGAGCATTGATTACACTTCCAGAATTTTATGGGTGTATATACTCACTATATGAGGTGATCAGTCTCTTTTCAGGTGTAGCTCTCTGTAGCTTTTTTCTTCATTGGCTCTTAGTCTTTGTGACAAACCATTTGAACTGGGCTTCTTGAAGAAGAAGAAAGGCTACACAGTTGGCCAGTGTGCCCACTACACGGAATCGCGTCCATATGGCCACAGAGCCGTCCTTGGCTCTGGGAACGAAACTCATGATGGAACATTCTGTTCTCTCTCTCTCTCTCTCTCTCTCACTCACACACACACACTGTGTAAGATGGGATCCATGTTCACAGATTCAAAAAAAAGCTTTTGTTGTCAGCTATTTGTTTCCTCTAAGTCTATACATACGGTTTTTTCTTGAGACATTTCTTGTTTTCGTGTTGAACTTACCATCTTTGAACTTCAGACTCTCTGAAGTTCACATGGACTCATGGACTTGCGTCTGACCAGGGAGACAGAGAAGTCAGGACACTTATGTTGTCCTTTGACTCTGAAAATCAGCTCATTGGGTGACTACAAGTTTGTAAGAGCTTCTGTGTCCCTCAGCATTCCAGGTTAACCAGGGAACATCTGCTTTCTCCATCCTCCATTCTCCCATCAGCGTGGAAAAATGCTGAGAATTGATGTCTATAAAATTTTGTATAGAATGGAATTATTATCTCATGTCCCAGTCGAATTCCGACATTAAAATTACTAGTCTGGTAAACACACACACACACACACACACACACACACACACACACACATATCTGAAAAGCATAATGAAAAGCATTTTCATCTGCAATAAAATAAAGCAATTTTTAAATTTTTGAAATAAAATTAATACTGATCTTTTGTCTCTA
This sequence comes from Rhinolophus hipposideros, assembly GCF_964194185.1. NCBI lineage: Eukaryota > Metazoa > Chordata > Mammalia > Chiroptera > Rhinolophidae > Rhinolophus > Rhinolophus hipposideros. The sequence continues at coordinate 604,878 of NC_138062.1, forward strand.
TGCTCATTTATCTGGGAACAGGTGGTGTGGAAACGCTGAACACTAGTTGTCATTTTGTCCTGAAACTTGAAGGAATTAGGGCAGAAACATCATCAAATCTAAATCTTTGGATTAACACTTTGCAAGCCTATCCAAGTCTAGTATTGCATTTTAAAGGAACTAAGTTTATAGTAAGACAAGCCTTTTGGGAGAAGAGTAAAATGGCACACATGGCTCTAAATTTCTCTTAGTAGGACAGACTTGAAATTTCATACAGAAGGCCCATCTTTTTCTACCCTTCTGAGTTAAATTGGATGAGGAGCTACTCTGGCAATAATATTGTAGTTAAAATGGTTCCGAGCAGTCTGCCTCTTACCTCGGACCTCACAGCACTGCGTGTGACTTCCACAGCCAGGACGCTGGGTGAGACCATCAGGAAGGCCTCCCAGCCCTGGTCCTTCGAGGCGGACATCACGAACGGAATGAAATGTGGAAATATGACACTAAGCAAGGCTTGGTAATGGAGAACTATTGGAAACCATCTATTCCTCCCTGGCTCAGCATCACCGTGGGTGTCACCGTGAGCTCTAATCCTTCTGGAGACACCATGATGGGAGTCAGGGGCAACCTGAGAAAATGATGACTGAACTCTCTTTCTCTCTCTGTCTTTATAACTCACAGATATTTTTTTCAATTTAATTTTTCCAGCTTTTATCAAGGTACAATTGACAACAAAATTGTAAGATATTTAACAAAACGTAATGATTTGATATATATATTTGCACTGTGAAAGAATTTCTCCCTCCAGTTAGTATACACACCCATCACCTCACATCTTCTTCTTTTTTTCTTTCTGGTGAGAACATTTAAGTTCTCCTCTCTTAGCCAATTCCCATTATACCGTAGTGTTATCAGCCCGTCACTGTGCTGTACGTTAGATCCCAGACCTTATTCATCTCATAACTGGGAGTTTGGGCCCTTGTGCCAACCTCTCCCCACCCTCCAGCCATTGGCAACCACTTTTCTACTGTCCGTTCTATGGGTGCAAATTATGTATTTGTTTTTAGAGTCCTCACATAAGTGACCCCACAAAGCATTTGTCTTTCCCTCTCTGGTTTAGCTCACTCACATCACCCCCTCCAGTGAGTGTTCTCTCAAAGGAATGGGTGTGAGAACCACTGTGGGGGAGGTGAGATTGTACACGCAGAGTGGGAGCAGGAAGTGGAAGCGTGGCCACGTGAGGCCGGGTAGGAGCGCATCCCGCAGGGCTCTGGAGCCATGTGAAGGCTTTTGTTGTAAGGTGTTTGTTGTGAGCCGATAGGAGTTTGGACACCAGCCTGAAGGAGCCCCGAAGGACGCAATGCTCAGTATTAGGAGACCATCGCAGGGTTCCCTCTAGAGGCAGGCGGTGCTACTTAGAATGAGAGCTGGTGTTCGGGGGCTGGAGGAAGGAGCCTGCTTGAGAGAGATGCAGTGCGGACGTCAGAGCACCAGGGAGGTGAGGAAGAGGTGGTGACAGGTGACTTCCACATTTCTCCCTCACCTGGCAGGTAGCGAGAACACGGGATGAGGACAGGGTTTGGTTTGGTTTCGTTTTGGTGGGAAGGAGGGTACAGCTCATGAGTCGCATGTAGACGCCCAGCAAGAAGTTTACGGGAATTCTGAGCCAGGTCTGGAGCTCAGCGGAGAATTCTGGGATGGAGTGTAGACATGACGGGTCTCCCAGCCCAAATGGCTGCAGAGGCCGTGGACTTGAATGAGACTGCTGAGGCTCTGAGCCAGGGAGGCAGAGGTGGAAGAGGTCTGGGTTGTCAGGAAAGTTTTCTTATTGAAGGAAAGAAAGTGATGAAGAAAATTTGGGATATATGGGAAAAAAAAATTTTTTTTTAAATGATAATAATTGTCCAGAGGACTCTGGGTCCTTCCTGTAAAGTGAGTGAAAATAGCAGGCTTGGAAGAGTTGCACTGAGAGCCAGTTCAGAGCAGTAAAATTGGCATTTGGTGCCCACGTGGACCGGCTCCGGCTTACGGAACTGTGGTGCATAAAAGGCAGGGTCACTGTGAGGATTGAAGGAGGCGATGGACTGTTGGAGGCCGGCAGCCTCCACCAAGAAATGCTCCCTGAAGCAGTGCCGCCTGTGACCCGGGATGGGGACGCACTGCCCAGTGACAGATGGCCTTCCAGTTTCGGCCTGTAAAGGTGCTTACAGCTGAACACCCTGATTCTGTACTAATGTGATTTAGTAAATCTTCACGTGCCACAACCGAGACAAAGACATTGCCTGTGGGCACAAACCAGGACTTACCCTTCGCAATTAGACCTGTGAAGACTGTCCTTTGAAAGCATAATAGTTTTATCATCTCAGTGGCCATGACATTGGTTGTTTGGGGCAGACATGCTCCAGGAAACCCATCTGACCAGTCAGCCTGGTTGTTTGTTTCTGGGGACGTTTTAAAGCTGACACATCCAGGCAGGACAATGAGAATATATTTTTGTTTGACATATGGATGGGCCATACTTCTGTCCTGTTGTGGGTGAGCTTTGAGGAATATAGTCTTCCCTCCAAATGACTCAGGTCCACATTGTAGCTTTTCTGTTTTGAGATCAAGGCGCTGTGCACCAAGACTTTTTAAAGCAGATCAGCACTTTCAGAAGGGAAGTACCCTCTAGGTGGAGCTTGGCGGTCTCTGTCTCAGTAAGGATGTCTGTCGTCCCATTTCCAGGAGCGGGGCTCAGCCTTGCCACTGCAGATGCAATTGTAGTGTGTTTCTCTAGATGAGGGCTGTCCCCTGACACAGAGACCCCGCAAGGGACAGACCCAGGCACTTCAAACAATCGGCTTGGTGTCCGCTGTCCCTGGTATGAGGTCCAGATTCTACATGGCAGCCATACGTGTCCTCTGATTTCAAAAGCATGATAGTTTCCCCATCTGTCACATTTCCCTCTTTCTGCGGCTGCCCAAGTCCAAGTTTTCTGTCACGGCACTGAGCTGCTTCTGAGTCCTGCTTGTCACCCCCGATTCCTGCTGCCAACGCTGTTTCCACCAGCCCTGATAGCTGTACCCTGACGATCGATGTAGTTTTAACTATGTACATGTGGAAATCCTTTGCGAATGGGAATATACTTGTATTTCCAGGTATAAATGATGAATAAATACCCCACAGCACTCTCCGTCTCTGTGAGCGACAGTCCCAAGTGTGGTCTGCGTGAGTTCTGGGTCATTACATGGCCAGGATTCGTTCTCCCAGGTTCTGTCTTTGGCAGGCTGAGAACTAGCACGTGCTGAGCAGCTGTTGAGTCCTGAGTGTGTCACGTGGGGCTGGCTAACTTGTGTGGCCATCTTTCCTTTCTCGGTCCTCGCACCCTGTGGGAGCCCTGCCCCTCCAGCAGCCTGGGGAAGAGCTTCGAAGGGGTCAGTCTGTGCCAACCCCACACTCAGGAAGGGAAGAGCTCCACATTGCGGCTTTCATTGCCCTCACACTATTGTGTCGCTCAGACATTACTGAATCTCTTTGTGTGCCCAGTCTTGTTCTCATTTCTCTTGGCATAACCAGTACACTAGACGTGCAGTGGGACCTCGCTTAGCTCTCACACTGCTGGTATCACACAGGAGGTAGGAATAGCCCTGGGGTGATCACTGCTGAGTGACTGAGAAAACTCACAACAAATATTTTGGAATAAAGGAGCAGGACACTTTTAATTTGCAAAATTAAGAAACAGTGTTTGAGCTGCAATGGAGCGTGTGTGTCTGCACCCCTTCGCGACTGTGTGTTTTAGTTGTTGAACCGGCGCACAGAGTTCGCTCATCGTTAAATGACAGACAACAATAGACACCGCTGAAGGGAGCGCTCATTTTGGTTCGTACATTCACAGGCTTTGGGATCACGTCTCGGCATTAAAGGGTGCCATCTGGCTGCCTTCTGTGTTTCCTAATGAAGCTCAGGCTGGTCGTGCCGTTGTTGACGGGGCTAAAGGAAGCATGGCCTTAGATGAGTTGGCCCAAGTGAACCATGTGGTGTTTGGATGTGTTAGGTGCATTTCAAAGAGTGGGAGCAGCATTTTATTTTCTCGGACACAGTTGGGTAGAAGTAAGAAACCTATTTGGTGATCATTAATTTACAAATTTTTTTGGTATAATGTGCAAGAGAAGTAAAAGAGTTATAGCTTATTTAGACTTTTAATTGGGAGAGTCAAAATTCTTTGATTCTTACTACATATGTATCTACTCAACCTCAAAATAATAAAACAATAAGCAATTACATTATTGCTGTGGCTTAACTCGAAACAATTATTTCTGGTTTCTGGATCTTGCTGCCTCCGGGGAACATAAGAGCACCCCCCAGTGGTTATTATTGACTTAATTTTCACAATGTTGTGGACCTCTCCTCAGTCGTCAGTGTCTTTGCTTTTGGGGGTGACACGTTTCCTTTTCTTCTAAGCTGCTGGGTCATTAATGAAGTTAATCAAAAACACACATTTTAAAGCAATCGTTATCTATGCCACACAAACTATTACATGTTAAGGATTGAAACTAGTAATCTGTGTTGTTCAGTAATTTGAAGGTCTAGAAAAATTTATTTAAAGAAAATGTATCAGCAAATTAATATCCATTCAATTTTAATATAAAATGTTCCATCTCTGATGCTGAGACATTTTCATTATTTGTATAGACAGTAATCAGGGCACAACATGTGCAAATTTAATTTTAGGTTTTATTTTTAGTTATTTATTGCATGCACCATAAAGGCATTATTTTATGTGGTGTAGTGAGACAGCATTTAGTCCAGAGACAGCTCAACTTCCGTCAACAACTCAAATAAAACTTCTCATTATACGCTCAAAAATAACGGAGGAAGATAACCTACATGGGATACCTTACTTTGCATTTGCCACTCACACAGAAAATAATTATTTTAAAATCTCATCACTTGGGAGAGCGAATTTATTTCCTTACTGAGAATGATCCACCTGCCATTTTGTAGTTTAACCTCATTTAAAAAAATCTGTTTCATGTTTTTTCTGCATATGTGTCGTAGGGTTACTGGATAATATGCTTAAAATGTAATCAAATAAATTTTACTTTTAATACTTTTATTTCTGTGATATACTTTGTGATATTCCAGATTTCCTGGAAAATGCTTTATTGTTAACTAATTGCAATCGTATAATCTGTATTGTAGTGTAAATGTCTGTATAGCTAGTGTGTCTTCAAGTGCAAACCACAGCACCTTGCCTGCTACTTGGGTAGCAGAGAGGGACTTGCTGGGCTCTCGTGGACACGAAGTTCACGTACGCAGGGTGAGCTGCCATGGTTTTTAGGAAATTAGATTAGCCCAGTAGTTTTCAGAGAGATTAGTATCTGTCAGTGCACTGGAGTGAGGAACTTGAAATATGCAAAATGGTTCATGTGGTAGTTTATCCACGAGGAGTTGAAAGCAGGGATTATGGGAGATGCAGTGGGAATACAGTATTTTCAGTGGTGTTTCTGATGGCTAGCAACACCCAGACATGATGAAATACCATCAAATTTGCTGCTAAGCCTGATGGCAGAATGTGTATTAGGAAGGACAGGAGCTTTAGAATTAGTTACATGTGGATTCAAACTCCAGCTCCACGTTTGAAGTGCTGTGAAACTTGATACGTCCTTCTTCTCCTTCTCCTCCTCCTTCTTGTTTTTAGTTTCAGGTGCACAAAAAAACATAGTGACTAGACTTCTGTACCTCACAAAGTGATCACCCCGATAAGCCTAGTATCCCCCCGACACCATGCATAGTTATTACAATTGAATACCTTCCCTATGCCGTACTTTACATCTCGTGAGTATTTTTTTAAATTACAGTTGAAATTCAATACTATTTTATACTAGTTTTGGGTGTACAACACAGTGGTTAGACATAATTTATGCAGTGATCTCCCAATTAGTCTAGTCCCCACCTGGCACCATGCACAGTTATTTCCATATTATTGACCACAATCCCTATGTATACTTTACACCCCTGTGACTATTTTGTAACTGCCAATCTGTACTTCTAATCCCTTCCCCTTTCCCTCCCAGCCCCAACCCTCCCACCTGGAACTATCAGTCCAGGGGCCTTCTGATGCGCATGAAGTTTCATTTCCTGAGTTGTGCAGAGATATTACTCACTTCACTGGTCTGTTAGGTGGAATAACAAGCACAAAGTGTGTGGGCTTCTCTCCTCACGACCACTGCCCGAAATCTCTTAGCCACTGGAAATAAAAAGTGGAAGAAGTCTTACGTCTAAGAGAACACTGGGACATTGTGTATCACGCCAGTCACGCTGGTGCCACCACTGTCACAAGTCACAGCTTCCTGGCTCGTTCCCCAGTGAGTGGCAGAGGAGAAAACAGAAGAAGGCTCATTGTCTAAGTCCTGGATAAAAGTGTGGGTGTTCTCTGGGGCAGCCTGACCCCGTGAAGGGGACAGCTGAGGGGTCTGGAAGGAGCCCTGAGCTTGCAGCGCGTGGGGCTCAGACCCTGACCGCAGCCCGTGAGGGTGTGTCTGTGGGTACAGGATGATGGGCTCATCGGCTCAGTGTCCGAGAAGCGTGGCTGTGGATGGAACAAGATGGGGTGGTTGCTAAACACTGCACCGACTTAACCCCCTTGGGGAGACTTAGGACATTTGTCACCTTAGTGTCATGTGGTGGGTGAACTATGATTCTTCAAAGGGGATCTTTGGAGAGAAGAAGGTAGTTGAAATAATCTGTAGTATCCTAACCCTGGTAAAGACTTGTCCAGTTCAGGCCATCTGAGAAAATCTGTATGGTCTTTCAATTAATGAAATGAGGTCTTAACCACCAAGCAAAGGTGTCATTGTATCTGTTGTTCTTTTGCCTTCAGTACACCTGTGGAGTATGCACAATAGTCTATTTTTGTGACTGCAATTAGTACCCACTGGGTTTTTACATCCTTTGCAGCTGTGCGTTTACGATATATTTAGGGACATCATTTGAATCATCCTGACCTTGAAGCTGAGGGATAATTTGGGGGTGCTCCCCAACCTGTCCCCCTAAGGCTAGTTCAGAGGAAGCTGCTGAGGGTCGTTCCCAGCCAGTACTGGCCAGTGTGTGGTGACGAGCCTGCTAGCTGCAGGGCTGTGGTGGCTGCACACTTCCGCGCTGGGATCTTGACACTGACCTTCCTGCGAGAGGGGCTTCATCCGCAGGGAAGTCTGCATTTGCAGGGTCAGAGCTAGCGCTACTGATGGGCAGTCCCGTTTTCTCCTGTTGTAATTGGTGTGTCATTTGTTGCTGAGTTTTCCATTTGATACGGAGAGTATATGTGATACTCTTAGAAAACTGGCCAACGGCACATGGAACTAAGGGGATTAGACAGACCGAAAGCTGCAGTTTTCAGACTCTCGCAGTCCGTAGGTTGCTTCCTCCGAGCAAATATCCAAATGCCTGCTTCACTCACTCCTTCTTAGTGATATGAAGACTTCTTTCCCAGTTGCAAACACATGACTTCCAAATAGTGATGGCACTTACAACCTGCTGTTCCACCGGAAGGTCCCTATGTCATTCCTCAGGACACAGTTCACCCCTCAGACCGTTGACATGTGCTTTGGAGCTGGAGGACACGGCCGAACAGGTATGACTGGCTCAACAGCACAGCTGCCATGGTTAGGATTGTGTTTCTAGGGTTTTTGGGTTAGGTGGTGTTTGAGACAGTTATGTAACTAGAAACTGAAAACGATTGCCTAGGACACGACTTCCTTTCCTGAAGAGAAAGGGAGCAGCGCAGGGTGAGTAGGGAGAGATGTGATTGGTGAGGTGTGACCTCGTGGGACATGTGTTAGCCCGCTGATGTGCAAGACAGATTGTCTCATAACTCAATGGCTTGAAGCAGCAGCAAACATATCATCATGACAGTTTCTGTGGAGCAGGACAGCAGTGACCCCTATACCAGTATGGCTGAGTCTCTCCTGAGGGTTGGTGGAAGCCACCCGATGGCCAGAGCATTCACGCCCGTGTTGCTTTTCTCACAAGGCGAGTTGGAGTGAGTTGTTGGTGGAGGTCCTTCTCACCCGCGTCTCTCCACGGGCTGCTGGGGGGGGCCATGGCGGGCAGCTCGGTTCCTCCTGAGCTGTGATCCGAGAGACAGCAAGGCAGGGCCGTGGCTCAAAGCCTGGCCTGCAGCTCCATGCCAGCAGTCCTGCCTGCTCAGTGCACTGGTGAATCACAGGGTGGTTCACCCAAGGGAAGGGCGCTTGGCTCCTCCATTTGAAGGGAGGAGTGTCCAGGAACGTAGAGATGAATTATAAGACTGCCACGGGCATAACAGGACCTTGGGTCCTCTTGTGCTTTGTCCATTCAGCCATCTAACAAGTACTGACTAGACACGTCCAGTGCACCGCGTCCTGTGATGGGCACTGACAGGCCCATCAGAGAGGGTGGTCAGGCGTCCATTCACCTCCCGCTTCCTCCTTACTCTGCTACTGGCGGGTCCACTGGTGTCACTCAGTATCTGGGCTAAAACTCTGTAGCTGTAAAATGATAGATTGCCCCTCACCTACAGCATTTCATCACTTAATGACTGAAGTATACCACAGCTTGGCAGCACCTGACCCTAAGTAAGAACAGACGGAGTAAGAGTGAGCGGTGTGCGGAGAAGCTAGTTAACACCGGAGGTTCCACGGCCACTTTCCTTCCTTCCAACTGTGCCTGGTCTCTGAAATTCCCTAGGGTTCATCTTAGCCGGTGGTCATATTACACTTGAATTGTAGTTTTCTGTGTCATCTGTCCAGCTAAGAGATCTTGGAATTATTTTTTAAAACATTTTTAGACCTGTCAGAATATTTTTCAAGATGCATTCTTGCACTGGCGCCTACTCCTGCTTGGTAATTTTATTACTGTCCTTTTACTATTCACTAGACTTACAAGGCCTCAAGAAAAAAATTTCCCCAGTGAAATACGCACCTGCAGCAAATACACTCAGATTTCCCAAACATTCACCACATTTCTTGAGAGGCAGGGAAAACAAAACAGGAAAGAAAAGACGTGAAAGCGGCTCACTTTCTCTAGATGTCCGTCCTGGTCCATGGAAGCCTCCTAATGTCCCCTCAGACCCTGTGCTGGGGCCGGTGGCGCCCTCTGCAGGTGTTGGCTCCACGCTCTTTAGCGCACTTGTTTCTTTCACGCTTCTCTTTTGGCAATGGCAGCATGTGTTCAGCTGTCGGTGGTTCCAGACACTCACTTGTGTTCTGGGGATTCTGTCGTGTTTCCTGCTCTTGAGTGCAGGAGTGGTGCTGTATCCATGTTTGTTATCCCCACATACTCAGTCCAGGGCCTGGCTGGAAAGTTCTAGAAAAACTTGGTGTACTTCGAACTGAATAAGAACACTGACTTTTTAAAAAAAATAAGTTTCAGGTGTACAAAGTCAATAGCAACACAGACTTTTTTTTTTTTTACTTAAGTTTCAGACATTTACATCCGTCACAAAGTGGTAACTCCCCTACTCCAAGCAACACTGACTCTTAAGATAAAAAGTAATTTCATATGATCAATCACTTCAAGTCATCTAGTTGATGAACCTTCATTTGTCAATTTAAACTTAGTTTTCAACTCAATTTATAAAATATCAGTGATTTTTTAAAGTCCGTGACTACCTGATAATGTTATGATGTTACCACAGTAAGTGCTATCTGTCTTGTTTGTCACCGTTTCCAGTGATGGCCCAGCCACCAGTGGCTGGGTTTAGCAAATTGAATAAATGAATATGAGAATTAACAAACGATAGGATTTCAGACTGGCTTTAAAAATAAGATGTTTGGTATAAACTATGCTTCTTCAGTTAGAACATTGAAATGTAGATTTAAAAAATTTTTTTTTCAATCAGATTTGCAATTTATCTTAAATTACGCTGGAATGAGTAATAATTTGTACCTTGAAAGGTGCTGACTAACTTCTTGTACAGATAATGGGGTCTGTTTAAATAGTTTATGAGTTGGTACATACAGAAAATACTATATAATATTACTTTACATATTTACTATATATAGTGAGAATTCCGTATGCTATAGAATATATAGATATTAAGATACTAAATAGTTTAACCCAGTGTCGGGTGGTAAGAATTGTGCATCTCTGGTGCTGAAATGAAGACAGGAAATGAGGCAGATGTTTCTTCCATATCTTTCCTCCTCATTCTTTTGTACACTGTGCGTGGGGATTGGTTTTGCAGTAGTAAATCCATGTGTTATTTCTTCAATGTGAATGTATGCTGTGTGTCACCATTTCAGAGGTCGCCTCCTAGCATTCTCTCTTTCCTTGTCCTGTTCTCTTCCCTGGTTTAAACGTCACAGATGACTGACGATGTCTTTTTTATTGTTTGTCCTCAGAATGGCTTCACTCCTCTGTATATGGCCGCCCAAGAGAACCACATCGATGTTGTAAAGTATTTGCTGGAAAATGGAGCCAACCAGAGCACCGCTACTGAGGTGAGGCTGCTGGCCACAAGCGCCCATCATCTCCTTGCCTGCCACCTGGGGCCTGCCACCTTGTCAAGAGCCCGTGGGAACCCAGTGCTCACGCTGTGGCCGGTCACACCGTTCATTAGCTTCCGCCCTGACTTGGGGTTCACGTCACTGGATTCTCTCATGGAATCACACTCCCGTCAGTTTGCCATTCTCTGGGGTGGGGAGCTTTATACTTTGTAGAAGCAGATTACAGTGAATCCTGCGCATCTCTTCCCACCAGTATTTTATCTTCATTAGGATACCAAGCAGTTCCTTCCAGGAACGTTTTTCATGACTAGAAAGGACTCATAGGTGTTTGTGTTAGCACAGCTTTATGGGGAATATGTCACCAAAAAAGCTGGTCACATTTCCCGAAGCACAAATGGTGACGTGTAGTGTGTGACTGGTCACGGCCACCACGGTGCATACCATGTAGTCACTCCCACGTCAGACGCTCAGGTCATGAGGTTGTAGTGGGCCACCATCCACATCACTCCCCTTCCCCGCTGTGCCCTCCACGGCAGGACTCTGAGTGTTTTCCTCTTGAGCTCGGCCCTGGCAGGGGGAGGAGCAGGTTTTCAAGGAATGTTCCAGAAGCCTGTGAGCTTGGAGACATGCTGCAGGGGCCACTGAAGGTCGGGATGGGTGACACGGGTGGGGACCGGAGACAGTCCTCACGGGACAGGCCTCCCCTCGCCCCCCCAGCCAGCACATGCAGGCTTCGTCTCTCCTGGTTCATGACCTGTGGCTCCACTGAGAAAACTTTGAAACTTCTGGCCTGTGTTCAAGGTCACCCAGAAACTACCAAGATGATTTTCAGTGTCTAATCTGGCTTCCTTCCTGGAAAATTGAGTCTTTAGGTGAGATAAACAGGAACTTCCTCTACCCTGTATGAGGGGACATGTCATTACAATCGGGTAAATCCATGTCCATTCCCTTTGAGAGAACACTTTAGGGAGTTAGTTGCAGCAACTTTCTGACAGATAATTCTTATTAGTTAAAAAACCCCCAAGAAATTGCTGTTAGTGGGTCTGTGTTTCCTGCGTGAGACTGGACAAGGCCACTGTGCAGTGTGAAGTGACTTCACGTCCTCTGTCCAGCACCACAGACTCCCCTCTGACCACATGGGCACAGCGTGGTTTTCCTGATTGGGCCATTTTTTCTGAGACACTAATTCTGTGCCTGCGTGGCGTGCAGACATCTTCAGGCAAGCTCAAGGGAGATGGGAGATGATGGCAGTGCTTCACGAGCTCTGGGAAATGTACCAAAATAAGGCAACGTGTGTTTGTTTTCCTGTATTTCCTGGAAATCAGAGTCATTTACCCAGAGAAACCCTTAAGCCTCAGAGTTCTTCCCCTCACTTCACACTTAACATCTCCCATGTGTGCTTGGGGGACACCCGCCTCCTCACGGCCCTTCCGCGTGGCCCTGTTGCATTTCAGTCTGTCCCCAAGTACCCGTTTCTGTGCCTTGCAGCGGCGGGGGCTTGGTTACACTGAGACTCAGAAAATTCCCCTCTCTCTTTCTTCTCCTTGAATGTTGCCCAAAATGAAGGCTAAAATTCAGTCTGTGCTTTCAGCAAATGCCTGCCTCTAAGAAACAGAGAGTTCACGCTCCCAACACAAGCTGCCGCGGTGTGGCGGAGGGCAGGACGTGGGCCGTGTGACGTCACGCCCAGGGGTGTGTCGTGAGGTTACCTCGGGCCGTCGCAGGGCACACACTGACGTCAACGCGTGACTCCCTTTCTGGCCACCGTGCTCCAGGTGTGGGCAGTGCTCGGGCGGGTTTGGGGAGGCGCGGAGGGAGCCTGCCGCTGCAGAGCGCAGGGTCTTTCATCCCAAACATGTCTCTCTGGCACGAGGAGGACGTGAGGCTTGTTAATTTTGCGAAGCAGCAGACAGGCTCTGAAAACCAAGGAGAAGCTCCCCTCCGTAACAGACGTCACACTGGGAGCGAACTCTCCACCTGTGACGTCCCCCTGGCTGTACCAGGAACCAGGTGACTCATCTCTAGAAACGCTTATTAGTGAGAGGCCAGGACTCACCTGCATAACTACCACCCAGATTCCCCTGCTCATCTGTTCACCTCCCACGTGACTCCCCACCCCCAGCATCTTGTCTTAGGGGTGTAGGGGTGGCTGCAGCCACTTTGGCGAGTTAGTGTTCCTGGGGAGACATGGATACAGAGATATATGTGTTACTAAAGGGCTTGTTTTTCTTCTGCTAATGCCCTGTTTCCCCCAAAATAAGACAATCAGCTCTAGTAAATCTTTTGGAGTAAAAATTAATATAAGATCTGCTATTATATTATATTACATTACATTATATTATACCCGGTCTTATAGTAAAATAATACCAGGTCTTATATTAATTTTTGCTCCAAAAGACGCATTAGAGCTAATTGTCTGGCCAGGTCTTATTTTTGGGGAAGCACATTGTTTCTCTGATCACAAGGGTCTCAGAAGAAGCCAGAGGGTGGGGGGATCATTGCTGTTCCTCCCTGTGTGCAGTGGGCTGTGCCATCCAGGTGTGTGTGAGTGCTCTCTGTGACGCTCGCACGACGACGAAACTACCTAATAACGCCCGTCTCAGACACATATTTAAGATGTATGCTGGTAGTTAAGGAGTGACTATGCAGTGGTACCTCGGTTTTCGAACATAATCCGTTCTGGAAGACCATTTGAGTTCTGAAACGTTCGAAAACCAAAGCACAGTTTCCCCATCCCATAGGAAGTAATGCAGAATGTGTTAATACATTCCAGACCTTTAAAATCAACCCCTAAAACTGCAAATTTAGCATGAATTTTGCTATCTAATGATACCAAGATCCATCAAATTTATGGCGTTTGTAAACTGAAATGTTCGTCAATGGAGACGTTGGAAAACTGAGGTACCACTGTATGTGATAACCAGCCTTTTGTTTCCTCCGTCACAGAGTGTTTAATTTGTGCCAAAGAAAGTTCTAAATTTAGGTTACTGTTTTTTGTCTTACAAGACTACATGCTTTACTCTTCTATTCTGTCAATGAAAGTGCTTATTTAAAATTCTGTTCTTATTAAAAAATTCAAGTTTTACTGTAGTAGTACATAGATATTATGATACATTTGGGGTAAATGACCTTCCCATAAAAGTCTACAGTTATGGTGGAAAAAGATGTTTCATGCAAATGGAAACCAAAGGAAAGCTGGGATAGCTGTACTTAGACCAAATAGACTTTAGAACATAGACTGTCATGGGCATTACATAATGTTAAAGGGGTTCATTCAACAGGAAGATACACCGTTTGTAATACTTATGGACCCAGCGTAGCAGCACCTAAATGTATAAACAAGTACCAGCAGACCTAAAGGGAGAACATAACAGCAGTCCAGTGACAGGAGGGGACTGTGACCCCCACCTCCATCGGTGAGGAAGCCAGTTCATGGCGTGTGCGGCGAACGACTGACCAGAACCCACTTTCATCTTCCCAGTAATGTTGATTCCTTTTGCTTTGCTTTTCAGTCTTACTCGTTACTGTAAAAATCTCATGTGCCATTGGCCGAGGTCGAACCCCAAGTCTGCCAAAGTCTGCAATGGATGGTTTTCCTTCTTGTGCTTCTCCAGGATGGCTTCACGCCTCTGGCCGTGGCACTGCAGCAAGGGCACAACCAGGCAGTGGCCATCCTCCTGGAGAACGACACGAAAGGGAAAGTGAGGCTGCCTGCTCTGCATATCGCCGCCCGGAAGGACGACACCAAATCCGCAGCCCTCCTGCTGCAGAGCGACCACAACGCTGACGTGCAGTCCAAGGTGACGCGCAGGCCCTGTGGGCGGGGCCTCGTGCTGGGGGACGCCCCGTGGGCGGGGCCTCGCGCTCGGGGTCTCCCAGTGGGCGGGGCAGTGACGCGCAGTGGCTGTGGGCATCCGCAGAGAGACACTGCTTTCCGAGTGTCTCAGAAGGAAGGGCACTGCCCATGGGGACAGTAACGAAAGCATTAAAGATACTTTTCTGCCAGAGATGAGGTCCAGCTTGTTAGAAATCCGCTTCTTCTGTTTAACGTGAAATAATAACCGAATTAGAAAGAGGAGCTGGCACTATGCAGGTTTATGAGTCTTCGCGGTGGAACTCACGCGGGCAATGTGTAATGTCTTCCCTCTTTTTCCCACACAACACTGCTTCAGATGATGGTGAATAGGACAACTGAGGTACAGTATGTGGCTACCAACATATGCCTTGTTTTTGTTTCAGTTATTTGCCCAATGAGAATAAATGCTCACTAATTTATACTAATGATTGGAACTTCCGTTAGTAGAAAGTTAATTTGGAAACTCAGTATAGTGTGTGAGTGTGTAAATGTGTGAGTGTGTGTGTGTGTGTGCACGTGCACGTGCGGTGTTCTCTCATAGACTTGCTACTATGGAGATGCACTAACACAAACATTGTTGAAAGTATAGTATAAAAACAAGCCTACATTCCCAGGCCAGTGGCTATCTGTGTAGGTTGTCACTTTGACTGACATCTCATCCGGTCTCTGGGTTGTGGACCTGCAGGGCTTTTAAACACTTAGTATTTACTGAGAGTAGTGTGTTTCTCTAACTACCATCTTGTTTATTAACAAATTTACCCACTGAGATGTGATATATTTGGATTATCCATATCACCTCTCCGGTTCCATTGTGCATGGAGCTTAGGTCCGAGGTTTAAGAAGGCCCATCTGCTTTGGGAAATTGCTCAAGATGGGAACCACAGGAACTGATATCTTAGTTACTGATTTTAATACATTTAGTCTTTTTAGGTGACTTTTGGTGATTGTCTAAAATACATTTTTGGAAACAATATTGGCTCTAAACATTGTATTGAAAGCAGCAGTTTGGGTAGATTCGTGCTGAGTTTGAAATATTTCTTTGAGGACAAATGAGTGACAGGGACCCTCCCCCACTCCACACACACAGATGGTCCTGGAGAAGGTGAGCTGAGCCAGCACCCCAGCACCCCAGGCTTCCCCCCAGGGCGCCACAGGGGGGGGAGGGGCTGTGTTGGACAATAAGTGCATTTTTGCAAATGTGGAGGATAATGTTATTATATTTGAATCTGAAAAAGATTCACAATCACTATGTTTTCCATCATTACATTATAACTTGAATAATAGTCCTTTAGGATATGTCTGGATGACAGGAACTATCCAGATAAAAATGAAAGACCTACAGTCAGTCAGTTCCCAACTTAGAAATATTTGCCGTTTTACACGTTAACAGCCAGGTGGAAAACTGGCTTCTCTCTGTTTTGATACGAGCACATGGCATCATGTAGACTCCAGATGCAAAGTGCCTGACTGCGGTGTGGGGTGTGGGGACCGGTCACTGGTCTTCTGTGTCCTGCTTCTCTGCGGGTAGGAGCTGTCTGCAGCCAATTTGGCCAACAGCGCAGAGCAATTTCTGTCACTTAAGGCCTCTGGGCTCTTAGTTAGGCCGTTGTCAAGACAAAGTCACCCAAGCCTACATATCAGGTAAATAGAAAAGTAATGGTTGTGATTCACATAATGTTTCCTAAAAACTAGTCTCACATCAGAGTTCATTTCAAATAAAAGAGAACAGTGCAGACTCACCTCACAACTTCAGGTCTGCTACCAGTTTTCTAGGAACAGCCATTATTGTTCCTGTAACTTTTTATTAAGTAATGAATTTATGAAAATTATAGAGCAAGGATAATACATTTTTGTATACTTTAATAATAAAAGCTAATACCCTATTGTGAAAATGGCAAAAAATTTGAACTAAATTTTTGTCAGAAAAAAAAAGGAAATATTCTTTTCTTCGATTTAAGATTTTCTCCTCATTTTAAAACATTCTGAGAGTCACAGTTGCCTAATGCCTATATAACTGATTTAACCTGCTTATTTTATTTTATATTAATCTTATTTTATTGATAAAATTTGATTTAAATAACATTAAAAATTGGGTTCAGCTGAATTTTTTTCTTAATTTTATATTCATCTTGATGTTAAATGTATTCATTTTTGTTTTTTAACTTTTTTTATTATAACAACATAATCTCACCAAACACAGTGGTTAAAGACAACAGAGATAGCAGATGTGTAAACGATGAGACATGAATTGTACATCTTCTGTAAGCATTTCTTGCAGTCTTTTCATAGTTCCAAAGAAACAGTGTCAACCACTGCTGTTAATCATTTTTTTTTTGTTTTGTTAATCATTTTTTAAAAGCATTAATTTTGTGTCCTTCTCTGAAGAAAACATTTTTATTCATAATTATGTTATTCCTGTGTGTGAAACCTTATGTTGTTTAATTATATTCTGTTTTTCCGTAAAGCTAAACCAACTCAAGAAACATGGTTTTTTATAAATAACAAACTGATAAACAGATAAATAGACAAATCATTAAGGTAATTAGAAATAATGTTGCCAAGAAGCGTAGGACATTATTTCCCTGTTTATACGTTTAATTATTTACCCCCTCACACCATTAAGCTGTGAGTCTCATTAAAGCATTAAGTTCCTGGACCGCACGTGCGTCAGGCAGACAGGTCCCATGCTCGTGGTGGTCCTCACTGCCCTGTGACTGTACAGCGCAGGTGGAATGCTTTATGACGCCGTTTCCTTTGCTTTCCAGAGCGGCTTCACCCCTCTGCACATCGCTGCCCACTACGGGAACGTCAACGTGGCGACACTGCTTCTGAACCGGGGTGCCGCGGTGGACTTCACGGCCAGGGTACGCATGAGCAATTCATTGTAGATGGCGGTAAACGGGCACTTCACTGAGGTGAAAATGAGCATTGGTGAAGGTTGTATTTCTTTTTTCTAACCTGGATCTGTGCTAGAGGTATTAAACTTTCCTTTTTCCTTTTTTCTCTTTTGCAAATTGCAAAAGTCATCACAAGTCAACCAGCGAAAAATAAGAATGTTTAAATTCACATGCACACAAATCATTTTTAGGAGTTAAGGAGGATGTTAATTCTGACATCCGTGCGAGCAGTTATATTTAAAGATCATGCCATGAATCGTGAATGAGCAACTTCCAGTCAACTAAACTGTTAAAACATTAAGTATAAAGTATATCTGTACATTTATACAAGTCTTCACAGTGGTTATAGAGCACGCAATTTGACAGGGAATTTTTTTAATGAATTAAGAATTTGCTTATATAAAGATTCTTACCAAAATATGTAGAAAGACACGTATTTTATATGTGTTCTATGTTTAATGGTATGCTTTCATTGGAAAGGCTCACTAATGTGGTAATTATAAAGCTCAGTATAGGGAGGAAGGATGTAAGGTGACGCACGGGCACAAAGGCAGGAGAAGAGGATGACGCTGCAGGGACATGTACAATCGGAACAGGGAATGAACAAGCACAAACAGGATCAACGGGAAATCGTAATCAGAATGTGACATCTCAGCACTGCAGTGCTTGGTGTTAGCGACTAAAGTAGACTGGGTGGGGCAGTTCCAGTCAGGCAACTAACAGGGCTCTGCGCTGGACATGACAAACTCGGAGGAAACGGAGTAACTTTAATTCCGCAGTTTGTGGCTACACTGCAGGTCTGACCGAACAACGTCAATCAGACTTCCAGGAAAACCGGTTACCATAACCATCATTCAGGTCTATGCTCCAACTGCAGAGGCTGAAGAAAAGGAATTGAAAGATTCTACAGAAATGCCCAAGAAGAAATTGACACACTCCAACAACCTAAGACTTGCTGGGAATTATAGGCGACTGGAAGGCAAAAGTAGGTAATAAAACAGGGTCAAATGTAGTCAGAGTATTTGGACAAGGGGTCAGAAATGTCAGATCAGTTTGGGCATTGCAGCAAAGCCAACAATCTGTCCATCACAAACACACGCTTCAAACAACCAAGCAGACGACTGTGCACATGGATATCACCAGATGACCACCATAGATCAAATTTACTAACTAACTGGAAGCAGGAGATGGAGCCGCTGTGTTCCCTTTGGCCAGACAAGGCCAGGAGTAGACTGTCGTGCTGACCACGTGCTGTTGGCACCAAACGTGAGCGTAAAGCTGAAGGAGACCACAAAAAACATTGGGGTGCCAAATGTAATGCAATAGCGTTACTGGTGGGGTAAAGGCCGTAGAAAAATCAGGTTTGCACAGTTAACTGACCGAGAACCAAAGCTATGGACTGAAATTAGAAATACCATTAGGGAAGAATGCAAAAATGCAATGCTAGAAGTGAAAAGGACAGAAAAACCAAGATGGATGACAGAAGAAACACTATAATTGTCGAGGACGGGAGAGACACAGAAATTATAGGTGCCGATAGCAGGGTTAGAGTTCTGAATGTGGTGTTTCAATGACTAGCACGTAGAGATAAAGAGAGCTGTTATAATACTCAGTGTAAGAAGATAGAACAAAAAAGGGAAAACAAGGGATCTCTACCAGAAGATTCAAGAAAAAAAGGGAAATTCAAACCTGGACTAGGAACGCTGATGGGCCAGCACGGAAGCTTATTATCTGACCAGGAGGCAATGAGGGGAAGGTGGAAACCGACACGGAAATCGGCAGAGAAGAGACGAAAGGATGGCAGATGTCTTTGAAGAAGATTATTGGGGGGAAGAATCCATCATTCTGGAAAACGAAGTGAAAGCTGCCCTGATGTTTTGGGAAGAAATCAATTACTGGGGATACTGACAGAATTATTTCAAGCCACAGGACTGAGTCTGTCAAAATCCCAAGAATATGCCAACAATATGGAAATGAGACATTGACCTATTACTGGAATTATTATTACTGGAATTATTATTATTCAGCACACACTGCAGTCTTCAGAAAGGGCAGGCCAGGAGCGCAGTGACAAGGACCATCGCTCCAGCTTCCCACGCAGGTAAGTGACGGTCCAGGTGGTGCGGTGAGGGCGTCTCCCGTCTCCTTCCGATGGAGAAGAAATGCGAGGTTCACGCTGGTTCCCAGAAGCGGGAGGCACTGGATGTAACTGCCCACAGTGTGGGGGCACTGCAGTGCTCCAGCGAGCATCAGAAGGAGGTCAGTGTGTGTCTTAGGGACACAGTGAAGCATTTGACTGCGTGGACCAGGAACAGCATGGGCCGCTCAGAAAGAAACAGGCGTGCCCCAGCACTGGATCGTCCTCACACATAACCTGTGCTGTGGACAAGAAGCTACTGTTAGGACAGATGTGGACAGACAGCACAGTTTCCTACAGACAGAGGTGTCAGACCCGGGCACATTTTATCTCCCAGAACTGTGTGTACCCAGCACTTAGAATATGAAAAACAGGGCTAGATTCAGAGCAAGGAGGAGTGAAAATTGGTGGAAGGAATAGTGATAGGTTTAGGGTTGGGGTTAGGGTTAGGGTTAGGGTTAGAAGTTGGGGTTAGGGTTTGGGGTTGGGGTTAGGAGTTGGGGTTAGGGTTGGGCTAGGTGTTGGGGTTAGGGTTTGGGTTTGGGTTTGGAGTTGGGGTTAGGGGTTGGAGTTAGGGGTTGGGGTTAGGGTTACAGTTAGATATGCAGATGACACCATATGATTGGCTGAAGGTAGCAGTAATTTGAAACAACTTATGCTGAAAGTGAAAGAACAAAGGGATGAAGTAGGGTTGCATTTGAAGCTCAAGGAGACAGAAGCCGTGACTCCAGAAGAAACACACAACTATAACACAGACAGCGGAGACACTGCAGCTATAATGACTGCTGACCGTGGTTCTGTCATCGCATCAGATGGAGATGCAGCCAGGAAATCCCGAGAAGGCAGAGACTCCCATGGCAGCAATGGAAGAGGCAGGAAAAGCCATGAAGAGCACACGTGTGTCACTGGAGACAAGGCTGAGACCACCCACGCCCTCCTCTTCCCAATTCCTGGTTATGGATGCGGAATCTGGCCAGTGAAGAAGGCTGATTGGCAAAAACTGATTCATCTGAAATAAGGTGTTGGAGGCGGAGCTCTATGGAGACCCTGGATCCCCAGGAAGACCAACCCGTGGGTCCTGAGCAAACTAATCCTGACACACAGCTGGAGGTAAAATGACAGCTCCACAGCTGTCCTCCCTCGGGCACATGGTGACAAGGCGGGGCTCCCTGGAAAGGACAGTAAAGCTGGGGAAATACAAGGCAGCAGCGGGAAAGAGGGAGACCAGACATGAGATGGACGGACTCCGCTAAAGGGGCCACAGGCTGAGTCCCCGGGAGCCGAGCAGGGCTGTGAGGACAGGACACAGGACGTCACTCATTCGTGGGGCCACCTGACGTAGGGGCTGACTCAGTGGCATGTAACACACACATGCTTAATATGAATCAGCGAATGCAATATATGCTTATTTGCAAAATTAAGACATAAAAAAATCAGGTTTATATCCTTGCCATAATGATGACAGATGATAGCCAATAAAATAAATATAATTCATATATATATGGTGTTTTCATCCTTTGAAGTCTTCTGCACTTAAGCCATGTTGAGTTATTTTCAAACTGTTTTTCATGCTGAACTATTCTGAAGAAGGTATTTTTAAGAATCATTTTTCCACTGGGCATTGGTATGTATATGAGTATTTGTATTTTATTTTTAAGCATGGGAAGCTAAGACCCCGAATCTTTACGAGTGTGAGTATTATAGAAAAACGATGGACTGTGGACCATGGTTCTGTCCTTGGTTGAACCTGCAATTGGGTTTATTCCACGAAGGGCCTCCCTTTGTGTTTGACTGCAACGTGTCATGCCTATTCCATACATACGTTGTAGTTATTGGCTTACTTATGCAGTTTTAGTCCATTTTTTATTCTCAGACTAAAGTGCTTTGTGGTTTGTGTGCTTTTTTTGTGCCTTAAAAATTGGAGACCCTGAAATGTAGAAACTCGGATCAGGCTGCCGTGTGGGCCCCGGTGTCCCGAGCCCTGTCACACTCAGTGTGCCCTGTTCTCTGTCCTCTGCAGAATGGGATCACCCCTCTGCACGTGGCCTCCAAAAGGGGGAACACAAACATGGTGAAGCTCCTGCTGGACCGTGGTGGCCAGATCGATGCCAAAACCAGGGTGAGTGTCCTCCCATGGTGACGCTTTGTATTCCTTTATTTAGCAGGCACCCTGAAATGCCAGTCCCCAAACACACACAGTGCGTTTTCAGGGGGGTTGTCATCTTGAATCTGATTTAAACCTCAGACAGTATCAAAAAGCTTCACATTGCAAAGTGGAATTAATATTTTTTTCCTAAGTACCCGGAGAAACAGCACGGTCCTCAGTGAGACAATTTTTCAGGTCCTGTTTATTGACTTTCTGGGAACAAAGATCAAGGATGGGACTCCAGCATCTCTGGTTTGGTTGGTCGTGGGTAGCAGAAACCCAAACTCACAGGGTACCTTAAGCCACGAGAGGGTGCATTTTTCATAAAATACTTTAATGCATGTTGAAAACCTTTTGCTTCTAACTTTTCAGTTCCTAGATCATTTTTCTTAAGTGGTTATGCTACGCTGACCAAAGCAGGAGGTCAGAGGTTATACTTGTGGAAGAACAGCGTGTGCTTATCATGCTGTGCATTTACTCAGGCCAGCTTCATAAGAGGCAGGGCCCTTTCTTTATTCCAAACTTGTGAATTAAAGTCCAGTTCAGACTTTCTGTGCACTGCCGACAAATATACAGTAAGAGGCAGTAGAATGCAGACGTGCAACGTACAGACCGAGGCAGACCACCTGATTTCAGAGTACGTGTCCCACTTACTAGCTGTGTGATGTTGGCGGTTTACTTACCTTCTCTGAACTTAGGCCAATAATAGTACCTAACTCACAGGGTTTTGTGAGAATTAACTCTTAGATATTATGATTTATCTTTTTAAAAGTGAGATGGGCAAATTCCTGAGCTCCTCGTAATTTTTGATTATGATACCGAAATTAAATCAGTTACTTGCATAAACGTTAAACTTGTAATTCAACGTCAGTTCTCTGGAGTGGATTTGGTTAATCCTAGACTTCAATAAAACTTTAAACATTCCTATAATATGAAAATTCTGAAATATGTGGTGTAAGAAGTCTGTGTGATGGCAATAGACTCCCTTGTGATGTGTTGTCACTTTGTTTAATTCTGAGACTTGCATTCCCAGGAGTAAGGCGGAAATCTGGGCAATCCCTTGCAAATCCAGAGGCTGGCAAGTGTTTGGCTTAATAAGCCTTATGGCCTCTGAGGTTGAGCAACACAGCAGCTCCCGGGCTGTGTTTTGGGTTTTAATGTCCTCAGGAAACATGGCTTTCTTAAAGTCCTTTCTCTAAGACATTTGGTCCAGAGCACTGATGTCAGGGGAGCCTGTGGGAGCTCCTTCGTGCTTCGCTGGTCTGTCCAGGGCGTGGCTGTGGTGGACAGTGTCTTTGCACCTGAGTCCGCGTGCTTCCTCCCTTCTGCCAGGCGCATGCCTTCCCTGCCCTGCGGGGGCAGAGTTAGGAACCGCTGTGCTGCAGGCTTCTCCGGCACATTCTTTCTGTTTAACTCTTCAAGCACTTTGATAGTGCGATGTCTCCCTACAGCCCCTTCTGTTTCTAGTGAGAGCTCTCAGCTTCAAGAGCGGCAGTGCAAAGACAGTACTTGTGGGAGCAAAAGCATTGTATCTTGCTCTTGTCGTGGGATTCGCATTGGTCTCATTAACGTTTCTCTGGAGGATCATTCTTTATTGAGGCCATTGACTTTTTCTTGATATTTGTTTAGTCCTTTAAAAGATACTCTAATTTGCATGCCTACATGTATTTACATATATAATTTAAAAGTCTAACTCTAAATGAAGGCAGTGCGTTTTCATAAACACCGTGCTAAGAAATGGATTCTTATGCCAGTTCTGCCGTCAACCAATTGTCCTTGAACAAGGTAGCAATCTAAAGGAAGCTTGGTTCCTTCTGCGAAGGAAATGTTTGGGCTGCGTTTTATCCCGTGTAGCGTTCAGATACAGCAGGTACAGGAATTTCATTCAAGCGCGTGTGCAGCGAGGATAGATTTCTAACTGTGCACATTCTTTTCGTCCACTCCTGAACAAATAGATCCTGAGTTGCTGCCTGGAGCCTGAACCCTAAGACGCACGGCTGACAAGGCAGCTGGGTCCCAGAGCCCAGCCGTGCGAGCGCATAGCACCCAGGCACTGACTGAGCGGTGCACTGGTAAACGCGGCTAGTCATCAGCTCCGCCCTCAGAAAAGCTCTGGTCTGTAGCCTTTGCTGGTCTCCTGCAGTGACCACTTCCATCCTTCCTTCAGCCACTTAGAGCTGGGATGTGGTGTCACTGAACACAGGATTGGGAAGAGGCGCAAAACGCTGGCGGCACAAGTGTGTGTGAGCTGGCTCCAGACACCCAGTGTTAGGTGCAGTGTGGACGCTGGCACGGAGCTTTCCCCCTGAGTTGAAATGCTTTCTCATCTCTAAGGGGTAGGATGTTAAAAGCAGTCAGGTTCTCTCAGTTCTGGCTACAACTGAAGGACCTATGTCCTTGCCACGGTGAGATCCAGGCAGAGACAAAAACTGAAATGAAGATCTGTGGCTGGAATTGGAATGCTGGATTACTTAAAAAGGACTATGCTTATATTTTAAAATACAAAAATGTTCTATTTGTTTTTGACTATCTTTTTAGGTAGTATAATAGAGCTTCTGTATATGGAATTAAGAATAATATAAATATTATCCTTTCATTTTTTTAAATCAGGTCTCACTATCCCCTCACAATCAAATTAGTCATAATCATTCTGAATTTAGTATATTCTGTCAAGAATTGTCCGTTGTTATTCTCATTTGTACGGTTTTCATTATCTGGCGAAGAGCAAGACACACAGAGGCTTTGGGGTAATTAATTTTTATTAATTAAGCCTATCCAGGGCTTCTCCCCCGCTTCCTCAGCACTTTGTCAGCTTCCGAGACGTTTGCACCCTGACGGTCTCGTCGAGGACAGTGATCCGGTTAAATCACCAGATTTCCGTTTTCAGCAGCGCCTTGGTTCTTTGGTATCTGGAAAACCTCATCTTAACGTTAAAACAGAAACTTTACAGCTAGTTAAAAATGACGTTAGTAATTCCGGTTTTATTAAGGGCATTGTTCTTTTTTATTTTTAAACTTATTTATTATTTAAATGTGGACATACTCCATGTAGGGTTTATGGTGAAAATATTGAAATACACATTAATGCAAACAACAAAAGTATACAGAAACAGTAAAGAATGATGAACAAAAATCAGCACATCAGAAAAAGTGTCACAGTTGGGTCTTGTTATTGGAAGTAACAAAAAGTGACAGCAGTAGTGGCCACCAGTTGTCATGTGCGTATGACGTCCCGGGCACCGTGCGACGTACCCCACAGATGGCGTGTGACTTCATCTTCCCATCAACTCATGAAACATGTTTTCTTTCGCCATTTGAGAGATGAGACTGCTGAGGGGAAAAGAAAGTCCCGAGCAGCCGTGTGCATGGGCTGAGGACACACAGCCTCATCGCTGGCACAGCCTGTGTCATGCAGCCTTCAGGGTCTGTTGGTGGAAGGACAGTCTTAGCGAGGGGAGGAGAGAGATGGTGTCAGAAACTGACGCTGCGGGTTACCAGCTGGCTCATTGGGGACTGAGCTTCCCTTTTAAGAACTTCCAACCTCATGGTGTGATTTGAACTGATTCCAGTGAAAATGTAAAGGGAACACTTTTTGGAGGGAAAAACCGCAACTTTCAACAGTCTTAAGAATTTAAGTTAAAAAAATCCTTGACTACAGAACTTTGATGAGGATTTTTTGCAATAACAGGATGATGTGCTTTGTAGAAAATACCCCATATCCACCGAGGTTGAGCATGTAAGTCACAGTCCTTTCTAAGGCAGATCAACTGCATCAGTAAAATGTAGGATTTAGAACTGATTTAATCTTTATTCCTTGACGTGCTTGTGGGGTTATTACATGTTCTCCTTATTTTCCTGTTGTTCTGAGAGTATTCTGGAGGTTTCCACATGGTCACACAATGAATATTTCAAGTAATCCGTGCAAAACACCTTTTCTAAACATGATTTAAGTCAGCACCCCGACCCCATCTTTCACACGGGCTGTAAGTGAAACAGGGTAAGGAAAGTCACACCCATTTTACCTGCCGTGAAGCTGAGTCTCAGCGAGTCACCCGGGGACTGAGCCAAGACACACATCCGGGGCTCTGGGACCTCAGAGCCCACACAGGGACTGCTGCACAGAATGCCTCCGTTAGCTGGGTACCAATTCTCACACGCTGGGCCTCAGCGAAGCCCCTACGGGAACATGTGTGAGAAATGAAGCGGATGTAACTGTCACATGCAGCATGTAGCAGCTGTGGCCCCACCGCAGGTCCACTTACCGAGGTCCAGACGCATGATCCTTTCGTTACTTAGCCTGCACTTTCTCTTTTAGACTCCTGTCTGGCAAACTTTGAAATGACTTGGCATCACGGCTACCATGGTAAAGTGAGTTTTTGCTGGACGAGCAGTCTTTCCATGCGAATTCCTCAGGCTTCCAGGTCTTTGGTTATCCAGAGTCCTCATACCGGCCAACCAGACTTAACAGTGCAAGCATCATTATCAGGCCTGGTTCTGGCTAAAAACAGATGGCACTTGAATTTGATAATTTGAGCAGATGCCAGGAAAGGGCCTGTTTACAGTTCTGAGGATGGCAGGGCAGGCTCCCAACCCTGACCTGGAAGGTGAGACTTCGAAGACGTTACCAGAACTTCAGGGAGAGAATGGATGCAGATGGCTGCTTTGGCAGGAGCGTGACTTTGGTACAGAGATGCAGCCAGACCTAGGAAACCCTAAGCAGCAAGACCTCCCCATAGGCCAGCTAGCCCGAGCCGGAGGGCAAGGAGCCCACCGATAGATCCAGAGACGTGTGTGAGGGGGTAACTGGAAGGACTGACACACAAACCCCAGGATAGTGGATCAGCAGAGGCAGATGATACATGTGTTAGGAGGAAGGCATAACCCAGAGGTGCAGTCCTGGAAGGAGACACACAGACATGGCCTTAGAGTTCTGGGTAAATGACAAGCTCCGGGTCCCCGTGGCTGCCCACCATCTCTCATGCTCCCGACTGCTCCCTATGGTCTCACCTCCGTTCCCTGTGACACTCTTCATCTTTTGTTCCTGAAGCCTGAAATTACCACTTAATTTATGTGCTTAGGATTTTGTTTACTCTCAAACTTCTTGTCCATTTTGTCTTATATTTCCCATCTCCTATGCTTTTGGGCCATGCCACCCCACAGAGAAATTAAAGGCAAAGACAGAGGGTATTTAGGAGTGCTCTAAAGGCAGAAACTACCTGAGAAGTATCAGTTCAGGTCGTTTTATAAATAACATACAGTCATGCTACAATTTTATTCGATGCTGTTTTAATCCTATTTTTTTATAATCCTATTTTTAATAATATATTTTATCTTTGAGAAATCATTATGTAGTTTGTAGATGAAAAATGTGTGTGGCAAACTTTAGAAGAATATAAAAAAAATGACCCTTTTTTTATGAGCTTCAGGGAGCATTTAAGAAAATTTGTGAAAATAGTGGCAATTCAAGAGAGAACATAGATGGATAAAATTAAGTAAAGAAGAATTTTTGGTAAAAGTTGTGTTAGGACAACCAAAATGAAATCAGTGAAACAATTTAGCGTCTGAGTTGGCTCCAAGCAACAGGGCTCAAGATCAGCAACCTTCCGAACCTGCGAGGACACTTGAGCAGCAGCAGAGCCAGCCACACTGACCACAGAGGCGCTGGAGCTCTGTGCTCCCTCGCTGCCCCGTCTCCTCCCTGTCCCCCTCTCGCTCGCTGTCAAGAGCTCTCTGTCGTTGCCTCTCTCACCGGCCTTCTCTGTCATTTAACTGATAGTACATCTCTTACCGGCCTGCTAAGTCACTAGGATTGAGCTTAGGACACCCTGTCTTCCAGGTGGCAGGAGAGCAGGGTTGGTTTATAAAAAAAGTGAATGAATTCCTTCCCTCTGTGGCAGGATGGCTTGACCCCACTGCACTGCGCTGCACGAAGCGGACATGACCAGGTGGTACAGCTTCTGCTAGAGCGGGGCGCCCCCTTGCTGGCGAGGACCAAGGTGAGTCACAGGACTGGGGCGGGACAGGGGAGGGGAGGGTCACAGGACTGGGGCAGGACCAAAGAGCTCTTGAGGCCACTCTCCTATGACCTCTGTTTCTCATGAAATATTTCCTAGTGACTCAGTATCCGTATGCTGGAATGCATCATATGTATCAGCGTTTTCAGAGTATTAAGATGGACAGATATGTGCATTAAGATCCACTGAGTGTATGCTTCACGTTCTTTCTGCTATTCTTACTGCACATGGCGGTGTAACGATTACTGCGTTATATGTCAATGAGAGTTATTACGTACAAATGAGAATAACTTATGTTCTCTGAGTCTGTGCTTTTGTGATGCTCTGAGATGGCTGTGAATTAATGTAAATTATCTTTCAAAGCAGCACAATTAGCAGTCCAACATCAGTCCTCTAGCTCTCCAGCCTCTGTCTCTTAGGCAATCTGGTAAAAAGGATGACTCACCAGTAGGGTGGGTGGATTATAATGGATTAGTGGGTGACATGGAGGACACGAGCTGGCCCAGGCTGTCTACAGAGGACGCTCGACAAGCTTCCTGTTCTCTATGCACAGCAGTATATCTACCCTTGGTCTCATCTCATCAGTGTATTCATCCATGGGGAAAACTCTCATCCATATAAATAAAAACCAGTGAGGAGCCGATTTTATAGGTTTGCCCTATACAAACATATTTTTAAAGGCTTGTTACTGTACACTTACCCATTGTCGAGCCTTACTTGGGGTTACCAGAAACTACCATGAGACATAAATTGAGAACAATCGCACAGCTGTTTAATGGCTATGCACCAACACCCTGCATCCTTAAGATGACAAACATTGGCACAGAGGACATTTCTTATACGTGGACTCCTCCACCCCCACCCTGAATAGGATTGGTACCCGCTGATGCTCTTACGAGGGCAAGCTGAGAAAAGCCAGGCAGCCAATGTAAGCAGGTTGTTTTCAATTTATACTGCATTTTAATTGATACTTAACTGAAATTATTTGGAGCACGTGCCAGCTCACACATTTTAAATATGTAGAGAATGAAATCAGTCTTTAGAGATGTGCCCCCTAGGCCATGAAAGGGTGCCTTCAGATCAGAAACATACGAAGAAGAGAGAGAAATTGTTTTCGTTCTCACACCTGCATGAGTATTGCAGAGACTTGTCTTTACAATGCTGTGTTTTGGGCTGAGTAAGGTACAGATATTAGGGAAAGTTTCGCTGAGGAAATGGATTGAAACGGAAATGGAAATAAGAAAATTGCAGACCAGCCATGTTACTTACAACCAATAAAAAGGATGTATTAAATTGAGGATAGGCAAGTGACACTGTTCCACAAACTATAAAATAATCTTGTCCAGAGTTTTCTCTAATTGTTGTATCACTAATGAAGACCATGGATTACCTAGATGGAAATTTTTAATGGCGTTCTTGTACAATTAAATATCATTCATATATAAGGATCCTGCATGATTATGTTCCTTTACTCATTCATTCATTCATTAGATCATTCATTCACGCACGCATCTCCTAGCTATCATAGTGATTAGCTGCACTGTGTCAGGCAATGTTCTAGTTACTGAGGGACTGTCAGGATGAAGAACACGCAGTCTGTAATTTTAAGAAGCTCAGCGTTTAGTAGGTGGGATAGATGGGGAGACAAGTACATCAGTGGGAGTTCTGCAGGGGAAGGTACATGAAGAAGGAACCGACTCGGTGAGGCCACAGGTCCCTACCACCCGACAACCCTCCCTCCCTCCATCAACACTCCCGTTTTGAATTACCCATTTTTCCTCCTACAAGCAAATATTCATCTGGCTAGTTTTTCACTCCCCCCTCATTCTTTGAAAAGTCTAGCTCAGCGAAGTGTGACTCTTCTCCAATGACCCCTATTCTAATTTTTCATGACCGTGATGACCTTGGCAAGCGCCGTACTGATCCTTCCAGTGGGCGTCTCCATTAGGCCGCGGTGAGCCCCCTACAACCTGTCTGTCTGACCTCCACGCACCCCTTCTATGCTCCAGCTAACTGTCCAGAGCCCTAAGTGTATTCTGCTGGGGCCACAGCCACTGTGTCCACGTCCCTCATCCTCCCAGCATGAATCTGTGCTCACTCACCAGCCACATGTCACCTCACTCAGTGAAGCTCACGTGCTGGCAGCTGCCTTTGGCTGCAGCAGACCCCCAGGCGCAGTGACCCAGCTTGCTGGACATTGCCGTCCGGAGCCTCGAGTCGACCTTGTGGTTCTGGCCGTCACCAATGCCTAGGCGGTATACGCCCGCTCCCTGCTGACAGACCATTCTGTACTTTCCCTTTTTCCCTCAAACCTTTCGACTTTTTTCCTTGTCTTCACTTCCCACAACACTAAGAAAGTTGAGGCCATCAGGAGAGAACTGCCACAGACTGCCACCTCCGTCCAATGGCGGGAGCCAGGCCCATATCACGTTGTCTCTGCTGTGTCTTTGCTGCCAAATGCCAGGCTGCCCACTCT
Organism: Rhinolophus hipposideros; assembly: GCF_964194185.1. Taxonomy (NCBI): domain Eukaryota; kingdom Metazoa; phylum Chordata; class Mammalia; order Chiroptera; family Rhinolophidae; genus Rhinolophus; species Rhinolophus hipposideros. The sequence goes on from NC_138062.1 coordinate 634,848, forward strand.
TCCCTTCTCAGACCTCCCTGTCAGGTCTGTGAGAGCAGGACCTCCGGAAGCCAACCTGTCTGTCTGTCTGCCTGTCCTCACGCATCCGCTTTCATCTGTAATTGCCACCCTGCTCGTATGCTGATGACATACGAACGTGAATCGCTCCCACGGCCGCCTGGATGTCTGCCGGGCATCTCAGGTTCTGGAAGTGCCAAGTTCAGGGCCTGGTGTTCCCCATCCCCTCCACGTAGCCCTTCGTAGTCTCTCCTATCTCCATTCATGGCTGTCCCGTACTCTCAGTTTTAGGCCAAATGCCTCATCTAGTGCTTGGCCTCTCCCTCCACATCCTATCACCAAACCTTGTCACCTCTTCCTTCACAATGTGTCACCAAGTCAGCAACTTCTCCACAGTGTCCTCAGCACCACCTGGTCCGATCGCAGCCACCCGCTGGATGAGTGCAGGAGTCCCCGGTGGCCCCTTCTTGTCCCTTCACTGCACCCGTCTTCTCAGCACAGCTGGAGTGGTGATGCTGTCGTCACCCTTCCCACGGTGCCAGCTGGCTCAGGGCGAGTCAGAGGCCTGCTGTGGCTGGTGAGGCCTCTTCCTTCTCTGGCCTCCCTCAGGCACTTGCCTTCAGCCGCCTTGTCCTCACTGTGGCCCGGTGGGGCCGGTGGTCCCCACACAGCAGCTTGCACTTGCCTCTCTTCTGCTTACGTGGTCCTCGGACTCAGCAGGACCAGTGCTCCCCGCCTTCCACATCTTCACCCGGACTTATTGTCCCAGGGAGGCCACGGCCGGCCACCTGCCCCACGCACACTCCCTGGCCGTCCTGTGCTTTGCTTTTCCTCTTAGCACTGGGGGCTTTTAACAAACGCGCTCTGAATTTCAGTTCTTCCTCTTTGGAATTGTCCGCTCCCACTGAGAATGTAACCTCCGAGAAGGGTCCCTTTCCCTGGGACTAGATGGGGCCTGAGAGGCGCTCCATCCTTACTTGTGAAAATGAGCAAATAATTCAATGGTACAGATTTTATTTTCCATGTCACCTTTACATGGATAAAACAACATTTAAAACAGAGAGACTGCCAGAGAGACCGACAATACAGCAGTCCCAACCCCCCCGAAGCCTGAACTTTTCACTTCGCCCTTGTACGCTCTTCCCCGGACCCATAAATTCTTTCTCATCAACTTGCTCTTTTTTTCTAAGTTCATTTTATGAATTTCAAAATATAAAAGCAATAATTATGAACAAAGAGTATTGCAAAAACAAAGAAAAACATACTAGTAATTTTAAAACCACATACACTGGTACTACCCACAAACCACCAAATGAGATTTTGATGGATTTGTTTTTAGCTGTCACCCCTCACTGTTGAAATCACCTTCTTTGTTGAAAACAGTGGGCCTCGGGTCTGTTTTGGCTTTTTATCCAATTTCTGCTTTTTTTAATATAACGACTGCCAAACTGGGTACTTGGAACAGTTATTTTCTACTGACCATATTTGCATTGATAAGGCCACTCTCTTTAATGTGCAAAGGTTTTCTAATTTAGTTTCATAATATTTTTTTCCTGTAAACTTATTTATTGAACTTTAAAAAAATGAGTCCTACCTAGACTGATAATCAGTGAATTACCTGCTATTTTGTGTCCCTGATGGTGACCTCCAAGAATTAAGGCTAAAGCTGTTTAGGGCAGCATCAATGATGATAAATTATCCTCAAAATGTACAAGTTGGGAGGTCATGGGCCCCTGATCCACATTTGTCTCACACTTTTCTGGCTTTTACATGACTGCCTTCTCCAAGTCTAATTCATGTGTCATGAGAGAGAAAAGGAACCGTGGGGTTCAGAGCAGCGTGGGGTTAAGAGGTGATGGAAGTCTGTCTTTTCCTGATCCCCCCACTTGCTCCTTCTTCATCCTCCTGCCCGTTTAGAAGTTAAGAGATTCGTGCAGAGAGGTGAACTGAATATAGATCTCCGTGTGTAGAATTGGATACGAATAATACAAGCATCAGCTATCACTTGTGTTTTGTATGTCTACTGACCCCGATAATTGTGAGATCCAACTGACTCGTCATATCTACTATGTATTCATTCATGAAAGACATATTCATTGGTGTTTTTGCCGAAGCATAGCAGAATAATGAAATTAAAGTTCTCTTAGCTTCCCTTTTTACCAAACATAATCTGCTATATACTTAGTTGTCAAATGGAAATAATTTCCTCCCTGCTACCAACTGTGCCAGAGATCCACAGCTGAATTTGCTGTTTCAGAACCTGGAAGTAATGACTAACGTGGAACTTGGCTTTGGTTTTGTCTTGATGCGCAGAATGGGCTGTCTCCGCTTCACATGGCTGCACAGGGGGACCACGTGGAATGTGTGAAGCACCTGTTACAGCACAAGGCACCTGTCGATGATGTCACCCTGGACTACCTGACGGCCCTCCACGTCGCCGCGCACTGTGGCCACTACCGTGTCACCAAACTCCTTCTGGACAAGAGAGCCAATCCGAACGCCAGAGCTCTGGTAAACTGGCCCAGCCCACATTAGCTAAGTCCAGATCGGGACAGGCAGACCCACGTGACTGAGCGGTGGTGCTGACACCACCAGCCATGCACCGTCACAGGCACGCAGTTAACTCTGCTCCCTGTGTCCCCTCTCACAAGCGCCTGCCTCCTTCATGCTCTCCCAGTGTGCTGGTAAATAACAGTGAGCAAGAGTAGGTTCCAGAGAATAGCAAGGAACATTTCTACAATGAGCGAGTGGCACATAGAGAAGCAACCTCTGGAGCGTTAACAATTGTAAATGGGAAATACAAATCGAAAACTAGGGAGTTATAAAATAAGTTTTAGACACATCTAGATAGAGTCAAAATAAAAGTATGAAAAAGTTAAACTTTATTAATCTCTTTCTGGGAACAAAAAAGGTGGTAAAGTGGTGAGTGGCTCTGACTGTGTCAGATGGTGTCAAATCTAAGCCTGTGCAAAGTTCACTGGGAGATTTTCCTTCCTGAACTGATTCCCCAACCATCAACTCATAGCAAAGGATTGCTTAGTGTCTGACTGCTTCAGGAGGCGTTTGGTAGAGACCATTCCAGAGATTGCTCAAGGGAAATCGGCAGGAGGCTTTCCGGGGAGCAGCTTCTGTGTCTCCCAAGGTCTAATGCAGAATAAGTTTTCCTTGCTTCACTTATGTTCTAACCACAAGCGTTGGGACTAATTTATGCCTCCCGTTTCCTAATTCTAAAACTAAAAGCAAACCTTTTTTCATACACTTACATGATTTATGTCAGTTAAATCAGTCTTCAGATAATATTTAAGATGAGAGGATGCCATTAAAATGATCAAATATCAAATCTTATTTTTATTAGAAATTTTCTACTAGGATTAATTTATTCCTCATTGCCTGGGAAGCAAATATACTTTTAGGGTTATGTGCAATTATGTGAGGATATTTCTTTTCTCACAAGAAGGAGATTACTCATTTTCAACTGGACAGTGGTGAATAAGCTTATACAGTATTGCAATCTAGTAATTACAGATCTTTTTAGTGTTACATATATGTGTGGCTATTTCTATGTGGCTTATTACAGAGCTCATAAATGTGGACTGAGTTAACAAACACAGTGAAGAATCAGTCATTAGGTTCAGTGAGACCCTATGCTTTCCTAAGTACTCTTAGTGTAGGAAATACTGCCTGACGTCTCGCAGTCCCCAAGGGACCTGAAAACTTGTTAACTGGCAGAATAGATATTCTATCTGTAGAGATCATTGTTCAAATACAAATGTAATAGTGAAATATAACACATAACTCATAAGGATTAAGCACAGGATTAGTTAACCAATTTTTATGTAACTTACCCCAATTCCTACACATTAGCATAGTTTGAAAAGTTTGAAAATGCCTTGAAGAGTTCTCCACATTCCTTTGCTTCTGACAGACACCTCCTTCCATTTATTCCAGAAATTCTCCATACTTTTCCTGAAAATACTTAGGAATTTAATAATCATTTCTTTATAAATACATTTGATGGACATATCTTATAAAAACTTATTAATATAAGAAATATAACATCGAGATATAAAATATTATCAACGTAATGATTTATGCTAATATACAACTCCTTATAAAAAACTTTAATACAAGATATATAACTTCTGAATATAAAAAATTATCACCATAAATAACGATTTCTGCTAATTAGCAACTCCTCCTCCACGAGGAAAGTGGTAGCAAGCCGAGACACTGTAGCGGCAGTCAGGGTCTTGGATTTTTGAAGTCAATGTGATGAATGGCTTTTACCCTCTGAGAAACGGCCCTCCGTCAGAAAGCTCCTACTTCTCTTTGGGCCTCGTCACGCCGTTTCATACCCGGACCAGTCAGTGTTTCAGACCTTCTCAAGAGTCATCGTCTCCTGTCGTTGCTTTTTGAAGAGTAGGCCCGTGTCATTCTCTTGGCTTCCCTTTGTCCGTGGCCACACGCACAGGATGACGTGCAGACCCGGCTCTGCAGCACGCTGACCTTTCGTTCCAAGGTCAACCCCGGCAGCGCAGGGACGGAGCACGTGAGCACGCGGTGTGGCGCCTGCGCTGTGCCAGCATGGAGTGTGTGACACGCGAGTGTGTGCATGCGGCCGACTAACCCGGTTGTCTCCCGCACAGAACGGGTTCACCCCCCTGCACATTGCCTGCAAGAAAAACCGCATCAAGGTCATGGAGCTGCTGGTCAAGTACGGGGCGTCCATCCAGGCCGTGACAGAGGTAGCAAACGCCCCGCCGCTGGGCCGCGAGGCTGCGCTCCCCGCGCGCCCCGCTGGCCTCCCCACTCCCGCGTGCGGCCTGCCGCGCAGGGCAGTGAAGCCGCTGTCGCTTTGTTCCGCAGTCCGGCCTCACGCCGATTCACGTGGCCGCCTTCATGGGCCACTTGAACATTGTCCTCCTGCTGCTGCAGAACGGCGCGTCCCCGGACGTCACCAACATAGTGAGTACGGCGGGGGCGCGGCCGCGGAGGGGGCGAGCGCGCGTGCGCGTGCGTGTGCGGGGCGCGTGTGCGGGGCCGCGCCGTGGGCCGCGCCGTGGGCCGCGCCGTGGGCCGAGCGTGGGCCGAGCCCGATCGCGTCGGGGCGACCGTGGGACTCGGCCGCGCGCGCCCGGGGCGCAGGAGACGCCGCCCGTGAGGTGGGCGAAGGCGACCCTGGCGCGGGGCAGACACGCGCTCCGGGACCGCGGGCGGCTGCGTGGGGCCGGCAGCCCGGTTGGTGCCACGCCCGGCGCGTCCCACGCCCCACGCGGACCGGCGTCAGGCGCCGTCTCGGTCCCAGACTCGCCCTCTCTCCGCTGGCGGGACTGTCCCGCGCCGGCGCCTCCGTGGCCGTGGGCTCCGCCGTGCGTGGGGCCGCCCGCTGGCGCCTCGCTCCTGCCAGGCCCCCGAGGGGCGCTGCTCTGCGACCCCGCCCGCCGCCGAGTCCGGGCGCCCCGCGTGCGGCCTCCTGGCCCGGTTTCCTGGCGTCTCGTGCTCGCGGGGTCTGCCCTGCGAACTGTCACATCCGAGTGCCACTCTCTCCTCGGGTGGGAGTGCGCCCCGCGCGAAACGCGGTCGTGGATTGGAAGCTCCGTGGCCGCTGCGTGCTGAGCTTTCTCGGGCTGTGCCACGGACCACTGGCCCAGGGAAGCAGCTGTGCTGCTTATTGAAACCAGTCTCGTTTTCGAGAGCAAGTGATTGACCCCTGTCGCTACCTTGGGGACTCATTCCTCTTGCACTGTGAGGCAGGACGCGCAGGTTCGCGGTTCTTGTTTTTGTTTTGTCCTTTAGTTGGGGAAGGGTGTTTTCCCGGGCGCCACCAGCTCCAAGTCAAGTCACTGTCAGTCTAGCTGTGGGGCGCGGCCCACCGGCCCGCGGGGGAACCCACCCTCCACGTGGTGAGCACCGCGCTGTAGCCCCCTGAGCCCCCCGGCCGCCCCCAGCTTCGGAACTCTGCGTCCCCTCCCATTTCCCCGCATCTGACACGCCTCCTGTGAAGTGTCTGCGGCGTGGACAAAATCCATGTGATACAAATATACTTGACTTTAAATATTATTTAATACTCTCTTCATGTTATTTACAGTTGGAACAAAAGCATTAAAGAATTGAAATATAAAGTCCATGTTTATAAATTTCCCGCATTACAGCTTATTACTCCTAAGGTAATAATATTATATGCTAATGTCTACTCCATTAAGAATAAGTAATTTCATAACCTGCCAATTTGAGTTCAGGTTCTAGTCACTTCTTAGGATTTCAAAGAGATGACCACCATCCTTTTCCTGTTCAGAGATGGCCACCTCGCTTTCTAAGTGAGACCCGTACAAACCAGCAGCTGCCAACAAAGTCCTCTGAGGACTTTCCCAGCATGCTGTGTTTTCCATATTTGCATTCCAGTGCCTGCAGATCTCGGAGCAATGGTGATGCTGTGTTATGATAACCTAGATAAGTACTTGTATGAGATGCGTAACTGAAATCTTCCAAGGTAATCTTTATGAGGGGAGACTTTTGCACAACCATCAAAGAAAATCCATGTGAGATGGTGGTGTGATTCTGCAGCCACTCTAAATTTACTTCTTAAGTGACCGGTTCCAAATCATGTGACAGGTATGGATTTACTCCATGTTGAAGTCCTCTCCTCTGGGGGGAGGGACAAAAAAATGCTAGGGAGGCTACAGATAGATATTCACATAAAATAAATAAAACATTAAAACAATAAAAATGTTGACTTTTTTAGGTTCTTAAAGATTCTCAAATTTAGACACTGTTACATGAGACTTTGACTTCCATCTGTTGGGCATTATAGTCTTCATTTGTTCGATGTTCTCATCTGTCCGTTACATACTCTTTCCCTTTAGCCCCCTCAAATCAAATACTTGAGAGATACCTGCCAGTGTAACTGTCTCCTGGACGGGTTTCTTGGCTGGTTTTTGTTTGTTTTTATTTGGTATGAAGTGTCTGTCAGGGAGCAGAATCCATGGCAGTCGGGTTGCCAAGGAAAATACAGGACTGCCAGTTAAATTTGAATTTCAGATAAATGACAAATAATGGTTTTTAATATGTGTATGTCCCTTGCATTTGATGAGATATATTAAAGAATTACCAGTCATTGGCCTGGAATGAAAACCTAACTGGTCATCCTGTATTTTCATTGGCGGAATCTGGTTACCCTAGCTGTACAAGGATTCAGCCTTCTCTAGCGTGGGGTGCCTGGGCCCTGGTGCGTTCTCAGAGCCTGAGGAGAAAGCCACTGGCTCCAGACTGCAGGCTGACTGAGGAACCGCGGGTGCTGCCTGCCTGCCTGCCTGCTGTGCCAGTCGGTCCTTTCCTGACCCGTCGTTGGAGCCTTGGTGTGTTGCCTGAAACCGTGTTGCACTTTTGGATGCAGTGCTGTCTGCCGTGCTTTGATGCTTCCCAGCTGATGCAGCCAAAGCAGAGCAGTTTTAACAGCTGAGAAGGGGGCGTGCCATTCAGTGCCTGCCTCAGACGTGAGCGCACCTGTTCTCCTGCCAGGCTTGTTTTTGTTTCCAAATTCCCTCCGAGTGTGCTGTGTACCAATAACCTAACCGTGTGCCGACATTGTTACTGCAAAGCTCCCTTCCCAGAATGCTCAGCAGTGCACGTGAGCACCCAGAAGGCTGCACTGCCAGTCCTGACACATCCACATTCCACAGTGTTCACTGACCCCGGTGGGAGCAGAGGCCCAAGCACTTCGGGGCAGTACAGTGTGCGGTGTGAGCAAGTGTTCTCTTTGAGCAAGTCACTGGATTCCTGGCTAAGTTCACACTTGTGTTATGTTTAAGAATTCCCCCAGTCCTCAGTTAGTTAGCCTGCAGTGAGGAAAGCAAGGGGATTGAATAAGATGAGGTTCCCACACCATGGAAGGGAAGTTACTGATCACAACTCTGTACACCCTCTCTCATTTTCTTGTTTACACTTACATATAAATAAGGGCAACATAACATAAAAAGCTACGGGCAATTTACAATAAAAGTCAGCAACCCCAGAGTCATTCAATAAAAATCAAGCCAGACCATTGTCACAAAGGGAGAGACCATGTGTGAATATGTGTATATTCACATATAACGTTTAATAGTTCAGAATGGGTTTTATATATAATGTATCGATTTCAAATGTGTGAACACCATAAAAATAACTTATTTTCAGTGTAAAATAAGGGTATTGGAAATAGTAAGATGAATACAGGAAGCATTTTACATTTTTAAAATCTCTTACAGACAACCTTGGCCTGTAAAGTAAACATAAATTCATCACTGAGTAGGTGCTTCTGAGGCCTCTTTGACTTAGCTTCTGTTAAGGAAATTTATTTTTGTCTTTATTTCTACTAAAACTAGTAAAATTGCTGTACTTTTATAAGACCTAGAGATTGAGTAAAGATTTGACTTTTCTTTTTTGAGGTTTTCTTTTTAATAGAAGGTCTTCGCTTCATCTACTTAGAGACAGGTTTTGGATGATACAGTAAACACGTTAGAAGTCATGGTTGCCATACAACCAAAGTCTGAAGGCAAATTTTGCTATTCCAGTAATAAGTCATTTTATAAAACAATGTATTCCAGATATATTTCCATTACAAAAGTCAAATTATATCATTAGAAAATAAGGCCGGTGGAGGATGAATGAATCATCAATAAAAGGCAAAAATTAAAGTAGACATCAAGTTTAATGCTTTCAAAGTCAGATTATTTGAAATGAACTCATAACCTTAACGGAATGGGGCCTTTGAATACTGGGAAAAACCTCAAGTTGTCCTTAAATCTCCTTGATTTAAGGGTTTCTTGTGCAAGGAATCAGAGAAATTATTCTCTGGTATTTGTCGGAAGTATCCCATTACCGCAATCAACTTTAAGATCAGTTCAGTTTATTTGGAGGGTTTCCTTTACTTGGTGGAAGTCAGCCTTGTTTTCTAGAATGGTGGTGGTCAGTAAGAGCACTAACTTTTAGGCCAGTGTCTTATTCCTTTATGACTGTAAGGCTCTTTGAATGAGTGAACCTCTGCCTTGTTCAGAACTGGGTGTGGTTTTAAAATATGCTGAGGGAAAAAACAACCCCAAAACCTGTCTTTTAGAGTCAGTAATTAACAGGCTTCCCAAAGAGAAAATTCTCTTCCTCGTAACCGTCCCCCTCATGCTGCAGCTAAGCTACCACTTCCTGGTAAGTGTGAAACCCTGGCCCCTGCCCAGGGCTGGCCATCCCAGCAGACGGGACTGGTGACAGTAGCTTTGCTCACCTCTCAGGACTTCTCTCAAATAACTGTCTAATAAATAAGCGCACTAATACTAAGCAAAGGCCTCCTGGGCAGGGCAGATGTCATGTCCCAACAGTCACGGTGTAGGCTGGAAACACAAAGACAAACCAAGTGTAAAGTAACAGTTTATTTCAGAAACAAGTTTTGAGTATGAAAAGGAATGACAAGTATGGTGCCAGTGACATGGGCTTCCGTGATGTGTTGACACGGTCCTCAGCATGTAATTTCTCACGACGGTGAGATCACGCTGTCCTTACATAGCCGAGTGTGACAGTGACAGACTTAGACCGAAGGATAAAAGATGCCGTCATCCCCCGAAGCCCAGTCGGTGGGGCCCGGTTGGCTGCAGGTTCAGCCCCCGTATCCTGGGGGTTCGGGTCCGTCCACTGGTTAGCCGTGGGCAGAACCAGCCGGTCCGTACCACCTGCGAGACGGGAAGACACGCCGTGGGCTGCCGGCCTCCCTGCCGCCTCGGGCCGCGCAGCCAGGCCGCCGGTCACTGACTCTGCGCCCTTTGTGCCCGCAGCGCGGGGAGACGGCGCTGCACATGGCGGCCCGCGCGGGCCAGGCGGAGGTGGTGCGCTGCCTGCTGCGGAACGGGGCGCTCGTGGACGCCAGAGCCAGGGTAGGTGCCGCGCGGGGGCCGGGCTGGGGCTGGGGCTGGGGCGGCCGCGCGGGCGGAGGGCGCGCGTCCCGGGGGGAGGAAAAGCCGAGCGCGCGCGGCGCGAGGACGCCCGTGTCAGAAGCGGGACCGCGTGGAGACCTGTGCCGTTCAGCGTCTGGGAAACGCAGCATTTTCACGGGTTTCCACCCGGAAGCGCGTTCCCAGCTGTTCTAACTGCATGAATTTCTCATCCTACCTGTGTCACACAGACACGTATCAATATCCGTTTCTGGTCCCCAAAGCCACTGTCCACCGGCAGGCCCCACCGGGTCCTTCACAACAAGCTCTTCTCACATGCTCGTGTTTCCCTCCGTGGGCTCCACTGTCCCCCTTTCTGGGATGGGTTCACTGTCTTCTTACGCTGCTTTTATGTATTGACAATCTTCCCTTCTTCCACTTTCCCAAAACAGAAGGATTTGGGCCCTGGAGACCGTTTATTGGATTTTCCTGTTTCTGATTGCTTTCCATTCCCACAGGCTGATTTTTCCTTCTTCTTGGTCACCTCCTCCCCTTCCTTCTCCTTTTTGTTTAAAACTTCGTGTCCCAATTGCTTGTTTCACCTTCTTTCTTTACACTGAGTATACCGGTAGTTTTCATCAATATGCTGTGTACTATCTGTTCCATTAACTTTGCACTGGCATCTCTGGGATTCTTGTGGAATATTTCAACACTTTCTCTCCTTCGATATGAGATACATCTAAGGTAGAACTCACTTCAGCTGGATTCTCCCGTCCTGACTCCAGTTTAGAACCTGGAGCCGAGTGAATGCCCCTGCCGAAGCCCTTCACAGTGTCATTTCATGCCCAGGTCTCCAGCATTCAGCATGAGGACTGGACTTAGAAACCTTGGAGCTCTTCCCAGACTTGCTTACCATCCCCTGCCTCTGAGTTGTACAGCCTTTTCCCGCAGAACCCAGTCACACGTGGGCAGCCTCACACTACATGGTGCTTTTAGATGTCACCACCTTTCTATCCACTACGAGGAGGGTGATTTGTATTCCTTGGGGATCACCACGGGTGTTTCTTGTTCTTAAATACTTAACGCTTTTGTTATTCACACTGTATTTTACCCTGCCTCGGCATTTTTCTTCTTTTTCATAAAGACTATTTTTAGAGCAGCTTTAGGTTCGTAGAAAATTGAAGGAAGGTACAGAGAGTCCCATACACCCCTGCCCCCACGCACGTACAGCCTCCCACTACCCACAACCCCCACCAGCTGGGGCATTAGTCACGACTGACGAGCCTCCATGGATGTCGTCACCACAGCCCACGGTTGACACGGCAGCTCACTCTTGGTGTTGTGTATTCCTGTGGGTTTGGACAAATGTGTCCCCCACAGTGTGATACGGAATACCTCCACTGCCCAGAAATCGCTCTGCCTGTTCTCGTTTTAAGGTTACCCAGCATCCCGTTATTTCTAAAGAAAACTTTATGGCCAGTCAGTGTACTCTATCATGAACTCCAGTGTTTTTACCAGGAAGTGTGATAATATTCCTGGTAAACATTTTGTATTCCATGTTTCATAATAAAAAGGCTTCCCACTTATCTTTCAAAATAAAACTGCTTAGTATTTTTCTCTGTTAAGACTTTAATTTGTTCTGTTTTTAATGGGAATCTCATTTTCGTGTATCTCTGCCTTTTTTTTTTGTTATCGATTTTACCTATTATTACTGCCTTATACCATTTTGAGTATCATCTGGAACCCCTTCCTCAAAAACCACTGGCTGTAGAATCTTTCCTTTGAAATATTATAACATTTATGTGTGTATGTATCTACTTTTACACACAAATTCCACCAGTTCGATTGTTTTACTTCTCTTTTGCAACTATACTTAGTCTCATGGTCTGCATATAAACATCTTTAATTTTTTATTCCTACTTATTTAAATATTAAATGTCACATCAGCCTTTGTTTGCTTGTTTTCAGCTCCGCGACCTGCCCTAAGATGTAATTGAGAACGCCTCCCTGCAGCGTTCTTGTGACTGGAGAGCACAAGTGTCACAGCTCATTGGGCATAAAAAGTTCCTGTCGGGTGCAGACTGAGCAGCCCGGGGTGGGGCCAAACCTGCTTTCCTTGCAAACTCACGGGTGACGGCCACTTCCCAGGGGACAGACTGAGTGGCTGGAGCTCTGGTTTTCCCTCTCATGGGCGCTGCATTTTACTCTCCCCACAAGTTATTTTCATGGAGCCCCTTGGGGCTCCATGGGACTCTGGTTCAGTTAACTCTTTGCAATGACTTGTGATCCCTGAAGCATGTGACATGTGCTCTTATTTAACTGCTATAGGACAGCTTAGGTCCTAAAGTTCAAGATTGCACTGACTTGCCTGAGGTCACAGAGTTGAAAGGACAAGAAAGAGGATTCTGTGCTGACAGCTTTATGTCCCATTTCAGACGTAAAGGGAGCCCTTCACTCTGCCACCAAACAAACTGCTGGATTCTGATAGCCACTGCCCACCTGAGCGGACCTCTGTGGCCAAGATCTATGGCCTATTCATGAGGTGGGGTGACATGGTGACATCTCCTTAGAGCCACATGGAGTGGGGGTGTCCACTTCCTCCCCAAGAGGGCTTTTCACAGAAGAAGGGTCAGGGGGCATCAGGCAGAAAAACCAATACCTATCTGCTGAGTTTGCCCGTTGGTATTTCAATGTGCATATGCAAGTATAGCACACACCCTCCTGACCTGCTCCCACTGCTCTACAATTCGCTCTCTCCAAGGGGAGACAGCCAAAATTAGAGCCAGATGCATTGGAGAGCAGGGGCCTCCCCTCTTCAGTCAGTGGTGTGCCTAGAAAGGTCTCTCCTCGTGTCCTCCACTGGCCTGCCTGCGGGCAGTTGTCTTGCTCAAGGAGCCCATGTTCTCTGGGCACAGGAGGGGCTCTGGCACCTGCTCTGGGGACTGACAGTCCCAGGGCCCTGGGCTGAAACTCACATGCTACTGAATTCACTTACAACTTTAGAAGCTGCCAGCCCCTTTGGTTCCGGGAATCCCATTAGCTAGAAACCACTAGCAGAAAATGGATCAAACCTTTGGGCCCTGTCCCAGCCACTGCTATTTTAGTCTTTCAGTAAAAGGAGTGGGGCCCACAAGTCCCCTACTTTTGGAATTCGGCAGCCCGTGGCAGTAAGGCAGAGCTCGTCCCCTCCTGGCCATGTCACAGCCAGTGCACCTCATGAGGATGGAACTGTCGCCCCTTCTGTTGGGAAGACGCCCCCGTTTTGCTTTAGCCCTCCCCCCCACCCGTGACTGTTACGCTCTGCTTTCTCAGTTGTCTCCTGTGGCTGAGATCAGCTTGTGCGTGGGATTATACATCGCACTTTGCAGCTCAGGGAACGGTGCCTCAAACCTCCCAGGGCTGAGGCTCCCATCACAGCCAGGAAGACTTTTAACCAAATTTGCATGTTCTTGCCTTTGCCACTTCAGGTGGGGCTGTAGCAGAGGTTGAAGAAAGTGGGCAAGACAGCTTATGTCCTTTTTTAACTGAATAAATGTTTATTATTATTACTGTTATTATTATTACCTCAATTGCTTCCGTGTCTTAATGTTCTTCGAGATAAGCCTGCTGCTCCGTGGTCTGAGACCCACGTGTAATAGTTGACATTTGCACTGAATGCTTGGCTACTCCCCGTCACGCATGGCCACTGCTTAGCTGTGGGTTAGGGGTCATCACTGCCCCACTCTTGCTGTCACTCATCAGAAACACAGCTGACATTGTGTCACCCTGTTAAGTCTGCAGGTGGAAGTACAGGGGAGCGAACCCAGAAGCAGTAGGTGTCGGCCCTGAGCTCCAGGTCTGTTCTGTGATGGTTGTGGTCCATCTTTATCACGGTTAATTCTGCCATGTTTCACAGGCAGTTGTGTCATCTAAAGTGTTGTCAGTCTCCTTGCCTTTTGAGAGTCCCCTCGTCCTGTTAGTTTTCTTACTGGTCACATTATTGTCCCCATTTCTCTAGAATGTCCAAGCAAATGCCTCTCTTTAGAAGCCAAGGCCTGAGTTCAAGTCCTGTTTTAGTAGCTGAGTGACCTTGGACAATCCTGGGGAACTCATGGAGCTTCTCTTAATCTCTCTTCTGTGGAAGAAGGTCTAATACTACCTTTCCCACCTTCTTTTCAGGTCTGTATGAGGATAGGAGCGAGTGTGCCTCACACATGAAGAAGTTTATGTCTGCCACATCTTTGTAAAGTTCCAGTTCTATTACTCAAATAATTGAATTATGATGATTATTTTCACCTCTCACCTCCCTGAAACTCATGCAGTGCTGCTTCTGTCTTCCGGCAGCCCACTCTTGCTCCTCTTTTCTTATAACTGGGAGACACTGCCTGTTCTGAACAGCCGTCCCCACCGCCCTGCTGTGCCTGCCCCACTCGCCTCATCCCGGGCAGCTCGCCCAGCTTCCCTCCTGCTGTCACCATATTGCGCCCGCAGGCCGACTGTGAAGACAGCCCCCGTGTCCTCTAGGTCACACAGTCTTCCTTTTACAAGACAGCGGTTTGCTGTGGTTCTCTTAGCACTGCAGGCATTCTCCTGACTACACCTGGCTCAGGTGACTTCCGAGCCTCTCAGACATGTCCTGCTGTCCCTTACAGTAGTGCATCCTCTCTGTGTCTTTCAGTGAAAGCACTCGGCTGATAGTTAACCCCATTTCCTTCTTGCCAGAGTTCCTTTTCATCTCTGCAGTCCTGGATGCAAGTCCCAGACCCATGTGCTGTGTTTCCTGGAACATTTATACAGTCAGAGTACAATGTCTCTTTTATCCGCAGTCTCTCCTTGAAGAAATGACCAGCTTTTGTGTCCCTAGCATGCTGAGCGGAACAAGAACAAAATTTTCCCAGCATTCCTCATTCTTTTGTACTTGATACGGTTCCTGGAATAAATACTGTCTCTTAGTGAAAGCTTTTGGATGAGAATCTAGGTCTCAGGACTTCTGGATTAGATTTCTTTCTTATTCAGAACCATGAGTTGTTTATATTTAAACATAAACGAGGGCTGGAGCCTAATGAGTTGAGAAACATTTTGGTATGCCTAGGAAACAGTGGGCCCGTTCATGGAGATACACATTTATGAAGAATCGAAGGAGGATCTTGTGACCAAACAGGTCACCTCTGTGGCAAACGCTGAAGAAGCCAGGCTCAGGGGTAGTAACTATTTCCATGTGCACAGGGGTTCCTGGAGATTCCCAGAAGCCACAAGGCGATGTCTGAGTAAAGTGTAAGTCTGGGTCTCCGCATCTGGCACTAATGCTTGACTTGATTTAACTTGTAGGAGGAGCAGACACCCTTGCATATCGCCTCTCGCCTGGGGAAGACAGAGATTGTCCAGCTGCTCCTACAACATATGGCTCATCCAGATGCGGCCACTACCAACGGGTACACGCCACTGCACATCTCTGCCCGGGAAGGCCGAGTGGATGTGGCATCCGTCCTCTTGGAAGCGGGGGCTGCCCAGTCCTTAGCTACCAAGGTAAGGGGAGGCCTCGCGACAACATGGGCCAAGAGGGGTCCCGCGTCAGGGTCTCTGCTCTGCGGCAAAGACCTTCTGGGGGGAGGCCTCTGACTGATTGCTTTCTCTTTCATTATTTTAGATTCATTTTCTAAATGGTTAGACGGGATCGTGAGGTTCCCTATCATATTTTCAGCAGGAGTGCTGGACTCATTCTTCTAACTAGTACCAGTGCTGTTTCCAGTATAGTAGCTCTCTAGTGCTTCAACTAGGACGGTTTCCAAACAGCAGGGGCCGCCCTCCCTTCCCTTCCCACTATGAAGTCTAGCCTGTATTCCCACAAGGAAACAAAAGCCCCAGAAATACTGAACTAGTGTAACTAACGTGGAAGAGACATCTCACCAGATTGGCAGTGTTGAGTGTGAGGCTTTTGGTCCTTTCTAGAAGCTACTTCACTTCACCTTGTATTTTCTGACACTGGTTCACACTGGTCCTTACCAGCTGCCCTCTTGCTGGGGTACGTGCATTGTCTAAATGGAGCAAGGCTAGAGAATCCCGCTTTATTAGTTACTGTCATTGAACAAAGAATACATACCAGCCTGAATTTTCCTTATGTTCAGATTTTCATGCTGGGCAGAGTAGTAGTTTTCTCCACGTGTTACACTGGATTTGGAATTTCCTGTTTGCATGTGACTGAGAAGAAAACACAAACCCCGCTAACTGGAGCCAGCTAACTAACGGGGCTGGTCAGTGCGGGGGGTGGGGCTAGGACCGCAAAGCGCACAGCCTGAGCTGCTGGCAGGCAGGGTGCTCCCGCAAGTAGAGCAGAGCTGCGGATTCTTACCGGTATTCGGGTAGCTCACGGTGCAGACGTGTCCGCGCTGCCTCCCTCGGGCGCGGGAATGCGCCGGAGAACCGAATCCCAGAGCAGGAGCAGCAGCCCTCTGGCCGCCCGCTCGCCTGCCGCCTGTGCTGTGAAACCTGCTGCGATGTAGGTAGGAAGTGGGACTCATCCAGGTGCTCACATCCGAGCAGCTGAAAGCCGAGGGCACTTCACGGAAGGAGCCCACGCACACAGCGTGGTTTTCGTTTTGTCCACCATGTAGCTGGCTTTTTCTGCAGAAAATACAAATCAACTGAATCACAAGCTTAACATTTAATTGAAGAAATTTGGAATTGAGGCCTTATCAAAAGGATAGAGAGAAGGTTGAAGAGAGGGCAGCTGTTGTGTCAATCCTACTCATTTTAGAGGCAAGAAAGAGATAGGCTGAGTTTTCACGCCCGCACGGGAGCCACCTTCCTGACACGGGGGCTTTTATAACCCCACCTACGAGGTCGCATTGCAGGCTCCTGAGCTAAAAGCTCCCGGTTCCGCCCGGCCACACTCGGGGTGTGAGTGCCGTCCTTCCTCCTGGGGGTCATGGCTGAGAGTCGGCGCGCCGCGCGTGCGCCCACCCCGCTGCGTGTGGCGGCCACCACCTCTCCCTCGCCTTCCAGAAGGGCTTCACGCCCCTGCACGTGGCCGCCAAGTACGGGAGCCTGGACGTGGCCCACCTGCTGCTGCGCCGGCGCGCCTCCGCGGACGCTGCGGGCAAGGTACGTGGGGCGACACCTGCTCGTGGGGCCCGCGCGCGGTCCCGACGGCGCGGCCGCGTCCACGCGAGGGCCTCCCTGCGGCGCCCACCGAGGGGCCAGGGCACGTGTGCGTGTCGTGGCTGCTCGCGGGAGCTCGCCCGTCGCCTGCAGGCTTGGCAGCGGCATCGCGGGAGGTCTTCGGTCCTGGGGGGCCGGTTCCGCCGGCCTTGGAGCGCCTCCCCACCTAACTTGCGCCTGGCCGGTGTCTGCAGCCACGCGCGCCGGTCGCTCCGGGGCGGCCGGCGCCCGGCTCACGTGGGACCTGCCGCCCTTTGCAGAACGGCCTGACCCCGCTGCACGTGGCCGCCCATTACGACAACCAGAAGGTGGCGTTGCTGCTGCTGGAGAAGGGGGCTTCCCCCCACGCCACTGCCAAGGTGAGGCCGCAGGTCTGCGCGTGCGGGGCCTGGGAGCTCTGACTGCCTGGCTCTGCGGTGGCTTGTGGCGCTGACTGCCGAGGAAGTGCCACCAACCAGGGGCCTGTTAGCAGGAGTCCTGGGCTCCGCCTGGCGCTCACTGTTCACACCTGCCCGAAGGTCACCATTAAGTGCCGGTGGCACCTTCCAAGGGCAGTCTGACAAAGTGGAACGGTTGTCCCTTGTGGAGGCAGTGTGTCGGGCAGAGGGGAAGGAATGGGGAAGGGTGGCCTGGAAAAGAAGACAAGGGACGTAGGAAACCATCTGCGGGCATTCAAAGGTGGGCCCCTAGAAGAAGAGCTCTTCCGGCAAGGGAACTCCCCCTTCTGCACCCACCTCTGTCTAGGAATGGGGAGCCTGGTGACACTGGCTGCAAAGATTTGGATGTTGTTGATGGAAACTTGTGATGAGTGAGACTCTGGGTTTACCATAAACTCACCTTTAACTTCTGTTGATTAGAGAGGCTCGTTTCCTCCATGGAGACCTCTTAGGCTCACAGTGTTTGCTCTGTTGAATGTTTTAGAATGGCTACACTCCTTTACATATTGCTGCCAAGAAGAATCAGATGCAGATCGCTTCCACACTCCTGAACTATGGAGCAGAGACTAACAGTGTGACAAAGCAGGGAGTTACCCCTCTCCACCTGGCCTCCCAGGAGGGGCACACAGATATGGTCTCCCTGCTCCTGGATAAGGGCGCCAGCATCCACGTGTCAACCAAGGTATTGTTTTTGCCTCTCGTTTTAGCCGACAGTCTTAGATGAATGTAAATGACCAGTTAATGTCGGCTGGGGACAACCAGGGGGTGTGTGTTGAAAGGAAAGAGTCTGGTGGAGTTCAAGGACACAAAGTGGTCAGCCTTCTGAGGGGCCGGGCCGGCAGGAGGTGGGGAGCCAGGCTCACAGATTCTCCGAGTTGCAGCATCTTTGCGTCTTGACTTGCAGTGCAGGTCACTTCCCTTCCTTCTGTCTGTAGACCTGTTCTCCGAGCATGCGTCCTGGGAGGCTCCCCCTGTGCTCCCAAGAGCTCGCGTGACTGCCCTCCAGCAGGCAGGCGTATTGCCGTAGGGCCTGCTGGTCCTCATTCCAGACCCCAGGGAGAGGTGACAGTCCACCTGGGGTGTGGCCCAGACAACTTGCTTCTGAACTGCTGCTCTATGCCCACGGCCCAAGCCATTCTCCAGCCCACTGGGCCTCAGGCAGCCTGGGCGGGATGGGAGTGGGGGTGCAGCAGACACAGTGAAATATGGATTCTGAGCCCACTTCAAGTTGGCGTGGGTGGTGGAGGTCAGAGAATGAGTGCAGTTAATAAGGTGCTTCAGGCATCTCACCTTTTCCAGAGACAGGCCTCTGTGGACACTCACACTAATAGAATAATAGTCAGGGATATAGGGGAAAGATACTGTCACACGCAACTCTGCTTCAATTTTTACAAGAATATGTGTCTATATGTCTGTCTATCTGTCTTACACTCTACATACTCCCTGAAACCAGCTGCAACTGTGAAGCTATCGCAGGTGATCAGCAAAACCATTAATACATTTCCTCCTTTCTTTTGAAAAGTGTGTATGTTCTTTTCCAGTTTAAGACCAACTGAAATCAGTAACGTCCTGCTCTCTAAATGCTTAGTGGTCAGTAGGAAGTGTGATGGAGAAAGGACACCACATCCCTCACCCAGTCCCATGGCTTCATAACATTTAAAGCCCCAGCTGTGAGAGGGGGATGCCCTTCTCTCTGGGCAGCATTCACGTTCAGAGGTTGGAGAACCTGCTGGTGTCTGGAGGTGTCACACGGTGAGGGCCGTGAATTCGGAAGGCTGGGGCTCAGCCTCCCCTGGCGGTAGGCGAGAGGCCTGCAAAGCCACGCACGACACCTGCTGGGTCTGACAGGATGTGCACTGGGGGGGTGGTCCACCCCAGAGGCAAGTACACCGCGCAGTCAAGAGAGGGGACACACCAGGAGAGGGGACAGGAAGCCATGGTGCGGGGGACGTGAGCTGGAGTGCGAGCTCCAAGGCAGCAGCGCATGTCCACTGACATGCTCCAGTGGCTGGGAAACCTCCTGGCGAATGAACGGGCTCAGAGACCACCTGGGAGACACAGGTGACAGGCTTTAACGATCCTCTTTAAATTGCAGTTTTCCTTCCTAGAAGCTACGTGCCCGTGCCCGTGTGGTGAGGCTGCCAGATCGTGGCCTTGACTGAATGAGCCACGCCCATTCTCTATTCTTTCTTCCTTTATCAGCTTCTGTGTGTATTTGCATATTCAGTTAATTAAGGTCATTACTTGATGTGTACATGCCAAGCATTTTACACAAAACTGGCCAACTTATGCTCTACATACATGTATGTGATGGGGTAACTTTTTCTTTGGCATTTGCAGGAACCCAGAAAACAGTGTGCTATCTTTGGGTGCTGCAGAAAGCTTTGTGAACTCATTTCTCGTCACTGTACATTTTGTACATTGATGCGATATTTTGTTGCTGACAACGTAGGCTGGTGCTCTGCTTATAAGGTGGAAGGAGGGGTTGGCTGGGCAAGTACTGCAGTGATACGTGGACTTAGCGAGAGGCACAGGTGGGTTGGAATGACTTGTCTGGAAGCTCGGTCGTCGAGTTACCTTTCAGTTGGCGCCCAATATAGAAAATATGATATGTGAATGTTGATTGACTCAGAGAATCCGTCTCAGGTGGCAAGTCAGTCCTGCGGAGGGTTTGCCCTCGGTTTCTGCTGCGCTTTCTGGGGAGAGGCTCTTTTCAGGACCTGGCGTTCCGGTGACACCGTGTATTTTCCTCCTGAAATGCACTCTTTGCTCCCGTTCTCTCCCTAGAGTGGCCTCACTGCCTTACACCTCGCTGCCCAGGAAGATAAAGTGAACGTGGCCGATATTCTCACCAAGCATGGCGCTGACAGGGACGCCCACACGAAGGTACTGTCACGGTCTGGGTGACACCCAGTGGCCCCACCAGGTCACCCCAAGTCCAGGGTCCCCCCAAGAGTGCATTCTGAACCAGTCGTGCCTGTCATGTTCCCAGGCCGAGTTCCCTGGGTCCTGTTCCCTGGGTCCCCTTTCTGCTGGGTCCAGTGGTCAGCGTGGACTCAGGGCCCCTGCAGGCAGACCCGGCCATGCAGGCAGAAGCTGCCATCTGCCTCTTGCTCAGCCAGTCAAGAGGCCACACCTGGCCCCACGTCCCGGGTGAAACGGCTTTTCCTTCTCTGTGATGACATCCCTCAAGCCCACCTGAGCTCCATTTTTCACAAGTTTCCTCCAGATTCTCCCACAGCTCATCTGTCCTCCCGTGTGCAGTCCTGTCACTTATGTATCTCGTGTCCTTGTCAGCTGGCCTTTCCTAGCGTTAAGTCCCATTTCCTGGGTCTGCTCCAACCCTGCTTTGTATCATAGGACACACACAGTCTGCTAAGTAACATTTGTACAGCAGGTGGAATTTGTCCCCAACCTGCGTCACCCCTCTACCCTCAAGTATGAAGCACTGCGCTTGTCATCTACTTGTTTGTTGTTCTTTACAGCTTGGTTATACTCCTTTAATTGTGGCTTGTCACTATGGAAATGTGAAAATGGTCAACTTTCTTCTGAAGCAGGGAGCAAATGTCAACGCAAAGACCAAGGTAAATACTTGTTCCGATTTCATCTCTGTCAACACAAGGGCTTGGCCGTGTGGCTGCTGCCCTGGCTCATGTACCACAAGTGTGTTTCTCCTGAAGTCGCTGGAAGGGGGACGCAGCATGTGGGCTGTTTGAGACTTTCGCTCCTGTAACCTGGGACAGCCATGCAGGCTGGCTTCACACCTTCTGTGACAAAGTTAGAGAAGCCCTTTCTGCCGGCACAGAGGGAGCTGCCAGAACACCCATGGTCCGGCCACGTCCCTTTGTTTCAGGGCCTTGGGCCCTGTCCCCAGTCCCCTCTGTGGGGAAATATAGGCAGGCGGCCTAGCCCTTCTTGTTTCAAAACTAACAGTCATTAAGTGCACGCTATGCGTCATACGTAGGTTATGTATGACTTTATGGGTATTAAATCATATGGTCCCTAAAGAATGTCATGGTCACATGTTGTCACATGTCTGTTTCACACCGTGAGTTTAAATAACTTATAAGGTCACAAAGTGTTAATGGCAGAATCAGAATTGAGAGCCAGGCTCTGCCTCAGGCCAGCGCCCTGAGGCAGAACTCTGTCCTGGGCCCACGGGGCTGCAGGGCCTGACCCGTTGTTGTCCATTCTCCTCCCTGACGTTCATTCCACACTGCTGCTTCCGGCCCCATCCACCCTTTCTATTCATTCCAGCCTCTACCATGTGGCCTGACCCCAGGTAACTTATGGGTGACCCCCTGCAGCTCCCTACAACTTGTCTCTTGATGCTTCACTTTCTGCCAGCTAATACCTCCATGTTGCCCAGAGCCCCCCCTCCCGAGGGGCCTCCCCTTTAACTGTTAAATCCTGTCCAGCCTTGAACATCACGCTCCAGGATTCTCTCTCCAGCTGCTCAAACATTTTATGATTACTGTCCTGTGACTAACAGAAGTGCTGTTTAAAATTCACTCACAAGACATTTTTATTAGTAGCACATACTTTTCAGTGTCTCTGTGTTTTTGTTGGTGATGCATTGTAAAAGGTGATGCGTGTTCTAATCCCCTCCTACTCACCCGCAGGGAAGGGTCCCTCACCCTCAATAGCAGGGGAGTTGCAAACTGGAAACACTGTCATGTAACCTTTAAATTCATTTTGTTTCCCTTAAAACACCCATTGTTTTTTCCTCCCACCCCCGACCCGCTGCCTTTGGCCACCACCAGTTTTTCTCACTGCTGCATGTGTGTGTGTGTTGGTGACAGTTGCTTCATCCATTTGTCCGTTCACGGACACTTAGGTGGGTGCCATGTCTCGACTACTGTGAGTAATGCTGCAGTGAACGTAGGGGTGCAGGCATCTTTTTGAGTTAGTGTTTTCATTTTCTTTGGATAAATACCCAGAAAGAGGTTGCTGGGTCAGATGGCAGTTTGTCTTTAATTGTTTGAGGAGATGCCATGCTGTTTGCCACAGTGGCTGTACCACTCTGCAGCCCCACCGCTCCTGTGACTGTCACGCTCGGAGCCTCATGTGGTCATGCTCTGTGAGGGGCTTGGCTTGCAGGTTCTCCAGGATAACTAAGGCGATCGCCACCCGCTGGAGTCTGAAGCCAGGTCGCACATAACGCTGCGCTCCAGGGCGCTCCGATTGTGTCACGGGGAAGAGAAATGCAGAGACTAGCAGGCGCTCCACAGAGACTTGTGGCTGACGTGGCTTTTTGTCCTGTGGCAGCCGTCCCCAGCCACTGCCGGGAAGCGGGCGCATGGGAGCTTCCAGTCACCCTTCCAGGCGCTACTGGTTAGACACGTAGAGGTTTTGGAAGTTGGTCTCTCTGTTCTCTGAGCAGAAACAAAATCACGTCTGTACATAAGCAAATAAAAAGGGAAGTGACTTTTAAAATTAGAAACAATAATACTGATGCAAGGTTCCGAGTCTGCTCTGACTCCAGTGAGAACAGCTACTGCCTGCTCCCTGAGTGGTTCTGAGCGCTCACGCAATTGGACTCTGAGGCTGGTTTGAAAACTCTGGTCTGAATCCTCAGGCGTCAGCCTCACTTACGCTGAGTCAGCTCACGCACACGCTGAGGACAGACGTTCTTGTTGGAGTTCAGGTGTTCTCCTGAAAGGTGACATGCAGCCAGGCACCTGACTTCACAGGATGTGGTCTTTTTGTTAAGTGTTGATTGTCACATAGTTGTAACGTTTGGAAGCTCCCTGGGATTCCCTGCATTCAGATGGGCATTCTGAATGAGAGAAAAATCTCATTTTAACTTTTCAAGTTTTTAAAAGTGAACTATGTAGGTTATACTTGCTTTTAGAAGTAAATATGTCTTTTCATGTATCTTCAGAGGACAGACACGTACCTCAAAGGATGTTCTTCTAAGAAACACTTCAGAGTTTTCTCACATAGAATGACATTTTTATAGAATTGTTTTCTTCCTTGAATCTCACATGTAACCATAGTTACCAAAATTGATTTGTTGCTATGAAAATATATAATTCTTGTTTTTACTATTCAAACGTTCATGACTGGCATACAAAATTGGAGAAGTGAACTTGTTTTGTGAGACTGTTAGTTGCTTAAAATTAAAATGAACCCCTGTAACATCAGCTTGAGGAAGACAGATTTGATTAATTGTGCGATAATTCCCAGCAGAGGTTTTAGAACTTCAGCATGTCAGAGGATGCTTTCTTTGTAAAATATGCTGTAAAAATCATAAATCTCTTCAATGAGAAAAAAAAATGACGTTTGCTGGCATTTTCGTGTAACTTTAGATAAACTAAAGGAAAATTTCACAGACAAATTTGATCTGATCCTTCACAAAACTTGAAATCTTGGCCATTTCAATTTTATAAATGAGAAAATTGAGGGCCAGAGGTTTGGGGATGTGCTGGTATTTGGGGGGCGGTGGACCTGGGGCCCCTCGCAGGATGGGCTGAAAACCTCCCTGGGAAATCCATTCATGGGACACTTTCCTGGCCCAGGATCCCCTGAGGACTCATGTGGTCTGAGCAGGAAGGCAGGGACGTGCCTTCTGCTGAGCACCTGGGAACAAATGCACTCGTCTGGTCCTGAACTCAGTCACAGAAGCTTGGGGACACGACACAGAGGGACCCCTTTCTTTACGCTCCCCCGGCGTCCCCTGGCTGCCTGGTTGAGCAGCAGGGTCTCTGTGCTGTCGGCACCCCACGGGCTCCTGGGCTCCCTCCATGGCAGGGACGGACACACACGGCAGAGCTGATGCTGGTCAGACTGACATGTGTCGCACATGTGGGCATATTCCCACGACAGGACGGCACAGTGACAGTACGGAGCAGACCAGTGCCTGCAGCTGGCACTTCTGTACACGGGGAAGCAAAGGCCGTGTTGGTCACTAGGCAGCAGTGACACTACATAAAAGGGACATATATCCTGACAAGTGTAAGGTGTGAAGACCACTCAGAACTAACCAGAGCCCAGGGCACTTCGGCCTGACATAGTTGCGTGAGGTTTGATCGGGGCTGGGGCCAGGAGATGGTAAAGCCGCCTGTGCACATCGGCTGTCACCGTCCCTACACCTGAAACTGCAGTGACTGCGGAGAGACTTGGCTCGGCTATCCTCAGCGTTATCATCTCTGAAACTGGGGAAAATGCTCAATTACTCAGTCTGTCCATTCCTCCAGTGTTTGTGGAACACCCGCTATGTACCGAGCACCCTCATTTTCAGGATAATAAACATTAAAAGAGACAGTACCTGTAAGGCGCCTTATCTGGCCCCAAACAGGTGGCCAGGAGGTGACCAGGACCTGTGCTGTGTGCCTGCCGGGGTTCAGTGCATGTGAACAGTGTGGCCACATGGCCGTGCCAGACCTCCTGCCCACGGAAGCCGCCCGTCCGCACACCCGTGTCCTGCGCTAAGGGACCAGGACACGGGCACTGTGATTCGCAGGTGCCTCGCGTGTGCGAGTCTGTCTGGGGACCCTGAGTGCAGGCTCCCGGGGACTCACGCCTCTAGACGGCCACTCCGAGTGGGACTGGAATGCTCCCAGTGGAGGCTAACCTACTTGTCCTTCCTTCTTCTCTGTACGTTTGTCCCCATCACCACGCCAGAATGGCTACACACCTTTGCACCAGGCCGCCCAGCAGGGCCACACGCATGTCATCAACACGCTGCTGCAGCACGGGGCGCGGCCAGATGCCACCACCGCGGTAAGGGGCTCGGCCCGCTCCCCTGACCCTCCCTCTGCCCCGCTGCTGCCCCAGAGCAGTCCCGTGTTATCACGTGCCCTCGTGCCCTCGAGTCAGCCCCTACGTCAAGTGGCCCCACGAATGAGTGACATCCCATGTCCTGTTCTCACAGCCCTGCTCGGCTCCCGGGGACTCAGCCTGTGGCCCCTTTAGCGGAGTCCGTCCATCTCATGTCTGGTCTCCCTCTTTCCCGCTGCTGCCTTGTATTTCCCCAGCTTTACTGTCCTTTCCAGGGAGCCCCGCCTTGTCACCATGTGCCCGAGGGAGGACAGCTGCGGAGCTGTCATTTTGCCTCCGGCCGTCTGTTAGGCTGTTTCAGGTGTATGAGCCCCACACTATTCCTGAAGCAAGCCCGTGTCTGGGAACCCAGCTGGGGGACGTGGCTGAGGGTTTGCCAGGGACTCGGGGACTCAGTCTGTGGGGATAGGGCTCTGCCTGCAGCCACCGTCTGGCCACAGTTTGCGAGGCTGCTACTCAGACAGGGCTCTGAGCCGGGAGCCAATGACAAGGACTGGAAGTGGTGCCGTTAGCCCCAGGGGCCAGGCTGCGTCGGAGCTGGGCTGTGGGGGCTTGGCGGGGTCCTCGGGACAGCCCGGGGCCCTGGACAGGGACTGGTGCACTTGGCACGTGCCAGTCTCTGGAGGTGTGTCCTGCCGTGCACAGCATGGGCTGTGGAGGCCGACAACCTAGGGGTTAAAGCGTCAGGTGCTTCTCACTGGAAAGAGCGGGCGGAAGCCACTTGTTGTGTTACCATGGTGACCTGGGCTCTAGTCTAGAGAAGTTGCCAAGACAGACTCAGATGTGATGGTGAGAACTAGTGCTTTTCCCGAGCTGTGCTGGTGCTGGAGGGAGGGCTGGCTGGTGAGCTCGCGGGCTCGCACGCAGGCTCCTGGCCTCTCTCTCTCTCTCTCTCTCTCTCTCTCTCTCTCTCTCTCTCTCTCTCCCTCCCTGTCTCCCCGTCTCTCTCGCTTCCTCAGAATGGCAACACGGCCCTGGCCATCGCCAAGCGTCTGGGCTACATCTCCGTGGTCGACACCCTAAAGGTCGTGACTGAGGAGGTCACCACCACCACCACGGTGAGTACGTGAGCGGCCAGCTCGGCTCTGGGTTTCGGCTTTCAAGCCACATACTTTCTCACTCACGCAGTATTTTGGGCTTTCACTTCTGGTGACTGTTGCACAACAGACATCGAAGTGCGCAGACAGCAGCACATCTGCACACAGTGTGGGTCTTAGCTCCCTTTGGCCCCACTAAACCCAGGTAACATGTGTGAATGGAGTTGTATAATATTTAGCTTCTTTTTCTGCTCATTTGCCTGTTTGCTGTGGTCGGGTGTGACCCCACCGCTGCCAGAGCGCGAGGGCACCGCGGGCGAGCTGGTCTTAGGCGGAGGTGACGATCGCCTGCCGTGCTTCTGGCTGGTCAGGTGCTTTCTCAGTGAGAACGAGGCAGCCTGACTTCTGCTCTACTTTTGATAAGTGTTTCTTATTCAAAAAGGAAATTGAATGTGCTTAGTAGGGAAACTATGTATCTTGACACAGTAGATCCTTAAAATGTCAGATTCCCTGTTCTGAATCCACCTGGCGATCCTTAGAGTGGTCACGAGCATGAGCCAGAGAACCTGGAGGGGAGGAGAGCAGGTGGTGGCAGGTCCCAAGCTCCAAGCTGCTCTGTCGGGCGAGGCGCCAGGCCACCCCCTGGGAGGGATGCAAGCTGCTGAGATATTTGCTCATTTAACTTCCTCCTGAAACACGGACTTGGGAACTACAGCTTTCTCGTTGCTGCTGTGGAGGAAAAGCAGAGACAGCAGAGCCTGGGCTGCTGTTCAGACACAACGAGACTCTGAACCAGCAGGTCCTGGTTGTGGGTGGGGTGGTGGCGGTGGTGCAGCCAGGGTTGGTCAGCGGAGGAGAGCACCGGGCCCCAGTGGGAGGGGAGAGTGAGAAGGACACGCGTGGGCCTCGGGCCCACAGTGCATCTCTGGAGACATGCGGCCAGGTCCATGCAGTGCTCTTGGTTTCACGTGGACAGCGATTTAGTAACGCCTGCCAGACTGTGTTTAGATGGGAGCGTCCCACCGCGTGTTTTCTGAAGCAGAATCTAAAACCTTTGGTCACCTGCCACAGCATTTGTAAAGATTTACAGGGTAGCTCCCTCGTAGATTCTGCAGGCGGAAGACAAGTCTGGTCACCACCTAGCATAACGTCCGCATCTCCACGTGGCTGCGTCTCAGCGGCTTTGTCTCACTGCACGTTTCCTTATACCCAGAGAATCTCCAAACTAGGGACCTACACCTACATGTCTTTATTTGGTATCTTTGAAGCCACATACACGTCACAGGTGAGTGAACCTTAGTGACTGGCCAAGCACACCTGTGCTTAGAAGTTGCTTTCGGTCACCTTGGCTCACGTGTGTACATTTCATCCACTTACCACTGGGTGGTGAGCTCTCACCCCTTTTGGTGTCTGCCCTGCTTTTCCTCCCCTCCCCTCGCTGATTCAGGCCCCCAACATTCATTGGGTGTGAACCGTGTTCTGGGCTCTGTGCCAAAGAGTCACAGTGGTGCAGACACGTCACCCCACCAGCAGCTCCTGTGCACCGGGGTGGAGGGTGGGCTTAAGTTCTGGAAGAAAATAATTTCTTCATATCACAAAACCGTAGAACTTGCACGCCCACGTTCAAAGACGTCTCTGGCTCCCAAATAAACCTGTAGTGGAGGGCTTTCCACAGAGCCGTATTTAAAATGGGGGACAGTCACTTTCTAACTGCCGTCCCTCAAGGAAGTCTCAGGTGGCTTGTCTGAAATCAGGCACATGGCCAGGTCCCCACACCCAGCTCCGGAGTCCTCCTAGGGCCCAGGGCTTTCCTCTTCTGGTGCATTTTCCCCGAGCCGCTGAGCTGAGCAGTGCTCCAGCAGCTACGGGCATAACAGCCCTTCAGCTTCAGCTGAGATAAGAGAAAACTACTGCCCTGTCTACACGGGTGGTTGTATTGGTCCCATGACCTGACGGGACCCTGTCTCACTTTCTTCCTCTCTTAACATTGGGTTCTTCTCTTACATTGTGAGTTTTATTCTTTTGTGAAATAGGTTAGGAATTGGAAAAATGAACTTATTCCGTCGTATTGTGTGAGTCTTCTTTACATTTCTTCTCCTCTTTAACTGGTGTCCCCCAAAAGGAAACCTGTTTAGGCATGACGTGAGTTTTAACTGTATTTTGCAAATTTTGTATCATCGATTTATTTGATACTTTTAGAAAGAATAGAGTCGGCGATCGGGCCACAGCAAGCGTTTGAACAAGTCTGTTATATTTGTGTGGCAAAGCTTATAAACCTAGACACCCTGCCCACTGTATTTCGGTGACTACAGTGGTAAACTTTACTCTTATGTGGAGAGATGAGGTGTTTTCCTAAGGTTCTTACAGCGGGGCCACTCGATGTACTTAATACGTTGTCAGTGCAGAAAGTAGAGACAAGAACTTGAGACTCAGCTGTCTTGAAGTGATAGTTAACATCATGAGATTCAGATTTTATCGTTTCTTTCCCGCTGTGGCACCCTGGGGTCTGAAACAGTGCCTGGCCTGCGGGGGCCTCAATGTTTCTCAAGAGCCTGAATGACCCAGTTTGGAGGCCCTTCATTCTGAATGTTGAATTACAAGAATAATAATTTGTGGTCGTTAATACTGAGTACTAACATGTGCCAAGTAGTATTCTTAGAGCTCTTACAAATATTATTTAATCTTTGTAAGGATCTTATGAGTGGTATTATTATCCCCATTTTACAGATGAGGAAATGGAGGCACACAGAAGTAAGGGGACTTGCCAAGGCTAATAAACGAGGAGGTTAGAATTTGAGCCCAGGCAGCCAGAGTCCAGAGCCTGGCCTCCTCCACCGCACGCCAGGACCAGCCGGCAGTGGCTGTGGGCTCTGAGACCAGCCTGCAGGCCGCTCAGCACCAGCCATACTCTGAGGACGACGGGTCCCCCCGTGGCTCCTCTGGTCCCCGAGACGCATCGTGTTTTTGCCCATTTTATGTCTTCCATGTTGTTTCCAACTTCTTTCCAGTGGCTTGGTTTTCAGTACGTTGCATATGCTCGTTGCTTCTTTTTAAAGCTTTTCTGCAGACATTACTCAGTTTGTTTCAGGGAAGCCCTGGAAGCATTAAGTTGCCCTCTTGGTATGACTTGTTGTTAATGGTGTCGCTAAAGGAGTTATTTTTCAAATGGGAACTCAAAATGGTCACCTTTGCCTTGTGCAACTTTCCCAGAGTTGGGTCCTTTCTCTGCAGAAGGAACAGAGATTTCGTGGATTTTCGTGAGCGAGAGTGAGACAAAGAGCTCCAAGAACACACACTTACAAGATGGACTGCTTTCGATTTTCTGTGAGATGTCGTGTTTAACTCGAGCATGTTTTCTTTTCAGACTATCACTGAGAAGCACAAGCTGAATGTTCCTGAGACGATGACTGAGGTGCTGGATGTTTCTGACGAAGAAGGTGAGACGCGTTCCTTCTTGTACGACATCTGTCCTGGTCCCCACGGGTGGGCTGTCCTGTGTTCACCACTGCGCTGGCCAGTGGGTGTGGGTGATAGCGTCTTAACTGCAAGGTTACATCTTCACCTTTGTCTCAGGACAGGGACTCTGGCCACTTGAGGAAGGAGGGTTGTGACAGGTGTGTTTGCAGTTGCCATTGTCTTTAATGTGTTACCCCTGACAGGGCTGGGAAGGGGGAAGAAACTGGAAGTTGGCCATCAGTTAAGATAGCTATCTGTGGTCACAGCTGTATTAACATGTTTTAATTATGTTGCACTGCATTTTTATGACAATGCCTTAGAGTGAAAGATCTTGGAGGGGACCCATAAATGCTGTAGGAAGTCTCTGCTCGCTGAGGGGTTCAGCATGCAGAATACACTCTCACTCCAGAGGCACGTTAGAGGAGGTTAGAAATAGCCCAGCAGGGGGTCATAGAAATTCAACATGAGCACTGGATTCTGAATCAGAGAATATACCCCTGCCCGCCCCATGGTAGTTGGTAAACAATATCCAATATCCGAGCAGGTGCTGTCAAGGTTCTGAGAAGCCCGCTGTCTGCAGGGAGCTCAGGGGCTCCTGGGCCCCACAGCAGGGTTCTGGGCTCCCACTGCCCCTTCAGCGAGAATAGTTAACTTGTCTTGAACAAAAACATCTGCTAAAAGACCGCGAAGGCGGCACATAAGTGTGCAGTCAGGTGTGAGTGCAGCTGCTGGCCAGGTGTGCACGTTACTGCCGTGGTCGGTGAGGCCCGCCATGAGCTGATGTTCTGACGAACGTGAAGGGATTCCACCAGGTTCTCTCAGCTCTTCTCAGTGCTAAGCCCAGCTGTACACAACACGTCTTTATTTGGAACTGATTTGTTAATTCACCTGTCGGTGATCGGCATGGAGTTGAGTCGGCTTTTCTAAGAACTCAGGGCAGAACAAACAAGTGTTGGGTCAGTGTATTGCTGTGAGTTAAAGAGTGTTGCCACTGATGGTGATAATACTGTGCTCCATCCAAATACTTGCAGCTAGTTTTCCACATTCTTGTATGCACACCGTGTTCTGTTTTGTGGGATCATCTTTCTCATTTTCACTTATGTATTGAACAGCTTTTAAGCAGTTTGGTGACCACTGTCTTGATGGGGGAGTACTTAGTGATTCAGGTACCGTCAGAGGAAGTTGTTGGAGTGAAAGCTTTGCTTTGCTTTTGATTTTTCCTACCTGGATAGAAGCAATTTGCTTAATATCGAAATCTGGGCGCCTGATACTAACTGTGTCTTTGGAAATGATGTGTGTCGTGTGTGTGCAGACGTGCAGACATGCATCTGAGTGTGCAGGTCTTACTAACTTGGGAGCTTGACGCCATGACTTACTCTGTTAATGGTTTGCAACTACTACTGAGATGTATTAACACACTGAAATATCTAATGAACATTATGTAAATATTTTCCCAAATGAACATCTCTTCTTAGAATGCAAATTTGGAGAAAAAATAATTCTTGAGTAAGTTGACACTGAACTAGTGTGAACATGCTCACAACTAAGATCTTTTGAACTGAATGCAGTTTGTTTATCGTTCTTGAGTGAGATATATTTTAGATGTAGTTCAAAACATATTAAATTCGTAGTCATGGGCTAATGGGATAATTTCCAAGGTAGTGAGGAATAAAGATAATCTTTAAACGTTATTTAGGGGGAGCTTCAGCTTCCAGGGAAAATGAATGCTGTAAAATAGTCCCTCCAGCCGGAAGGCCCCACAGCACGTGGTACCACTGTAAGCAAACCTGTCTCATGAAAAATCTAAATTTATAAGTCATATAAATTAGGTGTAATTATTTCATTTAAAAATAGTTCTTTATTCCCAAAATAATCGTTAAAGAATTCCAATAGCTCTGCGTTCAGAGTACTCACTGGGAATTCCATTCATGTGAAGCAGCTCCTGGACCTGCCCAGTGCAATGTCAGAGCCAGCTGTGGCGTCCGTATACTTTTATTGAAACCCTTATGTAAGTTATTAGTGATGAGAACTCTTGATCGGAGAGGAATGTTGGCTGATGATTGAGAAGACCATTGTGGTGAGAGAAGCATCCAGTTTTTGAGATAACCAAAAATTTAACACATTTTTTCCAGGAAGAGTTTCACGAAGACATTTTATGTGTAGGATATATCTGAGTGCTGCAAAGTACATTTTTAGTGCAAAGAATTACTGAAAGGGAAGTTGACATTGTGTGTGGTTGACATGTTTTCCTGGGGACCCACGGCTGTGGCCACGCGTGTTTGGGCGGCGTGTTTCGCTGACCCCGGGGTCCTCACATCCCACCTGTGTCAGGAGCAGAGTGTGTATGTCAGTGTCAGCACAGCATCCAGGCCAAGGGTAGACATCCTTTCAGGCTAACTGGCCAGAGCACAGCCGTCAGGGTTTTCCACGCGGGGACCGACTGAGCAGAGAGTGACAGGGATGCCGTGTGCAAAGCGCGCGGAAGCGAGTCCCGCCCGGGCAGGCCTGTGACCCCCGTGGCGAGATGATGTGCCACCCAGCCGCTCTGCCTGTCTGCCGGGCACAGCTCGTGCACGTGCTGGGTGCACAGAGGTGGACGGGAGTGTATCGATAAGTATTATCGATTGCTGTGCACAGACTTATTTTCAAGGCCTGATACGCAAGACACACCACCACAAGCCGGGATGAAGGGGTTAAAGAGTTTTATTACAAAGTGAAAGTAAGTAAGACAAGACAGAGATTAGAGGAATATATTATCATACCACTAACAAGCAAGGAGGCAATTCATCATACCACCAGGGCCCGGTCAATTAGAGTCGTAGAAACAGCAACAGCCTTTCATCAGCAGGGCAAAATCCAAATCGAGTAAAGTTATCAGCATGGGCAAAACATCATGCGCAGAAACAGCACCGGTAAAAAATCAACACGGGCAAAACATCATGCGCAGAAACAGCACCGGTAAAAAATCAACACGGGCAAAACATCATGCGCAGAAACAGCACCGGTAAAAAATCAACACGGGCAAAACATCATGCGCAGAAACAGCACCGGCCCTTCATCAGCACGAGCGAAACACCTTACAGCAGCCCAGGCAGCCGGGGAACAACTGTTGCTGTTGCTCCTCTGCTTTCTGGGGTTTTGAGGACTTCACTAACAACAGCAGCAAGGAGCAATAAGCATACGTGTTAACAACACAAGGAACTGGTTTCGGATCTGGCTAGGAGCCGGGACCAGTCCTTGGTACGAGATTAGATGTATCAGAGCTCGGCCCACCTGTGGCAAGGCGAAGGCCAGGCTCCACATCCTGTAAATATTTTCTTGGTCCTTGGGAGGGTAGCCAATCCTTCCAAGGCCAAGCACGTATCCCAGCCACTGTGAGAGTTTACATCCCCAAATGTTCCCAGGCAGACCTTCATATATTCTATTCCTTACAGGGAGGTGCAGGTTTTAGGGAGTGGGGGTGGGGGGTCCTGAGACAGGAAGGTGTGCGAGATCAGAGCAGCCCAACGGTCAGTCAGTCACTCCGCTTGGCCGATGCATTAAAACGTACTGGGC
Source organism: Rhinolophus hipposideros (assembly GCF_964194185.1). NCBI lineage: Eukaryota > Metazoa > Chordata > Mammalia > Chiroptera > Rhinolophidae > Rhinolophus > Rhinolophus hipposideros. Next base: position 668,142 of record NC_138062.1, read on the forward strand.
TCCGTTGTGGAATGTGGAGTTCTTAACGGAGAAGTCTAGAAAAGGAAGATATAGTAAAGATTTCAACTGATGATTGAAATGCTGAAGTCTGTTGTTTACAGAGATTAGACCAGCAGGGCTGTGCTGTGGGGTTAGGGGAAATTGGAAGGAAGGCGACGTCTGAGGAAGAGACGGCCTCCCCAAAACACCCACATACATGCCAGGTGCAGGGTTTCGTTTAAAACTGATTTTTGTTCAGTTCATTTAAAGTCAGAAAAAGGCAGTTCACCATTTCGCCCACTCCCCTGCCCCCAGCAGCCACCAGTCTGTTTTCTGTGTCTATGACTTTGATGTTTCATTTTTTAAATTTAGATTTCACATACAAGTGAGATCATACAATATTTGTCCTTCTCTGTCTGACAAATTTCATTGAGCACAGTACCCTTAGGTCCATCCATGTCCCACATGGTCAGATCTCATTCTTTCTCATGTCTTTGTGCTACTCCACGGTGTGTGCACACCTTGTCTGTGTCTATCCATCCACCCGCCGACGCACACCTGTTGCTCCATGTCTTGACCATTGCAGGGTGTCCTCTAGGCCTCCTTGCTCCGTATGAGATAGGCTGTGGATTTCCCCTCATTTGTTTCCCAGGTGAGGAAAGGCGTCTGGTGAGGTAGGGGGGCACCGGCAGAGATTTGGGTCAGAGAAAGTCAGGACGGTGGTTTTCCACAGCAGAAATCACCTCTTGGCCTCTGGTTAACTTGTCGAGTCAGCCAGCATCTGTTTCATGGGTTTGCCCGGGGGATGGCGAGGAATCCATGTGAGACGAAGGAGTCCGTGGCAGGGAGGTTCTGTGTTTCACAGACGGCAGAAACCTGGTGTTTCTTCTGTGTGAAGAAGAGCTGATGGGCGGCGGGCTGAAGGTGAAGGGCTTGCAGACCAGGCTTCTGGGAAGGTGGGGAAAGGTTTGGAGCCTATGGCAGGGATGGGCTCGCCGGGGGCCCAGGAAATCCCTCGCCTCCCGAGAGGGGGGCAAGGGTAGGACTGTTAGTTTTTGAAAACATTTGAAGTTTGAGCTTATGCAGAATTTCCTAGTTATGGGCCAACCTGGGCGGTTTTGGTTTTTCCCCAACTGATTTTTCGCATTCTGCTAGTTTCCCTGGCATTTGTGCTTTGCCACTCACCCTGTGGGCATACTGAGTAGAGTGCGTATGCACAGGTGTGCTGGCGGGAGACTGTGGCACCAGCGAGAGGAACGTGCAGACGTGCGCCTTTCGGCCCATCCCAGCGCTGGGCTGGCATCTGGTCCCTGACCAGCACTTGAGGACATTGCGACTCTGGGCTGATTCTCTCTGAGACATGATGAAGACATCAGGCCATAACCTGAGGCCAGGCAGGTGTCTCCAGAACCCTGAAGCTCACAGTCAGTGACGCTGAGCCTCGGCGGGACTGTGATGGAGAGCTTAAGGAGAGACGGTGTGAAGGGCACCACCGTCTCGTGGCCTCAGTGCAGGCAGAGGTTTTAAATTGTCCCTCCACGTGTCACCAGTCACAAAATTTGATGTACTTGATTAAAATACACCCTTCCGCTTGCTCTCTCTCTCTCTCCTACTAAGATTCTGTGCTCACAAGAGAGGAGCTGAGTCTGTGTCCACATAGGGAAGCTGCTGCCACTGGGCCAGGCGCCCCCCGACCGGGCGTCCCCCAGCCTGGGGCCCACTGTTTTCTTTTCTTTTTGGAGTCCTCTTCCTCCCTTCACCATAATAAATCTGCTTTTCCTCCCAAGGGTTGACCAGAGGGAGAGAAGGGAGGAGTAAGACAGAACACTTGAAATGTAGGCCCTATTTTTTCAGGCAGTTTTGACTGATTTTAAGAACCAAGACATCAAAGTTTATTCTGAGTTGTCTTTGTCCCTCGGGACCTTCTGAGCTGCTCAGAGAGTGTGGTGACAACTGGCAGGAGGAGCTGGATGAGACGCAGTGCCGTGGGCTGTGCCCGTGGCAGGGCGCCCGTCTGGGCAGCTTGGGGACTCGGTGCTGGAAAGCGGCACTCAACTCTGTAGGATTCTCGGGGTGGTCGTGGGTCAGAGGAGCACAGCTCGGGGTAGAGAGAGAGGGGGAGAGTATTCACGCAGGCCCTGGGCATCAAATAACCTTTTAGGCCTTTTGCTCACGGGACCCATAAAGTATGGCTTGTATTTTATGACAGATCCTGCATTCAACCATTCCCCTCTCTTTTTCGTAAATAAGACTAGCCTTAGTCTTCTCAGATATTAACAGAATTTGTGTATTTTTTCCTGATAATAATTTAGGCTTATAGCCAAACCACACAGTGCCTGAATTTTACTAAGCCAGTTCTTAGAATGGGTCTTAGAATTTTTTCCCCCAGAATTGAATGAAAGGGGACCCCAAATTATTTGACTCATGAAAGCACTCCTATGTAAAGGTTTACAGGTTGCTCAGGAAGGAGGGAGTGGTGGAAGAAGCCAGGCCCAAGAGGCTGGTGTGAACTCTGACCCTCCCGATCCCATCCTGTGTTCAGACGCCAGCTCCCTTCCTGGGTTTTCTGCTGCTCAGCTCCCTGAACACTTCCGGCTGCCAGCTTATCCTGCTGCGCATTCTCGAATAGTTACACGTGTCCCTCTTTCGCCCTTACCGCTGTCACTGCCCTCCACGACCCGTACTCACGAGCCTCTCTCCTGGATCCCGTGATGTCCACCCAATCAGGTGCAGCCAGCAGATGACCAGGGCAACTCGTTCAGTGGTTCCTCGTCCACTCTGCTGGGGTTCCCCAGGGCACACCCACAAATCACCACCAAGTCAGTGGCTCAGCTTTATCCTCTCGCAGTTCTGGAGGCCACAAATCCATGGTAGGACTAACGTCCGAGGCTCTGGGGAGGGATCCTTTTTGCCACTATGGTCTCACCTCCGTGCTTACCTTAATCACACCTGTACAGACCCTGTCTCCACACAAGCCCGCGTCCTGGGCTGCCCAGGGGACATGAAGTTGGGGGGCACCACGGAGCCCACTGCACCATCCTGAAGTGATGTCTCCCTCCTTGCACCTTGTTGGTCCTGAAAGTTGACCAACACCCGGTACTGGATGTTTGATACATTGTTGCCTGCCTGGCATGCTGTTCCTGTCTCACCCTCCTTAGGGAGCGAGCACATGTGAGGTTAAATAGTATACGCTACAAACAGCTGTCGTGACAAAGAAACGAGCAGAGGGAACTGAATAAAGATTCATAGCCCAGGTAATTGTTCTTCTTGGGAAGTAACAGGAATTCAGCCAAATGTCGCCCCTCTAAGTTGTAATACGTTTTCAGTGCACGTGTTCTGTTCCTTCTCAGTGCGACGTCTCGTGGTGTCGGTGTAACACACTGATGTTTGCAGTCATGATCATGTTCCTACCTGACAGCACATTTAGCGAGTAATTCTCCCTCTTCCTAATTGTTTCCAGGTGACGACACGATGACAGGTGACGGGGGGGAGTACCTCCGGCCTGAGGACCTGAGAGAGCTGGGCGACGACTCTCTGCCCAGCAGTCAGTTCCTGGATGGTATGAATTACCTGCGGTACAGTTTGGAGGGAGGACGCTCTGACAGGTATTCACGTGAAGCTCACACTTGATATCAGCCAGACGTGAGTGAAGCACTTGTTCATGGTGGTAGTGAGACAGGCAGACACAGTTAGTGACACCTGACAGGTAACTCACCCCTCTCAGCAGTCAGCAGTTCTCTTACTGCATTCTCTGGCATCTTTATGTGCCCATTTTAAAGAATGGGAAACTGAGGCCTAGAGAGATTCAGTAACTTAGTGGAAGTCAAACAAGTAGCAGGAAGCAGAGCCACGATGAATAAAGAACGCTCCCCTTAAACAGGTATCTTGAATCAACTGCCACTTTCTCCTCTAGGCCGATGGGAAGGGCAGTTTTGCCTTATGGACACTGCACTTGAGTGGCAATTACAGATGCTTCCAGTCCGTTGGGGTTTTTTTGTCAGTGCTGTAATTTCTGTGAGTAGAAGGATTAAAAGAGAGGGAATTCAGAGGAACCAGGACGTAACCTCCCAAGAGCCTGGATCGAGCGAGTGGTCTGAGCCAGGTCTGAAGGAGCCCAGGTTTTAGGGACAAGCCTGGGAGGTTTGTGTGACATTCTGAAATACTAGATCAGTGTTATTTGGGGTTCTTACTAAGTAGCCCAACTGACCTTTGTTGTTTTCTGAGGCAAACTGAATGAGAACGTTCCATGGTTCCTCCTGAAAAGTATGGCTGCCAAGTTAGGTGACACGTACAGTTGTCCATAGTGTGGAATGTCTTTCACCACGTGGTAATATCATGCTTGCAGCTTTCATCTTGGCTCTATGATAAGCTGTATCCAGCATATTTGGAGTCTACGAAATAAATACCCTGACGAGTAGTCAATTCTAAATGGATAATTAGCAAAACCAAACTTTCCTTGGGCTTCCTTGAGCACGAATTCCCCCCCCCCTTATTTTTAATAATTCAGTGTGGTGCACGTAGTAAGTACCTTTCTGGGCTGCCTTGTGGTAGGTGCTGGGGGAGCAAACATGCCCAGGTACCTTGGCTAAACCCCTGGTCCGATGGGGTGGGAGAAAAACTGGGGCCCTGGGACCGCCTGGTGGACTGGAGCCTGAGGCCCAGGCTTCCTGGAGCAGATGGGATGGTGGGTGGTGATTTTGGAGAAGGATGGGGAGGCATTTACAGCCATAATCAGATCTGAGCCTGGGATCCTGGTGTGTCAGGAGCAGGGAGGTGCGTGGTGCTGGGGTGTGAGTGTGAGGGAAGGGTCGTGTCTGTATTTGGGGATCCCTCGGACACTGAGATGAGCCCGGGTTGGAGGAGAGTTGTCGAATGCTAGACCTGGCCGTTTCTACAGTATGAGAAACCACTGCAGGGATGTGAGCTGATGTTAGAGACTTGGTGCTGGTCGTCATGGGACAGTTTGAGAAGTGAGAGGCTAGAGAACACAGCTGTGAGGTAAAACCGGCCGATGGCCATCGCAGGCGGGGTGAAGCAGCGGGGGAGGTTGGATGGACTCCCTGGCTCCGGTGACTGACACAGAGGGGGGGTGTCCGTGGGTCCAGGTGCAAAAGGACCAGCCCCTGGGGGACTGGTGACCAACCGGCTCAGGGTTCTGTGTATTGAATGTTGGCGCACTGATAGGTTTGGACCTCACAATCTGAGACTCTTAAAAGACTTCAGATTTCGGTATAATGGATGTTTATGGCTTTGCACCAGTTCGTAACAATCTGTGAATAGTCATGTTACTGTCATCAGCCAACAAGCCTTTCTGTCCCGTGTGGTCTCTTCTGTTCAGAGTAAGTGCTTGATCTGGTATTTGCTCCTTCTATCAAAGTACTTAGGTTGAGAAAGACTTTAGAACAGTACTTTCTGTAAAATGGGGCAATGGTTTGCTGATTCTCCCCTCAGCACCTCAGGACCAGGGAATGAAACAAACAAGGCCCGACCTGTTCCCCAGGTCCCCACTTGCATTTCTAGAGCACCAGGATGGAATCACAGGCAGCATCGCATTGCCATGGTTCTCTTGTTTGTTTTATTTACTTATTTTCTATTTTGCGTTGACAATTCAATATGTTACCTTTTTCAGTAACCATTTTACCTTTTCACAATTTCTTTATTTGGTATGCTTTCAATAGTACCATGCCCAGGTAGGTTTACATGGCATGAAAACATGACCTTCCTGGTCCATCCATTTCCCCGCTCACTGCCCAGCAAGTGTATGTGTCTGTGTGTGTGTTGGCAGGCATGCTTGTATTCTAGAATTATGGATTTATTCTCAAATTAGGATTTTTATGTACTAAGCTGAAGGGAGACTATGTTACTAGAAAGAAAATCCAGGACATGCCCAGGCCTGACTTTGGCCGTCACAGCTCCCTCGTGTAGTTGATGGGACATTAATTAGTGTGGCTTCCCGGAAACACACCTCATTAGCCTGCTGTGTTTGGAGATGAGGGAAAAATGATTGTGATCCATAAAGTGTACCTGGAAGCAGAAGAACGAAAACAGGTGCAGTTAACATATGTTGAATAAAAACACAGCCGACTTCTGATTAGCTGGATTTTGTGTCCAATTTATTTTGCTATTGCTTACAAATTTAAAACGCTATCCAAATTCAATTTAATATACTAACTAGCAGTGAACCACAGAAGCTTTTCCATGTATGAGAACAAACACATTGAAACTTTTCAATGTTCATTTGTTCAGTGGGTTTGAGAACTCCATTGATGGAACATCTAATGAATATTGCAACTTGCTAAGGTAGTAATTATTATACTTTTCAGTGAAATTATAGACTTTGATGCAACCTAATATGTGCCTATAAAGCAGTGTATTGTAGTGAAAAAAGTATAAATTTAAAACTATCACAACACTTCTGGCAAATCTTAGCTGAACTGCGAGTAAGAATTTATATTCCTGTGGATAACTGAACAGCACGACCTCTGACTTAATGAAAACAATGGCCCATCTATTGCAAAACATTTAAATTTGTCTGTAATGTTTTAAATCAAGTGGACAGTTTCTGAACCAGAGACTTGAATTATTTCAGACTTTTGTGCTGGTCATTATTTCTTCAGACAGGACAATTATCTACTGTTGGACTATTCTAACTTTATTTCATTTCAGTAGGTTCTATAACATCATAGAAAACAGGGCAATGAGAAACTATAAACATTGCTTAAATAATTAGCACTCTAGAAGGCAGTAAGCAGAATGAGCTAGAATAAAATCACACGGGTGGAGATACTGAGGCAGATGGTTCCAATGTATTCATTGTCCCACCGTCTTTTTCCTCTCTGTCTGCACTCTGGTGTCTGTCTCTGTACTCTAATCTCCTTTTTGTGGTCGTAAGTCACCTTGTCTGTTTCTTTCTTCTCTCTCTGTATTTCTTTCCTGGTGGGGCTTTAAGGAAGACAAAAAGCAACACCAGCACTCTATGCGCCCCCTCCTGCTTCAAAACCAGTTGGAGACAGACCCAGAAGTCCACGTTATTACGACACATGGATTACAGAACATGGCTTTACATTGTCACCCAGATGAGCTCCTTGATATCCCCTTCCTAAAACAGACACACCCACCCAGTCAGGATGTGTCGCTGGAGGGGGCAGTGGAGACCTGCTGCCATTTCCAATGGCAGCAGCCACTTGGCGAGGTCCTAGCTGAGGTGCCGTTGTTTACCATCAGCTCGTTCCCATCCACGCTGCACTCCCCTTCCCTTGGAGACCCGTGTCTCCACGTTCCCGTGCTGCGTGTAAGGGCCAGTTCTACCTAGTGACGGCATCTCCACTTCTTGTCCTGTACCCCAATGCCTCTCAGTCATGTGCTGTTCATGTACGTAAATCTGGTACTTAACATGTGTGTAGGCACAGTCTGGAGTTCTGAAGCATGAGTAGAGATTCCGTAACTAATGATTGGAGCCCTGCAGAACGTGATGGGGGCCATTGAGTGCGTAGACAGCCTTACCATGTCAACGCGTGACTCTCCTGTTTCCCTTGGCCCAGTTCAACACAAAATAGAGAATCTAAGAGCTGTTGATTTAGTGCTGTTGGCACAGAATACACACAACTGGGTCTAAGCTATCTTTGTGGTTTAAAGCAGGAAAAGAAATTGTTCATTCCCCTAATTGAGACAACATTTGCTGAGATCAAAGACCCTTTCCCACAATAATTTTATCACTGGCCCATCCTCAGATTCAGGGTGAGGCCCGGGTTACTCTCAGTAGCCTGCAGCTCGTTTAGGAAGTGCATCATCCAGATCCCACTGCACGACGGTAGAACCAGCCACGACGGTAGAACCAGCCACGATGGAAGCGGCCTCTCACTGCCAGGCTGAACCCCATGGCTGCTTTACCAGCTGACCGGACGCTCCCGCTGCGGCTGGCTCAGCCCTCAGTGTCCTCCAAGAGCCCTGTGATGTAAAGTAATGAATCCCCACGTTTTGTTCACATTTCACGTTGTTAGAAACATGCAGGTGTATGTAGGTGTAAACACACAGGAGGCAGTAATCAACTCCTTTGCTTCATGTCACTGTCCTCTGGAGGCAGAAAGCATAGCAGGCAGGGAGACAGGCCGGAAATACCACAGAGCAGGGAGACTCCCTCAGAGAAGCTGGGCGGTGGCACCAATGGCAATGTGTGGCTCCCAGAAGTGGGATTTGCAAAGTGCAGGTGGTTTCTGCGAACAACAATGCTAACTTGATATTTAGTCCATAATTCTGCAGCTCTCACTGGCCGAGTTCCGACCAGCCTTTGTTTCTGTGCCGTTGTGAGAGCTTGTGTATCTCGTCATTGTCCCCTGTGGGCTTTGGGCTGATATTCTGAATGGAGAACTTCGATTCTGGGGCTGACATGCATAAAATATAGCTTATTTGAGCAGTCAATCTATTTGTTAGTTAAACGCATGTAAAAATTGATTAGGAAGGCATGAACTTGCATCTGTGTGGATGTCAAGTTTTGCCCATCACATTTGGGTGTATCATGCAGAACTTTGAAATTCAGATGACAACAAAAACATTGATTCTGAAGGCCCGGAGCCTGTGCTGAAGCCTCGTCTGGGCAGTGTCATGGCGTTTGCTTTGTGTTGGCGGCCGTGCCGGCTCCGGGCGGCGCTCTCACACGGCCGCTGTGCGACGTGTGTCATCGCCACGGCAACCAGCACACTGGTGCTTCGTCATTACACAGGACAGATGGGAGCAGCACTGTCCTCGGCTGTAAGCCCCGCTGGGGACACCGGAGACACACATGAGGACCCACTTCCTCAGGAAGCATGCGTGTGACCTCGGGCCTTGCCCTGTGCACCTTCCAGGGGCGTCACCCGCACTGAGTCAGTCACAGCTGGACGGGAGGACAGGGCGGAGAACAGCGAAAATCAGGGGCCCAAAACCTGCCTTCCCTGCTATTCCCTCTGAGGCTGGCTCTCTCCCCCAAGTATTTTTCTGAGTTGCAGGGAGATTGACATTTAACCCAGATTGAAGTGATCTGCCCTGGGATTGTTTCCTGTGTGTCGCTTGCGTTGGCAGTTAGTAAGCGACAGCCACTGGTTTCAAACCTTTCTGGGAAGAAAATGAATCAGATTAGGAGTATCAGATTCTACCTGTGTGTTCCCTGGTGCCCCTGGCAGTGAGTGGTAGGAGCCAGTCGAAAGGTATTAGTGCGGCGCCTGGACAGAGAGGCAGAGTGGCACTGGGACCGTGTCCCCTGCTGCCTCGCAGCTGTGTCCCCTGGAAGCTGGACGGTGGCTAATAGCTCCCTCTCTTCACTCTCCTGCTCGGCTCATCCTTCCATCCTCCCACCCCTCGTCGCTGTGGGCATGTGACCATGGCCTCCTGCCACCCCACCAGCCTCCGGTCCTTCAGTTCCGACAGGTCTCACCCGCTGGGCCATGCCTCCTACCTGAGAGACAGTGCCATGACGGATGATACCCTCCTCATCCCCAGCCACCAGGTACGTCACTCTGCCTTCATGTTTCTGTTTGGCGAGCTTGTGAATATGCCCTGATGCTGGAAATGTCCAGAGAAATTGTTTTACTCTAAACAAATGATCATCGTAACTCACTGACAAATAGGATAAGAGATCTGCGGGTTTTCTAAAACATGAAAAGCATTCCCTCGACTTTTCCATGAGCAGAAGTTTTCTAAAACCTGCTGCTTGTTTCTTCAGCTATTCCGAATTCTTCTGTGGAGATTATATAAAAATCAATTCCTTTAAGAAACGTCTATTAAAGGGAAAAGTGTGAGGTAGGATGCATTTAAGGTATGAGATAAAAGGTGCAGGTTAAATTACATCTCTGAATGTTTAGCAATTACCTATCAGGAGAGACGTGGAATCTATCACGGAATGCTTTGATATTAGCTGTGACTTAATCAGTTGGACATAACGAGTTCCATGAGTGCCTGCTCTCTTCAAAGACAATCACACAAATGAGATCTTATACCAATAATGTAGCTTAAGTGGAAACATATTATGAAGGTACAATTTAAGTGCCTGGTTTTATGCCTTTAAGTGGAAGCTCTTCCAGGTAACACTAGCACCTTTCTGTGACACCACTTTTTAGAGCTGATTATATTCTCATTGAGTTGAAGGAAAAGCACTTGGACTGAACCCATGGTCTTTGTGTTTAGGTGTCGGCTCTCGCCAAGGAGGCAGAAAGGAACTCTTACCGCCTCAGCTGGGGTGCCGAGCACTTGGACAACGTGGCCCTTTCTTCCAGCCCTATTCACTCAGGGTAAGTACGTCAGTGTCCAGTATCCAGGTCAAGGGTAAAAAGAGATGAGTGTGAAAATCACAGCTTTGTCCTGTGGCTGGAGCTGGTGCCTAGCTTACAGGGGAAGTGGCCTGGCTTTCAACTTGTAAATAACATGGCTGCACCCACCCCCCATGGACTCTGTCTGCACAGACAGACCAGTGGAAAAGGTTGGATTCAGCATGGGAAAACTGTGCTTTTAAAATAGCTGGCCAAATTGCGTCAGACAGCTTGCTATTTAACTAGCAAGTAAATACCAGTGGTCTCATGAATGTTCAGTTTGTCTTTAAGATGGCCTACATATCAGCTGTAAAATAAAAGTTATTTTTAAAAATGATGTCTAAAAAGGAGGGGCAGGACCATTTGCTTTCTAAAAAGTTCTGTTTATGGAGATTGCCTGCCTTGTTACTAAATTCCTGTTCTCACGTGTCAGTGCATTTAAAATGAAGTTGACAGAAGTGTGAGTCCCACACACAGATGAGGAGTTCACGTGCTCTCTGAAGTGGGGATTCTGAGAAGGGCGCTCGAGTCCGCACGCGTCCCCACTCACCTTCTCAAGTCAGCAAACATGCTGCTGCTGAAATGCTGCCTCTTACGTTATTTCATTAGAGAGCAGGGCTTCAAGTTAATAATTGTCAGCATAACGATGTTCTGAAGGTATGAGAAGTCAGTAACGTGGAACATAAATTCGGGGAGGAGTTTAAATGGTAACACTTCACAGTTGGTTTCCCCTTACATTTTAGTCATTTCAGTCATACAGTAATCTCATAATTACATTGAAACTTTTAAAACACTTTTCATTTAATCACTTTTTCTAAGCCCTACCCATATTTTTATCTAACTAAATACAGTACTGTGACGTTTAAATTATGATCCCAAACTCCTTATCCATAATCCCCAGAACTATTCTGAGTTGTGGATCTTTTCTGTTTTTTCTGATTCTAAAACATTCTCCTTTCAGGAAAGCATTCAAGATATTATAGTTAAAATGTTTGAACCTTTGGACCTAAGTTTTTACTAAAACTCAGAATATAAAATTATTTATATAGCTACAGAAAATAATCATGATACTCTTTCCTTGTTAAAAAAGTAAAAGCTACTAGTTCCTAATGCAAGAGTTATTCAGGGCAATAAAAACCAAATGAAACCTCACCCAAATTTAAATTTACTTACATATGTTTAAGTATAAAATGAGATAATGAAAATCTGACAGCTGTAAATTGTTCCAGAAGCATAACATTCATTCTGCTAGTAAATTTCGGAGCCACGATGAGAAAAAGGAAGAGGTGGGCCTAGAGTGTTGAACGACAGCTCAGAATCCAACAGCACATGCAGTAGGTGAAATCCATATCCCACCTGCAAAGGGGGGCATTGTCTTAGGCAGAACGTGACGGGTTGCTGATAGCTGGGTTACGAACGAGTCAGAGTGTTGAGTGTCCAGGGGTTAAAGATTAACCACGTATTAAGGTAAGATCTTTAAAATCTCAGTCTCTAGTCAACCAGGTTTTCCATGAATGTCAAATATGATCACTGACTCTAAGTAAATCTCAACTCTGTCTATAGTTCGAGTCACCTGGGCTTTAGAGTGGCACCTAATGCCAGGCCCCGCCCAGCCCGGTCACAGCAGAGCCTGTGTTGTTGGACTGTGGCATCCGTGACTTCTACCAGCGCCCGTAGGCCGGACGTATGAGTATATGTTTCGTAGGCACCGTTAGAAAGGAGTGACTGTTACCGAAGCTTCCATTGCTGGGAGACCTGGCTCAGTAGCACACACCTAGTTCCCCCACATCCTTTTTCTCTCCCGTTCACTCAGTGCTCATTCCTCACACACGGTCCCACTCTACAACTCCCAAGCCTGGGCCAGGCACCAAGGAAAACAGGGCGCTGGCCCAGCCCTTAAGACACGCACCCATGTGTGGGTACATGCGGTCAGAAGACAGCCTGTGAGAGCGAGACTGGTGGCTGTCGTCAGAGCAGCCCGATCCCGACCCAGGTCCTGACACTCAGGTCCTGACACGTGATGTGACCTGGGTACATCTCGGAAAATGTCCGCGTTTCAGGTTACTTGTGTGGAAGATGACTGTTACAGGATTACAGGCGTCTTACACGATTGGCAGTTTGCCTAAAATGAGTAAGCCCTAGCGGACTGTCATGCTCAGTACTTCCTGTCCCTGTGCATTTCCGAGACCACCCTCATGTCCCTGGTCGGTTGAGCGGGGTGCATTGTGGCTCGACAGCACCATGTGGGGCTACCCCACGTGCTGGTGGGCTCCCTGGTGTGCTACCAGGCACGCGTCATCTGGCGGTGTCTGCGGCAGGATGTGAGCGAGCAGTGCAGCCAATGGCTACAGCAGGACAGTGACTCTCGCTAGGCATGCACTGGTCCTGACGGCTGCATGTGTGAGAGCCACCGAGCTGTGTGATTCGTGCACACGAATAGCGTGCGTCCCCTCATGTCGGGTAACTGGCTCCTGCCTGGCCTTCTGTTCCTTACACACCAGATTCCTGAGTAGCAGTTTTTACATATTTTTTCAAGGAACTGAGTGAGTCCCTTGTTAATTAATTGGGTGAATTCTTAAGCCGCTTCAAAATCTGCCCAGAAATGTCAGGAAAAAAGTGATTTTGGGTGGGGAGGGTAATAAAGTGAGCTTTTTTATGTGCACGCCACTACTTTTGTGTGTAACCTCCCATTAGATTCCATGAGGGACTGTAGGTTATTAAGAACCAGCAGCAGGGACTCCTTTTCACCTGCGCTGTTCCCAGTGACGTGTCCATGCCTGCCGGGAACAGGGACGGGCGAGCCCAAAGTCTGACCGCCCGGGAGACACAGCACCTGGCAAAGAAAGGCCGACAGTGTGGCTCACAGTCTAACCGACACTCACTTCCAGCATCCCAGCCACGGTGCTACCAACATCTTCTTGGGCAAGAACTTGCGTTTTATAACTCGGCTCCATTTCATAACTGCAGAATGAGTTGGCAGATGGAAGACACACTTCCTAGTACTAACTGTTCTGTGATTCATTTCAAAGTCTTTCCAAAGGTCTTTATTTTATAGTTGCTTAATGATAGCCATGTGCCAACAATGTCAGTTCTTCATGTAACGCTCTAGAAGATGTTGTAGCGACGAAAAGTCCATAAGAAAGTGATCTTTTAGAGGACTTCTTTTTCATGAAAACGTGTCAAAGACAATTTTGCTGTGACCCTAAAACCACTCTAAAAAATTAAATCTATTCAAGAAAGTGAAGATACTCGCTCTAACAGGGCAAGTTGATCTTTGAAATGTAAGGAAGTCAAGGCTGTTTGCCATCTGACAATATTAATATTTATCTGACTTCCTAGTGCAGTTACTTTGGTTGTTCCTCTATTTCCCGCACCCTCATTGTGTAAAGGTATGGGAAGGTAAATTCTTTCGGGTGTAGACAGTGATTTTATAAGTAGCAGAACAACTGTGTTGTCGGGTTGGATTTCTGGTCCATGAAACATATGTCCTGTTGTGTATGAAACACAGGTGAAGCGTGTGAAAACGTGTGGGGTTTGAGGAAGAGCAGACGCAGGTAGAAGGGGGTGGAGGCCGCGGCTACAGAGCCGGCTCAGGCCCCGTGACCAGTATCGGGGCCACGGCCGGGAGCCAGAAGGACGGTCTGCAAAAGCCCTGACCTTGTTTTTTTCACACCGCTTTTTGTGACGTAGGTAGTTCGTGTCACCCACTCTGCCTTGTACTTGATGCTGCTGTTTGTCGTTGAAGCTGTTCTTTAAATTGTGCCTTCTCTGTTGGCATTTCTTCTCAAGTAGCCCACAGGGCTTTATGATCATTATGAAAATATTCGGAGTATGAATGAAAAGCCATGGGGACAAAATTGTGTCCATGGAATCGGACTGTAACTGTCATTGTAGTGCCCGTGGGTGTTTGGTAGCTTCTTGCACGCTTGGGCTTTGCCAGCACCCACACAGCCCGAGCTGAGCAAGGCTGCCGGTCGGGGCCCAGGGGCTTTCTGACGACCCCAGGGCCCTGACCGCAGCCCCTGCACAGAGCTGGATCTCACTCGCATTCCCGCCCCTTTCGGGGAATACTGTATGGTCTATAAATGGTAAAGTGCAGTGGAGAGTCACCTCTGATCTTTATGTTTCACTGTATCCATCCTTCTCTGTGCTAAAGTGTGTGTTCTGTTGCAGCCGCACCTCTCCGTGTATCGACCGTGACAGCAGCAGGTGAACTTGCATCATTCCTTCTCTGAACATGTGCCCGTTCCTCTCTGTCACCTCTGCGTCATTCACGCTCCTCGGGGTGCTTCAGTGTGAGCAGGCCTCACCAGGGCAGGGGCAGTGTCCAGGTCACGGCCGTGGCCCAGTTCCCCTTCTCTAGGGCGAAGAGGAAGTGGGCACCTTGGGTTTCAGTGGGAGTGAGGGGTGTGTGTCCAAACTGATGCACTCCTGCTGGACACCTGCCTCCGTCACGGGTCTCGGCTTCTTCTGGGAGGAGAAGTGCGACAGGCTGAAACACCATTCCTAGCAGTTACACTAATTGGCTGACGTATTTTAAAGTTATAGTAAAGGCCTTGATTTTACATGTCACTTAGCAGGTGGTTTTTAAATGATGTTCTAGGTGGACGGAAGGCCCAGAGTCTATTAACAGTGCATTTCCTTGCTAGGACTGCTTCACATGCAGCCTTTGGGTATTTTGGGACTTGTGCTCTAGAACGATTCTAGTCAGTGCACTAAAAATATTCCTTATTGTGTGTTAGTCCGATAGCTATTCTGAAGGTTCTCATCACACTGCTAATTACAGTATTTTTCTTATACAATCACGCATCCTGATAATAGAGATTGTCCACAGATAAGAACATTTTATATTTCCAACTTGGAAGATTTTATATCCATCCATTCATTTCTTCTAAGACACACACTAAATACTATATTTCTATACGTGAAATTATGAATGATGAAAAACTGTTTAGTGATTTTAACAAGTTTGAGCTCCTTTTTTCAAAGCCGTTTTCCATCAGTGTTTCAGTTATGGAATTCTGGGGTTCGGGGGAGTTAAGGGGATCGTAGAGGAGAAAGCCCCTGGCGTGGGGTTGTCCGAGGATCAGATCTGAGGGGGCTCCTCTCGTGGTGTGCATGCGATCACTGAAGCACCCTGAAGCCTTCCTTTCCTACTCTTACCCAGTAACTAACTCTGAATGCTGCAGTCTCCTCCTGCCCCCACCCCCGGTCCTGGATGAACTGAAAGCAAACCTAAGAATTGGTAACTCGTGGGTGGCGGGTGTGTTCCGTGAAAGACCGGGATGTGTTTTCTACTGCACCTTGGAAGCACGGAGCTGTTCAGCTAATCAGATTATGTCTTTGTAGGCAAATCGTCTGCATAATGATGGTGCATTGCTTGGGCTTTTATTCTCTTTAAATTGTGATAACACTGTCTCACAATTTAGAAAATTGCAGTGAGTTCCTAACTTGCATGATTGCGGAATTCCGCCTGGAGTGAGATGCGCAGTTTTGCCAAGCGTGTTACACGTTCCTGTTTGCACAGCCTTCAGTCGACGTTGCTGCAGTGCGGCCTCCCGCAGGGCCCCTGTGGCGTGTCAGCCATGGCACAGAAACAATATGTATTTCTTTGGAGTCAGAGCAGCTTATCGCCCCAGTAGGAATGCTTCCAGAGCATCTGAAATGGAACATTCCAGTAGCTTTCCCAGCCACGTTAACAGTAAATGACACATAGAGTTGTAACACCAGAAGCCGCTCTGGAGTTTATTTAGTCAAAGTCTCATTTTATGGTTGAGAAAACTGAAACCGAAATGTTTGTTAAGCGCCTTGCCCAAAGTCACAGCAGTAATTCGAGGCAGACGCAGATGGGATGGCGATCAGAGAGAGCCCCTGGCGAGGGCCTGGTCCCTGTGCTCTGTGACAGCAGGATTCTTAGGTCTTATTTAAATAGTAAAGTTCACAAGCTGAGAAAAGGCCCACAATCCTATTCAACTGTCAGCAAAGTTCCAGTTCACTGAAGGGATTCGGTATATGCTCGTTTCTCCATTATTTTCTAGGTATCATATTGCACCATAGTTTTTAAGACATCCAGAATATGTGAAATCATAAGGTGCAGGGAAAGGAAGCGATGGGAACAAGCATTTTTGGATTCCAGATTCTTTACCCACGCAGTTAACCCTCGCTGTCCCTGTCAGGGCATTAGGTGCCCCCTTGTTTACAGATGGGGCTTCAGTGCAAAGCTCACCAACCACAGAGCTGGGCGTCAGTTACACCCCCCCCCCCATCCCCATCCCCACTCACGGCAGCCTTTTATCTCAGTGCCTTTCGCCTCCAGGTGTTTATGGACATTCTCTTGTCCCATTTTTAATCTCCTGAAAATAGGAGAAAGTCATGTTTACTTACGCAACTCTAGTATGTGAATCGATTCCTCTTGTGACTCACACATTCCAACTTTTCACTTTTTCCTGTGGAACAAAAAAGTGAATGATTTCTTACAGTCTGCTTTTTGCTTGTGAAAATTATTTCACACATCATAAAAAAATTATCAACTAATTCTACACCTATCTAAGTAGGGACGCCTTTGGAAAATCCGACATGGTTAATAAAAGTGCTCCAATGTGTACCCAGTGTTATGCTATAAACTATTGGGATTAGCTGATTAGCATGTTGACTTTTGCCTAAAAGACTTTTCATCAGCATCGAGGTATAACTTGAATCATCATTTATCTCTTATTCCCTCTTATTTGAAGAAAAGACTTTTTGTAGCATACAGTTCTACATATTCAACTTTTTATTAGTTGTTCATTCTGCAGTTACATTATTTGAGTCTGATTTTTGCTATTTTATGAGCTGAAATACCCGAGTAATTTGAATGAGTTCTGACCAAAGAATTCTGTTACCTTCAACTGTGTTTCTGCAAAAGTAAGACCTAACTGGAAAATAAGCCCTAGCATGATTTTTCAGGATGATATCCCCTGAACATAAGCCCTAATGAGTTTTTGGAGCAAGAATTAATATAAGACCCAGTCTTATTTTCGGGGGAACACAGTACTCTAGCGAAGGCCCTCTCTTTATTAGAAATAAATATGTACGAGTTCTCACAACTTGCTCTTTTCACTCTTCCATTCATTCACTTACTCAAGAATTATTTATGAACTATCTCCATCCACATTGTGCTAGGGCTGGGGGAACACAGGAAGAAATATGGCCAATAAGGTTGCTGCCATTTTGGCCCCTGTATGGCTCCTGGGTGTGGTTATAACTCATTTCTCAGTCACCAGGAAAGTAAGTGATTCTGAGTCAGCCAAACCCTCATGTGACATCTGGGGCTCAGAACCTCTACATCTTTGTGGCAGCAACAGTGTCTTTCCTCTCTGTGACCTCAGTTCCTAGCAGGGCACCTGGCATTAGTTAGGAGGGTGATACATGTTGCAGGAGGAGTAAATGAGAACAGAGAGGATTTCCCAAGGAGCAGTCAATGACAAAATCAGAGAAAGTAGTTAAACACATAGTTAAACATTGTTCCAGCCAAGAATGTCACTGCTTCAGAGAGAGAACGCACTGCCAGCTGATCCCCACGGGCTCTCTCTGTGGGGACGTCATATAGGCCGTGAGCTGTCCCTGGGGTGGAGAGAGAAGGGAAATGGGATGACAGATGGCGTGAGTGACAGGCAGCTCCTCAGTGCCCTCCCGGGTACAGACAGCACTGAGAGAGGTAATATTAAGCGGACACTATACTATTAAATTCCTGACGAGTTGGAGTCCCTGTCTGGTCACCAGTGGTGATAGTAATCAAAAGATGGGAAACGTAGAGAAAGTCAGCAGTACTGCAATGAGTTTGTAACAGCACCGGTTGAAACTTAAGTAGTTTTTTTATAGTTTTCATAAAAATCAACATGCACATAGTCAAATAAAAAGAATAAAAAGGAACACAAACCTTTATATTCATCCAGAAGTATTACAGGTTCTTCAATTGATTAATACATGTAAAAACACAGAAAAGATTTTTTTAAGGATTTATACTTAAAGACGAGTAATATGAAAAGCAGCCAACCTTCATCCTTGTGTCTTGGGAAAGACCAGAACATCCACTCTCAGTACCGAGTTGATGGTTCCAGCCCTCGGTTTTGCACCATGCGAAACCTTAGCGGCTGCCTGCGTGCTGGGTCCAGGCTGCTGGTGCACTCGCCTCCTCTCGGGTCCCCGCTGCATGAGCTGTCCAGGCCGGTGGGGGCACGGGCGCCCTCCGCCACCGCAGTATGAACAGCAGGATTTCCCGTTAGGAGCATGATTAGTGAGTGCTGGATTCTGCTGTGACAGGGTTCTACTCTCTCCTTTTTTCTCTTGTCCGAGATAACAGAAGTGAGTTGTGTTTCTAGCCCATAACTTACTTAGATTGAACGCCTTTCAGAATTTTAGAGGTTGTCACGATGTATGCCTAGTTGTAGAGACCTGCGGCAGTTTGTGCTGGTGAAGCCATGTGACATCCACACAGATAGGGATCTGTGGCTTTCCTCTTTTCTTAAAAAAAATCCCAGCAAATGCAATGAAAATTGGGAAAGAGTGTAGTGTGCTTTGTGGATCTCCTCTCTGCTCTGTCCTCCCATTGCTTCAGTGTGTGGGTCTCCCCCCATCCTCCCATTGCTTCAGTGTGTGGGTCTCCCCCCATCCTCCCATTGCTTCAGTGTGGGGGTCTCCCCCCATCCTCCCATTGCTTCAGTGTGTGGGTCTCCCCCCATCCTCCCATTGCTTCAGTGTGGGGGTCTCCCCCCATCCTCCCATTGCTTCAGTGTGTGGGTCTCCCCCCATCCTCCCATTGCTTCAGTGTGGGGGTCTCCCCCCATCCTCCCATTACTTCAGTGTGTGGGTCTCCCCCCATCCTCCCATTGCTTCAGTGTGGGGGTCTCCCCCCATCCTCCCATTGCTTCAGTGTGTGGGTCTCCCCCCATCCTCCCATTGCTTCAGTGTGGGGGTCTCCCCCCATCCTCCCATTGCTTCAGTGTGTGGGTCTCCCCCCATCCTCCCATTGCTTCAGTGTGTGGGTCTCCCCCCGTCCTCCCATTGCTTCAGTGTGTGGGTCTCCCCCCGTCCTCCCATTGCTTCAGTGTGTGGGTCTCCCCCCGTCCTCCCATTGCTTCAGTGTGTGGGTCTCCCCCCGTCCTCCCATTGCTTCAGTGTGTGGGTCTCCCCCCGTCCTCCCATTGCTTCAGTGTGTGGGTCTCCCCCCGTCCTCCCATTGCTTCAGTGTGGGGGTCTCCCCCCATCCTCCCATTGCTTCAGTGTGGGGGTCTCCCCCCATCCTCCCATTGCTTCAGTGTGTGGGTCTCCCCCCATCCTCCCATTGCTTCAGTGTGTGGGTCTCCCCCCATCCTCCCATTGCTTCAGTGTGTGGGTCTCCCCCCATCCTCCCATTGCTTCAGTGTGTGGGTCTCCCCCCATCCTCCCATTGCTTCAGTGTGTGGGTCTCCCCCCATCCTCCCATTGCTTCAGTGTGTGGGTCTCCCCCCCATCCTCCCATTGCTTCAGTGTGTGGGTCTCCCCCCCATCCTCCCATTGCTTCAGTGTGTGGGTCTCCCCCCCATCCTCCCATTGCTTCAGTGTGTGGGTCTCCCCCCGTCCTCCCATTGCTTCAGTGTGTGGGTCTCCCCCCGTCCTCCCATTGCTTCAGTGTGTGGGTCTCCCCCCGTCCTCCCATTGCTTCAGTGTGTGGGTCTCCCCCCGTCCTCCCATTGCTTCAGTGTGTGGGTCTCCCCCCGTCCTCCCATTGCTTCAGTGTGTGGGTCTCCCCCCGTCCTCCCATTGCTTCAGTGTGGGGGTCTCCCCCCATCCTCCCATTGCTTCAGTGTGGGGGTCTCCCCCCATCCTCCCATTGCTTCAGTGTGGGGGTCTCCCCCCATGCTCCCATTGCTTCAGTGTGTGGGTCTCCCCCCATCCTTAATTCAGTGTGTGGGTCTCCCCCCATCCTTAATTCAGTGTGTGGGTCTCCCCCCATCCTTAATTCAGTGTGTGGGTCTCCCCCCCATCCTCCCATTACTTCAGTGTGTGGGTCTCCCCCCATCCTCCCATTGCTTCAGTGTGTGGGTCTCCCCCCATCCTTAATTCAGTGTGTGGGTCTCCCCCCTTCCTTAATTCAGTGTGTGGGTCTCCCCCTCTCCTTAATTCAGTGTGTGGGTCTCCCCCATCCTTAATTCAGTGTGTGGGTCTCCCCCATCCTTAATTCAGTGTGTGGGTCTCCCCCATCCTTAATTCAGTGTGTGGGTTTCCCCCCATCCTTAATTCAGTGTGTGGGTCTCCCCCCATCCATCACTTCAGATTGTGGGTCTCCCCCCATTCATTACTTCAGATTGTGGGTCTCCCCCCCATCCTTAATTACTTCAGTGTGTGGGTCTCCCCCACCATCCTTCCATTATTTCAGTGTGTGGATTTTTCTGGACACACATTGAAGGAAGCAGAAATCTTTGCATTTATAACAAAAGGAGACTCACCCGTGTTCTTTATATAATTTCATTCTACTTTCTAAGCCAATTGGATATATTTTTATTTATAATTTATATTTATTGTCAACAGAAATTAGCAGAAATCAGCAAAATCATCTTGGATTACAGATACAAATAAAATAAATTTAGAACAACAGCAAAACAGCAATGAAGACATTGGAATAAACTAAAATAACCTTTAAAGACAAATTTTTGCCATCATACATATAAATGACCGAAGATATTTCGGAAGCAGTGCATTATAAAGAAAATTAACTCAATAGATCTTGTTTACTGCCCAATATTTCAAACCCCATCTAATCTTCCGTTTCAACTTTCAGTTTCCTGGTTAGTTTCATGGTGGATGCCCGCGGTGGTGCCATGAGAGGCTGCAGGCACAACGGGCTGCGCATCATAATCCCCCCGCGGAAGTGCACGGCCCCAACGCGGGTCACCTGCCGCCTGGTCAAACGCCACCGACTGGCAACAATGCCCCCGATGGTGGAAGGGGAAGGCCTGGCCAGCCGCCTGATTGAAGTCGGACCATCTGGTGCTCAGTTCCTTGGGTAAGCGTTTTGATAAACCTCCAACGTAGCCACCAGTGAGCTTGTGTCCTCTGCCTGACACACTGGGATGGAATGGAAAAAGGTACGTCAGAACATTTTGAAAGAAGATGAGCCGCTAGGAAATTTTTTAAAAATCGGAAGTAGCATCTGAATGCTTGACTCCACTTACATGCTTCTTATTTTCAAGCGTTAATGAGTTCAACATTCAGGTTAATTTCTTCTTCTCTTTGGATGTGACAGCAGCGGCTGGACTTCCAGTGTGAATAGCCAATGGCACGTGTTAATTTTTTCCTCTGAGACTTAAATGGTACAGTCACAGAAGAAATATTACTATTCCCAACATGAAGTCTCATGTGGTTATGAAACAATATGTTCACTCTGGAAAACAGTGTTGCCTTTATAGAGTTTCCACAAATTTTGTCCATGTGATATGTCTCTTCTGTTATCAAAATTGCTACCTTGGGTCTTACACACTCCAATGGCGGTCTGTATAGTCATAGTTTTCATTAAGATGACAAAATCAAGACTGACTTCCGCCATACTCATTTTAGCAGTTTTGAGCAGAAACTAGCATTTCTTTTTTCTTCTGTTTATTTGTACGGCTGCTGTTTTATGAAGTGGTATTTCAACATGCCAAGAACTGACAAAAGGATGACGTTTGGGATGGGGAAAGTTTCAAAACAGTTTGAAACAAATCAATTGTATTTAAGTCTTGTCATAGCAAGTCTTTGTGCTCAAAAACAGGGAGAAAATCCTGTTCATCGTGAAGTTTTGCTTTGCCGATGTCATGTCGGGGAGAGGATTTCTTGCTTTAGAACTCAGGAAACGTTCTAAAGCCTTGTAATTTGGGACAAACTAGGACCACATTGCTCCAAATTACGTTAGCACCTGGAAAGGGCTGCGTCTCTTTCCCAGTTCGAGAAAGCACCTCCCGTCAGGCCAGAGGCATAGCGGAGCCCTTGCCGCTTTGGGCGGTGTCAGGAAGCGCTGCGTGGTCAGAGGAGTTCCCCATCCGTGGTTCCCGTCACACCGTATCCCAGCCCCTCTTCCCTCCCTCATGCTCAGGTCGTTTAGGCTTTTCAATAATCTTCAGATCTGTGGAGGAATAGCCATGAAAACACCCGGCCTCTGCATGGGGCCAGTTTTCATTGTATTCCCAGCAGCTTCGTCTTTCCCGTGGAGCACCGTTTTTCTTTGCCAGCTTGTGCCCTGGCGGCCGCCCTCACTGGGGACAGGCCGACCCCACATGCTCCCTGTCCACGCGCCTCCATTGAGCACTCTGGGTCTGGCTCCTTGCTCTGTGACCAATGGAGGAGGCAGGACCAAACCAGACTGCACCCTGGTGACCAGCGGGTGGCACTGGGCTCTGTGGAAAACACCCCTGAAGCTGACTTCTGTTCTTTCTTTCACTGCTGCTTTGGATGTGCTCAGTAAGCTGCACCTGCCAACGGCCCCTCCCCCCCTTAATGAGGGAGAAAGTCTGGTCAGCCGCATCCTTCAGCTGGGGCCTCCTGGAACCAAATTCCTTGGGTAGGAGTGACTTCAAACCAACCGATGGCTGCTGGCCCCCATCCTCTCCTCCTTCTGCAATATGATTTCTCTTTTTGTCATTGTGCCCATGACATGTCCCTCTCTATGATTTAAATTCTGTATAATCTATCTCTAGTGGACCATTTCTGACCCCTGTGGTATGTGACTTTTGTTTTTGAGTGATGTTTTTATATCTTTTCCCTTAAAGTGCTGTGACCGTCATTTTTGTTTAAAGCATGACATCTGCCTAGTTGTCCTACGTGCTAGTTACGATGTTGTTATGATGAACTTAGAGTCTGTATCAAAGCAACCTGGATTGAAAATGAAAAGCCTCTGGAAGCTCTGGGGGTGAATGCAGCCTGAGTAGGACGCTGCATGCCCTGGCCTGGACGTAACAGGCACTGCACACGGGGCTGACCGCTGAGTGCTCAGGGCCACGCGTGTGCACGCACCTGTTTTGTCCCGAACGCAGGAAGGATAGGCCAGCCCGTGAGTGCATGTCTCTGTAGTTCCCGAGTGGTCAGCTTCTCTGACATCTCATTTACTACACATCCAATTGTGCCGCACATGAGCTGTTTCCCTCCTAAACCATCCTGTCATTTTGCACCTCGTAGAAAGTGTCTTAGGCCATCGGCACACATCGTAGACACATATGCATGCACATTTCTTTTGGTTAATGTGTCACACTTACGTTTATCAAAGGAGAAGTTCCAGAATGCCACATGCACTCTCAGGGAAACACCACTGGGCTTAAGGCAGCAGCATGTCCCCAAGGACCCGTGCCCCCAAGCTGGAGTGCGACTGTGCGACCGTCCGCTGGCCGTGGGCTCGGAGGACGGCCCGCTATGTCCCTGTCCCCAGAAAGAGGAGAATTCCAGGTCACTTTGCAACAGACGGAGGCACGGTGATTGTCTGCTGCTGGCTGACCGCTGTCCACACTGAGTGTTCTGCCTTACTGTGTCAGGCCTGTGATCGTGGAGATCCCGCATTTTGCTGCCCTTCGAGGGAAGGAGAGGGAGCTGGTGGTCCTGCGCAGTGAGAATGGAGACAGCTGGAAAGAGCACTTCTGCGAGTACACTGAAGACGAGTTGAACGAGATCCTGAATGGCATGGATGAAGGTACTTCCTATCGAGTCTCGAATGAACTCTGAGGTGGAAGCATGAAAATGATGCGTTTCTTCCTTATGAACTGGTGTGTGTGAGTGTGTGTGTGAGTGTGTGAGTGTGTGAGTGTGTGAGTGTGTGTGAGGGTGTGTGTATGTGTGAGTGTGTGTGTGTGTGTGTGAGTGTGTGTGTGAGTGTGTGAGTGTGTGTGTGAGTGTGTGAGTGTGTGTGAGTGTGTGTGTGAGTGTGTGAGTGTGAATGAGTGTGTGTGAGGGTGTGTGTATGTGTGAGTGTGTGTGAGTGTGTGTGTGTGTGTGAGGGTGTGTGTGTGTGTGTGTGTGTGTCCTGTTATTTTGCCACAGCAAGTATTCTGGATTGTTCCAGTGCTGATGAGTTAGATGACACTATATTTGTTCTTACGTTCAGGAAAATAAAATCCAAATCCTTTAAATAGTAAAGATCTCACCTTAGTAGTGAGGTACAGAACACTTTACAACATCTTTACTACAAAATTTTTTCAAACCTAAAACATGGGATAGAACAGATTTGTTGTTTCATAACAAAATGAATGGATACTGGATAATAACTCCACGATTTTAAAAAATGAAAGCTGAGATGTTTAACACACTGAGAAAAAGTGTTGAGCTTGTTGCAGGAAACTTGCATAGACCCATAACTAGTGCATCATAGGATAATGTAATTGTTTTGAACTTTCTATTGTTAAGGAGACAGGAAAGGTAAGTTCACTGAGATTTGTGCAGATAGTGGAAAGAGGGTCATCAGGGTCGAAGTCACACACACGTGCAGACATGGCAGAGTAACTTACGTTTCCTAGGGCTGTCTGAGCTCTCCAAATCCCAGGGCGTGCGTGGGCACAGCCGCAGGCTGAACCGTGTGAGTTTGAGGCGAGGGAAGTAGCTCGTGCTTGGACCTCCTTGGGTCCCCGTGCTCACACTAGGAGACGTGTTCCTCTTTCAGTTACTACACAGATAGGCAAGTGCCCAATTTAAGTGCCGAGGGCACACCGCGTCCTGTACTGGGCCAGACGCTCAGCTGTGTAGCTGTCCCTTCAGGACGACTGGCAGCTGCATGGTGTGTGGTCGTGGGTCGTGGATTAAGCCTGATGGCAGCTGCCTCAGTGTCCTCTCTGTGTCCTCCCAGCTTCTGTGACAATAGAGACCAGGCTTACCCTACTCAAGGGGCGGATGGGAGAAGACATGTTTAGGTCAGTCTCTCTGGCGAGAGTGAAAGGATCGGGGCTGTCACTGATGAGGCTGGCTCCATGCCTCGCTCCGTTGCTTCTCCTTCTTGGAACCATTTCTGTTGCCCACACTGAGGTTTACCTGTCACCAGCCCTGCTGTGAGCATGGGGGTCTTGTCCTTGGATGGGCACCCACTCTTACAACTTTCTGCATAGGTAGAAAGCTTGTTTCAAAACAGAATCCGTTTTGTGTATTTTGGGTTATTATGTGTGGAATACGTGTATGCTGGACGTGCCGGTGTGTTGTCTTCAGTGATGTGTGGTCAGGTCCCGGGACTCTGCTTCCTGCCCACCTCTACTGTGTAGGCAACGAAATGGTCCTGCCTGAGGTGGGGGACTGGAGGTGACTTCTGAAAGTGAGCGGCTTTCCATAATCCCATAACATGCAGTGATCCGCTTAGTTCAATGGGCTACATTTTACTGCAGTTGATTTGTTTTCGTGCCATACATGTCTGCACTAATGCAATTTATAAAAAGCCTATGATCTCATCCTCCTGATGTTACATGATATGTTTGGGAAGCTAATGGTTTGGGAATATTGAAATCCTGAATTCATAATCACTGGTTTTTATTTTTAACATCCACAGGGACTGTCTCAGAGACAATCAGTCCCCTGGAGTAAACACACAAACACAATTCTTACCCTTGCAAGACACATTCTATTCCTGCACTACCCCCCTGAGAACTGAAAGGGCCATATTTCTTCTTAAAACCCCAATGAATGGTTTTGAGCTAACTTTGCAATTGGCAAAGAAAAGGCGTGAACAGTTTCATTCCCTCCCATGAACCAGGAGCAGAGCAGGTGCATTTCACTCTGGGTTGCCCTGAAGCCTCTCCTTCCCCGGGGTGGCCAGGAAAACACTGCGCCCGGTGCCAGACGCTTTTCTGTCACTTGCCCTGCAAACACCTGTCCCTACAGAGACCACAGACAGGTCTCAAAAGGTTGCAGGTTTTTCTGGTGGTGTTAGGGTGGCCTTGCTCTTAAATGTTCCTGTTGAAAAAAGCAGTGTGCAGGCAGGGTGACCGCCCGCGGAGCCGGGGCTGGCCTGGGGCTGTCAGGCCTGCGCGAGCTCCCGTGCTGTCGCTGTCCGCAGTGCTGGACAGCGCCGAGGACCTGGACCGGAAGCGCATCTGCCGCATCGTCACTCGCGACTTCCCACAGTACTTCGCCGTGGTGTCGCGCGTCAAGCAGGACAGCCACCTGATCGGCCCGGAGGGCGGCGTGCTGAGCAGCACGGTGGTGCCGCAGGTGCAGGCGGTGTTCCCCGAGGGCGCGCTGACCAAGCGGATCCGCGTGGGCCTGCAGGTGCGCTGCGTGGGCGCCGCGGGGTGGGCGCGGTCCGTGGGCGGCCCCGGGGCTGTCGCCTGCGGGCAGCGCGCTGCTGGCCAGCAGGCTGCCAGGGGCGTCCTGGGTTTGTGATGGTCGCCATGGTGCCTCGTAACAGTGCTGACTCACTTCCACACTGGGAGCCGCCGACTGACTGGTGCACTGAGGGACAAGGTTGACATGAGATGGAGCTGTTATTGCTTATTGTCATTCTTTCCTTTGCAAAGGCTCAGCCAATGCACGGTGAGCTGGTGAAGAAGATCCTGGGCAACAAAGCCACCTTCAGCCCAATAGTCACTTTGGAACCTAGAAGAAGAAAATTCCATAAGCCAATCACCATGACCATCCCTGTCCCCAAAGCTGTGAGTGATGTCATGCTGAACGGTTTTGGGGGAGATGCACCAACCTTGCGGTTGCTGTGCAGCATAACAGGTGAGTCACACGTGAGGCTGTGAGCAGAACATTCTGGCAGGAGAAACGTAGGTCCCTGTAACAGTACACGACCTGTGTCATGAGCTGCTGGCAGGGTTCTGTGCCTCAAGTCAGGAGACGTGTCCTAATTCAGTAGGGAGCTGACGGTGAGATGAAGTGAGCTGAGAATTACTGATGGATCCTCTGAGACACGTCAGTGCTTTGTCACATACCTCACCGAGCCCTGTCAGGAGACTCACCCCACTTTACTGAAAAGGAAACCGAGGCTAAGAGAAGGTCCATGAGACGTGCAGCATTACACCATAAATGTTTGCAGAGCTGGGACTCAAAGCCACACCCATCATCTCTAAGGCCTCACTGCAGATGTCTCATATCTGTGGAAAAATACCATCTTGAAAAATTATGCCCAGTACTTCAAACCTAATTCTTCTGTCTAGTAATTGGTTATGGTTTTACCATTGATCTGTTGATATAACATGGGGAAACCAAAGTAAAGGTTTTTAATGATTGACTGAATTTTGGTCTTTTCAATTGGAAGTTGTAATGGCTTTCAGACAACCACCAAACTCCTGACGCTGCCAGAACACTGGTTGTCCCTGCCCAGTACCAAATGGTGAGAGGTGAATCACCTGATTGATCATTTCCCTACTTACAGTAGCTGCATGACACCGGTGTGCAGTAACGTTCATACCGTTGTCAGCAGAATGCCGTCCCCACTTGTCCAGGTATTGTTGGAATTTCTCCTTTATGTTGGCAGGCGTGTTCACCCTTATTCTAATTCTCCCTTTTAGTAATGTTTCTCTACACTTATGATAGCAAACCATTGAGACTTTACCCCCTAAGTTTAATAACATGGAAAATTTAAAATACGAAAATGAGCTTAGGGGAAACTATTATGCTACGCTTGTGATCGCTTTCCCAGATACTCATTTCTGGCTATTAGCAAGCGTTCCTGGGTTTTTCCCATACTTTTAGGCCCATGTGTATAAGATTACCCTCCTAGCTCATGCGACATAATGGCGTGGCAGTGAAACGCCACGCCAAATATGGAAACTGCCCAGACACACCTGCCCTTGTCGGTGATCACATGTAGATATGTGGGCCTGGATGCCGTCAGCCCCGTTCTTCTGTCCCTGCGTGTACAGATGGGTTTGTACTAAACTACCTCTTAGATTTAGTTATTGGTTTAGAAATTATGCTGACCGGGGTGTTAGGACGTTTGTGCCATGCTATGTTATATAGTTCTGCTAAGACTTTGTATTTGGAGGCTATTAGAATCAGTTTCCATGCCCTTTCTCTAATAATTTCCTTCTTTAAGAAACTTTAGAATCACGACTTTTCTTCGTCTCGAACACATATTCCTCCCACAGTGCTCTGTTTTATTCTTATCTATGCCAGCTGGATTTCCCAGTAGGAACGGAAGTTGTCACGAGCCTCCGTGGCGATTTTTCAATGCACAGAGGCCTCCTTGGGCATTCGTCCATTCGTCCATTCACTGCAGTACTTACATTGATCTCTTAATATTTTCCAAGCAATTTTTTGCCAACTTTCAATTGCAAATTGAGAGAAAATTTTATTTCATGAAAATAATTGCATAAAATACGAAGTTCAAGAAGAAAAGAATATCTGGATTTTTCATTATTTTAACAAAGCATTCAGCTCTTTGCATGGTCAAAGGTTCTTTTCAAATCATCAACTGTATACAATTTATACTTATCTTCATAGCCGAGCAATCACAATAAAAGCCTCAGAATGTCAGGCAGAGACTAGAATATCAACTATTTTGAAGCAGTTGTTCAAATAACCTCCCTTCAATTCATTTCCTTGGGAGGTGGTGGCCCGTTTGTTCTCCCTGTTGGTTCTTAGCATGCAGTTTTTAGTCATTTTGTTTCCAGTGCATCATTGTGAGGCGTGGCTGGGTTTCTGCTGGTGAACACAGCCAGGCCCCGGACGGGATTTGGGATTTTACAGCCCAGAGTCTGGACTGCTGCCCAGTTTTTTCCAACAATCCTGTTATTTCAGGTGGAACCACTCCTGCCCAGTGGGAAGATATTACCGGGACTACACCATTAACATTTGTCAACGAATGTGTTTCCTTCACAACCAATGTGTCTGCCAGGTACGTCACTTAGCAGAGAAAAGCTCACTGTGACATTGCCTGTTCCCCCGACCCACTGTGACATTGCCTGTCCCTTCCTCCTTCCATCCCACACTCCCCTATCCCACCTGTGTCTTCCGTTTGTTTTGCTCCGTACAGTCTTTAAAAGTGAACTTTTTTGGTTTGGTTTTAAATACGGTCTGGTCCGCATTTATGCTGATATTTTAAACAACACCTACCGGCAGATGTAACTGATGGTACAGCAACCAAGTCCAGCCAAGCAGATCAAAACCTCAGGAAAGGAAGTGACTGCAGGACACTGACTCTGGTTTCAGCAGCCACTGCCACTTCGTCCAGTCCCACTAGTTGTAGGAACAATGAGTTTCCTGCCGCCAACAAGGCAGCAGCCCCCACTACTTTATCAACAGGATAACAAAATTCCAGAGCCCGTGTGGTTTGCATGAGTGGTTAGAGGTTTCAGTTTCAGTGACGTGCATGTCCTGACACTGACTTACTACCCTTTATGTAGCACAAGTTTAACACACCAGGGCTGTCCAGTGTTATTTCATATGCGCACAGAAATTCAATTTATTCTGAGTAGTAATGTATTAATAATGGGTTGCTAGGCACTTTCCTAGTCATTTAATTTTATTACAACAACTTTGTGACTTAATAAGGCAGGAGGAATCACGTCCATTTCACAGATGGCAGAATGGAAGCTGAAAGTGGGTAAAGCTTAGATTCCTGCTTGGGGGTGGGGACAGACGACACAGAAAGGCAGGCGCGGTTCCGTAAGAGGCCGGCGCAGCATTGGTAGCTGGTGTGGTGCACACACTGGTTGGCCAGCCATCAGCAGCATGTGTGGCAGCCTGCCCTATCCTTATACATCTTCGCTCTAATGCAAGGAAATGACAAGTGCAGAGTGAGAGTGTCCCCAGAGGTGCTGAGTGGGTTCAGGAGGTGTGCACACTGCGGGGAAGAGTGACAGAACACAGATGCAGAGCTGGGACGTGGCCGGGGGCTGGGAGAGTGCGGTGACCTGTGGTCTGTGATTGGTGTTGGCTGATGGCACTGTCACGGGGGCCGGGAGGACACAGGAAGTCAGGACTTGCTTTGTTCCTGACCTCATAATTGAACTCTGGGCAACTGGAGAAGCAGTGAACAAGACAGTGGAGTCAGAATGAGGAGGACGGTAATACTGAGTGACTCCCAAGAGCCAGGAACTATGGACCCTTGAAGGCTTATGCTAATGAAATAGCCAGACGTGAAGGGCAGATCCTGCCCAATTGAACTGATGTGAGGTGCAGGGAACAGGCACAGACACGGAGGGGGGAGGGGAACCGGCAGTTGTTGGTCTAATGGTCTTAGTGTGTCTGTGTGGGATGACGAAAAGGCTCTGGAAATGCATAGTGATGGCTGCACAGCACAGCTACTTAACGCCCATGAATTGTACACTTTAAAATGGTTAAAGGGGTAAATTTTATGTTACATACATTTTACCAAAAGCCGAGAGAGAGACCGAGAGAGCACACATGCTGTACAAGGAACTTGAAGAAAAGAGGCTAAGAGGACAGGAACTCTCGGGAATGTTGAAAGATTATGGGAACTGAGTCCAGGAAGGAGAGTGATGATGGGCAGAGAAAGGTTTCAGCACACGGGTGTGGAGTGAACCTTTGCAAGTGTAGAAATAGCCAATGGAGACAATGTCCACCTGGGGTCCTTGACTCT
Source organism: Rhinolophus hipposideros (assembly GCF_964194185.1). Taxonomy (NCBI): domain Eukaryota; kingdom Metazoa; phylum Chordata; class Mammalia; order Chiroptera; family Rhinolophidae; genus Rhinolophus; species Rhinolophus hipposideros. The sequence goes on from NC_138062.1 coordinate 698,904, forward strand.
CTTGGTGGTGTCAGCCTCCCTGGGGCTGAGTGGACGGGCGTTGCGAGTGTTGTAAGGTTTAGTGAACGTCGCTCCACTGGATGAAACGATGCCGGGAAGAAGTTGCCAAGCAATGTACAGACTTAGTGAGGCCACAAATCAGAAAGTAGGCACAACGCCAGGAACGTCTTTGAGGAATTCTATTCAGCAGCATTTACGAAGTCGGGAGCAAAATGGTTGTTGGACTGATCCAGCCTTAGGGACTGGAGGGGTTTTGGAGAAGAATGAGGAGACGAGAAAGAGCTGGGTAGGTTCCATTGGAAAGAGCTCAGGAAATGAAATGAGGACTAGGAGGAGCCCGAGGGGAGCGGCTGCACGTGGTGCGGTCCTTGTCACAGTGTCCAGCACGCCGCCTGTGCCACCGGGAGATGCTGGACGCGGAGGTCGATCTCAGCAGGACGGTACTCGGCAGGTTCTAGGGAGCAAAGCTGCAGACACAGGGTGGGCTTGCTGGCCTTCCCGCCAGACCCTCGTCCCTCCTCCCTGCCACCCATCACCCGCCTCCTCTCCTGGCCTCTCTGCCTCCCCTTTTCCTCATTGTCTCCCTGTTCTTTTCACAAGAAGCACTTAATGCCTGCTTTGATCATAGTGAAGGAACTGGTTTTGCTTTCGCCTGGTGTACTTGGGATTTCAGAGAACGGCCTTCTTTCCCGCATAGGTTCTGGCTGATCGATTGCAGACAAATCCAGGAATCCGTGACCTTTGCATCCCAAGTATATAGAGAGATTATCTGCGTACCGTACATGGCCAAATTCGTCGTGTTTGCCAAGTCACATGACCCCATTGAAGCCAGGTTGCGGTGCTTCTGCATGACGGACGACAAGGTGGACAAGACGCTGGAGCAACAAGAAAACTTTGCCGAGGTGGCCAGGAGCCGGGATGTGGAGGTATGTAGGCACAGCGCCGCGGCAACAGGTTCACACCCTTGTCCACAGCGCGCATTTGCTCAGGACTCAACAGGCAGAGCCGTAACCAAAGACGACCGGTCCACGTTCTGATCGGGCAGAAGGTGATGGTCCGATGCCAGTCATCTTGGGCCCTGCCCATGGGGCTGTTCTCAGGTAAAGGGCAGAAAGGTTGTCTTGGAGAAAATGATGGTTTATGATAAAGTACGTCCGTGCCTGTAACAGTTCTGGTGTTTTATCTGTCCTTGTTGTTCTTAGTAATTTTTCATAGGAAAGAAAACAGTCATATCCTTTATATAAATGTAAAACTGCAGTGCTGGGCTTTTCTGCGTTACTTTTTCTTATTTCAGAGTTTTTCATCAGTGCGGGCCTCTGGGTACTGCAGTCGAGGACCCTGACTCATTGTGACAGCAAAAATTACCCGAGCAGAAATTTAAGTTTAGGATTTAAAGATACATTGGTTTTGGTGGATAGCCTGATGCGGTGTTGGAAATGAGGGCAGCAGCATTAAATGCCACCATGCATTCAAAGGTCCCCGTGACGTAAGAAGAGGGGTGCTGGGACATGCTTTGTCACAGACGAGACAAAATGTCAGCGAATTAGAGATTATTGTGTGTCAATTTTAATGTTCCAAGGGGTGCCACCACTTCTTTATGTCAATAAGGAATAATTACAGCTATTTTATTTGTATTTTTCCGTGTTTTCACCAGGTATTAGAAGGAAAACCCATCTATGTTGATTGTTTTGGCAATCTGGTGCCATTAACCAAGAGCGGCCAGCATCATATATTCAGTTTTTTTGCCTTCAAAGAAAACAGACTTCCTCTCTTTGTCAAGGTAATATCTACATGGAATTTGGTCATGCATTTTATTCAAAATCAAGTGAGAGTATGACTTTCTTTAGTAGGAGAATGTTTGCACTTCAGTCATTCAAGTCATTTTTTAAACCACATCTATAAAATTTTAAAGTCCTAGAAAACCAACCATTTTTATTTTAAGAGATTATCTCAGACAGAGCTGTAGCCTGGATGTACGTTCATACATTCCCTCAGCAAACGTTTGTGGAGACACTACAATGCCTGGGTTTGTTGTGTCTGTTCAGGAACTTGAATCCAAGTCAGGAGATGGCAGTGACGTATGCAGGTTTCAGTTCTAAGGAGGGACCAAACTGTCAGAATGAGAGATTGTGAAATAAAAGGAAGGAATAAGTCTGTTCTGCTCCATGTCTCCAGCCACTTGTTTTTTCCCCATTTCTTACAACATATTTCACGGATCTGGAAGTCGTCCCAGTGCCCAGTCCTTGAGCGACAGGAGCTGGTCCATCAGCCGTTTTCTAGTCCTGCTTCTCACGACCAGTTCCCAGATCGACCGTCATCAGTGACTCCTCATTATCTTAACCCCAAGCATGTGTCTGGAAACCTCTTTGCGTTGTTTTAGGTCTTGGTTTTCCAAGACCTCTCCTGGTCGATTGTTTTGCCTTAAAGATAGGTTCTTGCAGAGCGCAGTGAACAGTAACCACCAACAGGCGATGGATCTGTTTAACACAAGCAGCTGTGTAGCTGAGCTGATATCTGATAACTCGATGTGCAAAAGCTGTTCTGCAAACAGCCCAGCACAAAAGGACTTCAACAGACTTTTCTCCAACGAAGGTGTACAAGTGCCCATATGCACATAGAAAGACGCTCAACAGCTTCGGGAAACTCAGAGGGAAACCACAGTGAGGTACCTCCCATGAGGATGTCTGTCCTCAAAAAGACAAAAAACAGACACTAACCAGTGTTGGTGAGGGTGTGGAGAAGTCGGAGCCCTGATGCTTGGTGGGTGGAATGTGAGTGGTGCAGCCGCCGAGGGCAACCGTATGCTGAATCCTCAGAAGTCAGAGACTCAGCACAGGACCCAGCAGGCACACCTCTCAATTGACACCCCAAAGAATTCGAAGCAGGGACGCAAACACCCATGTTCATTCACACCCATGTTCATAAAAGCATTCTTCACCAAAAGCTGGAACACCCACTGCCAGATGAATGGATAAAGAAAACGTGGTCCATACGTGCAGTGACGTTACTCGGCCTGCAGAAGAAGGAGGTTCTGATGGACGGATGGCCCTTGAGGACATTGTGCTGCGAGAAATGGGCCAATCACAGGAGGATAGATACCGTGTGACTCTGTATGAGGCAGGCGTAGAGCCAGAAGGTGGAGTCCAGGTCACGAGCTGGAGGAGTGCAGTGACTGGGGTTACTGGGTAGTGGGCAGTTTCTGTCTGGGGTGATGGAGAATTCTGCACAGTAGGATTCTGTTAATGTGCTAAGACCACTGATGTGTGACTTAAAACTGGGAAGTGTGACAATGGAAATGGTACACTTTGTTATGTATATTTCACCACAGTTTTTTTAAAGCTGAATGATTTTTTTAAAAGTCATTTTAAATGCTCATAGGAAAAGGAAAAAGAAGCAGCCAGAGAATCTTTACTTAGCATTCTGAAATGAATTGTATTTTCCCCCAATTCTTTTGAGTGTCATCTAGGTGTGATCAAAACATATGGAGAACGTTTCAATAAAAAAATTATTACAGTCAAAGACACATTGCCATTCATCCCCCTTAAAACACTCCCCCTCACTTCGAACACACTTATCCCATCGTACTTACCACTCTCTGAAGCAGTTCTGGAAGTCCTCTTTCCTGAGTGTCTTTAGTTGTGCTGTCATGGCTGCTTCTATGTCCTGAATCATTTTGACTTTGGGGAAGAGCCAGAAGTCACATGGTGCCAGATCCGTGAATAAGGTGGATGAGGATACACCGTAATGTTTTTTTTTTTTTTTTTTTTTTTTCACCGTAATGTTTTTATTTGACAGAAATTACCATATACCAGAAGTAACGTGTGACACGGGGCATTGTCATGATGGAGGATGTGTCTTTTACTGTAGTAATGACTTTTATTTAAACATTCACTGTATTGTTTGATCACACCTTGTACTTAGAAGAAATAGTGGCCTCATGATAACTTTTTTCAAGGTCCGGGACACGACCCAGGAGCCATGCGGACGCCTGTCGTTTATGAAAGAGCCCAAATCCACAAGAGGCCTGGTGCATCAAGCGATTTGCAACTTAAACATCACCCTGCCCATTTATATAAAGGTACTGTGGAGTCTGCCATGCTGCGTTTCGGGCAGGGAGTATTTCATCTTCAGGTCATTTAAATACAAGAGCAGAGACACTGAATGCAGGCACATGTGCCAGTTATTTCTGGTTCCTTGTCAAATGCGTGATTTTCCACCGAAGTGAGGAATATAGCAGCGCTATATTATATTATGTATATAATATATACATATTATATTTATATATATATATAAATATGGAATATATGGAATATATATATATGGAATATACCTTATTTTGCCTTAAATTCACTTTGATGGAAAAATTTCTATAAGTGCATACTGGATATGGAAGAGAGAAAACTTGATTTTAAGATTTAACTTTTTGGAGTAATTTTTAAAAATCAAATAACTGGCTTTGTCTTCATTATTGTCTTTATGTGTCCTTCTGGGACCGTATTGGTACTTTTGGTACCAAAATCCCGAGTCCATTAGCTCTGGTTCCTACCAGCTCATTGGTGGGTTCTAATTGTTATGTTCACAGCAACCTCATGATATTTTACATTGTTGCAAAACAATTACCTGTTCATTGTATAACCTATAATATTTTTGGAGTATCAAATTAATTTTTCAACTATTTTAACATGATTTAGTATAAACTACTCCCAGGCTACAAGGAGCAGATTCAAAACATGGTTTACATGGAAAAATTATTTAGTTCCTGACCCAGAGCCTACTGCATTGCTTTCTATGCAAACCGCTCCCCACTGCAGAGTTACTCCGAGGGTACTCCTGATTATACAGACATACTCTTGGTTACTCTGATCAAATCAAAGAAGACAACTGAATGATTAAATGTTAGGGATAACTTTTTTATTTAAAAAAGTTGTGACCAGTATCCCTTTCTGATGGGAGCTTTCACCCCGAAGGTTACGGCCACTTCTCCATGTGTGCTGGGGGTTGAGGAGGGGCTGAGTAGTGAGTGGCAGGAGGATTGAAATATATTCAAAATCCTCAATCCAGCGTCCTCACAGCAAAACACTTCCTATACTTCTTTTTACCCACCAGTCTGTTTTTATTAATGTGTTACTCTTGTTCATGGAGATCAAGCAGAGAGAAAAACTCAGAGCATCTTTTTAACATCGTAAATTTCTTAATGATAAAAATAAAATGAAATAGTATCTATGTAGGAAGGTGAATGGGCTCCGTCTTATTTCAGAGAGCCTTCAGAGCACTGTAAAGAAAGCATTCACTTTTTTTTTACGTTGTATTTCTAAGTCAGGAACGGCCAGAGAGTTATTAATGCTGTGATGACCCTGGACAACTTGGCATCTGGCAACTCAAAGCAAAAGAAAAAGATGCTGAACATTGTACACTTCAGATACACTCTAGAATTTAACAGCTCTTTGTGATAATACAACTCCTAAATGTTGCTTGTGTGTTGAGACTATTCACCGTGTTTATTTGTGGCTTCTTCTGTGTTTCCCTGAAAATAAAACCAGGTCTTATACCGTATTGCCCCCAAAATAAGACTGGGTCTTATATTAATTTTTGCTCCAAAAGATGCATTAGGGCATATTTTCAGGGGATGTCTTATTTTTTCATGTACAACAATCTACATTTATTCAAATACAGTCATGTCATCTTCTTCTGGAACATCGTCATAACGTACTAAATACGTCTTTCTGGCTGAGATCTTAACTGGGGCTTATTTTCGAGGCAGGTCTTATTTTCGGGGAAATACGGTAGCATTTTCAGCCAAATGCAATGGCTGGGATGTTGTTGTCACCACTCCAGCAGGCATGTGCCATCCAATCCATCAGGCTGCTGGTGACCGAGCATCTGAAATTAGTATATTTATAATCAGGGTTCTTTTGTCTCCTGAGTCGATGGCTTTTGCATCTAAACCAGTCCTCTTTAATGTCTGTACTGTGTCCTGGGAACTGTTAGTGAGAAACACGAGCGCACCTGACTGCGCTTGCCTTTGATGTGTGTGGGCAGGGTGTTTAATCTCGTCTTCTAAACACTGTCTGCTCTTCCCGCTCTTTCCCATCCCGCATGGCACTTGGGCGGCCAGGAGTCAGAGTCAGATCAAGAACAGGAGGAAGAGGTAATTGTGTGGCCTTGTCGCTTGTTTGTGCTGTGTCCCAGGTGGCTCTGTGTTCTTAGAAGGCTTGTTCTTGTGACTAACCTCTCTGAGCCTCGTTTTCCCATCTTGTGGACTGACTTCAGAGAACAGTGCAGTTTCGCTCTAAATTGTAATCCGGACTCTGCAATAGTAGGTATTTCTCTACCAAATACTGTAGACCCGGCCGTTCCCTCCATGGGTCTCAAAGGCTGGTCTGGAGATGCCGGGAGGTCAGCACTCTTCCCTTCACAGAGCAGAGATAGTACTCACCGTCTAACTCGCACGTCCTCACGAGCCACAGAGGCGTTTTGGCCGGGGACATCCTCAGTTGGATGATCTGGAACGTGTGTGTCCTTGGCTTCCAGCATTGCCTGTGCTTTCATTTGTAATACAGATAGTTATTGATATATACCAATCGTAAAAGATCTCCAGGCTTCTCAGTAATTTTAGGAGTTTAAAGGGGCTTTACGACCAGAAACTTCGAGAACCAGAGACCCAGAACTGGAAGGGCACACAGTTCATGCAGGGACGATATCAGCCTTGTAGCGCAGTGCCTGCCGATGTGAGCATGTGTCTCTGGGCGCCCCACATGCCTTGTCACCTCTCATGTCTCATCACCCGGCAAGGGTGCCTTCTCCACAGATGAAGGAAGCGAGTCTTAGAGAGGTTACCGTGACTACGTAGCCGTGAATTACACCTGCTTCTGTAGTTCAAGCCAGTGTGTGTGTGTTATCCTTGTAAAGATCTGAAAACGCCCAAACATTATCAGAGAAATGAGAGAAATCATTGGGAAGTCGTTGCACTTACTAATTAACATTCTGGTTCCTATTTCTAAGATAGACAAGCGCAGTTGTTTAGTTGCACGTAAATGATTTCCAATCTACTAGTTTTACTTTTTAATGTTATTCTGATGGATTTGAAATGCAGAAATATAAAGAAAAATGTAATGCCCTTGAATTCACCAGCTTAAAACATAAGGCCTGATCAGTTCAGAGAATGCCCTGGGTTTCCCTTCTCGCTGCTCCCTGGCTGTGAGGCAGGATGGGGGGTGACTGTGGACTCACTGTCCTGCCGCATGTCACCATCCACACAAGGAGCACATGACAAGACTGAAGTCACTCGCCCCTCAACTGTCCGTCATTTGTGTCTCACACTCAGTGTCCATGCTGTGCTGGTGACTCGCTCCCCACAGCAGTTGAAAGTGATGCCTACACACCTTCTTGGCAGAGCAGTCCAGCTGACCAGGGTTTGTGCTTCTGGCCTCTAATGCATGACACTACATCGTAGGACCCATCACCACGCTTCTTTTTCTCAGCTGAGTAGACACTTGGCCTCCTCCACTCTCTTCCTGCCTCTTCTCTACTAAATATGTATTCTAACATCAAACACACCCTGGAGCATATCTTCCCAGGAATAACTTTAGAAGGGACTTTCCAGCCATAGTCCTGCCGTAGACAGGAGGTTTCTGTTTGGAAAGTTAGGTTCAGAAGCCAGGAGATGCTCAGGAAGAACTTCAGGCACTCTGGCCTCCCTCCAGCGTGCGCTTGCCCCGGTGTGTGTGAGTTCACTGTGCACGTTGGGCTGGGGCACAAGACACTATTCGTAACCGTGCAATCTATGTATGTTTTCTTTCAGATCGATATGACATCAGAAAAAAGTAAGATTTTTAAACAAATTAAGTTTGTGTGAAAGCTGGCTACAACAAAGAGAAGCATGAATTGAGATGCAAGCTAGATGCCTTTACTAACCGCTATGAAAACTGTACTTTTATATTCTCATTAATCATTAATACGTGTTTAGAAAAGCAGCTTGGCCAGTTATTAATAAGTTACAAGTGTCTAACGGGTGATCTAATTAGCAGGAAAATGTAGTGACTGTTCACGAAAGCATTCACTTTCCTGTGACATCCGGGTAGCCTTCTGCTGTCCTGCTTGTTGACAGACCCGCCCACCGTTTCTGTCCATCTGTTAGCCTATGACATTGCCATCTCACTTTTTAAAAAACCCTGACCTGACAGTATCGCTTTTTATATCAACCAGCATTGCCTTGGGAGGCGAGCTTGTTGTTTTCATAGCCGCACCTACAAAAGGGATACTGTGTTACTGGTCATCATCCCGCGGACCCCCCACCCCCCCACCCCCCCACCCCCACCCCGCACCCCTTACTGTGGCGAAGTGTGACTGATTTCCTCAGGGCCCAGCTGTCGTGGACTTTATGAAAACTTCCTGGAAAAATAAAGAGCTGTGAGTTCAAAACTGAAAACCGATAGGATTACTGATCACAACAGTATTTTACTATAGAGCTAATTTTAAATAACGAATGCAAATCCCAAACATAATTTAGTCCAGAGAGAACCTGTTTTCACAGACCTTAAGAGAGCTGAGAGCTCATTGGAGGTGTGTCCCAGTCAATTAACATTTTAGTTTGTGCGCCTATTTCTGGTGATTCTGGCTTTCTCTGTGGAAGAACTTGAAGTTTTCAGGTTTTTATTTTTTTGTGTTTTGTTTTATGCCCCAAATGATTTAGGAAAAAAAAAATCTACTTTTTAATGTTTATTCATTTTAGGATTTATTTTGATTCTCCGTGTTTTGAGGTGGTGCTCCCAAGAGAAGAAAATGTGACCCATGTTAATGTGGTTGCCCGGCCTGTGCAGGGATCTGAGGGCATTTTCCAAAGTCCTGGCTCAGTGTAATTCACTTCTAAGTTACTGAATACTTCTAATTGAGTGTCTTACCCTCACGTTAAATTATCACTCAGAAGTTGAATCTTTGAAATTCTGGATATTTTCATTGGTTTATATTTGAATAAGTCTGGTAGAATTATTTTAATGTATGTTTATATATGCATATTCACAGAGGATTTCTCCACAACACATATTGCTTCTTTCAATAGAAGGCACTTTTGTTTTTTTTAAAAGCATATGTTGTTATTCCCTTCATTGATTTACTTTTTTTAAAGAGACTTGATTACTTTCCCATGTTCTTGTTTGGGACTGCTGAGTTTATTTAAATGGCCCCTTTCTTTGCTCCTTGGATCCAGGCTCATAAGGATTAACAATTCATCCGTCCATCCCACAGTAGTTACAACATAGCTGCTGTGTTGCCCTCATGCTGTGGATTCTCCTGAATGAGGCCTAGGTGTTGTGAATGTTTTCAATTTTCAAATACAGCCTGAGGTTTGGTTTTCTTCTAGTTGAACGACAGTGGTTCAACAGCCCCGCCCAGGTATAGAGGGGCGCTGTCGGAGGGCCCGTTTCCCACGGTCTTTTCCCGAGTCCGAGAGCCAAGTTCGCGCGTGGCCTTGGGTGGGGCGCCCACTGACGCCGGCCTGCCTCGTGTGCGCGGACTTGCAGGGACAAAAACGCCTCGCCACAGTAACGTTTCGCTTCCACGCCGCGTGTCCCCCTCCCGCCCGAGCCCGTCTCCTCGTTTCACGCCCCCGTTTGCTTTGCATGGAAATAACTTGGCTTACGTAACTGTGCGTGTGTCCGTGTGACTGTCTCTGACTTGGGTTGCCACGCATCACATTTTCACTGTGGACTCACACATACGTTTCATCACGATGGTTTTTGTTTTTCTTTCCCTTATTTCCCTGCTTGGTCTGTCCACTGCGTGTCCACCCCAGGAGGTCGCTCCCGCGAACGGACCGCGCCTCGTAGCGCCTCTTACGTAGCACGAGAGCGTCTGTTTCATTGTGAGGTGTCCGTTTCCCTTCGAGGAAATGCCGGTTTGCAGCCGAGGCAGAGATGGCCCACACTCTGTACACGGGCGGAAGGAAGTGTTCTGACATCCAGACGTTTATGTGACTCAAAATGCATAGCATCATGAGACGTTATTCTGTTTGCTACTTACTGGCTTTCTCCTGGAGGAAATGAACTTTCTGCAATTTCTAATGCTTTTTCCATGTTTCTTTTTCTTTCAACATTGATGTGTAACATCTGAACAATCTTGAGATACCTCTGTGTAATTCCACTGTCCGATCTGTGTTTTGCTTTGTGGTGTGTGTGTGTGTGTGTGTGTACGTGTGTGTCCTGACTGTTCCTTAGAGCTTCGTTGTCTGTGTGCATGTGCCACAAGTGAGAACATTAAGCAAGTTATTTCCTGCTCATTTTTCCTTTTCAGTTTTTTTTCCGTTCGCCTTGCTTTGCTTTTGTATCCCGAGACCCTATGGATCCGCCATCCCAGCCCATTTTGTTGTCCCTTCCACCACGACAGGAAAAGACACTGTGTCGTTTGGGTCCTGATTACATTTGCCAATATCTTTTTTGATTTCCATTTTACTCTCAATGTTTCTCATTCACGTCAAAGATGATGAGACAGAATCGACAGAAACGTCTGTCCTGAAAAGTCACCTGGCTGATGACGCCCCTGTCCTGGCGAGCCCGGACTTGCTCTCGGATGTTTCCGAGATGAAGCAGGATCTGATCAAGATGACCGCCCTCTTGACCACAGACGCGTCTGACCGGGCGGGACCCCTCACGGCCAAGGGGCTGGCCAGGGCTGGCGAGGAGGAGCCCGGCGAGCCCTTCGAGATCGTTGAGAGCGTCAAAGAGGACCTGGAGCGAGTGAACGAAATCCTGAGGGGTGGGCCTGGGTCCCCGCCAGACAGGGAGCTGGAGGAGGAGGACTGGGTGATGGTCAGCGCCGAGGACGTGCGGCAGGCCCAGCAGAGCGCCCCTGCAGAGGGCCCCGGGTCGCCCCGCGCCACAGGTACCGCGCACGGACAGGTGCGTGCAGAGGACGAGCCACCCGCAGCGGCCGGGGACGAACGCGGGGCCTTGGCTGTGGGCGGGAGCCTGGAAAGCGAGGGCAAGGACTGCCCCGCAGACGACACGTCGACAACGCAGAAACAGCAGAAATCAGGCCTGGGAGTGAAGAAGCCAGTGAGGAGGAAATTAAAAGAAAAGCTGAGACAGAACGAGCCAAGTCTCCAAGCTAGCACAGGAAAAACTGAACTTAAAAAATGTAGTTCCGAAGAGTCCTTGGAAGATGACCCGGGGTTAGGCCCCGAGCCTCTCCCCACCGGAAAGGCCACGTCGCCTTTGATAGAAGAAACCCCCATTGGTTCTATTAAGGACAAAGTGAAGGCCCTCCAGAAGCAAGTGGAGGAGGAGCAGAAAGGTCGCAGCAAGCTACCTGTCAGGGTCAAAGGCAAAGAGGAAATGCCCAGGAGGACAAGCCACAGGCCACGCCCCGCGGTGTCCCCCCCTGTGAAGTCAGAGAGGCAGGTGCTGGCATCCCCCTCCCCCAAAGCAGAAAGGCACTCTCCTCTTTCTTCCTCTGCAAAATCTGAAAGGCACCCTCCAGCGACTCCACCAAGTAAAACTGAGAGACACTCTCCTGTGTCACCATCAGGCAAAACAGACAAACGCCCACCTGTGTCACCCTCAGCAAAAACTGAGAGATACTCCTCTGCATCCTCATCAAGTAAAACTGAGAAACAGTCCCCTGTGTCACCCTCAGGTAAAACAGACAAACGGCCACCAGTGTCACCCTGGGGGAGGACGGAGAAACCCCCACCTGTACCCCCTGGGAGAACAGAAAAACGCCTGCCTATATCACCTGCTGGGAGAACTGAAAAGCACCCACCTGTGTCAACCTCTGGGAAAACCGAGAAGCGCCTTTTGGTGTCGCCTTCTGGAAAAACAGAAAAGCACCCACCTGTATCCCCCACCTCAAAAACAGAACGAATCGAGGAGACAATGTCTGTTCGGGAGTTGATGAAGGCTTTCCAGTCAGGCCAGGACCCATCTAAACACAAGACTGGCCTCTTCGAGCACAAATCAGCAAAACCAAAGCAGCCACAAGCAAAGAGCCAAGTCCGGGCAGGGAGAGACAAGGGGCAGGTCCCAAGCCAAAAAGAGACACAGAAAGCGGACAGCCAGACGGTCAAACGAGGTCAGGGATCCCCAGGGATAGGAGCTCGTGGTCCCTCAGGCAGGCGACAGAGCAGAGACACAGCTGGAGATGAGGAGGCAGCTCCCAGCCCTCGGACACCTGCCCCCGAGGGAGACACGGGGCTGCAGATCAGCCCCGACAGGAGGGACTCCACCGACTTCTCTGAAGTCATCAAGCAGGAGCTGGAGGACAATGACAGATACCAGCAGTTCCGCCGGACTGAGGACACGGCAGTGGTACAGCTGCTACTGGACCAGGTGCTCACCAGTCCCTGCAACACGGTGTTCCCCCTGGACGACACGGAGGAGGGCCGCCCAGCTCTGCCCTTGTGCAGCGGGGCCCTGGCTGGCAGCTGTGAGAGCCTGAGGCATGAAGGGGTGGCAGGGTCTCCATGTGGCAGCCTGATGGAGGGGACCCCTCAGATCAGTTCAGAAGAAAGCTACAAGCACGAGGGCCTGGCAGAGACCCCTGAGACAAGCCCAGAAAGCCTTTCTTTCTCACCAAAGAGAAGCCAGGAACAAATTGAGGAAACAAAAGGTGCCACCATGTTAGAAACACCAGCGGAAATTTATTCAGAAGAAGGACACCCCTCAACCAAAGACATTCCCGGTGCTGCTGACCAGCCAGGTGCGGCCACCACCAAGGGTGCAGAGCCCCAGGCCATGTGTGCTCCCAGGGAGGCCAACCTGGACCCTTCCAGAGACACAGACCCCAAACCAGAAGGTGATGGCCTCAACAGTCGTGCTTTGCCCTCAGCCAAAGAATCCCTCACAGGACTGACGGAGGTCGCGTCCTGTGACGGGGCTCCACCAGCTCGTGGTAGTTCCACCCACAAGACACAGACCGATTCTAAAGCCCAGGGACCCACTAGCCCCGAGCCCTCACCGCCCGAGGCTCCCAGGAAGACCAGCCCTGGGGCCGAGTCCCAGCCGCAGGCAGCCCCCCGCAGCCCCCCGGGGCTCGAGCTCGCACTCAGTCGCCCCGATGCTGAGGTCCTCAGTCCAGGCGCTGACGAGTCCCTGGCAGTGAGCCACAGAGACTCCCTGGAGGCCAGCCCGGTGCTAGAGGACAACTCGTCACACAAAACCCCGGACTCCCTGGAGCCCAGTCCTCTGAGAGAGTCCCCCTGCCGGGACTCTCTCGAAAGCAGCCCCGTGGAACCAAAGATGAAGGCTGGCGTTGTCCCAGGTCACTTTGCTCTTCCCTCAGCCGTTGCCAAAGCGGAACCCTTTACAGAGGTGGCCTCCATGCGGTCCCGGCTGCTCCGAGACCCGGACGGCAGCGCTGACGACGACAGCCTTGAGCAGACGTCACTCGTGGAGAGCTCGGGGAAGAGCCCCCTTTCTCCCGACACTCCCAGCTCTGAAGAAATTAGCTATGAGGTCACACCCAAAGCCTCTGATACAAGCACCCCCAAACCGCCTGTGATTCACGAATGTGCTGAGGATGATGACTCAGAAAATGGGGAGAAAAAGCGGTTCACACCTGAAGAAGAGATGTTTAAAATGGTAACCAAAATCAAAACCTTTGATGAACTGGAACAAGAAGCAAAGCAGAAAAGGGATTACAGAAAAGAACCCAAGCAAGAAGAGTCTTCTTCATCCTCTGACCCCGATGCTGACTGTTCCACAGATGTGCACAAACCGGAAAGTAGGGAGCGTGCAGAGGATGGCAGCAGTGGCCCCGTGGCTGGCGTGGCCGACAGCAGGAAGGCATCTTCCTCCTCAGAGAGTGAGCCCGAGCTGACTCAGCTGAGCAGAGGTGCCGACTCAGGCCTCCTCCCAGAGCCAGTCATCCGCGTGCAGCCTCCCTCCCCACTGCCATCCAGCAGGGACTCCAGTTCCAGTCCTGAAGAAGGACAATTCCAGCCGGTTGCACCCAAACATTACACTTTCAAGATGAAGGAAGACACTCAGGAGGGATCGGGTAAATCAGAAGAAGGAAAAGATTGTGAATCTCCTTTACCTGAAGACAGTCCTTCCGTTCCCACTGGTGGCCCAGATGCGTCCTATGATGGCCTGAACACAGGTGCTGGTCAGCCAGACCTCTGTGACGGCCATGGTTGTGAGGCGGAGCGTCCGAGCAGCTCAGCCATGCCCGTCTCTTCAGGGCTCCAGGATTCCACGGCTGTTGCCATCACTAAGGAGCTAGTTACCCCCAGGGAGACGTTATCTCTGCAAGATGCCCACGATGGGGACACAGAAGGGGAAGAGCATGGTGCTTCTGGAGTGCAGTCTGCATATGTCGATTGCTCCAGCGAAGGCTCCCCACCCTTGTCCTCTGTGCCTCGTTGTCCAGCATCTGAAGGAAAAGAATTCGATGAAGACATAATCTGCACATCCTCTACGACAGCAGTGAAGGCCACACAACCTGAGCAGGCTCCCGAGAGCTTCCCAGAGGACTGTGCCGCTCCAGACTCCTCAGTCAGTTTTCAGACCGATGGTGTGTCCATGGGAGCCCCACTGTCTGACCTAGCTGAGGCCGAAGACGTCTGCGACCCTCAGATCATAAGCCCGTATGAAAATGTTCCTCCCCAATCCTTTTTCTCTTGTGAAGAAAGCCAAACCCACAGAGCTGCAACACACGCGAGCTTTCACTCTTCTGAAGTGTGTCCCGGGACCATCGTGCTGTCTGTCGAGGACACAGTAGTGGCAAGGCCCTCCAGTGGAACTGTCTCAAGTCCAGAGCTTGTCTCCGAGGACCAGAGCATGGGACTGGAACCCGGGCGAGAAAGTCTGTTGTGGGAAAGGCGGTCCGAGAGCAGCCCCTCATCCCTGGAGCCTGCTGTGCCAAGTATATCGGCAGTTGGTGAGCAAACCAGTAGCGTCATCGTCACAACGACCGAAGTGGACTGTGATCCCTGGAGCGAGATGCGTGAGGATGATGCCGCCTTTGAGGCTCGCGTGGGGCAGGAGGAGCAGAAGATCTTTGCTTTGATGGTCGACAGACAGTCCCAGGGCACCACCCCAGACACCACTCCTGCTCGAACCCCAACTGAGGAGGGGACCCCCACCAGTGAACAGAATCCGTTTCTCTTTCAGGAAGGAAAACTGTTTGAGATGACCCGAAGTGGTGCCATCGATATGACCAAAAGGTCCTACGCAGATGAAAGTTTTCACTTTTTCCAAATTGGGCAAGAATCCGGAGAAGAGACTGCCTCTGAGGACGTGAAGGAAGGGGGTACCATCACTGAGCCCCCCCAGCTGGAAACATCCACTGAGTCACTGGCACTTTCCGAAGCAAAGGCAGCAGTGGCTGATGAAGCCGACTTGCTGCCCGACGATCTGCGTGAGGAAGCAGAGGGGATGCCAGCCTCCGCTGACACAGCAGTGCCAGGGGCTACGTCCCCGGGGGCCGCGGACCTCCCGGCCATGCAGAGGGTGGATACGCCTCCTCCGCACGGAGAGAAGCACCCAGCTGGCCCCAGCTGCCCTGAACTGGCTGGCCACGCTCCCTTAGCCTTCTGCACCGTCACCAGGTCCGTATATTCAGGTCGGGGTGATGAGTCTCCCGACTCTTCCCCAGAGGAACAGAAGTCAGTCATTGAAATCCCCACGGCACCCACGGACAGTGTGACTTCTGCTGAAAGCAAGTCCAAGATCCCCGTAAGGCCCACACCCACTCTGACCCCAGCACCCCTAGATACGGGGGACGAGAGGTCCCTGCCTGAAGAGTTCCTACCCTGCCTGGATGAGGACAGTAAAGAGGAGGAAACAAAACCAAAGTCTAAGATCCCTGTGAAAGCACCTGTCCAAAGAGCCGAGCTGCAGCCCTGGCCTCTGGCCTCGCAAAAGATGGGGGCTCCCCAGGGCCAGGACACGCCAGGCAGAGTGGCCGACAGCAGAAGCAAATCTGAATCTGATGCCAGCCCTGGGGACTCAAAGGCCAAATGTCCATTGAAAACCAGGAGCTGTGCAGAGACAGAGGCCGAAGGCAGCGGTGGGACGGGACAGCTCGAGCCAGAGCCAGAGCCAGAAGGGGGCACCCCCAGACCAAAGCCCTTTCCGTCCCGGCTGCCAGTGAAGACCAGAAGCCCCCTGCCATCCTGCAGGGGCACCGTGAGCCCCACAAAGGAACGGAGGGAGCATTTCTCTGACCTTTACAGGAGTTCCCTGGAGTTCTTCGAGGAGATTAGTGATGAGGCGTCCAAGTTAGTGGATAGGCTGACACAGGCAGAAAGGGGGCAGGAGTCAGTTTCAGATGACGAAAGTAGCAGTGCTCTGGAAGTTTCCGTAATTGAAAACCTGCCACCTCCGGAGGCCGAGCAGTCGGTCTCCGAGGACATCTTTGACACAAGGCCCATTTGGGACGAGTCCATTGAGACTCTGATTGAGCGCATTCCCGATGACAGTGGCCGTGACCCTGCTGAAGGTACTGCCACCACTGGGACTCCCCGGGCCTCGCATGTCACAACCTGATGCCGTATTCTTGTGTGTCTGCTTTCTGTGGTGGTTTGTGTCCATTTTCTGGAAGCTCCCTGTCGTGGCTACTGTGTTCGTGTAAGCCCTGTGTGTTGTGTCTTTCTCTGTGCTGCTGTCCGTGAAAATGATCTCAAGACTGAGCAATGACCCTGCTGTGGAGACATGAACATCACAGGCACTGGCGACTTTGCCTCCGCCAGCCGCTGCACGGGAGGCCATGCCAGCTTTGGGTTTTGTTGTCCTGTAGTGCCAGGCTCACCCTCAAATCCAGCACTTGTGCTTTTGCACATGACTATATTGGGTTTTGTTTCACATTAGGAGGAGTCATTGCTTTTTCCTCTTTGTGTACTTGAAAATTAAATTCACACTTAATTTTGTAATCATTAGGAAGCCACTTACTCCAGAAGAGTTCACATATTTTGAAATTCCAATTCTGTGGATCTCTTTCTGATTCCGAAAGGCTGGGCTTCAGATACTGTTGGTAAATGCTTTAAGCGAGCAAGCACAGGTCAGATGTGCTTTTCGCTGATGTGGGTGATGGGGAGGCACTTGGATTAGATGCAGCAGACAACAACACTCAAACTTTGCATGATTTAAGTTGGCTGTGAGGGGATGATGGCTGTGAATCCATAGATGACTTTGAGAAGTAGCTCTGATCTTCCACTATCTCTACAATTAAGACTATTCTTCTTAAATTTGCATATAAAAACGTCGCAATCCATGCTCTAAAATGCTGCCTATCAATTAATGGGAGTTAAAAACAAACGGGAAAATTTTACTTTGTGTAAGTAATTTATTAGCTTACTTGGTAGAAAGTAGACAAACTTTGCCCCGAAGACACACACACACACACACACAGACACACACACACACACACACACACACACACACTCACACTCCCCCCTTCCAGGTTACCAGGACTGAGGCAAGTGTTGTTTCTGACCATACTGAAAAAACCCGGTATGGTTTGATCCACCCACTGTCCAGGTCTCCTGTGACCCTTGGGTGTGATATTTTTCAGACATCACTGGAAGTGATCCTGCTGCCATGGGCAGTGACCGAAAGTCCTAACTGATTACTCCACTTCTGCATCCCATTTATAGTTTTTGTGGTGTTTGGTGATCAAGATGATTATTTTCTGGTGGGCAGTATTCTCTCAGATATTTTAAAAGGAAATCCCTAGGATTACTAGAAATCGGCAACTAACATAATTATGCCCATTGACTTAGTCTTGATTAAAGAGATATGGAAGCAGATGGTTTTCATGATTTCTATTAGATTTCTTCCCCATTCCATTCCAGAAGTCAGGCAAACACACCATTTAATATGACTTAAAACACAATAGCTAAATTGTGCTATTATCAGATATTTGGACAAGTGACTTCCTTTCTGTGGATGACCAGCACTGGGGTCCTCTCTGGTCATAGACAATCTTTGGCCATTCTGTTTTTGACCTTCTGTAGATCAACAGGATGAGCAGGAACGGATTGAGGAAAGACTGGCATATATCGCCGATCACCTCGGCTTCAGCTGGACAGGTAAAATACGTGTGACCTACTTTGTCAACAAAACCTGCTTGGTTTCAATGACATAGTTGCATCAGCCAAGTGTCACTAACAATGAGACAGGTCTTTTTTCTTTCCTTGAGGAAGATGGGTAGAACAGTGAAAAGCATAATGAACTGCAGACTAGAAAATCCAGGCTCTTGTTACCTCAGCCTGTGAACCAGGGCAGACCATTCATTGTCTCTGGAACATAGAATAATGGAAGGCTAGACTGGGAGAGTCTACGGGGACCACAGCCCACACTGCCCTATCTCGGGAGCTGCGTACACCACAACTTTGGGAAGCACTGTTTGAAAAGCAGTGTTAGGAGCCACTGTCATAAAATGCACTTTGAGCTTTAACCAGGGACTCTTATTCCAGATACCTTATTTCCGGTGTCTTCACCGTGACCAGCGCTAAAATCTGCTCTGGATTAAAGCCGAAATACATATGAATGAAACGTTGCACTCATTTTCTGAGAAATGGGCATGTTTAAGACTAGAAATTATAGTATACATTAAACAATTATTAAGGCAGAGTGAATTCTAAAATCAGCATGGTTTACTTACCAATCATGATTTGTACACCCTGTCACCTTTCCTGCGACTTAACACATTAAAGCAAGATTGTCTGTCCCTGGCCTTCTTTCTTTTTCTAGTCTGACTTCCTTTTATATCACTTGTGACTACTTTATTGAAACAAATAGTGTATATTTAATACTCATCTCCTTTCAGTTTCTGAGAGATTTGGTGATGACTAGGAGTCCAAAAAATACCCTTACCAGAGATAACAGATAATGTAGAATAAATGGAAGTAGGAAGAAGACCATTTTCTTTAGAAACTAATCAAATTGACTTAATTGAAGAATTTAGGGGAAGAAAAGACAGCAAAACATCCCTGTTGTCTTATGAAAGAATTGCTTACTTTGTTTCTTAATTATGTATGTATACATATATGTTAAATGTCATATCTGTATACTTGTTGAAAATTCAGAGCCTACCGCCATACAGAGTGGTAGGAGGATGAAAAGTAAATCTCTCACCTACATCTCACCTGAAAGGTAACTGCTACTATTTTCTCATGGATTCAGGAAAAATATGCAGTGCTCACATACATCTATGCCTGTTATTGGAACATAAGCAAAATTTTACTTCATATTCCTTGTAAACGTTCCATCATTATAGACATATCTGTCCCCTTCTTTTAAATGGCTATGTAATTCTGCTATATGATGGTACCATAATTTTATCAAAGGCCTTTGTTGATGAATGTTTAGGGTCTGTCCTACTAATGGCAATAAATATACTTGTGCAATGGTGTATTTTTGTGAGTAGATCTGTAGAGCATATTCCTAGAAGTAGAATTGCTGAGTAAAGTATATGTATATTTTTAATTTTGAAAGATATTGGCAAATTGCACTCCAAAGAGGACACCTGCTTTACACACACTTACACACACACACACCACCACCATGTGTAAGCATCCAGAAAGAATGTCGGTGGTAGACTTTAACGGAAAATTTTGTGGCTTCTTTCGTAGGTCACTTAATGCTTCTTAGCCGTTATTCATATGATATCAAATCAAAGGAAGGAATTTATTCAACCACCATAATCTAGCCATAAGCAGTATTTCTCCATGAATCCGGAAACAGGATCTGTAGTTCTTCAAACATCACCTAATGATGATGGAAACTGAGAAGTGGTCTGTTTCTCCTGTTTTCAGCCATTTGTCTTCCATTATCTTGGTTAAGAGTATAAACCAGTGCATAATGTCTCTTCCGCGTTTGGGGATTAACGTATTTTATCACCATTCCCACTATGATAGTGATCGATTCTATACTCAGTTTCAAGGAAAAGTCTGCAACTAGTGCTGGGAGGACAAAGGCACGTGGGAGTCGCTTCTAGTAGGCGCAGTGTGGCGAGGCCCGTGCCTGCGCGCGGTGGGGTCTGCGCGCTCACTGCGTGTCTGTCTCCTAGAGTTGGCACGGGAGCTGGATTTCACTGAGGAGCAGATCCATCAGATCCGCATCGAGAACCCCAACTCTCTGCAAGACCAGAGTCACGCGCTGCTCAAGTACTGGCTGGAACGGGATGGCAAGCACGCGACAGGTGGGCGGGGCTGCAGCGGGCGGAGGGAAACTCAGTAACGTCACAGATGCTCCAAGCTGAAGGGCCAGTGTGAGCGCGTGCGAACTCGCCGACATGCGCATCACGTGCAAGTTCCCACACTGCACCTGCGAACAGCGTTAAGCAGTGGGCAGCGACAGTTGCACCGGCCGCTAACAGGAGTGCTGTCAGAACCCTAAATTTTCTGGATATTGACAGTACTTTAACGGTCGTCGTTCCTTC
The DNA here is from genome assembly GCF_964194185.1 of Rhinolophus hipposideros. Taxonomy (NCBI): domain Eukaryota; kingdom Metazoa; phylum Chordata; class Mammalia; order Chiroptera; family Rhinolophidae; genus Rhinolophus; species Rhinolophus hipposideros. Next base: position 719,280 of record NC_138062.1, read on the forward strand.
AGCTCCTGTTTCCTTCCCTCCTAAACAACTCCAATGGGAAACTGTCAAGCCGCCATCCCATGTGATGCTTTATGTAGGACCATCTGAGCACATCAGATAAAGTGGGGAGTGACTCAGCCCGTCCACTGGGCAGTTTCCCACTCCCTTCGGGGAGGCTCGGAGGCCCTACCCACAGACCTTCCTCAGTGGCATGGGGTTCACGGCCGCCTCTCCTTGTGCCGCATTCCTCCAGGTGGGACTGCCCAGTGGAGCACCCCATACACTTGAATTTCGGACGGTCAGCAAATACTTTTTTAGTAAAAGTATCCCCCGTGCACTGTGTGGGGTGTACTTAGACCGCAGCCGCCTGTGTGCCCTGCCTGGATTCAGCTTTGACTGGTGCCCCGGCAGGTCTGCCCTCAGGGCCCCAGACCTTACTGCATCAGCTTTTTGTGCGTCTCTTGCTGGCATGCTTATTTTCACAGAAACCTTACTTGGGCTTTAGTTATTTCCTGTACAAATATCAAAATGTTAGCTAAATGAGCGATTTTAAAGGAGTCCCTCACGTGTAGTAAATGCTGTTTCTCTAATGTCCCAGATGTTAGTCTCACCGGCTGTCTCACCAAGATCAATCGAATGGACATTGTGCATCTCATGGAGACAAGCACAGAGCCTGTGCAGGAGCACACGAGTCACAGCTCAGTTGAAATGGGACCGACTATTGCACTGGATGACAGTGAAGGTGAGTGTGTGTATATGTGCGTGTGAGAGAGATACTGTGTGTGTATGTATGTGAGTGTGTGCATATGTGTGCATGTGAGTAAGTATGGGAGTATCTGTGCCTGTGTGTGTGTATGTATGTGAGTATGGGTGTGTGTGCATGAGTGTGAGTTTGTATGAGTGTGTGTGTGTGTGTGTGTCTGAGAGCGTGTGCATGTGTGTGGTTAATTCAGGCAAATGGACTTGCTGTTTTCCTTTCCTTAGAGGGTGGACTGTCTCTGGTGACTACACATTTTCCTCTCCTGTGAGGTACTCATTCTATCACCAGGGCTGCACCCTCATCACCTCACCACCTCCCAAAGGCCTGACTCCTAGGCCACCACCTTGGGATAAGGTTTCAATATGGGAATTTTCAGGGGACACAGTCAGTCCCAACGCCCACTGGTCCATGCCCACATTCCTTGATGTTACTTCTGCTCCGTGTGTCGTTTCCTCCACTTCTGGGCCACAGCCGTGGTGCGGCCACTTTCAACTTCTCACGTGAAGCATTACACGTACTCTCGCTTTTGTCTGGACCAACAAGTCTTCAAACCCACTGGATCCTTGGGCCACTGGCCCTCCCACCCACTCAGCCCTGAAGTGTCTGATTTATTCTTTTACTTCCATGCTCAGTGAAATGAGCGATTTTAAAGGAGTCCCTCACGTGCAGTAAATGCTGTTTCTCTTCTCCTTCCAGCCTCCAGCATTTCTCTTCCCCTTACTTATTCCACCCTCCATATTTCTTAGAAATCAGGAGTAGTCACGAGCAAAAGCCCACATGCACAGGACCCGCGACCAGAGCACACTCCATGCTGATTTCCACCGTTATCCTGCCTGAGGTGTCCTCGCTTCACTAAAACCAGCATCTCTTACTAGGTCTGGTCCCTTTTATCTAGAGGAGCGGCACCCCTGCAGTTGTCCATGGTGTCTCCTGCAGCCAGGCCATGCCAGCAGGACAAATCGTGCCTTACTAGACCCATCTTTCGAAACAAAACAAAGCAAACTACTCCTTTCAGCCCCTGTATGCTTGCTCTGTTTTCTGCATCCATTTTATAGGAAGTCTCATCAACGGAACAGTCGGGGGTAACTGTCCTGCCATTCTCTCTAGAATTGTCTCTGGCATCCACTCCAGTCAGGCTCTTGTCCTCAGCATGGGACAGAAACAGTCTTGTAAAATTCCCCTCTTTGTTGTTTCCTCATTGCCAAATGCAGTGAGTAATTAATTCCAGGGGTTCATTTTTCTTTACCCCTTAGTGACATTTGACACAAAAAATCCCCACTCAAACATCTTCACTCATTTCCCGTGACGCCCTCTCCTAGTTTTATCTTCCTTAATTAGTGGCTGTTCTTCCTCAGATTCCTTCTGTAGCTTCTGACTGATCACAGATTTACAGGGTGGCGTGTGTTACTTTCCGCAAGAGCCTCTGAGCTGTCCCGTCTCCCATCTCTCTCCTCTTTCGCGCATCCCTGGCACTCACCCTCCTCAGGGTCATGGCTCCAGCACATTCTGTTCCATCCACTCTGGCGGGCTCTCCCGCAGCCCATCAGCTTCCTTTTCTCTCACTTTATTTGGGCATCTACTCAAATAACCCTTCCCAGGGGAAGCTGTGCAAACCAGTGTGTCTACACGGGACCTCCACACTGGTTTCCTTTCCTCCTGGAGTTTCAATAGGTCATGGCTGTAGGAATGCCACTTCAGTGAGAAGCTGTCCTCTGTCGTCCACTGCTTTGCATGCAGACGTACACAGCACCTGTACACGGGGGGTCAGTGTCACTCAGTATGTCTGTGAGGGAATGAATGAGTAGGCGAAGGTCAGCCACGTCTGCCACGCACCTTTTAGTGGTCCCTCAGTGCCCTGCACAAGCGTGTGAAAGTCCTTAGCCTGGCACAAGCATGTGACCTCAGAGCTGTGTCATATGTTAACACAAGCGGAGCTACTGGAACGGTGCCTGACACACAGGAAGTTTGCAGACTGTTACTGTTAACTCTTACCTAAGATCCTGTGCTGTGGCTGTCGCTGTTGCTGGCTACTTATCACTAGGTGTCCCCCTCTGTGCTCTTGCCTGGATCTGTAGCCTGAGCTGGGAGCACCTGGCCCAGCGTGGCCTGTCTGCACTCTCACCCGCCTGTTGGCCTGGGTGACCCCATCTCGGAGGCAGGCAGTGTGTCTTCACCTTTGTAACCGTGGGGCTGTCACAGCGTGGGGCAGGCAGGGGCAAAGATACGTGCCTCTGACACGGTGGGCGTCCGTTCACCCTGCGCTCTCCTTGCTGTCTGCAGGCTTCTCAGTGCTTCCCGAGGAGCTTTGTGGCACCCGGCCTGAGCCCGCGGAGGACAGTCGGTCCCGCAGCCACCCCCCCATTGTGTCTGATGAAGACCTCTCCGTGGGTCATTCCACTCTTCAGGACTGCTTCCCCAGAGCCGATGGGGACAGCTCAGCAGCCCCGCTCTCTCCCCACCACCGTCAGGAACAGGTGCGACACGGTCGCTCGGGGACCCCGCTTGAAGAGCCATCAGAGAAGCTGTGGGAGGAGCGTCAGCAGGAGTACTTGTGAGTGTTGGGGGCACGCAGTCACACGTAGCCGCAGCTGGGCCAGCCACACACAGGCCGAAATTGGCCTGGGGCCTTGCTGGTGGCCCACCAGTAACAGGCCACGCTCCAGAGAAAAGCAGGATACTTGAGGTGTGGTTGTGACGGTGGCCTGTGGCACAGACCCGCTTCGACCAGCTTCCAGGCCTGTAACCGTGGGCAAAGCCCTGAGCCTCGGAGCCTCCATTTCACATCTGTAAACATACACTTAGTCATCTCACAGGGTCAGAGGTCCAGGACATGCCTATGAAAGCACTGTTTACACCAAAATTTCGTGCAGACCACGCAGTGTTCCTTGTAAGGTGGCCGCATGTCCCTCCTCTGACGCTTCTGAAGCATGCTCACTGGTGGGTTCGTGCCCACTGGTGGGTTCGTGCCCTCTGGTGGGTTTGTGCCCGCTGCTGGGTTCAGAGTGTTTGCAGAGGGTGCAGGGGAAGCAGCCCTCGGGCCTCGGCAGCGAAGCTCGGGTAGCTAACGGTTTATAAAACAGACGCAGAAGACCGACACAGATTACCCCAATGAGGTGGGCCGGCCTGGGGTGGGAGTATGGCCGGGTCCTCAGCGTCATCAGCTCAGAACTCAGGTCTGGCTTCTTGGACGCAAAGGAGAGAGACTTGTTCAAATGCACTTGTGTCTACAAAGACAAACCCATCATGAGAAGGGCAGATGTGTCCCCAGCCCAGAAATCTGGGAACAGTGTCAGGAGACTGCCTCCCAGCATTTCCTTTGTCCTTCAGTGAGATTCGTGTTGGGGGTCACTGGAACTTGAGGAGGTGAAGTGGTAATGAATGATCCCTTCTCCCACTGAGCTACCCCATCCACCTTTAGATTTTAGGTGAGAGCATCAGGAAGAGGAAATGAGGAGGAAAAAGGAAAAGTCGGGAAGCAAAGGGGGGCTATCAGGCACTCCGGGCATTGAATACTTACAGAGTGACAGAAAACTGCAATAAATTGTAAAAACGAGCAGAAAAGGCAGAGAACTTTTTTATTTAGAAATTGAGATTATAAAGACTGCCCAGGAGTAACTGCACACTGTTAGCAGGAAAAGTTTCAATGTCAGCACTTGTTTCTGTCATGCAGTAGCTTCCCAGTAGAATAAGAATCTTCTGTATTTATAAGCATGATAACTGTATTCATGTGGGGATTATATTAGCTTTTTAAACATTTGGCTAAGTTGTGATTCTTGCTTCAAAAGCCTTGTTAGTGACAGGTTTTTGTTTTGCAAACTTCTGCAATCCTTCAGGATCATCTGGAGTTCTCAGAGGAAAAATGCAATTATAATTGATACACTTTGTAGAGATTAGGTCACAACAATACATGTGAGGATCATTTTTATCTGTAAAGCAGATAATTTTTATGTTTCTCAGTCAGTGCTAGAGCAATGAACTGTAACTCTAGCCTACGTTTTACCTATGATTTTTACTTCAATTTCATTTGTTGGTCAAATTTACAAAACCTACTTGACTTTCATGGACTGGGAAGATGCATTTCCCTTGCTTTAGTGGGGGGATGCTCCATGCTGTGATACGACTTCTCCCTTTCAGTGTGACAACCCCAGGGACAGACGTGTGCGACACTCAGAAGGCTATGGCAGCACCTGGCTCTCCCAGCCAGACCCCTGAGGAAGTGAGGACCCTTCCTGAAGAGGACAGGCCCTACCTCCAGCCCTGGACAGCGGGTGAACGGGGAGACCCTCCCATCGTACAAGAACCCGAGGAGCCCCCGGAACACAGGCAGGGGGCTTCTCCTCGGAAAACGAGCCTCGTGATCGTGGAGTCGGCTGATGACCAGCCACCGGTCTTCGAAAGACTCGATGAGGATGCAGCATTTCAAAAGGTAAGAAGTTCTTCTCCATTCCTTGCCCACATGGAATGGCTGCCAGCCATCTTCATTCTCTGTTTCTCTGATGGCTTACTTTTTCACTGCACAACAAAAGTTTGGCCAAATAAATTAACCCTGGCCACTTGAACGCCCCTGTGCTTTTTAAAATCTGGAAACCAGTAAATCTAGAAAAAAATGATACACAGTTCCAATTCTAGCTACTTGACCACATGCCCTAACTTTATCACTGGAAACCATTGCTAAAAAAAAATGAACATGGGGTGAACAGTACCCCATTTGGCTTTCACAGCAAGGAACGTTAGGCTCAGAGCAGGGAGAGGTTCCCCCAGCCCCAGGCAGGGCGCCTGCGGGAGGTGCATGGGAGGGGTACCTCCCCAAGCCAACTCTTGTCAGCAGCAGAAGGGTTATTTCCAAATTCACTTTCCTTATGTATATTTTAAGAATCACTTAGAAAAAGGACATTCTGCCTAAACTTACTCCTGGTTCTAAGTGTCAGCAGCATGAGATGCAGCCCAGTCCCTTGTCATTAAGTGATCTTTGACGTTATAAAGAGGACTGGAGGCTGTCGGGAGCAATTCATTTAAATAATTTATTCCGAGAATGTGGTCTGAATGGTTCATATCCTCAGCACTGGGGTGCGGGGTGGGGCTCAGTCTGGGGGAGGGGTGGGAAGGAGTCGGCATTTTCAGTAACTTCCTGGGTGATTTTCTCACGCAAGAAGTGTGAGAATCTGTTTGAATTAAACTTAATTTAATATAAGTTAAAGTTGGTATTATTTTTCCTATTAGAATTCAAAAGCAGTCTGTATGTCAAAATGTTTTTGAAGCATTAATGTTTATCTGTCTTAGCAAGAAAGAATGAGTTAGATAAAAAAAAAAATCTTTTAGGGGAAAAGGGTAATACAACATGTCTTTGGGCTTAAGTCCTACATTTGTTTTGGTTCACTGTGAGCAGACATCTGTTAGCATGATTTACCTAAAACCATGACTAAAACAAGGAGCGGTCCAGGCAGATGAGAACCTTTCCCAATTTGGGCAATTGTCTTCAACAATAAATTCATCCCATGAATGGATTTTTATTTCACGTCTGCCTTTGCACGGAATTACTCATCTCTCAAGTTTTTGGCTTCAATCAATTCCAGTAAAATAGACACTGTCTGGGATTAAAAGTTACCAAATTTAGCCTAAGAATCCATAAGCTTATTGAAGTGTGGACTTGAAAAACTGACCTGGATAATTGATATATTTCATTTGTTCTGTGCGTATAAGTCAGTTGTGATAAGTGACCCTGTGCCCCACAGTGTGTGTTCAGGCCTTGCCCTCATGCGTGCGGAGCGCCCAGCCATCTCATTGCAGCTTCCTGTTCTGACCCATATGTCTCAGGCCCCTGACGTGAGGACCCAGTTCCCATCACTTTTCTTGCTCACCCTATTGCTAAGCAGCAGATTCCTGAGTGTATTTAAAGTACAGTTTGGTTTAGAATTTGTGTTTTCCTTTAGCAGAAAAGAATGTAGAAATATAAGCCATACTTTAAAGTATGTTGAAAATTTTAGTTTTCTTTTTTAAAAAACAACATTCCATTAGGAAAGAGTGACTCCAAGGCTTAAGTTCTAATATAAAGTTCTAATGTCACCTTGAGCTTTGGGCCATACCCGTAAACTTGGGCTGCTGTCTACCTCCCAGCCTCTGCAGAACGAATGACACTATTCAGGGTGGTCTCCTTGAGGCCAGGGAGATGCTGGGTCCCAGCCGTGGAATGCCCCAACTTACTGCAGGAGGTTCTGCTATAAGCAGAACACATTGCTGTTCCTTCGGGTCAGCCACTCAGAGCCGAAGCCCGAGAGTCAGTGGGCCCTTGGTCTCCATTCCCAGGAGCAGTGTGGACAAGCCACTGACTTCTGCCAGTCTCGATAGCTCTCAGAATCTTTTCATTCATTGAACAAAAAGCTGTATTCTCATTGAAGTTTGAGACTAGCATGCAGTTGTCACCCCTGCTGGCTTTTCCAGTGAAAGACACTGTCAGAGACCAGTGTGAGGTACAGGGCAGAAGCCAGTAGCAAGACATCCCCTAGCATGACAATAAACCTGCTTCCATGCTTCCAGGAGCTAACAGAGGAGTTAGGGGAACTGGAGGCCAGCTCAGAGGAAGAGGCCATGGTAACCACCAGGGTTGTCCGCCGGAGGGTCATTATCCAGGTACCACACGTGCGGCCAGTGTGTCCCCGTAAAGCTAGTGACTGCCCTGGGGCAGTGAGGCCTGGCATGCTCCTCGGGCAGTGCATGGCCTCCTGAAAGCTGACCCTTAACTCTCCTAAGTTCCGTTGTAAAGAAAAGTGCTTGATGGCGCCTATGGGCTCCTCAGGGCCACAGCCAGAGCAGAGTTTTTCCTGCTGTTGCACCCTTCACCTGTGGCCTGTTCTTGTGTGTCTGCGTGAGTTTTAGCTAACTTTGGTCACCTCCTCCTACGCATGTGACAACCTGCCTTCTTGTTCTCTTAAACCTACCACTTCACTGTGTGGCACTCAGAATGCTTTCATGGTCTGGCACCGCTCACGTCACACACTCGTGTGGAGGCCGGGCCTCAGATGCCACCACACCAGGCTGGACTGATTCTTTCTCTCAATTCTTCAGGGGGACGATGTGCCTGACATGCCCCCGGAAACAGTCACGGAAGAGAAGTACGTGGATGAGCATGGACACACCGTGGTGAAGAAGGTACTGGCCCACATGTCCCCAAAGGCTGCTTTTAGAGCAGCCTAAATTCATCAGGACCTGGTCCCGTGACTCAGAAACAGGACGTGTGAATCAATGTCTTCCAGGTCACCAGAAAAATCATCAGGCGGTACCTGTCCCCCGACGGCACTGAGAAGGAAGAGGTCACGATGCAGGGCCTACCCCAGGAACCCGTCAGCATCGAGGACGGGGACGGCTACTCCCGGGTCATAAAGCGCGTTGTCCTGAAGAGTGACACTGAGCAGTCAGAGGTGAGGCCGTGCACTTCTCCTAGACTGACTGACGGAGGTGACATGGTGCTCAGAGGACACACACGGGGTGCGGGGATGTGGCAATCTGCTCTGAGTTTCACATTCGTTCTTCCTTCCCAATTTTGTGAAATTGTAAAGCAACCATCAGTGAGATGTGTAACCATCATACTCATTGACTTCGTCCAGTCCTTTTCGTTTCTACTTTCCATTGAACTCATACGTAGTTGACCACAGCAGAAATCCAAAAACACCCGACTTCCTCTTGCTGGCGAGCAGAGTGACGTGAACATGTCCTGTGAGCGCGGAAGTGCTCGTGCGTCCCTGTGCACGCACGGAAGTGCTCCTGCGTCCCTGCGTGCATGGAAGTGCTCCTGCGTCCCCGTGCGCGCGCGGAAGTGCTCCTGCGTCCCCGTGCGCGCGGAAGTGCTCCTGCGTCCCCGTGCGCGCGGAAGTGCTCCTGCGTCCCCGTGCGCGCGGAAGTGCTCCTGCGTCCCTGTGCGCGTGCGGAAGTGCTCCTGCGTCCCTGTGCGTGTGCGGAAGTGCTCCTGCGTCCCGTGCGTGTTGACGTGCTTGTGCGTCCCTGTGCATGCGCATGGCAAGACCAGTGCAGCCAGCCCAGTGGCCTTCCGTGGGAATGTCCGCAGATGCTCCCTTTTCGGGCCTCTGCATTTCAGGGCCACTGATCAGGCTCTAGAAACTCCTTCATGCACAGGGTTCTTTCTCTTTTACATCCCTCTTTGAGGGACGTGTTGACTCTCTTGGACACATAAGTTGAAATATTCTCACCATTTAGCTTCCTTTGCATCCTCAAAATTTCACTGTGATGTGTGCTTGCCAGTGAGCTCATGTCTTTGAGAGTTCCTCCTTTGGGGTTCATTTCATCTTCATGATGTCAAAACTGGTTAGCTGGGAAAAGAGAGTTCATCCGCAAGGGGCAGCTCTGCATTGCACTGAGCAGTGTCTTACAAAACTTCCTGCCAGATTTTTGTTGAAGTATTTGATTGGGCTGTGTAGAGAGAACCATTACACAGACTTTATCAATTAATTCTAGGTGTTTTTTTTCTGCTTCTCTTTTTCAAAATACTGTTTTCTGGAAGGCCAGTCTATAACATTGTAGCGTGTGTGTTTGTTTTTACATAGTACAATTCTCCGTTGTTCCATTTGGCAGTGACATCTGCACTGTGTGTCCTTCCTTCATCAGGTGACGTTGTCTGAGCCCAGCGTCCCGAGCGGTACATCGCAATTTCAGGCAGAGCCAGTGGAAGGCCGTCGAGTCAGTAAAGTTATTAAAACAACAATGGTTCATGGAGAAAGGATGGAGAAACATCTGGGTGACTCTAGTTTAGCCACTGATCTTCCTTCAGCCAAAGACGACTTTGAAAAGGTATGAAACCATCTTCACCTTGTCTGTGTATTTTATGTTTGCATTGTGTTTGAAAAGAATATGTGTTGACCAGCTTCACTTCAGCTGAGTCAGAATCAGGAGCCTGGCACAATCAGACATCTTGCTTAAAAGACCCTGGCGTACTTGCACTCCTAGTTAGGAAGGGAAAGAAATAAAGACATTGCAGATTATCTTTGTTAGCTAATATTCTCAGACATTTCTAGTGATAGGCATTAAAGAGAATTCAGGTATGTTTTATACCATAAATAAAAGGAGCATTTATAATTAAGTTCTGATTTCTAGTAAATGGGTCTACAGTCACAGATCCACAAACCCTTACTACAATTCACAAATCCAAAAATTCTGAAAACCAAACCCAATTTTACTAACCAAAAGTTAGTAGCAAGCTAATTTGGCAATAAAACTTACTGTGAAGTGACATGGAGCTATAACGACATGTCTTTTTATCCTACCTAGAGCGAATATTTATATGTTTTGCTGTTGATGTATTAATGGATGTGATTGTAGGATTCTGTCCCTATCCCACCTGGCATATTAGAATATACACTATTTACATCCTATTACTTTTCTAACGTCCAAAAGGAAAAGTAATCTGAATTCTGAAACACATCTAGCCCCAAGGGTTTGGACAAGGGATGGTGGGTGTGTGCAAAGACACCCGAAACGCTTCTCCTACTGAAACACTGTGGAGGCAGATGTTCCCTTCGTGCCCCCTCCACACCCACAGTGTGCATTGAGATTGTTTATATCTGAATGCGCTGGAAGAGTAAAAGCATACCTTATTCAAATGCTCTTAGTTCTTCCCATTTCGGTAACCAATGACCTTGGACAATCAGAGGGTGAGTTATCTGAGTTGTTTGTTACCCATGTTTGCCTCTGGTCATTGCATTTGTCGTACAAGTTTCCACTATAAATCAGAGGGGTGAGGTGAGGAGGAAATCAAAAGTCAACAGTACGGGTGTTGGTTTGCAGCCCCTGTAAAGTATAGAACCAATGTCCTTCACAGACGGGGCAGATCTAAGTAAAACTCAGTGCTTAGATTTGCTCCTGACAATGGTCTCTCCTTTCCAGTATATCTTTTATACTGACTATCAGTTAAGCCAAGCAGCAGATTGTGTTAAAACTCATGGTTGATGATGGTTTTGTCTTGTTTCTTCTCTCTCGCTTCAGGCTTTGAGTTACACAGGTAGCCACATGAAAGTGCACTTTCCCACTTTAGTAGAGAATGAAATCCTGAAAGAGGATGGATCAGTAATTAAAAGGTTTGCGTTAGCATGGATTGTGTCAACTAACAATTTAAAAGCCTTCCAACTTTAAGAAAGAAAAATGGAGACCCTGCACACACTCTAAAGCCCCTTGGGCAACTGCTCAACCCTTCCCCCCAAGACTTTTGTCAGGGGGCAGACGTGTCAGCATGTCACACTGCGAGTGGGTACCTGTGCCCACCGTCACCCCCTGGGGTTCAGTAAGTCACCAGTTCTGTTGAGGCCGGCCAGCTGGGTGTCCTCTGGTGACATATTTGGAGAGCACAAGAAGAGAGATCTAGTCAGCTGCTCACGAATGAGTCTTATGCCTGCTACCTCCAGCTCAGGTTCAGTAAATCGCTTCTTTAGTGGCACATGGCGTTGTTTCCCTTCAAGCTGTTTCATGCCTCTACGTGAATGTGCCGTAACATGAGCGTGAGCCTGGATATGCCCCGTCATGCTGAATCCAGGGACTTTTGTAAGTCAGAAAGTGTCTGAAAGCAGGAGGCAGCCTGCCTCTGCGCATGGGAACGGGGACTGTGTGCAGCTCCCCAGCTGTCCCATCCCCGTCACTGTGAGATTTGTAAACTTGGGCGTCTTGCCTTGGTCTGTTCTCACTTCTTGTTGGGCCTCTGGCAGCGCTGTGAGTATTAATAAAATGCTCCAGCTTTGCAGCAAAAAGAACCAATGGAAATTGAAGTTACTATTGTGCTTTTCACTCGAAGAGAAGGATTGTCACTGAATGTACTCTGCAAAGCTATGTTTAGCTTGTAAAATATCATACTTAGAACAGTGAAATTAAAACTTCTGCCACGGGGTTGCCCTCCAATGATATATAATAATGAGCAGCTGCTGTGACTCTGACACAGTTGTTCACAGATTTGTAGACGCTCCCTGAGTGGAGGGTAGAGCGCTTGTACTCTGAACTGTTGAGTCTCCTGTGCGATCACTCAGGTCACCAGGCTCACCCCAGCATCACTGGACCTTCCAGTGGAACAGGGTTGAAGACAGGGGCTCTGAAATTCTCAATTCTGGCTGGTAAATTTGAGGCCAGGGATGTGGAAAACCAACCCAGCCCCACCGCTGCTTGATTAGGGGATACACATGGCTATGCCCTGTCCCTTGTGGAGGTGTTTAGCATGTCCCCTGCTTCCAGGACACAGAGGAGGAAGTCCCATCGCCGAGTGACACACACACATACATTCATCACACATTCATCACACATGTGGACACACACCTCCAGAGAGGGTGCTGTCATGGAAGCTTAGCCCCAAGGCCAAAGCCATCGAGGCTCCTACTAGCTCTTGGCAGAAAGAGTCAGGTAGTTCCCTTTTTGGAGAAAAAATAAATTAGAATGCTGAATAGTTAGAAACCCAGGATCTGATTCCAGCCATCGGAACCAAATTTGATCTTTTGATCAAGAGGAACAAGTTTAAGTTTGCTTTCAGATAACAATTTGCATACAACAATCTGCATAGTAGTGAAGGGAAGGGGGGCTAAGAGGCCACAGAGAAGAAGGAGACGAGGCATCCAGAGGAGACCTGGCAGCGTTTTGGCCGAAACAAACCATTTAAAACTTAGGGTGAGCCTCACAAGTGCAGAGGGTGCGTGAGGACATAGCCTAGGGCAGGGCCACCGCTGGGGACCGTTGGGCTCCCTGAGGACAGTGCTGGGTGGCGCTGCAGAAATGGACTGTGTCCTCACGGCCTGGCGTGGGGCTGCATGGACAGTGCTCACAGACACGATGCTGGGATTTCAGACTCCCGGCCTCACGGCTCGCTCACGGTGGGATTTTCCATCTGGAGCAAGGCTTAAATTCTCTGCGATGCAGTTTCCTTGATGGTGGTTATAGGATCTGGCACACAAAGCTCGCTCACTGCATGTTTGTGGCATGGAGACTTGTAATTGACAAGTAGGCAGTGAGAAGAACTGAGAGTGAACTAATCACCCTGTCATGGTTTTCAAGTCAGGAGACCCGAACAGAATAGAACAAAGCCGTCCTAGCCCCTTTTCCAGATCTCCTTTTCCAGTCTGCTGAGGGAGCCCAGATGGCAGCAGGAGATGTGAGATGGGCAGAGTGCGTGGGGCTCCGAGGGGCCGGCAGGGCTGTCAGGTGTCTCCCTCCCCGCCCCTGCTTGGCCTGTCCCTTCCTCACTGTCTCCAGGCCAAGCTTCAGAGGTGGCCCAGACCGCCTTCTCGGCCACCTTCCTCCGTGTTGACAGACTAATACTCCAGTTTAGAGAAAGCTCTCAGAACACTGGGGAGTGAGTGGGAGGTGACTGAACATGAAGCCGGATGCCGGGGGTGCTAATTCAATTCAAACTATGACCCTGGGCCGGTCTTAAGTCCACGTGGACTCAGGGTTCCAGGACGAGCCCAGCTCTTTGAAAGCTGTGCCTGCGATGAGACAAGAGCCACTCGTGGTCACAGTACGCTGGGAAGAGGAGCCTGACTGTCTTGTCTGCCTCCCTCCAGGACGACAATGAGTAAAGCCAGCACACGGAAGAGGGCTGTGGTGAAGGACCAGCACGGGACACGCGTGTCCTTGGAGCAGCTGGAGGACATGCCAGAAGCCCTGGGGCAGGACGACCTCCGGCAGGACCTCCGGCGCCTCCTGCGGCATTTCTGTGAGGGCGACGTGTAGCCGGAGGCTGCCGAGTGAGGGCTGCCCGTCCTTACCGCAGGGCCCCCCTTGTGTGCACCCCGTTTGTCCGCAGAGGGACCTCAGGAGCCCAATGGGTGCCGGACACTTCCACTTTTAGCAAACACTTCTGGCTGCATTTTGTTAGTTGTCCACCCTCTCTAACTGTAAGCTAATTTGTGACCAAAGATCGTATCTCTCCTCCCGGGTGGGGTGCCATCCCCACAACTTGGTGGGGTGTGTGCTGCCCTGGGAACTGGCCCCTCCATTGTTCCTGCTCTCGCACGGGCTCCGGGGAACCCGCCCACCAGGACGCCCTCACTGCAGACCTCTTCCAGTGACAACATAAGGGGTCCCTCAAAGGGACGCCCATGCCAGTGTACATAGCTGAAATGGTCAGTGAACACGTTAGGACTCCAGCCACTGCCTGCCATATCCACACTGGGCCCCATGGGGAAAGGCCTGCGGACATGGCTGCGCAGTGGTTAGTTAAGATACTGCTCACACAAGCGAATGACAATACACTTCTACTCAGAAGAAGCACTTCAGACCTACCACGCCCTTAGGACTTCAGCGTAGCCATGACTCCTACTTACGGATAGGGTGATGACCCCGGGGACCCACCCAACTGAGCCCATGCTGGTGCCCTGCTGTCACCTGTGACAGCAGCCAGGCTGAAGGCGGAAGGGAGCAGAGGCCAGGAGCAGTGAGGTATTCAGGTGCTAGCAGCCACGGCCGGTGGCCTCCTAGCACGCGGAGTCCTTCGTGGCGGGACGCGTTGGCAGGGCGTTGCAGAAAGTGGCGACTGCTGTAGTGACTGACTTTCATGGCTGCTTTCAACCACGCTGTCTTACTGGCCTCCCTTCCTTCAGGCCACTGCACTGGGGACAGCGCATCGGCAGCAGGCTCGCCCAGGACACGGAGGACGGAGTCCCTCACCGGGTGGGGTGGTCTCCTCCCTTTTCTCTGGGTTTATTGTCTTCGCTGATACCCGCATGTAGCATTTAAAACCCTAAGCCGCAGTCAGAACCTTCTTCTGGTCACATTGATGGTTTTCATTCTCTTCACCCCGAACAAGCACTTCTCACTTTTCAGCGAGCGAGGTCTGTCTTTAGCTTGCAGACAAGGTTGTGAAATTCTTAAAAATTTGATTTTGGTTAAAATTTTTGGTTTATTTATTTGAATTCTAGGCTCCCTTGAAAACCCTTATGTGTATTTGCGCACTTTCCTGTGTGTTTCTTTCAAAGAAGGGATGTCAGTCATCTGAGCGATTTCCACGTCCTGTTCCTCACTCCTCTAGTGGTTGAAGCTGTGTAGCATTTTAACATATATAGTCACAAATATATTCATATAAACAGTATACATTTTGGATCAGTTACTTGTTAAAGGAAAGTATATTCGATGAAGATGAAATTCAAAACAAACACCGGAGTCTGTCCTCCCAGATGCAACAGTTTCCAATTCTAGCTGGTCTTTTCCTCTTGTGCAAAAATGACTCATTGCTCCGAATGTCACAAACCAGTGTGACACACAATGCCACTTCGTCATTTCAGGTAGTGTTGCCAAGAGAGAATGTCCCAGGAGGGAGATGCCCCACAAGCCAGGTCTCCAAGCCTCATGTTCGCCCTTCTGGGTGGTTCGATAGGAAGTAAACATTCTTTGGCAGCCAAAATGAGAAGCCCATGGCGGAACTCTCCGAGACACACCACGGTCTTCTCGTCAGACCTTCACTGGAGCTCAAGAAATGCATTTCTGTCATGTGGTTTGCAGTGCAGATGATGTCTGTGTAACAACATAATGGTTATTCACCTTCTTTTGGTTCTGATTTTTGCTGTGTAATTGAGAAACTTGAATACTGTGAGAAGAAGTGAATTTCAGTTGATGAGTCAGCATCTTTTCCCATGGTGATGACACTAATTGAATATATCTATGAGGGCATGTATTAGTTAATGGAGAAAACACAACACTAACAATACATAGCTGCAATGTGTATAATGGCTGATTTAATTAAATAAAATGTACAAGTGTGAAATGTGGCCACAGTGATTTGTTCTTCTTTATCACTAAGCTGTGATTTCAAAAGATGGAAGATGACATACGAAGGAAACGAGGTGACAGATAAGCCAACAGAAAGACAACTTGCTTTTTGCTTCTGTTTTTATCCAGCAACTGGATATGGTGTAGGCCTGACTCTGTGTTGAGCTCCGGGGTGAACAGAAAAATTTGATCTCTGCCCCTCAGGACTCTTTCTGTTGCTATGCAAAAGGAGAAAAACAAAGATTTACTTTCAGTTTGAGGATTGCTAGTAAATGAGAAGCGGGAACGTGGGGATTTGGGGGTGAGGAGAGTGTAGCGGGTAGCAGCAGGGCCGGCTCAGCCCCCTGAGGCCATGGCACCCAGGACACACCCGCAGGTGCCCCAGCTTATTTCTCAGTGTTTCAAGTCTGGCTTCAAAAAAAATCTAGAAATGGGGGTTATGGCCAAGCACAGGTGACAGGAAACCACAAGTATTAAACTGGGGTTCGTGACTCTCATGCCAGAGTCACCAGATGGGAAAACAGGTGCCATGTGGCATATGTATTGGGACAAAATGAAAATTTCCAAGACTCAGTTTATTGATAAGAACAGAAAACACAGATTCCACCTAAGGGCTGCCTTTTGAAATACTGGTAATTGCCAAGAACATAAACAGGAGGGAAAGGAGAACAGAGTCATGTGACATTAGACGATGGTGCGGTGACCCTGAGCGCTGGGAAGGGGTGTACTTGGCCTTTCTGCATTTCTCACTGAGCCAGCACCTTGGTGCTTCCTAAGGAGAAGAGCAACAGGACCCTCTTGTTAAAATATTTGGTCTCTTGTCCTTAGTTCCGGAAATGGCTTCAGACCATAGAGGTGAACCGGCGTCTCGTTAGTCCCAACAAGCCCCTTTCTACCTGTGTGTGCTGCCAGGTGACTGTTGGAAGCAGCTAAGAATGGGGCTGGTGGCCAGGAGTTGCAGTCCCACCCATGACCTCCGGGGGTGGGGGTGGGGCGGCAAGGGGCTTGGGGCTGAATCCATCGCCAATGGCCACTGACTTAAGTGGTGCTGCCTGTGTGATGAAGCCTCCAGAGAAACCCAAAAGGATGGGTTCCGGGAGGAAGCGGGTTCCAGGTTGGTGACCGCGTGAAGATGGGAGAGTGGTGTCTGGAGAGGGCACTGAGGCCACGTGCCCCTTCCCACACACCTGGTCCTGTGTCCATCTGGCTGGTCACCTGTATCGTTCATGATGGACGGGTCGGAGTAAACAGATGTTCCTCTGAGTTCTGTGACTCAAGCAGATTATAAGTGAACTGGAGGAGGTGGGTCGCAGGAACCTCCAGTTTAGAGCCAGCCTGTCAGAAGCATAGGTGACAACCTGGACTTGTGATTGGCATCTAAAGTGTGGAGGGCAAGCAGAAGCCTTGTGGGACTGAGCCCTTACCCTGTGAGACCTGTGCTCTGTCTCCAGGTAGATACGATCAGCATTGAGTTATGTGCTTGGCAGAGTTGGAAAACACATCACACCACCCTACCCATTTTGTTAAGAGGAAGTTGAGGGGCATTTAAATAAAATATCAAATTTTGTGTCTCTCTTATCTGTACTTTGAGAAAACAGTAGACTGTTGTTGATGTAAAATAGGCCGTCTGTCAATGAAAAGTAAATATTCCCAGGTATGGAGAAGAATAGGAGCTATTTGGGATCTTACACTATTAAAATGTCTCCAGGCCCTGAAAGGAATTAAAATAGGCAGGAACTTAAAGGCTTATCTTAAATACCTGTTTCCTGTTTCGATAGGCCTGTAGAAACTAGAAAATATGTCATTGGATGGCACAAACTGGAAACATGAATCTGGTTTATTTCCTTTCTTAAAAGCTTTTAAAAACCCAGAGAAAAGTATTATATGTATAAAATCAGAAACAAATGTCACCATGGGAATCCCAAAACATTCCCTAGTGGGCCTCATTGCCTTCCTCTACTTACAGCATTTTCATTCTCGAAGTTTTGCTTTGACCCCCAGTAGTGTTTCTCATAAAAAGTAACCTTATAGTTTGTTTCAAAAAACTTGAGGTTTATGTATAACTGCCCAGAGGACATAAGCCTTTTATTGCCATCTCTGTGGTGCTTATGATCCACTCTGAAGCTTTCCCTCTTTTGGCTGGTGTCTGACGACTTGGGAAGTCACACAGGTATGTCCTCCTCAACCAGAAATCCCTTGACTGGATGAGGGCTCAGAAGGCAAAGAATATGTGTAGTAGGGCCCGTGAAGAGCAACAGAGTTTAGCTTTGTTCAACTCAGGAGACAGGTCTTACCTTAGTCCTTTAGTCTAGAATATACTCTAGCCATGTGGAGATTCAGGCTTCTTCTTGGTGCTCTGAGAGGTGTGTTCAGTCATTTAGTAGATGTTGATTGAAGAGTACTGGGCATTAGGCCCATAAAATTACAAAAAATGTATGGCATAGAGTCTTAACAGTTGTGGAAGGAAAAGGGGCCACAGGTTAAACCTAACAAGTTCATGAGACTGAAAATAACCACATAGGATGGCGTGAACATTAAAATTCTTAAGGAGGACCATGGTGGGAAGTTACATCTTTACTCTGTAGCTTCCTTGACAATGGTCGATTTATGCCTTAAGTGAGCCAATAGCCTTTCTGCACCTAAGGTATTGTAACCTCCTTGGAATGTCAGTAATCCCTTTTTCCAGACCAGAGCAGGAAACTATAGAATCCCTCATTATTATTTTTTCCCCTGATTGCCATCTCTATGTGCTGTAAAAAGTGAACTATCCTCAACCCTCCTATGTGAAAGAAGTACCTGTCTCTACAATTTACTTTTATCCAATCCCAGAGATTTCCCCGCTTTGCTTTCTCCCACCCCCTTAATCTACCACCAGTGGATTTCATGTACCCATCCTCCTTTGATTCTACATATAAAATAAGCCACAAACCGCCATTTTGTGAAGCATTTTCTCAATCCGTTGAGATTTTACTTCCTAGCAACTGTCATCAGTTTGACTCAAATAAACTTACAAGCTTTCTCTCAGGCTGGATGTTTTTTCATTGACATCACTTGGTGTAGTCGGCAGGATTCCAAAGCAGCCCACCCATGAGCACCCTGGGACCCGCATTCTGTGCTAGGTACCAGCAGGGGCCCTTTGAGCCCTACTGGCTCCCTGCTTTGCAGCAACTGAACTTGGGTGAGTTTTTCTTGGAATTCTGAACCTCCCTGTTTTAAGGGAGGGGGCCCTGACCTTATCTGAGCTGTTTTGTTTGTTTTAAAATCCATGAGGTGATGTTAAGGGTTAAGGATTGAGATACCTCAAGCACAGTAGAAAAATAATGGGCAGCTGGTTCTAACTTTGGGTTTTCATATGGGAATTGCTTACTGTGAATCCGAACCAAACCTTTTGCTGAATAAATGAGAGTCTGAGCTTGTTCAGCTCTGAAGAAAAGGGGCATTTACTCCCTCCAGCTGCAGATTCCTTAGTGACTAAGAATCTTTGCGGAGGGGTTTGAGGGGACTCCTCAAAACGTTCAGTGGCCCTACAGGGAATTCCAACGCAACTGCAATTAAATGTGTGACTCGTCTGGGGACGTGCACATAAAGGCTGGTTACCAAGCGCTCCAAGTCCTCATGGTTGTACTAGACAGCCGGGGAGAGAAACCGAGGCATGTAAGAGGGTTGAAGCAACTCGGGAGGTGACAGCCCTTTGGAGCTCAACCCATAAGCAGCACACTTCAACCCTACACATATCACTAGAAATTTTTTCAGACTCTGCAGATCTCAAAAGAAAACTGAAAATTAACATGGAGAATAGTCCCTCCACGGCCGACAAGCTCCCCACCTCCAGCCCCATTAATGCACCTGCAGATGTACAGTTCCTAGGAGTCTTGGAAATACTTACAGAAGTGGAAAGATTTAACTAGAAGTGATATCAACTTAAGACGGCAAAAACGTTAACTCTTATAACATCTAAATTAATTTTTGTGTGTGCACATATAGAAAAAGCTGGCTTAAAAAAAATCAAACTGAATGAAATGGAAGGTTTACTTACCTTAACAGGAAAATAGAAGCCTCTGAGATGGTACAGAGAGCTGTTCTGCTCTCCGGTAAGTTAGGAAGAAATTTTACAGACTGTCTCTGAACTACAGGTTTCCGAACCTGCTCACTGCCAACACCCCACTTTTCCATCTATTCCAGCTGTCCTAATGTGTGTTTTACTTCTCCAGACTTGCTCTCCTTTTCTTCTCTCTCTCTCTCTCTCTCTCTCTCTCTCTCTCTCTCTTTCTCTCTTTCTCTCTCTCTCATCTTCACCTCTATTGCAGCTCCCTTTGGAGAAAAGCTGGTCTTAGGTGGAGGGGAACCAGCAATTGTGTACAAACAGGACTAAGGAATCTACTAAAGATACTCCCAACCCTCTTTAGGACCCTGATAAATTCACAAAGGAAGTTGAATTAGCTGTAGAACATATGATCCTGGCTTTTCTGATTTATTTTAATTAATGCACCTACTGGTTTCTGAGAGCAAAGCAACAGAATTACTAAAGGTTTGCCAGAGAACCTCCTGTAGAAGAATCTGCTTTTATTGTGAAAAGGTCACCTCAGAGAGACGTCATCAAAATGGCGGCGTGAGGTGAGCCTCTGCAAAGCTCCCCTGGAATTTACAACTAACCGAACATCAATAACTCCACAACTTCCTGCACAGCAGACAGGCAAGACAAAGAGGTCAACTACTGAATTCTCATAAAGGTGGGAGAATCGCACTAGTGGGGGAGGACAGAAGGGAGAAGTGCGGGGATGGAGCTGCGTGGGCGCAGGTCACAGACCTAGCTCAGTGCTCCAAGCTCGCTGCATCCCAGAACTACTGCAGCGGCGGGAGAGGGAAGAACTCGGACTGCTAGGGCTCTGCTTACAGCCCACAGGGCTGAGGGGGCAGCATATATCACCGCTGAACCCAGCGCTCACGGCAGAGACCTCGGAGCAAAGACTGAGGGAAGGAGGCTGAAAACGGTGGTTTAAGCCCTCACTGCCGGGCAGAGAACGGAAGCCTTAGGCACGGAGACTAGCCGCCCACTCCCTACTCTCCCAGAGCATGCCCCGCCCCCACCTGCCCAGTGCTAGAAGCGGAACAGTAGCAGTGTCAGATCAAAAGAACAGAATATTTGCTGTCCTGAGAACTGTGGACCGCAAACACAGATTCGCAGCCCAACTAGTTCCGGCAAAGGGTAAGGAGCTGTGGAAGCAGGACTGGCTGTGGTGCTGGTCGCCACCACTGCTCTGGGCCATCTCTCATGAATCACCCCACCCCTGGTCCCACCTATCTGGGAGGATCCCTGCAGGAGAAAACAGAACTGCTGAAACACACGGGCTCTGAATCTGGTGCAGAAAGAGCTTTGGAACTTCAAAAGCTCTCTGCATCTCCACAGGGAAGTGGCGCCCTATGACCCAGGTGAACTGTCAAAAGAGGAGAGGCCCGTCTCCCAGGGAATACCCCCATTGTGTGAGAAGCTGGAACAGTGCAGAGGAAACATAGCACTACTGTGTGAAGAGACGAAAAAAAAGGCTGCAGTTGGAGAGAAAATAAAACATTCTACCAACAAGTTTGGAAAACAAAAGAAACACCTCTTCCTATCAACCTGTTGCAGAGACCACTCCTGTAGATGTCTAGGAAGAGAAATAATAAATCAGTAATTGCCATGAATAACCAAGGCAACAAGACAGCTCAGAGAGAAAGTGAAAAGTCTCCAGAAAAGGAACTTAAAGATATGGAAACATGTGATTTAATTGAGAGAGAATTGAAGATTGCAGTTCTGAAAAAACTCAACGAGATGCAAGTAAACACAGAAAGGCAATTTAATGAAGTGAGAAACACAATCAAAGAACAACATGGGCATTTTACGAAAGAGATTGAAATTTTAAAAAAGAACCAAATGGAATTTCTGGAGATTAACAACTCAATAGAAGAAATTAAGATGAAATAACTAGCTTAGGTAGTAGAGTTGAACAGATGGAGGAAAGAATCAGCGACATTGAAGATAGAAACCTGAAAATTACACAGATGGAAGAAAAAAGAGACTTGAGACTTAAAAGAAATGAAAGAACTCTACAAGAACTTTGTGACTCCATCAGAAAGAGCAATATAAGAATAATGGGCATACCAGAAGGCAAAGAAAGAGAGAAGGGAACAGAGAATATATTTAAACAAATTGTTGATGAGAACTTCCCAAACCTGTGGACAGAACTGGATCCTCGAATCCAAGAAGCAAATAGAACACCTAATTACCTCAATCCCAACAGGCCTTTCCAAGGCACATTGTATTGAAGCTGTCTAAAATAAACGCCAAAGAAAGAATCCTCAAGGCAGCCAGGGAAAAGAAGACGGTAACCTACAAAGGAAAGCCCATTAGATTATCATCAGATTTTTTAGCAGAAACTCTACAAGCCAGGAGGGAGTGGAACCAAATATTCAAACTATTGAAAGAGAGAAATCATGAGCCAAGAATAATATACCCAGCAAAGATATCCTTTAGATATGAAGGAGGAATAAAGACCTTTCCAGACGTACAGAAGCTGAGGAAATTCTCTAATACACGACCTGCACCACAAGAAATACTAAAGGAGGCTATTCGACTACCATCAACAGGGACAATTTGTGGCAACATAAAAAGGGGGAGAGTAAAGGCCTGAACTGGAATACAGGAATGGAGAAAGTAAGCGTGCTGAAGAAAATGCAATACTCTAAATATCAAACTTTTTTTTACATAAACTTAAGGGTAACCACTCAAACAAAATCCAGAACTGAAATATATACTGTAATAAAAGAAGAAACAGAGGGAAATATCATAGAATACCACCACACAGAAATAATAGACAACAACAAAATAGCAAAGAAACAATGGAGACAGCCTTACAAGAAAACTAAAGATAGAATGGCAGAAAATCATCTCATATCAATAATCACCCTAAAAGTAAATGGACTGAACTCACCAATAAAAACGCACAGAGTAGCAGATTGGATCAAAAAAACTAAACCCAACCATATGCTGTCTCCAAGAGACACATCTTAAATACAAGGAGAAGCATAGACTCAAAGTGAAAGGGTGGAAAAATGGGCAGAGTACCTGAAGAGACATTTCTCCAAAGAGGACATACAAATGGCAAATAGACATTTGAAAAAATGCTCAACATCACTAATCATCAGAGAAATGCAAATAAAAACCACAATGAGATATCACCTCACCCCAGTCAGAATGGCTATCATCAACAAGACAAATAGTAACAAGTGTTGGAGAGGCTGTGGAGGAAAAGGAACCCTCATACACTGTTGGTGGGAATGCAGACTGGTGCAGCAGTTACGGAAGGCAGTGTGGAGGTCCTCAAAAAATTACCAATAGAATTACCATATGACCCAGAAATCCCTCTCCTGGGTATCTGCCCCAAAAATCTGAAAATATTTATAAATAAAGACACGTGTGCTCCAATGTTCATTGCAGCTTTGTTTACGGTAGCCAAGACATGGAAACAACCAAAATGTCCTTCGATAGGTGGTCAGTAAGCAAAACCCAGTTGTGTATGTCTTCTTCCTCTAAAGAGGGTAATGAAGTTGCTGGGCCAGTCTGTTACATTGACTTCTAGTAGTATTAGGAGCAGAAAGCAGGAGTGCTTTATAAGAAGACAGTCAGCTGACGGAAGTGTTGAGTTCAGTAAGGATTTAACAGAATGAATAATATAGACAAAGGAGCACCTATAACTCTCTCTGTTTGCATAACTTGACTATAGCAGAGATGGCTGGGAGAGAGCCCTTTAACTACTGAGTTTAATTGTCTAGAGCTTCTTCAGCTTGTTTCCTTCAGGGTTCCATTGAGTTGGATCAGACTGACCTGGTTTTAATAAGATATATAGAAGCTGAGCCTTAATGAAAAATTTGGAACCTAATTGAGACAGCATTTAGTTAGACCGGGAATCCTTTAAGCTGTTTTTGTTCTTTGAAGAGGAAAGGACATTATTCCTCTAAGTCTCGGTTAATTAGTAGCCTATCTTTATTTATTTATTTATTTTTTCATTTTTTTATTTATTGGGGTGACAATTGTTAATGAAATTACATAATTTCAGGTGTACAATTCTGTATTACATCATCTATAAATCCCATTGTGTGTTCACCACCCAGAGTCAGTTCTCCTTCCATCACCATATATTTGATCCCCCTTACCCTCATCTCCCTCCTCCCACCCCCCCCTTACCCTCTGGTAACCACTAAACTATTGTCTGTGACTATGAGTTTCTGTTTCTTATTTGTTTGTCTTGTTCCTTTGTTGTTTTTGGTTTATATACCACATATCAGTGAACTCATAGGGTTCTCTGCTTTTTCTCTCTGACTTATTTCGTTTAGAATTATACTCTCAAGATCCATCCATCTTGTCACAAATGTTCCTATATCATCTTTTCTTACCGCTGAATAGTATTCCACTGTGTACATATACCACAACTTCTTTATCCATTCATCTATCGAAGGACATTTTGGTTGTTTCTATGTCTTGGCCACCGTAAACAAAGCTGCAATGAACATTGGAGAACACGTGTCTTTATTTATAAATATTTTCAGTGTTTTTGGGCAGGAGAGGGATTGCTGGGTCATATGGTAATTCTATTGGTAATTTTTTGAGGAACCTCCACACTGCCTTCCATAACTGCTGCACCAGACTGCATTCCCACCGACAGTGTATGAGAGTTCCTTTTCCTCCACAGCCTCTCCAACACTTGTTACTATTTGTCTTGTTGATGATAGCCATTCTAACTGGAGTGAGGTGATATCTCATTGTGGTTTTTATTTGCATTTCTCTGATGATTAGTGATGTTGAGCATTTTTTCATATGTCTATTTGCCATTTGTAAGTTCTCTTTGGAGAAAAGTCTCTTCAGGTCCTCTGCCCATTTTTCAATTGGGTTGTTTGATTTTTGTTGTTGAGTTTCATGAGTTCCTTGTATATTTTGGATATTAGCCCTTTATCGGAGGCACTGTTTGCAAAACTCTTCTCCCATTCAGTCGGTTGCCTCTTTATTTTGTCGATGGTTTCTTTTGATGTGCAGAGACTTTTAAGTTTCATATAGTCCCATTTGTTTATTTTAGCTTTTACTTCCATTGCCTTTGGAGTCAAATTAATAAAATATGCTCTTTGAACCCAAGGTCCATAAGTTTAGTACCTATGTTTTCTTCTATGCAGTTTATTAGTCAGGTCTTATGCTTAAGTCTTTTATCCATTTTGAGTTAATTTTGGTACATGGTGACAGATAACAGTCCAGTTTCATTCTCTTGCACGTGGCTGTCCAATTCTCCCAGCACCATTTATTGAAGAGGCTGTCTTTCCTCCATTGTATGTTTTTAGCTTCTTTGTCAAAAATTATCTGTCCATATTTATGTGGTTTTATTTCTGGGTTCTCAATTCTATTCCATTGGTCTATGTGTCTGTTTTTCTGCCAATACCATGCTGTTTTGATTATTGTAGCCTTGTAGTACAAGCTAAAGTCAAGGAGTGTGATACCTCCAGTATTGTTCTTTTTTCTTATGATTGCTTTGGCTATTCGAGGTCTTTTGTGGTTCCAAACAAATCTGATGATATTTTGTTCTATTTCTTTAAAAAATGCCATTGTGATTTTGATGGGGATTGCATTAAATCTGTATATTGCTTTGGGTAATATGACAATTTTAACTATGTTGATTCTTCTAATCCATGAGCATGGAATGTCTTTCCATTTTTTTGTGTCTTCTTCAATTTCTTTTCAAAATGTCTTATAGTTTTCAGCATATAGGTCCTTCACACCCTTGGTTAAGTTTATACGTAGGTATTTTATTCTTTTTGCTGCAATTGCAAAGGATATTGTTTTTTGTATTTCTTTTTCTGAGATTTCATTGTTAGCATATAGGAATGCAATGGACTTTTGTACGTTGATTTTGTAGCCAGCAACTTTACTGTATTCGTTGATTGTTTCTAACAGCTTTTTGGTGGAGTCTTCAGGATTTTCTATGTATAGCATCATGTCATCTGCAAAGAGTGATAATTTAACTTCTTCATTCCCAATTTGGATGCCTTTTATTTCTTTCTCTTGCCTGATTGCTCTGGCAAGGACTTCCAACACTATGTTGAAAAGCAGAGGTGATAGGGGACAGCCCTTCCATGTTCCTGAACATAGATCAAAGGGCTTCAGTTTTTTACCATTAATTATGAGATTAGTTGAGGGCTTGTCATATATGGGCTTTATTATGTTAAGGTATTTTCCTTCTATACCTATTTTATTAAGTGTTCTAATCATAAATGGATGTTGTATCTTGTCAAATGCTTTTTCTGCATCAATTGATATAATCATATGATTTTTGTCCTTTATTTTGTTTATGTGATGTATCACATTGATGGGTTTTCGGATGTTGAGCCATCCTTGTGCCCCAGGGATGAACCCCACTTGGTCATGATGAATAATCTTTTTAATGCATTGTTGTATTCGATTTGCTAAAATTTTGTTTAGGATTTTTAAATGCATCAGTATTCATCAGAGATATAGGTCTGTAGTTTTCTTTTCTTGTGTTGTCCTTACCAGGTTTTGGTATCAGGGTAATGTTGGCCTCATAAAATAAGTTAGGGAGTACTGTCTCTTCTTCAATTTTTTGGAAGAGTTTGAGCAGGATTGGTATTAGATCCTCTTTGAAGGTTCTGTAGAATTCATTAGTGAAGCCATCTGGTCCCGGACTTTTGCTTTTGGGAAGGTTTTGGATGACTGATTAGATTTCGTTACTGGTGATCAGTCTGTTTAGATTTTCCAGTTCTTCATGGTTCAGCCTTGGAAGGCTATATGTTTCTAAGAACTTGTCCATTTCTTCTAGGTTATTGAATTTGGTGGCATATAGTCCTTCATAGTATTCTTGGATGATCCTTTGTATTTCTGTGGTGTCCGTGATAACATCCCCTTTTTCATTTCTGATTTTGTTAATTAGTGTCTTTTCTCTTTTTATCTTAGTGAGTCTAGCCAAAGGTTTGTCAATTTTGTTAATCTTCTCAAAGAACCAGCTCTTTGTCACATTTTTTCTATTGTCTTTTTGTTCTTTATTTCATTTAGTTCTGCTCTGATTTTTGTTATTTCCTTTCTTCTGCTGCCCTTGGGTTTCACTTGTTCTTCTTTTTCTAGTTCTTTAAGGTGTAACATGAGGTCATTTATTTGGGATTTTTCTCGTTTCTTGAGATAGGCCTGTAATGATATAAATTTCCCTCTTAAAACTGCTTTTGCTGCATCCCAAAAATTTTGGTAGGATGTATTTTCATTGTCATTTGTTTCTATGTATCTTTTGATCTCTCCTCTAATTTCTTCTTTGACCCAGTCGTTCTTTAAAAATATGATGTTTAATCTCCATGTATTTGTGTTTTTTCCTGCTTTCTTTTTGCAGTTGATATTCAATTTCAAAGCCTTGTGATCAGAGAATATGCTTGGTATGATTTCAATCTTCTTAAATTTGCTGAGGCTGCTTTTATGTCCCAATATATGGTCTATCCTTGAGAATGTTCCATGAACACTAGAAAAGAATGTATAGTCTGATGTTTTAGGATGAAGTGCTCTATATATGTCAATTATGTCCATTTCATCTAACCTGTCATTTAGGGCTGCGATTTCGTTATTTATTTTCTGTTTGGATAAACTATCCATAGCTGTCAATGATGTATTTAAGTCCCCTAGTATAATTGTGTTTTGGTCAATTTCTCCCTTTAGTTCTGTTAGTAGTTGCTTGGTGTATTTTGGTGCTCCCTGATTGGGGGCATAAATATTGATGACTGTTATGTCTTCTTGTTGTATAGTCCCCTTTACCATTATGAAATGTCCATCTTTGTCTCTTGTTGTCTTTTTCACCCTGAAGTCTGTTTCATCTGATATCATTATGGCTACACCTGATTTTCTCTGGGTACCATTTGCTTGGAGTGTCAATTTCCACCCTTTCACTTTGAGTCTATGCTTGGTCTTGTAGCTGAGATGTGTCTCTAGGAGACAGCATATGGTTGGGTTTAGTTTTTTGATCCAATCTGCTACTCTGTGCGTTTTTATTGGTGAGTTCAGTCCATTTACTTTTAGGGTGATTATTGATATGAGATGATTTTCTGCCATTCTATCTTTAGTTTTCTTGTAAGGCTGTCTCCATTGTTTCTTTGCTATTTTGTTGTTGTCTATTATTTCTGTGTGGTGGTATTCTATGATGTTTCCCTCTGTTTCTTCTTTTATTACAGTATATATTTCAGTTCTGGATTTTGTTTGAGTGGTTACCCTTAAGTTTATGTAAAAAAAAGTTTGATATTTAGAGTATTGCATTTTCTTCAGCACGCTTACTTTCTCCATTCCCGTATTCCAGTTCAGGCCTTTACTCTCCCCCTTTTTATGTTGCCACAAATTGTCCCTGTTGATGGTAGTCGAATAGCCTCCTTTAGTATTTCTTGTGGTGCAGGTCGTGTATTAGAGAATTTCCTCAGCTTCTGTACGTCTGGAAAGGTCTTTATTCCTCCTTCATATCTAAAGGATATCTTTGCTGGGTATATTATTCTTGGCTCATGATTTCTCTCTTTCAATAGTTTGAATATTTGGTTCCACTCCCTCCTGGCTTGTAGAGTTTCTGCTAAAAAATCTGATGATAATCTAATGGGCTTTCCTTTGTAGGTTACCGTCTTCTTTTCCCTGGCTGCCTTGAGGATTCTTTCTTTGGCGTTTATTTTAGACAGCTTCAATACAATGTGCCTTGGAAAGGCCTGTTGGGATTGAGGTAATTAGGTGTTCTATTTGCTTCTTGGATTCGAGGATCCAGTTCTGTCCACAGGTTTGGGAAGTTCTCATCAACAATTTGTTTAAATATATTCTCTGTTCCCTTCTCTCTTTCTTTGCCTTCTGGTATGCCCATTATTCTTATATTGCTCTTTCTGATGGAGTCACAAAGTTCTTGTAGAGTTCTTTCATTTCTTTTAAGTTTCAAGTCTCTTTTTTCTTCCATCTGTGTAATTTTCAGGTTTCTATCTTCAATGTCGCTGATTCTTTCCTCCATCTGTTCAACTCTACTACCTAAGCTAGTTATTCATCTTAATTTCTTCTGTTGAGTTGTTAATCTCCAGAAATTCCATTTGGTTCTTTTTTAAAATTTCAATCTCTTTCGTAAAATGCCCATGTTGTTCTTTGATTGCGTTTCTCACTTCATTAAATTGCCTTTCTGTGTTTTCTTGCATCTCGTTGAGTTTTTTCAGAACTGCAATCTTCAATTCTCTCTCAATTAAATCACATGTTTCCATATCTTTAAGTTCCTTTTCTGGAGACTTTTCACTTTCTCTCTGAGCTGTCTTGTTGCCTTGGTTATTCATGGCAATTACTGATTTATTATTTATCTTTTTAGACATCTACAGGAGTGGTCTCTGCAACAGGTTGATAGGAAGAGGTGTTTCTTTTGTTTTCCAAACTTGTTGGTAGAATGTTTTATTTTCTCTCCAACTGCAGCCTTTTTTTTCGTCTCTTCACACAGTAGTGTTATGTTTCCTCTGCACTGTTCCAGCTTCTCACACAATGGGGGTATTCCCTGGGAGACAGGCCTCTCCTCTTTTGACAGTTCACCTGGGTCATAGGGCGCCACTTCCCTTTGGAGATGCAGAGAGCTTTTGAAGTTCCAAAGTTCTTTCTGCACCAGATTCAGAGCCTGTGTGTTTCAGCAGTTCTGTTTTCTCCTGCAGGGATCCGCCCAGATAGGTGGGGCTAGGGGCAAGGTGAGTTGTGAGAGGTGGCCCAGAGCAATGGCTGCGACTTCCACCACAGTCGGTCCCGCTTCCACAGCTCCCTTCTCTTTGCTGGAACTAGTTGGGTTACGAATTTGTGTCTGCGGTCCACAGTTCTCACAACAGCAAATATTCTGTTCTTTTGATCTGACACTGCTACTATTCACCTTCTACCACTGGGCAGGTGGGGCGGGGCGAGCTCTGGGAGCGTAGGGAGTGGGCGGCTAGTCTCAGTGCCTAAGGCTTCCGTTCTCTGCTCGGCAGTGAGGGCTTAAACCACCGTTTTCAGCCTTCTTCCCTCAGTCTTTTCTCCGAGGTCTCTGCCGTGAGCGTTGGGTTCAGCGGTGATATATGCTGTCCCCTCAGCCCTGTGGACCATAATCGGAGTCCTAGCAGTCCGAGTTCTTCCCTCTCCCGCAGCTGCAGTAGTTCTGGGATGCAGCGAGCTCGGAGCACTGAGCTAGGTCTGCGTCCTGCGCCCGTGCCTCCATCTCCGCACTTCTTCCTTCCCTCCTCCCCGCTTGCACGATTCTCCCACCTTTAGGTGAATTCAGTAGTGGGCCTCCTCATCTTGCCTGTCTGCTGTGCAGGTAGTCCTTTGTGGAGATATTGTTTTTCGAATAGTTGTAAATTCCAGGGGAGCTTTACAGAGGCTCACCTCACGCCGCCTTTTTTCGCAATAACTTTCATGGTGAACATAAATTTAAGTTTCTCATTTACCTGAATAACATCTGCCCAACAAAGTGAATTAACTGATTTAACAGGAGCTTGTCAATGAGCCAAAGATCAAATAGCTGATACGTACACTGACAGTTTCTATACCTCTGGTGTAGCTCACAACTTAGAAATGTTATGGAATCAGGAAGCCTTCTTAACTTTCTCAGGGCAACCCATAAGAATGGAAAGCAGGTTTCAGAATTTAAATTAGATGTCATAAAGCACCCAAAACAATTGGCAATTATCAAAATTCCAGGACATTTTAAGGCTGCCACCGTGGAAGCAAAAGAAAATAATTTAGCTGATACTGCAACTATACCAGCAGCAATAAACAGCCAAATTATCCAGACTTTAAAATATTTCTTCTCCCTATTAAATCAATAAAAGACTCTCTTTTATAGTTCTGATGGATAGCTGCAGAAGAAGAAAAGGAAATATGGCAACAAAAAGGGGGAACCTTTGGCACAAACAGATATAGCTTAGACCTAATCTTACCTATAGGGGCTCAATGACTTATTCTTCAACAAGTACATGAGCTAACACGTTGGAGTCTTAGAAAGATGGTTTCATGGAGTAAATAATATTATTGGAAACCTCCTACTGTAGCTCAGACGGTGTATAGCAGATGTTCTATCTGTCCAAAATATGACCCTGGAAAATCACTCCATGGGTCCCAAGGACATTTCCCATTTTCTTTAGGTCCAGCTTCGGGTATGGTAATTGGATTTTATCCAAATGCCACTATCTCAAGGATACAAATATGTGTTAGTCATGATTTGTATGTTGCCTCACTGGGTTGAGACATTCCCTTGCAGGAGAGCAACAGCCTTAGTGGTAGGTAAGTTATAATAATAATAATAATAATAATAATAATAATAATCCCCAATTGGAGAATTCTCTGTGCGTTACATAGTGACTACTGAGGGACTCATTTCACTGAGCCAATAATATAATCTATTTATAATATTTGGCTTATTTTACAGCATTTTCATGTGCTTATCACCCCAGTCCTGTGGATTGGTAGAATGTACAAATCGTAAATTAAAATTCAACTAGGTAAATTCTGAGAAGCTTTTAATCTCCTTTGGCCAAAAGTTCTCCTTATAGTGCTTCTCTACCTGAGATATACTCCTTTTGGTAAACACGGGTTTCTTCTCATTAGTCATTGTTCACCCTATGTGAAGGGGCATATGAACCAACCTTAGTAAAAAGAGAAAATTGTACATTATTATCAAGGACTTGTCAATTATCTTAAAGAAATTAATAAATTAGTAGGTGATTCACAGCATGCTCCTGGGAGATAAAGACTTCAAAGACCACGATTTACAACCAGGAGATTTTGTCCACTGAACAAGACATCAATTAAAGACTCTCCAACCTTGTCAGAAGGGACTTATCAGTGGACATCAAAGATTCCTCAAGGACAAGAAGCCGCCGACATCAGGGGTAGACAGTTATCCTCAGACACCGAGAAGGCCTGTATATCTACATAATTGATATTGAACTTAAAATAACCATTTGTTTGATTGTCTTTATCTGTCTGCTAATAATACTAGTCATAACGAAAGTTATACTTGTTCTTGAGGCTTTCCTCAAACCCTGTATTTCTATAGACTGACTGTTAATAATTGCTGAAGGCATATAAGATAACTTTTGTATTACCAATAATACTATTTTTATTGTTTTGAAATTTAGAAGGAATTATTGCAGAAGGAAGAAAAGGGATGTGGGTGTGTATTTTTGAGAGAAGTTAAAAGGAAGTAGTTTGTCCTAGTAAGTTGATGATTTCTGAATGAGGGAAAGGAGACAAACTGAGAAGGACGAGTGAAGTTGTAGGAAAGTTAGTAGAAAAGAAATATTGAGAAAGGAATTTTGTATATATAAATATTAGAACACAATTGTGCTTACCCCCTAATTCAATAAAGACTACTAACTATATTAATTCAGATAGAAGCTGAAGTGGAGGCACAGAAAATTTATTTATGAAACTGTGACTGTCCTCCTGGCCTCTAGAAATTTTTAGGTGGTAATTTTAATTTATACAATTGTGTTCTTACAGCCTTGGCCCCTATTACACCTTAAACTTAACAGTTCTCAGTTATACAACTAGCAGAAATCAGATTAATAAAGAATGACACTTAAGTCCTTCCAATGTAAAGTAGATAGACCATATTAAATAATTGGGAACACATCTCATTATCTCATTGTGGAAATCGGAAAGGTGAATGGTTATGTCCCCAATCTATATGGAATTCTGAATTCATCGAATCCTGGCCTATTGTATCCACCCCAACAATAATATATGGTATATCAGAAAGGGACATTTTTGTTGAGAAGGTTTAAAAAAAATTCTTTTGTCATACTAACTGATTTCTATTTTAACGACACCAGGTTTATAGTAAATGCTTTGGGAATATGGTGTAATACTGAAATCATAAGCAAATTAACTTTGCCTGAGGTTAATGAAACCTATGACGATATTGATACTGAAAATCCAGTGTATTGGAAAATTGAACTTAATCCTACCCATGAAGTCATTTTTGTGGATACGAATTGGCCAGAAGAAAAATTAGAACTCGTAGGTCATGAAATAATAGAGAGTCTTCATTCATCTGGCCAAACTTATCATAAGGTACAAATAGCAGTAGATGAGGGAGGAAAACATATTATTAGCTTAATAAAACATTATGATAATGCATGTGGAGGGTTCTTGGCTTGGCTAGGATGTTTACTCCCCTCAGACTCATACTTGTCTAATATTGGACATTTTCTGATCCTAATCAGTGTTTCTGGTTTAATACTATTGCTCTTGGTCCTAGTTTGTAAATGTTATACTAGATGCAAAAAATAAAATAAAATAAAACAGAGAAAAGACTCAGATCACGATGGCTCAGAGATAAAAAATTATCCAGAATATATTTAATGAAGACATATAGGATCTACTGTTCCCACTTGTTCACCTTTTCTTTTAAATAAATAATTTGGCCTTGACTGCCATCTAAAGTTATGGTCTTACCTCACCCCCAATGGTCCAACACTCAGGAAGACAAACGCTGACACTAAGACTTCCTAGGAATGAGCCTTCCTAGCACCGTGGGACCACACTATCCAACCAAAAGCTTGGTCATCAGTGCATCCTTCGGATTGATTTATGACCAAAAGGGGGGAATGTGGATGGAAAAGGGGCCACGTGTTAAACCTGACAAGCTCAGGAGACTGAAAATAACCACATCGGATGGCGTGAGCATAAAACAATTCCTAACTAAGGTGAGCCAGCAGGAAGTCACATGCTTCGCCTGTAGCTTCCTGACAAAGGTCAAGCTCTACCTAAGTGAGCCTGTCTGTTGTCTTTTTGCACCTAAGATGATATCCTTGGTATGTCAGTATCCCTTTTTCTGGACCAGAGCAGGAAACTACTATTATTCTTGTCCCCTGATTACCCCTATGTGCTATAAAAAGTGAACTATTAACTATCCTGTACCCACCTACGTGAAAGAAGTACCTGTCTCTGCTGCCATCTAGTGTGCATTTTGGGATTTAACACCATGTGCAGCTCACCAGGAAAAGTTGTCTTTTGCTACCATCTACTGACCATCTCTGGAATAACACCTGAGTGGAAGTCACCAGGAAATGCTCTTCTCTGCTGCCATCTAGTGTGAGTCTCAGGAATATCACCTGTTTGTATGTAACCTGGGAAAGTTATTCTCTGCTGCCGTCTCGTGTGCATATTGGGAATAACACCTGAGTGGAGGTCAGGAAATTCTCAAGGTTTCCGAGCTAATGAAGCACGTGTCAGACCCAGGGCTGTGCCCCAGGTGCAGTCATCTGTGCCCTGGGAGCTGCCCGCTGGAATGTGGAGTCCTCGCGGTAAAACCTGGCCCAGGGCTCGGCACATCTGAATTAACTACCTTCTCACCTGGCTCTTACCTATGCTGCCTTATGCCACCCTCCCCTCCCGGCTCCCGACCTTCCCTAGGGCCGTTTTGGAACTAACAGTGTGCTTAGAGAGCCTCTGTCAGTCACCACGTCTGGGGGAGTGGGGTGCAAACCAAAGATTTATTTTGCATGTACGAGAGGCAGCCCAGGAGGACCACTGCAAAGGAACCCAGGTCTGAGACCCGAAAGCCTGGGTATGGAAAGACCACAGGGAGGCCTGCTGGGGCCAGACTGCAGCCCCCAGGGAGAGGTGGGGAGGCAGGCTGTGTTGGGATCCCAGGCTCTGGCCTGGGCGCTCGGGCGGTAGGGGCCTTGGGGACTCCACTCCAGGCGCAGCATTTGCAGGGGGAGCTGAACACCGGGCTCCTCGGGCAGCTTTGCAGGAACAGGCACCCCCCCCCCCCGCCCAGATGTGGTAGCTGGACCTGTCCAGTGGTTTGGGGTAGAGTCCCTCAGCTTTGCCCTGGCATAAGGTGTCTTTTCCAATGGTGGGTCCACCCTCAGGTCCAGAGTGCTGGCCTGGTGTGGGAACTCCAGTCCTGGGGGGCCTAAAGGCTTACATGGAAGACTTGGGAACATAGTGCAGAGTCAGCCAAGGACACCCCAAGAGATCCCAAACCCATAGGCCATGCACACAGTCAGCAACCATGGGCTGGCAGCAGCTCAGCACCCACACCCCACATTCTCCGTCTCCTTCTGTCCCTGTCTGACCTTCTCCTTCAGTCCCATCCATGTCCATCTTCTGACGAGCTCCAAGGTTCACTCTTTTTCTCCCGCATCCTCGCTCTGTGACGAGGCTGAGCTACTGCTCGACGCCCCTCCCTCCCTGTCCCTTCTCCCTCGTCGTCTCATTCCAGGGCGAGAGGCAGACACCAATCTTGTGTCTGTCTGCCCCCCACCCTTCTTGATCACCAGCTTTTCGTTGCCCCCCTCACTGCCGTTGTACCCCGTCTGTTTCTGCCATTCTCCAATTAGGCTCCACACTTCGTGGCACCCTGTCCCCTTCTTCGCTGCCAACCTCTGACCATTTCTTCGGCCCTCGCCACGTGGTCCGTCCCTGCCTCCCTCAAGCCTGTCCAGCTCTTGGGTGGTCCATTATCGCCAGCCTTTCTGCTGTGTGCAGTCCTTTCTATTGTCTCCGCTGCTGCTGTGCTGACCCCTGCTACTGTGATGGAGGCATTTCCACTCTCAGCCGGCTCCTCACCCTCTGCTCTGCTTTCTGGCCACCTGGGTCTTTCCTGACCTGCCCTCTCCCAAGCGTGTAGCTGGGTACCAGCTCCTTGCATGTGTTACTGGTTTGGGACAATGCCCTCGAAATGGTCTTTCTTTGTAGAGACCTCAGGGATCTGTCAGAATTTTCAGGGACTTCATGCTCTCCATTTTGTCTTTATTTTTGTATGTTTGTTTGCTTTAAATCCCACTGCATCGTGGGGCTCATGGGCCACACGGCTGTGCCTGTGAGCTGCGCTCGGCACCTTCCCACCTCCCACTCTCTGTGCCCCAAAGTTTCCACCAGCAGAACGCAGAGCAAATGAGCCGCTGTTTCCAAGAGGCCGTCTGTGCAGCGTAAGAGGAGTTTTGTGTTGTGTGACTTTGTTGCCTAGGAGGTTTTTATTTTCGGTAACAACAGGTTTTGTTGTTTTTCGATTTCATGGATGGTAAAAAGGAAAGCAGTTTTGGATTCTATGTAGCAAAATTGTGTTTGAAATCCCCAGTAGTATATAATTTTCCATAAAATTCTTATGTGAAACACAGAAAAAGAGCCCTTTACTGGAGGTAATTACAGGTGCTTTACTGTGGAGCTTGTAGCAGAGATGTTTTATAAGCTAAGTCCCATCCAGGGCCCATCTAAGTTCAGGGGTAAAGTAACCATCATGCTATGATTTCAGCCTACAGAAAATAATTTTCCCAAGCTGTTTATTCACTTGAAAAAGTCTAATAATAGACAATGATTTTTAACTGTTAGGGAGCTGTTTGGTTTTACCCTATAAAATAGCCATTTTTTTGCAGGTCAAAAATGGTGAATATCAGCCATTTCATAGGGTCCTACTTAAAAGAAGACTTAAAATGATAGCCATTTTAAAAATACACCATGGCCTAGGTCTGTACAAGGACCTGGAGAGAAGGTGAGAAAGGATCGAAAGAGGCGGAACAGGGCCGCTGGACAGCCCAGGGAGTCTGCTCGCTGGGCACTCTGTGCTGGTTCACGGCCCAGGGCCCGCGGCCTCTGTGGGGCATTCACAGTGACCTCGCACCTGGTCCACACGCACCTGGCCCTGCCTGGGTTGTCAGACACGCGTGGCTCAGATTGTCAGTCTGGGCTGTTTTTTTCTTCCTTTTGGATGAGAATTGAGGTTCCTGGAGTTGAAGTCATTTTCCCAAGGCCAGACACAATTAGGTCCAGTCTAGTCTGATTCGAGTTTCTGTCCTGAATCATTTTGCCACTTGGTCGTGCCCACAAAGCAGGAGGAAGGAAGCCTTGGGGTGTGGGGTTTGTGCTCCCTGGGGGTCTGCACCCCAAAGCAGGCGCTGCCGTGTTTCTATTTCAGGCTGCTGCTTTTTCTTTGTGCATCACAGCCTTGAACCACTAGGTGTCAGAGTCCTGCAGATTTTAAAGAAAATCATTCCATTTTCACTCTGCCTCAAAGATTAGACTCTGCCTTACTTACAGTTAGAGACTAACTCGTAAAAGCCTCTGTTTTCCTACCCGCAGCACATGCAGGTGGAAAGTGGCCTCAGTGCAGGGATCATGGGGCCTGAGGACGCTGAGGGGACAGGGGCCTCCCGTCCCCTCTCAGGTGGGACGAGGGACTGAGTGTTCCACTCGGGGGCCTGCTACACTGAGCTCATGGTAGGGGATGGTAAATGGCAAACTCCCAAATCACCATATTTCCTTCCCAACTTTTATCCCACTCATGTTTTTAAGAACACAGATGTATTATAAGAAGGGAAACAGTGTGGAAACCTGGGAGAGAAAGGCTTTAGAAACATTTTAAGGCCTTGACCAAATCTGCAGTCTGTGGTTTCACAATGTGGCTTCAGATGTGAAGGGTTGGGTGGAAAGCCTTAGGAGCTGTCAGGAGGCCTTGGCCTCGCACCCCGCTCCCAGGCGCCCCTGCACACGTTCCCCTGCACACACACAGCCCTGCATTGCCCCCAGCAGACACCCCCTGTACACACCCCTGCACACGTTCCCCTGCGCGCGCACACACACACACACACACACACCCCTGCACACACCCCTGCACATGCCCCCTGCACACACATGACCCGTGCACACTCCCACTCTTGCCCCTTACCTTGCATGTTTCACATGTTGGGGCATGAGCCATATTTCATTTTAAATATCTTCCCAACCAGTGCTTCTAGAACAATTGCTGTGAAGCAGCTGCAATGCGGGACTGGGACCTGGGAGCTGGCTGTGCTGCCCACGTCAGGGCCACTGTGCGTGTGAAACCACAAGGGAGACGGCACTTTCCTGGAGGTCGGCGGGAGAACCCAGCTCTGACCCACCTGACTTTTCTCAGTGCCTACTCTACATCAAGCATTTGCCATGTGTGGATACACACGTGGTTTCTACATAATTCTCACCCTCAGGGAGAAACGGTTTTGGGCTTCAGATACAAAGGGTCAGCGACACAGTGGGGAAGGAGCTGCCCCAAGGCCTCAGGTCAAGTCCTCCCAGCCTGCGTTGCCGGCTGTGCATGGGCAGTCCGC
Source organism: Rhinolophus hipposideros (assembly GCF_964194185.1). NCBI lineage: Eukaryota > Metazoa > Chordata > Mammalia > Chiroptera > Rhinolophidae > Rhinolophus > Rhinolophus hipposideros. Next base: position 756,889 of record NC_138062.1, read on the forward strand.
TCTGGTGGGGGTGAAACGGTGTAGCCGGTGCCAGGAGCTCCTGGCCCTAGCGGTAGTTTCCTTCATGGGCAGTATTTCTGTGATACAATCAATGCGTCTTCCTCAGGCGACGTCAGACACCTAAAGAGAGGTGGCCTGCCGAGGGATGAGGAGGAGAACTGAGCACTTCTGCCACCGCAAACCCTTTCCATCTGTATGTTGTCACCCATGGAGAGCTGTCCACACAGTGCTGACTCAAAGGATTTGCTTGCACCAAAGAAAGAGGACTCAGTGACTTGTCTAAGAATTCATGGCCGTCTCCACTGCTCAGGAGACACCCACCTCTGCTCTGCTCGCAATGACAAATGAGCTCTGTGGGACTCCCAGCTGCACAGCGGGCGTGTGTGGGGCACTGGAAGGGAATGACAGGCCGGCAGGCAGCTGACGGTCTCCAGGAATGACATCTATGGTTGCGAGTGGAATCGGGCCTTCCCGTTTGTTCCCCACAGTGGGCACCGTGGCGGCAGCCTGGGTCTGCACAGCTGTGCCCACAGGTTCCTGGGCCTCTGTTACAGCCACTGACCCAGGATCTCTCAGGGGAAGGACCCCACACATGCATCTTAAAAAGGAGATTTCTCGGGGGTTTTCTTCTTGCCACAGCTGGGGAAGTGCTGTTCTGGGAGCTCAGACCCCTGGAGTCTTCCGAAAACACAGCCACACCAGGCCGGAGGATGTCTGGATGTAAGAAGCTTAGCCCCTGATGATGAATGTGGGTAAAGAGAGGGGTGATACTATGAATCTGTGGTCCTGGGAACCACTGAAACACACGCTGAGCAAAAAATGCCCCCAGAAAACAAAGTGATGCTTCCATTTCTCGTTCTTGGGCCTGTCAAGATTACAGGAAAGAAAGAATCTTCCAGTATGCCTGCAGGAGTGAGGCCATCCAAAATCAGTAGGCCCAAGTGTGTGCCTCCCACAGCCTGAGGCTCTGACAGATGGACGGACGGACGCAGTACCTGCTCCCTTTCATCACAGGGTAGGTGGTGGTATCACTATTATCGTCACTCCCCTGGGGAAACAGAGCCGTGCTCACATGGGTCTTCCAGACCACACTCTCCAGAGTGCCCTCTGGCAGCCCCTTTCCCTGGCTCTCCTTCCTCAGAGTGGTTGTTTCCTGCATGTGTGATACCATTACACTGTTGTCATGTTCCGTAGTCCGTCATCCCATCCTCTGGCCTCCTACACGAGATTTAAAAAATTTGTATCATTAAGATGTACTCTTTGTGCTGTAAAATTCTATGGGTTCTGACAAACTCATAGTATCACATATTTACCATTCCAGTGTTACACAGGAGGGCTGGACGACCTTTAAAACATGACCTGTGTGTCACCTCAGTGTGTGCCCACCTGACGTCTCGGGCAACCACTGATTCTTTTGCAACCATCTCTAGAATTGTGTCCTTTCCAGAATGTCATACAATTGCAATCACAGAGTATGTACCTTTTTAGACTGGCCTCTGTCACATAGTCACATGGATTTATGATTCACACATGGCTTTTTGTGACTTAACAGCTCTTTTTCCTAATTGCTGAAAAGTACTCCATCACATGCCGGTTCACCCACCCACCATTTGAAAGACGTCTTGGTTGCTTCCAGTTTGGGAATGGCTTCAGCTGCTGTGAACATCCTCATACAGGTCTCGGAGTGGACATCTGAGCACCCACCTACTGACGTGCATGCTCCATCGTGAGAGAAACCGCCCAACTGCCTTCTGAGCTGGTGTTTGTGTTCCCAGCCACAAAGGAGGAGAGTTCCTGTACATCCTTGCTGGCCATTGGTGGTGTCAGCTCTTGGCTGCTAATCAACCTAATGTGTGGCAGTGCTACCACCTCGCTGTTGGGATTTGCCACTCCCTAATGACGTGTGGAGCATCTTTTCATGTGCTTATTTGCCATCTGTGTATGTTTTGGGTGAGGTGTGTGTTCAGATTTTTGCTTATGTTTAAGTTGTGTTTGTTTTCTTATTGTTGACTTTTAAGAGTTCCTTGCATGTTTGCGATATAAGCCCTTTATCAGATGTGTGTTTTGCAAATATTTTTCTCCTAGAGTGATGGTCTTTTCATCTGTTAACAGTTTTTCCACAAGCAAAATTCTTAATTTTTTCTTTCACTGATTATGCTTTTGGTGTTGTATCTAAAAAATCATCACCAAACCCAATGTCACAAGATTTCGCCTCCTAGATGAAGCTACAGAAGAAGTACTGTAGCTTTCCATTCTGTATATAGGTTTATGAAGCATTTTTACTTAATTTTTGTGAAAAGTGTGAGGCCTGTGTCTAGGTTCTTTTTTGCACATGGATACCCAATTACTTCAGCACCCTTTGTTGAGAAAGTAACTATTCTCCACTGAATTGCCTTTGCTCCTTTGTCAAAGATCTATGGACTGTGTTTGTTTGGGACTGTTTCTTGGCTTTCCAGTCTGGCCCAATTGTCAGGGTACCTATTCTTCCACCAGCACCATGCTGGTGCTGGCTGTTCATGACTGGAGCCTTGTAGTAAGGGTTGAAATGTGGCAGTGTGACTACTCCAGCCATGTTTTTCTTCTTCAGTATTGTGTTGGCTATTCTAGGTCTTTTGCATTTTCATATAAACTGTAGAATCATTTTGTTAATTATGTACACAATAGCCTCCTGGGGTTTCGATTGAGGTTTATTGAAGCTACAGAACAAGTTGGGAAGCAATGACATAGTAACAATATTGAGTGTTCCAATCCATGAACATGGAATATCTCTCTGCTAATTTATATCTTTCTTGATTTCTTTTATCAGAGTTTGTAGTTTTCTGCATACAGATTCTGCATATATTTTGTTAGTACTTCATTTTTGTGGTATTATTGTAAATAGTATTTTTTAGAAATATTTCATTCCAGTTGTTCATTGCTGGATACAGACATGCAATCCAATTTCTTATGCTAACATTGTGTCCTGCAGCCTTGCTCTATTCACTTATTCAGTCCAGGAGTTTCCTGTTTGGGGTTTTCGGTATGAGCAATCTTGTCATCTGGGAACAAAGATAGTTTTATTTCTTTCTTTGCAATCTGTATGCTTTTCTTGTCCTATTGCACTGGTTCAAACTTCCCATATGAGGGTAAGGAGGGCTGAAAGAGGACATCCTGGTCTCGTTCCTAATCTTGGGGAAGTGTGTTCTATTTTTCACTGTTACATTTGCTGTCAGCTGTCGTCTTTCCCCCCAAAATAAAACTTAGCTGGATAATCAGCTCTAAAGCATCTTTTGGAGCAAAATTTAATATAAGACACAGTCTTATTTTACTATAACATAAGACCAGGTCTTATACGATTAATATAATAATATAATATAAGATAAGATAAGATAATATAATATAATATAACATAACATAGTATAGTATAGTATAATATAATATAACATTGGGTCTTATGTTAATTTTTGCTCCAAAGGATGCATTAGAGCTGATGGTCTGGCTAGGTCTTATTTCCAGGAAACAAGGTATGTTGCAGATGTCCTTTATCAAGGTGAGGGAGGCCACGTCTTTTTCTCTTTCCCAGTTTTGTTGAGGTTCAGTAAATAAAAATTGTGTACATTTAGCTTGTACAATGTGATGTTTTGCTATATATACATATTGTTAAATGACCACCACAGTCAAGCTAATTAGAGTATTTACAGTTACCTCCTCTTTTTGTGCTGAGAACACTTGAGCTTTTCTTTCTTAGCAAATTTCAAGGATACAATACGTTGTTATTAACCATAGTCATCATGCTATACATGAGCTCCCCAGAACTTATGTATCTTATAACTGAAAGTTTGTCCCCTCTGACCAGCCTCTCCCCTTTCCTCTTACTTCCCAGTCCCTGGCAACCACAACTCTACTCTACCTAAGAGTTTGACAGTTTTCTTAGATTCCACATGTGAGTGAGATCAGCAGTGTCTGTCTGTCTGGGTCTGGCTTTTCTCACTTAGCATAATGCCCTCTAGATACCTTCATGTTGTCACAGATGGCGCTATTCCTTTCTTCATTAGGACCTTAAATATTCTAATATTCATATATATATATATATAATCTCTAGTAATCTGCAGACAAACACTTATGTTATTCTCATATCTTGGTCCATTTGAATAAATACCCAGAAATGGGATTGCTGGATTATATGATAGTTCCATTTTTAATTTTTTGCAAAACCTTGTTGGTAGAATGTTTTATTTTCTCTCCATCTGCAGCCTTTTTTTAGCACTCTCACACAGTAGTACTATGTTTTCTCTGCACTATTGCAGCTTCTCACACAATGGGGGGGATTCCCTGGGAGATGGGCTTCTCTTCTGTTAATAGTTCACCTGGGTTACAGGGCTCAGTGTCTGTATGGGGATGTGGAGAGCTTTTGAAGTTCCAAAGCTCTTCCTGCACCAGATTCAGAGCCCATATGTTTCAGCAGTTCTGTTTACTCCTGCAGGGATCCGCCCAGATAGGTGGGGCCAGGGGCGGGGTGAGTTGTGAGAGATGGCCCAGAGCAATGGCGGCGACCACCACAGCCAGTCCCGCTTCCACAGCTCCCTTCCCTTTGCTGGAACTAGTTGGGCTGGGAATCTGTGTCTGCGGTCCACAGTTCTCAGAACAGCAAATATTCTCTTCCTTTGATCTGACACTGCTACTCTTCTGTTTCTAGCACCGGGCAGGTGGGGGCGGGGTGAGCTCTGGGAGGGTAGGGAGGGGCGGCTAGTCTCAGTGCCTAAGGCTTCCGTTCTCTGCTCGGCAGTGAGGGCTTAAACCACCGATTTCAGCCCTCTTCCCTCAGTCTTTGCTCCGAGGTCTGCCGTGAGCGAGCGTTGGGTTCAGCGGTTTGGTATGCTGCCCCCTCAGCCCTGTGGGCCGTAAGCGGAGCCCTAGCAGTCCAAGTCCTTCCCTCTCCCGCAGCTGCGGAGGATCCGGGAGCAGCGGGCTCCGAGCACTGAGCTAGGTCTGTGTCCTGCGCCCGCGCGGCTCGTCTCCGCACTTCTCCTCTCCCTCCTCCCCCGCTCGCGCGATTCACCCACCTGGAGGTGAATTCAGTAGAGGGCCTCTTGGTCTTGCCTGTCTGCTGTGCAGGGAGTCCTTTGTGGAGTTATTGTTGTCCGATTAGTTGTAAATTCCAGGGGAGCTTTACAGAGGCTCACTTCACGCCGCCATTTTGATGATGTCTCCTTCCAATTTGTCATTTTGTTTTAACGTGGATGAGGTGCTGTAGGAATTTAATGTATCTATATAAATTAGCTTGTGGTAAATGGTTTGTAACACATCATTTCTGCATCTCCAGGAACCACGTACTGGTTGCGAGGACTTCCTGTGTGTTCCTTATCATTTGTGATCGAAAATTCAGTTTTCTGTTCCTTTAAACCTAAAGAAGTTCCAATTTTTTGCACTAATGCTGAAAGCTTGTACTTTAGCTACAGTAGAGTTTCTTTTTTTTCAAGTAATTACGACCTGAGCAGTTTACAACCCTGGGATTACTCTCAAGCAGCTCCTATGTGGGCTGGGAGCCCCAGCTTTTTTAAGTGTAAGAGAGGAGAAAAATTCATTAATTTGTTCGTTCAAATAGAAGGAGCTGTTGAGCTTCCACTGTGTCCCAGATACTTTTCTAGGAGACAAAGAGACAAAATCCCATCCTCACAAGAAATAAAGCAAGGCAAACTGTGATGTGGAGACAGCACGTTACATTTGACGTCTTGGATGAGATAGTCAGTGAGGGCTTCACTGAATCGGTGACTCGATTTTGTGAAGAAAGAAGAAAGCGAAGGAGACAGCCACTTAGGTTTCTGAGGAAGGACATTTCAGGCAGAGTGCTGGGGCTCAGGGCAGGCCAACCCACGTGGCGTATTGCTTACTTTTAATAATTTACTTTAAAAGCAGCCGGTGCCAAAAAGGCATTCTGACTCTTCTGTGCCTCTGAAGGCAGGAACGGGCCCCTTCCCACACCAGGAGGAAAGAGAAATCCTTATCATCAGGCAGAGGGGATTCAGGATGAGAAGCCAGGATTTACAACCTTGTTACTTGTTACCAATTTACTACCCAAGCCTGAACTCTACTTATGTCCTTACTAATGAAGCACCCGAACCTGAGTTTCTTTATTTTGTCAAATCCTCATGCATTTACTGTTTCTGCATCTAAACGTATAAAAGCTGCTTGCTTCGGTCATTTTTTTGGGGTCCCATTTCTGAGATCTCCTTACATACCTACATATGTAATTAAGTTTGATTTTTCTCCTATTAATCTGTTTCATGTCAATTTAATTCTTAGGCTAGCCAGAAGAACCTAGAAGGTAGAGGAAAACTTTCTCCCCTAAAATGGTCAGTAGCAAGTGTAAAGGCCCTGAGGTGGTCATATCCTGGCATGCCCAGGCAGAGAGAGACGACAGGAGCCGCCTCAGGTTGCGCTCGGAGGTCAGTCAAAGGACTCTGTTTTCACTCTGAGACGGAAAACTTTTGGAGGGTTTGTGCAGAGAAGTGATAGCTCTGACTTCTGTCTTAACAAGCACATTGTAGCTGCTGCACTGAGAAGAAACAGAAGCAAGACGAGCAGAAGCTGAGGCCAGTGAGGGGACATTCCTACTGTATTAGAGAACACGACAGTGGTGTGGCATGGGAGGCAGCTGGGGGGCGGAGGAGTGCTTATGTTCTGGTTACCTTTTGGAGGTAAAGCTCATAGGATTTCAACCAGAGGAAACAAGAAAGACACCAAATTTCTGTTTGATCCAGGAGGTGCCAGTTCTTGAGATTGGAACTAGTTGTCAGGGAGCAGGTTTCGGCAGAGTATCACCAGCTCAGGTCTGGACGTTTATTTTGAGATGCCTCTTGGGTCTACACTGTAGATTTCAAGTCAGGCAGTTGCATACCTGTGTTTGGAGATTAGGGGAGCATTCAGGCTGGAGGTTTAGCTGAATCATTAACATAATTGAACGCCACTGAGATTGGATACAATTATCGTGGGGAGTGAGTGAAGATAGAAAAAAAGAGTTCCAAAATTTAAGTCAGGTTGATGAAATGGGAGCAGTTAGAGTGGGAGGGAGTGTCTGCAACTGCAGGAAGAAAACCAGGCGAATGTGTTGTCTGAAAGATGGGAGAAAAGAATGTTCCCAGACGGAGACAGTGGACAACCGCTAACCGCTGCTGAGACAGCGGGACACAGGGACTTGGTCCTTGGCATTTGCATGGCGGTTGCTAGTGAGTTGGGGGACTGTTTTGTGGTGTGTGGGCACCTGGTGGGTTTAGAGGGAATGGGAAGAAAGAAACTGAAGACGGCCCTCACCGGGTCCTGAAGAAAAGACATGGGCACTGGTGGAGAGGACAGTCCACCATAGATGCCATGACCCGGGACGAGGGGCGTGTGGCCTGTGCTGGAGCAGCGACCTTCCATCTGCAGCAAGAGCAGCGGGAGCCAAAGGTGGGACCGGCGTGGGAGCGAGGCGCAGCCCTCCCTAGAGTGGGGCTGCGGAAGGCGTGTTGGGTGCAGGAGAAAGGAAGCCTGCACTAGTGGGCAGGGGGAGCCGCGGAATGTCCAGGAAGGCAGCCTGGGGTGGGGGGTGCATGGGGGTGGTTGGGGGTGTAAGTAGGCTGTGGCTTTCCAGGTGAGTGGGGAGGGGGAGGACGCAAGGCTGAAGCTCTAACCACTGGGTGACGGGCTCATCTAGGTGAAGCCCACTGTCATGTGTTGGTGGCTGCGTCTGGCACCGCCCCCGCCCGGGGGTCCCCCAGGTCCCGGCATCGGGCTGGAGGCAGAGCGTTGCCGGCCTTGAACAGTTCACCCTGCATGGCCATGTCACTGCTGCAGGAAACATCGTGACAGTCCTCTGGTGAAGACTGAGAATGGGATAAACTAAAGTCATTTTACATGGAAACTGCAGCTGATCTTCCTTTAACAAATCAAAGGGCACCTCACAAAATTTTGTGGTTTGGGTTCGTTTTTATGGATCTCAATTTTCTTATCAAAACGGAATTAAAATACTTCTGGGCTCTTTAGCCGCACAGGCCCAGCAGGAAGTCAGCGGCCTGAGTGTACACATGACCCAGGAGTACTGGGGCACCTCGGTCTGAGAACCAAAATGCCCACGGTGCCAGCAGCAAAGTTGAGAGTGAAGCTTTTGGGGTCGGGGCCACACTCTCCTCAAGGAGACATGGGCTGTTCTGACTGCTGCCATGGCCCACAGGACCAGTGTGGCTGACCCTTTTCAGATGAATTAAGCCAGAAACCATGACTTTTACATGAAGTAGAACTATCCAATTTTAAAATGTTGGCGGCAATAAATGAAAGCTAAAAACATTTTATTTTTTTTATTTATTTATTTTTACGGACACACCAGAAATTTCAGTTGTAAAGCATTTGTAAAAACCTTTAAAATGCTAATCCTGGGGTGAGATTACTACTTAATCTCGGCAATGTTTCCTCCTAGAGACTTACTTCTGAGAACTGGCTCTGCTTGGTGGAAAGTAGGAACACGTGACACTTTGTGTGGCTGTCCCAGGCCCGGTGGTCTGACTGTCACGTCCTGGACACAGAGTCTGCTGTGCTGACAAAGGAACTGAGGGAAACGCCCTACAGGTCAGCAGATTTTATTTACGGAAATCCCTCAAAGGTTGTGCTTCTTACGTTCACCCTTGCATTATATTTCATTCTTTTATTTATACAGAGATTCAAAATTTCAGTTACTTACAATGAAGAGTCTGAGCTTTTTCCTAGAACAGACTGACTGTCTGTATTTCCTGTGCCCCACTTTGGCTAGAGGACTATCTCATTTTCCCACTGAGACATCTGGTTACCAGTGTATCCTCAGCATTGTGAGCAAAACTAGACAGAACAGCTCATGGTAAAAGCGTTCCATGCTCCCCGAGAGGGAATAAGAGCAATGGGCGTATAAAGGTGAGCAGCCAGGTGGTTACAGCTGCACCCCTTAATGCTACCTGCCTGACAGTCCTGCAGTACCAGAGCCCAGCACCTCTGACCCTCACAATATCCTTGCTAACTGGCATGTTTTCTCTCATCAGACAACCACGGAAACTGAGGGAAGAGGCAACGTGCTCAGTGTCGATGGCAGGCAGCCCTGGCCTTAGTGCTGGGCCACAGCTCAGCAACGGCTCGTGCCCACCTCTCCCTCCCTGGCCTCACACGTGCTTGGCCCCCAGCTCTGGCCGCCAGACAGGATACTTCAGTGGAGACACAAGTAAAGGTATGTTTTCTAAACAGTGTGGTTGGCGGGACAGGGGAACATGACTTCACAAGTACTGGGAGAGGTCAGAGCATGAATTTTAAAGACTAAGAATTATGTTGAAGAGGTAGGGGGAGAATATTCTGGGTTAGAAACACATGTGGTGCTTTCAGTAAACGGGAAGGGGCTGAGTGTTCTGACCACTCTGTCCAAGCTGGGCGGGGCTGACACACTTGCCTGTTTACTGAAGATGATGACACTGTCATGTTTTATGGTTAGATTAGGCTGAAAATGGAACCAGCAGCCCTGAGAAGGATGGGTTGGAGGAACGTTTAGAAACTTTGCAGACTCTTACCTGTTTCTAACTTACTTTGCTTTCAGACCAGTTTTCCTAGGAGGGAATGTTACTTTGTTCATACAGTAAATGAAGCTGCCATCACCACAAGTCCATCCTTAAAAGGCAGCTTTTCATCTTTACTGAGAAATAAGTGGTTAAGACCTAATGAGACCAGAACACGCACCGTTGGCATGAGGTGGCCTCAGGCATGAGTGTGGTACCTCCCCCGAAGAAAGAAATGGACGCATTGTCAGCAGAAATCACAAATTTATTAACTCTTAAATATATCAATCAGTCATTTACCATTATGGCAAGAAATATATACAGTGTCCCATGGTAAATTGCAGTGTTTCAAAATGATAGAAGGTAATAAATGTGAAACCCGATCGTGGTGGCGAACAAAGCACAATTTCCTGGAGTCCTATGGAGACAATGTGAGCTACGGTGAAACATCAACACCACGTGCTACGTTAAAAGTGTAAAAAAAAAAAACCCACTTCATACTTATGTTTTAAAAATACATGTATGCCACGTATAGCCGTTTCACAAAAAGGTAGCAGAAAGTAAAAAGGGAAAATGAGGCCATTACTTCACAGATCTCATTGGCAGGTTAACATGGCTCAATACATTTACTGTATTTATTTATTTTAAATATATATATTGTTTTAAATTGTGTAATAATTATCAGAAAAGCTTCAATCCGTCTACCGTACATCCACTAGCAACAATATCTAAGGCGATTAGTAATCAACACAGAAGGGTGAAATGAGAGAAAGGAGGGCTGTTTTTGCTGTTTTTGTTTTTTGCTTTAGGACAGGCTTCTGAGGTTGCAGATCTCTATGGTTACTGTCAAAATAACGCTGGGGGAGGTCCATGCACTACAGGCAGCGAGCAGCACAGAGAACAGGGGGGCGTTCCCTTGTCTTGGTTTTGAAATTGGAGCATCCTGACTCCTTGCAGGAAGATGTATACTCTGACAAAAAGGGAAGCTCAAAAAGCACAAGTAGCAACGACCAAGTTCAAAGCACATATGAGAATGGAAAAGCTGGCGGCCTGTCCAACTTCAGAAAACCAACCGGGACGCGCAGTGTGCGCGTGCGCACGAGGTGGTCACCCCGGCAGTGCTGGGCCTCGGGTCACGCAGCCCTAACGCCCCCCGGGGCGACAGCCTGGCAGCCAAGCTTGAGCTTAAGCCAACTGAAAACCTTTCAAGTTTTGACACCATTTTTGTGGGCCCTGCAGACCATCGAAACTGCAGGCTGTCTCCCTCTGAAAGGCCTTGGTTTTCACTTTACCTTCATTATGCAGATTTCACTCTTCTCACACACTACTAGACAAAAGGAAAAAAGTAGAGAACAGGCAAAAAGGGAAGGAACAGGATAAAATGAAGAAAACAGCAGATTTGAGAAAGGAATAAAAATTTCAACCCAGCGAATTCAGCAGAGCACTGCCAGCACAGCAGAGTGACAAACGCGGCAATGACCTGACCGATTCAGTTCACAGCCGGGCCGATCGACAGGATGTCACATGGCAGCGAACCACCCGATTTCGCTTCCACAGCCACGTGCACCCTCTTCCACTGTTGAACAGCAACAAAGCTTTTAGTGGAAAACCACCCATTTCAACCACGATCACACCAGGAAACTGAAGTTAGTTTTTGCCCTTTTTTGTTGAACAAGCAAAAACAGGTTAACATCAAAGAGTTTTTAAAAAGTTACATTGCTCTCACAAACCGTCCTTGGAGAACAGTAATGGTGAAGTCTGTTAAATCTTGGCAAAAAGAAACTGGATGAACAGGTTGTACTTGGAGTAGGGTGGAACTTTTGTGTGGCCCCCTGTTTGCATGGAACACCCCCACAGCTGAAGTGGAAACGAAGTACAGAAGGAACAGATGACAAGACGCGGCGTCACATGTGCACACATTGGACCTTCACGCCTTCATGCACTCACACAGGCATGAAGAGGGGGGCCCAGGTTCCCGTCCAGACGCCTGGAGACGTGAGGCTGAAGTGGCACTGTCCTCATTTAGCTGCAAGGAGAAGGAGGACAAGTTACACTGTTCTGCAAAGTCTCGTCACGTTGCTTCGCCAAAAGGACCTGATCACTCATCTGAGTAAGAGGTGAAAGTACTTAAGAGATCTTGCTTGCAGTTGTTAAAGGTACAATATACAATGTTAAACAGACAATATTCACATGGGAAACCAAGGTTAATGATCTGTCAATTTGTCCACACAGTGCTAAGCTGAAAATACAGCCAGGGAGCCAGGCTTCAATCACAAGATTAGATCTCAGTGGACATTTTAAGCATTCCTGTTTACCAGACACATTAGCGAATGGACATTATCACTTGCTTGAACGAGGCTAAACATGGAAATGCATCCTTAGCTTCTGTCATTGTTCCCAGACTCGATGGGATGGCAAACCTAGAAGCCCACTTCACAGGGAATGTAGACTTAGCCGTCGGGACGGTGTGGCCCTTCTCCTTCAGCTGGAGGACTTGTGTCTTGACACAACAGCCAGAGCAGCTCCTTCAGCTCTGAGGACGCCCAGGGCTGCGAGCGGGAAAATACCCACAACAGAACCACCTAGGCCCGAGTCCTGGCCCAAGTTAGAAACAAACCTTAACCACAGCACAGGCTCGAACTGAGTTACAGTCAACTTCCAGTTACCCTCTGGAATCACCCAGTTTGTGTTTTGATCCCGAGCGCGACCTCCTGTGTTCTGTCCTCAAGGTCAAATGCCACGACAGGCAGGCAACGAAAGGCCACATAAGCCTTTGCCACGTGCGTGTCAGGGACTGCAACCTCGTGGAAACCAGGAGGATGCCCGGGGTCCCGAGCGGGACGTGAGTTGGGTGTGGATAACTGAGAGCTGACGTAACCGACGTCTCCTGTGAGACCTTCAGCCTGTGTGGAAACCCCACGTCCCGTATGCTGGAGGCAGCTCTTCTCTGCGCTTGTCCCTTTAGAAGAAGGGCTGTGCTGCAAAATGGTGCCACACCTTAGCCTCGTGAGCTCATGCAAAAATGCTGTGAGTTTCCAAAGACCCTTTACGGTTGTCACTGAGTAGATGGCAGGGGACGATACCTGAAGGGGCAGGAAACCAGCCATGCAGCGTTCCAGTCACCAGCTCCACTCCCAAAGTGCCCAGGGCAGGGTGTTACTTACAAGACCCACATGGGAAGGGCTTTCGTGCCTTAGATGTTTTGCCACAAAGAGGTGCTTCCTGAGAAGTTTTCCTTCCCATTTGGAATACAGGAGGGCCTATCAAGAGAAGCCCCACTTAAGCCTCCTGGCAAAAACTGACGTTTTCTTCAGCAGGCTCGATCCCATACATACTCGGGGAGCTGTGGGAGCCCTAACCCCCCAGGACTGCAGGAACCAGCCCTTCCTGCCACAGGAACAGGCAATGTGGGCCTTACCTCTGGGGGTAAAAACACACACTAAATGGGCGTCTTCATTACTATTCTGTTCCTAACTTCCTCTTAAGCACAGCTATTGTCTTCAGAGTGAATGTCAACCTGTCTTCTGTTGTTTTCCTTGTTGACCCCCTTTTTACAGATCCACCTGTACAGCAGGTATTTGTAAGGCTACAGAGAAGGCCTTGTAAAGCCCCTGGGGCACATAAGTAAGCCAAGAAGCGCTGCAGCGTTCTCAGGAGTGAGCTTCACGGCCCATCCCTCCCCTAGGTACAAACAGGTGGTGCTGCACCTGTGCTGAGAGAATCGCCACTTCCTGTTAACTGTCAGCCTTATTCCCACTGCTCCCTCGACTCCAGGGGGACCCCGACTCCCTCACCCCCAACCTCTGCCCAGCCACGCTAATGTGTTGACACTGGGCCCGCGTGTGGTTCCTCGAGCTTGGACGTTTGCCCTGTGTTCCTTCCAGACCTCCAAGTTCACTCCCACTGTTGCCAACGGTCTGCTACCCTGGGCTCACCACACGCCGCTCTGACGCTGAGCACTGTCTTTACTGTATGGCTCTTCTGTCTTTGGGGTCGCAGAGAAATGGCTTTCTAAACTTGCATACACGTCACCCCCATTTCATCAGGCACAAGCGAAGCATCTCGGTGTGCAACAGCATTTGTGTAACGACTATAGGAGCACACACATAGCTGAGGTGCAGTAACAGAGACGCTTGAGTACCTGCATTTTAAGTGCTGTTTTTATAAATTTCTCTGGCCGTAGATGAGCCCTGGTAGATAATCCATGAAACGAAGCTCTGCTATCATACTGCCATTTTAGAATCCCCCGTCTGCCTGTTGTGACAGTGAAGTCACATGTGCTTTGCCTTATTCCATGAAGCCGGCCTGACTTAACCCTACGAGACCCTGGCCTGGCTAGTCCCTAGGTGACACTGCCGTGTGCTGCAGGACAGGTGTCAGCCTGCACGTGGCCGCTCGGGTGGGTGCTGCCAGAGATTACAGACTGCTTCTCATGAGACATCTCTTCCCGCCAGTGTTAAATGACACATGGCATACCATTACCAGTGGGTAAGTGACCGATGCTGAGCCTGGACACACTTACTTGATGGGGACGGTGGGCGACCCCGAGCGATGAAAGTGGACGTTCTGCCACTTGCCGTCCCGGCGGTGCCACACGCGTGTCTCTTCTGACTGCATGGTCTTTGGCATCCCGCTGCCGTCCATGTACTGCGTGAGCCGGATGTATGCGATGCAGGCGGCATCGTCACCCACCAGGTGGACGTGGGGATTCAGGATGATGGTGTGGATCGGCTTACTGCTCTTGGACAAAGCTGACAGGGAGCAACAATGGAAATGGAGCTTAGTTTCAACGTCAAGAAAACATCCATCCATCCATCCCTCCATCTCATACCATCCATCCATCATCCATCACCTATCCATCTCATACCCACCATCCATCTACCATCCATCCATACATCCATCCACCCACGCACCTACTAATTATTCACAGTAACTGGGTACCTGGCACTGTGCAAAGGACAAAGGAAAAGAGAAAGGGCAAAAGTAGATACAGCCATTATTTTCTTTGGTTCCCTTTGTACACAAGCTGCTCTAAAAACTGGGGAAAAGCTGGACAGATGTACTTATTTATAACGTGGGATGGTTGGAAACGGAAGTGTAACACAAATGGAGGTGGAGGAGGCCTGGTGCAGGTGCTTCCAGAGATTACAGACTGCTTCTCCTGAGACATCTCTTCCCGCCAGTGTTAAATGACACATGGCATACCTGTCCTCTGAGGCCACTAGACTCCTGTAACCTGACCTGAAATACCTCAGTCATCTCTTTGAAAATGAGCTCCTGAACGAAGCACTGGGCAGCTGACAGGCTATCCTGGGGTCTTGTCTTTGTGAGTTGGTGACATACATGGGACAAGGGGCATATACTGAGCGTCAGGCACGGAACCTGCAGTCTCCAGCATGGGACCAGCACGACTCTGCCCTGTCTCACTCTGGGGTTCCCTCATTTAGTAGAGTCCCCTCCCTGGTAGCCCGGCTGTGGCCAGCCAGTCAGCAGCCACAATTCTGTGCTGGCCGTACAGCCGGGTGTGTCCTGCAGCCCTTTGCTTTCACTGGGCAGCCCAGGCCGGGCTCTGGCCTTTGGTGTTTGGATAGCGGCTGCCCATTGTAGTTCTCCCAGGACTAAGAGACACAGAGATGCCCACTCTGAGGTCTCCAAGACAGGCAGGCTGTCTGACCTCCTAAGTGGACATGCTTCCTGTTCTCTGAAGGGCTCTAGGACCCCTGTGCTGCCATCACAGAAGACAGAACGCCCACCACGAGGAGCACACGTCAGGGATGTCACAGGGGGCAGAGCGCATCAGCTCTCTCAGGGGACAGAAGATGCCGCCAGTGGCCGAGAGGTCACTTATGGAAGCTCTCAAGGCCCATTTCCTGTCCAGTTACCTGTTGGCTTGCAAATGCCCAGTGCACATGAGAAAAGTAATTCCTGGGACACACTGTGACAATCCATGCCAGCAGACTGCCCTGTCACAGCCTGGGGACCTGACCATTACTGTACTCCTTATGCTCGAGCCCCTGGCACGCATCGAGCAGACGGGGGGAGTGGGGAATGCAGGGGTTTCTGTCCACACTTTCCAGGTGGCCTGAAGGATTCCACACGAGTTCCTGTTGTCACTTTCTCTGAAATGAAGCCTGTCCTCTGAGGCCACTAGACTCCTGTAACCTGACCTGAAATACCTCAGTCATCTCTTTGAAAATGAGCAGGAAGTAGGCTCAAAAGCATTCCCCACTGTGGAATGTTCTGGCACGCTGTGCCCTTTTGTATTTTTTCATGTATAAACAATGTTTTATGGGAACTTGAAATAACACATTTTTGGTAACGCATTTTGCACCTTGTATCGTGTGTTTACTGGGACTTATGTGGGGTGTATTCAGTTAACATTACTTTTTATGCAAAGTCAGATATTTTTCAAAACATACCAACACTTTTAACCCTGTCATCCTGCCACCACCCACACGATTTCAAATACTAAAAATTCTCATTGCCTAAAAAGAGCCAAAGAATCTGCAGGTTTGACAGACATTGCAAGGGAAGCTGAAAAGGCACATTATTCACTTTAAAGTAACTGTACCATTTTCAAAGTAGAATCGATGAAAGTCCATCCCTTCCACTAGATTGCCCAAAGCTTCAGGTTCAAAAGCAGTTAGGCCTGGGTCACAGATTTTTCTGCAGGAAAAGAAAAATCATGAAAATAATAAATGAGTTAATGTTCTTTGTTGTTTCACACATATCCATTTGATTTACCCAACAGTCACTGAAGGAGTCTCTAAAAACCAAAGACCCCATGTCTATCGTAGGCTCTGGGAAGGCAGTTTGAGGAGGAGACTCTAAGAACACTCCCTGCAGAGAACTGACGGGACAAAAAGCAAAGGTAACACAGCCAGCCCCGTGGACAGAAAGGTGCAAACCGTAGGTGTTTCCTCTTAAACATTTTGACCTTTTCTTTTCCAAGGTGAATTCTCTAGGATTCCCCAGTCTTTTAAATGCTGTTCAAGTCTAGGTTACTCTCCAGATCTGCAAAGTCAAGTCTGGCTCGACAATTAAATCCTTTGGGAATAGTTTCTGACACCTCCTATGTTCATGACAAACATCCGTATTATGATCAATTGGAAAGCAGGTGTCACTTCCTACACTTCCTGGCAACATTCATAAGACAATTAAACTTGTGTTTAAAGTTTATTTAACTTTTAAAATAAAATTAATAAAAGGTTCAGATGCAGAGATTTGTTCTTTTTAATCCTAGTTTTGATTCAACAAAGAGACACATTGTTTTAAATATGTGTTCAGATAACAGCAATGGGTTTTCTTTGCATAAACTTATTTGTTCAACAAAGAATTGTTCAATACCCATTATGCAGTAGAAATTCTTTGAAACAAACAATATGACACCAAATTAATTCCAGGATAGAAATATTTACGAAGTGCTCGATAAGCAGGTAACAAACGTGCACACGGGGCAGGAGAGATCTAAGAGAAAGATTTGTGCAGGGCTCTAGCGATGAGAGGGAGCCTTTCCGGAGGGTGTAAGGTGGCGGGCGGAACTGACTCAGGGCTGTGCAGTACGGCGTGTGTGTGCGCGTGTGTGTGTCACAACGGCTCCTGTTGACACCTGAGCTGCGCAGACACATGCGAGTCCCATGGGAACACAGGGGTGAACAGCTCCCTGGGCTTGCGGAGGTCATGGTTAGGATTCTCAGAGATGGTGACGCAAAATCTTGATTTGAACAATTAGTGGAAGTTCACAAAGGAGATAAAAGGAGCCCAAATGGAAGGAGTTTGGACTGTTTATCGATAGGATGGGGCGACACCTAAATTTCATATGGAAATTCCCTGTTTGGAAAGGAAAACATTTTAACTGTTCAACAGAAATACAAGTTTCAAAAGCTTAACTCACGGCAGTTCTTGAAAGTCCTGTTCACAGAATGTGGAACTGATGTTGTTCAGAATACTTTTAAAGTAGAAAATGCTTTGAAAATAATCACCATGGTTACTCTTTGTGATCAAGAAAGCCTTAATGGGGGAAAGGGCGGGGGGCTCGAAGTTCGCCTCAGACTTCCTGGTGGGCAGGTGTTTTCAAGCTCAAAGTCAAGCCTACACAATGTCTTTCTAAGGAGGAAGTGGAAGAACAGGGTTCCTATGGTAACAGGAACTCATTCTGCCAGGGACTGTCACTTCCTCTGGAAACGGAACGGCGCTCGGCACTGGGGATACCAGTGTTTAGTCCCATCTGGGCACAGACACCACCTGAGATCACGGAAGCACAGTCTTTTCCCCAAACTGTTAGTCTGTTTTTTCTCGCGTGTGCATGTGTGCCGCACGCATGTGCCTCTCTCCTGAAACAGGCTTTGGGTTGATAACAGACTCACAAGCTGCACGGGCGTGTGTGTACTCTGGACAGTGTGGCAGAGCCGTCTCAGGACCTTTTCTCCCCAGAAGGCTCTACCTGGCAGGTCCTGAGAGGCTGTCCCGGCCCGGTGCACAAAACGGGGACAGGCCAGGGCCTGCGCCA
This sequence comes from Rhinolophus hipposideros, assembly GCF_964194185.1. NCBI lineage: Eukaryota > Metazoa > Chordata > Mammalia > Chiroptera > Rhinolophidae > Rhinolophus > Rhinolophus hipposideros. The sequence continues at coordinate 774,922 of NC_138062.1, forward strand.
GCGAGGGCCCCGCGGGGGCGAGACCAGCAGCCAGCTGTGCTGTACTTACGTGTAGGCCTCAAAGTCCCCGCTGTTGATGGCTTCGATCAGCTGCTCAGTGACCTTGATGATCTCCTGCTTCCGCGCTAAGAGCAAGGACACAGAGGCGGGTGAGAGCACAGGACGGAGCCACACAGACGCCCGCCCAACAGGGGTGCCGCTTCCCGCAACAGGGGGCAGCCACTGAGACTTGCCTCATGGGGCCTCGCCCACCCCTGCCACCCACTGCTGGAGCACGAGCACCCCCGTGGCCTGGCTGTGCCGGCCGGCGAGCACCCCTGTGGCCTGGCTGTGCCGGCCGCTGAGGATCCCCGTGGCCTGGCTGTGCCGGCCGGCGAGCACCCCCGTAGCCTGGCTGTGCTGGCCGGCTGGGGAGGAGCCTGCCTGCACGCCAGGCCAGACTCACGCCCTCAGGTGACTCCCAGCGAGCATGAGCACTTTGGGGCGCTCGGCCACCTGCTGCTTGCTGGATAGTGACAGAGGCCTGGAAAGCCCAGGCTGTATTTTTAATTCGTTCTCATTACCTTTAGCATTACATTTTCTGTAAGTATTTGCATTGTTTTATTGTTCAGTTCAACCTCCTCTACAAGAGGACACCACCCAGCGACTGCCATCAGTCCAGGGAAGTGGCCCCACGGATAAGTGGCATGCGTGTGGGCAGCTGCTCAGATGGCGTCCCCGGAGCTGTCGCCTGGAACCCCCACAGGACTCGCTTCCGGACGCGACCAGCACAGCTGTTACCAGCTGGCTCGGCTCACACTGCTCACTGGGCCTGCCTTTTCCAATCACACCCTCTTCTGCGTGCCCCCGTGTGTCCCTCCCTTCACGAGTGGGTGCCTGCTGTGTGCCACGGCCACCTCAGTGGCATCACCCCACTGCTGGCTGTAGGTCACAAGCACACTTTTCTCAATGGGGCCCGTCCTCCTGCTAAGATTAAAAGGTCAGGGCCAGGAGCACGTCTGCACCGGTAGCCCACGTGTGCAACAAGACAGAAGCACACGTTTGTGAGTCTGAGCACCTGAGGTGGCGGCCTCTTCTTGGCTTCAGAACACTGTTCTCTTATGCATGAAACATGGATGAAATGCTGTTAAAACTAAATGTCACTGAAGTTTGTGTTAAGAGTGTTGTGACCCTTCTCAAATCGCTGTAAGCCGGGCGCGTCGCACAGTGGTCTCCACCCTCCTCACTGAGGCTGCCGTCTGCACGGAAGCAGCTCAGGTCTGCGCCCAGCTGGTCACTGATCGGAGGCCGCTCTGCATTTTTAATGAACCTCATCTTCACTGAGAGGAGTTTCCCACGAACCTAAACATTCACGTTCACTTTCAAAACCCCAGGTTTTCCAGGTTACTATTGTCCTTATTCAAAATAAATGCTCTGCAAATGTAACTTGACGTCACTGAGATGACCTTGTAAAAACATGAGCTGTCCATCAAATGGTTACTAAACTGTGAAGGTCAGTGATATTCAACCCCCCCTTAGGTCAGATCAGGAAAACAAAACAGGGTTTCTTAGCTCCTACACACATCAGACGCTTCCTACCTTGTTCACTGATGGTCACGATAACACATGTGACCCCAACTCACACTGCCAGCATGTGGTGGGACAGTTCTGGAACAGGGGTGTGCCAGTGGCACATTCTGGCAGGAAAAGAGTCATGTGTGTGTGGCCTCCAGGGAGCACGTAGCAGAAGACGTGCCAGCTGACCCCACTGCGGAACATAGCAGACCACGGTGCAGGCGCTCACAGACCAGAAAGTGTGACACCCACGCCTGCTCCCTACCTTAAAGCTCGTTGAAAATGAACGGCTCCTCAGTTTGCTGTCCATGGCCCCAGGAACGAGCCATGGTTTAGAAAAGAAACATACAAAACTAAGAAGGAAGAAAGCGACAAGCATAACGTCGCTCCCAGAGCCTCACGGGGTGGCCACTGGGTGTGGAGAGGGAAATGTGCAGGGTCCCCTCACGGCAGACGCTGCTGGAGCTGCCTTCCCACAGCAGGTCAGGGCTGCTGGTGGTGATGCTGTCTCCCCTGGCCCTGTGGCCACGTGCCAGCTCTTCCAGGTTGCGTGCCACCCGGCGTACTCTGTCCTCAGTCACAGCAGCCTTCTCTGGGCTCTGCTCCAGGACAGCGGTGCTTGAGCCAGGGCGGTACTTGAGGCTGCCCTTTCCACAGAAGCAGGGTGACTGCCTTCGCTCGCGGCCACGGAGACTGTGGGTCACGGTGGCACATGACAGCTGATGCCGTGGGGAGAGCAGAGGGACAGTGAGGGTTTGATGCCAGCAGACTCTGTTCTCGGCAGCACTGAGGTGAAGGGACAGTCATTGTGCTCGGCCTGGATACCCACGTTCTGTGGGGAGGGGCTGCTGGCATCTCCCTTCCGTCCTCCTGAATACTAAGGAATGGCCACCCCAGACCAGAGTGAGGACAGTGTGTGATGTGGCACTGTGACACTGAGCTGACGTTCCCTGAATAGCTGGAGCTTCTGCCAGCCCTCAGTCACAGGAACCGATCACCAAGTAGTTCTGGCTATAGAACAAGTGCCCAAGCCACACCCATGGGTCCCCAGGTGGTCTCTGGGGAATTCCAGGTCCCCATGGGGAGGGACGAAGGAGGGGGCACGCTCCACATTCAGTAACTCCCCCTGTAAGCGCACATGAGGATGGGAACATGGTTAGGTTCAAATTCCTAGTTTTTGGCTCTTTCATTGTTCTAAAGAGGCCTGGAAGGGTGACATAAGAGGGAGGATGGTCCCAGGGCTGTAAAGAAAACGAACCCTGAAAAGCGAGTCCTCTCATGACAAAGCCATTGGCTTCCACCTGCTGCAGCACGGCCAGCCCTGTGTGGGACGCGGACAGAGCTGCCCCTCTGGTGGAGGGACTCGCAGGGGCTGCTTGTGGGCCCCTCCTCAGCAGTGGTCTCATCACAGGGCCTCAGCCACCAGCATGCGTTCTCTGCCTGGCCTTGCCATGTTTCCGTCCCTTTCCGAGGCTGTGAGGCTGGCTTCTCCCCACACTCTGCCCCTACATCTTTCTCCATCATCTACATTCCACAGCCCGACAACTGCCACATTGTTACAGTGGTACCTCAGTTTTCCAACGTAATCCATTGCTGAAGACCGTTCGAGTGTTCGAGTTATGAAACGTTCGAAAATCGAGGCACGGTTTCCCCATAGAAAGTAATGGGTTAATCCATTCTAGACCTTTAAAATCAACCCCTAAAACTGTAAATATAGCATGCATTTTACTATCTAATGATACCATAGATCCATAATATTTATGGCATTCATAAACCGAAATGTTCATCAACGGAGACGTTCGAAAACTGAGGTACCACTGTACCTCCTTTCCAGACCTTTCCTCCAGATCAGTGTGTCTGTGCCCATTTTGGCATCTCTGGGAGGCTGTCTTGAACGCAGGTTGAACCCAACACCCCTAAACCGAGCCTAGAAACTGCCAGCACCACACACCTGTGTGCCATTCGGGGTCTCCTTCCTACGGATTGAAAACAAACCAGGAGCTGGTTGACTCCTTCGCCCGACCCCACCCTCCCTCTCAGTTCATGTGGATTCTGCCACTTCGTCTGACATCCACGTCTGGCCTCCTTCACCATCTTACCGGTACGGGCCCCGTTTCCTGTCCTGGGTACATACGGAGGAGAGCCCTGAACCTACGACCTAGAGGCTGCAGGTCTGGCTGGACCCCTCGAGGCTCCACCACTATGTAGGCGCCGCCCCCCAGGCCTCTCCAGCCACGCCACTGCCCCCGCTACTGGGGCCAGCCCTCTCGCTCACCGCGCGTGCTCCTGGAAGGCTGTCCCATCTCTGCCTCCATTTCCCATACCACCTCTCAATTCAACTACTGTTTCAAGGAGGGGCCCCTGACCCTCATTTCAGGAGCGGTCCCTGGGTCAGGGACTCACGCGCTTCTTCCCCTGCTGTTTCACGCTGGGACCCTTGCACGTGCACATTTACTGTGCGTCCTGCTCCACCAGTCTCCTGTGCAAGCTCCACAGTGGACCCCTGACCACTGCGTCCAGCGCAGCACGTGCACACAGCCTGTGTGCAGGCAGCACGTGACTGAAGAGCGTGTCCAGGACAAGCTCAACTGCTCACAGGCCAGTAGCCTTCCCAACAGGGCACGACGTTTAAAAATGGTGTGCTGGCCCTTTAAAAACTAGCAGTGACAATGGAAACCACAGGCTGAGGCAGCGCAGTGTTTACAGACAATGGAGAAAATGCCCTTCAGCTCCTCCAGCACCTCCCTTCCTCCCCTGAAGGAACCCGGTTTGATCCCGTTTGACCCGCCTTCTCCTCAGGGTTCCTGCGCTTTGGGCCAGTTCCGGTGGTGCCCCAGGTCTCTGAGCTTGTCACCGGTGATCTCCTTGGTTCCTCTGGCTCTGACCACCTGCTGAAGACGGCCACACCTCTGACTGACCTCAAACCTGTCTGGGCTCCAGGCTCACCTTTCTGGCAGCACTCCAAGTGCACCAGGGGTCCTGTCACTCAGGCCTCAGTGCCCCAAATGGACCCCAAGCATCTTCCTTGCTAAACCCGCTGTCTGCCATGCATTTGGCTGTGGCACGCGATGCACTCATTGCCCACACCAAAGCCTAGACGCCTCCTTTCTGCTCAGTGAGCGCCTCTCGATCAGCAGCTCATCTGGCTCACGTGGGCCGTCCTCCATCTCTGCTTCTCTGAAGTCCCGGGCGCCCCTGCTCTCCCACCCCTGCACACCCCTCTCTGTGGCACTGAAGCCCACACTTGAGTGCTCTGTAAAGGCCTCCCTGCCCTGCTGTCCACTGTATCTCCTGACACTCTGTCCCCTGGCGGTGGGGGTGCGGGGCACAGCCATCCCAAGCGGCTCCCCTCCCAGCTACTCCTGCCTATTCTGTCTACTCCTCTGCCTGGAAACAGCATGTTGTGTCTGGACGCTCCTTCAGTACTCTGCTCCAGTGTCACCTCCTGAGTCCCCAGGCTGCCATTTATTCCCTCACTGAACTGTAGCAGAGGTGTGCCATCATCACAGTCACAACAGAAATTCTGACATGTCCTCAATCAGATGACAGGTGGAGTGGGGGAGGAGGACAGAGGATTCATCAGCTGGTGGCCAGGGTGACACCAGCAGGAGACAGCTCAGCTCCTGACCAGCTTGTCGCTTATTACCCGAAAAGGACGGTGGCCCCCAGATGCCACCGCGTCCCAGATGGTTGCCCACAGGAATCCAGAGTCAGCTCACACACCTTCCTTACTGTCAGGCTCCTGTGCTTTACCTTCTTCCAGCTTCATATCTGCAGATACTGCAGATTCTCTCAAAACAATTTATATCTTTCTTCCCCAAACTCTGTGTATGAAAACCCCATCAGCCCCAGGACAATGGACATGTCGCCTTCTCCATCCACCTCCTGCTGTGCTGCAGGCTGATGCCCCAGGCCTGTCCTTCTCACCAATGCCCAGGCCTGTCCTTCTCACTGATGCCCAGGCCCGTCCTTCTCACAAATGCCCAGGCCTGTCCTTCTCACGGGTGCCCAGGCCCGTCCTTCTCACAAATGCCCAGGCCTGTCCTTCTCATGGGTGCCCAGGCCTGTCCTTCTCACGGGTGCCCAGGCCCGTCCTTCTCACGGGTGCCCCGGCCCGTCCTTCTCACGGGTGCCCAGGCCCATCGTTCTCACCGATGCCCAGGCCCGTCCTTCTCACCGATGCCCAGGCCCGTCCTTCTCACGGATGCCCAGGCCCGTCCTTCTCACGGGTGCCCAGGCCCGTCCTTCTCACAAATGCCCAGGCCTGTCCTTCTCATGGGTGCCCAGGCCTGTCCTTCTCACGGGTGCCCAGGCCCGTCCTTCTCACGGGTGCCCAGGCCCGTCCTTCTCACGGGTGCCCAGGCCCGTCCTTCTCACGGGTGCCCAGGCCCGTCGTTCTCACCGATGCCCAGGCCCGTCCTTCTCACCGATGCCCAGGCCCGTCCTTCTCACGGGTGCCCAGGCCCGTCGTTCTCACCGATGCCCAGGCCCGTCCTTCTCACCGATGCCCAGGCCCGTCCTTCTCACGGATGCCCAGGCCTGTCCTTCTCACCGATGCCCAGGCCTGTCCTTCTCACCGAAGCCCAGGCCTGTCCTTCTCACCGATGCCCTGTTCTGTCCTTCTCACCGATGCCCAGGCCTGTCCTTCTCACCGATGCCCTGTTCTGTCCTTCTCACGATGCCCAGGCCTGTCCTTCTCACCGATGCCCAGGCCTGTCCTTCTCACCGATGCCCAGGCCTGTCCTTTCTCTGTGGAGTGACTACTTAATGACTGGGCCAATTTTACATGAATGGTACCCCATGGTTTTATACTCTCTTTCCATGCTGCTGTCAATGAAACTAACTCCTGGGTATAGTTATTGTCTAAGGAAACATACAAATTAGGATCATATTTACGCTCTTGGTAGGTGTATAGGAAAATATGTCTTTAACTCATCTATGTTTGGAGTTTCCTGAAACTGCATTTTTATTTCACTGGTGGACACGTTAGTTAACATTTGGAAGAGTGATTTCCATTATTTTGGCTTTTAAATTCAAACCCACGAATGTTGTAATGCATGTCATAATCTATAACATTTTATTCAAACATAAGACCTGGAAATCACCAAAGTTATGTTGAAAAAAGTATTGTTCACTTATCCAGAGTAACCTTTTCCATAATGTTCAACTTTTCAGCTCTTTAGCTGCTATAGGCCATGAAGATTAAAACAAATTAAATTATTCAAGCCATCTTTTTATTTTGCTCTATAAAAACTAACGACTTGTAGTTTCAATGCATAAATTGTTAATTGGAAAAGAAACGTTGTGACTTGTTGTGGCCTCACAATAAATGACTGAGAAATGCTTCAGAACAGAAAACCTAGCACTGGGGTCATTGAGCGTTAAGTGAAAATATGTTCAGATTTAAAAAAGCTTGTGAGGATATCACTGGGTCACAAAATATGGCCATATCATTTCCAAAAATGACCCTGCTTCTGAAGATGAGACAAAAATATTTACTTCTTTTTAAAATTAAGTGAAGTGCAAAATATTTATAGATGTTCATAAAAATGGCTTCGATATAAACAAACCAGGTGGTTCCGGAGAACAGCTGCTCACAGGAGAGGACGCAGTCCAGCCCCACCAGTAACTGGGGAGTTGCCCGCCGCCCGCTGACGTGCATATGCCATTCATAGCACCCCCGCAGCACTGAGCATTCAGGATTAGGACGCGTCAGCAATCAGGTGCGAGGTGCCACCTCCGGCTAAGAGGTGACGACATGGGAAAAAAGGTTTAAGGAACTGGTACAGAGATTCATATCCACTGCTGGACTTGAGATGAAAGCTGCAGTGCCCTGGCCTCCAGGCTCACACACTGGCATGAGCAGCGAGAAGCTAAGCGCTCCCTGGCGGTGGTGGCAGGGAGGGGCTCTCACACTGCAAACCAAGGGGACGGCAAAGCCGTCTTCTCCCAGGAGAGTCAGGCTTGGGAACGAGAGGATGAGGCCCAGGATTTTTAAATATTTGGGAAGTTCCCTTTTGCTTTTTTTTTTTTTTGGTCATGAAGGAAATCCAGCAATGATTCCCACGAACCCCACCAATCAATTTATGTGACACTGGCCAAAACAGGGCCTGTACGTTTCAGGTCCCAAGTAAAAGTGATCTGAGGGTCAGATCTCTGTCACACAGGACGAGTTGGAAGGAGGGACATGCTCAGGAGGGCACAGTCGTGCAGCCGAGAGGGTGGCGCTGAACAAACTTCACTTCTTCTACATAACTGCTTTCACTCCTCTAAGGGAAGCTGAACACTCGAGCTTAGTACAAAAGGGGACTCAGTGCAATCTGTGAGCTTCCTCACAGCTACTTCCCTGGACAACTCAAGTGGTGACAATGACCATGGGTGCCCCTGCAGGGCGAGATGTAGGAGGAGCCCACCCTGTACGCCCCACAGCCCGAACCTGTGACTTCTGCAAGGAGACCCAGCAAAACCATGCAGAGCAGGGTGGCCGTGGAGAAAGAACGAGGCCAACTCTAGTCACTACGATGAGACGTTATTCTGCCTCCACAGTTATCGAGCCCTGTGGGACATTGTAAAGTCTTTCTCCCTGTTTTCAGGGTCACACAAGCTGACAGCTGAGCACGCGTCACCCCAGTGTTGCCTCACTGGGCAGTACAAGTCTTTTAACTATAAGAAAGTCTCACCTTTTCCTAAGTGATAAGTTCTTCCACCTACCCCCTCTCTGTTCCCCTGGGGAGCCTGCCAACGACGAGCAGGGTGACCCGTCACAGCATCCTGCACTTTTGAGCTCATCTGCGTCTTTAGCAGCTGCAAACAAAAGAGCCGCTTGTGCTTTCCTTGCAGGTTGCCCCCCGTAGCCCATGAATCACTGAATCCCTGTGAGTGGGGGAGGCAGGGGGACAAGAAGACAACTCGGGAAATGCCGCAAACCCAGTTGCACCCACACAGTTTGAAAGAACCAGGGCATCCACAACCAACAGCAAATTCGGAAGCCAGTGAAGGAAGGTCACAGAACAAAGGATGAAGGTCAGGAGTGAATTTCCTTAATTTGGACAATTCTGGGCCGATGCCAGCGTCTCCCGGTAAATGCACTGCCCGCGTCACTGGCACCACACACAGCGGCCAGGGCACTGGGCACGTAGGAGCCGCCCGCCTGCCTGAAGACCGCATGCGTCTGACGTGTCAGCAGGACACGGCAGCGGCAGTCTGGGGACACTCAGTGTTGTCACAGCTTGGGACACTGATTCAGGTGTGCAGGACACAGCCTCTTTTCACCTCTCTCTCTCTCAAAATGACGGAAATTCCCATAACTCTTCTGATGTCCCTATGGATTTGACAGGGAGAAGTGACTCGACGTCCAGGACCAAAGGTCAGTTACAGCTCAGTCAAAGCTCAGTTTAGGAGGGTGAGAACCCCTGAGACGGCGTGGGGACCCCAGGGAAGCCTGTGAAGGCTGTGTCAGAACCCGCACAGGCAGGTCCCGCACATGGTACATGACAAGGGTCTCCCCAGTGCTGCTCACAGCTGCTCACGCCAGAAAGTTCTCGTTCTGACCGAGGAGACCCACTCAGGCACAGGTGTTTACACTCATCCCAGATGTTTTGTTTGTCTATTTACCCTGCGTAACTGGTAACGCCACGTCTCAGTAACGGGTCACATATTAAGTAGCATTATTAAGCTCCACTCCGCTTTTTACTTGTAAGGTTACGAAGGACGAGTGTCTGTCTCTTGATGGGAGATATAAGTTCACCACCTTACTTCCTACACTGGTCAAAACGCCTCCTAAATCACGGTCATCTTCCAAGAGAGCTGTCTTTTCTGTCATCAGAGACCATTTCCTTTTCAGGGGCATTTCACCAAAGCGTGGGGGTCTCTCATGGTGCCTTAACTGTGTAACATGATACAGCGCTGGGCTGGGCACGTGGTCCTGATGAAGTGGGCACAGGGCAAGCAGGCCGCACCCCCGCCAGGCAGACCCACTTACGTCCCCATGGAAAGTGTCCCCGTCCACACTGAAAACAAGTGACACTGCATAGCGGAATTTCTTTCTGTTCTTTCTCTTCTAATCTGAAAACACAAAGTGGCAATGGGTTTCTGTCTGTTATCCAAACGCTGTTGGATGATAACAATCTCTTTGTAACATTTGCCATCTATGTTTTGCTAGATAGGCGTTCTGAAAGCAGATGTAGAGATGTCAATAAAGAAACCAGTGATGCCGTGAGGAATTATTTCAAAACAAACCAGTAACTGGCCTTTCACACTTAACCTTAAGCTCCTATCTGGAGGCGAGTGTCCCTCTGACGGAGCGCCGACCTGTAGCCACAGTCTCCATGAGGGACCGCGTCTGTGACGGGCTGGACGCCATTTGCCTGAGCGGGTTCCGTGACCTGCACAGATGTGCTCCCTGCAGCTGTGGGTGGGCTACTCGCAGACAGTAGGGCTGCAGATTTTCCTGTTACTCGCCACGGGGACAATCGGGACACAGTTAAAAGTGAGCCAGTTTTTCAAAACACTTGAAAACATCCAGGGGAAAGGATCAGTTGCAATGAGCGAGTCACTAGTTATAATATATTATGTTTAATTAAAAATAAAGTAGGTTCTGCACTCAAAATCTTAAGGGCTCAAACAAAAGGGACTTAATGTAAAAACCTTATCATTTAATTCACTAATGTATTGAGTGCCTGTTATGTGATGCCATGGAGGCAAAAACTGGATTAAAATTATTTAAAATTCATCCCACATGAAAGGAATAGTGTCACCTTAATTAAAACAAAAGTGTTGACTTCAGTTTTAAAGCAAAATGAATTTATTTCCTGCAGTTGGGCAGTTTCTGTTATTTACACATGTAGGTCTGTTGGGTTCTACCTGTGGGTCTTACCATTACTGATCTACCCACATGTGTAAAATAAATGGCTTAGAAAATAGAAGCAGTGATGCTGAAATTAAAACCAAACACAGCTCCCTTTCGACTGATGGGCCCTGACTACTGACCCTCTGTGCTCCTTCCACTCACTCAGTACAGAGCGGTCAGAAACAAGGTAAGGTCCTGAGTAGCTACGGCAGCTGGCCACCGGGCCCCTACAGACACCTCTCTAGCCCGCAGGCCCTGTACCGCTGTTGTTATTGTTGGGCTGGCCACGCCGTCACTTCTGAAGGGAAATGCTGAAGACTGTGCTGTGACTGTCCCACTGCATGACTCAGTGTGCAGGGCCGAGCTGCACAGCCGATGGAGGGCTGGATTCTGACGCCAGAGCACACGCTCCACCGGGCCAGTGTCTTACTTTTTAAACTTGCATTTCCTATATTTTTAACACCTAATTATGGGGGCGGGGACATGTGGACAAAAACCTCTGACGCTAAAAAGCTGCGATGCGATGCTAAGTTTCAGGGAAGTCTAATCTCAGGACGTGGCCGGCTGGTCTCCACTGGGCTCCTTCCTCCAGCACTTAGGCACTTATCATTCCCGCGACTGCCACACGCTGTGAGGACACTGCTGGTACAGCTGTGGGGGACACAAGTCTCTGCGGAGAAAACACCTCCATTCTAGGAGGGGAGGAGAGACAGTGAACAAACACGGAAAATCACTATTTCAGAGGCTGATAAACACCGAGAGGAAAGCAGAGGAGAGGAGAGTGGGAGCGCTGGATGTGGGGGGACGCAACGTAGAACCGGGTCACCAAGCTCCGAGAGCGTCACATCTAATCAGACCGAGAGACATGTGGAGCCTGTGCCAGGACGCAGCAGGCTGGGGGCGGCACACACAGATGCGAGGCGGGAGCAGTGTCCTGAGGTCCACCAGGGATGAGTCAGAGGGTCCAGGGCAAGGCAGGAGGCGGCCTGGCCTTTCCCCCCGTTCTAATGGTGCTGGCAGCCAGCCCGGGGACAGGGCGGACACGGCACACACTCTGACAGGTTTGGAAAGTGGCACTCTGACTACTGCGCTGGGAACAGCCTCTGGGCAGGTAATGCCAAAGCAGCCGACTGCTGACGGCCCCGTCATGCCAGTAACAGAGGCAGAACAAGGTGGTGCCGTAACCAGGCTGATGGACGTGCGTCAGCGAGCTGCAGGCAACTTCCAGAAGAACTGCGTGTATTCGGAAGGGAGGACCCACAGGATTTGCTAAGGGACCGGATGTGGGGGGCAAGCAGAACTGAGGAGACAGAGAAAGCTATAACATGACCCGGGAGTGTTAACGGAACTGGAATATGACAGTCATGTCACATTCGATTGTCACAGTCATGTGTGAACGTGAATGTATGGAAACAGTCAGAGATTTGCCTGTGGGACAAGTGCACTTGTACCAAACAAAACGCGCGGACAGCACAAGGGAAAGAGGGGAACCAGAGAGGGACATTCTCCAGAGGTGTGAGCAAGTGTGGCCACTACACAAGGACCATCGCATCTACAGCGTACGTAGCATGAAACTTTTGTAGAGTTTTTATGTTTATTTTTCAAGAAAACACAATTGAACAGATGGGAGTGTTCAAACCCAAGTGTTGTTTGTAAGTTTTCTGTTCTAATCTGAGGAGATCAGACCAAGCACCAGAGGTATTGCGTGTCGCAGACTGCTTCCTTAGGGTACCTGAGTGCCACGTCCGCATAGCTAGTGGGTATGACGGCTCAGGGGGCCATCGTGTCACCACAGCGAAGCAGACCACAGCAGGCCCAGCAGCAAATCAGTCTTTTTGTACCAAACATGGTGCTTATTTCCATATCATGACTGGCAAATTCTGCTTAACAGCACTGGCCTAGGGGAAAATGTACCCTGTTACATGTCAAAAGAAATAAGACTACTGACTGCACTAGGCTTTAAGGACATTTACTCATGGACACTGCAAGAAAACTCCTTTAACACAGAAGAGAACTGCAGTGCAAACAGGGGAAATGCACCAGCAGACGTCACTTCACAGAAGACGACAAGGCTGAGAGCTTCTATGAAACGAGCCTTCATAGCCTCTGCCTAGTTTTCCAGGTCTGGCACATAGCAGGTGTTCAATAATCTTTAGGACACCTGGGTGAACCCAAATGTTTCGTGTAGAGCTTCCCCTGTTAGGATCTCCACGCGCTGCACACCCCTGAACTGTTCTGGGCCTGCTCACGTGTGCCTGTGGCATGTCACGTGGCCTGTGTATGCTTAATGCACGTCATCCCCTGTCTTAGAATCATCTGGACACTGGCCAGAAACCAAAGGACAAAATTAGGTTGTTGCTCAAAAGGTGGGCAGCAGGACGTGAATACGTGGCCTTGGAGAAAGAACACGGTGGCCGTAGCCGCTTGTTAAAGGGAAGCCTGGGAAGCTGTCACAAGGCCCTCAGGACACTGTGAGCTTGGAAAGGAAAATGTGATTGTAACCAAACACCAGAGGTTTTTCTGAAAAAGAAGATAAAGGATATTGAGATATAAAATCTCATGTTTTCATTAAGTCTTTTGGATGTTTGCAGAATTAAATAGGAGAAATGGCTAAGTCATAGCCTCAGAGATGAAGCACACACAGAAGGCTTAAGACGAGCTCACCAGAACAGATGTGGCGCCTGCAGATGGCACACACTCACTGCACATTCCTGGAGGAAGAAACAGACCGCCCAGAGCCCGGTCAGGAACAGCGCCCAGCTCGGGCCTCCTGAAGCCACAGGCCACCCCCACGCTCCCCAGGCCGGCCCCTCGGAGCAGGAGGTCCCGACTTCCCACAGCGCCTGTGCTCCTTCTCTGAGCGCAGTGGCCTGTCTCCCTGCCCCCAGAAGACGCCTGACCAAGGTCCTGTGCTGTTGGTCCCCCTCCTCCCTCCTCAGGTATTAATTTTGCCTGTGTTCTTTGGCAGCGAGACCAGGGAGACGCTACCACTGGCTGAAGCTTGTGCTGTGGCACTCGTGGGGTCACGTGGAGGTTGGGTGCTGGTATGAGCGGGGACAGCCAGCAGGAGGGGGCTGCACGCAGCAGAGCACGGCAGGCACACACCTTGAGAGCGCGTTGAAAGTGTGGTTTCAGCCGCACAATAAGGTCACGTGGGGGTAGGGGTGGGGAGCGTGTGTGGAGCCCATACACGCTGTGCTTTGGGTCGGGTTAAGGAACGGACGGTCTCCATGAGCTCCTACGCGTTAGGTCCTGAGCTCAGCCCACGGTCTAGCGGAGCGGCGGGGTCAAGAACACATCCCAAACCAGCGGCAGAGTGACAGCAGAAAGACAGCGCTCCCAGGCAGGAGCGCGCCTAGCCGCCGGTCGGAGAGGTTCCCGCACGAGCAGACCAACAGCCTAAAAATACTCTGAAAACACCGATGACCATTCTCTGTGCCACCTGTCCTGCAGTCAGGACGATGGCCGGGGTGATCCTCAGAGCGTTTCGAGGCCACAGCTTCCTGCTGTCACGCAGGGTTTCCGTGTGAGCTGCCCGAGGCGGCGTGGATCATAGAGAACACAGTGAGGCCTCGCGTGTCACCCGTGCCTCATCCGGACACTGACCACATCCACACACGTAACAGCAGGCAGACACTTACGTCACTTCTTCACGGACTTCAAGGGAAGAAGCCACAGCACAGAGGGCTCACGGCCAACTGGGCATTTCTTTGAGCTCAGGGTTGGGCTTTTGTTGGTGTCGACACAGTGCAACTACAAAGGCTGACGCCTCCCAGTCTGGGGTCCCGGGGGACACGGGACTGAAGGGCTGCTTCCGACAACTGCTGACCTCATCTCCCTTCACACACACACAAAGTACATACTGTCAGGTGTGAGTGGCCGGGCTGCTGTGCACACTGACACCCACAGCGGCCACAGGGCTCATTCTGAACCAACACTCAGAGAAGAGTCGAGGGAGCTGGGAACGGCCCTCCTGAGCCTGCTGTGGTCACCAAGCAGCAGGCACTCTCCCTGGATGCTGGTATTCCAGTTTCATCCAGTTATTCAGACACTCAGTCTCTCCAGTGGATAACAGGTTATTTCCTCTTTCCAATTCTTGCTCAAGGGAAGATGTAAAAATCATATAAATACATTGCTTGGCTGAAAGAGCTAATGAGTGCAACGTACATATAAAGATGATTCTTTCTGAATCATTGGGAAAGCTTAACAGCACATATGCTCGTTTGGTTAAAACAGGAATCTCTTTATCTAATGGGGCTAGAACCAATGATTCACGAAATTACTTTAGTTCAAATTTTAGCTCCGGGGCAAGTGTGGGGTGAATAGACCTACTAAACAAAGGCCGGACACAGCTCCCACTGGGAGAGGTGAGTCAGGTCAGGGTGCCAGCCTTACGGGGAGGGCGCCTAACAGAATAAAGTTGGCAGCTGGCCGACAACTTGGCTCCGCAGCCATTTTTATTTCCTAAATTACCTGTAAGTCTCCTTGAGCTGAGAGTTCCCAGGTTCTTTCTTCTGTAATGTGAAGGCAGATTTTCAAAACTATCTTGCTAATGACACCTATGTTTATACCATTAGGTACGTAATCTCTCCAGGGGAGGTTTCATTAACTGATGGACCACTTCTCTGAATTTCTTTTATGCTTCCTTTCCTTTCATTCTTCTGCTTTCCCTATCGTGACAAGTGGCCTGTAGAAGCTGTTGCTACGGACACTGATTACAAAAGGCGAGTAAGAACTGCAGAAGCAAGTGAGGGAAAACGAGTCGCTCTAGGACGGCCATGGCCCCAGAGAGAAGGGCGCTGGGAGTGGGTGGGGGAGGAGGCGCTGAGGCGTCAGCAGGCGCCACTCACCTGGGGGGACACTGCACAGCATGGGGGCCAGGGCACATTAGGAAAGTACGCGAAAACCCACGATTAAAAGGCTGCCAAATGCAAATCCACTGACACCCAGGAGAGAAGACTGGAAGTTTTCAAAAAATAGTTATTGTCACACCCCGTTCTTGAACATAAAACTGTTTTCTAGAAGGTTTCAGGAATGTATGCAGTGCACACGCACTTTATGTTTCCTTTTGACCGACACATTTACAATTGGGTATTATGTTTCTAATATTATGTCATTACTGGTTTCAAGTCACACTATGCTCGAATAACCACATATGCACAGCTAAAACAGGGAAAAAAACACAATGTGAAAAAACCTGACCAAACCCACACACGCATTCAAAACAATAGTGATACGTTAAGAAAATACTAAGAGGAAATTCTTTTTGTGTCGTAGCACAGGCCTCGCTCCTACATTTATCAGCTATCTGCGACAGACACATCCTTTCCCGACACACACGGAAGTCCGACTGGGCCTTTCCCACCGCTGGGTTAATCGTACCTTTTACATCTTCGTCCTCAATTGTCGTGTTGGAACTCTCAGTTGACTCCTGTGGAGGAGAAAACACGTTTTAAGTTGCAAACAATGAACAGCTTCACTCTTTGCTTCTTAAACAACTGGCGAGTGGTGTTCACATCATGCAAAATTGTTCGGCAGGCTGTGTGCGTGTGCAGACGTGCAAACGGACAGACACGTGACATGGTCTGAACAGAAATAAAATGCCAAATGCCACAAACATTTACAAAGGGAGCACTCTGGCCGCCTGAGCTCGGAAGCACCGTCACCCCAGGTGAGCTGCAGACGCGGCCCACGCGTGCTGCCTCCTCTGAGAGCCACCTAAGGACGCGTTTGTGCTAAACTGCACCGTAGCACGTGCTCTGTCTGTGGCTTAGGGGACAATGACGCCATCAGCCCAAGGAATCTTAACCTGAAGCAGAACAGTTTTTATTCTCAGTCAGCACGCTTCCCTCGTTGTGTACGGCAATGCATCCGACTGAGTGCACAGCAGATGAACCCGCCTTGTTTCTCTGCAGAGACAACGCGCTTCAGTGCTAAGTGAGGGTGTGCTGGACGTGCTTTCGAGAATTCCCACGTTTGTGGTTGATCGGCACAATGGAACCATAACGGGTAATTTACTTCCAAGGACAATTAGAATTTTTCCATTAATTTCTAAGTCAGAAACTGGCCGTTACTGGAACCCACTCCCATAAGGAAAAGACAAGGCTATTTCTTTGTAAAACTACAAATGAGGCTGGAGATTCAGAAGCACACTTAAAAGGACACTGCAACAGCCAGCATTAAGTTATGTTCCTGAAAAAGGGTTTGGCACGTTTCTCCATTTATAATGGATTTTCTAGCCAAGAAATGTAGTAATGTTCGTAAGACACGATTTTCCACTTGGAGTGACTGATGGCCAGTGAAAACATTGAAAACTAGCTTCTGATTACAGCTACAGTACGTGCTCCGTGAGGGAAGAGCAGATTTTGGAAAATGATGCAAACAGCAGTGTCCTTTTAGAGATTCGATATTTAAAAAAGCAATCAATTTGTGTAACTATCAGGCAGAATATTTACACCAAAGGGACAGACTAATTACAGATGTGTCCAGAGTCTCCACCCACACAAAACCAGTCTTCATGCGTTTGTTAACATGACCTAGAGTTCAAACTTAAGCTCAACATGAAGTAAACCCATGCACTTAAGAGGAAACTAACTCACGTAAGCAAGACATAACATGCAGCGACTCTTACAAAGGACAGAGCTAGACCTAGAAGTGTCCACTCCAGCTGCTGTGCGTGGTCTTTCACTTGCTAATGATTCTGGCAAAACCCATTTTCCCGTGTGATGTTCCTGGGAGCCTTCAGTCTTTTAGGGACTTAGAGCATTTTAAGTGTCACGACTATCAATCTCATCATAAAGAATAGAGCACTGGATGGTGTTTACTTTAATGGTTTTCATATTGATAACTAAATGCTAACCCAGAGAAAAATGTGTTTTCTGACTTAAACATTGCTGATAAGAGTAAGGAGAAGTAAGACCCAGGACTTATTTCAGAAAGTCTCATGAAGTGTTTTTCCTCCCCCTGGAGCTATCATGATGTATGAGAATAAACTGGACACGTGGACTATGTTCAGAAACTGTCTCCTTTTACGCTGCAGACTCGTACTCAAGGACTGTCACTTAGTTCATATGCGTGCGAACAAGCTACAGTGGAGGGGAAACGGTACAGCCTTCTTTCAGCATAGCCACTGTCTGTTACTGGAACGCTCATGGGTCAACACAAACAAACATGTTTCACAAGAAGGAAAACTCCCGTCTTCTCCTCAAATTCATGCCAAACAACAAAACAACACCAACAACAGAGAATTTAAAGGAAAGAACAAAAACAAAAACACCATGGCAACAGAATAAACTCGAAAGCAACATTAAACTTAAACAAATACCTATGAACTCAAGTTGATTTTTTTGAAGACAGTGGAATGAGACAGCAAGAAATTCTAAAATTTCATGCAGAATACATCTAAAATACAATGCAAGACAGGCATGGAAGGAAAAATCAACCAAAAAAACCAAGTGGGCTTGCTTAAGATACACAGTCTCTTGCCGTAAAGACCTTGTTTGACCCGACTTTTATTGACTACTGATACCACTCGTTTCTCTTTCAAGATGTCATTCTTTTTTCTTTTGAAACAGAAATATGTGTACAGTTCTACATAGATTAGGTCCAAAAGAAAGTGTGCTAGATAAAGGCTAAGGGTTTTCTTTCCTATTTTCAGACAATTAATTTTGTTTTGAATATTTGATGAGATGTGTAATCTTGTTAAAGCAAGACGATGTTGATCTTTCTTTCTGAATACCTTGTTTCCATCAGGGTTGTGGATAACAGTAGTTTGGGGTTCCTGAGTGAGAACAAAATAGAGAAAGAAACAGTTTGCATTGGTAAGTATATTCGGACTGATGAGAGGCACAGCATGGAGAGAGCCAGCTGACAGGACAAACAGTGACCAGGGCTCAAGCAGTGTCCACGACTGTCAGAGGCTGCAGAGAACACGAGCCGGATGGGGGAGCTCCCGATGAGCTCGCCGCAGGGCCCCGGGACGGCAGCAGCATGCAGAGGCCTTATTCTCGTCAGCGGACAGACAAGGCTTTGAAGGACGCAGACCTAGCGAGGCAGCCACTGTTTCACGAAGGCCTACATCACACAGAGCTTTCCTTCCTTCCTCAGTGAATGGCCAAGACCACCGGACAGCAGCACTCTTGGGAGATCTCAAACTCTTTTTGAGACATTTTCCTGCTGTAGTGCTTTGAGAATCGATGATGGTGTCATCACTAATATTTATACACAGATAAATACTCTTGGAAAATCCAGAACCGTTGGACCACCCTTACAAAGGACTATCCTAAAGAAAGTATTTCAAAGTCCCTAAGAAATTCTAAGAAACTTTAAAAGGTTCTAGAACGAATCATATCTTTACTATAATTTGAGACATGATGTTGTTAAGCTCTGTGCTGATTTATACCTAAAAGAAAATTCTGTTTTGTGGAACATATACCGGGGGTGCCAAAAAATTGTATACAAGTGGATACTTTGGTCAACGTTGCTCAAGCAGTAGTTCACCATCATCAGAAGTGTCTGGACGCTGATGGTAACCACCCTGAGCACCTCTTGTAATTGCAGACGTCAAACATACCTTGTATTCATTTTTTGTTATCGGAATATATTGAGTATTATAATTTTAATACAGTTTTCCTTTCTTAAAATGTGCATACATCTTTTGCACCCTCTGTATTTACACAGACAATTTGCTCGTAAAGCCATGTTTTTCCATAATGAAAATATTATGTCTGCTATTGCTTTCCACCAGAAAATTGAAGAAATATGCCCAAATGGAAAGTAACACTCAAATAACTGATATAAAAGAGACCCATGTCCCCACACCAGTGGCATGCTTGGTGCTTTCATCACATGAGTCTTGTCCACTGAAGTCACTGCAGCCCCCAAGAGTCCCCTCCAAGCTGGGCCCGCTCTGGGACCGGCTCCCGGAGTCCTCTCCCTGCTGGGGTCACCAGCTGTTTTATTGCTGCATAGCTGCTATCTTCCTTTAAATGACTTTAAATTGGGCCTCCTGGTGAACCCAAGTGAAATCATCCCGACATTTGGGATTCTTTGAAAATAACAGTATAGAGGTCAGCAAAAAAGCAGAAACATTTCTCAAAATCATACATGGGGAAAAATACTGTGGAACTTAGAGAACTAAATTCCAGTATTCAAATCTCAGATTTTAACATAAACACTGTTTCAAAGTGTTAAACTAATGTAGTTGTTGATAGCTTGAGTCTGATTGGAATGGACAAAACTGGTCCCCAGTGGTAATTCAAAGCTCTATGCTATGTGGTTTCATTCTCTGGATGAAAGTGAAACAGTGGTAATTTAATTTAAAATACAGCAAACCGCAAACTTTAAATTTTCCAGCGCCTCTTATTGTCAGAAGGTGAGGTCTTCCAAAGCCATGCTGTCTGTTAGTGAGAGGGAACCAGGGAATGAGGTCTGCATTTACTGTGCTCTGCGATTGTCCCCTTAGCTGCCCCTGATGCCAGCAGCGCCTCACAGAAGGACCCGGGGTCCCCGACCTCGACCTCGGCAGCTGTCATCAGTAGGAGAGCTGAGAGCAACCAAAGCGCGTCCCACCGCATTCCTAGGGTCGCATGCAGAGGTGGTCGCTGAGACCACAGCTGTCAGCGTGACGTCCAACAACGAAATGAGGTCGCCCCATGTTAGAAACACACTGCTTGACAACCAACTGCCTTCACGAAATGAAAAAATGAACTTTCCCGTATCTTAGAAAGCAAAAACAAAAGCAAAACGCAACGAAACAAAACACTCATATAAATGCGTCTATACAGTGAAAGCACATGAGAGAAACGACAGAGAACAGTGAAGAACGCAGGAAGGGTTACAGAGTCCAGGAGTACCAGTGCCGGGGGAGGGGCGGTCTCTTTGGGGCTAGTGACCACGTTGGCTTTGTTGTTTATCTGTAGGTGTGCAGAAAACAGAAACAGAGACGCCTTAACCCTCGGGAACAAAGTCTCTACCTGCGGTACGTCTAGGTGGAAATGCAGACACGAAAATAAAGAGTCACTGGGGGTATTGAAAGGCACGGTGACATCATGGGAGTGACCACATCTAGTCCCCTGTTCACACACAGGGCGGGACAATATCTGTGACGTTGGGAAGACCAGACCCACGTCGGGGCTTTGGCTCGGCGGGCGGACAGGAGCTTCTCCAGGGGAGCCCAGGTCAGGTGTCTGGGTGTGAAATGAACACAGATCCCCCTCATCTCATTCTGAGCCTGAAGTCCCCACGGACCGTCTCTCCCTGGGGAGTCACCACCACTTTGCTTCGTAGGTGTCCAATTAAAAACTCAGATCTTCTGATGAAATGCAGGTTTGGTAATACACTTTTAAAATGGCAAATCTGGTCTCCTTTAAAAAATCTTCAATTATGAATGGACAAAACTGAACTCTTTACTGTATTCTGATCGTAAAATGACTTTATTTTTACAGTTGTTTCAGAGGAAAACACTATTCGTTCTGTCAAAGTTTTAACTGCTGTGGTTGACGACTGCGTTGGGTAATGTTGTTCCCCTGCTCTCACATCATTGGGTTTGACCTCAGAGAAAAAGTCACGACCCCTGTGAAAGTGACTGAGAGTCAGCAGGTACTGCAGTGGGTCCACAGACACATGGCAACTTGAACCTGCACTTGAGTTTGGGCTTGAAGAATGAAAGACTTAAAAAGTACAAATCAATGTTCACTTAAACTCACGTATGACAACTTATATTATGGTTCTCATACAAGGAAAGAAACTGACATTCATTTTCTTCCCTTATATGATGCAGGCACTTTCTCTCCTTATTACTGTCTAAAGGACTACATCCCATAATTTTCGTACAAATGTGCATAAAGAGTTAAAGAAAAACATACTGCAGAAAAATGAATGCCATGAGTATTTACCAATTCCAGCAACCAGTTGTTTGAGCTTCCTGGGGATTCTTTCCTTTCATAGTTTGTACCCACAGATCGTATTGAAACTGGCGCTGAGAAGGCCGATGGCTCAGAACCTGAAGCAGTAGGTGGTACCTTCTCCATCCCCCCCACGTCCCCCCGTGGGATGATTTGGTGTCTTATTTAAAGGAGCTCTGGTGCTGTGCTCTGTGACATGCACGAAAAGAAAGAGAACCTTTGATGCCCCTTCCTGGGAAACTCTCTAAATATTAAACCACCCATCTGTAGTTTGCATAAAGTTTCTTTAAAACTGGGCTTTAAATAAAAGTGCACAGAATTTAAGATAAAACTTGGGCAACAGCCAAGCAGAGATGAGAGACACGCAGCTATTGAAAGGGGGCTCAACTTCTGTCTCTGCACGAGGACAGAACGTATGAGAAGCACGGACAGTGCGCGCAGACAGCTGCCTAGCGGAGGGGTGTCTGGCGACACACAGCGGCTTCCTACCCGGCAGAGGGCCTACGAGTGACATGCGTGCAGCTCTCAGGCGTGTGCGAGCCTGTCAGTGGGTGCAAGGAAGGAAAGAGGAAGTCTTTATTTGTATTGGTTTTGAGGCAAGACAGTTGCCTTTTTTTCTAGGATGTGGTTGCCAGAACTGCTTTATTTGGGTACAAATGTCCCACGTGCACACCCATGCACACTTGTGTGCACGCCCTTGCTCTCCCCCACCAGGGCATTCCGTCTGGACGCCCACCCTGGACTGCGAGGCACAGCAAGTCCTGTTAAACATGAATTCCAGCAGCAGCATGGTTACGCTTCGGTGCAGACAGAAATGTTGTTAACGTAAGCGTCGTGTGGGTCTTCCGCCCTATAGGAAACCTTTAGAAGGTATGTGTAATGTTAACTAATTGGAGAATCAGAGGAGAACGCGTAAGGAAAAGGCGGGGTGGACTGGCTTTCACGTGACCACCACTGAGTGTGGGCTCAGCCACGCGCAGAACTCTGGCACTTTTGGCCCATGAGACACAGTCACTTCATGTTATGGAGGCAGAGAGTTTTTCTTAAAAAAAAAAACCTGCATCAAATCAGATCCTTAATTACCCTGACGAGGCAGAACAAGGTGTTCCTACTTCCCAGGGGTTAGCTCCATTTGGTTTCCAGGTGAAGATGCATTTCCTCTGAAGGTGCTTAGTCAGCTAAGCCCACTTCCACACTATTTATAAACCCCCGGTCGGGGTGTAATGGCGTGTCTGAACTAAGAGTCACTCCTACTTCAGTTGTCACGATCAGCACTTATAAATAATCCTACAGCGTTTCTTCACACATCAGTGAACAGACACTCATTATGTCACGGTCTCTTTAGTTTCAAGAGGAAATGGGACCTTGTCCTCAGGAGAGATCCTGTACTAGCGTATGAAGGTGTGAACTTTTACAAATTTAGAAAACTCCACTTGAAAGAAAGACAGTATTATGTGAATGTGGACACTATGTTTTTTTTGGCTAATCAGCCCTGAACAGTAAGAGTGTTACACTTTCCCCGTGTAACTGACTTAGGTAAATAAGGCCGTGGGTCCCTAGGTGTGAATTTTCCCAGGAGAAATCCGGCAGGTTGAGGTTCTCACCATCATCTGAACACTCGAACTGGACTTCCTTTTCTGAATTGACCAGTCAAAGAGAAAGGAAAGAAAAAAAATATGACCGGTTGAATTTTTAGGAATCAGAGCACGGAGAACAGAATAATTTTGTCTTTAAAGAGATGCTGTAAGTTGACTAGAAGGAAAAAGTTCAGGAAATGTTTCTATATATGGATAGTAGTGACAGTAAGTATCTCCATAGGAACGGTGCGTTCGGCATCGCTGAATGGCATAGAAAAACAGGAGAATAAAACATTTGGAAAAGCTAAACTATCACCTTTCCACCAATGTTAACTGAGAAAAAGGCAGAATCAACTGATTGCTGAAGTTGACACTGAATGCGCTCTGCAGAAAGAAGAGGGCGTCAGAGGCTGAGGAAAGCCACTGTGCACGGTAACCACAGCTCTGGAAGCTGCCAAGTCACACACACTGGTGGGGAGGAAGTGACGGGCATGGACACGCATGACAAATGATTTTCTACATTATATTTTCAAAACGAACTGGCCACCAGACTTTGGGTCAAGTTCAAAGTGTCAGAATACTAACTAATTCCCAAGAATGAGCAAGTGCTCAGGAGGCACGTCTGCATCTGCCACTGGGAGAGAAAAAGGTGTTTAAAGAAACAAGACATCAGGCAACAGTCTGGAAAGATGGCCACCGTGATGCAAGTATGAGGTGACCGTCAACCTAAGGGAAATCTCCATGAAACAAATGCACTCAACAGGAAATCAGCTGTTTTACTTTGTTTAGAAATCTGAGAAAGTC
This sequence comes from Rhinolophus hipposideros, assembly GCF_964194185.1. Lineage (NCBI taxonomy): Eukaryota > Metazoa > Chordata > Mammalia > Chiroptera > Rhinolophidae > Rhinolophus > Rhinolophus hipposideros. The sequence goes on from NC_138062.1 coordinate 798,609, forward strand.
AAAATACACTGCTATTGTCTTTTTTCTGACAATATTTCTCATATTTGTTCAGAACACTCACCTCGAGTCCGTCTTGATACCTCACGATGGAAGAAGCCCAGGGACCACTAAGACCTTCACATAACTGCCCTCACAGGGACATCCAGCCACTTTCCAGGCCCAGTGGCTAAGTTTCCATAGCAACTCCACATAAGAGTACCATTTTGTCATGATTATTTAATGTGTAATAAAACAGAAAAACACAGCTTTTTTTGGCATAAATATTAGTCATCTTTTTGTGTTACTTTATACTTCAACTTGCATTCTTTACAGGAACCATAAAAAACAAGCTGCGAAAGCTTACGCATTATATTTAACATGTAAAAGTTATCCAGCATCTGAAGTCAGAAATGGTTCAGGACACTGCTTAGCTTACCTTTACTCCATCTGGTTTCTTCAGCAAACTCTTGGCTGCTGCAAAATGAGAGTGAGATCACTTTAGTGGGCGATGCCAGAAGGCTGCGGCCAGACAACCAGACAGGTTCCCTGGGTTATGCCCCCACCCGCCAAGCCTCAAGGTCCAGGTGAGCTGAGCTCACAGGACATGGAAATGCAGAATCACTTTCTTTGGTTCTGTCACATCAAATTCGATTCTCACTGAGCTCATTGCATACCATCGAACACTGCCAGTTATGTTACTGGATTTAATTTCACCGTTGGCCGTGGAAAGGATCCTGGAAGTTTAAGTGGATGGTGCCTTTGTGATCCAGAAAGTTCTTTCAGCCTCCAGACACCAGCTTCCAGACTGTGTTACGTGTGCGGCCACATGAGTATGGCGGCCTCGTCAGTTCTGCCGCCTAAACCCTCTTTCTAGAGGTCTAACACTGATTTGTGAAAATTTGCTCAGCTAAATAACATCTTTGTTTCAATACATATTGTTGAAATCAGACCACTTCATTTCTTACAAAAAATATTAACAACTGTATTAAAAATGAAATGCTGTATTATTGACCTAGAGCAAATTTTTTAAAGGATTGGCATATGACCTTTAAAAAAAGGCACTATGCATTCTTGTAGTACCTCAAAATCAGAATACAAAGCCTGTGTAAAGAAAGCCTTTACACTGAAAACTTAAAAACCACACATTTGAGGCACACACAATGTAAAGCAAAATGAAATCTTCAGCTGAATCAGAGAATCCCCACAGGGCACTGTCTTATATGTGAGGCGCCTTTCCTGGAGGGCTCTGACCAACCCCTGCTGAACTTGAATGCACTGAAGGGTAAAGGTGTCCTTGCAATGTGCACTGCTGAATGGGCGGCACACATGGGTTCACAGCTCAGAGCCGACCAGGACCCCCGTGGAGGTCGCTGTGTGGTGGGGGGGAGTGCACCTCCCTTGAGCCACACCTGTCATCGTTTACCTGCAGCAGAACAGGATCTGGCCTCTGACGTGAAAATGCGTGGCTGCAGAACAGCCTGGACACGTTAACTCCCTGCTGCCCTTTGGATTTGGGCATTATTTTGACACCACTTGGTATAATTTTAAATTTATTTAAAAGATGCAAAAATGTTATTTTTATTCAGTCCTTAGCATCAAAGCTAATAATTTGCTGGTAACTGAGACTGTAAGAAATAGTTGCTTTGGCTGTAATACTATTTGTCTCGAGCTAAGAAGCAACTGGAAGCGAGTCCTGCAGCAGTGACCAGGGTAAGCTCAGAACCCAGGCCTTGCCTCGCATGGAGGGGACCATGGATCAGGGCAGGGCCGGGGCCAGAGGTAGGACCGCCCTTTCAATTTCTATCCATCTTACCTCATGAGAATACACTCCACAGAGGGGAGAAAAGAAGAAATAAAAACAACTCTATAACCATGAACTTACGGACAGATTAAAGAGTGTGTTTGGCAATGAAACAACGAGTGAAACACTCAGCACTGGAGGTGATTTCAAGTACAAGATGTAACGGGCTCTAAAGGGGTTTGGTGGCTGTAACGCGATGAACTTACAGAAACTGCCTTTCGTGCTAAGACATTTCAGAAACAATGTAAATTTACCTACTGGTCCTAAGTTTTTAGTTTATAAGATGCTGAAAGGAAAATGTGAGGTTAAAAAAAAAGCTTCCACACACATGTTTTAAAAAGGCCCAATTTATGCCAATATATTTAAGACCTTCATGAAACACAATTTTTATTCTGGATATTTTTTCAAGTTAGTTTCTCATTCACAATATATACTATGTACACCATGCTACCTTTTAGTGAGTCGCTCATTATTGGGGCACAGTGAAATACTAGTTCATTTGATACAGTACATAGTAATTACTCTTTGATAAGATGAAGTTGAGTCACCCATGTAAACGTCAACTGTATCACCCAACCATTTGTAAAACAGGCAACTCAACAAAGGCGCTAACAGGTCTCACTACACGAACAGCCCATAACACCATCCCTCATTGTAGCGTCACTCACTGGGCTGTCACTGTCTTCTCACAGTGCAGTGGCAGCTGTGGGAAAGCCACTTACGGTTTCACCTTGTGTGTAACTGAGTGCAGTGAGGACAGAGGGGACACCTTCATACAATCGTAAACAATCAGTGGTTTCAGGAGTTTGAGTGTTGATCACGTTTACACCATCACCTGGTGTCACTACAACAGCAGGCCAAGCAGGAGGCAGGAAGAAAGAATGGGAAGTTGCTGGATAATCGGATGCGGCAGGTTACTCTCATGGGGACAGTAGGCAAAGAAAAATGGCCGCATTCTGGGCACCACAGTGTAACAACTGTTCTGGGTCTCCAGAGCCACATGCAGGCTGCCAAGAGCAGCTGAGGGGCTGCCTCAGTCGTCCGTGCATGGGGCTCACCAACGTCTATCAACCCCGACCTGGAAAGCTGGTCCTCTGAGACCGGCTGCCGAAAAGGGCCCACAACTCAGATTAACTTCTGGAAATGACATGTACTAACGTCCCTTCTGGAGAATCATTCCTACAGTGAATAAATAGGTCAGCCTCACTCGGCCATTATTTAAAACTTATTTCTAGCACAGAGTCGTGCGGGGCACTGTTCTCACCCTGCAGTGTTACTGCACTGGGGGGTAGCTTGTCTGGGAAACGGATTTCAACCCCTTTGAACACTGTAAATGTTTTTACAGTCTAGACACTACTGCACTTTTGAGAGAACTCTGGCCTAAGAGAAGCGGGTCCCTCGATGCCCTTTAAAAATTGTGCTTATTGGGATTCCCAATGAGAATGAGACGAAAAACGTCTTCATCATTATTGCTTTATGAAATATCAGTTATAATTCTGGGCTGGGGATGCTGAGCCCAGGATAGGGGCATGTCTGCCACGCGTGGGTGCCAACGGGTGGCCCTGCCGGGAGGTGGCCAGTCACCTGCCTGATGCCCACCACGTCCAGCGAGCAACCTGCTGGCCCCACGTGGCCGAGTCCATGCCACACCCTGCCCTTTCTGAACAAAATGACAGTGCTATTCTCCTCCTTAATTATCCTCAATTCCAAAGAGGGAACAGAAGACCGGGAGCAGGGGCCTTCACACACGTACCTGAGAAGTTCCTGGTGGCCAGCATGGTTGTCAAGATGGCGCCCTGAGAGAGAAAGAAGAACAAGCAGAGGTCGCGCTGCTTGACCGGCCTTGCGGTCCTCGGCCACAGACTTCCCGGCCTCACCTGTGGTCTGGGCTTTGGTTTCCTGAGAGCGGCAGCCCCTCGTGATGGTGGCCGGTACCCAACAGCTCCCAGCGACTGGGGGGGGGTGACCACAGCTGCCCCCACCCAGCTCTTCTCCTAGTGCCACCCCATGTCCGCAGGGCCCAGGAGTGGACAGCGAGGCTAGGCCCTGAAGAGCCTTTGCAGGTCAGCACCTCACTCCTCACTCCGCCAGGCCGATCCCCACAGAAGCGCCCATGGCTCACCTTCAGCTTCCTCCTGGCGTTGAACTTCTTCAAGCAGTCGACAGTCTCCTGTCTATGCATCATGGAGGCCACCGTGGACCGTTGCTGGAGGAGGAGAAAGAGGGGCTTCACTGGGGGTTTAAGACACACGACGTTCAACAGTATCCTCAAGCTTTTCCAGTCTCGTGACTGGGGCCTGTACCCACACGATGAGCTTGCAAGTGTCCAACTGAAAAATTCCCTAGAGATGAACGACTAACTCTGCCAGGGCTGTTTGTCACTAAGACGCCCAGTCACACAGATAATATAGGTGATTTCCCCACTATCTTTGTGACAATATGTCTTTGATCGTATTTCTACTGAACTGTCTTTGGTTGACTTATTGCCTTAACACTTGACCCTTACCCCTAGAAATTTACTGAGATCTCTACATTCCCCCCAAGATCCCACGATTTTCTTAGCACGTGTCCAGAACACTCAGTCTCCGTGGGCCTTCTTTCCTACAACGAAAACTTCCTCCCAGCTTCCAAAGCTGCCGAATGATAAATAATGAGCTTTGTTGGATCTTTTCTCCTGGGAAATACTTGGTCTTGGCATCATTTTCTTACCTTCTGTGCAAGCGTATTACAATAGTTGGTAGGTGGACACTCATCCCTAGTGTTACTGTAGGCAATATTTATTCAGCAATCTGTGTCCATCAGATTTTGCTACCTGACAGGTGTTTTCAACCATTATGAAATTAACCTTGTTAAACAGCTGGAGTCAACATTCATTCATTCATTCACTTAATCTTTTTCTGCAAAGGTTATTTTAAATGCATGACAGAAATTTTAAAGGCGAGTCCGTTTTTCACACTCGCGCCTGGGGCCTTTGGCAAGTGACACTTACACAGATCCATGGGTGTTTCAGAGCTTCCGAGGCTGTGATGCGCTTGGCAGGGTTGATAGTGAGCATTTTGTTGATGAGATCTTTGGCTTCAGGGGTCACTGTGTCCCACTCTGGGGACGGAAACTTCAAAAATATAAATTTATAAAGCATTTACAAAATAGATACACTGAGTCAAACAGGGAATAACCAAATATATGAATCATTTCCTTAAGTAGTGAATTTCTACATAAATTTCCTTTCTGCATGACATCAACTTCCTTGAGATGAAATGATGTAGATAGGTACGTCCCCCACACGTACATCTACCTATATTAAGAAGAGTAACTGACACAGGAGATGCACATATACTCAATGGCTTGCATAGTCTATCCAGTGAATGTACTTTACAACTCAGAAAAACAAACTTAAGAATCTTCTAGTCCTCTCAAAGCATCTCTGCTTTGATCTGAAAATGAAAGTTTATGCCATTTCCCCCATAATTATTTGCAGCAATCCATAAAGCTGAGAAGTTGTCACAGGTATCCTTGTGCTGTCATGCCCAGGTTCCAAGAAGTACCGCACTCGTCCATACTGCCAAGCAGTAACGGCAGAGACAAGAAAACGGCTCCCTCCTGCACCAGAACCCCTCCCATGGCTACCAGGGCTGCTGCCGTGACAAGGAGCCTCAGCCTGGCTTCATTTACACATCAAAGGGTTGCTCTACTCTGCATGGTGAATCATGCACATTGTTTTCTACCTCTTTAAATATATTTTTAGTTTATATACACAGAGATGGGTTGCAATAAGGGTACCATTAAACACTGGTGTCAGAAAACCACCAAAAAGAATTCATTTTCTAGCATACATGGTAATAATAATAGATGTCAGTTCACGACACATTAGAAGTTTTCCCTTCTAATACTATTTCTAAAAAAAACATACTTCATTACAAATGTCACCAAGTGAAGTTCTTGAAGGTAATTGAGTCTCAGAACTTGTATTAAAAATCCAATTGTACCTTAATAACTTTATAATAAAGCTATTTATCCTAAGTTTTCTTTAAACAATACACATTTTAAACTCTTGTGATACACACCTCCCCCTAAATAGAACATTTTAACAGAAAGGCACTGGGGAGTTCATGAGACCTGACAGAATATAACTCACTTTTTACATTAATCCCTCTCAACTCGACATCAAGCTTTGAACTTGTGCATAGAGGGTGGACCCAATGTGGCCTTCGTCAGCCCTCACAAACACCCGGGAAGTGTCTCCAGACCCTACACACTGACTTCCAGAGGGCGGTGCGAGGTGGGGTCAGGGGAGGGGGTAGATTGTGTTTATGGTAACATTTGCCAAAGGAGAGAAATTCTAGCCAAGTGCAAAGTTCATCCGTGAAGAGAAAATAGAGAAGGACTCACTTTTCAGACTCAGAACTTAATTCACGTGTGTGTGTGTGTGTGTGTGTGTGTGTGTGTAAGCCTACTTTCAAATATTCTAACTGTAAATAAAATGTATTGGGATTGCAATTTTCAAATATTTTTCAATTGTGAAACTCCTTCTTCAAATGAAACATTGCAAAGAAGCCCGTTAGGTAAAAAACACAAAAAGCAAGTCAAAACTGACACACGGAACAATATTCTATTTGACAAAGGGTCACTGCCAGGTGCCATTAAACAATTTAAAATTATGTGGTAGGCGTTTGGGAATGTCATTAAACTCCTCATCTCTTAGTCGTCACCTCTCAAGTGAAAATCTTTTACTTTTCATATGTGTTAACATGCACAAAGGTCCAAACGTTTGGACAAGCGAGGCCTTTCCTTAGACACGTTACTCCTTTCCTTTCAGTCTCAGCAGACAGGGAGCCTGAAGGATATACAGACAGACCGCATGGACGGCAGTTCTGAGTGTTTACCTCCCTTTCCCCAAGTGAGAGGCAGATAATACAGGAAACTGCTGAAAACTATGGCTAAGCCAGCAATGAGGACATGTGGTTCTTGGTCAGCACACAGACAGCAAACCCCAGTACAGCCGCAAGTGTCACATACGTCGTAGGCTCCGGCCTTGATCTGCTGGTAGAGCCTGTGCTGGTCCTCATCCCAGAAGGGCGGGTACCCCACCAGTAGGATGTAGAGAATGACACCTGCAAGGACAAACACAACACAGGTTGTCACACAGAGAGCAGGGCACTAAGCCACACACGTCCCAGGAGAGGCGACTGGCTGCTGGGATACCCAGATGGCATGTGCCATCCACTCCGAAGCCCTGTGGGGTGGGGGTGGGGGGTGCTAAACGCTCAGATAATGTCGGTGACACCTGCCATTCTGGCCACACATTCTTCAGCCTCCCTTCCCTAAACTCTTCCTACAGGTGACATCCCGGCACACTTGTCTATTTAGATCCTATGTGATATTGCTCATTAGTAGGTTGACATTTAAAACTTAACATGTGTTATTTATTTCCTGTTAGTCATTGTGCTTTGAATCCTGACAGCTGTTAAGAGACGGTGCCTGGGCCACACATTTATGCTCTGAGCAGCCAGGGCTCTGGGGGTATGGACAACATGCAAGGGGGTGAAAATCCTTCTCCCTTCAGTGAGCTTACTCTTGAAAAACAGAGCTTTTCAATAAAACAACGAGACCAGTAACAGTACAGAACACGTTAGAGGAGACAGAACTGCACACGAAACTCAAGGAAACAAACACTCAGCTGTAACACAACCCGATATCATGTCAGCGGTATGTAAGTATTTGCAGTAAGGATCTGCTTTAACTTTGACTAACAATCTGTTTCCACAGGCTTTAACTTGCTGCACAATTGCATCTGCTGTCCCCACATCTCCTGTCCTCCTGTTATCATATGCCCATCCCCTACTTTTGAAAAACTCCTTTGCCCCGTGCAGGTCTTCAGTTTCTTTTCCAGCCCGGTGTCCGGGAGGTAGGTCCGCTCTGGCCTCTCCTGCTGGCTTTCCCTTCAGCTAGGACCCCGGGCGAGGTCCCTGAGGCTCCCTAAGCAGAGCACGTCTCCGGCTCCCCTCACCTCTTCATTTTAGGGAGAACTAGCCCTGCTCCGGCATCGTCCATTGTCCCGACGTCTTCATACGAGCCACCGTCGCAGCTGAAATGGCTTTTAAATGGTGGTTTAACCCCCTAGTCTTTTACAGCCGTCTGACACACACCAGAGTAATTGTTTCAAACAACAATCCTCAATAACAACCCAACGAGGCCTTCAAATCAAGACTGACAGTTACTTCGTCACAGGGGAGGTTAAAAAAATAAAATAAAAAAAGACCATGAAGAAAATCTCATTGTACGGGTACCTCATTTTCACAACACAAAAGTATTTTTCCATGTTTTATTGTTAGAGACTTCACTTATTTTGAACCCTTTGTGCTGCCTGGTGTCACAGACGCAGCTAGTGATCATGGTGGTGAGTGCGTGTCGGCGTTTCCATGCAGGAAAAGGCCGTCGCCGTGGGGCCCGGCCCTCAGTTACGGGTGAAGAGAATGGGCTTTGAAATGGCAGCCGACGGCACTGATTCTGGACACTTTTTCAAGAAGCAGGGAGTTAGGCTGCTTGAAAGTGAAGAAAGGCTCACAACGGAGATGCTGACCTCTGGAGGTCGCTGCCAGGCATCTCAGCAGGGCTGGGAACTGTGTTCCAATCCTCTTAGACCTTCTTCAAGAATAACTTACTTCATCGACTACTTGCTTACCCTGAGGTGCAGTTCATGTAGGAAGGTGGAGCAATCGATTTTCCCCTCTTATTAACCAGTTTTCAAAATAATGCATTGGTTCCCAGGGTCCTCCAAAGATACGGTTTCTTCTGTGTTTTGACTGCCATGGTAACACTGTGCATTTACGCATTTGAAGTGTTGGAGTCCATTAGTGTTTTTTCCTTAGTTATCCTCTAATCGTCCCACCTCTAACCAGTAGAAACCTCATCATACTGGCTCCCGAGCCTGTTCATACAAACTCAGTGGCCTTTCATAGTTCCTTTCCTTGCATGTGACAAGACAGCCGTGGGCGCCCTGCCTCTTCCTGTGTGGTCTCGGGAATGCGCCTTCCTCACAGCGTGGAGTCACTCTGTGCAGCTGCTGTGGGACCACGGCGTCCCCGACCAAGACAGGGCAGAATGAGGAGAAGAGACAGAGACAGAGGGCGGGGAACCTACACGTGAGGAGACGCTGGAGACCAAGCTGAGGACAGAACTGAGAGAGGAGAGAGCAAACTGCAAAAATTACTGGATACGGTGACTTTAGTTATTATTACATGACATTTTCAAACTATCGCTATTGAAAGTGATGCACATTAGACTATTCACGGATGTGCTGATAAGATCTTTGCACTCACCTAAATCTTCCTGGTACAGGGTGAGGGGGGCTAGTCTCCACTTCGCTAAGTTTCAGGTTTTCCAGAACAAAACATCAAAAGGCTACTTGACACAGTCAGTTTCGCACAACCTTTAATAATGGAAGCTAAAGCTAGTTTTCATGATGTAAGTACATACCTGTGTGGGGAGACGTGAGGGACGCTGGGTTATAAGAGTCAAGAAGCAGTAATTCCTGGTTAGGAAAACTACAGTACCAAGGACCTTTAATAAAAGCTAGAGTTAGTAAAATGATCAGAGCTATCATCACACTAATGATTAAAACAGCTTGAAGGCCATTCTTGTGACGGTCGAGATGAAGGAACAGTGCTGAGAAACTGGATGTCAGCGGGAAGCTAGACGTGCAGAGGGTAGGCTGGGAGGGTGCGAAGCCGGAAAGGACAGTTCAGTGGAGGAGGGGAAGCCTGGCGCTTTGACGCTATCGCAGAAACAGAGGCCAAAACATGTCCACACACTGCAGTAGGGACGCTCAGCTGACACTGTGACTCAGGCCGCGGAGGGGAGGACACCCACGGCAGGAGCTGGTTTTCAGAAGCTGGAAGCGGCCGGCCTGTGTAGGAGGGGCACCCCATGCCAGCCCCCCGACCCAGGCAGGGTGGTGTCCGCGTGGCTGTGACAAGTCCGCGTGGCTGTGACATGTCCGCGTGGCTGTGACAAGTCCGCGTGGCTGTGACATGTCCGCGTGGCTGTGACATGTCCGTGTGGTGTGACATGTCCGCGTGGCGGTGACATGTCCGCGTGGCGGTGACATGTCCGCGTGGCTGTGACATGTCCGCGTGGCGGTGACATGTCCGCGTGGCGGTGACATGTCCGAGTGAGTGTGACATGTCCGCGTGGCTGTGACATGTCCGCGTGGCTGTGACATGTCCGCGTGGCTGTGACTTGTCCGTGTGGTGTGACATGTCCGCGTGGCTGTGACATGTCCGCATGGCTGTGACATGTCTGCGTGGCTGTGACATGACCACCCCTCTGACAGGGACAAATGCTACATCTCAGCAGAAGCGTCTTCTTATTCCTTCTTCTGATCACTTTAAAGAAGCCAGAAACTGATCATTTTTAAAGAGGTCTCCTGATGACAGGTTATGCAATACATGAGAAACGTCAGGGCCCCCAGAGCAAAGGTCCCACCATCTGGCCAAGACGTCTGTGACCACGCACCTGCAGCCTGCGCTATGCTGAGAAGACCCTAAAACCCACTGCCCTCGAGTGACCAGCAACCAGCTGTGTCAAGCGCTCCACACTGCGGCACCGGTCACCTGGCACGAGCGGGGAAGCACACACCTGAGACCCGTACGCAATCGTTCTCTGGGGGCATTCGGAAAGTGGCATTTTTGATAAGCCAGTCACTATGAGGAATGTGGCCCAGAGTCCACAATGTGAAAACCATGAAGTTAGGGAAACCACAGATACGGGATCTCAGGACATGTGACAGTGTATCTAGGTCCTGAGTCAGAGAGCAGCGGGAGACCACCTGGGGTAACGCCCTGCTCCAGGGCTGGAAGACGGCCGCAGACACAGGTCACAAGGGGTGCTGCACAGCACGCCATCTGGGAGCACGCCTGTGGTGGGCCCAGGACACGCCTTCACAGGACGGCTAACAGAAACAAGCTGTGCGGGAGGCTTCAGGCTTCAAAACGGGAAAGGCTTTGCTAAAAAGCACTCGTGCTTACTTGGCCTAGCTGAACCATGAAAGGGGCAGGCCCAGAAACCACACAAATGCTGCACCTGAAATGACCATGCAGGGAAAGGAGAAACTCCAAGGATCCACAAACGTCATGGTGTTCTGTGACAGTCCTAAGTTACGTCGCTCGTAAGTGTTCTGAGCGCTATCTAATTCAGGTAAAGTAGTATGGTGGATGCATGTGTGTGTGCGTGAGCACGTGTGTGTGCGTGTGTGAGCACGTGTGTGCGTGTGTGGCAGCTATGTTTAGAGGCTCACATTTATTATTTTTTAAGCCAGGATGCAGAAGGAAGTCCTGTTAAAAGCCAGTGACTCAGTGACATCTATAAACAGCATTTGCCCACCCCATTAGGGAATTACGGAAACAGCTATACGTACAAGAAAGCCATCAAAACCAATTTACTGTTGCTAACAGCAGAACACAGGCTATGTTCTCGCTTCGGTAATGTCTATTATTTACTTCTCAGTAATGGACGAGTTGCTTTCAAAGACCGAGAACAGGTCACACTACTTTCTGTGAGTTAAAAAGCAAGGCAGTGGTGGTAAGTATCTGAAGTTTCTATGTACAGAAAATGGCCTATTTCTAATAAAATCACGTAAGGCTCCTTTGAGCCATTGTTCCAATGTCATCCTTCACTCTCTGTGTCAACTGCTGGAAGACAAAGAATGTTCTGTGAGGAGCGCTCACAGCTCAGCTCACAGAGAAGACGGGCTGCCATCCTGCTCCATGGCTCCTCTGCGTTCCTTGTCACCTGGGCGTGTCATGTCCTGTCTACTACCTGACTTCTCGCCTTGAAGAGGAGGAGTCACACGATCAGCAAGAGCTAGTGTGATGGATGGCTGTGTCCCTCAGACACGCCCCAGACAGGGAGCCACCGCTGGGCTGTGCTTCACTCTGCTGGGTCTTACAAGTGGGTGACGAAGGGGGCACCTTACAGTTCAAGTGAATTCAATGTGCCTTTCATGTCACCTGAGTGAGATGACACATACCAAATGGTAAAACAATGTCCCAAACACAGCAGTGACCCAGATATGGAACGAAAGGCAGAAGAATCTATTACAATGCTTCTAGTTGTGGGCAGTGGCGCTCATTTCCCCAAATATGTGGTATTAGGCTATCTAAAACATTTCTGTAGTTGGTGTGTGACCCCCCAAGTGCATTTCCAGGCACAATTGGACGACACCACAATCTCTAGAGAGAATGGGAGCTGGCAGCAAATGTGGTATGTGCTTTAATGGGTGGGGCTTGTCACCAAGGGACGTGGCTGTTTGTAGGAAACTGTGAAGACAGGGGAGGAAAGGATGAAACTGAGCAAAGTTAACGGTGGCTCTGTCCATGGCAGAGTGTGTTGAAATCCGTGAGACACCTGCTGGCGCTAAGTCTCCAGAAGGCTCTCATGAGATCTGTGATTGTGTGTGTGTATGTGTGCACATATGTTCTCATGTGTACATACAGTACCTACCCATCCGTCCGTCCATTCATCCATCCGTCCGTCCGTCCATCCATCCATCCATCCATCCATCCATCCATCCATCCATCCATCCATCCATTACCCATCCATCCATCCATTACCCACCCATCCATCCATCCATCCATCCATCCATTACCCATCCATCCATCCATCCAGCCTTCCATCACCCATCCATCCATCCATCCATCCATCACCCATCCATCCATCCATCCATCCATCCATTACCCATCCATCCATCCATTACCCATCCATCCATCCATTACCCATCCATCCATCCATTACCCATCCATCCATCATCCATCCATCCATCCATCCATCCATCCATTACCCACCCATCTATCCATCCATCCATCCATCCATCCATTACCCATCCATCCATCCATCCATCCATCCATCCATCCATCCATCCATCCATTACCCATCCATCCATCCATTACCCATCCATCCATCCATCCATCATCCATCCATCCATCCATCCATCCATTACCCATCCATCCACCCAATATTTACTAACAGGTTTTGAGAGTCACATTCTCAGACAACAGGGAGGAAAACAACATTTTTCTTCCTACCTTTTGCCCCTATTCCAGCCAAGAAAGAGTTAGAGCTCCTGCCCTGTAAGCTATCTCACACTTCATGGATGTGACACCCATTATTACAGGATAGCCGGTATTTAAAAAGGTTAGCAAACTGTGTTATGGAAATGCACTCAAACAGAAAATCCAGAAGCCAAGTGGGCGCAAATTTACCAAAGTAATATCAAAGTCGAGCACAGTCTGTGTGGTGAGCCTAACCCTGATAACATGTCATAGTTATTAAAAGGCAGCTGCTTGGACTCAGCTCAGAGCCCCCACAGCTAAGGGTCCCTGTAGGCGTTTCTGGGTAAGGTCAACTCTGATTATGCCCCAAACCAGTAAAAAATCCTAGTAAAAATATCAGGGTTATTTTTTTTGGGGGGGAGGGTGGTTCTCTTTAAAGGATCTGATATTCTTGTCATGAATAAATTTATACACGGTGAAGAAAAGTGTTTCGATGCCAGCACCAAACGAATGGTTTCTTTAAAGGGTCTGAACGAGCGACGCAGGATTCAGGAGCTGCGCCTGGGTACACAGCATCGTCTTGTGCAGAACACAAGCTGCATAAGGAAGGACTAAACCGTGGAAACGGAAGCAGAGTGTGTTGGCCGGCCGGCCTGAGGCTGAGACGCCCACTGAGGCGTGTGGTCTGGCTCCTCTAAGGCTGCGTTGTGTGTCAGCGGCCTAGAAACGCCACTAGGTTTCTATTATAACAGTAACAGTCACAATAACCACACTTGTGTTAACCATTCCTCTCGGCCCTCGCAGGAGGCGCGCACCATCATCGTCTCCATTTTGTAAGAGGGGGCTGAGGTATGGAGACCAGCGTGTCACGCAGGAGAGTGGAGGCTGGCCGAGGGCTCTGCCCTTGGAGCAGACGGGACCAGGGGGAGGGAAAACAGAAAGGAAAGGAGGACAGAGCAGGGACAGAGGAGGAGAACCTGCAGGCCCCGGGGCAGGTCACCCTCAGGTGCCAGCCACTGTCCAGCCACGCCCCGACTGTCCTTGGGGAGCTGCAGGCTCCGCGGCTCTAAAAGTCGTCTGCAGGAAGAGATGTGTGGCAGGGGCAGACTTACTGCAGGAAAATATTGGAATTACCCGCCGTTAACATTTAGATTTGAACAGGGACATTTTGTGGCTCTAAAATGCCAATGTTGTAACCCAAAGGCATTTTAGACTTCACGCTTAGAGGATATTCTCAGGGAGGCAGGTCGAAGACAGAGCTTGGAACACACCTAAGATCTCACCCTTTAATTAAGTGAAACACCAACCTTTTAGATAATAGCTGTCTGCATTTAAACTGCTTGACAACCTATAAGATATCTTCATTGAAAGCGTACCCTATCTGACCCTCATGCAGTTCCAGGAGGGTAACATGTTCCTGTTCTACAGGTAAAGAAACCAACTCGGAGAGGAAGGGGTGGGGCCAGTGGGTGCCAGAGGCCCCTGAACCCGGAGGTCGCTGCAGATCGGTGCTCTTCTCAGACCTGCTTTCCAGGCAGGGGAGCCTGGGCAGGACCCTGGGAGTCCCAGCTGCACCCAGTTTAAGGCCCAACACCAGGCTACTACAGGTAAAGGGATAAAGCAGACAAGTATAGTGTGGGATAATCTCTCTCTACAAAGTAGAGAGTTTATTCATGCTTTTAAATAAAACCAAACCTAAAGTTAGTTTGAGAATCAAAGTTTTTTTTATCAAGTCCTTCCAGGCGTGCTGACAGACAGCCAAGGCCATGGCGCCCGTGTGTGGCACGGGGGCCGTGCGGTCTGGCCTGGATGCGGTGACACTGTCAGGTGCCTGGAGGACAGGTCTGTGCCCACAGCCCAGGAGGGGACATTCCAGAGCATCCTGCAGGGGCCCTTTCTGAAGCACGCGTCAGCCACTAGGAGCCTGTCCGTCACAGAAGTTGTGGGAGGCTGGGCACACAGCCCTGAGAGGACAGGGCAGGGACTGGGGCAGAGCCATGTAACGGCCTGCATCCAGGCTCCAGAAGAAGGGCAGCTTCATTCCTTTCCAAGGGGCACCATTTCCCGCGTGTGCCCGGCCGAGCGCTCTATGCAAACGCACCTGTGTGCGGGCTGCTTGGACTAGGACAGGCCAACATCACACACAGGGGCCTGGGGACGTGCTGCCAGCACCAGCAGCATTGGCGTCTCCTGGGAACTCGTGGGAGAGGCAGACCTGCTAGTTCAGACAGGAGTCGGTGCCCTTTCCTTCCTCCAGGTGGCCTTGGTGTCACCTTGTTTGAGAAGTGACACCACTCTGTCACATCAGCTTCAAACGGAAAGGATGCTGCTTTAAACTAACAACTCTAGTGCCCTAGGAAAACTGCAGGAAAACATGCTTGCTTACCACATGCCCACATGTCCACTGGCTTTCCATAAGGGTCTTTACGTAAGACTTCTGGAGAGAGGTACCCAGGTGTGCCGGCGAAACCTAGGGAAGACAGAGAGCGTGAGTCAGGGCTCGTGCCAGGATGCCGCGGAGGGGCAGACCCAGGGAGAGCCCCCTGTCTGCGCTGCTCCGTCTGACGACGTTTGCCCACACAGGACAGGCTCTCGGAGGTGGACATAATGCAGGCTGCTTTACAGCAGCACGGACGGACACTGACCTGTCCGCTCTGTAGCTTAGACATCAGTCCCTGGCCTTTCAGACACCAGACCAGCCCCCGGTACTGCCGTCCTCCCCATCGCCTGTGTGTAGGGGACGGGACACCCCCCCAGTGCACCACCAGGGCGTGTGGGCCAAAGGCACCTGAGGCACAGCAGGTGCAGGAAGTTCCCTCAGGAGCCCTTTGTACCCCAGAGTAGGGCACACATTTCCTGTGAGACCATACCCCCCCCAACCCCCCCAGCAGGAGGGGGGCCCTGGGCGGAGGAGGCAGCCGTACAGACACACCCACTGCAAGGACCCCTCCCCCACTGCCCCTGAGCCCCCGGGCACTTCCCCGACTCAGCACTTCCACGACTCAGCGCCTCCCCGACTCAGCGCCTCCCCGACTCAGCGCCTCCCCGACTCAGCGCCTCCCCGACTCAGCACTTCCCCGCTCAGCCCCCCCCCCCAAAGCCCTCTCCATTCATCACTGGGTTACAATGGGACGTCAGGTCCTGGTCTACTCTTCCTTTGGGTCCTCATTTCTTTTCTAGAAAGGCCTCTCTGTGAGCATAAAAATTAAACTATTGACACCACATAAAATGAGTGTGCTTTCCTCCTGTCAATGTCTTTTGTGGGCTCAGTTCACAGGCCCCACCCACAGACCTCACTGCCTCAGGGGCGGGGAGATGAGGCCGAATCGAAGGCAGCCTTAGGACCTTGCAAAAGATGGCAGTTGTCATGATACTGCATGACTTTATTATGAGAAGTACGCACTTATAAAATAAAGGACGCAAAACACAGGTCTTCAGAACAAACTTAAAGCACCTTTCCAGTACATCATCTTGAAAGTGAGGTGGTCTACGATGGTTGGGGAATGAGGATGAGCATGTATGAGGCCTCACCAGGAAAACAGAGCCTCCCAGAACACGTCAGAGGCTCCCTGTCCTCACACATGATCAGTGTGTACTTGTCAGCAGCACCTGGACGGCTCACTACTGAACAGCTCCACTGTCGGGAAGACACGTAGTAGGTGACAGTGGCTGGCACAGTCTGACATCATAGGTCACGTGGACCCCAGGAAGACTCACTTAAATAACAACAAATTTACAGCTCGAATCTGGAGTAAAATCGCTCTCCCTATTCCTGAAAATAATAGTTTTCAAGTAAAATATTTACTTAAAACATACCAAAAAATAAACGTTTTCATTTGGAAGTTTTGTTGAAAGGCACACATAAAAACCGGAACGATTTTCTTTACAGGGGAATATAGTCAGGAATTCCTGCAAGCCACAAATCCCTGATGAAGCATGGTATAGAGTTACTGGGATGGAAAGTGCTTTCCCCACGTCCCTGTCCGAGGATACTTGCTAAGCACAAATGACGTGCAAAGAGCTGTAAAACCAAGCTTGCACGCAATGGCACGTGACTTCTCTCAATGAAACACTGCAGAAGAGGAGGCACAGATTTCAGAGCCCCCATTTTTATTACTTACCCTCTGTCCTGTAGGAGGACGGCGCGGGCAGTGACAGGGGCCCCACAAAGGACCTGCTTGCTGGCACTTAGGCGGCACCCTCGACTTCACTGCAGAAGCGTCTGCTTGGCGCGGTGATGTGTGGGAATGCCTGAGTCTCAGGGTGGTGGCAGGCATCGTCCCAGGAGGGAGGCCCAGCCACGATTGGTGGGAACCCTGCTCTCTCCCCAGCCCGCCAGTGGAGACACACACAGGGAGCCCGGGCAGAGACCTCGCCAGAGTCCAGGTCACAGACGGGCCGGACCTGCACGTCCCCTCCCTCACCCAACCCCTTTCCTTTCCATCCCCTCTGAGCCCTGACCTGATGGATCTCTTCAAGGTCTTGAGAACAGACTTCTCATCCTACCCTTGATGTTACCTTTTCTGTTCCCGAAACCCCCCAATTGTTCTCGAACAGAGGAAGGCCCTAAATAATCCCTCTCAGTGACCTTCTCGGCTGACCAGTTCTCAGCGGTCCTTCCCACTATGAATTTCCACCCCTTTGTGCATACAATCTGTGCTCTGCCGTCTAGAACTGGTACGTTAGTGTGGGTCTAAAATGGCTTTGTGGAATACATTGGTAATGATATTTCACTCAATGGAAGAGAGGGGAAGTCAGTCTGTGTCAGTAAGGATGACAACGCCATTTGAATGAAGTCATTAGGAACCTCTTCCGGAGATGACACAAACGCTCCAAGAACACAGCACGTTCCCTCTCATTTAGCTCCATTTCAGCAGCCGTGGGTGGGGCGGGGGACTCCTCCTAAGAACACGAGCAGGCGTCTAAATGCAGGCTCGTTAAGAATCGGTGTGAGTGCCCGAGCTCTCTTGGAGTCAGGGATACCGAGGCCGATGAAACTCATAAGAATCCAGCTTATCACGATACATGCTGCCCGCGAGGAATGACGAGAGCCAGCCTTCTTCAGAGGCAGCAAACGTCTCTCCCTCTAAAAACCAACAGGGGCATCAGAGCCCAGAGAAAACAGAATCACTTGCTGTAGCCAATGCAACATGTTGTCATTAAAAAAACCTTACTATTGTTTAAAAGGACCTACTACCAAGCAACAAAACAAGTCTTCCGTGAAACAGGATTGTGTTAGTGATCCTTTCTCCCAGCAGCAATGAAAACTAGAAACGTGCTGTACACAGAATTGAGTCCCAGTCCCCAGGAACGATGGGCTGCGTGTGCACATGGCTCCTGGGTAAACGCTCCAGTCACCTTACCAAGTCTAGTGACACATGGTGTCACCAAGCATTCCTGGCTCGTGTTCAAATAGATTGGGGCCAAGAAGAAAGAAGAAGGAACGTGGGAAAAACAAATATTTGGGACTTGAAAATGAGAATTAAGAAAAAAAAAATCAAACCCAATAAGAAGCTTCTATAATGCCTAGTACAGTTTTATTGTTTTATTTGTAATTGGCTTCTTATTTCATTAAAATAAAATTATTTAAAAGCCTGAAGCTCAGGCGTAATTATACATAATAAAGAAAGAGTTCCATTTTTCTTATTAAAATAAAAAGCTCGCCCCCGCTGACACTGATGTTACACTTTAAAAGATAAAATTAATGAGTCAAAAAATGAGACTATGATGGCAGATAATACTGAGTAAGTATCAAAACAAGTCATTCACACTAAAACACGTCTCTCCTCCGGAGCCAGATGGCGGAACCCAGAGACAAGCAGCGGCTCGCATGCCGGCTTCCCCTCCCGCGAGCAGTCACTCGAACTCGAGCAGACCCGGGGGTTCTCTTAAACTTACAAACGATGTTTTTCTACACTTGAGAAGTGCTGACTTGTCTCAGAACTTAAAAGGCACCTGCTGAAAGGCATGACTCGCCTATGTCCCTGAGCGAGAGTGCAGCGGCTCACGGCCACACAGGACGGGCCCGCCTGCCGATGTGTCACTGCTTCTTGGGACCAGCCTGCTCTAAGAGATGAATCAGCACCTCTGGAAAGGCAGGAGTTTTATTTGGATGTTCTTACTTTCACAAGCCTGCCATCCACTCTTGCACTCACTGAATCACTCGGCGGCTGTCACTGTGACAAAGAAGTGTGACACTGGGTTTCACACTGAGATGGTTTTCAAAACTCACTGAACAGTTCTCACAGTGCGCCCTGCGAATGAGGCATGTGGTTACCTAATGGGCAGAAGCCAGGGACTCTATTCAAAGAGCAGAATGTCCCGACAGCCTGCGGGCTTAGAGAACATGAGTGCCGAGCTGACCCTGAAGGGGATGGGCGCTCAGAGCCCACACGCTCAGATGCATCGTGTATGGCTGGTGTCCAGTTCAGCCTCAGCTCTGGTCGTAAGGCCCCCAGTCCTGTCCTGACACCCAGTCTGGACCCAGGTATTGCAGTTCAGCCCTGAGCCTATGAGTCCCCGGAGTCCCCCTTTTGGCATCCTGCCTCACACCCCAAGTCTCGTGAAGCGAGGTCCTGCTTTGTTCTACACAGAACCCAACCTCTGGGCCACGAGTTCGGAGAACCTGCCTGCCTGCATGCCTGGGACTGGCTCCCGTGTCCTCTTGAGTCCCAGCCACCCTCACGCGGAATGTGAACACTGCCTCAGCCTAACCGGCTTCTGACCCGCAGGCTACCGGTCCTGAAGCATCTGCCATACTGCTGTCCAGACCGGCAGTACGTAACAGAAACCAGTTTCGTCCCTCTCATGCAAAACCGTCACATCTCTGGAACTTTGAAAAGCAGAACCCGTCCGAAGGACCCAGGCGCCCTTCCCCCCGTGCCAACGTTATCTTCAGCACTAGCAGGTTTCTGCGTGAGCCAAGCCTTCTTCTGGTGCCCTCATCTCCTTGTCTGCCAGGGAACAAACCCTCGTTCAGCCAGGAGGGAGGCGGCAGTGTTACGCCGTCACCGGCAGGCCCCAGAGGCAGCAGAACACCCACACACGCTGGTCGGTGCCCTACATTCGCGGCCGGTGGTCGCCGAGGCCACAGTGCCAGCACCTGCCATCCGAGCAGGACCTGCCGTCTGAGCCACACGTCTGTCCCACCTTGGGGACAACCCCACTGCTTCCTCTCCTCGTGTATCCTTTATCTGTGTAAACCACACTCTTGCCCAGGACACAGAGGTCTTTGCAGCTCAGATTCACAGAGGTCTAATTCCACTTACTTTGCTTTGCAATTAACAGGATCAAACGTATTCAGATGTCAACACATGGCAAACCAGATGCCAAGTCTGGAGGTGTTAAATACATCTGTTGGGTAAGGAGAGACCTAGGGGAAAAGGTGCTATTGACCTCAGGGAGGGTCATAGTCAGGTCCCAGGATGGGTGGCATCAAATAGGGTCGTAACCTAGGCTGCTGGCATGGGAGATGGGAGCTGCCAACCACCACCCCATTACCCGCTGGGCAGATTCCAGACGAGGTGTATGCTGGGAGCTCTGGGCAGGTGTTAGGAGGTGTGCAGTTAGGGACCCAGAGGCGCTGCATGTAAACCAAAAGCAGGCACCTTTTGAGTTCTCTGCTTCCCATTGTTCAGGGAAAAGCAGTGAGAAGTGAAGCCTTTTAAAAGTTTTATCAACCCTCAATACACAGAGAGTCAGAAAAGAAATAAGACTGAGGCTGCAGAGAGGTTATATTATAAAACATTCCAAGAGAAACGGGTTAATACTGGGAAATGACAGCAACAGAGGCAGAAGGAAGTCAATGGGTGAAATAATTTATCAGGCTAAACATGGAAACAGTCCATAAGCCTGGATAGAAATACTATAATTTAAATTTGTTTAGAGTTAACTTCTTCCTTAGTTGTAAGGAAACACATTTCATCATATAGAAATTTAAAAATTATCAAAATCTGAGAGAGGAAATGGGCACTTTGGAGAAAGGAGATAATGAACACGAAACCATCAAACGCGTCTGTGTGCACGAATCACAAAGATTTGTGACACATTCTGCAAGTGCTTCCTGAGTACCTGCTATGTGCATAGTAGCTTTTAGCAACACAACTTCCTCACGAATAAAACACGAACTCCGAATACTGCAAATGTCTTAGTAGACCTGAGGACAGGACCCATTTTCTCACCCATCCTTTAAGAAAAAAGTCTGCATGTCCTTGCTCTCCTATAATATTCTCCCTTAAATTACTTCTCGATTCTAGGCCCTGTAATGTCAGTAAAATTAAGTGCTGATGAAAGCCCGACACCTTCAAACTGGTCAAGCTGCTAGAAGGAACCTTTCCGTGTCCCCTGCCTGGAAGTGGGCGGGACGTGACGGGCGCGGCGGGAGGCCGGGCCTTACTCACCAAACCACGCCTGCTGATCCCCTTGAACTTCGATGGCCAGGCCGAAGTCTGCCAGTTTCACGGCTGCCCCCTTGGACTTGCTGGCTAAAAGCAAATTCTCAGGCTTTATTTAGAAAGAAAAAGGAAGATGAAGTGAGAACCAATTTTAAGTGGCTATTCAAAATTAACAACATTTTACAAGATTAGGAAAACAGCAAAAAGGCATGCATGGCCCTGTTTCCCAAAGACTGTCATTCCTAAACCCCAGGGAAAATATGGTTAGAAATGTGAAAAGTTACCACGTGTGCAGGTCCAGAAAGATGCAATAACACACGGGGCGATGCTGGGCAGAGGGGGGCTGTGCTTGGGGGACCAAATGCAAGGAGCCCCCTCCAACCTGCTCACATGCTTCCAGGAGCCGCTGCACTCCAGCCCTGGCCACAGACAGACTCAGAAGCCTAACAGAGCACACACACACTGCCAGCAGAAGGAAACTTGGCAAAGGATGACAGAGTTGGAAAAATCTACCGACATTTGGCAAATGAAACTGCAAATGAAATCCTAGTTGACTTCAAGAGTTTGGACCCAAATGTAGGCACTTTGATTTCTCGAAGTTTCCAAACAATTTCTGTGCAGATTTTGGAATCTTATTTGGCATTATGTGTTAGAATTGCTGTCTTTAAGAATCTGTTTATTCTTAAAGGCAGAAAGAGGGTACTACTATTTGCCAAATGTTATAGTTAGCTTCTTAAAACATAATTCACGTCCTCAAAGTGATTCAAAGTATGACTTATATATTTTGTTTTTACATCTTGCAATACGATGAGAAAGATGCTTTTGTATTTCCTTGGGACCTCGAGGACTAATAACTCAGTGTTGGAATAAGGCTGTTTCTATCCCACTGTTTCCCAACCAGACCTTTGAGACACTGGTACTCTGACAATAGGAACCAGGACGAAGCCTGGCGTTTCCCAGGACCGCCTGTGTGGACATGAAATAAAAGGAGAAGGTGGTCGGGAAAGGAGGCCTGCTTCATCTATGCAGTGAGGCCCGACTCACACGCAGGCACACGGAGACAGGCACGGCTGCACTGGGTGAGGACACGAGTGACAGGTGGTTCTGCATCTTTTTACCTCGGGACGACTGAGACCCAGCAAATTTGGAGGTGTGTCTCAGGCTGGAAAAAGTTGGGAAACAATGGACTCTACAAGAGCCAAAACAACTGTCTGAAAATCGAAAAATTCAGTCAATCAAATCAGTTTTGTTTAGATGTTGACAAAAAACTAATTTCATTTTTTCATGAAATCGGCTGCTATTTTTTCATACTGAATTTGTCGATCCTGTTGGTTGTTTTGACCTTGTCTAGACACAGCCTAAACCAACATTTAATTGATTAATTAAGCCAGCCATGCAAATTAGCAAAAGACTCATAACCAGAACTTGGAAGAAATTAGGCTGAGTCTGGAAGAAGTAAGTTTTAAACAGGTTCCCGGCTTCTTCAGGCTCCTGCTCACTGCCATCAGATTCCTCACTGTCCCTGCAGTGGGACAGCTGTGACTGCTAGCACACTTCTGTAAAGCAATGCTTAGGGCTGATGGGATTTCGGATTACCTCAGCCCGAAACACACGGTCATTTCATTTGGATGTTGGGATGAAGAGGTCTCAACAATATGAACTATTCTTGCTGAAATAACTTTTAGCAAAACCTAGCATTCAAAATTACTTATAACTCTGGTTATTTATTGATACTCTACAGTATCTAACTAACATGTTATATGATTGATATTTGATGTTTTATTTTCACAACTAAAATTTATGGCTCACTCCATTCATGCATTTTCTCACTCAATCGAGAAGTCATTTCCAGCTATTAATTTATGGAACAAATAACTTGGAAAAAAACACATCGAACTGTAAGCAATCATTTATTTCTTTGTGATCTTCACATTCGGAAGCGCTGAGATGTCACAGGTCTCTGCTGACACACGTCTGTCCTGATCCATCAACCAGATTCATTCAAGGAAGAGTTCCATCACTCGGGAAGTCACAGTCATTTCAGGGCTTTTAAATCAAGTGCTATTGAAGTTTGACGAACAAATGCCAGTGTCATCAGTGAATAAAATGAAAAAAAAATGGATGTGCTACTCTTCTCATCACCAAACCAAAGCGCTCTGGGCCGTGCTGTGGGCTTTCAGCCTTACCGTAGCAGGGCCCTCCCACCTGAGGCTCCGTCAGGCATGGCCTCTGAGTGACGGGGACATAGCGCTGGGGGCGACCTGGAAGGCCTCCCTGCAGGGCCTCGGGAGTCACTCGGGAAGTGACAGGCCCGTCTGCATCAGTGTTGAACCTCAGACCCACGACGGCTGCTCAGCTGCAGTGATGGACAGGAAAACGCCATGCAACTGCAAGAGTACGGCATAGATTTAAAAATTAACGCCCCGAAATGGCTTCATGTGTATGGATATCTTTTAGGCAAACCTAAAATACAGAATTACGGAATAAACCTGAAACCCCAGGATGATTACTGACAATATTAAAAGGTTACTTGCTTTATCAAGTATTTCATCACAAGACTGCCTCCAATGGAACGTTGAGAGTCTCACACGAACTTGGTTTATACACAAACTTTCAGAATATATCCGTTTGCAGAAGCCCACCAGTTTGAACATTCGTCCAGCTGCCGCCGTAAAATTCTATTGGACTACAAAGGGTCGCTGGCCAAGTAGGTGGGTTCAAACTCTGAATGCCACACACAGGCAGGCAGTGTGTGGCTCCAGTGCACAAGCCGAGATGATAGAATCTCCGCCGACTGGCGGCCCCTTCCTTGACAAGCACCCCCACTGAGCTCTTGGTGGCTGCTGTTCCACTATTTGGGTTTTTTAGAGCGAATCAGAAAGGGGGATGAGAACACAGGTCTTCCAGTGTAGCTGTAGCTGAACATGGGCATAACACCATGAAGGATACGGACAACGTGATGACCCAGAAAGAGTGAATGAACACCTGGGTGTGTGTCCTGGGCCTGATGTCGTCAGCTCTGTGGAACCTGTAGCCCACAGACTCTTGAGCTAAGTAATCAGTCCCTACATCTTCTCAGCCGACATCATAAGTATGAACTATGTCCCGAGAGTGTACATGGAACCGTAAGTTCCCACTGGCCTTTGAACAGGGCTGTGTCCCCTGGAAGGGATGGTATACACACCCTGGTTAGCTGTCACCCTCCAGGCAGCGGCCCTTCCGGTGTGTAGAACACTGTTTATGACGATGTTTGTAAGGTGGGAATGTCTGCATTCCTAAACTAAATGCAATCTATTTCATTAATCCGTATGTATTATCTCTAAATTCTTCCAATGCAATCACTTTTTAGGTGCGTTTTTAAATAGAGTCTACAGATGTGATCACACACAGCTCCGTCCCCACCCCATTGCTTCCTAATGCTTCAGGATTGTCCACGACATCTGGTCTCCATGTCAACAGCCATTTACAGCACAGCAGCAGCAACTGCAGGCAAGTTGTCCTGTGTGCCCACGTGGGCACACCAGCCACTTCCGTCACTGTGATGTGGCATTTTCCTGAAACTGGTTGAGTCTCTCAAAGTACAGAGGCACGGTGCTGGGCTCACTTTTAGGACTTGGGAGAAAAAACAAGCCAAAGTTTCGAAGTGAGGGAGGGAGGTCCAGAAAGATGAAGTGAAGACCTGAAACCTGACTTCCTGATTCCTTCCTTCAAAGACGTGACGTGGAACAAACTCCTTGACGGCCTAAAAATGGCTCAGTTTCAAAAGGCAGTCCATTCAGTGGATACTTCGGAGAAGAACTGGAAGTACTCCCCAATACTTTGTCCATATGCAGATAAACAAGGCGAGAACTTAGGATAAAGGCGTACTTTTGATCTTGCTTCTTGCCAATCCCATCGCCGTGGCAGGACTCCTAAGTCAGTGTGCTCTTCACTAAAAAACTAACCCAGCAAAGGTGTGAGTGCCCAGACGTCAGTCAGGTCACAGGGCTCACTGCACGGGCATGCGATCACCATCCAGCAGTGAAGCCCAAACTTTAGGGATCTTTGTGTGTAGCGAACACACCTGTGTTACTTTCTAATGCTTTTTTCTTTACGACTGTTATAAACACAGCAAGTTACTCATTTTATTATTCCCTATTATTTGATTCTTGCACACCCTTGGAGATGCATTTTCAAAGTGTGAGTGAAACTGTCTGTTTAGGTTTCTTCCCTCTAGTGGCGTCTAGGCATTTCAGCATGAGGTGAACCACTGTGGGTGCCGGTGTTTTCAGTCGCTTTGCTTTGCCAAAGGCGGTGTGAACACAGCTGCTAGAAACACACTAAATGAAGCTGTGCAAGAATCCAAAAGCTTGAATATTGAGCTCACTCACGCACACAGCACGTGCTCTCCTGTGAAGGCAGTAAAGGGAATTTCTGCTTTGATTCTCACACTGAGTGGGTCCTGAATCTGTGTGCTCAGCACCAGGAGTTTCCAGCTGATGCACGTGCTGGAAGCCTTTGAGGAGGCACCATTTCTGTCACCACACACAGCCGAGGGAGCTCATGAACACCACTCTGTCCCATTCCTCGTGTTGGTTTACTTTTACATTATCGGCACACTATTGGGTAGAATGAAAAACCAGAGTGTAACCACAGTGGGAGTGCCACTTACCTAGTGTTTTTCTGACACGTACTAGGCACTCAGTAAAGAAATACTAGGATGACTAAATGAATTTTGGAATTTATCACAAACACAGTTTGTTTCTAAAACACGTCAACGTACATTATACTCAAATGGTAAGTTCTTTAAAGTTTCATCTAAATATGGTTCTGAGAAAAGTGGAACAATTGTGATTTTATAATTATTCAAAATGTAGAATTCACAATTTTATATGTCTAATACCCATGGTTAGCAAGAATTTACTGTGTGTCATATATTCCCCCAGAAAATAAATTCTTTTCTGTTCATAAATTTAATTTTATTCCTATGAAATAGTCTTTAAAATCCCCCCAAATCTCCAGAATGATTACCTCCATTAAAATCTCTTTCCATCCATCCATCCATCCATCTATCCATCCATCCATCCATCCTCCATTCATGTACCCATCCACCCACCCATGATCCCACTGCCACCCTCCATCTAACATGTTCCTGTTAGTAACACTGCTTTGCAGGAGGCTGGCTGAGGAAAGGTGAGGTTCTTGCTGAGGAAATTCATGGGGGCCTCTTTGTTGCCAAAAGACCCAGTTGTGTGCAGACCCTCCTAGTCTGCCTGCTGCCCGTGAAGTGCCGTAGTAACCGTTTCTGATACACTTTGTACTGAAGGAATCTCACCACTTTGGGTGAAATCCAGTGGTTTGAAAAAGCAGAGCTCTGGAATGCTCTCCTTTGAGTTACTTCTGTCAACTGTTCACAGAAGCTCTCCTCCTGGCTCTCAAATGAGAACACATCTGACTCCACATTCCTTTGTTTCTTGTGACATCAGGGTTGTCACTTGTCACTGCAGCTTCTGTTTGACCTGGTATTTTTCTGGATGCAGTGCTTGTGCCTTCTTTCTGGGAGGGACACCCCCATCCACTTTCCACATATGTTTAAGTGACGTGGACCCAGCGGCCTGGAGGCTCCGGGCACACAAGGCCTGTCCTTCACTTGGTCTATAACGTGCCCACAGCTCAGACGGGGCCTTCACCGGTGTTCAGAAATGTCTGATGAATGTTTCTTCTTCTTTTTGTACCTGAATTTCCAATCATCGGTTCACAAATGTCCAATACTGAGTCCCATCCCAGTAACCCGCCCTGGGAAACAATGGATCTGTAAACACTCCAGAGTGACTGCCGTGAAGTGGCTCGAGTGAAATGTGGCAGGTGCATCTCGTTCTTCTCTGGGCCCTGATTCCGAAGGCTGTGGCCAGTGCCAGCTTACTGACCCCGAGGCAGGATGCTTTCACTTCACAGTCCAGGCTATCAGCCCTGCTCCACGTCATGCCCGAAACACACCCGCTTCTCTTAGTCCAGCTGACCCAGCCTCCACGTAGCTCTGGAAGACTCACAGGTGGGATTTTTAAGTCTTTTGATTCACTAACCTTAGAACCACTTCCTAAATAATTCTTAATGTTGCTGGCAAAATTATTTTCCCATCATCGTTTCACTTCTTCTTTGGTCTCTATGAAGGTTTTCAATTTGCTGAACTAAACCGAACTGAGAACTTGTGCTCCTGGGCCTGTGACCCTGGGCACAGCTCACCGTACTGGCGGAGTGACCCTGGCGACGGTATGCCATTCAGTCACTGCCTCGCCACTGGGCACCACGGGGGCGAGCGGTCTAAGTGCCCCCACGTGAAGGTGCTGCGAAGAGTCATGGAACTCAGCACAGGGCACATGGGAGCCGCCTTAGAAACGGCAGCGATCACCTCCCGTATTGTGACTGTCCTTCCTTGACCCTGAACCCCCCGACTAGACTCGTATTGCTGGGCTAAGTGCCGTGATTACGTCACCACTGCTATACCCCAGGGCCACATGGGTCTAGCCCAGTTGGCCCGACACTGGATCACGCCCCGCCGACCCCACCTGATATCCACCGACCAGCTCCCTTGCCGCTAATGCCCCCACCAGAACCATACTTCAGGGACACCCTCCAGCTGCTGGCTGTGCTCAGCCCAGTCTCTAGGTCCAATGAGTGTCCTCCTGGTGGCTCCCTGTCTAATGGGCCCCCACAGGTGGCAGCTGTTGAAAAATTCCAACAGTGATCGTTAGGCTCTCACTGTGTCAGAGAGTTAATGCTACTCCTCTTTATTCAATATTAATGAACACATATAACAATCTACTTTATTCAGCGTTGCCTTTTCTAGTATGAATGTGCTTTTGGTAGCACGCCACTCTCTCCTAAACTGAAGGGACATGCTGCAGGCATTCACTAGGTCTGAGGTCCTATACTGCGTCCTGGACAGGGAACTCTGTTAAATAGCCCGGTCCCAGGAACTGCTTACAGACAGCACACAGTGCTCACCTGCTCGCGGGCACCTTTGATAAGGACGAAAAATGTAACTGCCTGGGATTTCTCTAACTGATATGGACAAATTGAACTGTGCATTACATATCTGTAGGGTGCATGAATTCACAGAGCAACCAGGATGTGGAAACAGAAACACATGGCCTAGGAACAGTAAGGTCAACAGTTTGTTTCAAGCCTGGTAATGAGAAATGTCAGCCGCACATTGTTTGCATGTTAATATGTTGGTAAATGTGCCGGTACAAGGAGGACGTGCACCAACTGACTCCACACACGTCCTGCACTCAGAGTGTATGAAACAAGCTCTGAAAAACAGATGCGGCTGGAGCTTTTCCATGCCAGCAAAGTGACAGGCAAGTGCAGGAATCATAAAAGCTCCATCAGAAGTTCGTCTCTGTCTTCTCCTGAAATCAGGGTGGGTAAGAATGGAGCAAAAATACATTTCTGATAGGTGATGCCGCAGGCTCTCCTTTGGCATAAGTGTCCTAGAAACCCGTGCCTGAGTTTTTAATCAGTGATTTCAGCTCATGTGTCAGAAAACATCTCTTTCTTCCCTGTCACATCCCAGGCCCGTGGCCATTTCTGATTAAAGGCCCAGTGAGTGAAGGGCTGGCTCAGGGAGCTTGGACACGTACCAATGTCCGGTATCACGACCCATAAAATGTGCTGTAAAAGTCTCGGAGGGGATCTGTACTTTCATCCTTGGCATTGACAGTGAGCTTAGAACAACAACAGAACATGGAATAGAATGTTTCAAGTGGCAACTCTGAGAATGTGTCCTCAGGCACCACAAAACGTGCGCGTGCGTGCATGTGTGTGCTCTGGGTTCTGAGGGGTGACAGAACCAGTGGTCGCATCCCCAGCCCTCAGGCCAAACCTACCTCGTGACGTCACCCCACTCACTGTGCAATTCTGACACCCATTTACAGTGTCAGGAGTGTGCAGTCCGACCAGTGTTTGCTGGAATGAAGAGAGCGCCTCAGTCCTGCTGGGCCACATGAGGTGCTGTGACCCCTCTGGGGAGGAAGGAGGTACAACAGCCTGTCTACTGTCAAGGCAGGAAGTCACTCTCTGGAAGAGGTGTAACTGCGAGTGTCACGTGTGCCCGTGGAGAGCGGAGACGTGGCGAGGGCACGGGTGTGCGTCACCAGCTGGAAGGGGCCCAACAACTTCCCTGCCACACTGCGCCTGGACAGAGTAAGTGCAGCTGAAGGGCCGAGCGCCCGCCACTCACCTCCAGGTCCCGGTGGACCACGGCCATCTGATGGCAGTGCCAGTGCGGCGCGGCCTCCAGGAGCTGAATGCAATGACTGCATGCAAACACCAGGGGCAGTGTTAGTGGCAGCGCAGCCCAGGGCCGCGGCCGGGCCCCCGCGGGGCGCTGCTCCCGGAGCCACGAGCTCCTCAGGGCCCTGGGGGGGGGGCACGCCAGGCGGGAGCTAGGCGGGAGCTGTGCCTGCGCTCTGCGCTCGGGAAGACCACCGAGAGGCTGTAATCCTGTAATCCAGGCGCCCAGTCAGCTCCTGGCTGCAAACTCTCAGGGGCATGAACTGCAGCAGACTCAGCTCCGGGGCCGCTGTGCCCCCCCGCCCCCCGCCCCCCAAAGGCGCTTCCCCGTTCTCGCCCGTGTTCCTAGTGTCTCCCCAGATGCTCACGTCGGCATCACGGTCCCATGAAGGGTCCATCAGGGCACCCGCGCTAATTTGGCTGGCAGTCCTCCCCCCCCCGCCCCCAGGGCTGTCAGCCTCCACGGGAGCAGCGCAGGCCCGCGGTGCGGCCACGGCCGGGGGCTCAGAACAGCAGTGGCGTCTAATCTACAGGCGCCGCACATCACAGACCCGCCCCAGGCCCGGGCGGGGGGGCGCGGGGCAGCCCCCCCAAACCGCCCTGGGGGCTCACGGCTGCAGGCGGAGCAGGCGCGCTCCCCTGCCGTCGCCCGTGTCGCTATGATGCACTCCGCCTGTGGATGAGCGACTGAAAGAAGCAGCATGCATTTTCACTCCATCGTCCAGTCATTCGAGGCACAAGTTGGGAACGGCAAATCCCCACCCTCGGCCCTTTCCCCAGGAAAAAAACAAGAAAAACTGCTTCCATTCAGATTTGTGGACTCCACATACTGACCTTCAGGTCCCTGTGAACTATGCCATTGAGGTGACAATGATTTACACTTTCTAGAATCTGCTGAATGCAATGACTGCAAAGATACAAAGGCAGATGGAAGGAGAACATTTTAAAGGCACATAATCACATTGAGTACAAATAAATGAAGGTTCAAATGAAACAAACAAAAAGTACACTTTCCACATCATCTTAGCTGTATACTGGAACTACACACTGCGGAGTAAAGCTAATCTGGTTCTAACAAGAATGACCTCCAACACAGAGCTCCTGACACGTTCAGATGAAACAATTCGAGCTGCATTTTGTTCATCCCAAGTCTGCACGTTAAATCACTGGTATACAGAAGTTGAGGTTTCCATATTCAGGGAGGAAAACTCATTCATAATTTCCACAGTGTTTTGGGAAAACTCTTTAGAGACAGAAAATTAGTGGGTATTTCTCAGACACACCTAAACTGTTTAAAATCTGAGGTCACAATTAAACACAGGTGGGTGACACGAGGACAAACACAGATGAAGTGGTGGGTGGAACAGGGTTAAAAAGGGTGGGACACACGGACCGTTTCGACTGGGAAATGGTGACAATACGTGCTAGGAAAACCAGGGAGGGTTTGCAGTCTCAAAGGGAGAATTTAAAGTCACCCAAGACTCTGGGGAATGGTGAAGGGCTGACGGGAAGCAAACATAACATTTAGGTCCATGGGGCACTGCTCACCATCATCTCATTTCCACACACCTCAGCGAGGAAATGCTTGCTCATTAGCTGTCAAAATGCACAGTTTATGCTACTCTTATGAAGGCTTACTGATGGCATGACAGCTAATTAAATTAGAGGGGAAGCCGCTGATGGGCCCCTGTGCGGTGTCACGAGCTGTCATATGACAGACAGTGACGTAGGACATATCACACCCATCATGCATGTACATCTGTACACAAATACACCCATTTACGGAGGAAGCAAGCGATTCAAGGGGGACATTTTCAACCATTCAATGTACAAAATAGCATTACTCCAAAGTAAATTCTTAAATTAAGAAAAGTAGTCACCATTGATTTGTTACAATGTAAATGTCAAAAACTGATCATAATGGTGGTTTTTCCAGCTCTAACTCAATGAAGAGAACCACTAAGAGCCTCACATTGTTTGATTTCCATTCTATAGCTAATCTGTGTTGCTAATTATTTTTTTAAATCACGAACTCCTTTCCTTTCACCAAAATGTTCACTTTGTACTACTTTTTAGGAATATTTCCCATTCTTTTCTCAAACCACAGGTTATTGGGCCTAATGAAAAACGGAAAATAAAGAAGTAAACAATTCCTGTTATGTGAACTTCGCCATTTTTACCAGTGAGAATGGACTGAATTCTAAACGTCTTGAGGACTCATGAGAACAGACTTTTACAATTATTTGCAAAAATGCTCTTTATGCTTGTAGTTGGGAAGAATGTTTTTTCTTGACTTTGTCTCTGATGTGTGGGACCTTTCCTAAAAATATTCTACAGTGAATTCCAAAATGTCATATAAGGCTGCACATGAAAAGACCCAGCCCACAGGGTTTGCCCAGGTATCCGCAGGGCTCTTCCACAGTAACAATAATCTTGATTTTAATTTCAACCTATGTTTTTCAATTTAATAACCGCCTATTTATATAACTTTGAAGAGCACAATGAAATTCTCTAACTTGCTCACCACCTTGGTTAAAATTCTCTCTCTCTTTCTCTCTCTCTCTTTCTCTCTCTCTCTCTCTCTCTCTCTCTCTCTCTCTCTGCAACTGGGCAGAGAGTGACCCCTAAGGGCTAAACCGAGCTGGTGACGATTCACTCATGCGAGTTAAGTGACACGAACTTCCAATGACTTTGGCAGCAAAACCTCCATTAAAAGGCAGAGCGTAGGCATGTACAGGTAAGAGTCACTGAATGCCAGGACAACAGCATCATAGCAGGAAGATTAATCAGACACTCAGAATGGAGCCTGCACGTGCATGGACCACTCTGGGGAGACGGGCCATCCTTAGCCGGCTGTGTGCTGAGGGCACAGAGGGGTGGCCCTCAGGAGGGGAGCAGTGAGGGCAGGAGAGGGGCCAGTGGGCAGCTGACTTCCATGCGTTTGCTTATGTTGTGAAAAATGAGTGCCAAGTCCGGAGCACATAGAAAGGCTGCTGAGGGAAGTGAGCGTGTCGTCTGAGGACCACCTAAGCCAGTGATCAACACCCTTTCTCTCCAAACACACAGCCTTCGTGTGCCTGGGGAGTTTCCAAGTGGACACGGTGTTAGCCATTACTTCTGCAAAGATGTGCCAGTTAACAAGGCCTGAAAGTCCTCTGGGAGCCTCTGAAACACCTGAATAAACAGTGTTCAAGTGAGAGTTGCAGGGGCTTTGAGGAGATTCCCGTAGCGCTGGACAGCTAGCAGCGCTATCGGGCACCTGGGGCTCCTGCCACACGTTTCTGTGTGTGGCGGGCTCGGGCTGTGGGGCTCCCCGTGACCAAGGACGTGCCCGTGGCCTGCTATGCCCAGACGGCAGCCACGAGCCGCCTGTGGCTGAAACTGGCCGATGCGACTGAGGAACTAAACTTTTAATTTTATTTAATTTTAACTAATCACAATTGAAATAAAAGTCAAATCTGACCAGTGGCTACCACGCTGGGCAGCCCAGGATCTACGAAAAAGGGGGTTGCAATCTTTGGTCTCTTAACTTCGCTCAAAGCATCTGCTTCTTTAGCAGAAGTTATTTCAGTTAGGCTCTAAAAAAATAAAATAAAACATGCACTCTACAGATGCTAGATAAAAATGAAGTTCAGACGAGATTCCTTGATTTTTTTCCAAAGAGTCACCTTGGTAATCCTTAAGTGAGAGCGACATCAATTAAGAGGGACTCAAAATGAGACGAAGTCCACAGTGGCATTGTGAGGCCCAGGAGGGCCAGCACCACGCGGGGGGACAGCTGTCATTTGCAGGCCGAGCCCGGCGTTGAGCCCCGGGCAAGTCACTTACCTGGCGTCGGCTTCACTGTAATATTCTCTCGCCACTATGTCTTCAAACAGCTCCCCTCCAGTAACTCTGTGAAGACAGGCAAGGTATTCATGTTGAAAAACAAGAAAAAATTAGGCATCAATAGATGTGCACCTGTGTTCACATAGAGACTTTTGGTTTACGGATTATTTAAAAATTATTATCAGAATGTAAGTGTTTTAAAACACTGCAAGCCTTACAGTTTCATAATGGCCAGTGGACATTGTCCTAAGCGTTTCCACCTTTTCTGCATGCCTTTGTATCGCTAGGTGCTGAGGACATAATTTTCTTTGCACCACAAATACGCATATTCCGAGACTGATTTGCAGAAAATGGTTCCACACAGAAAAGGGTTTTTATGACACTCGTCCTTCCATTCTCCAAGTATTAACTGAGGTCTGATGAGCTGCGTGCTCAAGCAGAGGAGACGCTGCCAATTGGGGGAGCAGAGTGGGGTCCTCAGATCTCTCCAGAGGGGTGTGCTTTTAATCTGTGAGGACACACCAGACGGTAAGGGCCCAGCGTGGCCAGTCTCTGCAGCTGTGACGCAGGAGGTGGACACGGAGGGACTGGAAGGACACTCACATAAAGGCAGCGCCACATGTACCCCCTTTGATCCCTGGATTAAAGTCCCACAAACACTGGCGCAGGCTGGCGAGTGGTCACCGGTCAGAGTGAAGCTCAGAAGGGTCCATCAACAGAGTTCTTTCTGGTTGTGGCTGGACGACCCTTAGCCATGAGGGACAGTCCCGTGCATGGCATGACTCAGTACCAGGCCCCACACTAGGTACGAGCTGCACTGCCTTGTCAGGGGGGCAACCAGGGGGCGACCCCACCATTCCCAGGCACCCCAAGAGCCCATGGGCACCCCGATGAGAACCACGAGCTGAGGGAACAGAGTCCATGGAGATGCAGTTGGAAGCTTTGTTCTCAGCACCTGGTTCTAACACATGTACTCAATCCGCCGACCTTCGGTGAAGGGCCTCTGGCAGAATCTACGACGGACCCTGTGTTTCAGGACCTGGCAGAGCGCCTGGGCACAGAAGGAGCTCAGCAAGTCTTTGATGAGTGAATAACTGATTAAAACACTAAATGGGTGAATGAACCACAGGCATCAGTCTACAATTTGAAGGTTTTATCTGAATTTAAGCTAGATTCTGAGGGTAACGAGGCCAAACTACCCTTCACATTATTTACACCAATCTCTAACCAAATCCTGCTGATTTCATCTCAGAAATGGATCTCAAATCAAGACTTCTTTCCATCTCCACCCCAATGTCACCAGCCCAGGTTATCATGCCTGTCACCTGTCCTGTGAAAGCCTCTCATGCCCCCGCTTCCTCTCTCAGCTCTCTGCCATCGGTTCTCCGGAAAGCAGCTTTCAATGTGCTGCAAATGTGTCTTGGGCCAGCGTGTAGCTCGTAAATAGCTGTCCTCTGCTTTGCAAGCAGAATCCACACATACCTTCAAGTGCCCGCCTAACTCTCAGCCTCGCCATCTGGCCTCCTCGGTGCCCACCTCCCTCCTGCTCCTGCCACCAGGGCCTAAGGCCGTACTCCAGCCACATGCACGGAGCCCCTCCCTGCCTGGGCCCCTCCCGGCCTGCCTCTCCCCAGGATGGTCCCAGCCTGTGTATGTCCACTACTTGGTGAGTGGGTCCTTCTCACCCTTCCCAATATGCCTGGAGTTTTATATCTTCAGGCCCCACTCGGCGTCCTACCCCCCAGAACCCCTGCTATTCTTCATGACCGCTGTGATGAGGGGACTGGTGGTACTGTCTGTTTAATGTTGGCTTGGCTACTAGAATGGCTGTGCCAGGAGGGGGAGTCCGTTCCTGCCTTTACCCTGGAACATAACCAGCACCTGTGACAAGCTCACTGAACACTTGTGAGGAGCGACCCCAGAGTTTCATGCCTCACAAAGGACCAGGTGTGTGGCGTGCTCACACTCAGTGCCATGATGCCGACATTCCTGACATCTTGTCACTCCATTTCAATAAGAAGGTAAAGCTTTCTCAGGCAGTTTTTCCCTGAAATCCTATCTTCCCTGTGGATCTTCCAATACCTTAAGAGTTTGCCTATGAACTCGTCATGTCTGAGGATGGCACAGGATGCCTTTACTGGCTGGGCTCATTGTATGGCACACACTCGGTTTAAAGATCAAGAAGGGAGGAGAAGCATGGCGTTTTACAATTCTGGAAGGCAACTACCTCGGTTCACACTTTATATGGAAGAACTGAAGCCACACCTTTTACTATGATCGAGTGCAGGGGCCACGGGAATCTCCACGTGTGGCTCCGACCGGATACCACGCCTCTCTCCTAGGGTCAGAGACCTTCCGATCATGGTGACTGGCCACTGGGAGCTGTGAGCATGACGGCAGCATAGCCGTGTCAGCTTGTCCTGTCCAAGCTGCGGTGCCCAGCGTGGCGGCTGGCGTGAACTGGAGACGCAGGGGTTCAAAACACAGTGTGGTCACTGCTGACACCACGCCAGCCTCTCAGTTAGTAGCCCGGGGCCTGATCCAAGTCATTTCTCGCTGAATGCCGTGTGTTTAATGGCACCTCTGAAATAGTGGATTATCTGAGCTTGTCCAGAAATGCCTTTCTGACTGCATTCCAAATCGAATGATGGAAATCAACTAAGGCTGAGAGCTGCTTTAGGAGAGGGTCCGTAGGCTGTCGTTCTGGTCCTGCTGGAGACAGATTTCCTGAGTGGCACCAGGAATGACAACTGAGGTGACAAAACTGAGACAGGCCACTGGAATTGATCTGTCCCAAACCTGATTCAGCCAGGCGGGCAGGGCACACGCTGGCGGGCGCAGTGTGAAACGTCGGGACAGCGGTTCCTGGGCAGTGCCCAACCTGTGGGCATAGGCAGGGGAGGGGGGAGCAGATGGGGGCGCGGAGCGAATTCACCCAGAGCAGCGCTCGCTGGGCGCCTGCCTCTCTGCGGGGGCTCATCCCTGAATCACCCCTGAATCGTCGTCGCCTCTGGACTCCACTTTCTCTCATCTTACTCTATGTAAATTTATTCATGGTCAGTCTGTAGCCTCCCTCAAGTCTAAAATTCAGCTACCACTACTTTACAAATCCCTTCTTGCCCCATCTAGCGCTCACAAATGCTTGCCAAAAACATGAACCACCGTCAGAAGTTCATGTTCTTAAAATCGTTTTTCCTATTCTATGACCAAGAAAAAAAGGCAGGACTGATAAGCACACTACTAATTACGATTACGGGTGCGTGGAGTCACACACCAGCAGGAAAGGAATGAGTTCTTTTTCTGTTTCTATCAGAGACCTTCTTGAGTGAGCACACCAGCCACTAAGCTTATTACACGATACTGTTATGTGTGGTTTAAAGAGATGCCTTCATGTAAGATTGTCCAGCTACACAGCCAGGCAATGCTTTGCAAAGATTTGCACATCACAGTGAATGCTTCCTGAAGGTGAAGAACAGACTGAAACGCCATTCATTAAAGTGTCAGGTGCAAATTGAAACCTCAGTGAGATACCAGCTCCCCACACTGGGATGGTTACTATTAAAAAAAGAGAAAATAACAAGTGTTGGTGAAGATATGGGGAAATTGGAAACCTCATGCAATGCTGGTGGGAACGTAAAATGGTGCAGCTGCTGAAAACCAATATGACAGTTTCTCAAAAAATGAAACACAGAATTACCATACGGCCCAGCAACTCTAGTTTTGGGTATATACTCCAAAGAATTGAAAGCAGGGTCCTGAAGAGATATTTGTACAGCCATGTTCACAGCAGCATTACTCACAGTGTCCATCAACAGACAGATAAGCAAAATGTGGTCTATACAGACAATGAAGGATTGTGCAGCCTTAAAAAGGAAGGAAGTTCTGGCACCTGCTACATCACGGATGGACCTGCAGGGCACTGCTCTGAGATGAGCCAGTCACAGAGGGACAAATGCTGTGCCATCTCATCTCTACGAGGTCCTTCCCAAATTCACACCGACACAGAATGAAGTGGTGGGCGCGAGCCTGGGCAGGAGGAATGGGAAGTTGTTTCATGGGCATAGAGGTCCAGTTCTACACGATGAAAAGAGTTATGAGGAGGCATGGTGACGGTCGTTACACAGAGTGAATGAACTTAATACCACTTAACTGTAACTTAAAAATAGCTAAAAAGGTGAATTTTATGTTATGTATATTTTACCACTATAACATTTTTTAACTCAAAACAATTGTTTGATGATACTGATGATGACAATGAAAACATAACGAGCGTAATCTGAGGAAGACACAGGAACACTGCTGTTTCAGGTTCTCCTGTGGGTCCCAGAGGCTCTAGGAAATCACCGTCTTCAATGCTAATAAGCACTTCTCCCTCTGTCAGTTGTAAAACCTGATGGTTTCTACCACTTTTGTTTTGCACACTGAGGCAGCATGGTCAAACAGGGAACAAAGTGGACTCCGCAACACGGTTAGGCGTTAGCCAACTGTGTGAGGTCAGCTCGAGCCAGTTTTTCTCTACTGTATTCTGCCCCTTCACAAAGTGCAAAGAGAAAGGAGCTGCCCTCCCTACCCTACTCAGAGCTCTAGGTAAGGGCTGTGCTGTGTGTGTCCTACACAAACGGGGTGCAGGGCGCGGGTCCCCCACAATGTGTGTCCTACGCAATCAGGGTGTAGGGCGCGGGTCCTCCACGCCATGTGTCTACGCAGAGGCACAGGGGGTGGCGCCTCCTCCCAACATGCCCACCAGGACCTTTTTCTAGCGGTGCAACACCAAACAGGCTAACAAGCTACCACCTACAACTGACTAACTTAGTTCACGTGACCCCCCCCCCACCGAGATGTGACTCCCACGACCCCAGAACCTCTGGAATGCCCAAGGTCACAGGGACACAGGGTCCTACTTGTCCCAGTGTTGCTCCTTCCACTCTTCGCCAGGACACACAGGACACACCGCACCACCGCAGCCACACCAAGGCCACAGGCTCCCTACTTTCTGCCGCAGCAGCTACCTGTGTGACACGCTCACATGCACATGCTCTCACACTGGGGACCAGTAGGAAGTGAGTTTCCACAAATACATTTTCCCAAATATCTACATAAAGAATCACCAAACTAGACTCATTCTGTGTTGTTTTTCTAACAGCTGATGCTGAATTGGTTTCGTACAGGGTCACAGGAACAAGTTTTAATTCTGGTTTTACTTCTAATCTTTTGATTCTGCCTGGAGAGAGGATGGACTCTATGAGGTCAGACAATTGAGTTCATGAACTTATCCTAGAAAAAGTACTACATGTCTCATTGCTGAATATCACAGGTCACCTTTGAAGTCCTCCCCTTGGGAAGCTGTGAACCAACACCTGCACCCAGTCCACCCTTCAAAGCAATTTGGAACTCTTTTTCTGGGATGGCCACCAGAGCTGTCATCATATTAACCCTGATGTCCTAAATGTCATCTTTTCAATATTTCCTTTATCTTCGGGTAAAGAAAGAAGTCACTGGGGGCCAGATCAGGGGAGTAGGGAGGGTGTTCCAATACAGTTATTGTTTACTGGCTAAAAACTCCCTCACAGACAGTGCCCTGTGAGCTGGTGCCTTGTCGTGATGCAAGAGCCATGAATTGTTGGCGAAAAGTTCAGGTCGTCTAACTTTTTCATGCAGCCTTTTCAGCTCAACTTGGTTAACTATTTGTCCAGTTCGTACAAATTCATAATGAATAATCCCTCTGGTATCAAAAAAGTTTAG
The DNA here is from genome assembly GCF_964194185.1 of Rhinolophus hipposideros. Classification (NCBI taxonomy): domain Eukaryota; kingdom Metazoa; phylum Chordata; class Mammalia; order Chiroptera; family Rhinolophidae; genus Rhinolophus; species Rhinolophus hipposideros. The sequence goes on from NC_138062.1 coordinate 837,674, forward strand.
CAACATCATGGCAATCAGTTCACAAACTTCATTGTCAGACCTCGTAGGGCTCGTCTGGAGGTTTGGCGTCCTCACATTTCTCCACGCTGCAGCCTATACGGAGTTATTCCCATATTACTGATCATATTCCCTGTGCTTTACTTTACATCCCCATGACTATTTTCTAACTACCAATTTGTACTTAACCCCTTCACCTTTTTCACCCTGCCCCCTAACCCCCCTCCTATCTATCACCCCAACAAATCCAGTACCCACCTAACACCATCCATAGCAATTACAATATTATTGACTATAATCCTTATGCTGTGCCCTACGTCCCCGTGACTACTGTGTAAAAACCAGTGGGGGTAATGGGGTAAACTGGCACCTCAGGGTGGTTTTGATTTGTATTTTCCCTAATGGGTAGCAATGCTGAGCATCATTTCATGTGTGTTTTGGCCTCTGCTCAAAGGTTTTGCCCGTTTTTGGATGGGGTTGTTCTTTGTTGTCGAGTTGAGGAGTTCCTCGTATGTACTTCATATGTATGTCCCTTCTCAGAAACACGCTTTGCAAATACTTCCCCTCATTTGAGTCATCTTTCTACTTTCTTGATAGTGTCCTTTGAGGTACAAAAGTTTTAATTTTGACGAAGTCCAATTTATCTGTTTTCTACTTTTGTTGCTCATGTTTTGGTGTCATATCCAGAAGATCACTGTCAAATCCAATGTAATGAAGATTTTCTCCTGTTTTCTTCTAAGAGTTTTATAGTTTTAGCTCTTACATTTAGGTCTTTGATCCATTTTGAGTGAACTTTTGCATGTGGTGTGAGGTACGGGTTCAGCTCCATTATTTTACATGGGGCCATCCCATGCAGTATCCCATGCAGTTATTGTCTAATGATTTTGGTACAATATAGGAAAATGGCAGAAAGGCCATCAACATTTATATGTGTCTATAGAGATTAGTTAAAAATGCATTCAATATTTCCTTTGGATATACACCATAAAATAATACATCTATTACCAGAATTTTAAGCAATTCACTTCTAAATATTACACACAATAATTTGGGAGAATTGGTTAATATTTAATTCAAACCATCATGGTACAAGACCCTTTCAAAGGGAGGAATTCATGCAATTCTACCCTCTCTAGGATAGCATCTTTAAAGAAAATATTAAAGTGGCTTTTATGTTGTGAAGTTTGGAAAAATCATTTGTAGCAACAATAAAATACATATATGTAAATAAGGTATCCTAAGTTGTAAATATTTTAAATAGCACCAATGAAGCAAGTTTATTCTTAGTTTTTCTTTATAGTGATTATAATATAGATAATTAGTGAAGAATGCAGTTCTAAATAGATCAGAAAATTCCCTACTCGTGCACATGTCTCTATTTCTTTCCCATAACCTTACTATTTGAAGCCTAATAATTATCCACAACTTCGAAGAACTGACATAACTTGCTGACATAAAAGGTGGGCAACACAACTTGTCCCTGGAGGAATCACTCCTACTGCAAGCTGGAAGGGGAACTCCTAAGAGACCCCCGAGTTTCCATCCACTGTTCTCTCTGTGGGGTGTTAAACTGTTATAGCAAGAAGGTTAAGGTGCTTCATTCTCTGTAATCAAATTTATTTCAGGATAACGTTATTACTCTTTTATGAAAAGATTTTAAGCAATCATTCCACTATGAAAAACAAAAGAATCAAAAGCAATTTTGACACATTTTATGAGAAGCAATCCCTCTCTATCAATTAGGAGAAGTCCCTTCATATTTAGAGCGGCACAGATTAAGTATAGGAAATGGATAGAAAATATGAAGATGGATAAAGTCCAGAAATGATGCAGAAATAAGACTGAGACATCCAAGGAGCATTCAGAAAAATGTCTGTCACCCACGGGGTCCTCATCAGACTCGGGTTGAACTTTTGTGCCATCATTCATTGTTCTGGGAGTTATTTATACTCTTTATCCATCATTTATATAGATGTTTTGAGCTTACAGACAATAAAGGTTATAATCTACTCAGCAAAATACTCAGCATACATTAAGAACTCGACAATGTTATCTATTTTCATTATTATTACAATGATAGATGGCGTGGTGAGAGCACATGGCACTTTTGCTGTGTCAGCCATTATTATGTCTTACTTCTATTCTTGGAAGGCAATGCGGCCCGAATAGAGATTTGCAATAAAAAGTCTATGTATAAACCGAAGAGAATACATTTGTGTAAAAGCAAAATTTCAAAAGAATATAATACCTTGCTAGTCTTAAATAAAAATACAGAGAGCCATACATTTTTAGAGCTTTTACCTGAGATGTCCTTCATTCCTATGCCTTATTTAGTCCGAGACACGACGGCACAGAGAGCATGGTACACTCACGTCACAGAAATAGGCTGTACATTTATAATATGCAAATTTAAAACCTCAAGTTTCCAAACTTTCCCAATCTTTTTTGGGGTCAGATTACTGCAATAACAAAGTACAAAATGCACATGCTTGTACCCCAAGACCTGCCAACAAGAAAAATCATAAATGGCATTCACGTGGGTAATTCCCAGCACGGACTTCCCAGAGTGAGAGCCCATCTTGGCTACATCCCACCCTCAAGTGCTTTTTGTAGTCAGTGCTGCCGTGTTTCCCCAACAAGACCGAGCTGGACAGTCAGCTCTCATGTGTCTTTTGGAGCAAAAATTAACATAAGACCCAGTATTATATTATGTTACGTTATATTATATTACATTATATTATAATATTCCCAGTCTTCTAGTAAAATAAGACTGGGTCTTACATTAATTCTTGCTCCAAAAGACACATTAGAGCTGACTGTCTGGTTAGGTCTTATTTTCGGGGAAACACGGTACATAATTGGGTCCAGATGCCTCTTTCTCATCATGTCTTGTTCTTCTTTGTTCAGTGAGTGAGAAGAAGGCATCTGGAACAGTTAAAAGGGCCAGTCTGCCTGAGACTGGGCCTTTAGAAAGACTAGCCCAGCCCTGCTTCCTGCTTCGGCCGACCTTCTGCCTCCTTGATGGGAGACAGGTACTTCCATTCCCACAGCTGAAAAACTAGGCTGGGGACATCAGTGGCCAATGCCACCTGTGACTGTGCACTCGAGGGTGTTCGTCACAACACTGCTATTCAGAGAAACAGGTGAGACTGACTGTGCACGTGCCTGGCTGTGCACTTTCTCAACAGTTTTCTTTAATCCCCTCAACATCTTATCAGGAAAACATGAAGTCCATTTTAGAGACAAAAGTCACAAGGCCTGAAGCAGGAAGCTGCAGAGAACCACGGAGAGGAGGTAGTGGCTGGGGACACGGCCTGGCCCTGCCCTCGCACCATGCTGTCCCCACATGCTCTCGGCACCCCACAGACGAACAGTAAGAACAGCAGGCGCATGCTCAGTGTTCACTCTGCTTCCAGGCATGCATTTCTATCCAACTATGTCATAACTAATATTTATTTCACATCAACTATATGGAATTATATTTGACACTAGAAAAATACAGAAAATAAAAACGAAACAGCTGCAAGCTTTGATGTGGACCCAGCGGCAGAGACATGGGCTTAGACAGACATTTTTCTCGAGCCAATGCCAAAAATAAAACTTTCATGTCTGAAAAGGAGAAATCAAAAAGTGATTTTCAATCAAAATTCTACCATAAACAAGATTCTGATACAGTCTAACTCCTGTTTGGGGAAGGACCTTGGTTTTGCAAGAGGACGTGGGAAGAAGGCTTCCAGACCAGACTGAGCAACCGGTGGCCGGACTTCCAGGGCCCTGCCCACGGGACACGGTCGGCTCTGCACCCCTCTTCCTCCTGGCGAGGCCACTGGGCTTCCAAGGGGCCCTATGCTCAGGGACACTGCACAGGCCTGTCCCTGGGCAGATGGCCCTTTGTTACCTGCAGCCTAGTGTGTCTTATTCCCCTTAGCTTTTCAAAGAAAGTCTTATTTATAGAAATTTCTAGGTCAGGTTGCTTCAAAGCTGCCTTGGGGAAAATGCCAGTCAGACAGCTGGAATGATTTCAGATTAAAATCCCTACAGAAGTAAAAAAAGTAAAAGCATACATTTGCACTTTAGTATAAATGAACACATACAACTAACTGTGCAGAGATCCAGCCTCTAAACAGCAACATAAACAGTGCCAGCTTTAAAAAGGCTTGTAATAATCGAAAAAGTAAGTTCACTAGACATCTGTGGTTTACACGACAATACTTTCATTACATTTATTCTTTTAAATAGAGAGATTGAAATTGCTAATAGTTGATCATCTATGTTGACAGAGAATTAAGAAACCCATCTGTAAACCTTCATATTAGTTCAAAAAAAATCCTGGAAACTACGAGACCAAATTAAATATCATTGCTTTCCCCAATGATAGTCACAAAAGCAGAAATAGCAAGTGAAAAAAACAAGTTACATGATTTTAATATTTTAGCATTATCTGTGCATAGGTTTTGATTTATTTTTGTGAAATCTGTGGGTTGGTCTACCAATCTGTCTTCATTACACTTTTTCCATGTGAGATGCTAGATTCATAAATGTTATTAAGAGAGCACAGACTGTACTAGAAAAGTGTGGAAGCCAGTTTGGACACAATGAATTCAATTAATTCAAAAACAAACTAAAGAGCCCACATGGATCTTCTCGTTGTGGCCCGCTGCGCTGACCCTGACCCCTGCAGGAGTGCCCGTCTCACTCGCCGGCAGGGCAGAGCCGGAGCTGGGACAGCCTCGCAGGAGAGACAAATGCAGCAGTCTCAGTACCTGTTGTTGTTATTACTGTTTTTATCTTTGGCGATGGTACCGGTCAGAGACGTGCCTGTCCCCTCCCCACAGTGAGGCTTAGGAAGCCAGAGGCCGGACTGTGGGAACGCAGAGATCTGCGCACGAATGGCTTTACTATGAATGCTGGCAGGTAAAGGGAAAAGAGTGAGGAATGACATCTCTAGCTGACAAGGACCAAGCAAACTACTGCTCTTGCTTTCACCCTGAAAGCCCCGAGACCATGTAGAAGATTCAAACGTGGTAAAAGTGGCCACGTCTCATCCAAAGAAAGGGTGTTGAGAATACTTGCTGGCAACTTCAGCCTGTAGTCTGAGATGACGTTCTCTCTCTCTCTCTCTCTCTCTCTCTCTCTCTCACACACACACACACACACACACACACACACACATACACAGATCTCCAAGGAAGTGCATTTTATTACAGGGAACTCCATTGTTTGAGGTGATCTTTGAACACTGACTACAATTATGTTTCTGATTTGCCTGAGCATGTTGATACTGATTTCAGTTCTCTCCTTTTGGGAAAAACACACCTATGGAGGTTAGGAGGAATGAACAACTGTTTCCTCAGCTGCACTTGCCCACCTGGCTGACCCTGGACACGGCAGTGAACACACGAGGCCAGTGGGGTGACGGGAGAGGCAGGAAGGGCACGAACTCGACTCCACAGGGTAACACAGTGACTGCATGTGTGACCTCGGGCACTGCTGCTCTGGACCCCAAACGGAGGCTTCTCAGAGCTGCCTGCAAGCCTTCTACCTCCCGCCTCTGAATATGCCTCAGAGACGCAGTGACAGGACCCCAGTTTGTCCTGCTCTTTCCTTGTGAACCCGGAGTTGCCGTGGCTCACATCTTCTCCCTCACGTCCCTTCAGCATCTTTTCTCCTCTGTGAATGAGTCCCCCATCAGAACCCTGTCTGCCTTCACTGTCTGCACCAGGAACCGCCTACCTCCTAACCAGCTGCAGCCAGTGTCACCTGAACGGCACAAAGGCACTTCAAGCTGGGGAACACATGGCCACTTTGATCTGTGTCCCCCTATTATAAAGGAATTGTCCCATGTCCCCACCACATCCGGTGGGTCACCCCGTCCAGCCAACTCTGGCTCCAAACACCTCAGGACCGCCCCCCACCCCGCCTCCTGCCCAACAGTAAGGGATTCACCACGCGTCACATCAATCACTGGGCAGCCTGCCAGCCCTCCTGCAGATGCGTTGCCCACGTGGCTGCCACCGTTACCAATGCAAAGTGCACCGTGGCCACGTCAGAGTGCATGCAGAGTCGGGTCCCAGTGACCAGCCAGCACCGTCATCACCATCTACTGAGCAGGGGTGGGGGTGACAGTTCCAGTGGTATCACCACAGGCAGGTCTGGGGACATAGCCCAAGGCCAGTTCCTCACTGCACACACGGCAAGGCTGACTTCCAGGGCTGCGTCTTGGTTTGTAAGTTGAGACTTCTTTTTCACGCTCAGCGCCATTCAGTCATTAAAAGTCCCTTCAACCACACATCCAGATTATAAGGAATTTATGAAGCACAATATGCCACAGATCTAAAGAGATTTTGACAACGTGCCCCACTGGACAAGCCTCACTGAGAACAATGTTTGTCTGTGTTGGCGTCACTGGAAGAATGCCGGGACTATATGCCAACTCTCCAGCTCTGTGAAATGTTTAATATGTGAGCTACACATGAGACTAACCCCACCACTCACCGCAGGGGCCATGCACGCTCCAGAAAGGCTCTCACTGGTCTGTTCTACCAGGATGTCCTCCTTTGTCAACAGCAAGTGGCATGATCCACAGGTGGGGCAAGTTGAAGAAAAAATAAATGCAGCATCTGTGGGAGCATGTCTCCAAGCTTTACAGCCAATCAGGTTTCCTGCAGTAATTTTCACAGCCCCACAGAACATGTGTAGTGAATGGAATCATTTCCGCCCTGGAGAACACGGGCTAATGAGCTATGTACGTAAGACTCACGCTGTGCACTTTCTGTCTTAGGAACTTAAAACGTTCCCTTGAAGACCAGCATCCACTGCTTCACAGACAGAAAATGGACGGACTGACGCTATGTGCCTGGATGCTAATCAGAGTGTTTGCACACAGCAAAGTACAAAGTGACAATTAGAGAAGGCCTCGTTCGGAATGGGGACACTAGTTTAGTTTCCAAATTACACAAAATTAGTCCTTCAAGCTCCAAAATTCTATGGAATTATTTTGATGGCTATATAAAAATATATTTTAAATACTTCTGAATTTTGAATTTAAATATACAAAATAGAATTTATATGACTCAGTGTCATAATTATGATTAGAGAAATCTGTGCTCTGTGGTGTGTGCACTTAAGAACGACACAAGTGAGCAGAAAATTTGCCCCACACTAAGTCTTCTCTAACCATGGTGTCTTTCTGGCTCTTGTTTTTTTTTTCCATTTTTTAAAAATTGGCTGATTTCCTCCTTCTGTCAGGCAGTCAACTCTTCCTTCTTGTTACTGCAAGCACTATATCAAAGAGTACTTCCTAGTACTTTCTAGTACTTCCTAGGACCTCCTAGTACTTCCTCGTATCCTTTGGTCTGTATTTCTCCCTTCAAATGTCCAGCTTCCGGTTCCCAGAGGATTTGGATATTAGATAATAAAAACATGTTAAAATACACGAAAGTCAATATTTTCTGATGGAGGGTCTGAGATTCTTTATGGAATAAAGTGCATGACCTTTAGTGAACATGTTTTTTGACAAAAGTTTTAATTACATAAAGTCCTTTTTTGATTACTGACTTCCTAGGAAGTGGGTATTTACTACATAAGCTGTAATGCTGCCTTTTTATTTTTTTAAAGAGAAGCCTGTGGTTCTGTAATAAGTATCTTCTAGCTAAAGCAAGAAGATACCTAGACATCAGCCGTTAAGTTCTTTTAATATCTTAATTTGTGAAATTTCAAGAAAATACAGGAAATAATAAAAATCTACATTGAAGCTTCCCAAAGTTAATGCTGTTGACATATTGGCACATTTGCTCCAATCTTCCTTCACCCTTTTGTTAAAAAGAAAAAAATAATCACTCGATTACTTTTATAAAAATTAGTTACGCTCAGTACAAATAATTAAAACAATGCAATGAAGCTCACTATAAAAGCAATAAGAAAAAATTATCCCAAATCCATAACCCTGAATTGTATGTATGTGGCTGTCTGCACATAGAAGGATATAAGGTGACAGAAACATTGAGACATTTTGAAAAACAGGACTCATCTGGGAATTAATCTTAATTCACAAAATATTGCTTAATTAAATTTGAAATTAATAGAAGTAATTAAAATGAAACGTAAAAGTTGTTAGCAGGTATATTTCTTAAAAGATCACTCTGAATTTTTTTAAAAAGAGGATTCTGAAAACAGTGAAGACTAGGACAATTTTTAACTACAAGTGTTAAGCAGGTGGTGTCACTGACCCCTGCTTCCGAGAGCCATGAGGGAACCAGCGTCCTCGGGGGCCCTTCGCGTCCCCACCTGCGCTCTCCACATTAGAGAAAAGTCAAGGTCCCCTCAGTGAATGACCTCGCGGGACACAGGAAACACCCGTGTGGAGTGCGCTGATGTGGTCTGATGTGGTCTCAATGTGGGCACTTGGCACAGTTTACTAAACACAAGTATAACCCCACCACGAGTAAATTTGCAACATTAAAGATTCTTGTGATACAATAAAAAAAGATTAAAAAAAATAATTGTCGGGATTTCTACATTCACGTCCCTTGGCTGTCAATAATCCACAGAATCAGCAACTTACTATTCACATCATCCGGAGAGGGTTAAATGTTTATGACCATTTACCACAGCTTTTCGTTCATGAATGATTCGTTTTGATTGATTTGCTGGATTTTAATTTTTCAAATAGTTCCTCCAGCAACCCGTGCCCTCCCCTGTCCCAAGCCAGTAAATTGTATATTTTCAACTGGTCCTCAATTAGTTTCCTCAGGTATTCCCCAGGTTTTTTTTTTTTTTTTTTTTTTTTTTTTTTTTTTTTTAATCTCCCTTTAAAAAATACATTAGTAATCAGAAACTCAGTGTGAAAGTAGAGGTACAATGGTTTCCTTACAATGAGGACAATGTCATGACTACTAGAAGGAGCTGAAATCAGTCACTATGACTCTACTTGACCTTTCTGTATCTAAATAACTTTCTAGGAAGGAAAAGAAGACTAAGTGCCAAATTCTTACTTAGAGGATACCTGATTAAAAACAAAAGTCTGCAATTTGCAGATGAAAAGAGCTGACAAACAGCTCGGACCTCTGTAAAACCCCACTTCTCTTTCCCACTACTAGAGCCAAGGATTGCAGGGAGGAAAGAGCTGATCAAAAATGGGTGCTTGCCGAAATGCGGATGCCAGTGGGTAGTTTTCCTGCTCTGCACGTGAAAACCGAAGGCACACTGGCTGTCTCAAGTAGCAGTGAACTTACAGGGAAGCAAGTCAGAGACAGCAGTGACCAGCTCAGCCAGGCCCCTGACACCAGCTCCGTCACCAGGGTGCACTGTCCTCTCCCCCAGGAAGGCCCCAGGGCTGGGGCCCAAGGCCTCGCCACATCCTGGCTCAGCCCTCCTTCCTCAATATAGGTTTCTTTGTTTTTGCAGCTCCCTAAACTCTCACTTGCCCATGGCTTTTGGGGAGCACATTTAGACACGGACTCCAAATCTGCAAGAATTCACAGCTTTAGTTCCTTCATGGTTCCAATGCCAGGTGCCCACCCCCAGTCCAGGAAGCTATGCCCAGAAAGGCAGAATCATGCGGCATGCAGGGTGGGGGGTGGTCGTCATTGTGGGGTGTGGGCGGGATTTACTCTCCAAGAACAGGGTGAGGGTAGGCAGGAAATTTCTATATAAACCATAAAACAAACAAAGCACTTACACCTAGAACACAGGCTTCCTCTATTCAGCTGTCTCTCTTACCTGTACTTAGATAAAAAACGATGTCCTAAAATATTCATTCCAAGCTCTTTACAAAACAAGTTTGTGTTCTTTCCAGAGCTGCATAGTACACTTTTATGCAAGAATATTTACTGAATGCCTACTATGTGCAGGTACCAGGGAGCACAAGATGAACGAAAGAGAAAGAGTCCCTGCATTCATGGAGCTTGCACTCAGTGGTGGTACAGATAATTACCAAACACAGGAAGTTTCATTTATGGTAGGCTGGGTAGTGATAGTGTCGAGAAGGAAAACAAAGGCAAGGAAGAAGTTGGGAAGAGCTGGGGAGAAAGGCTAACTTTCTGGCTGGGCACAGGGAGAGGCCTCCTGGAGCCAGCAACCTGTGACCTGTGAGCCAGACCCGCAGAACACTCAGGACCAGGGGAGAGGAGGTGTGGATGCCTCGCTCGCTCCAGGCTACGAGGACGCGTGTGGCTGCAGCTCGGCTCAGGACTGTGAGTGGAGAAGGGACAGGTCACTAGGCTCTGACAGGACACCTCTGGCTGCTGTGCTGAGAGCAGGAGGCGAGGGGACACAAGTCGGCACATTTTTAAAATGATCCAGGCAAGAGATGACAGTGTGCTGCCACCATGGTGACGAGTTATCGAGCTCGGAATATATTTTGGAACTAACAGGAATTGCTGATGAATCAGATAAGTTCCATAAGAAGAAATGAGTCCATGTTTACTGCATGGTTTTGGCCTGAGCAACTGGAGAAACGGAGTTATCACTGGCTGATAGGAGCGAGTGTGGCCTTAGGCAGATGAGGTCACTTTTAGAAATTAGAAATTTTAAAATGACAATTAGACATGCAAGTGGGGGTGGTGACATCCAAGAGGATATAAAGACTGGAGTTCAGGTGGAGGTCGAGCTGTAGTTATAAACCGGAGCGCCATTACTTCCCAGGTGGAATTTAAAGCCATGATACTGGACGAGATACTTAGGAAGTGAGTGTGAACGGAAAGTTTAAGATGCCCAAGGGCCAACCTCCTGGGTCAATCCTCTGTGTAGATGTAAAGGAGACGAGGAGGAAGTAGCAGAGAAGACACAGAAGGGTATGAGGACATTACCTCCATGGTATGTCCAATATATGCATGGCATTAAACGATTATCTGAAAAAACTTCAAGTTCTTTGAGGACAGGGACAAAATCTAACTCACTGAGGGTCCCAGGGACAGCACCGTACTACATGATACACTATGTAATACACTGTATAATACACTGCACATACACTACATAATACACCATAATACACTATGTAATACACTGTACAAATACACTGTATAATACACTATGTAATACACTGTATAATACACTGATAATACACCAACATAATACACTATAATATACTGTGTAATACACTATAAATACACTATGTAATACACTACGTAATACACTGTACAATACACTGTAAAACACTACGTAATAAACTATATATGACACTGTATAATAACTACATAATAGAGCATAACACACTATATAATACACTGTATAAAACACTATGTATAAAACACTATAAAACAGTATAAAAAACTAATATACTATATGATACAATTCTATGTTGAAAGCAGCGTTTTTCTTTTTTGAGAGTTCAACAACACTCCTGCTTAATGTCAAACTGCTGATGTGGATTTCAAAACATCTATTTTAAAAACATTTATGAAAAATTAGACTTCTGTTTCTCTCTCAAAATATTTTTAAAACAAACGAAACATCTTATTGAAAACAATTATTCTGGTGTGCCCCCAATCTTAATGAACGCATAGCCACAGCAACACATGTGAAGCACGAAGGTAACACACAGACGTGCGGCGTGCTGGGTGGCCGGCCGGGGTAGACGGGCAGGTGGAATGAGGGGCTGGCACATAATGAAGACAATACGCAAACACCGGTCACTGAAATCATAGTCAAGTACTACCCGCAGACCTAGGACGAAATCATAAGTGGCCATCACCCCGCACCCCCCCACGGGCACCGTCCCACAGTGAGTCAGAGGGAGGGATGTCGACAGCGAGACTGAGGCGCTGCAGCTGAAACTGCTTCTCCTTCTGAGTTATTTAAAATGTCCGATGATTCCAGTCATTTCTCCAACGCCATTCACGGCATGTCGCCCGTGTCGTCGTGCTGCTTACACCCTTGCTCAGTTAGCAAAGAGAAGGTCTTCTTTTCAAAATCTGTTTCTTGGTGAGAAGATGCGTTTTACTTACTTTGTTCATATAATCAAATTCCAAACACTGAAGTGCTACCCCTTTCTGAGTCTACTAAATGTATTCTAACAAAGTGTCCTTGTTTTAACGCTTGCCAGTCACAGAGCGAGTCGCGGCTTTGAGGAGATATGGTGCTCTTTTGTCCACAACTACTTCACTCAGAGAAAAGTGGCCTCTGAGCAGAAGGAAGTCTCCACAGAGCGCCAGGTTCCATCAGCCACCTTACCCGTCACTTCCACCCTCAGGTGCTCTCAAAGCTTCCCCTTGTCTTCATTTCCTGGCACTGCTTAGCTCCAGAGACTGGCATCTCGCACTGGGACACCAATACGTCCCTCACTAGTAGCTGGAACGATTTTTCTAAACACGTCTCTCACTACATCGTTTCCCTCAACTCTCTCTTTTAAAAACCAGGGGCTGATAGATAAGGACGGCACAGAGAGCTGGGCTCTGCCCCGCTAGTTCCATTGCATCCCCATGGCCCCTCTGCCTTCAGGCCGAGCACCACCCAACCGCTCTCTGGGCCCCACGGGGGACCAGCACATGTGCTGACGGCACCCCACCCCATCTCAGCATGGCCGCCCTCCCTGCTCCAACCCCCCCGCAGGCGCTGGCCTGGCCCAGGGTCACTGCCCTGTCCTGTCCTGCCCGGGCTGGAGGCTCCCTGTGGGCAGGGACTGTGTCTTCCCGTGGTTCTCTCTCGTATTTAGCACAGTGCTTGCCATATAATTAGCACCCGGTCAGTATTCCAGTCACTGGATGAGTGTATTACAGCCACAAATCTATTTACAGACACTGTCCACGGTGCCAGGGCCGGGGGAGGCGGCCGCCAGCCAGGAGCGGCACCTGCCAAGGCTAGTGTCTCAAGCACAAGTGAAACATGAGCCGGGGTCAGGGACAGGATGGATGAGAGCACGGCAGAAATGTCACCACATGCTGGAGAGGCTGCTGCTAAACTTAGCCCAACGTCTTCTAAACGGTAACTTTTCCAGGTTCTTTCACAGCATAATGTCACCGACTGGCCACAGACTGTCTTCAAATGGTCATGGATACTCAGGCAGCCTCCCAGCCTCTTCCACGGAGAACCGTCCAACCCGGGGCTGCAAGGCGTCTGTGAGGACGCGGCAACTTAACACGCGTCACGACTTCACGCTTACGTTTCTGAGAAAACTGTTTCCAACATCTGGGGGAATGAAAGAGGCAGCACCTCTCTTTAGGGACTCTGGACAGCAAGTTCCAATGACGTGTGCTAACGAATAGTTACAGTCGTTATCCAAGAAACAGTTAAACTACTCATCCTGCCATTCTTGGTGGCCTGTACTACACGAGAAACCAGAGGTAGGCGGTTACTTATCTTAAAACGTCTTAAAAATCTACATTTCTAGCCTCGATTTCTGACCTCAGCTAATAAATGACTACGTCTTGGTTGTCTTTTTAATTCCAAACAATTTAGAGGTTTTTAATTGAATTTTATAAAATTCAAGATTAAATAAAAAGGCATTATGGGCACTTCGGGTTTCTGGTCCACCGTGTAAGGAGCATAGGAATTGCCACTCTGTCCTAATGAGGAAAAAGCTGAACAAACTGAACACTGAACAGTTCTCCACCGATCTGGTGGCAGCCGACTGCTGCCTCCTAAGAATGACACAGACATGCAGATCCCGTCGCACGTCGCTGGGGCGGAGCCGCGCGAGGACCAGCGCGGGGGCAGGACACCTGAGTTGTACCTGACAACCTGCGGGAGGCTCAGTGAGGACAAGGCTGCGAGACAAAACCCTGGGCAGCCCTGAGGGACCCCAGACTTTTACACCCAAGAGTTCTGTCAGGTCTTCACAGTGAATCTCAAAACTTCCTTGTGCTTCCAGTAGGGAGAGGGGAAAAAAACCGTTGTTTTTCTTTTTAGAATATTCTGTTCTTCTTAACAAGGCCTGCCTTAGGGAAAAACTATTTCACCAGAGCTCAGCTGATGTGGGGGATGGGAACACCCATCTCCAGCTGCCTCTAGCCATCCTGTCCCATTTAAGGGGGAAAAACCCTAAACGAAACTGAGAAGGACAGTGAAGTCCACAGCCAACTGCCCAGGTTCACCAAGAGCCCAAGGCTCCCTCACAGGCTGTAGACTGCCGCCCTCCCCACACCTCACCACTACGCCACTGAGGGGCTGTTTACCACAGTTCCTTCTACCCAGCACACCATGTCTACCTTGCAACAAAAATTACAAGGCATACTCAAAGGCAAAAGCACACTTTGGAGAAACTTCACAAGTATTAGAGCCAGAGTCAGATATGGCAGGGATGTTGGAATTATGAGACCCAAAATCAAACAACTGTGCTTAATATACTAAGGAATTAATGGAAAAAGTAGATGGCATTCAAAAACAGAGGGGTAGTGTAAGCACACACAGATAGAAATTCTAAGAAAGAATCAAAAAGCAAGTCCAGAATAAAAGAGAAAACACTGTAACAGAAATGAAGATGACACTGATGGACTCATTAGTAGACTGGACACAGCTGAAGAAAGAATCTCTGAGCTTGAGGCTATGACAACAGAAACTTCAAATAGAATACAGTAACAAATACGATGATCCAACTATATCAATGATCACTTCAGGGCAAGAAAAGTCATCAAGGATGAAGAGGGGGCATTACATAATGATAAAGGGATCAATACTCCCAGAAGATACAACAATCTTTAATGCGCATGTACCTACCAACACAGCATCAAAATACAGGCGGCAAAAACTGACAGAGCTGAAAGAAGAAATAGGTGAGCCCACTCTCACAGTTGGAGACTTCTAAGTCCCTCTATAACAAATAGATTGATGCAGCCGGCAGAATATCATTAAGGACGTAGGTAAATTTGAGAGCACCACAAATCAATTGGATATAACTGACATCTACAGACCACTTCGTCCAACAACTGTAAAATACACATTCGTCTCAAACTCACATGGGACATTCACAAACACAGACTACATTCTGGGTCATAAAACACACCTTAACAAGTTTAGAAAAATAGAAATTATACTACGCTTGCTCTCAGACCACATGTAATTAAATTCGAAACCCATAACAGAAATATAGTTGAATAATTCAAAATACATGGAGATTACACAACATACTTCTAAACAACAAATAGGTCAAAGAAGAAATCTCAACAGAAATTTCCAAATGTTCTGGATTAAATGAGAATACAACATATCAATATTTGTGGGATTCTGTACATAAAGGGAAATTTATAGGACTGAATTTGTATCTTAGAAAAGATGAAAGATATACAATCAGCAACCTAAGCTTTCACCAACAAATGAGAAAAAATGGGCAACTGGATGGCTCAACTGGTTAGAGCATGAGCTCTCAAGAACAAGGTTGCCAGTTCAATTCCCACATGGGATGGTGGGCTGCACCCCCTGCAACTAAAGATTGAAAACGGCAACTGGACTTGGAGCTGAGCTGCGCCCTCCACAACTAGATTGAGGGACAACAACTTGGAGCTGATGGGCCCTGGAGAAACACACTATTCCCCAATATTCCCCAATAAAAATTTTAAAAAAAAAGAAAAAGAAATGAGAAAAAGAAGAGCAAATTAAATCCAAACTAAGCAGAAGAAAAGAAATAATAAAGATCAGAGCAGAAATCAATAAAATTGAAAAAAGGAGATTAATATAGAAAAATCAACAAAAGCAAAAAAGCTAGTTCTTTTAAAAGAGCAATAAAATGGAATCGCCTATAGCCAGGCTAAGTAACAACAAAAAAGAGAAGACAGAGATTTCTAATTTCAGAAATGAAAAAGTGACATCACTACAGATACCATGGACCTTGAAAGGATAATGAAGGAATATTCTGAATAACTCACTGCACACATATTTGATAACCTCGATGATATGGACCCATTCTTTCAAAGACACAATCTGACAGAATCATACAAGAAGAAATGGAGAAGCTAAACAGACCTGTATCTATAAAGAATCAATAATAACCTTCCAGAACAGAAAGCACGGATCCCAGAAGGGTTTACTGGTGAATTACTCCAAACACTTAAGGAAGAAATGGTACTGATTCTCTGCAACTTCATCCAGAAAACAGAAGCAGAGTGAACATATCCTAACACATTTTATGAGGCCAGAATTACTCTAATACCAAAACAAGATAAAGGCACTATAAGAAAAGAAAAGCATAGACCAATATCCCTTATGAACACACATACAAAATCCTCAATAAAATATTGGCAATCGAGTCAAACAATGTATAAAAACAATTATACACTCTGAACAAAAGGGATTTATTTTAGGTAACAAGGCTGGTTCAACACGTGACTATCAATGAATGTTGTTGTCACACAACAAGCAAAAATAGAAAAATCACACAATCATATCAGTTGGTGCAGAAAAAACATTTGGCAAAATCCAACAGCCACTCATGATAACAACTCCCAGCATACTAGGAACAGGACTGGCTTCCTCACCTTGACAAAGAGCATCTACAAAGTACCACAGCTGACAACTCGCTGAATGGTGAGAAACTTGAAGCCTCCCAGGGACACGGCAGGACTTCACGGCTCACCACTGCTTTTTGCACTGTGCTGGGAGTCCTTGTTGATGCAAGCAGACAAGAAAAGGAAATGAAACCATACACATTGGGAAGAAGGAAATCAAATGGTCCTTGTTTATGGGTGACATTATGACTATGTAGAAAATCCTAAATAATCAACAATAAAACTCCTGGAACGAAGCAATTATAGCAAATTGCAGGATCCAAGGTTAACACAGAAAAGTCTATTTATTTCCTAGATACTAGAAATGACCAAGTGAAATTGAAATAAAAAAACACTTTAAACTCCTCAAAAACGAAATCCTTAGGTAGAAGTTTAACGAAATGTGTAAGTATACGTATACATATATGTATGTATATGTGTGTACATACATATATGTACATATATATAAAACAAAACCGATGAAAGATCTCAAGGAATTAGGTAAATGGAGAGATGCCCCACGTCCATGAGCAGGAAGACTCAATATCGTCAAGATGCCACTTCCTCCCAACTTGATCTGTGGATTCTGCACAATCTCAACCCATCCCTTTTGTGGATGGACAAACTGACCCTGCAGTTACTACGGAGAGGCAAAGGTGCAGAGCAGCCAACACAGAAATGAAGGAGGAGACGAAGTCAGAGGACTGAGGCTGACGACCTCCAAGACTCACTAAAAGGCTACAGTATCGATGAAAGAACATTCAGACCAACGGAGCAGAAGCCAGAGCCCAGACACAGACCCACACACACAGGAGCTGATCTCTGACAAAGGAGCAAAGGCACCCACTCGGAGCAGAGATGGTCTTCCCCACAAATGGCGCTGGGACAACGGGACATGGTATGCAACACATGATCCAGACACAGACCTGACACTCTCCACAGAAATTAACTCAAAACGGACCACAGACCTAACATGAAAAGCACAACTAAAAACCTCCTAGAAGATAACACAGGAGAACATCTACATGACCTTGGGGATGGCAATGACCTTTCAGGTCCAACACCAAAGGCACAATCCATGAAAGAAATACCTGGTAAGCTGTGTTTCATTAAAAACTTCTGCTCTGCAAAAGGCCATGTCAAGAAAATTAGGAGGCAAGACACAGAATCGGAAAAAATATCTGCAAAGACAGGTCTGATAAAAGACTGTTGCCCAAATTATACAAAGAATTCTTAAAACTCAACAACAAAAAATAAACAATCTGGTTAAAAAGTGTGCAAAAAACCTCACCTGACACCTCACCAAAGAAGACACAAAGATGGCAAAACAACCAAAGGAGGAGACAGCCCACACCAGGTCACCAGGAGCTGCAAGTTAAACAGCCAGGTGCCACCACACATCTGAGAGGCTGGTCAAAGTCCAAAGCAGTGACAGCACCAGATGCTGGCGAGGGCGTGGAGCCACCAAACTCAGTCACCGCTGGTAGGCACGCAGCACAGTGCAGCCGAAGTGGACGGCACTTTGGAGGTTTCTTACAAAACTCAATGTCCTCTCACCAGACGACCCAGCAATCACACTCCTTGGTATTTATCCAAACAGGCTGAAAATTTATGTCCACACAAATCCTGTGCACAGATATTTATAGAAACTTTCTTCATAAACGCCAGATTTGAAAGCAGCCAAGGTTACACTAGGTAGGTTTTAAGAGGGATACAATGTGCTGTGGCACGAGGTCTTCAGAAAAATCAGACTGGCCCTCCACCCCCAAGATGTACTAATCATCGGAATTGGGTGCAACATACAACCTTCTGACATGCAGGAGTGTTCTCGGCACAGAGAAGGACCAAATAGCCGGAAGGATGAGCCAGCGGCTAGGGCACATGTCAGACGCCTTCACAGACATGTCACACTTGTCACACCATCTCTGCTGACTTGGTGGTTATGCAACCACATACTCTAGTGATGAGAGAATATATGACATCGCTTTCAGTTCTTTGGGAGGCAAGCACTGTTGCTCACCTGCCTTCTGTCCCTCACCCATGGCCTGTGCTGAGTGCGTGTTTGCTGCATGAAGGAAACTCCCGAAGATGTAACTGTCTGCCTCAACCCAGCTCTTCCCGTGTTCCCAGACACCTGTCTTCCCAAAGGCCTGTGTACCCTTTACAGCGTTGGCCGCATTCAGTCTACACCACAGACTTCCTGACGCAGGTCTAATCCCCTTTCTGAATTGTAAAATCTGTGAGGAAGGGATGGGGTCTGACTCATCCTTTAGTCCTGACATTAGCAATGAAACTATCAGTTCCCCAGTCCAAGGGGTGTAATCTGAAAAAGCATATTTAATATTATATCATTTCAAAATTTGCAAAAGTTAAAAATACACATGGTTTCCTAATAATGACTACAAAACATGCCACTTGACCAAGCTTTCTAGCCGGTATGAATATGATAAAACAGGCAGGGAGGCAGCCATCAGGTTCTCCCAGAGGACTCCTTTTTAATTTATCCAACTGGGACATTTATTTTAATATGTTTAGAAACAGTGCTTTCTCCCTTAAACATGAGGCATCAACGCCTTTCATTAGTAGGCATGTGACGAATAGAATTTATTACCTGGGGAAAAACACGTACTTTAAAACAGAGAAAATAAGAAGTACTGCATGTACCAAGATGTGGTTTTGCTAGGAGAAAAAAATGTTCATTTTGAAGATGTAACAATTGCATTTTTCTCTAATACTATAGAATTGTGAGAAATTATCTGAAATTTAAAAATGACACCAGGAGTACTGTTCTACAGAAATCCCTAATTGATGAGCATAGCGTCCTGGCCTTTCAGAACAGGAAGGACTGGAGACACCCCACAAACTTGCCCCGGGGCCCCCAGCCTCCCTGTGCATGAGAAGAATGAGGCTTAGAGACAGAGCGTTAAGGGTTCAGCCCTGGGCAGCTCTGAGGCCAACACTAGGTCTGTCCTTTCCGGTCAGCAGTCCTTCTGGAACCCCTCACCCCAACCGGACACTTCAGCGCCGTACTGAGATGGCAAAAGCATCCCAAGCACGGCTCTTACACACTCAGAGCTGTGGCGTTTCCACTGCCATGCACACGATACAGCCTCTGTATCACACACGCCACATGCAGACGACCACTCTCGTCAGGCCACATTTCCCACCAGTCCTGCAGCAGGCAGGACCGCCTGTGGACTCGAGGCCAGGGCTGTGCCTGGAGGCCGCTGCCCTGGGAGCCCCCCTACCCCAGCTGCACTGCCCCGTCCTGCCTCCCGGAGCTGCCAAGGGTGCCGAGCGCCCTGCCACACCCAACCCCGAGGAGGGCTGCGTCTACAACTCGGGAGCTCGCTTGTGCGGGGAGGAAGGGCTCTGCTTCCCTGCAGGCCTTTCCTGGGATTCCTGAGTCTACCTGCAAAAGTTACCATCACACTTTGTTCTCGGGGACAGTGGACGGACGCCTGAATAAGAAAGGTAAGTTCAAAAGGGCAAGAAGAAATGATTTTTTCAGGGCACTCAGAGCCTCTTGGGTTTTGCTTTTTAGAAAGGGAAAAGGGTGCCATTAGGAGACTCAATGCACCTCTGAAAATAGAACTTGCCATCAGATCTGCATAGCCAACATTCCACAGGAAGTGAGCACGAGCCAAACCATTACCGAAGGACGTGACACACGGAACGCTCCTCCCTTAGGAATCCCAGTCATTTTATCTTGGAACCAATTGGCTACGTGAGGTCCAATTTTCCCAGATGAGCAGTTCATTGATAACTTTAAGACCACACTTTTGTTAACTATGTTTAAAGTGTGCATTTTTATGAAGCGACTCACTTTGCCTCTTCATAGAATACTACCACAATTAGATAATTATTACATGTTGGATAAAAGAAGGTGCATGGAAAAATACACTTTATCTAAACCTGTGATTCTGGGCCACTCTCTTATACCATGTACAAAAATAAAGTCAAAATGAGTTCAAGACTTAAATGTAACGCCTGAAACCATAAAAGTCCTAGAAGAAAACACTGGTAGTCAACTGACATCTGTCTGAATAACATCTTTTTGGAGACACCCCTCTGAGCATGGGAAACAAAAGAACAAATACACAAATGGGACTACATCAAACTAAAAAGCTTCTGCACAGTGAAGGAAACCTTCACCAAAAAACAACCTACTGAATGGGAGAAGATATATGGAAATTATGTATCTGCTAAGGGGTTAATATCCAAAACATATAAGGAACTCACACAACTCAAAAAAAAAAATCTGATCAAAAAATGGGCAGAGGACATGACGAGACATTTCTCTAAAGAAGGCATACAGATGGCCAACAGACATGAAAAGATGCTCAATGTCACTAATCATTAGAGAAATGCAAATAAAAACCACAATGAGATACCACCTCACCCCAGTCAGAATGGCTATCATCAATAAATCAACAAACAACAAGTGCTGGCGCGGATGTGGAGAAAAGGGAACGCTCGTGCACTGTTGGTGGGATTGCAGATTGGTGCAGCCTCTATGGAAAACAGTATGGAAGTTCCTCCAAAAATCAAAAATACAACTACCATATGATCCGACAATTCCACTTCTGGTATTTATCTGAAGAAATCCAAAAAAACCCCACTAATTTGAAAAGATATATGCACCCCTATGTTCACTGCAGCATTATTTATAATAGCCAAGACATGGAAAGAACCAAAATGCCCATCAATAGATGATTAGACAAAGAAATTGTGGTACATTTATACAATGGAATATTACTCTGCCATAAAAATGAAGGAAATCTTACCGTTTGCGACAACATGGGTGGACCCAGAGGGTATTGTGCTGAGTGAAATAAGTCAGACTGAGAAAGACAAACCATATGATCTCACTTATGTGTGGAATCTAAAGAACAGAGTAAACAAACAAAACAGAAACAGACTCAGAGATAGAGAACATACTGATGGTTACCAGAAGGGAAAGGGTGAGGGGATAGGTGAAAGGTGAAGGGGAATATAGTCAATAATATTCTGATAAGTTTACACAATGACAGATGATTACTAGAATTAGTGGGGTGATCACACTGGATGGCATAAAGATGTCCAATCACTGTATTGTACACCTGAAACTAACATAACCAATATAAGATTGTGTACCAGGTGTACATAAATAAAAACCTATGTGATTCTTATCATTCTCTCCATTTAGTAAGGAATAGAGAAATTTTTAAAATTAAAATGTGGACATAAGTAACTTGGTGGCTATGGAAAGGCCTGGCCTGGTAAGAAGGGTGCCTTCTTTTTGCTTTTAACCTGACATTGAAGTGATTCATGGAGCCGAAGTTATCAGAATACATCATCCTAGAGTGCGCCCCAGAATATGCTGCCTCAGAAAACGTCATGTTGGCATCAGGACTGCTTTGAGCGAAAGGCACCTGAGAATCAACAAGCACAGGAAGAGATCTTGCCTCCGCTTATCTGCCTAAGAGCTGGCCGCACATTTCCCTTTGAGGAAGGTGCCCCCTCCATGCACCAGGGCGAGGAGAGTGGTTCTCATCATTGAAGGCGAGTACCGGACCTGCCAGCTTCCCTGCTCCTTTCAGTTCCACTTCTTTTCTATGAATTCCGTGCACATAAATAGTAACAAAAATTGGGTGCCTTTTCTCCTATTAACCTGTCTTGCGTTTGTTTCGTTCCCAGGCTCATGTACTGGACGTAGGAGGCAGAGGAGCAGCTTTCATCTCCAATGGAGCCATGGTCAGAACTCGGTTCTGAGTCACGAAGGCCCCAGTTTACAACACTGAAGCCTGACTTACTTAGAAAGGAAATCTGACAAATTAATCCACCGAGAAATAGCAACAGGTCTGAGAAATAGGCTGGATGCGTTCCTCTCACTACATACAGAAAACCAAGTCTGTGCTCCTAGCAGCAGGAGGGACGGCCCAGGCACCCAGGGAGGCGGAGCACGAACCCGGGGCTCCCGTTCCCCACCTTCCAGGAGTAAGATGGCACCTCCTTACCCCTGAGTCTCATTAAATGACACCCCAGGTGTCCAGGACATCATACAAAATCACTCACCACGTCAAGAACTAGGGAAATCTCAATGAGAAGAAGAAAAAAACAATGAGCAGACCCCAAACCAAAATGATGATGCAGTGGGAATTAATCTACAAGGACATCTTTTCAGCTACAGTAAAAAGCTCCAGTGGATACAGTAACTGAAATGAGAAGCTCAAAGGATTTGCTTAATAGCAGAACAGAAAAACCTGAGGGGAGGATCAGCAAACTTGAAAAGAGAACAATATAAGTTACCCAATCTGAACAACAGACATGAAATAAAATGAACGGACCCTGGGGGGGTCTGTGGGAGTAAAACAAAGGATCTGATGTTCCTGTCATCAGTTCCAGAAGCAGAGGAAAAAGACGGTGAGGCTGGAAAACTATTAGAAGAAACAATGCCTAAAAATTCTGTCTGGCAGAAGACACAAACCTGCATATTCAAGAGGTTAAGTAAACACCAAAAAAGATATACACTAAGAAATCCCAGCCAAGATGCATCATAGTCAAACTTCTGAAAGCTACTCACATGTAGACAAAGGGGAAAACTTTAAAACAGCCAGAGAGAAATAACACCTTACCTTCAGGGGAAAAAACAATTAAAATGACAAAAGATTTCCCATCAAAAAGCAAAGAATCCAGCAGGAATTGCCGCAACAGTGAAAGAAAATAACTGTCAACCAGAGTTCTTCATCTGGCAAAAACATCCTTCAGGAGTGAAGGGGAGAATCATGACATTCTCAGAAAAAGGAACGCGAACAATTGGCTGCTAGCATATGGACCCTAAAAGAACGGCTAAAGGGACTTCTTACACAATGGATGACAGAACCACAGAAAGGCGAACGTGAGCTGTGAGAGAGAACTGAGTAGGTAGGATGAGTGCCGCAGCCACAGGAGGGCCGGGCAGGGGCTGCGCATAGTCCAAGCCTCAGGGTCCCACTGCCAGCACGCAGGCCGCGCACCCACAGGGCAGACGCGTTTGGCTGCCCAGCCAGCAGGCAGGACACCTCCGTCCTGGAAACAAAGCACTGACGTGATGACTGGGGGGGGGGGGCGGGTGGCCGGTTCCCTCCCCAGACCCACAGAGAGGCTTCAAGACCGGTCAAAGCCAAGGGTAACTCTACTCCCTTCCCCAACACCTGCCTCACACATGAGTGTGGGACACGGTTCTGCACAAGAATTAACACTACTTCTGAGGGACAGATGAGAAAGATTTTCCCTGTGGATAAAATCATATGCAATGGAATTAATATTCTCCTGCTTTCTGACTTTGGAAGGCAGTGTGACACCTGGAAATCAGGCAGTCAGAGCATGAGGACAAGCTCACGTAGGACAAAGAACAGACAGAAAGAACTTGATTCCTTAACATTACTGAAGGGCTGAACCAACCAAACTTAGCACCTTCAGGCTCAGTTCCATGAAATAATTTCTTATCTGCGTCCCAACATCACATTACAATGCTGGCGAGCAGTCCAGTGTACGAATCCACTGTAATTATAACCGTTTCTCTATTATGGGGTCCTTAGGTTTTGTCCCCCCCCCCCCGCCACGCCATTATGAAGGATGATACAATGGGCATCTGTCAGCACAGAGCGTTACCTGAAATTAGAGAATACTGTCCACAGACTTTGTTCCTAGAAGTGGAATGTGTCAAATGATACGAACATTTCTGATATAAAACATCAAACTGATTTTCAGAAACGGGGTTCTTATCAACGCCTCCCCCCATGTGTGTGGCCTGTCCCACTGGATCTGGCCAGAGCAGAGGCTGGGAACTGTGCCCCAAGAGTCATTACTGTCCCTTCATTCTTGTTGACAGAGAACCTCAGTGTACAAATCCTGGCCAGTCCAAGTCAATCTTGGTGACCCCACTTCTCTTGCCAGTGACTGCTCAGAGGTGGGCACGTGACCCAATCCTGCCAATGGAAAGAAATACTCCCAATTTTCTGGGTAAGGTTTTTATTCTTGAGAGAACATGAGACGACGTCCTCCACAGGGCATTACCACGAGTAGTAAGCTGAACCAAGCCAGTCTTGGGACAAGCCAATGGGCGGGTCGGGAGGTGGGAGTCTGAGGGTGTCTGAGCCCCTCAATTAAGCAGCTTTGAGGCTCCTTCCTCGGCGCCTTCTCATACAAGGTAACAAGTTACACATACTCTTAAAACACTCAGTGCAAAGTCAGCGGTCAGCCGCTGTTATTCCCAAAGGTAAACCCAGCACTGCTAACGACATCACAACCAAGAATCCCGAAGGAAACAGACTCTGTACTATCTCAAGCATGAAGATTAACTTAGGGTTTCAACAGACACTGTGGAGCTGTCACCTCTTCTCAGAAGAATTAAGAGTTGAATGTTATTTGAAGAGCATTTTACAAAATTATAGGGTCACTAATTTGGACTATAGATTGGAAGAAAGCATGTGTAACCCAAAGTGGTCTTCAAAGAGAAAGCAAAAAAGAAGTGAACACAAGTGTGCTGTACTCACAGATCGAACACCAAGTAATGGAAGCCCTCTTCCGATATGCTGTCATGAAGTCGCACTAAAAAAAGGAAAAAGAGAAGAAAGTTTGTGTTAGACATAAGCCAACGAGCAGCACTGAGCCGGGCGTGCGGAAGGCATTCGTCTCCCAACGACCTGCTAACAACTCTCGCTCAGCCTCTGCAGCCAGTGTCCTCACACACAGGCCCGAGGTTTTATTCTGGTTCTGACGAGTGTGAACTGTGGGTCATACTCAGGTCAACCATCTTGTAAGTTGGAAGCTTACATGTTATAAAATGGCTGAGAGGGTTAAATGAGACAAACTGAAACAATCCCTGTGATGCTGGGTGAGTATACGTAAATGTTATAGATCCACGTAGCCCAAGTCTCCAGGTTCTAACAACTGTCCTGCTTAGAGGCTCTTCCTCGCGCATCTGTTCCCATCCTCATATGGGGGACGCCACGCGTGCCAGCATCGCTACAATCGGCGGCGAGAGTGGTCACTCTGAGAGTCTAGCAAACATCTCTTTGCCTCTGCTCTCCCTTATTTCACAGGAAAGTTCTACACAGCCAACTGTCAAACAGCCTTCATCATGCCGCTTCTAAACTGAAGTCACCACAGTCCATTTACCAAGTCATAAGCCCATGACACACAGCTAGAACTTTCAATAAAATAATCTGCTAGTTCCTCAAACTCATACTTTAAATTTTCCCATGAGCTGGGCTTTCACTGAAAGCAAGCGAAAAACTGTATTTTCTGAATTGAAAACACTCACTGTGTACCCTAAACTCTAAAGTAAACCCCACATGTAGAACGTTCACACTTGTTTTGTGTCCCCGCCTCCCCACTCACCCCCGCAGAAGGTAAATTCCTTCTTATTCTCCAAACCACCTGGGGTGCCGAGGCCTCCACAGGGCTACAGAGGGCGGGAAAAGCAGCCACTCACAGGATAGAAAGCTTTTGAAAAGTCACCACCAAAGAACAATGATGAGTGCTACGACCTGTCCTCAGCATGCTTGATGGCCACCACAAACATTTACATTGTCACACAAACCACCACCGTCCACAGAGGGGGTTGGTAGAAGCCGTGAACCCCCAAGCTCACAGGCTTTATGATGTCCAGTCTTTAACTCCAGGTCTATCCTCCTTGGATGTCGTCCTTGGCCATTAAAATCTGTTCTGAATCCACCTCCAAAATTTGTCCAAGGCAGAGAAGAGAGCCTTTGGCTTCACCCACAATCATAGAAGGTCATTTGCAGGTCGTGGATTTTCTGCATCAGCTTGGAGGGCTCAGAACTCAGGTGACTGGGAGGGAGGCCATGCACGCCAGGCGCAGACCCCGCGTCTCTGGAGTGCGTGGCAGGTAAACACTGCGGTCCCCTCTCTTGAGCCTGTCCCACCAGTGTCGCCCTACAAGAGTGCAGCACAGGTTGCTCTCCATGACCAACTCTAACACCTGTTCCTCCTCAGTTCCTGGGATTTCTGTCTCACCAACGCGACCAAGCAGGGGCCATGTTTCCTGAGTCTGTGCGTCCTTCAGAGACTTGGCATACAGTATGCGCATGGTCTTTCCAACAACCGTGTCTGAGCATTTACTCTACCAGATGCGGGGCATTCTTCCATGTTTGGGACAGAATCTGTCACCAAATGTCAGTGACCTGTGTGTAAAATGACGGCTGCACAAACATTGTCCTGTAACTTCCGTCATGTGCAGATTATTCTTCCAACATCAGAGGTGCCTGCTGCCTTCATTTAAGCTTAGGCTTCCCAAGAAAACCCCAAGTTTGGCTCTGTTCACAGTCATTCCACACAGTAAAGAAAGCTGGGCCATGACAGGCTCCTCACTAGGAGGAGCACATCCTGTGTCTAATGAGCATAAATAATGACACATCTACTCAATGAACTCCGACGGTATTCTGTGAAAATAAGGTGGATTTCTATGCTGTCCAAGTCAAAAGGAAACGTGCAGATCACAGTGTGAGAAGGAGGAAATGACTCCTTTCTGCCACCATTTCAAGGTCAAAGCTTGCAGCGGACGGGGCGATCTCAGGGGCTCAGATCAGAGTTGTGGAGCTAAGCAGAGGTGGGTGCTCCAGGTGCCACGGAGACAAGGAACCAATTTCGAGTTCTCTCTGACATAAAATCTCTCAGTATGATGACCACTACTCACGTATACAAGGAAACAGTCGTCATTTGGGAGTGAATTACTTTTTGAACACCTCAAGAGGTGCTCAGATGCAAGCCTGATGACTGAGCATGTGATTTTGTTTTAGTCAAACCCAGTTTCACAAAAGCATTTTGCCAGCAAGCACGTGGTAACAATTAAAGCCGAACCATTTGGCCAAGTTCACTGCTTTTGCATTTCACAATCCCAAAATAATCCCCAACAGTTGTAGCCAGCCATGTGACCTGGTGAGATGAATTCGGAATGAATGATGCCCCTGACACAGCAGGGAAAACTAGCATCATCTTTATTGGGATAAAACGTACACATTTACTTCCCTTATTCCTGCCTCCCTACTTCCTTCCACCCTTTTTAAAACTAAAGAACTGGAAAACCAGAACTAACTGAAATAGTCACACTTTTTGTTTATTAACCCAACTGGGTGATGCAGTGTTCCCGGGGACGGCCATGTTTGCGACAGCTCTGAGGATGGTGAGCGTCTGTTAACACTGTGAGCTCTTCAACTGCTAAGCCCAGAGGTGCGGTACGCCTGCACAGATGTCTACACAGCCTGGGAACCGTGCCCGAGAGCCACAGACGTCATCCAGCTCATCCAGCTCTCTTCACGCCCTTTCTGGCAGTTAGGAGTCTCCACCTTCCATCCTCTTCTTGATAAGTGTGTCAAGGGTTGAAAACTGCTTATTTTTACAAAAGCTGACATTAACTATTCCCTGCAAATAACTGTCCATTCATTTTTACACCAAAGGAACCCATGGTGTTCTGTTCACCACACACTAGCCTCGGGCGGACGGCATGGCCAGCCCTGCGAGGCTGGTGGCAGCTGCTGCAGAGACGCACGCCACGTTCTGCTCGTTCTGGGTGACCGCTCTGTCACTACCACCGGCCACACACAAGGTGCACACACTTACCCTAATTACAGTCGTCCCCAAAACGCTTTTAGGACGAAATAAGAAAAGCATTTGAGAAAACAGGTTATAGCACAGCTTGGCAGCCACTCTTTTCTGAAGTTTACTAGAAGGTAAAATCAAGTCCATGAATAAATGAGCTTTCCTAGAAGGAAATGGTCCTTCTAGGTCTTTATCTAGAATAAAATGTTAAATTTAAGACATTAAGTATGAGATTTATAAGGGGGAAGAAGGTGTCGCTGAGGCTAAAATAGTTCCAGAGTTTAGTTGCCTCAAGGCCTAATCCTCCTCCTCTCTCTAGCTCGAAAGAAAGAGTTATCACCTAAGAGTTATCGGCCTGGCAGCTGAGTCGCAGTCCTGGGCACGGGCGGGGCACGGGCTTTGCCGCAGGTGCAGGCAGTGGGATTCGATCACATACTGCGGTGCAAACAAGGCAGCTGCTAAGTCAGATCCTGTTTCAGTTCCCATCGGCAGTTAGTTCTATTTCAGAGCGAGGCACGCACCAGCCAACTTAGGCCTCCTCAAAGAGGGACACCTACACTGAGTTCATCTATTAATTTAAAAACATCGTATTTACTAGTCTCAGCCACCAGAACAGCCGAATGGCACCACCGCAGGGAGAAAGTGTCGTCAACCATTACTGCTGGCTCTTTTGTGACCAAGCTGGTCACTTCTAGAGGGAAAACACAGAAGCACTGAAAACCAAATTCAAAATCAAATGAACGTTTCCAAAAAGCTGAAAGCAAATCTGCATACGTGCTTTGTTTTCCTTAATCTCTGTTTCTCATAACATAAATAATACAGGTAATTAAACGACACCAATGTTTACCTCCCCTGTGTAATATGTATTAACTTACATTTGTATATTTCAAAACTATGTGCAGTGTGTTTCTTTGAAATATGAACCCACGTATACTCTTCACTTTATTTTAAATAGAGAAGAAAACAGGCAGATAGAGACAAAGAGATGGTTCCTTAGCTGCTATTGTTTGTCAAAGCCCAAAGTCTTACAGTGCTTACACTTTCTTTTTCTTTACTTTAAACATGACAGGTCTAACATTTGGGCATAAAAAGCTTGGAATTTGGCTTAGCTGGAGAAGGCAAGCAAATAAACTGGTCAGACACAGAAATTGCAGTCTTCTCATTTTAGATATTTGAACAGAGATTCCTAAAGTTGCATAATGGATGCAGATTTTGACAAAACACTTAGCAATGTGCCCCATTAATAAATGATAGATAGGCCACTGTTCAGTACCCAGAAATTAAAATAAATTTAATATCAAGAACAAAAACACTGTTTTGTTAAAATTTCAAATATAGTATTTTCCTGTCATGACAAGAAAATCTTCTTCTTAAACCTAATATTAAGTAACATTAAATTATATTTAAAGCAATTCATTGCTCACACTTCAGAAAAAATTAAAATTAAAGAACTCTTGGAAAAAAAGTAAATGTATAAGGTGTGATCACAAAATACAGTGAATGCTGCTGCCAAGTGCCATCCAACGGAAAGACAGGGACCTTCAATATGGGAAGTGACACGTGGAACCTCAGTGTGTGACAAGTTTCAACTGGTTTGGTGCAGTCGGGTGTGAGCTACGTTTGAGAGAAGGTGCATTTTAAAGTGTGCTGTAAATCATCCTCCATCGTGACCATGTTCCACGTCACACATCACTTCTGGTCTGGCAACTTCTGTCAAATAAAAACATTACGGTGTGTCCTCATCCACCTATTCACTAGATCTGGCACTGTGCGACTCCTGGCTCTTCCCCAACGTCAAAATGATTCAGGACATTGAGGCAGCCATGACAGTGCACTGAAGACACGAAAGAGGACTTCCAGAACTGCTTCAGAAAGTGGCAAGAACGATGGGATACGTGTGTTTGGAGTGAGGGGGAGTGTTTTCAGAGGGATTAATGGTAATGTGTCTTTTACTGTAATACATTTTTAAAAATGTAAACATTCACTGTACTTTTTGATCACACATAATTATTCCATGAAAACTCACTGGGGAATGTTATCCATGTTAATTTTAAAACTATTCTAAAAGCACACACACACAAAAGTCACTGGATCCCACGACAGGTCCTGAAGGTCAAAGTGCACGGACCGTGCTGACCACGGTCTCCATCCTTACCCCAATTCCCACCCCACTTCCTGGCTCTGCAAGGTCAAGCTGAGCTTAGCCTCAATATGGTTAGAATCCAGTTGGTCAGATTTAGGGCTGACTGGGAGAAACCATGATGCCTTCTAATATCTCAGAATATTCACAGTGGCTTCTGGTTGGTCAAAATATCTATTACTTGGGAGAATTTCAATCTAAGATAGAAGAAAGTGAGGATAAAAGACCAATGACTGGGAAGTACAGGACTCCCAGCGACACCAATCACAGGCCACCACGGACAACAGGAGAGGGCAGTCAGCTCTTCTGCTTGAAAGAAGAGTCACAGATGCCTAAATATAGGCTTTCAGAGGTGGTGAATGAAATAAACAGATAATTCATTTAATGCCCATTCCCGTTCACTTTTAATAAAGTTACACATATGAGGGGAAACTGAATTATAGACTTATTACTAAGCCTAGGAATATTCAGAAATATTCTTTGTTTTCTTTGAAAAATACATTTAGATCATCTTTTTGCATGTTCTAATTGCATGATTCCACTGTACTGATTATAGTTTGATTTTGGAAAAGTGATTATATTTCTTGGAAAAGTCAGTGCTCATTTCAAGTTTCCTTTACTAAGAAAAAAAAAATCTTTCCTCTTTCAATTCTCTATCAATATCATTTATTTTATGTATTTTAATTAGTGGTTCTGACTTTCTTCATTTTCTTCTTTCTTGCCTTGTCTTTTTGTTCTTCCATCTACTAGTACTCACACAGAGCCGATCAGTGACACTCAGACACATCCTGAAGCATTCGGAATACTGAGAAAGGACGAGAAGCTGCTGCCAGCAGG
Source organism: Rhinolophus hipposideros (assembly GCF_964194185.1). Taxonomy (NCBI): domain Eukaryota; kingdom Metazoa; phylum Chordata; class Mammalia; order Chiroptera; family Rhinolophidae; genus Rhinolophus; species Rhinolophus hipposideros. The sequence goes on from NC_138062.1 coordinate 868,649, forward strand.
TGGCTTCCTATTACAGAAATCTCCAGACGGTGTACTTCTATATTGTACCTTGATTGTAAGGACCTCACGGAGCTTTGGGCTACCACCCCTTTCCTGCTAAATGTATACAAAATGCATGTACCCGTGACCTATGGACCGCTGTAAGAGTGTCTGGTGAAGCAGACAAAAAAGAGGCCACTGGCACTTCCTCTGCTCAAAGTACCTGAACAGCCCCACTGACTGGCTGACGAGCTCACTACAGGCTCACCGTCCACTCCCACCACCGGGTCAAACAGACGCCTGCTGGTGCAAATGGCACTGCAGGCTGCCCACTGGCTCCACAGTTACCCTTGAATGTCCCGAAGGACTACATACGTGGCTACACTTTCAGATTAAACAGAGGCATGTGATTTGTGATAGAACACAGGCAGGAGACTGTGTCATGCCAAACACCAGACATGCGTCTTTTCTTTCCAAAGTGCAGATCAAGGCAGCATTTGATAGAAGCAGATACATTGCAGTGCATTTCACATGTAAGGGAATTATAGCTTTGTGAGACTTTCCCGACAAAAGTCCTTGGAGAACAGAGGCTGGAATAACTGACTGGCTCATCCTGTGGGTGCGACGCACTGCCACGTGACCTGAGCACTTGCAATAGAATTTCCCCTGGAGACGCAGCTGCCCAAACTCCCTTACCTTTCAAACCCCTTTCTGAAAATTCACTGCTTGCATAAAGTATTTTTCTAACCTTGATTCATGCTATCAGCAGCAACAGTGAGTTTAAAATCCTACTAAATGATCAGAAATGTAACATAAAACTGTAACTACTATTCATGTTATATTATTCATAATATTTTTTAATTATTTTTATTCTGAAGCACTTAAAAATATCAGTTTATTTCCTCTGGATAACATACATGGACGTGAAGGACTTGACAACATACTGTAATCTTAGGCTCAGAATCCAGGAAAATACCAAGTTATTTATGAAACATATTCATGAATTAGATACCGTTGGAATAATAAAGGATATCAATCAACACGACTACAGACATTGTTCCATCAGTCAGCCGCATTCAGTGTCGGGTAATGTATTTTTCGTTATGTGATCAACAGAACAGTTCGCTCTCACAGGTCAATGATATTTTTGGTAAAGAAAATTGTCCATTTATCATGAAATCAGGAAGTTACAATGAATGTCAGACATCTCAAACCAAACAAGCCTAAAAAACTCATGATCTTCAACCAAACCTGCTCTCCCCTATGTTCTTGGAATAAACATCTCAGTGTAATTCTCGATGCCTTTCTCTCAACCCAAAATCCCATCTGAAAGCAAATCCTTCAAAACATATTGCAAAAAAAACTATCTCTACCCTGCCCCTCACGGTCCTTCTCACAGCAGCTAGAACAATTCTGTTAAAACAAACCTGATCATTGCCACTCTGCCGGGACCCTCCAATGTCTCTCCAACTCCTCTGAGCAAAAGCCACATCCTACTCGGGGCTGGGAGGTCCACTGGGTCCCCCGTATCCCGGTGTCTCCTGGCAATGTCCTTTCCCTGGCCGCCCCCCTTCCCCGGCCTCTGCTGCTTTGTGAGGTCTCCAGGCCAGTTCCTACCTCAGCCTGCTCTGCTGTGGCCTCTGCCTGCAGACATTTTCCCCCATATACGGTCCCTACTGAACCTGTCACCTGTCCTGTAAAGTCTCACTAGAGCACAGCCATGTATTATCTTTGGCTGTTCTCAAACGGGATGCTGTGTTTACTAGTTGCAACAAAGACCCAACGGCCGGGGAACTGAACATATTTACTATCTGACCCTTTCCAGAAAAAGCTTGCTGAACCTGTTGTAGAAGAAACACGGCTGAAAGGGAGAAGAGGGGTTGTGAAGGGCTGGTGTGCCGGGACAATCTACCAGGCTGAAACCAAGAGCGATGCTGAGCGTGGGGGAGGGGTGAAATAGTCGCCCTGCAACAAACGAGGTGGGGACGAGAGGTCGCGATCTGAGAAACTGTGTTTGAAGACAGGGTGGTGGAGGGTGGGGCTGGGACACTGAGGCAGGAGAGCTGCCCTGGGCTCCCTGCCACGTGGGGGAGAGGCCACGGCCAGCCTCCCAGCCCCGGCGCGCCCGGAGCGAGCGAGCCAGGCTGCCTGAGAAGCAGTGGCCCTGCAGCACGGGGGCCGATATTACCCCATCACGTTCCTTATAATCAAAGGGAAAAAAAACGGTCAACATCTAGCTATTAACCCAATGTTCCATCGGATCGCTGAAGAGTCTCTGATAAATGTTCACACTTTTCTGTTTTAGGAGAGACAGTTTTAAATAAGCATATCTATTTTTAAGACTAAATTTAGGGAATATGAGTTTGTCACTGAATTGCTGTCACCCTCCTGGCTTCTCAGTGTCACTGTGACGGTCGGTGTCTGTCCACACGTCCTGTGTTCCAGCGCCTGCATTACTTCAGGACAGTGAGCGGCTACCTGACGACCCCTCCCTGGGCTCTGAGCAGCGTCCGCCACGTGACGCCCATCCCCAGGAGGCATGCCATGTGTCTCTGCTCTGTCCCTCGCCCTGCTGCCCGCTCTCACCCCTAGTGAGCCTCGCACAGGACACGTCGGTCAGAGGCAGGTGACTGACCATCGGCATTTTCACTGGACACTCTGGCCAAGCAGAGCCCCCGGCTATTCCCTGAGGAGTGTGCCCTGGGACGTCTGAGGCCCATCCTCTCCTGAATGTCACCCACTCCGGTGTCCTATGGGAACCGTCTCCCTTCTAAGCTCCAGGCCAGCTGCTCACAACCTGTGGACTCTCTTTCCCTCATTTTCTACGGTCCTAGAAGCCTCACTTCAGGTACATTGAGGGATAAGGTTAAGGAAAAATGATCCATTGAAATCGAAATATGAACCTTAGTTAATCTTGACTTTTGGACATAATACATCCTAAGATTTCTCTGGATTCAAAATCAGGTGATTCCATATCTTGGCTATTGTGTAAAGTGCTGCAATAAACATAGGAGTGCATACAGATTTTTGAATTGGAGTTTTGGATTTCTCCGGGTAGATGCCTAGGAGTGGAATTACTGGATCATAGGGTAGTTCCATTTTCAGATTCCTGAGATACCTCCATACTGTTTTCCATAGTGGCTGCACTAATCTGCAGTCCCACCAACAGTGCACTAGCGTTCCCTTTTCTCCACTTCCGCGCCAGCATTTGTTGTTTGTTGATTTATTGATAATAGCCATTTTGACTGGAGTGAGGTGGTATCTCATTGTGGTTTTTATTTGCATTTCTCTGATGGTTAGTGAGGTTGAGCATTTCTTCATATGTCTTCTTGCCTTCTGTATGTCCTTTTTAGAGAAATGTCTCCTCAAGTCCTCTGCCCATTTTTTAATTGGGTTGTTTGTTTTTTTGGAGTTGAGTTGAGTAAGTTTTTTATAGATTTGTGATATTAACCCCTTATCAGATATATCATTGGCAAATATCTTTTCCCATTCAGTAGGATCCCTTTCGGTAGATGACTGGATTAAGAAGCTGTGGTACATTTATACAATGGAGTATTACGCAGCCACAAAGAAGAAAGAAATCTTATCATTTGCAACAACATGGATGAATCTAGAGAACATTATGTTAAGTGAAATAAGTCAGAAAGAGAAAGACAAGTACCATATGATCTCACTTGTATGTGGAATCTAAAGAAGAGAATATGTGAATGAACCAATCAGGAACAGTTTTGGGGACACAAAGAAAAAACCGAGAGTTGTTAGATGGGCGGGGGGGGGGGGGGGGTTGGGGATAAGAGGAAAGGTGAAGGGATTAGGAAGCAGCTGGTAACCACAAGATGGCCTCAGGGTTTTCTGAAAATTAATTTGGGGAACGTATTCAATAATGTTGTAAAGATTTTGTTGGGTATCCGATGGACATGCGTCCTATTTGGGAGACCACCTCAGGGATACTGTGGATACCTGATCATGGCATTGTACACCAGAAGCTAAACATTAATGAATGCCAACTATAATTTTATGTATATAATGTGATGGCTCGGTGTGAGGTCGGAGGGATAGTGGATGGGGGGTTGGGGAGAAGGGGTTCCACAGTGTGAGGGATATAAATGATGAACGTCTAAGTAGTACCTTGTCTTGTACACCTGAAACTAATTAAAATTAAAAAAAAAAATCAAGTGAAGAAAACCAGAAACCATCAGATTTCCAGCCAGAGCCGAGGTGTAAGGGAAACACGATACAAAACAAAACAAAACGGGGTCTTTCCATGACCGTGACAGGCATGGGGCCCAACAGGGGGTCTGTGCAGACGGCGCAGTCCTTGCTCGCTGCCCAGCAGTCCCACTCGTACGACAGGGGCCCCGTCTATGCTGACTCACGTGTGACACGCATCCTTCTGGTCTCATGCGCCTCCTAATGTGAAGCCCCGTCACACGACAGCCCCGTGTGGTGCCCAGGCGGCCGTGCCCAGTACGTGGCAGCGGGTACAGGACACTGAGCCGGCCATGCCTGGTCGATGCAGCAACCACGGGCTGGTGCTGCTGATTTCATTATTTCCCAGGGAAGAACTCCCGAGGGCCCACCCCGCACGAAGCACTGCATATGCTCAGAATAAAGCAACGTGCTGGCCTCACGCAGTGCGTGTCCAGACGTGGGAGGACACGCCAGGGTCACACAGTGCAGACGCATACGGCAGTGACAAGTGACAAGAGGACAGTGAGGGAGGGACGGCGCTGTGAGCGCCAGGGGGAGAGGAAGGAGCAGGCAGAGCACGGCGCTGAGAACCCCCTGGAGCTCCTGCGGGGCCAGCGGGGTGGGGCTCACTGACGCGTGTCAGAGCCAGTGTGAAGGGTGTGCGCTGTGTCACACTGGGCAGGTGGGAAGTCACGGCGCTGTGTCCTGGGGTTCAGGGACGACACCGTCACTACTGTGCTGAAACAGACGCTCACTGACACGGAGAGCACGAGGAACCTGACACTCAAGACGGCAGTGGCCCTGAGTGGCATGGGTGCCAGTCCGGCACGTCTGGAAAGGAGAGCCCTCAGAACGCACTGACGCATTCGGTGAGGGGTGTGAGGGCAGGTTTCGAGGGTTTTGCTGTGTAACTGGGGTACCAGACACATGAGACGACGGCTGTCTAAGGCGAGGGACCTGGGTGACTATGCCCCTGGTGGCCCCTGCACCCAGCTGTGTGACGACAAGAGCTCCTGGGTGGTCGGACACCTGTGCTACTCTTGGTTCTGTCACTTATGAACTATGTGACCTTAGACACGTAACTGCTCTGTGCCTCAGTTTCTCGGTTGTAAAAGGGGGAACAAAGAGAATCCCTCCATTGGCTTGTTGTGACAAGTAAAAGAAATACGTCAGGAGCTCAAAACAGTGCACGCTGCATGCAGGCACTGAACGATATCGTGTGTTATTACATGAAATCAAATGACTATACCTGTTACAGGAAAAGGAACTGTCATTAGCGAAGGCTTGTTTTAAATTCTGTACTGCATGAATCTGATACATTTACTCGCACAATAAAGATGGTGTGAAATCAACCCTTTCGCGGTTGTGGCTGTCACGAGGCAGCTCCCACAGGAGGACAGGATGTGGACCGGGTCCCTGGGGGACACTCGGCTCGGCCACGACAGCCCCGGGCCTGCTCCTCAGTGTGCCCCGGCCACAGTCGCCAGTGTAGCACTTGAAGCAACATTTCTCGTAACATTGATTATGCAAATGAAGAGTTCAGCTTTTCCATGGGAATCTATAAAAAATGGTTTTTAAAAATAGGCTTTAGTTGTACCCATGAATCAGGCAGCAAATGATTCCCTGCAAACTTGCCTGTATTTCTCTTTAATCACCGGCTGCCATCTGATGCTCTCTTTGAAGCCAAAGGAAGTAAAGAAAAACACCCTTTGAATAATAACGCTATTAGTTCCATGTAGATGTGTGTTCCTTTAAAAGTGGAAGTAAATCTGACTCTTTCAGATCAAGCCATTGTTTTCTGTCCCAGTAATGAGTTTCAGACTACTTAAGACAGCCGATTGTCCTTATTCGTGATAGCAGGTCCCACAAAGTCACCAGGACATGGATTAGCAGACACTGAGCCATCGAGCTCGGGGAGACACAGGGGGACCTCTCCTGAGCCGCCAGCCACACTTTTGTCAACGTATCAACACATAGCCTTGTTTTCTCTGTGTTGCTGTTTAAAGATGGCTCGTTTAATATACACTGTTGACTCATTAACACTAAACCCACCGCCGCCAGGACCCACTGTGACTCATGCCTGAAGCTTAGCTACCACGTGTATTTTCCCCATAAGGCACATCACAGCCTGTCTGAGCTCAGAGCCACTCCACAGCCCATTGGCTCTGTGCTCTGGGCCACTTTAAACAGCAAACTCCCAGAAAAGGCACAAAAACATGGCACGAAACAGATGGTGAGTGTGACAACTACAGGAGAAGCCCTGGTCACCGTGCTGGGCCTCAGCCGAGAAGGGTGTTGCATGTGTGAACGTCGGGACCGACCTTGGAAGCCCCAGGCCTGATGAGGTGACACGCAGCCGGCCGTGAGCACGCAGGTGAGGTGACCATCCAGCCGGGAGGGCTGACCACCTCCTCCGTCAGCTTTCACGTCAGGCTTGTCGCTCTTCAACACCATCGAGGTAGCGACATACAGACATTTCATGGTGGGTGAGGAAATTAAACGCTGTGGTTTACCAGTTATAAAGTAACCCTTTCTGAACGCCGGATTACCCTCCCATCCCTCGACTCCAAGCTTAAGTTTTCCAGCTGCAACCTCCCTACATATTGACGCTTGTCTAATCATAAGCACCGGTACAAGACTGGCTCCACACAATGACACTGTGTCCTGCACCAGCGAATAGTGCTCCATCCGGAAAGAAAATAAAGAAGAAAAAGGAGTAAGAGATACTGCCTCTTATTTTTAAAAAGCCATCTTAACATTACGATGAACTATGATTGCCATGAATGTGCAAGTTATCCTGTAAATCAGAAGTCTAGCTGAGCTGTTCTGGGTTCCCGCTCTGGGTCAGTGATGTTGGAAGAGACTGTGGTAGCTGTCACCTTCTCTCGTCCTCACACAGGACGTGCGTCTCCTGCTACAAAGCCCTGGGCCTTCACACTGCCCATCACTCCATGACAGATTTGGGCTCCCTGGCAAAAACTACTGTCTAAAGATGATGGACGTGAATAAAGAGGAGAAAAGAAAGGTATTTTCTCATACAATGAAAAATGAAGGCAATACTTTCTTCCTAGTCAAGAGGAATTCCAATTTTTACTTTTTTGTCCCATTTTTAAGGGCAATAAAAGGTCTTGGAAAAATAAAATGTATTTCTGCATCATTTTGCAGAAGTAACCATTCTTATTATCTCATAAGCAGAAATGCTTCTGAACTAGGTTGAAACTTTGAACAATCTGAGAACTAGAAAAAACAAGAAAAGAAGTGTCTGCCCCTGGTCGCCCGGCTTTGAGTCACCAGTGACCCAGGGATGTAAAGCACAGCTGGAAGAACATTTCAGCCAACCCAACATGCTTTATCTCCAGAACTGGACAAAACAAAATCCTCCCTGCCAGAGGAAGGCCCAGGGAGACCTGCTGCCCGCAACTGACCAGTTCCCATGGAAGTATGGAGCCCGTCTGTCAGACCAGAAACACAGCCAGTTGACAACTGGGTGTCCCAGCTGCAAGGGAAGCTGGGAATCTGATTCTGGTCCTCAAAGTGGGTGAGACAGGACTTGTGGGGTGTGGCAGCTGTCCTCCACACCTGCATTTTGGGTGGTACATCATGGACACAACATACTTTTTTTTAAAGTGCCAGAGTCTCAGCCCTGACAGAGGTGCCAGACTCAGCCACAATCTAGCGTCTTTGCTGTACACATGCGGTCATTTCACTGAGACAGAGCTGCCGCCATCACTGCAAAGAAGGTGATGCCTGGATCATACCGCACCATTCATTCAGCAGCCCTCTCCATCTTCCCACACCCAGTGCTATCCATGAGCAGAAAACACTCCACAGAAAACAATCCACCTGGAAGGGAGCGCGTTTGATGATTTTAAACAGCATCCAGACTGGTTGCACCTGGTACCTCCAACATCTGACGGACACCACCCTCCCTGGAGGGAACCTAGGAGCTGCTGCCCGGGAGTCAGAGGCTTCTGGCACCGTCTACCCCCTGCTCACCAATGCCCAGAATAAGCCAAATGCCTCAGAGGGATGGTCCAGACAAAAACAAAATTAGCCCAAGTTAACTGGGTAAGCAGTACCCTTGGCAACTGTTTGTCTTTCTCAGGTGGGCACTGGGCCACAGCCGCGGGGACAGGCGGGAGGGAGGGGGTTGTGAAATCGTGGTCCCCAGGGGCCTGCTTGCAATTAGCAAAGGAACCTGAAAGTACTTCAGGAAAGAGCTGCACCCCTCAGTGAGTGAAAAAGAATGGCATCCGGATGACGGTCATGCTGTCTGCCAAGCTGGTGAACCAAGGCTGTCTTGACAGAGTTCTGTTTAATTTAGGAGATTTGGGAGAAAATATAAAAGGATAGAGGGTGCCAGTGTGCCAGTGATGGAATTGCAGACACCAGCTTACTCTTCTTAGTTGAAACAGTGCTACATAGAACTGGGAGGTAATAACACGTGCATTTATAATCCTGCCACCAGAACGCTGCCGGAGTAAGTCACAAGGTAACTACAGCAGATGTCACTTGTCATCAAAGCTAACATGGAATGCAGAGAGATTCCTGTGCAATTGCAAACTATTCCCCAACCCAGGTCTAGGAACTTACCAGACTTCCTGCAGCTTCCCTCTTATGCTTGACGTTAAGTGTCCCCAGGTTTCTCTCTGATTCTCACATCGTTCCCTCCGCTACCAGGTCATGGCTAACCCCAAAGGAACATGAGGCTGGACTCATTTCCAAAGAGCAGAAGAGGGAGCGATCTCTCATCCAGTACCATTCTGTGTCGGCATGAGCCGTCATGCGCCCACTCAGAAGTATACTTTCCTTGTCCTGTACACAACGTCACCACTAAACGTGACCCATCCTGCAGATGCCGGAGAATGCTTGTAGGAAGAAGCAGGGTAGGATTCGAGCAACTTCAGGCCAAACTGCCTAGGTCCCCGGCAGCTGGAACAAGCGTGGCACAGAATGTGAGGTTCTGGAAAGCACTGCAAAGTGACATTCAGTGCACATTCTGCAGGACTGAGACGTAATCTGTTCCTTGGCATAAGATCAGTCATTCAGATTTCAAAAGGTAGCTCGTTTCCTACCGCCAACTGTCCAAATGGAATGGTAGCTGCTTCTCATGCGAAGACCAAGTCAGGAAATGGAGCCAGAAAACTAGAAAGTGAATTATACTGAAGAATGTTTAGGGATTTGGCAAGAAAATCAGTATGTCAGGAAAGTAAATGTGGGCATTAAAAGATTTCCTATGTTATGAGTTTTCATGGGTTGTAAAATGACACATGAACAAAACTACACTTAAAGGTTATTACCTTACTTGTGTGTCTTTCTCTGCCAGTTTGGAGCGATAATAAATGCTCTTTCTGTGGCATGTGGGTTTTGGTTATTTCCACTTAAGGCTACATCACCCAGTTTCCACATTTGCTGGGTTCTCTTAGGAAACATACTTTCAAAGGACAGATTAAAATGGCCTAACACAGAAAACACTGTCTGAGTGGGTCGGAAAACGCAGCAGCGTCCACTGCAACAGGAGAGCAAGTCAACACCCGACATCACCGTTAATCTATCAAAAGCTGCTTCCGTAGAAATCAGACACTCCGTTTACCAAACACACTCAGAGTGCACTTCCAGGGGGAATTAGCGTCACAGTACGTTTGGTCATCACTGCAACTGTCATTTCCAAGAGGATAAACAGAGCCCTTCCAGGTGTCCAAGCCGCCGGGAGCATAGGAGGTGACTGCGTGCTGAATGCCGGGCGCACATTCCCAGGAGCCACCTGCAGCTGTGCTCCACCTCCCTGTGGAAATGAGCAAACGCGTGCGGGCTCAGGGCTCACCGCAACTGCCACCACGAGCATGTGCTCTGAGCCCATAGCATCAGGCCTCCCACGCGGCGCGCGTTCAGCAAATGTTTAGCATAATTTCAAGAACTGGGTGAAAAATGTCCAGCCACACACAGCCGGAACGGGCAGGCATTGTCCAAGTTCGCGTTCTGGAGCGTCTTTGCTTGTTCCAGAGAACAGGAAACACAAGCCGGAGGCACACAGCCGTCTGTGGCCGGCCCTGCGGACACTGGACGTCTGTCCTCAGTGCCTTCAGGGTCGTTCGCGGAGCAGCTGTCCTGGCGCCCTGTCCCCTTCCCTTTGTGGGCCCTCCGGGCTCTGTGTCCTCTCCTTCTCATACTCTGCATAGAGAGCAGTCTGGATTGGCGCTGTGTCCACTACATGCTGTGACGGTCCCTCAGGCCTGTCCGTGGGAAGACAGGGCTGGGCAGCTGACAGTGACCAGGTACGATGGAGACGACAGGGCTTTCTGCAGCTCTTGGGTGGGGGGAAGAGTTGGTGAGTGAATGCATCATTTTAATGAAGAGGGGAATGAAATAGCAGCTTTGAGCACAAGAGGACACCAAGTCCAATACAGCAGCAACAGGCACAAGTCACACCATTTGTCAGTCAGCTAAGAGACAGCAGCTTCTCAGGATGTGACCCCTCGGGGCACAATGTGACATCGAGGGCCAGTCGGGACAACACAGCCTGTCTCCATGCTCAGGTAACAAAGCCCGGCGGCTCTGTAGGGACACGGACTGGGCGGTAAACAGGTGACCTCAGTGCCCCCACGTGGCTGAGGCCCAAGTGCAATGACCGGGCTGTGTGACATGAGAGGACCAGTGGCCCTGCTTTCCAGCTGCTGGTCATAGGAAGCGCACGTGTGTCCCGTGTGGGAAGATGGCAGTTTGTCTGTGGGACTCAGGATGCCACGGGGGCCGTGTGTCTGCAGCCATGGGCCACACACGGGCAGACGGCTGGGACCCGGCTACGCCGGCTGCTAAATACTTCACATCATTCCTCGTGGCAGCTGTGAACGGATCTTACATCCTGGCCCTGACAGCCCACTGACCACACTCGTATCTGACCGCTTACCTGACCTCTCTGTGGGGAAATCTCATTGGCATTTGACACCTGTGTGCCAGTAAGGACCCTCATCTTCCGTCACAGCGTCCCACTCCTGCCGTGCCACCTCCATCCTTCTAGCTTCTCTGGTTTGTCCTGAAGTCCCCTCAGCCTGTGACCCCTCAGAGCCGCTGGGCCTCCACGCACCCTAAATGTGAGCCGGGGGACCCTTCCTGACAGGCTCCCGGCCTCTGCTCCCACCCGCAGTTCCCCAGCAGAGCAGCCAGGGATCCTCTGAAAACACACGTAGGGTCAGCTCACTGCTCAGAACTTTCCAGGCCCTTTCATCTTCCTAGCTCAAACTGCATAACAAAACCACCGATTTGGGGTTTCCTCTCAGGCGGGAGGCCAGCTTCCTCAGGTGGAGAGCCCTCTGGTCTGTCCTCTCACAAGGGCACCGTCCCTCTCACAAGGGCCCCACCTTGTGACGTCACAGAATCCTAATCACCTCACAAAGACCCCGGCTCCATCCCTCACACTGGGAGCTAGGGCATCACAGCATGCAGCAGGGAATGTGAGGTCCTCCCCCAGGCGAGTCCGTCACCTCTGTGGTGGCTTCACCTACAGCCGCCCGCCCACCTGACAGACCACGCCCTGCCACACCAGTCGGCCCGGAAGGCTGCCCTGTCCACAAAGCCTGCCCCTCACGTCCTTGGGGGGTGGCCCACTGACCACCCCCAGGATTTGTGTGTCTGTCACCGGCCCAGAGCATAAGCAGTGCGAGGACCAGGGGTTTTGTCTGCTCTGCTCACACCTTTGTACACACGTGTCTGGAAGAGGGCCTGACATAACAGACAGTCAGCAAACGTTTGCTAATCGATGAGGAAACACATGGGGCTGATTCTGCAAGCCCAGTGTAATTTTAAATCTGCAATGAGTTTCCTACAGTTCTGGAAACAGTTTTATCTACATCCAAAATGGAACATAGCCTCAGCGTGTTTTGTTTCTCCAAATAACGTAAAATAAAATATATCAAGTGGAAAAAGAAATCTGAGCAAGAGTAAAGTATAAAAGGGAGCATTTAAAGTCCCAGCAGCAAGTTCAGAGCCTGCGACTCCTTATCTTCCATCCCTGGTTTCGCTCGAGTTTGGTTTCAGACAGACAGCCTCCTGGGAGCAGCTGAATGCGCCCTTTTGTTTTGGCCGGGCACGTAACCGTCAGCCTCAGCAGCAGCAAACATTGCCCCAAGTGCGCAGGAGGGTCCCTTGAAATCTGCTGTCTATGGATTTTCCGTGCCATCAAACGGGGATGCAACTTGCTCCAAAACAGCGAGTCATACAAAACTGAATGGTTCCTCGGAAACTACAAAAGTGCAGGTTTCCTCACTTGTAGGCTGGTTCCCAGGCCGTTCGATCCCAGGCGCAGGCGGCCTGGACAAAGCAGAGTAAAACGCTCTTGAACATCACTAAATGGGGTCTTCGGGCAAGGCCTCCCGCGTCCGGGGGTTCCCTGGGTTGTGGGTGCTCGGCGACGGGAAGCAGCCTTGGCCCTGCCACCCTTCCGGGCCCACAGCGCTGCACCGCCCACCGGACGCTGGTTCTGGGGACTCACTCTGCTTCTATTTGGGGCTCGTTCTGCTCAACAGGCGTCGCATTCAGTCCCGAGCCCTGTCTGCAACTGCACAGCCGGGCCTCTCGGCCGACAAACGGGTTCGGCTGTACTCAGGTGACTGTGCTGCTTGTTCAGGGGCCAAGTGCAGAAGGAGATTCCGATAAGAAAAAGGAAGCATGACTGGGAAGGGGAGGCTGAAAACTGGAGCCTAAATATCACAGGAAACTGCTGATCAGGGAGACGGGGGTGTGTGTGTGTGTGTGTGTGTGCACGTGTGTATGCGTGTGCGTGTGTGTGACACAGAGGCATGCAGGACTGAGGCACCCCGGCCCGGGCAGGCCAGTGGTGCTGGGCGGCAGTGTCCTGTTTCCGGGGTCGGCCCCACAGGAGACGTGTCCTGCTCCCGAGGGGAAGATGAGGCACATCCCAGGTGCAGAAGGCAATGTGCCCTCTCCCACTTTGCCGGGTGCGCATTTGGGGGAACAGTCTGCAGTCCGGCAAGGGACGCAACTGGGTCAGTTTGTGACCTTAGCAAAGAGATGGAAGAAAACAGGAATTTCCCTGTCATTCTAAAAGCAAACTCAGTGGGGCGCTGCCCCACCTCTTCCTTCACCTCCAGAGAAGCTTCCCTCCATCATCCCCGCCCCCTGCACGGCCCCCCAGGGCAGGCAGCCAGCAGGGAAGGGCTGGGGGCACAGCGACAGCCCAGGGCAGTCGGGGGGGCGGGCAGGGCAGGCAGAGGCGAGGGACAGAGCACTTCTCACCGGAAGGTATGAGAGGCACCAAGAAGACGGAAACAGAACTGGGCTGCAGGAGGGTGGTCTGCAGGGCCTGAGAGAACAGGACGTTGGGGACCGCAGTGTCAGGAATCTGGAATTCATCCTGGGGAGCCAGGAAGGGGTCAGGGCAGCAGGGGCAGGTCCTGTCTGCATTTGTGGCAGAAGGAGCATGAGGCAGGTGAAAGGTGAAAGGTATCAGAGCCCCCAGAACACAGAAGGGAGAGGCTCAGTCATTCCAGGTGGCTGCAGTGACAGGAACTGCCTGACACTGAGTCAGCTGTCCCGGAAGGACCTCAGCAGGTGACAGCAAGCTGCTGGCAGGCCAGGCTGAGGTGAGGCCGGGAGGTGAGCGAGGAGCAGGTCTGGGGGGCCAGGTGGGCCTGGGGGACACAGGGCCCAGTCAGGCCTAGAGCTACTGCTGTCAGGGCACTCAGCACCACAGCAAGTGATCCAGGGGGAAGGGCCTGGGACACGTGTCAGAGATAAAGGAGAAATCTAGAAACACCGGTTCACAAAAGCCAAAGCGATGACCCACACTTTCACCAAGTGAGAGCAAAGGTCCCCTCGGGCCTCGGGCCTCCGGGGAGGAACAGGGGACGGCCACCACTGGGCACCAGCAGGGGCCTGAGCAGAGGCTGGGGGTGGGGGTGACAGGGGCCCGGGATTACTCACAGGCTCATTTACAAGCTTAATGACTTAAAATGCACGAGTGATCCCAGCCAGCTCCCCAGAACCTACTCCCTTCAGCTTCCCTGACTGGGAGTCGCCCGTCCTGTCCCCCAGACCTGACCTTGTCCTTTGGGGTCACCTCTGTCTGCACGCTGCACAGAACACTCAGGTCGGCACGGCCTCTTATCTGCACGTCTCATTTGGGCCTTGATGACACCTTTAACCTGCTGAGTGTTTGAGGGTCCCAAGTCACACCTTCCGGTGGGAAGTGCTCTGACCCTCGCCTCTGCCTGCCCTGTCCGCCCCCCCGACTGCCCTGGACTGTCCCTGTGCCCCTCAGCCCCTCCTGCCCTGCTGGCTGCCTGCGCTGGGGGCCGGTAGGGGATGATGGAGGGAAGCTTCTCTGGACATGGAGGAACGTGGTGGGGACAGCGCCCCACTGTTTGCTTTTAGAAGCAGGTATCTGCTCAGTGTGTGAGGGTCCCAACTTCCTGTGTCCAGAGGCAGCCCCTTGGGGACCACGCTTGGCACCGAGCTGGTCACATTCAGCTGCTTTGCTTATTAAATAGAGGGTGACGAGCGGCCCAGGGAGTGCTCACAGCCCCGAGCTCAGCAGGAAGTGCAGGACAGACGCCTGGGACGAGCCTGGACTTTGGAACCAAACACCAGAACCCTGATTCCGCCCTTGGGCACTGTCACCTGTCACTGCAGGCAAATGACTTCGTCTCTGCACCTGGCTTCCGCATCTGTGCAGGGTACGTGGCGGGGCCCATATCTGTGCTCTGATCAAACATGGAGATACTAACGTGTGCAGAGCAGTGGTCTGGGAAACGAGCGACAGGGAGTGTTTACACACAGGTTTCAGGAAGCTGCCGTGTAAGGATCTCTCAGCACAGACGTCCTTCTCCAAACCTCGTGTGCAAAGACCAGTTATGGGTCTGGAGTCTGTGTAATAACGTGCAGCAGCCCTGTTGTCCAGGGACCCCAGGCAGGCAGGCGGGATGAGGGAGCACAGTGTGGGGCCCACACAGAGCGGGCAGCTGTCACAAGCTGAGGTCACAAGGTCACGCGTGGGGCCCTGTCACAGCTTGTGGGCTGGCCCAGGAAGAGCAAGTCAAACCACAAGAGCCCTGTCAGCGACTCCAGTCACCAGCAAAGGGCCCAGGACAGTGTCGACGGCCTGCTGACGAGCTGCCAACACAAAGTGCCAGTGCTTACCACACGCACAGGCAGCTCGGCCATGTCCACACACATCAGGGGAGTGACAGTGGGTCAGCGTGCCTGCGGAGCCTCCTCCACTGACCATCTGATGGCCTTCGGGAGCTCTGGGCCTGCCTCTGAGTACTGGGCCCTCGGCAGTGTGCACCCAGGGCACAGTGGTCCAGGGGACCCCTGGGACCCCTGCAGGTGCAACCAGATCTAAGGGGGGAGGGCATTTCCTCAGGAGGGAGTTGCCAATGCCGATGGATAAACCTGCTGTGGTCTGTTCTCACACAGAAACATGCAAATTACCTCCCTCCGTCAGAACGTCAGAACGTGCAGTCACTGGAGAGGGAGCTCCAGCCGGGGCAGCTCTTCCCTCCCCCACATGAGGTGGGGGTGGACCCTGGCGGACTCAGCTGTCTGAGCAGGGTGGGCACACGTGGTCAGAATTAGAAGATCCCAACACCATTGGGACACACAGGAAGTGGCATCCTGTCAGGTTCCTGGCGCAGGGAGCAGACCTGCCACGAGAAGACATCCTGGCCGAGGCCGCCTTCACCCAGAAGGCTAACAGCATCAGGAAAACTCGGGAAAATTACAAACAGACGTGCGCATATAATCCATGTCATCTTAGACAGATCGCCAGTTCCAGTGAAGGACAAAGGTCTGCTTTGGGCAGTACCAGCTCGAGCTCTAAAGCAAACTGACGTGCACAGGTGACGCAGGTGTGGCCCTTGGCTGGTGAGGCAGCAGCGTCCCAGACACTCAGTGCCGGGGAAGAAGCCCAGTCAGCAGACAGCGGGAGGCCGAAGTGACGCGCAGCACCTCGTGGGGCTATTCTGTCTCACGGGACCCGGAACCCGGGGCAGAGCCAACACGGCCCTGTTCCCCAAGTCAGAGGGCTCAGGAGTGGGAAGCCACGCCGGCCATCACTGTCCCAGACCTTTTAGCATCTCTTCTCTGAGCGTCAGAAATACAAGAGAGCCAGGGGACAAAAGTGAAGAGCTGTCCCTAGGTCTGGCAAGAAAGCGTCAGAGATCCCGGCACATGTCCAGGGTCAGAGAGACCCACAGAGCCCCTGGACGCTGGCTCTGGCTTGGCAAGTTGCGGCCATAGGTCACACCGAGCTGACACCTATCTTTGTTTGGTCTGCAAGCTGATGAGGTTTTCACATTTTAAAAGGATTGAAAAAATCAAGGAGAGTATTTTATGATGTAAAATTAAATGCAATTCAAACTTTAGTGTATGTAAGTAAGGTTTTGGGATGTCTGCGGCTGCTGTGTGACAATGACAGAGCTGAGCAGCCAGGACGAGCGAGGGCCGGCCGGCAGCCCTGGGCGTTTCTTCTCGGGGGTCTCCCGGGGAGAGTGTGCCAGCTGCTCTCCAGAGCAGGGCTTCCAGGGCTGTGCGGGGACCTGGGGACAGGGAAGCGGCAGTGCGACCGCCCGCCAACCTTCTCCCCTCAGTGGTTGTGTAATTCCAGCTGTAAAGCAGCCTTTTTCTTTGAAGAGTGGAGCTGTCAAATTAAGGGCCGTCCCATAACTGTGGAAGATGGAGGACCACCAGCCACACTGGGAGGCCAGCTGACGAGGGGAACATGGGTGACTTTTCCGGAGTCCAGCTCTGCTCCCTGGAGAATCCATACAAGGCCCCCAGGAGCTGGGCAGGCAGCTAGCAGGGTCAGGTGTCTGCAGGTGGAAACACAGTGAGCCCGACACGCGTGACAGAGGTGCTGGGCTCTCCAAGTTAGAGGGACACATGGCACTGACCAGCAGGAGGGCCGGTTCAGACTCAGCACACAGTGGAAAGAGGCATGTGACTTGGTGAGCTGCCCGCCAGGCCACCTGCTTTCTGGGCTGTATGGTCTTTCTTCAGGTGTAGCCTGGCCCTCAGGCGCCGCCACTCATTTCAGCCGGAAGGAAGCCAAGCTCCTGTGCGGGATCCCGTGTGTGAGTGAAGAAAGCAGCTGTGCCATGTGTTAAAATGTACATTCTCCTAATTATATTGACACAGGGTGGCTCCCATTCAGATGGCCTAGACTCAGTAAAAACAAGCAGCGCGCGTCGCTGAACCTCTGCCACTCTTACTCTCTGGGCACAGACTCCACGCCAGGCCCCGTTCCAGGTACAGGAGCTTCAACAGGTGACAGCCCCTGCCTTCACGGGTCTCCATGCTAGTGGGTAGGAAACAAGAGCAAAGACGCAGCACCATGGTAAGTGCCAGGCAAAACCAGGCAGAGGCCAACAGGGAAAGCTATCGGGGAGCCCGGGGGGAAGGGGTGGTCCAGTCTAGACCAGCAAGAGGGTCCCCCAGGCGCTAGGGGTGGGAGCAGAGCCAGTGGGGGGACAGGACAGGAGCTATGGTGGTGTCCCCACGGGGCTGGTCCTGAGTGTGGTGGGAGCCATTGGGCACTTCCTGAGCAAGACGCTGTCAGCCATACTCATTGTGGCCCCTAAAACCAAGGCAGATCCCACCACTTCACTATCTAAATATAATCCATTCCCAAATTAAAAACAAGTAATTGCAACATAAACATTGCATTCATTTATTGTTTATGGAAAACCTCAGGCGAGAGTGACATCTCTGGTTTTTTTTATCTTATTGGCAGATGCCTTACAACTGTTACATCATAGGAACGCATCACGGATTCAGATTAATTGGGGGAAGAACTGTCAAAGTTACTGGAAAGGCTGAACTGCTCTGTTTTATTGAAATGGGTTTCGTGGCCCGTGCGTGTGCGCAGTAGCAATCAGGCTTGGCAGGGCTGCCCGAGCACACCTGTTTTCTGAGTGGATGGTGGAGGGCTGGCACTTGCACCTGTCAGCCCAGTCTGTACAGGCACTGTAGGCCCCGTGTGAAGTTGAATGAGGTCGTTCCAATCGTTCAGAAGTAGCCCATTCTCCTCACCAGACACGGATGTGAAATCTAACATCATTCACTTCTTAAGCAGGGAGTGTCAATGATGTAAAAGGAGAAATGGGCACGGGGAGCTGTGAGGTCAGCCCAGCTCCTGTGGGGTCAGTTCCCAGGTGAGCCTGCTGGCACTTCTCCCGGCCGACATGCTGGCTGTAGTCCGAGAGACATAATGGTGTAGGTCATCCTATGACTCCAAGGCCATAGACCAACAAGAGTCACACTTAAGAGTAACGGGCATTTCGCTGGGTTTCTTCCAAATATCTTTTGTTGTTTTTAGGATGAAATCTGTGGTCCAAAGGTCCACACCTGCACTCGGCTGGTCTCTGTAAATACTCCAAACTATATGAAAAAGGTGGTGTCAATATGCAGTTTTGGGGCGAGGGGGAGAACCCCCGGCCTATCAAGGTGTATCTGAACGAGGTCCAAGGTCCAAATGGTGAGAATCACTGTTCTATGTGAGCCGCAATGACATGAGGTCGTTTCACTGGGGAATCACTTCTCTTTCATCTCCAACTCAATCCTGGGAGGGATTATCCTCATTTTACTTCAATATTGACTCATACAGTTTTCACTTCGTCTTAAATTAACAAAATATCACGATATCAATATCCTTTTGAATGATTTAGAAAAAAGCAAAATTCTAATCTGTGGCTTCATCTTATTTGTGGTTGACTTTCAAACTAGTTATTTTTCTCCTTTTTTGTCAGAAGGTGCTACTTTAGATACTTGTGCTCACAGGACATTCTAGAGAAGGGGACGCACGGACTGGCTTTGTTATATAAGGAAACTGCATGAGTCCAGACCTAACCCAAGTCAGGCTGGCATTACTGTCATCACTCTTACCTTAAATCAGGGTTCGCAACCTCAGCACCACTGACATTTGGAACAAGGGATGGCTTGTGCCTATGGGGAGTTCAGCAGCATGTGTGGCCTCTGCTCAGCTGATGGGAGATGGGTATCCCCCACTGTGACAACCAAAACATATACTGCCAGTGTCCCCAGGAAGAGGCGTGAGTGGAGAGGACAAATCTTCCCAGGTTGAAAGCCTACCTAAAGTCAACGAGTCTTTGGCTTCCTAGGGGGAAAATGGCCTTCTCTCATTTCTCTCATCCATCTTATGAATATACTCTTAGAACGTGACCAGGAGATGTAATGGGATTATGAAGGCAGATTTATGTAATGGATATCAAAGAAAAGGTCACTGGAATACGCTACACCTGTGAAAATGACATTTGCAAACTGTGTTTTATCAGAGTTCTTCTCTTGGACAGGATCTAGTGAATAGGCTTAAATACGTACGTAGTACTACCAGCTTTAAGTGAGAAGTTACCATGTTTCCCCGAAAATAAGACCTATCCTGAAAATAAGCCCCGGTTAAGATTGTCAGCCAGATGGACGCATTTAGTACGTTATAAAAGATGTTCCAGAAGATGACACGACTGTATTTGAATAAATGTGGATTGTTGTTCATGAAAAATAAGACATCCCCTGAAAATACGCCCTAATGCGTCTTTAGGAGCAAAAATTAATATAAGACCCGGTCTTCTTTTTGGGGAAATACGGTGTAAGACCTGGTCTCATTTTCGAGGAAACATGGTACTTGGGGAAGACAACTGTAAGAAGAAAAAAATATGATCTTCAATATAGAAACTTCATTATAGCTCCAGTAAAATTAAGCCTGTTAATAAAGCATATGGTCTTGGTACTTTCCTTATACACGCAAATATTGAGGTTAGCCTATCTAAAATCCACACCTTTGACCTATCATTACTAAAAATAAAAAGCCAAAAAGGAATGAAGCCAACACTGCTTTTGTTCACACTTCCAAATATTCTGTCCCCAAATATATTTTCCTCTTACTTATCCAGAATAAAAATTTAGCCATTTCATACATCAACTTGTTTAAAAGCACGTTCAGAATAAAAACCATCCAAGACCATGACTGTTGTTGCTCTTTGAAGACAACTCCCGTGCTCTCTGCAGGCTCAGACAGCCAGTGCACCTGTGCTCACGACCCCACACGGAAACGTCTCCCACACACACTCCCAGGGCCTAAGTGGTCCCCACACGTGGTCAGACAGGGCAGAACCACTCACCGAGGTCAGTGGCAGAGACATGCGGGGCTGGGGCCAGCGGGTGTCCCCACGAGGGACGTGGACGTCAGGCCGGCTCCCTCCCCCCTGCCAGGGCCACTTCCTTTCAGACGCAGGGGCTGGGGGACGTGTGTGTCCTGCCTGTGCTCCTGGCTTCTCCCGAGTTACGTGGGTCACGTGAGTTACTGGGTTTCAACAAATGTCTCAATAAGCAGTGCTCATAGAGATCAAACACAAATCAATGGGAATACAGAACAATTTTGCAAACAATTGGCTATTACCTCAATATTTTATTTCACTACCGTAAGGGTATCTTCCCTTGCTTAGTAGATATGTTGACATAGAACACAAACTGGTTCACCAAATTTCAAAAGGAGATAAGGCCATTTTCTTAAAACAAAAGAGGAACATAACGATGAAAAAGAGAGCAAATAAGAGAAGTGTGCACAATGTGAGGTGCTGTCTCCCGGCTGCTCTAACACTGAATGTCGGCTTAGAGTTAGCTGTGAGCCCCAGGGTGGGTCAAGCACCCTCATGACTGCGGAGCACACGTGCGGCCTTTTCATGGCCTGTGGGGACCACGTGGGGCCGACAGCCAGCCCGCAGAGGCTGAAATTCTCACCCGGGGACCAGGGGACCGGGGGGACAAACTCTGGATTCCCGTGAACCAATGGAGCACACATGTGACCACAGCCTGTGTAAAGCACGGCTGCCAGCAAACCAGAAGACGGCGGGCCTCTCGTCCCGACCCTCCCATCGGCACCTGCGAAGCCCAAGCTCTCTGCTGGACAGGCACCCACCTGCCCTTCCCAGGCCCGTCAGGCACCTCCCTCGCATGCTAGCCCCCCAATACCCCCAACAAGGGAAGCTCCTCTCTCTGAGTGTTGTGGTGATGGTTCCTTCCTCTCATTTGTGAGCTCCGCAGACAAAACACTCCGAAGTGTGATGAGGACTCTGTCCTTAACCGAACTGCAGACAGGGAGCCCTCCTTTCCACGAGGCTGTCCTCTGGGGCCTGGTCCTCAACCTGCCTGAGGAGTCCCAGCGAAGAAGCTGCTAAGCCGCGCCCCTCCCTGCACGGTCAGGCCTCATCACCCGCTGTCTGCGTCCACGGTCGGCCTTGAACAAGGTCTTCTCAGGCCAGCTCACCAAGAAGCCCCCACTCTCGGAGTCTCCTCGTCGTGTTTGCCACCCACTGAGCCCTCCATCTGCTCCCTGGCCGTCCCCACTGTCCTTGCCTCCTGGGCACTGACTCAGCTCTGCCTCCCGCCGTCAGTCACACAGAATTAGAGCCATGGCTTTAACTTGTGTCTGACTGCTTCTCTGCCCTGTTTATAGTCTCTCCACAGGACCACCCCTATGACGTCACTGCGATGGCTGGTTTGTTGGTGGCCCCTCCCCACAGGCTTTGGGGGGCCTTGTTTCCCTTGACGGCTGCTTCATCCCACTGCCAAGCCTACAACGTGGACTGGCAATGGCCACACTGTAAATTTTGTTGAGTGAGACAATTAAAAAAAATCCCATCTTCATGGTTTATCTAAAGCAGGGGTGTCCAAACTTTTTCAACGTTTTTTACCAAGGGCCATATGCGGTAAAATACACAAACAGCCGGGCCACTCACTCGAGGTGAAGTACGTATTGCCTCACCTGGTTTATTTAGGTAAACTAAATATATTTTTGGAATTTGCTGCAGGCCAATTAACAATGGATTGTGGGCTGCAGTTGGCCCGCGGGCCGCAGTTTGGACACCCCTGGTCTAAAGGGTTATGAAAATGGCCACCAGAGAAAGCTGAAAGTTAGCATGTACATAAGGTTTATTATAAAAAGGCAGAAATAAATACAACAAACATTAAAAGTTGTTCCCTCTGGTTTCTTCTTTATACATGACTGTGTTCCCCACATTTTCCATTAAGTGTGTGTGTTACTTAGAAAATAAAACTCTAAAACAACACTGGAGGATGAAAGCGGTTCAGAGTCACCGCTCCTAGCTGGTTCCAAGTGTGTGTGTCCGGGAGAAAGCTTTCCCTTGCTGTAGGCTCTGTGCCAAGACAAGGCAACACAATAAAAACGCAGCGACTTTTCACAGGGAATCATGCCCTATATAGGATTTCCTTCTAAAGCCTGACAGATTTTAAGAAAACGGAGCCAATAATAAAACGGAGGAAGGGGAAGAAGAGACCAGGCCTTCCAAACTGTCCGTTTCGCGCACCCAAGAGCAAACGCAGCTGTGCTGTGTAATCTGAGCAGCAGTGGGCGTGACACGCGCAGGACGTGCGCTCGGAGGTGCTCAGATGTCCGGGCACCTCCTGTTGGCTGCCGCTCACTGCTTGCTGACAGTTGGTGGTGGGTACCACTTCTGCCCACATGAGTAGTACAGCGCTGCCCATGACAGGACCTGGAGAGCCACCAGTGAGGACACACGCAGTAGCTCGTCCTCATTTCCCTAGGCAGAGAAGAGCTTGGGGATCCACGGGGCAGGGTCTGCCCCAGGGCCTTTTCACATGCATGTGCCTCTGCCTGCACGCTTGTCCCCTGTAGGGGGCGGGTGCCTATAAGGCACCATCACATAACTGAGAAGCATGAGATAGAGGAAGTTACTTGGGCCTTTAGATAACACCCACATTTCTGTAGGGGGTGTCTGGATGGCTTAAGATGCTAGCCTGGGGCAACCCTTCTTATGTTAATGCCCCTCCACCCAGCAGAAGAATGTATATAACCCCTGATTGAGCTGCAATAAAGAGAGACTTGATCAGAACTCCTGTCTTGTCTCCGGTCTTTGTGTCTCCCATTTTCCTCCCTTCTAGGTGCTTCGGGGTCCCTCGTGTAGTGTCCCGCGGGTCGGGACAACTGGCGCCCAACGTGGGGCCTGAAGTCTCCTAGAAGACGAGACGTCTGAGTTCGTCCGGTCTAAGGAGCTGCAGCATATTTCTTCTTTGATCACCATAAGACTACCCAACTTGTGGGAGATCTGTACAGGTAAGCGGACGACTCCTTCAAAAAATGGGACATATATTTGTGTTCTAGACTTATGTATAGTCTACAGGCTTCCCCTCAGACACTTAGACTAGGGTTCCCCTTTCCCCTAACCTGTTGTCCCAGTCTCCTTTTTTATCTGCTCTCAGCTCACTTTGGGTTTTAGTCGTTCACCAACGAGACAGTTTTCTAGGTGTTTGGGACCGTCTGAGCGAGATTTTGCCTGCTTACTTTGAGCTCCAATCGTCCACCCAGAGGATTTCCCGACCGGTTGAGTCCCGACTGGCTTTCGCCTGAGGGTCGTTACCAGCCGCGTCGCCTCTCGGGGTCCGTGTTGGCGGATTATACCAACCGATTGCTCACGTAAGGGCTTTTTCTCCTCTCATCCCAACACCCCCGTCGCTCCGGCCGGGTGAGTCCCAAAAGACATTCGTCTGCGGGTCGTTACCATCCGAGCCGTCTCGTTTGGGTCCGTGTTGGCGGATTGTACCAACCGACTGCCTACGTGAGGAGAGTCTTTATTCCTTCTCATAATGGGACAAGAGGTTAGTGTTCATGACAAGTTTATCTCAGGACTAGAGGAGTCCTCACCTAATTGTCCTGATTTTAATGTAAATTCGAGCCCACCTGAGGACGATCAGTTAAGCTCTGAGGACGAGGCTGATTTAGAGGAAGCTGCCTCTAATCCTGACTGGCAGTCTCTGGCCTCTAATCAATTGCCCCCTCCCTATAATCCCCAAATGCCTTCAGCTCCTCTCCACGATCCTGATCAAACTCTCCTCTCCCACCAAGTCCAACAATTAGAAAAAACCGTTCAACTCAAAAAACAACATCTAACTCTCCTTAAACAACTTCAACAGTTAGATTCACAACTCTCCTCTGCTGCTACTCAAAAAATTCCCCAAAAAATGTTGTTGCTCATGCGCTTTTTATTCTAAACTTCCTGCAACTTGACAAAAACTCAAAAACTGCCGCTGACCGCCTCTGGCATCCATCCACAGCTGATAATTTTGCCTCCGTTTTGTGGCGAGACCCCATAACAAATCTATGGTCAGGCCCAGATCCTGTCCTCATTTGGGGACGAGGATCAGTCTGCATTTTCGATAATAAAACCCAAGCTGCCCGGTGGCTTCCCGAGAGACTTATAAAACAAATAGATGTTAACCCCCATTCCAGGGACAGCCCTGCTCCCTGAGAAGCCATCTTTCACAACAGGCACAAAAATGACTGCTAATTCATGCAACATAGCTCTCCCTTTTTTTTAGTCCAACCCCTTGGCTTTAACAATATACTACAGAGGTTATTTTTAGAAGCCTCTCCTTTACAAATTGCTCCTCCTTCATTAATGTATTCTCCTATGCGTGCACCCAATGGATCAATATATATCTGTGAAAATAATTATGCCTACACCTATTTACCACAAAACTGGACAGGAGTTTGTGCCCTAGGCTCCCTCCTCCCAGATGTATCCATCATTCCAGGAGATGAGCCAGTCCCTATCCCGACTTTCGAACAGGCTCCCTCCTCCCAGATGTATCCATCATTCCAGGAGATGAGCCAGTCCCTATCCCGACTTTCGAACATATTGCAGGATGCACTAAACGTGCAGTCCATTTTATTCCCTTATTAGCGGGTCCTAACATCACCACCGCACTTGCCACCGGGTCCGCAGGGATAGGACATTCCCTAGTACAATACCATAAATTATCTGGGCAACTTATATCAGATGTCCAGGTACTCTCAGAAACTATCCAAGATCTTTAAGATCAGGTTGATTCCCTGGCAGAAGTTGTCCTCCAAAACAGGACGGGATTAGATTTACTTACTGCAGAAAAGGGGCATCTGCCTGGCCCTCAGAGAAAAATGTTGTTTTTATGCTAACAAATCTGGAATTGTTCGTGACAGAGTCAAAAATGACAAGAAGACCTTGAAAAAAGAAGAGACCTCCTTTCCAACCCTCTCTGGATTCAATGGACTTTTTCCCTACTTACTACCCCTGCTTGGCCCCATGGGTGCTTTATCCTACTATCACTGGGACCCATCCTCCTCAATAAACTCATGCGCTTTCTCAGACAACAAATAGAGGCCTTGCAGGCCAAGCCCATACAGGTCCATTACACCCGACTGGAGATGCAAGAGCGAGGAGATCCCTATCTCCAATGACAGGAGTCATAAAACAGGACTCCTCCCCTGTGAGATGAACTGGATAGCCAATGACGGGTAAGAGGACAGCTCTCTAAGTAACATAAAAAATCAAAAACCTGTCACTGTCCCAGGTTTCACAGAGATGGACTGTCCCAACCTAAGACAGGCGCAGTTCCCTGGGGGCTTAGAGCTCTTTTTTCTTTTTATAAAACAGAAAAGGGGGACCTGTAGGGGGCGGGTGCCTATAAGGCACCATCACATAACTGAGAAGCATGAGATAGAGGAAGTTACTTGGGCCTTTAGATAACACCCACATTTCTGTAGGGGGTGTCTGGATGGCTTAAGATGCTAGCCTGGGGCAACCCTTCTTATGTTAATGCCCCTCCACCCAGCAGAAGAATGTATATAACCCCTGATTGAGCTGCAATAAAGAGAGACTTGATCAGAACTCCTGTCTTGTCTCCGGTCTTTGTGTCTCCCATTTTCCTCCCTTCTAGGTGCTTCGGGGTCCCTCGTGTAGTGTCCCGCAGGTCGGGACAGTCCCCACAGCGTGCAATGACTGGCTGCCCCGTCCTTTAGCACTTGACTCAAATTTTATTCTCAGCGAATCACTCTGCCCGACTACCTAACACGACACCCCGTCATTCCCAGTTCCCTCATCCTGCCTTCTTTTCCTGCTCAGTAATAACCACAATCGGACATCCTACACCTTCTGGGCCGTCCACCCCAACAACCCATCTCCATGGTGATAGGACTGCTCCTGGTCAGCTGTGTGCTCACTGTCCTAGGACGTCACTTTGCTGAGGGGCTGAGTGACCTGAGTGGAGATGCCACTGTAGATTTCGACATGGTGTCTGAGGTTGAACGTGTCCGTGAAATATATCCTGTGGTACGAATGGAGAACTCTCTCATGGGGAAGCCAGCTCAGGCACCTGGTAGTGTCACAGGTGCTTTTGTAGTTCTCCTGAGATTTGGGAGAGAAGAGCCCTGCCTGCCGTGAGGCAGCCGAGGACCAGGACCCTGGAAACCTGTTGTCGTGGCAGCGCATGCTGATGCTGCTCTGAGTCCCACAGCTTGGGGACGGCTCCCAGCACACACCCTCTCCTTGTCTGGTCAGGCTGTTCTGCACAGGGGGCCCAGAAGAACTGCTTTTATTTTTATTTTTATTTTTTATTAGTTTCAGGTGTACAAACAATGTACTAGTTAGACATTTATCATTTATATCCCTCACACAGTGACAACCCCTCTCCCCCATCCACTATCCCTCTGACATCGTACATGGCCATTACATTTCCACTGTCTCTATTGCTAATGCTCTACTCAGCTTCTTGTAAGTATATACATACATATATATATACATATATATATATATATATATATATATATATATATATATATATATATAAAATTATAGTTGGCATTCATTATTGTTCAGCTTCAGTGCATTGATCAGGCATCTACATCTTCCCTGAGGTGGTCTCCCAAATGGGACACGTGTCCATCGGATACCCCACAAAATCTTTACAACATTATTGATTACATTCCCCAAACTGACTTATTCTTGCTTTTGTCTGGGTGTCTTTACACATTGGGTTTGGGTCTCCTAGAAGAAATGGAGGTAAGTAGCTTCATTTTCTGCAAAGTTGGACTTTCATAGAAGAACCCTGATTAAAAACAAACAAATAACAACTCTCCTTCACAGGAACCACAAATCCACTCATTTTATCTTAAGCCTACGTGAACCATAGGGAGTTGTGTCGTGCCATTTCTCTCTGGGGGGACTCGTGTCCCCCCAGATCTGTGCTGGAGTCCTGACCCCAGCACTTCAGAATTTGACTACATTCAGATACAGGTCTTTAAAAGCGTAACTCAGTTAAAGGAGGTAATTAGGGCGGAGCCAAGCTAAGGGCTGAGCCCTCACGAGAAGAAGAAATGACAACATGGACATCACACATGTGGGAACACAAAGATGGCCGGCCGCAGGCCTCCCCAGAAACCAGTGCCCCTCCTCACTTCAGAGTTCCTGCTTCCAGAACTGTGAGAAAATACAGTTTTCTTTTGAAGCCACCCAGTCTGTGGTACTTTGTTATGGCACAATGACAAAGCTAAAAGGAAACACCACAGACCCCATCAGGGTAAAATACGCGTAAAGGGGTAGATTTACACCGAGGTCATTCCGTTCTCACTCCAACCAGGTTCCCTTCGTCAGCTGCTAGTTTAATGCTGCAAATTCCCTTAAGAACCAGAAGCGCCCACGAAACCCAGGTCCCTGAGAACTTGTAGGTAGGGACAGAAAGCGAGCGCTCCCACGTGTGAACAACAAAAGACCCGCAGGTCTTACCAGGGAGGCGCGTTCCGAATGCCACTGAACATCCGGTCATGTCTGCGTCACGTGTACTTCGGTGGGAAATAGAACTGACAAAGTGGGGACAGTAAGTTTTTCCCAAAGAAGGAAAACTATTGTCATAGGATCTAGAGTATGTATCTATAGGTGTTCCTACAGTTTCTTTCTTGTGTTCCTTTCTTCTAATTTTTCTTACATTCATCAAGTGTTTATTCTGAGTATTATTGTGCTATTTTATAATTCATGAGGAATAAGATTCTAAAACAATTTTACTAGTTTCTGGAACAGAACCCGTGATTATAAGGTAAACTTTATGGGGGAGGTAAAGAGTAATTTAGCGACTGAAATATGGCGTCAGTTCTGTCTGTCCAGAGTCATTAGCTGAACAATCACTAAGACACATAAGGGCACTACTTACCCAATAATACCATATATTTTTTAAATGTTAGTGTATATAGAACTGGGTAAAGGAAAAGCTCCCTGGTACCAGGTCCCTGGTAAAGGAAAAACTTAAAAAACTTTCAAGAATCAAATACCATATAAGCAAGGCTAAAAGTTAGGAACCTACTTATTAATAGTTGCAAACACTAGACGATTAAATAAACATTTAATTGTGGTAAAAACACGTAACATAAAGCTTTAGATCAATGTCCAATACATTGAAAACATTTCCTTACCAATATTGGGGTGCTTCAGGAGACGGCAGATTCTAGCTTCCCTTTCCAGCTTCTGATGATCTGTTAAAAAAAATAAAATAAATAAGAAGAATAAATCACAACTTTGGCAAAAAGATTAAAATGAGCAGTGTACCCAAGTGACAGGCTGCACATTTACTTGTCCTTTGATTTCTGTTTAAAAACCGATGACCTGAATTTGGAATTATGTGGACATTACAGTTTTTAACATCTAATTTCCCTTGTATTTCCATTGGCTTGATGCAAAAGCAGTGAAAATGGCACAAAACTACACAAAACCTTCCCCCGAAGTGCGTGTTAGTACAGACACTTACAAAACCCAGTGGAGACGCACATTCGAGCAAAAGACACGTGTCTGGAGCCTGGGACTCCAGTGGGACCAGAGCCCAGAGGCTTCAGAGCCTTGTCCCCATGTGGCTCTGAAGCCACATTTTTCAGGGCTGTGGCAGGGCTCTGCGTCCTGTCGGTTTCTCTCAGCCACTGACCTGTCTGCTTCCCAGGTGTGTCATGCTCTTCCCCAGCCAGGACTTCCAAAGACCCCGGGGCTCACTCCCTGCCCCCTCTGCTTCCCTCCCAGGCCCAGTCACTGCAAACTTGCATTTGATGATCTTCTCTGGCTGCGTGGCGGGTCCACACGCACACTCAGGTAACCCAGACCACCAGCCAGAGCCCAGAACAAATGGGGGAGAAAGGAAGGACCGTGGCGCGGCAGAGTGGTCACCAGGTAAGACCCACAGATCTGCGTTAGGCCTTGGGACGGCCCTCTGATCACCCAGGTTTACAAACACGCAAAGTGCTGCACAGACAGCTTGTCTTGTCTTAGCCTATATAGCTAGGAAGTGGCGTCCGCCAATCAGTAATCAGTAACGCAGGTCACAGAGCTGCCCCAAGAGAGGCGGGGTGCCCACCCAGCAACCCACGCACACTCCACACCAACGTCCTCAACCTGTGGTCTCAGACCCTTATTGCTCTTGAGAATCACAAGAGCTTTTTTCACATGGATTAGATCTATTAATATTCACTCCAGGAGAAACAAGACTGAGACAATTTTAAATAGATATTTAATTCATTTAAAAACAATAATCAACCCATTACACATATTAACATAAGTGACTGTCTTTACATATTTTATTTGTAAATAATTTAAACAGAAAACTTGAAGAGTAAGAATATTAAAAAATGTATACAGTTTATCTAGATATAGCTCTTGTTAACACTTCCCCCACGTTTAACCATTTATGTTCTCTCCACCTCATGTGTATATGTATGTAATTGATACACATGTACATAAATATACATGAATATATCAATGTATACTTATCCCGGAAATAATTTTTTCCAAACCATATGAAGGTAAGTAATTTAGGAAAGTATTTTGAACATCCATAGTCCTATTCATAGCTTAGGAAGAAACAGTGTTGGATGAACCAGCCCAGCACTGGAAAGGATGTGAGCACCATTATCTCTGGGTTACAAGTGTGACGAGAGACATTCTCTGGCCTTGTGTAGTATCTAAAACTACACATACTTCAAATAAATGCAAGTTCTTCAACCTCCCTAACTCCTTAACAGGTCCTCATTCTGAAGACAAGCTTCTTCTAGACTAGCCTTATTTAGAAATGTACAAGTAAACACAAAAACCAGATTTTGAAAATGTACCTAAAACCATCTTGAAACCTGTAAAGTGTCATATGTAAAACATGAAAAATGTGCTTATAGGGTTTATAATCTTGTTCTAGAGAAAGGGACACACAAATACATACGCAAAACCATGACATAGATATGATAATCATCCATATAGATCAATATACATCATAGTCTGACATGTGTAATTACGTTAAACAAGCTCACAAAAGAACTGTACTGGTAACAGTGGTTGACAGTTTTGGGTATGGACATAATTACAGAATTTTATACAGCCTATACTTACAGGCTGAACTGTGACCCCCTAAAATTCCTATGTTGAAGACCTGACCCCTAGCACCTCAAAATGTGACTGTTTGGGGACGGGGTGTTTACAGAGGTGATCAGGGCAGAATGAAGTGAGCAGGGTGGGCCCTGATCTAACAGGACAGGGTCCTTATAAGAAGAGGAGATGAGGACACAGACATGCACAGAGGGGCGACCATGTAGGACACGGGGAGCAGACGGCCGTCCTCACGCCCAGGAGAGAGGCCTCGGGCGGGAGCTGCCCTGCTGACCGCTGGACCTGGGGCCTCTATGTCCGGGATGTGAGGACACCAATCCCTGGGGCTGACGGGCGAAGACCTAGCCCGGGGCTCTGTTAGCGCAGCCCCGGCTAACATGCCGACACGTTAGTTTTCTATTGTTACAGAACAAATCGTCACAAATGTAGATGCTTACAATACACACTTAGCGTGTGTCTGAGGGTCAGACCTGGGCACATGCCACGGCGCCCTTTGCTGTCGGGTCTCAGGCTGCAGTGTGGGCTTCAGCCGGGGTTCAGGTTGGGGCGTCAGCCGCAGTCCGAACTGCCCCCAGCCCGTGTGGTTGTGGCGAGTCACTGAGTTGCAGAGCTTAGTTCCCACCTGGCTGTGGCTGGAGGCTGCCCTCAGCTCAGCAACCAGCTTCAACAGAGTCACATGGCGAGAGGCCAGCCACTGCCACACCTCGGTTAATCACAGAAGGGACAGCTCGTCACATCAGCCACCTTCCACTGGCGAGAAGCCAGTCCCCGGCTGGCCCACTCTCACGGGAGGTGATGCCCATGAGAGGACATTGGAGCTGCAGGCACGCTGCCCCAGGACCCTCCTCTCTGGTACGCAGCCTCACGGACTTTCCCCTCAGCCTCAACAGTGACGTCTATGAACCCCGAGGGCTCGCACTCGCCGACCGGGACGGGCGTCCTCACATCCCGACAGAACCAGTTTCCCTGAAAGCCGCGTGCAGCAGCCGTGGGCGGCCATCTCTGGTGTGCACCTCCGCTTGCAGGCAGGGCAGGTGGAGCAGCGAGGGCGCGACACCGAGGGCCTATCCCCCCAGCACGTTTCCATGTTTATCCTGCCGGCGAGGTGAATTCCTGTCACAGTTCCTTTACCTTTGATTCTCGTAGGACCCGCGTCACGTTCCCAGCGGGCATGGCCACAGTGGTGGGAGGCAGATGGAGCGGAAAGGCCAGACCCACAGCATGGACCGTCCTGCTCTTGAAGAGGTGCTTTCGCCCTGAGCGCGGCCTCAGCCGCTAGGCGCCAGCGCCACTCACCACCTCACACCCACCCAGGGCCCGGGCTGCCGGGGCCTCTTACACTCCCTGCTGCTCAAGTCCACACTGCTGCTCTGTGTCAGGGCCGGTAAGACCCACGCTGCTGAGCCGACGGGGCTGCAGACCGCCACAGAAACAATGCCTGCAGGAAAACGTCCCTTCAGTTTGTCACAGAACCAATCATCAGGGAACAGCATGGCCCACTACACACACGTCAGATTTTAAAACCGTGTCTGAGAATTCTGAGAAAATGAGCTGATTTCTTCCCAGCTTTAGGACACTTTTTAAAACTTACTAAGATATTTCACTTCAAATGAGGTGAAAACTGTAAATTCGGACTGTGAAGTAACCCTTCATCCCGGGCCAGATCCACTCCTGATATCTGTGCAGAGCTTCTCTGGGCACAGAGGGAAACTGAAGTGCTGGCCCCGAATAACCCCCATGGGGCAGCAGGAAAGTCACCAAAGCTGCATAAAGCCACCACCTGCTGCCTGGGAGGAGCTTTGATCAGCACATACATGTCAGTGCCGTGCACCCCAGTGCCAGAGCTGTAAAATGCATCCTCCTGGGGGACCAAAGAGTCATCGTTTTCTTACACAGATGACACACAACCGTGACACTGCAGGGTCATCGTCAGCCTTAATTGTCACTCTATAGTTCGCTAAAGCCCTCAGAGGCTACTGAGCCCTGTATTCCCATGTGTCCCCGCCCTCC
Organism: Rhinolophus hipposideros; assembly: GCF_964194185.1. Lineage (NCBI taxonomy): Eukaryota > Metazoa > Chordata > Mammalia > Chiroptera > Rhinolophidae > Rhinolophus > Rhinolophus hipposideros. The sequence continues at coordinate 901,060 of NC_138062.1, forward strand.
ACACGGAGTCCCCTTGTCAGTCCAGGTAATGCCAGGTGGCTTGGCAGAGGAGCCATGAATGGCCGGTTAGCACCCCTCCCCCCAGACATGTACACACACACACACACACGTGTAAACACACACACGTGTAAACACACAGCCCAAGGAGCACCTGGGCTCACCACACCAAGAGGGCTGAATCCCACTGGCCCCCCCGAGCCCACCACAGCAGTGTCACACGTGGCCCTCAGGCCCAAGGAGGCGGGACGTTTACATCAGCTGTCCTGGCTCTGTCTGTCCCTCCAACCTGGCCAGCGGAGCAGCTGCGCCCGGCTGGGAACTCCTTGGTCTGTCTGGGCCTGGGCTCCACCTTGGGATGCAGGCCACGGACCTGCCTGCCTCTGAGGGCAGGTTCAGCCTGCACCCGCCCAACTCGCTTCTCAACCTTCCAGGCCCCTGCAGCTCCCAAGGACCTCAAGTCCCTGCAGGGACACTGGCCGCCCTGCCAGGACCGTGCCCAACTGGCTAGCCATTCATTCTCGGAGACGGGCCAGAAGGCACCTGCACCCGTCTGTCACACCTCTTCTGTCTCGTCGCAGGCGTGTCTGTGAGCAGGAGCAGGACACACAGTGGTGCAGGTGTGCCCTCACTACTGGTCTGTCAGGAGTCAGTGCTGGGGACCAAAGGGAACTAGCAGGCAATGGGGCCCGCAGGCTCCCCTGTGACACAAGGTACTGGCTTCGGAGCACCCTCCAAACAGCGTTCCTGCGTTCCTGCGAGAGACAGCAGCCAGGTGAGCCGACTGAGGCCCTCGGTCCTCCTGAGGAGGCCGCATTCCAACCACACTGTCACTCACAAGCAGCTCTCTGATGGGGCGTCTGTATCACAGATGCCGTGCGATCTTACACGTACTCTAACAGAAAGCTATCGTCTTCATTGAGGAAAAGCTTTTAAAATTCATAATTAACACTATCCTTTCATCTTGAACTATGCTTAGTCCACACCGCAAGTTTGGTTTTCAACTGTTTGACCTAAATGCCTTCTGACTTCAGGTATGGGTCACACCCCACTACTCATGCTGCCTGTGACACCTGGGCAGGTCAGTGAGTGCTGTGACACCCAGAGGGCTGTGTGTCCTGTCCCCGAAGCAGAACGAGGTACACCTGCCAAAGTCCAGGTAGCCTAATTTAGGACTGAAACCTGAAGAGTTGTTTCTGAGGGCAGCCCCTGCAAATGTTAAATCCTGAATTGTGACGTCCATCAAACCTCAAGTCTATATGGACCAGAAACCACGGCTTGTGTTTGTGTCTGTGTGCGTGTGTGTAAAACTTGTTTCCCATTTTCTTTACCATCCATCACACAGAAGATGAACCAGACCTCTGCTTCATTTCACTCCTTCCTGCAGTTTCATTTGTGAAGAAAGATGACACTGTCCCTTGGTGCCCGAGACTTGAAGGCCAGCGTCAAAGCACCTGGTTTTGTGGGGCCCTGGCACAGAAGCCAGCCGAGGGACCATAAGGCCGCGGGTGCAGAGCAGGGGACGTGAGACCTGCTGTCTGGTCCACCACTCACGACCAGCTGGGTATCCACGTCCCCTGAGGTCTCCAAAGATCCCTCTAACAGCAGGGCCTAAAATGCCTCAGCACCACCACAAAGATCTCAGGGCCTAAAATGCCTCAGCACCACCACCAGGCCTGGGGACCTGACGGGAGCAAAGCAGGTGTTCAGGTCACAGCACCATCAAGACTGCCACGGTTGTCACTAAAAATCTGCAATTTTAAAAGAGAGAAATTCCTGAGAACCCATTCAAGAGGGTATCGATGTCATCCAGTGTTCATCTCACATGTGCTGTAATCACTACGAAAGTTAACTACTGTCCATAAACTCACATAACCATGCTCCGAGGCAACTGGGCATTAATCTGTGGGAGAACCACTGGTCTCTGTGTTTAGAAAGAGACAGAATCAATACAGTCTAAAACACTCATAATTATTCGATTTTGTGGTGCACTCCAAATACCTCAAAATAAACAAGAATACAGAAAAATGTTTGAGTATAAACTTTTCAAACAAATTAAATTGACCCATTTTATATACCAACTGTATTCTTTTACTCATGTGCACCACGCATCAGAATAAAGTCTGTTCTGGTAATTTACCACGTCCCATTGTCGCAGAGGGAGTTATGGGTAGAGCGTTTAGCCTACTTCCTAAGACTGTAAAGCGAGAAAGAGTAAAATCTGCTGGCACCAGGAGAAACATCCTCACTCTTCTGTCACCGTAATGGCATTCATTCAGAGACGTGACATGATATTTGCTATAAAAATAATGCTTTTCACAAAATGATGCAAATGGGAAACAAAATCTCTGTTGTACAGGACCCCCATTCGGGCAATTTCAATGATGACACGTTACAGACCTTTTAAAATTGCAAACAATGGTGGCATTAACTTACACAACAGATTTTCATATACTCGCTTGCTACCTGACTAGACAGAGTCTGTGTACCTCCTGCGGCTGTGGGGACACTGTCCACAGGTCGGCACTCTCAGCCAGTCCCTCAGGGGCTGCGGGCACTTGAACTGACCTTCCCTCGGGGAAGGGGCAGGGGCGTCGCTGGGTAGGGCACTGCACGCAGCACAGAGCTGGCAAGGAGCCTTCCTGCACATGACAGGGAGGGGTGCAGGAAGCCCTGCTTCCACCTCCTGGAGTGCTGCTGAGGGACGTCAGGTGGCCCTCGCAGGCTCGCAGCCTCTGCCTGCTACCTGCCGTGTGTTGGGCCTGGTGCTAACTTTGCCGCGTCACTCACTGCATGTTCCAGGCAGGGGACCTGTTCTGTACCGGCCACCAAAGGATTCCATCGGGAGGAGCCAACAAGGAAGCGTAAGAACAGAGCGCGGTGCCCAGAGCGGCAGCCCGGGCCAGCCCTGCAGCAGGCACGGTCAGGGCCTGCCCGCAGGAGGAGAGGCAGCATTCCAGGACGGCCCCGGGTGGGCAGCCGGTGTCGACTGACAGCTCACACAGCACAGCTGACTGTTGCTCGGCAGTCCCTTTAGACACCATCACAGCCTAAGCGATTTTCCCATAAGAAGCAAACCCTTCCGGAAACAAGTGACGAGGATGTTCACTGGTGCACAGTAAGAACTGAAGCTGCATCTTTATTTTGATTGTCCATCGATGACTTAATCGATACGGAAAACTAAAATTTACCCTCACTGTGCTCCTACACACAGGTGACGAGGTCCGTCATGTAATACATCACTCTGCCCGGTCTCCACAGCTGGGGCTGTCCCGCACGCTCGCCTGGGGGTGATTTGCTTGTGGTTTCGGAAGGACGTGCAGCCAGTGCCACCCTCACGAGCAGGCATGGCAGCTCAGCCACCTGGGTACTGTGCACTGTCACCTTCCACACTCACTACGTAGAGACTAAAAGGCAGCACGGAAACAAGGCGCCCACGCTCATCATTTCCCAGTGGCTGGTGACTTCTCCTGGCAGCTGCATAGAAACACGAGAGAGCACTTTCTTTAGGGATTTCGCTGTTTCCCTATTTTTCTTATTGTGGTAAATATATTTTGCTGTTCTTACATATGTTTTCCTAATAATTAAGTACATACAATTTGTTCAAAATGTGAGAAGTAAAAATATGTATGTGGTTTCTGACAGGACACTTCCCTTGTGTGGCTTAGTATTATTAGCACATGAGGAAGGAAACGTAAGGAACCTGGGTTGCTGTGGTTCTTCTAAGCACCTGAACATCCGGCGACTCCTTTTCTGCGGCTGATTTTCCGCGGACGTCACTGCGAAGCTACCAGAGTATCACCTCAGAACCTGTCAGGTGCGGGGGCCCGGGAGGGGTCTTAGCTACACGATCACACGCTTCCTCAAACTCCACACACAGACTGTTTCCTGCAGTCAGGTGCAAGCGCTCCTTCTTTCCAGCCCTCCTCCCTCCATCGCACCCCCATGCCGAGTGGTCCTGGAGGAGCCAACACCTGTGAGCTCCAGCTGAGGGGGGCCCAGGGCAGCATTCAAGTCAGTCTGGACTTAAGGAAACCTGCTTCTCACCTGGTTCGCAGTCACTTCTGGGAGACACTGTGTTATGAGAGACAAGTCATGTTGTGCTGTAGACGTCATGTGACGCATGGCACGACGCAGATGTTACGTTATGACGTGCATGTCAGGCAATGCTGGGCAGCCCGGGGCAGGCACCGTGACTCGCACGTGTCCTGCAGGCCACTGTCCTGCAGGCCACCCCACAGGAATGTGCACAGAGGATGAAGAGCAACACTTATTTTTTGTGTCTTCCTGGATTTGTTGTGCTTTGCAGTATCTGTCAGATTTGTAAATTTATAATTTCTTGTGACTATTTTCATTCTAAACATATATTACTTTTGGGTTTGATTTTTGATTTGTACTTTTCTCTTCTTCTCCTTAGAGAGAATCTCCCCAGTTGCATACACTGTAAGTCCTACTGGACCCACGCTATTTATTCTACTTACAAAAATAATAAAAGATAACTTACTGTTTTAATTCTAAGCATAAGAAGCCATACTTCCATAACATAATACTTCATAAAATTTATAATATGAACTTTCTTCTTTAAGTTAATAAAGTAAATTAGTCATTAAAAAGCCCTATGTCTCCTACATTGCATTAGTCAGGAGAGACCAACCACAGTAAAAAGAGCACCAAGTTGAAAATCAGGAGGGGAAAGTGGCTTTTATTACAGGCTCTGCCAGGAATAAAGGCAAGAAGAGAAACTGTTATAAATGTGAACAACTATACTTATTCCTGTCAACCCTATGAGAATACTACAAATTTGAGAAAATTTGTATTTAGGAAAAAAAGCGTCCTGTACGTGACCTGGTGCTTAATTCTCATCAGCGTCTGTACCAAGCATCTTTGTTGAGTAGACAGGCTGGCACTGATCGATGTTTTGGAAGACGCAGTAATTCATTACACTCTGGTTACTCATGAACTAGTAATTAAATTAGAAGTCACTGGCTCTACAAATAACAGTAATATGCTTCAAACTGGGGAAGTGAAACTAGTTACTGAACTGTGTTCCCCAAGTTAAAACCCAGACACTTGTCTGGCCTCTACTTCTCTAATCACATGCTCCCAGTTCACACATTTAGTGAATGTTTTCCTTTCCTACACACACGCACACACACAAATATGAGGTTTGGTGTCACCACCTAAATGAAAAGATAGTAAAATGAGAGAGTTTCAGTTTTAGCTGAAATTCGAAGGCTGAAAACAGACAAGGACCACGTGCTCAGGCTCCCTTCTGCCCCCATGAGCCCACTCCCATCTGGCTGTACAAGGGCAGGTAATGGGAACATGGGGGGGTCTCCTCCGCACCTCAACCCCGTGCTGGAGAGGAGCTTCCTCACGGGTTACCGCCGAAGGGGTCCGGGGGCGGGGGCAGAGCTGAGACAAAAAAGAGCAGCCAAGTCTCCAAACCGTTTGCCGGCTGCCCGGCAATCACCGAGTGAGTGGGCACTCACTCAGCCGCCAGAGGTGTGAGTGCAGGTGAGGGCACAGAGGGCTCAGCCGGCCGCCCCTCCCACTCGGTCCCCAGGGGCCTCAGGCAGCCGGTGGGCTGTGGGACAGGAAGCCAAGTGCACCCGGGCACAGGCCCTGGAGCCTGTACAGGCTGACCTGTGGGCAAGAGCGGCAGACGGACACACGGTCCAGGCCTCAGACTGAGAGCAGCAAGGTGTGAGCTGGCCAGGGCCCTCGGAAGGTGTCCCATGGGCCTGGTGGGGCGGGTACAAGAAGTCTCACTGCAGCCTTTTAAGTCCCAGCTGAGCATCAGCCCTGCCTTCTCCAGCAACCGTGTGCGGGTCTAGAATGTGGACTCACTGAGTCTGTCCGTCTCTCTGTGCCCCTCCCTCTGCGTCAGACCCGCCACCACCCCGCCAGAGGCAGCATGATGACACTCAGCACACCTGCTGGGCAAGCCCAGGCACCACTGACCGGGGCATATCTGCTGGACGACTACCCGCTGGGAGTGAGTCTGGCTCTCCTTCTGATCTGTGGTCACACCCAAAATGCAGGGTGACCCTGGGCACCCTTCGTCACTGGGAGCTGAGTGTTCTCTCTGACCCAGAGGCTCTGCCTCACCGCTTCTAGCACGCGTCACCAGTGGGTCAGCCCCACGGCCAGGGCTTCCTGCAGCCGGCTGGCCTGGCGCCCTCGGTTCACAAGGAGACGCATGAAATGCCACCGAAATTGACTTTGGTTCCTTCTAAACTCTGAAAGAGGAAGACGTTTGCCTCTGTGTGGCAACCGTTAAAACCATTAGGCAAAAATGTGTCCTGCACTGACCCGGGAAATGGACATCTACTCCCCAGAGACCTGGACTGACCCACCGCCCACCTGCCACGTGTCCGTCTGCAGCGTGGCCCTGACACAACTTGTGATTTGTGCTCATCCACATGTATTATCGGAATCAAATGCAGGCTCGCGGAGGGGCGGGGGTCCCCGGAGCTTACTGGTTTCCTGCATCTCCGTTAGAAGACATGCATGGCTACCTGTCCTCAGGAAATGAGACGCCAGAGCACTACACAGAAACCCATGCTGTTTGCTCCTTAAAACCTGAGACTCTAGGAATTCTGCCAAGTGACCTGGAAATAGGGGACTGTGAGAAGACGCCTCTGAAGAGAGCGTCCTGCAGGCGAATCCATCCGCGTGTCCCGCCCTCAGCACCCCCGTCGCCTCCACAGGGCCTTGTTTTGCCTTTCACCCCAACACTATTTTTGTTTATAAAAATTTTACTGTAAAATGATAGATTCCAACAGGAAAACACATGTGTGCCATTTTCCAGCGATGGCTTGGTGGTACAGACACAGCTGGCTGGCAAAACACACACTTCACCTGGGGGGGATCCTTCCCAGACAAAACAATCCTCAAGCTTTTCAAAGGGAGCCCTGTGTAAGTTCTGTCAGGAGGACGTGACTAGCTGGCTCCTCCAAACGTCTGCATAAATGCTAATGTTCCCAGGGAATCACAGGGAAAATTAATTACTCCGATTAAAAGTTCACTTTTACAAGAAAAACCTCTGAGACTGCCATGTAAGTACTGTGCATGCAGAGGTAAGACGCCAGGTAAAGCTGATAAAATTTGCAGGCCCACGTGAAAACGAAACAACGGACCACCCGCCTGCGCCCTGGGCTCTGCTGTATCCGTCACCGTGGACCACGGGCCTCCGGACAAGCCAGGGAGACAGGCAGCTTCTGCACGACTGAGACACTTCCCATCCCCCCGGAGCCTAGTCCAGACACAGAGGCTCCCTGGGCCTGGTTGTGCTACACCTATGTGCTGGCCGAGCTATAACGAAAACGCGGGCAAACAGCATTCAAAGCCCAGGCTACCGCTGTCTGTCACACAAACCACTGCAATCGTGACATGCTGACTTGGCTTACGTGGTCTCCCACCCGTCCGTGGCCCCAGCAGTGTCCGCCTCCCAACCCGCCAGCACCTGGCTCCTGCGGCAGGCCCCGCGGTGACTGGCACAGCCGCCCGCTGCTGTCCTCTCCACCTCTGGTGGCCAACAGGTGCCACTGCAGTCCCCGCTCTGGCAGCCACAGCTTGAAACTCCGCCTCCTCCTCCAGAGCCAGAGGCTGAAATTCCTGATCCCCAGCCACCCACCCACAGCTCACTTTCCACCTGGTTTGCTCAACGTGTCCTAGGTCACCTCCTCCCGGCGCCAGGACCCGCAGCCCATTGAGTCCCGCACCTTCCCAGCCCTGGCTCCGTCCTCCACGGCCCAGGCACTCAGCTCCACGCTGGCCGCAAAGGTGCCACGAGTCCTCCCAGCTCAGAACCGCTGTGCACGCGGCTGGGAGACTCCTCAGTCTGACCCATCAGCAATTCTATACTTGGTTCTGGATTCTTACAGGTCTGGGTGCAGGCAGAGTACCCCCAGCCCAAGGGGGTACCAGTCCTTAGCCTGACACTTTAAAAGATATTTGGGTTCAAAACAAACAGAAGATTGCTTGTGCTATAAGCACAGGACAGCAATCTTCCCCCAAACGAACACACCCATGTGACCAGCCCCTCCCAGCAGTGATCACTATCCTGCCATCTAACAGGAAAGCAGCTTCAGCTTCTTTCTGCACTTTACGTAAGAGGAGTAATTCCGTACATACTGTGCCTTGGTTTTAGTTTGTCCCTGAACACACTCCATTCCCCTAATACTGCTCCAGGGTCGGCCGTAGCAACACCATTAAGAGATGGAAAGGTGCTGACATGGAAGAACAGGGAGAAGAAAAACAAGGAAGTATGGAAAGGTGTTAAAGGCTTAGTGTAACTGATGTCATTTGCCTTGTGGCTATAACAGAAGTAACAGTGCCTATTCTTTTGAAACATGTTCAAACGCTCCCTTCTCCCAAGCCCCTTTCCTGGTCTTGAACTCTTCTCCTGATATCTGCCACACAGACTACCCAGGTATTCCCTCATGTCTGCTTCTCTGATCTGGGTTAAGAAATCAACAATACCACGTAAAAGAAAAACACAGAAATATTAATCAGAGCCCTTAACCATGGAGGGAGAAATCAAATTTTTAAAAAGCTGCATAACTGAGTTTTGACAACTCTCATTTATATATATATGTATATATATATGTATGTATGTATGTATGTATGTATGTATGTATGTATAAAATGAAGCCAAATCTCTACCTGCAAATTTGGAATGAAAGCACAAGCAAAGCAGCGTCAGCCCCATCATAACTTGAAGCCTAACTTCACAGAGACGCTCGGCATTTGTTCTTTACGATGTCATCAACGGCATACTGGTGATCAGACTTCCAGTTTTCAAGAAAAGACAACCAGAGGCAAACCATTTAGGAAGGAATAAAGGAAAGGGAGAAGAAAGGGAAAGCAGGCTTGCTTCTCTGCGACATGACAGGACGCCCTGGAGCCTAGCTAAACGCCTGGAGTGCAGGCTGGTGAAAGCTGCATATTTGATGGATGATGTTTCCTTCCAAAGACTAAAGAAAGGCAATTAAACAAGTAGGTTACAGAAGATTTACTTAGGAACAAAAGATGGTGATTAAAAAAATAAAACACACAACTTGCTACAAATGCCACTAACGGAACACAGAACTTTCTGTCCAAGGCTTCGTGTCCAGTGGAAAAACCCTACAGTTACCTACACGAAACTTCTATCCCAAACCCAAAAGTGATGGAGTTTCCGCTTTTGGGGTATCTTTTGTTTAATATGAAAATGTTATGTCCAAATTAATAAACCACAGAACATGACGAGGCCTCCCTCGGAACCGGCCGCTTGTGGCTGGAGGCTTCCCTTGCCCTGGGCCTGCGGTCTCACTGTGTTTCAGTTCTTGTCACCGGTCGCATCTGTGGGAGCAGAAGCTGAGACACAGTGTGGGCTGCAAGGTATTTAGCGGGATCAGGATTCGGGGAAGGAAGCTGAAGGCAGGTCAGCCAAGCGGGAGCCCAGACTGGGACGCAGCCCACAGCAGAGCCCTCTGGGAACGGGTCGGAAAGTCTCGTCCCAGGGTCTGCCCCAGGTCTCTAATGGCACCCAGCATTAAAATCAGCTCAATGGGTTCCAGAAGCTGGCAGGGCAAGTGCAGCAACGGGACCCAGACCACGCTGCTCCAGGCTGCTCCCCTCGCGGACGGACGTCTGGCTGTTGCTGCACAAGGACAGAGAACGACATCAGGCCCACAGGCAGGGCTCTGTGAGAAGGACCCTGTCCTGGCCTGAGCAGGGTGACTCCAGGACATGGGATGCCCTGTGCTGGGCAGGGACCCAAGAGGAAGGCCTCCTGCAGTTGGAACCGCCCACCCTACCCCCCCACCCCACCCCACCCCCACTCGGGGGAGGTGCTGCACCTGGCTGCAGGGAGTAATAAATGTGACCATCGCTGGGACACAGGGCGGTCACAAGAGCACGGCCCGCAATAAAGGAATTTCTGTGGTTTTCTGTCACCAGTCAGTAGAGGAAGGCAGTGCCAGCAGACCGGGTACCTGTTCCCTGCCAGCCCCATTCCCTGAAGCAAATACCAGCTGTGCTCACGCCTAAGCTCTGCCTCTCTTCCTTCCTGTCCTCCCCTCTCTCATGCACGATTCTTCTGCACTAAAATGAAGAGTGTGGTAAACCGTATGCTCTAGGTTTTCAGCACAAAGGTAAGAGCGACAGGCTGAGCAACATATCGGTCACTGGCCACAGACAACTCCGTGCCTGTTTGAGAAACAAACTCTGACCTCAGATTTTACCCCGAGTCCATTCTAAGCTGCTGACATAAGTGACACATAGTGGGGGCCTCGATCACAGGCCACCGTGCTGGCAGACCCTCAGTGGAGGCTTAAATGACAATCAAGTAGGGATGAATCTCTTACCGTACTTAGATAACTTCTTAAAACATGCTAAGTGACACACCTGATATAAAAAGCAGTATTTCCCGGTTACAATTTGTCATTTGATTAGTTCTGAAATCCTAGTATGACTGTGTCCCTAGCTCAGCAGTGCCTGCACACAAGTGACAGCCCTGCCCAGTGACACAGGACGCAGGGGCCACGGCCACACTGTCTGGGATGATGGTTCAGCTTCCTGCTCTCTGCTCACAGGACAGACAGGGGCATTGCTCACAGATAACTGCGGGAATCACACCAGAGGCCAGACCCGGAAGCTTCCAGCACACATTCTGACCTGGCGCACAACTGTTTTGATACCGGAGAGAGAATGACATATTATTTTTAATGTATTAAGTTTGTTTTAATAATTTCTAATTATAAACCGCTTTAAGAACAGAGTAAGGCATATGAGAAAATATACAAGCAGAGTTTTATAAATTTACTTAAAAGTAGTAGTTCTATTAATTTTTTTAATTGCAGAATATTACCATTCACCATGTTGACCCAGTTGCAAAATCTGTAAGTTTGCTTTCAAATCCCTCGTTTATTTCAATGCCATTCAGGCTTTGACTCCTAGCCCAGCACTGAACAAATCTCAGAGCTTGTCTTCTCACGTCCTGTCCCCCTGCTGCATACAAGTGGGACCTGGAACCCCGGACCCTCCAGCTCTCTCACTACTTGGCTGAACTCATGCGAAGATCTTTAATTTAGAATTTCTATTACTCAAAGTTAGAAAGCACACCACCTTCGCATTCAGTACAGTAAAACACAAGAAAAGTATTCCCCTACTATTACTATTAAAGAAAATGTTTTAGTACAAATGTTTTTCAGTTAAACTCAAAACGAGTCAGCACGTTGCACAGGACCCATGACGGGCTGCAGTGCATGGGCTCTGGCTGCAATAAACTGCCGGGATCTACACTCTCCTCAGAGAAATGAAAGCCTCTTCCTGTCTCGTGTCTCATTCTCTCCCATCCCCTAAATATACTTCAGTCAGACGACATACAATCAAGAAAACAGAATAAAAGAGGGTGGGGAATCAGTCACTGCTTGCCGACACCTAGAAACCGACTTTCTACATTTTAAGCTGAGCAGCAAAACGAGGAGCAAAATATTTTAGACCCAAGTCCTATGTGTCATTTTACCCCATTGACGACATTTACCAGACAGTCCCAACTCCAAGAACTTACTGCCCTGCGCACGGCTCTACTCACCCCATACTCACACTCACTCACACGCACACGCACACTCACTCACACACCTGCACACTCACATGCACACACGCACACTCACACACACATGCACACACATACACACTCACACGCATAAACACACACTCACACGCACACTTACATACATATACGCACTCACACACACACTCACACACACACAAACACTCACACACACTCACAACATTTCAAGTGGGAGGGAAGGTTTGGTTCCAGGCACTTCAAAACCTTCCACCACCTGCACAAGAAACTCCGACTGACACCCAGAGCGGCTCCATGGAGCGCGCCGAGGGCTGGTGTGGCTAAGACAGTCACTGGAAGTCGGCAGTGGGGACACGGAGTCCCAGTAAAGGGCACGGGCCCCCTCTTCCCGTCCACAGGGGCTGTAGCCAGGCTCGGGCACCTCTGTGTCCTTGCAGTTCGAGGATGCAGATGGATTTGATGTCAAGTTCAGTTAAACACTGACAGTATTTCATGTGTGCCCACTATGAGTCAGGGGCTGTGCAGGTGAGCTGGGGGCACGGAGAGAAGGGACAGCACCCCTGACCTCAGAGAGCCCTGCAGGCCCCGAGGAACAGCAAGCGTGAGAGAGTTCCCATTCAGTGCTGTGGGGCCACAGATGAGAGGAAGCAACTGCCCCATGGCATAAGGACTGGGGTTGGACGGCTTTGGAGGGTAAGCAGGGGTTTCCAGTGGGACACCGACACAGTGACTGCACACCACAGGTGGCATGCCTGACGCTGCAGAGCCCGAGACAAGATTGCAACGTCTGCAGAAGTGCTCGACTCAACAGTGACCTCAGAGGTGAGCCAGGGACACCGTGATGGGCGGACAGGTCAGCCCTAAACTAAGACGTTAGGACTTTCTGTTGCAGGGAACGTGGGTCTGATGAGACCGGGAGGTGACAGGTTCCAGCAGCACAACACGCGGTTAAGGCGCAGACCCCAGAGCCACTGACTGGCTGCCAGGGTCAGCTCTGCCACCTCCAGGGCTGGGGTCTGGGGCCCTGGCTTCAGTTCCTCAGGGCCCCCTTCTCCCAAGTGAGGGTGTTACCAGTACCTGGTCCAGGAGCTGCTGAGACATTTACATAAAACCAAAGCAGTGCCTGGCAGGCAGTGTGTAATACAGAAGTGCTGGTTATTATTGTCATTTTAGGAAAATAAAGTGATAACAGTATGCAGTAGGGGACTAGGGGAGGAAAGATTATAGGCAAGGGTTACAATGAGGAGGCTAAAAGGAACGGTACCTGTGAAGATTAAACACCTCTGTGAAGACCTTTCTCTGTATAGCTATCCAAACAGAATAACTATCATACAAATTAATCATACAAATTAATGAGTCTCTTAAATATACGTACATACATAAAGTGTTACTATTCACACATTGCAAGTCAGACGTGTGTGTGTGTGTGTGTGTGTGTGTGTGTGTGTGTCCAAATCTCAGGCAAATGTCACAAGTTGTAAGCATAAACACACTCCCTACGGACAACCTCGTAGGAACTGTGTGTATGGGCATGAGCTAAAATCCAGAAACTTGGGAAATGGATGGCTGCAGTGAATGACTGCTTCTTCCGTCTTCGTAGGCTCCGGACTCACTGGCATGGGGGTGGGGCAGAGAGCGCACCCCTCAATGACACCCTCCAGCCCGAGTGTCACAGACATGGTTCAGAGAGGCTGAGGACACACACTGCTGTCCACCTCGCCTACTCCGTGAGTCCCACTTTCTGGGAAAGCGACAGAAATCTTTACCAAAAACCCATTTACAATTTCAAAATGCTGTTTCTCAGAAAAATAATATTACTCTTCAGCCTAGAAATAGCACCCAAGTCTCAGAGTGCTATCCTGTCATTACTTCTAAAAATAACCTGAGCAGATCAAAGTCTTGAGGTCTCTTTCAAATACTGTGCTGAGCTCCCCTGCAGGGGTGGGGTCCCTCCAGGGATGGGCCCCCGCAGAGCGGGCAGCAGTCACCCCCCAGGCCAACACCACAGAGCACTGAGCAGACGGCTCTGCTGACTACCCTCAGGGAGGCGAGGGGATAGCAGGCCAATGACAGGGGGGCCAGCAGCTCCCCACGGCATCTTGGCCCTTCTCCCATCCTGCAAAGACCTCCTGGGCCACCATCACGTGTGACAGCCCTGACGCAGCTGACATCATCTGAATAGATACACGTAACTCACAGTCCAGACGTTACACAGGAAACTGACGTACTCACGGAGGGCAGTCAGATGTGTCCATAGATTAGGAAAATAAGCAAAAATGGGTAATGTCGTCAAAAGTGTCAGGTAGGGACAATTTAATTCTATGCCATATAGTCATGAAAATTATCCATTTTTCAGAATAAATAATAGAGATTTTGGGAACCAGGAGAAACATTTAACTAATATATTCCACATTATTTTCTTTGAAAATTACAATTTAAAAAGTTAACTTAAATAAATGAATGATGACTGAAAGCCACTTCGCTAAAATGCACTTTATTCTGAGCAACATGTTTGACACTAAAATGTAAATTAACTTGTATCGTGAAGATAGCGGAAGGATTATCCAACTCCTCCAATGCGAGTCCGGGTGACGGCATCCGGTGCGTGGGAAAGGCACCCGTGACACACCGGGCAGAGCCGGTTGGCACAGCTTCCCAGGCCTTGGGACAAGTGTCCACAGCAGTGGTTCTAAAAAGGACGTTTTACTTCTCTTTTTTTGCTAGTAACAAAACGGCTAACATTTTAGGTTATTTTTCTAAATGCCGTGTAATTGCAGCATTTCTTTGGGGTCTCTAATCTTAAAGGAGGGCTTTCATTTCAAATCTAGGCTGCACTTTGGTTTCACAGTAAGAAGGCAGCACAAAGCCCCCTTCTGGAATCCCTTTCCTCCTCGAATCTTTAGGAGCTCTGGACATTGAATCTGCCAAAGCTTCGGGCCACACCCCAAGGTTCCAGGGGCGTGTCAGGGTCCGAAAACGGGGACCAGAGCCTCGGCCCTGGCTTTGCAGCAGGAGACCCGGTCTCGTCCAGGCTGGCTAGTGCGGGAGCTCGTGTCACAGCTTCCACACGGACACAGCAAGCCCCTGGCTTGTACTCAATGCTGTGTGCGTGTACGCACACACATACCACACACACACCATACACACCGAAGAGCTCAAGTAATGGTTGTCACTTCAAATACAGGCAACAGAAGTGGAAGGAAAAAGAATCATTTCAAACATCAGACTCCTAGATTAGGGACATGGTCCCCAAGAGAGCTGTGTGACAAAGGCCCAGTCACGCTGGGGACAAGCCCAGAGCACCTGCTGAGACGCTCGCTCTCGCTGAGCAAAGGTGTCACCAGGAGCTCTTCCCCACTGCGCCCTCATCTGAGGGAAGCCAGTGCCGCCTGTTAGACTCCCAGCTCGTGTTACTGTCGTGGAGGAAACGTGTTTCGCAGCACACAGCATCAGCCCACACGCCCAGGTCACCCGTCACAAACCACTGCCGAGCTGACAAAACCTCTAGCAGTGAGTGCCCCGTCCACACACAGGGGTCACCCCTAAGCGTTCCTCCACTGAACCAACGTCGACAGGCCTCTGTGTCATTTCAGGGGCTCCGTGGTCACAGACCATCTTCTCCAGGGCAAGCGGGTCATCGATCCAATCCTTCCAGATGGTTTAACCAACGAGGGTGAACACTGGACGGCCTGAAACCCTGTCAGCCCTTCATCAGGAGCCCTCGCGACTGAAAGGACTGAGGGTCACAGCTGTCCACGCAGAGCACAACAGTCCGACGGAGGGGAGTCAGCAGTGAGCCACAAGCAAGCACGAGCCTCTGGTGCCACGCACGCAATCTCCAGGGTAAAGCCTTTGTCTGGCCCACGATTCCTAAGAACTGAGAAACCCCGGACACCACCTTGGACACCCACCCACCCACCTGCTGAGAACTGGCAGCTTCCGTCCCTCTGTGCCAGTGACACGGAAGTATCCAAGTGCAAATGAGGCATTTTCATTGATTCTGAACACGCAGCAGGAAATCGGCACGCCCTCCGCCTGTGGCCCACACCCACTCTTGGTTCAATCATCACAGAGAAGCTCACATAACCATCGCTTTTGTTTTCAAATGATTCCAGAAAATCGTGTTTCCAGATCATTCTGTTACAAAACAATATACAAATTAAAGCTTCTAACACACTATGACTGAACAATGGCAGCACTTACAGTACTGAAAACACTCCTGGACAGAGAGGCAGGGAGTGAGCGGGAGAGAGAGAGAGAGAAACTGGCAGTTAAACAGACATTGACACCTCATCAGAGAACACCACCACCAGGGAGACCAAGCTCAGCAAAGGAAACACCACTGTCCTAATTGGTGAATAATGACTGATTTCTACAGCTGCTAAATCTGGGTAAGGCTTCCAGAAGATTCTGTACTGTTAGGTATAAAAACCATACCAATTGCAAAGCAACCAAAACTCTTGGCACCCACATGCAGGAGGCAGGTTATGTGGATTTCTGGTCACATGATGCCTCTGCCCTGTGCCCTTGGGCGGATTCTGTCACACTCCCTCCCTGGAAAGCAGCCTCACTCAGAAGGGCCCAGAGCCCGGGGAAGGGGGCACAGTCTCCTTTCTAACCAAGCCTGGTCTTCATTTAAGTATGTGAAAATAAAACGACTTCCCACCATTTTCCAGTTAAATGACATGCTTTCTGCTGCATGGACTTGAATTAGAAACAGCACAGTAAACCATCTATTTACACAATTATCTTCTCCATGTAGCTGTTTCTAAAATCTGTGTCTCCAGCCTGACCTTGATTGTGCTTCGCAACCAGCAGCTCCAGCTGCCAGAGGCCCATCTTCCCCCCTCTTCCCGGGGCCGTCGCCAGGCCCTCAGAAGTCCTGCACAGAGAGAGCATGCCTCACATGGCGCTGGGCCTGCCCCCTCGCCTCTGACCCCGCGTCCCTTCTCCCACGTGCCCAGGCACAGCACTCTCAGCCCCGCGGCCTGACACGCCTGTCCAATCCATCCCATCTTTGCCTCCCAAGTGCCCGAGCCACATCTGTCTCAACAGGAAGATGGATTTATAACCCTGTCTTCAGTCTGTCGCAAAACTGGTCCAAAACCAAAAAGTGGTCATAGAAGGGGAAAAGAACAAAAAACGGTCCACATACAGAGAAGGGGGTGAAAACATGAAAAGGAGGCTAGAAGGGTAAATTAGAACAACACAGGAAGAAGGGGAGACGGAGGAGGGCTCTTCCCACCCCAGCGCCTGTCCTGCCCTCTCAGTCTTACCCAGGAAGAGAACCGAGCTGTTTGATGCTGAGTGCCCCCCCGCCCCAGTTCTGACTAATGCACACAGGACACGCCTGGGGAGAGCCTGAGGTGCACACATGTGATTACGTGTGTGTGTTGCTCAGCCTGCTGTCCCCTCGACTTTTTTCCAAGTGTGTCGATGAAGAGATAACCCTGTCACTTTCCTTCATGCAAATTTCCACCTCAGCGTCTGTTTTGGGGGAACCCAACCTAAGACTCAAGGCCTAGAATTCCTACGCAAATCAGTCCTCCAGCATCTCAATCTCACTGCACTCCACCTCCAGCTCACAGGACTCCAGACACGGGACCACCCTTTCTTCCTCCTTCCTGCCCTTCTTATGCTTGTCTTGGGGACTCTGCACTTCCTTTTTCCATGAGGAGCCCCTTCTCATCACTCAGGCCTCTACTCAACATTAGCAACACCTGTCCCCTTTCTACCGTCTCCATAGCCCGTCATCATCCCAACGTACAAATCGTAGCACTTCACAGCATCTGAAATGATCCTGGGTTTGTTTGGTTACTTGCTTTAAGCAACCTGCTCTCACCACCTTTCCATTCGCACTGAAATGTCACCCTTGGAAGGCAGGGAACCTGTCATGGTTACCACTGTTTCTCCAAAGTCTAGAAGAGTGCCAGGCACACTGGGGTGCTCAGTAAGTATCGGCTGAACGGGGGGCAAAGCTGCGACATACACATAAAGTTTGAGCGCCATGGGTACTGTGCTGGGGAGAGTGACAAGGGAGGACGTCACATACAAATGACAACATGCAGGCAGATCAAGAACAGACGGACCAAAGGTAGATACACCGAAGAACAGAGCACAACCCTGCAAAGTTCGAAATGTGATGACCAAGAAAGCAACAGAAGATTCCAGTTCACCTTAGGATTTCCACCTCCAGAGCAGCCCCACCCACTCCCAAATTCCCACTGGTGAAAGTATTGATAAAATTCTGAGAGGACAAAGGTCCCAGGTGTGTGACCCTGCCACCCTGGCACCCAGAGCACCCAGCAGGAGGCTATGGAAAGATTCAGGGTGTTGAAGGAGGCGACTGGTGAAACCCAGCAGTGGGACAAAGGTGCCCCTGCCCCGCCGTGAGCCCACGCTGGCCTGGAGTCTGATGTCTCCAAGCAGCTGTTACCATGGGAAACCGGAGGCAAAGGCATCACTGGGACTGACGACGTCACCACCATCACCACTGTTATCATTACTACATGGCATAACCAAGGTCGTACTTGTCAAATGTCCCTGACTTGTCCATGACGAGGCTTCCCAGCTGCCCGGTCCTCCTGCCACCGTGGTGACCATCAGCCCCCCCAACCCCCTCTAAACAGCTGACGTTTCTTACTCCTGTTGACAGTTTCCTGGTCAGTCCTGGACAGACTGCAACATGTGTTATTGGCTCAACACAGGTTCACTGACTGCGGGAACACGTGCCGCTGGGAGGCCGAGAGCAGGGTTCTGAATGCGTGCATTTGCCGGGGCGGGCCGGGCCCGGGTCTGCACGGTTTTTTCTTGAGGCCGGTGACAGGACCTGTGACCAAGGCTGCTGTGCCTGCTGAGACCCAACGCCTGGACGGGAACTACGGGCAGGTTACAGTTACTCAGTCACCGCCGGCTCGGGACCGACCACAGGATTCTGAATACAAGCGCTGGCCTGCGGCCCCGAAAGCCCAGGCGTCCCTGCCAGACAGTCCTAGAGGACGGGGCCTTTGCAGAATTTACAGACGTGGTCTGCCCAGCACAACGCTCTCCTCGCCCGGAAGATGGAGGCCCCACTCTGCGGTCTGCTGGTGGCACCACGCCTGCTGGGCCGAGGCCCCGAGCACGAAGAGGTGCTACGCTGAGGGCGTTAAGTACGCCCCAGACGCTGTAAATGGCGGGAAGAAGCACACAGCCTGACTGTGGGGATGGACGGGGCAGCCACGGGGCTGATGACACTGCCCTGAGCTGCAGGCCCTGTCGGCTGCATCCACACCTGACAGCCTCAGGCATGTCCCCAAACGGCTGGGGACACCCCAGCTACTCTGACAGCACTGCAGGAGGCTGGCCCGATTCCACCACAGCTCTGCTGTGCAGCGGGGCCAGGGGGCAGAACTCGGTTCTGTGCTTTCATGGGACCTTCTCCTACTCCTGAGAAAAGGACAGGGAAATATTAGGGCATGAGGAGAATAAAGCCAACCATGAAACAGGTACACAAGCAAGACCTAAAATGCTGCTGAGAAAAAGTCACTGAATAACTGAAGAGTCCTTGCTAAGAGACGTCTCCATCCTGAGTCTCTCATTCTCTCAGGAAAAGTTGTCTCTGCCATTCCAGGTTCTTCCAAGTTCAAGCGCCTGGTCCCTGTGCAGGGCTTTCTGTCCCCTTCCCACACCAACACATCACCTCTCTCCTATCTGAAGAGGGTGAAAGCACGCATCCTCAGTCCTCTGACACAATATATTTGAAACAAGTAACAACAATCTGACATTATCACTTTCTAAATAAAAATATGTCTATAATCGGCAGTTTATGCAGTTTTTTAGTATTGCATTCTGATGCTTTAACATTTACATGGTTAACTCCTGCTGCACTAAATAGTTGTAGAAAACATAATTGCACAAAGCATCTGTGTACATACCAATATATTCCCTGAATACAAGTATATGAGATTTACGTTATTCTTAGGAGTATTATTGACCTTGACTGGAATTCAAAATGACTCTTGTTTTCGAGTTCTAGTAACATCGCCTGCAGAACTGCTCAGAAAGGTTTTTGTAACGTTGCAGGGCTCACGAACACTTTCACTTCCTCATTCAGGCAGGAGCCCACAGGAAACCATTCATACGCCCTCTGACCCACAGGAGACGTGAAAAATAAATGAAACAAGTCTGCTGCGGCTGGGAACTGGCCCTGAGCTAACTTTTCTGACCGCACCATCTACAAAGCTGAACGGGGGCGAGGGAGAATTCGGAGGACGAGTCACGTGAGAAAGCCCATCCCGAATAACGTCCTCTGGCAGCTGGCATTCCCAGTGTGGGCTCATTATGTTGTCAGAAACAATATTTGTAAAGTTTATGGGCTCCAGAACTCCCATAAAAAATTCCTAGGAGACCGGCCTGCAAGTCAGAAAGCCAGAGAAAGACTTAGCTAGTTGGGCTACATTCCAAAATGTTACCAGGTTTTTTGCAACTTTACTGGTGTAAGGTACGCGGAGGGGACCCAATAAACCCTGCCTTTTCTTGGTACCGTCAGTTAAGCCCTTGTCAAGTCAGCTACCCCCTCGCCAAGACTCACTCATCTGGCACCGCTCCTTACAGAGAAAACGGCGCCGGGCAAAGGAACCAGTGGCAGAGGAAAGGGCATTAGGCCGGGTATTTTCCTTCTCCTGGGCTCGGCCACTCCCGGGCCTTGCGTGCCAGCTGGGAGGGAGTGTCCGGTTTTGTAGGGTTAATGGGGCCTGCTGGGAGTTTTTACTCAGGACCGGAGCCCTTGGAAGAATGTCCTGTGAATTGAGAGGCCAGGAATGGCGGTCACCAAATGTAAGGACAGAAGCAAAACAATATCGCATTACGGGTAAAAATGTTTTCTCTTGTGTAGGCAAAGGCCGGTGGGGACTACCCAAAGGAAATGTTTTAGGCTTATACTACCTACGTCATGTTTTCTAATCTTAAGATCTACTAAAGTGAGCCCCGTTAGGAAGCCATTATCTGCTCCAAAGCATCCCATTAAGCCCTCCAAAGCTCACTGGAGACGCCTGGAAACCATCTCCTCTCCCTCACGTGCTCCCTGCTAGGGCAGCGCGGCCAAGCAAAAGCCAGAGCGCTGTCCTCTCCACGCACATCTCTCCTGCTTGTTCCTCTTCAAAAACCCTCCATGAATATAAAGGGTGTGTTCATGGCCCACGTGACCTCATCGGGGGGCTGGGGCCTTCATCCAGGGGGTAAGGGCCAGCCATTCTGTCCCGAGAATGGAAATAGCACATGATATCGTCTGACCTCAAACTGCGAGTTTCCTGCACCCTCAGGAGCATGGAGAGACTGTAAAGTCTTCAGGAAAAGGACGATCTGGTTTCTCGCCACTGCTGACTTATTAATGAAGCGTCAGTACAAGCTTCCACTAACACCACCAGCCCTGCAGTCCAGGGCCACGACCGCCATTTGTATTTTCAGAAGCTCACGGTCATGACCAAGAGGCACCCTGTAGTCCACTAGGAAAACGTTTCTAAAAACGGGTATTTCTATGGATGAAAAAGTCCTCAGCTGGGTTTACAAGGGCTCTCCTCGGGAATGTGGGTCACGTGCTCATTCACTCTGCCACTCTCAGGGTCTCCCCAAAAACCTGTGGGCTGCTGGACAGATGGGGGGACAGGCCCTCCGCTGAGCACTCCACCCATCGGCACAGGACGACAAGAAAGCCATGCATCAGAGTGTGGCCAGAAATACGGCACAGCTCATTTTAACAAGCTTTTTCTCAACTGCTGTGCTGCACAGCCCAGGGCACGGGACAGCCGGCTCCCTCTGTGCCCCAGCCGCTTCGCTGTGTGTCCGGCTCTCAGCGCCTAGTGAGCTTCTGCAGGCAAGAGACCGAGGAACACCTCTCGTCTGCCACCCACGCACAGGCACACAAGCTCCACACAGGAGCACAGACCGATGCGTGGCTGTGCCGATGGGGCGAGCACGCGGCCGACACAAACACAAACAAACAGTGCACAAGAGGACGAGGAAAGGCAGGCTCCAGCTTTCTATTCAGAACACAGTCTGATCGTAGCTGGAGTCACCAGGAAGAAGCCTCCATCTCCTAGACGAGAGTTTGTTCTGCTGACACCTCAGAGTGACAAAGGAAGAGAAGGTTCCCCACGTCCTGCAAGCCGGTGACAACTGTCAGCACTGTGGCCGTGCTGGACTTTGTGTGGTGACAAGATGAGCAGAGCGCAGACAGACCAACTAAAGAAAAGAACGTGTGGGGCAGTTGGAGGCGCTTCCGCCTCAGTCACTGCCAGGCTTCACATTTCCCGTTTCTCACTACCAGAAGGTGGGTGCCGACAGCCCCCGGAGAGACGAGGGGGGACCGAAATCCCTCTGCAGTGACACCGCAGCGGTAGCAGGTCCCCCTCCGGCTTCTCAGTGGGTCCGTAGCTGAAGAAACACGCGGCTACTGACTGCTTGCTATGTGCCAGGCGTCGTCCCGGCCCTGGGGCTAAACAGGGGTCAGAGCAGAAAAAAATGCTTCCTTCCTGCAGCTCACATTTCAGCCACAGGTAAAGTGTGCGTGTGCGAGACGGACGACAGGGCTGCAGAGAAAATGAAGCCAAGGAGGGGCTGAAGTGTGTGTGTGTGAGAGAGAGAGAGAGAGAGAGAGAGAAGCAGGCGGGTGGCCCCACGGGACACTGGACAGCCACGACTCTGTCATCGGTGCCGCGTGGGACGGGAGCCGTGGGTGGGGGTGCAGGCTGACAATGCCACTGGCCGCTGTGCTGAGCGCAGGCCCCAGGTGACAGAGCAGGAGGCAGGGGCAGGCTGCTGCAGAGGCCCAGGGGGCCGGTGCTGGCCCGGCCGGGGCACCGTGGTGCGGGGGAAGTGCCCGACACTGGTGACATGTTGAAAGCAGAGCCATTAGGAACTGCTGACAATGGGAGATGGTGTATGAGGGAGAGAGAGGAGTCAAGACAAGGTCTCGCCTGAGCGACTTAGAGGGATGACGCTGTCAGCTCTGCGTCAGGAGAAACAAGGCACAGCAGTAGGTCTGGAGGGAAGCGCAAGGCTCCGTGGGCCGTGGTGACCGGCCTGCTGCCGGACACTCAGCACAGGCAGAGGGCAGACGCTCGGGCACAGGTGCGGCCGGGGTCGGGGTGTAAACAGGGGCCTGTGAATACACAGGCCCGTGACCGGCAGCTGTCCTTCACAGAGAGACACCCATCACACACCGAGTGATCACAGGCCGGGCGCAAACAAGCATCAGCACACATGAGCCGGTACTCACAACGCGCTAAGATGCGGGTTTGTATTATTTTCTTTCTTTTTAAAAGAAGGAAACTGAGGCTCAGAGACTTTAAAGAAATTTTAACACAGCAAGGAAGTCAGAGCATCATGTTCTAACTCTGGCAGCCAACAGTAAGACAGTCCCACCGGGTGCAGAGAAGGGATGTCCAAAAAGCAGGTGATTGAGAAACACCACTGACATGTACTCTTAAGGGGGCACAGTGTGTCTGGTACAGGGGGTGGAGATGGGGGCAGGAGAGGCCTGTCCCCAGAAGTCAGGGATGCCGACGGACGGGTCCCCCCACTGGCTCTGGTCTAAAGGTTCTGAAAAGGTGGAGGAAAAAGTGGAAGGCACAAATGTACAGATGGAAACATGTGCGTACAAGAGCTGGGAGACAGAAGTGAGCAGTCACGCACGTGAGCAGGTCCACAGCCTGATTTCAGGCTCTAGACCCCACCATACGTATCAGGACACGCGTATCAGAGGTCACTTGTCTGTAACCCCCAGGCTTAAGCAACCCCCACCCCCTGGCAGCGATGGGGACGTGAGGAGACCGGACCAGAGGGTGACAGTGAAGGACAGTCCCAGAGGAGCCCACAGCAAAAGGAACAGGTTCTGGAGGGGCAGGGGACTTTGAATTTGCTTGTCCAAATATATCCGTGTGGGTTTCTGGGGTACACAGTACACACTGGGGAATGAAGGGTCACTGCTCGAAAATGCATCCGAAGCCGTGGCCAGGACGCCGCCCGCCTCCTTTCTGAACTTGGATGATGACTGGGAGAGCAAGTCATTTGTTAGCATCTCCCCTCCCACCCCATAACCTTGGAAACTATGAGCA
Source organism: Rhinolophus hipposideros (assembly GCF_964194185.1). Classification (NCBI taxonomy): domain Eukaryota; kingdom Metazoa; phylum Chordata; class Mammalia; order Chiroptera; family Rhinolophidae; genus Rhinolophus; species Rhinolophus hipposideros. The sequence continues at coordinate 924,733 of NC_138062.1, forward strand.
GGATTCGTTTGTACCATCCTAGGCCAGGTCTTATGAGAAATGACTCATACAATTCCTCTCTGTTGTGAAATACCTCTAAAAATCCCAAAGCATACCTGCTTTCCCCCCTTGGAAAGGACTCCCTCAAGCACAAGTCCTTGGAATTTCTCCAACAGCCTATTTTCTCCTTGAGTCAAACTCCTAAGAACCACTGCAGAAGCCACAGGGGAAAGAGCGCCCTCCCCTCTCCTTCCTGTTCACAAAGCGAGCCAGCCACCATGCTGTCGGCCGGGTCACACAGCAGAGACCACATTCGCACTGCAGAGCTCATGCACTCTCCTTCCAGGGCGGCTCTGACTCGTTCCCCACACACTGACTGGGGCAGGGAACCCCAGATCTGTGTGAGCCCGTAGGGTGTCTGTGACGACGCAGTGAGGACACACACGTCACATGCACACAGTAGGCCTGCTCCGTAACTGCTCAGTGAGCATCAGCTGTCACTGTCCCTACCGTGTGCATTTTTATTTTTCTATCTGTGGTTTACATTTAAATTGGAAACAGTTGACTGGTATGTTTACTGCGGAAACAATTCAAACAGCACAGAAGTGAATGGGAAAATCCCTTCTTTTCCACCCGACCCCTCCAACCCCGTGCTCCGAAAGTGTCCCTGTCTGCATGTCCTTCCAGACGTATTTTGCGACAGGAAACAGAGCTACCTTCACATTTTCTTTTTTATTGACATAAATTGGGCCCCATGACAGAGCTGTCTGCAGTTTGCTTCCCTTCACCTGAGGAGATGTCTCGTGTAGCTTTCTCCATGTTGACACCGTCTCGCTGAAACGCCATCACGGTCCCATGAACAGTGTAAAATGGATGCACTGTCCATGCCTAACAGACGACGCTTTGATCAACACTTCAGATGTGTACACACGACGTTTGGGGAGATTCATTCTAGAAGTGTGTACGGTGCATCAACAGCTATGCCTGTATTTCAAGGACATAGATATTAGCACACTTACCTGTAGGCAACGACCCCTCAGCGGTGTGTTTTTATCCCATTAATCTAATAAAAACAGAAACGCGGCCGTCCCACCAGTGAGAACGAGTCCGACACGAGCCCTCTGCTTACCGATGGCCACAGGAGGAGGATGAAGGAGCTGGCCTGCACAGACCAGGGGCACCGACCGTGGTCTCTGGCCACGTGGAGGCAGGGCCACCTCTGTTATACGCTATGAAGCCACGGTCAAAACCATCGCGTGAAGCCGCTGTGTCCTGCCTCACACATGCCTCGCACATGCCTCGCACATGCCCTGTCCCGCATCACGACCCATAACATCCCTCATACTTGCATGCTGATGTCTCACTTTCCAGACTACACACAGAATCTGCAATCCTCTTGTTCGCACCTTCGAACATGACAAGATCATGGGAAGGAAACAACTAGCCCCATCCCAGACCAGACACCTCGGGACCCACAGACCAAACGGCTGTGCTGCGAATGTCACCGACGAAACTCATTCCTCTGCGGCTGTGTCCCCTAAATACACACGCAACTAACTTAGGTTTCCGCAGACCGAAGGAGGCACCGATTTTCGGGACAGTCTTCCTTTTAAGAAAACGACTGGGCACTGGTACAATGCCAGGTTGGTCTTGGAATTACAGTCTGGCAAGAGGCCAGTCTGCCTGCCGCTCATCTCAGAGGACAGAGCGCTTAAACACCCTACACTCCTGCAGCCCAGAAGCTCTCCATCTGGTGCTTTCTGAGCACTGAACTGCGCAGAATCGTTTCTGTGGAAACACCAGCATACAATACTCAATGGGCAATTGAAACTGCTTTACTTCAGAGGGACTGACCAAGGCAGCCAAGACTGAGGCCACTTTTTATAAAACGCTCTCAGAAAACCTGCCAACTTTAAACAGGCAACCATTTCACTGCCTGGTCAAAGGGTGATTTTTAACAAGCTCGTAATTATAGGCTGCCCATCTTAACCTTTGTCAATGCGATTTAAGTGACTCCCGCGATTGATAGTAAGGCCGAGGGAGGACGCATCCTCCGGGGCTGAGGAAGGCACCACACGCACAGCGCTCCCTCTTCCTGCGGGTTCTGGGCGGGAGAGATGGCTATGTAGGCTCCAGAAGTCACGGCGCCGGCTCTGCTTGTGTCGTTCTCGTGCCCCGCCCCCAGCCCTGGTGACAAAGGTTGTTCTCCTAGCTCTAAACAGCAGGATCAGATGATGGCCTCTTCAGATCTAGAAACAACAATGAAAACACTTCCCTTCAAGCTGGGCAGACTCACAAAGATCTGTGAAGGAAACCCAGAGCCTCAGGCGGGCCGTGCCATGTAATATCCAGGAAGACGGCCCCATTCGGCCTCCAGGCCTGACTCCGAGGGCAGAGAGGAGAACAGGGTCCCAACAGGTACGTCTGGCAGGAGACACACCTGGGTCAGCTGGCACTGGGCGGAACTGGCAAGGGTGAAGAGCCCGACGGCTCTTCGGACAGGCCCAGGACACTAGTGGGGCACTCGTCTCGTCTTCAGGAGTGCGCGAGGGGCAGGGACCTGATGCAGCCTTCAGAAAAGATCCAAGGGGACCCCAGACACAACCATTGCAAGTTCTCAAATCTCAACTACCTCGGTTTCAGTTAAGAATGTATTTGATCCTCACTTACTGATGACCCACAAAACCAGGCACTGGTGAGTGAGGAGCGCAGGAATGGGCTACTCTCTGGAACAATGCTGTCCCCTCAATCCACACTTCTTCCTCGCTGAACTCCCCTAAAGGACTGTTTCCTTCATGTCACCTCCCTGCTCCAAGAGTGTCTGTTCTCCCCAGGAAGAGCGCTTGGTGCCTGCACCTTCATTTCAGGCACTCTGCACTCCAGTGATGAATGCCCTGGCCCCAACAGACCTCATTGCTTCCTTCTTTCCTGCTTCTGCCCCTTTGCTGCTCAGCCCCCAACAAGAACACCCCCCTCTGCTGAGGGGGGTTAGTATCATGTTCATTAGGCTGGGCTCTGGGGCCCAAACCCGAGGAGAGGAGGGGCGGGGGCACCAAGCCAGAGGGAGACGGCGAACCAGGTCACAGGGACGGCTTCCGCCGGCACTTCCGGGAGCCGACAGGTGGCCTCAGGGGTGCTGACACGGGACGCCTCACCATCCTCTCCTCTCTGCTCACACACTGTCCAGGCCACCCTGAGACGTGGGCGAGGAGGCTGCAGAGGCCACGGACACGGCCAGCAGCTCAGAGGCAAGGCCAGGCCGCCCTGAAGGGCTCAGGACGCGCAGCCCTGCCCAGGCCCTCCTCCTTCAAGTGTCTAGAACAATGTCACATCACGTCCGAACACTCGCCACCACCACCCACCCCTCGACGGCACTCTGGTTGTCATGTAATGTGTCAGGACTGTCATTGCCACCGACCGAGAAGCTGCTGGAAGGTAAGAACCACGAGTTGGATCCTCAGAATTTCTTCAGGACAGAGTTAAACATTTTATACTAAAGGCCAGATTGTAAACACTACAGGCTTCGCATATCACATATGGTCTCCATGGCATATACTTGTTTTTCTAACAACCCTTTAAAGATGTAAAAACATTCTTAGCTCATTGGTCACAAAAAAATAGAGCAGAAACGGCTCCCGGCGCCCACTTCCCAGCTTCTGCGTCAGCACAGCACCGTCAGATGGAGAGTTACGCAGGCCACAAGTGCAAACAGCACATGGAACTTTAAATGGGCTACAGCCACATAAAATATACGTACACATATATGGCTCAGTTTTAATGTTTTATTTCATCAAAAATCTTTTAAAAAATCTCATTTCAACATGAAACCAATATAAAATATTAAGCTATTTTACATTTTACGTTTCTGAGGTCTAGTGTGCAGTTTATATTTACCCTGCTTTCCACTCGACGGCCACGGAGAGCAGGTGGCCACCATGCTGGACCAGAGCGCTGAAGGATACAGGCGTGGTGTTTCCAGAATGTGGACGTAGTCACCTACACACCACTGCTGGGTTCCGTTATCTGAATACAGATGGTCTTGTGCTAAATATGAGAGGGTGATTTACAGGATTCCGTTTTCTCCCTTAAGCAGCCCAGCGTCCGGGGCGGGGAGGGGGGAACCGGTGACAGTGGGATGTCTAGTGGTCTGCACATGGGCTACAGCAGAACTAAAAGGAGGTGGGTCTTAACTGATCACCACATCTGTGAGAACTTCTTAATGCACTCCAGATTCTCTAAAATCATAAATGCTTTTAAGAGTTAAAATGGCTCGAACTTTTCGACATGATTTTCTTCCATTAAGCACCCTCTGCATGAGAGATGGGTTTGGCATGTGACATAAGGACACCACGACCGCACAGGGAGTGTATGATCTCATGGGAACGATTAACCATTTTACAGAAGGCGTAAAGGGGAGGGCAGGTGTTCTCAAAACAGATGTCAAACTCTTGCTACAGGTGCACTTCCTGTTTCTCATAACGTCAGTTCTTATTTTAAAGGACCAGGCGCCTCACGTGGCAACGATGCCTTCTGAAATCTCAAATGGTCGAGAAGTGCTTTTCCTGCTTTTGTGCAAACACATTTTATGAATCCCCAGAAAGCATACTGGGTATAAAATGGCCTTAGAAACACAGGATTATTTTGAAGGCGATAAGACAGTGCCTGTTTTCCCACGGCATTTATCTAAGGGTCAGAAGAGCACTAAGGTGAAATCTAAACATCTTCTGAAAATACACAAGGTGGGCATTTCCACCATTTCCCCCTGGACTTTCTGGTATATTTTACTAATTGTAAAATATGAACTTTATCGTTATAATAAAAGAAAAAGGAAAAATTAATTTTCCTAACAATTTAACTTTTATTAAATCTAATGCAATTTTATTTAAGGCAAATCCATAACTAAGTTTCATTCTTAACAGAAACATGTATATTCTAACAAGCACTAACAGGGGATAAATATACAATTAAAATCCCATTAACAGAGGAAAGCACTACACGTCCTCAGAAACACTCAAACTCTCTTACACTATGCAGCCGACAGTGAGCGCAGAAGAGTTCCCTCACAGCAGGTTGATAACTTTTCCTCTAAAACACACATCAAGCTTACTGACCATCAGCGAGGCTTTTACTACTGCAAGGTGATGAATGTCACACGACAGTAAGTCGCCTCCGTAAGACGCGTGTCTAGCAGTGGACAGGCCACCCTGAGGACCACGCTGGGCAGCCCGCTGGCACTCACCACGCCCTGTGTGCTTGGAGCACGGTGCCCACAAACACTTCTTCCTGCTTCAGTAGCGGGGATGGAGCCTGGCACCCTGGCCCAGGCCTGCTCAGATATCTCAGCCCCTCGAGTGCTGCTGTGGTCGTGGCCGGGCAGCTGCGTGCCCGTGTCAGCCCACAGACACTCACCACCACAGCCCTGCAGGAACCGGCATGCGAGCAGACGCAGGTGTGCGGTACGCGAGCAGGTGCCGGCGCGTGAGCAAGTGCAGGCGCATGGTCTGTGAGCAGCAGGCACCGCAATTGGGAGTCACAGCTCCCAACTAAGTGATAGCTGCGTGACAACAGTCTGTACCTCTTTGCAACTTGGAAATGCAGAATTATTTCAAAATAAAAAGCTCCAACAAAGGTGAGCTGTTGAGACTATTCAGCACAGTTCTGTTTCTCCATAGACCTGCCTAGACTGGAGGCTGAATTTTCTTAAAAATTGACGGTGAATGGAATTTAAAGGGCAGAAGCGTTCCCTCCGAGTTGCTAGAAGGATAGGAGCTGTGCGTCAAGACTCAAAGCAGCAGCCGTTCCATCGTCTGAGTGAAGCCTTCTCGAGAGCAGGGCACGTGGGCTGTCGGGAGATGTCTGCAAACCTGTACGGCGACAGAGCACGGTGACATGGTGGGGAGGGACGGCGACAGAGCACGCTGACATCGTAGGGAGGGAACACAAGAGGTGACACATACCCCACAGTGCGTCTCATGCAAAGGTCACAGCTAAAGAGAGAACACTACTACTTTTGAAAACTGTCCAATTTGATGGGTCATTCATAAGTAAGGACGATAGTAATCGATGATAAGAAGAGATTTCGAGATGCTTTTCTGATAACTGCAGAGCCACAAAAAATTTTTGTCCTATACAAAATGGCTAATTTCACAGAGAAGTGAGCTGTGATCAGCGGTTGAGCCGACGCTTTTAATGCAGTGATGAACTCGCTCTCATGAACCTGATGGCACTTACTGAGAGGGCACAGACTTTTAATGGAACTGGAAAAGCACGTGTGAAGAGCCCCAATTCTAAGTTTGCTGGTTTACAACACTATGGAAGCATGAAAACGATAGTTTCACTACCAGAAACTTCTCCATTCAGGCTGGATGAAAACAAGACATTCCCTACCTAAATAAAAATACCTATGACCCCTTACCCATAACAGAAAAGGTAAAGTTTGGGCATAAAATTGAGTAACAAAACAAGCCAATCTGTGATTGTAAAAATTACAGACATAACACCTTCCAAGAAACAGTAATTTTTATAAACTACAATAGTCCTGAAATGGGGAGAGGAAAGAGCTGGCTATTTTAACAAGGAATGAGTGAATTTGAGTGAATTTTAGGGGATGGCATGGGTAAAACTTAGCCTGGTAGTTAGTGCTTCCAGGAAGACAGGCAACGACATAAGGTTTTACAGTATGAGACAGGACAATCCTTACGTTTTTCCCTTAGTAAATAAGGTAACCAAACTTCGGGGATTCAAATAGTACTCAGAGTGGGGTTGGTGGATTAGAAAACCCACAGGTAATTGATTAAAGGATTGAGGCGAAGTTGCAGTCCCAACTGTCCAGGTGTATGTGAAGTAACTCCAGGTACCACTGTACATGAAACACAAAGCATTTTAACACTAATCACTTGGAGCACATTAAAGTCTTTTAAAAGACTTTAAAAGACTTTTTTTTGGCATCAATATATTCTTCATACTTCATGCAGCGCTTTTCTGTCATTTTGCAAAATAATGTGTTTCGTAACATGAGCAACAGCAGACACAGGTAAGGCTGCCACGTGCACCGCAGCAGGAAAAGCCACCTGGCACCACAGCCGACCCGTGCGACACGTGACAGCCAGCCGCCGTCCTTGAGTTTTAACCAAGCACACGGTTCATAAATAGAAAATCAGTTTAGAAACGTGAGGTAAGCTTCCTATTTTACTGTCCGTTGCTGGGCTCACACCTGTCCACACCCAGTTAGGATCGCCACTTGTGAAGTGAGAAAGGAGGAAAACCAAGCGGATGGTGGACGGCTGCAGAGCACAGAGATGAAAGGACGGAAGTGGTCCGGCTGTGCAGAAAGAGCTAAGGGGAGACGCTGTAACATCCTCAAAATATATGGCCTATTGTACTGACAAAGGCCGCCAGCTGTCCTCCCTCTCTATTTGGGACGAACCAAAAGAAAATGGCTGAAATCAAAGCAATGACAGATTTGACAAATCATGGAACCTTTTCCAGAGTTATTTGAAACTATGCAGATACTTAATTTCTACAGCCTTTATCAAGACAGGTATATTAAGTGCATAAAGAGCTATGAGATATTACTGAACCCAGTCCATTACTCTGAGTTTTAGGCAGCAATGATTTAACTTGCCTCAGATGAGACCATATTGCGACACCAGGTAAGACTTCCAACCTCGGACGTCCAGCTCCCTGAGCGCCTCCGTCTCCACAAGGGGCTATCACAGCGTTCACGCTGGAAAAGTGTGGTGCTGACAAAACACGAGATAACCTGTGGAAAGGAGCTGGTGCAACTGCTTAGACTGCTGCTCACGTCACATTAGCTCCCTGCTGTTCCGAAGCGAGCAACCTCAGAAAGGCATCGACAGACACAGGACACCATGAAACGACCCTGACTCTTCCCCTGCTGTTCGCAGAACGGAAAAGTGGGAGAGCAGAAGCACGACCTCGAGAAGGAGCCGCGCGGCCTCCAGGGCCGGCTCTCGCTGTCCCGGCCAGCCTCTCCCCTGAGCTCCGGCGGCAGCTCCCGTCTGTGTCTGTGCCGTATCACAGGCAAATCACGGAAAAGCAGAAGGGCCCCACGGTTCCAGTTCCTGGCCATCCCATTCATCATTTAAGTGGCCCCAAGGTCAATGCTGGTGGCATCTAAGGGCTTCCAAGGTCTTTCAGCATTCCGGAAACAAAATGTGGGGCCAGATTCTCCCCAGGAGCTGACTACAGGAACAGGGCGCAGGGCTGCAGAGCCCCCACTGACAAGGCCAGAGGAGTGTCCCCAGGTGGCCTGGCCCACGCCCTGCAGCTGCTTCCTGTTGCCTGGCAACCAACAGGCTTACCCAGCACCAACCTCCTCACAGACAGCACAGGGAGATTACCCTGGCATGCCAATCGCCCAGTCACTTTCACACTGGGGGAGTCGGGAGGTGCAAGAGGGTAAAGGGGTCAAACATATGGGGACGGAAGGAGAACTGACCCTGGGCGGTGAGCACACGATGCAACGTACAGATGACGAATTACACAAATGGACACTTGAATCTATGTAGTTTTATTAGCCAATGCCACCCCAGTACGTTTAATAAGAAAAGAAAAAGAGTGGGGAAAGTTTCTTTCATAGCTGTACAGATTACCTTTTGAAACAGCTAAACCTTTCTGATACTCCATAACCTACCCATAAAATGTGTTATCGAAATGAGCATTTTATCCCCTTCAAAACAAAAGGATTTGGGGGTTTTGTGTTGTTCTTTTAATGGAATCAAACTGTACGAAATTTTAAATACAGAAAAATACTGATACCGTAGGCTGATGTAGCTATAAAAACAGGAAGTTATTTTCCTGTTTACTTTCTATTAAATCTCCCCATCATCTCTGAAACAAATTATAATACATTCTCTCAAAATCACCTTGTTTCTCTAGGCACTTGCATTACAACCTAATTTTTCCTCTAGAGAAATTTTAAATGTAATCAAAAACGTGTTTTTTAAATCCAGAGAATGAAAATCAGTGATCACTTTTTTGTAATTTAAGACTACATATTTTTAATTTATATACATTACTAGTCACCGAATTATATCACCTTCAGAACTGAAAGAAGTCCTATCCCTTCCCACTCAATTAGAACAGAGGACAAGCAGAAAAACTCGGAGGCTGTTTTTCCATGTGGGTGCACGCACCCAAAGGAGATGGGCTAGGGAGGGATGACATCATACGCTGGTGGGCTGAACTCAGGTTTGAGTCAGGGAATCCTAGAGAATCACTGTGCGGACAGCCTTCCAAAGGCCCCCGGAAGGCTACCTGTGTGGCTGCAGCTCAGACCCACCTGCCCTGCTCTCCAGGACGCCGCTGGCTCAGGGGAGAGGTGGGAAGCTGAAACCAGGAGACACAAAGGCAAATGAAAGAGAGGCTTCAGAGCGAAACTAAACGCCCCGAAAGTGAACAGGAATTAACAAGGTAGAGCTGCTTGCTCACTTGTGAGAAACGCAGCCTGGGGTTTCCGGAGGGTGGCACTTACTTTCACTCTGATAACATGTGTGGGGAGAGGTGGCGGGGGTGGGGGGTGGGGGGGTGGGTGGACCTGCACTTTCATCTGAGTATTTATTTCCATAGTCTGATGCTGATACCAGAAGTAAAACAGAGAAAGAAATCCGGGTGTTGGGAAGGCAACAGTTAAAATTCCAACCTTTCTGACAACAGCAGACCTCATAACTCAGCTCTGCAGAGACACTCAGATTTCAGGGTATTCAAAAGCTCGGACTTCTTCACCTGTTTGGCTGTCATTTAAAAAAGCCAAAAGTTACTAATGACACATATGTAGACTATTTACGAGGCTGCAGGACACAAGTTGAAACTTGTCACTAGCATGCCTGATCAAGGGGATGGCTCTAGAACGGAGAAGCTGTGGGAACTGACAGGTCCTTGTCTGCACGGTGACTCCCGTCGGGTCTCCGGCGCCAAGCCCAGCGGCAGTGGTCCTGCAAGACTGCAGGAAGGAACCACAGCCACAAACACAGACACTGCTGAGCCCCCAGACCCGTCCGAGGCCCTGGGTCCCTGTCTGGAAAACGATAAACACTTACCTGACCACACCCCCATCAGCCCCAACTGAGAATCCGCGATGCCTTTTCCTCACTGTTTCAGGGAAGACGAAACCCAGGGATTCTAATGAGGGAATAAAGAGGTTCTTGGCTCCAGCAAGCAGATCTGGGCTGTGCCTGCGTGAGCAGACCATAACCAGGTCCTCGTGTGTGTGTGTGTGTGTGTGTGTGTGTGTGTGTGTGTGTGTGTGTCAGCAGCTCCATCCCCAGACCCCGTCCACGACAAACTGCTGTCTCGCTCTTGCTGCCATGACAGCCCAGCAGCGAGATGTGGTCAGAAGCTAGGGCGACTCTGCCATTTCGCCAGAGATGCAGAGAGATCCAAGCTTGAAGACCGCCGACCGGAGGTGGACTAAGGTCACTGAGAGACAGATCCGTCTAAACTCAAGGTCACTGAGACAGATCCGCCTAAGGTCAAGGTCACTGAGACAGATCCGTCTAAACTCAAGGTCACTGAGACAGATCCGCCTAAGGTCAAGGTCACTGAGAGACAGATCCGTCTAAACTCAAGGTCACTGAGACAGATCCGCCTACACTCAAGGTCACTGAGAGACAGATCCGCCTAAACTCAAGGTCACTGAGACAGATCCATCTAAACTCAAGGTCACTGAGACAGATCCGCCTAAGATCAAGGTCACTGAGAGACAGATCCGCCTAAACTCAAGGTCACTGAGACAGATCCGCCTAAGGTCAAGGTCACTGAGACAGATCCATCTAAACTCAAGGTCACTGAGACAGATCCGCCTAAGGTCAAGGTCACTGAGACAGATCCATCTAAACTCAAGGTCACTGAGACAGATCCGCCTAAGGTCAAGGTCACTGAGACAGATCCGCCTAAGGTCAAGGTCACTGAGAGACAGATCCGCCTAAACTCAAGGTCACTGAGACAGATCCGCCTAAGGTCAAGGTCACTGAGACAGATCCGCCTAAGGTCAAGGTCACTGAGAGACAGATCCGTCTAAACTCAAGGTCACTGAGACAGATCCGCCTAAGGTCAAGGTCACTGAGACAGATCCGCCTAAGGTCAAGGTCACTGAGAGACAGATTCGCCTAAACTCAAGGTCACTGAGACAGATCCGCCTAAGGTCAAGGTCACTGAGACAGATCCGCCTAAGGTCAAGGTCACTGAGAGACAGATCCGCCTAAACTCAAGGTCACTGAGACAGATCCGCCTAAGGTCAAGGTCACTGAGACAGATCCGCCTAAGGTCAAGGTCACTGAGACAGATCCGCCTAAGGTCAAGGTCACTGAGACAGATCCGCCTAAACTCAAGGTCACTGAGACAGATCCGCCTAAGGTCAAGGTCACTGAGAGACAGATCCGTCTAAACTCAAGGTCACTGAGACAGATCCGCCTAAGGTCAAGGTCACTGAGACAGATCCGCCTAAGGTCAAGGTCACTGAGAGACAGATCCGTCTAAACTCAAGGTCACTGAGACAGATCTGCCTAAGGTCAAGGTCACTGAGACAGATCCGCCTAAGGTCAAGGTCACTGAGACAGATCCGCCTAAGGTCAAGGTCACTGAGACAGATCCGCCTAAGTTCAAGGTCACTGAGACAGATCCGCCTAAGGTCAAGGTCACTGAGACAGATCCGCCTAAGGTCAAGGTCACTGAGACAGATCCGCCTAAGGTCAAGGTCACTGAGACAGATCCGCCTAAGGTCAAGGTCACTGAGACAGATCCGCCTAAGGTCAAGGTCACTGAGACAGATCCGTCTAAACTCAAGGTCACTGAGACAGATCTGCCTAAGGTCAAGGTCACTGAGAGACAGATCCGCCTAAACTCAAGGTCACTGAGACAGATACACCTAAGGTCAAGGTCACTGAGAGACAGATCCGTCTAAACTCAAGGTCACTGACAGATCTGCCTAAGCTCAAGGTCACTGAGAGACAGGATCCGCCTAAACTCAAGGTCACTGAGAGACGGATCCGCCTAAGCTCTGGGGCCCGTGGAGGGCAGCACTTCTACAGTCCAAGGCCTGTGGGTCCCTCGGGAATGTGTGCTCCCTAACAGGAACCTCTAGAACCTGAATCACCACGGAGTTTCCGTCATAACTTCTAGTAGCTTTAACTTCTAGCATCTATTTGGAATTTTAGACGGTAGTCAATTTACCCCAAAATATAACTTCTATTTGATTGAATATAATAGATATTTCTATATCTAAACATATTTGTAAATGTGTAAAAATGTTACATATATCATTGATTATGTTTAATTATCTATTTTATTATGTGCAATTAAAGTTGAATATGTAAGTATAATATATGTACATATTAGAATTTTCCAACTTACCCTTTGTAGTACATTTTAAAAATACTAACACAGCCATGGGTAATGCCAGTAAATGTCCCGTTTTTACACAGACTGTCTCAGTGAAAACTAACAAGCTTAAGAGAAAATATTTAATACTGAGAAATTCAAAATCCACACTAAAGCTAAAATGTCTATTTGTATAGGTGTGCACACATGTCTTCTCATGGGTTTGTGCCGATTTGAACTAAATGAAAGATGTAAATGAGCTCATGGAGTCTGACCTCAAGGCGACTAGAAAACTAAATTGACAGAAGTCCATTGATTGACAATGAAATGATTGTCCCCGCTCGTATCAGCACGGAGGTGGCTTTACACGGACCTGTGAAAACACATGACCTAGAAATGCACTTGAAAAGACCACTGCAGTGAAAGGGACCCTACAGTCCGCTGGCTGGAAGCCTGTCACTGGCCTTCACGACTCCACTGTGTCATCTGATCCTTCATCCTATGTATAGAAAAAAACGTCTGTACACTGACTCTTTTTCAGGCTGAAGAAGTTGTGTGAGTCCTAATTTGCCTCTAATATGCAATTAAAACCATAACAGGGCCATTTCCCACACATCCTCTTACCCTCATTTTACCTTCCTAGGTACTGCATGTGCTCTCCAGGTGGAGCCTTTCAGAGGTTACACGAGGTCCTTGTCAAAACGTCTACCCTTGACTTCCACGTTAGGAATTCGTTATTTGAGTGTAAGTCTTTGAACCTCCTTAAAACACAAGCATCATTTGGAAAGGAAACTCATTGTTTCCCTCCGACACACTTCACTGCATGTGAATTTATCAGCTCATGATAGATTTTCATGGCAGAGGCTACAGTCACCGATTCCTGGGGGGCACAGGTGAGCTGGAGGGGAGACAGGGGTAGCCAGCAATGAACTCTGACCTATCTGACAGTGTTCAGAACGGGGCACTAGAAGGGTGGGTGTTTGGAGTTAGTTTAGGTTACTCTTTATCTATGGCGTTAGGCTCAGGGCATACAGAGGTATAATTTACAGCTGGTGGGAAACTGTTCCCTGAGCAGGACGCTAACCTGGAAACTGTCCCCTGCACTCCCGGCTCGCTCACGTGTAACCACAAGCAGAAGCCACTCACATTCCTTCTTTCACCGCACACTGCACAACCTGAAAGTGTCAGCGTCACTGAGACATATCAAGGCTCTACTGTTGTTATGGAACTGCCAAGGTCCACTTCTCTTTGAGATTCTAATTCTAAACCCGCAAACACTCAAATCCCTGTGAATACTTTTTAATTTGTAACTCTGTGACAGCGTAAGCATGTAGAAAATAATGTAACAAAAAACATTTACCCATCACCACCTTAAGCCAATAATAACACTTCACCACATTTGTTTTCAGTTTCTTTCCTCACAAGAAAAGAAAGTTAACCATGTTTTTAGGACTATTTCTCAATTTCCAGGGAGCCCTGTCATCCTCCCAGATGCTGCAGCACTTTCCGAGGTCAAGTAGGTTTGGGAGATGCCCTGAGCAGCACATACATCTCTTTCTCAGAAACGTACCACATGTCACTATGTACGTGATGGTTTAACAAGAGTGTCTCCAAGTCTCTTGATCGAATAATTCTCTTTCCTCAGAACAGAGTACTGGCATTGCCAGGACATCACCGCACCCCAAAGCATTGAGTGGACCTGGCTCTGGAGTGATTTCCAGAGTCGCTAGGCTTCATCACACACAGAGCGCCATCACCCCCGTCCCTTTCTCCGGAAGCTCGATGCGAGCATTGGAGAGTCCTGCCTTGGGCACTCTGCCTGCAGTGCAGGGCGGCTAAGGAGGCATCTGCCCGGTGCCCCTGCCACGGCTCCTCCTCAGTCACTCGCTGTGACAGGAGCAGGAGTGCAGACAACAGCAGCACCTGCTACACTAGTTCCACCTGGTCTGCATTTCTGATCAAGCCCTGAGATTTGTCAATCAGAACACATACTGCAGAGCCAACCACCATTCTCATAGCATAAGGAGTGGCCTGTCGCTCCAGTGGCACTGTCTTGTCGGTGACGAATACTGATCACAAGCCTGCAAAACTCAGCTCGAAGCCTAAATCTTTCCTTTGACATCTTTTTACAAAATGCGTAAAAGTAACGGCATGCAGCAAAGTCTGGTAACACACGGGACACTTAGGCACAAGGACACAAGCGAAACATTCAGTTTTATGTGATTCTAAAACTGAGTCCCTGCAAATGCATGTAATACTATTATTTCAGGGTACTTTGCAAACCAAAGAAACCAACTCAGTGATGCCACTATGGACACATAAAAGTGAACAGGTGAACAGGTTCTTAACATTACAATTAATTTTATTCAGCTTTCAGAATGAAAAGTTTGAAGGGATTTTTATAAAAGATTAAATTTCTCCAACCTATTTTACTTTTCCTAACTTTTCAAAGTGATCAGGTCCAGATAAATCCTGTAGTTTTTTGCTGAATCAGCCTGAGATGTGTATGTCTTTCTCTCTCAGAATGCCAATTACTGTTACAGACTAAGAGGGAAAGGCACATATGTCTTAGAAAGCACGAAGTTCTAATTTGTGCGTAGTTTATAGTTTCCAGAATCGTCTATCCTTTCTATTCATTTTCAAGATCAATTAGAAATAGCATCAATACCCATGGAAAATGCTTGTAAAAACATTATAAAAATCTCACCTTGCTAGCAAAAAAAAAAAAAAATCTTTGCTGGTCCCTATCCAATATGAGTTCAGAAAAATATAGATAAAATGGTTTTTAAAATGTACTGAAAGCTCTCGGAGAATTTAGTGTAATGAATTTTTAAAGCATGTTCACATTAAATTTTCAAAAAATTCAGGGCTTGGTACTGCTTCAAGCCTGTGGTATAAACACCTCTCACCAGTGACTACTATGGGTACAAGCAGAAGAAAAACCAACCTTAATCTGCAAAAGCGAGTGTCGAGGTGAAGCCAGATGCCTTTTCGTGAATACACTTGTATGGCTCTAGGACATGTCTCTGTTGAAGTTTTAAATTACGAGGTGGCGGAGGGCAGGTCTGAATCTGCACCCTGAAATCCTTGGTTACTGAATGGACAATGCCCATGTCCATCACTGTCTTTTATTTCCATCAGAGTTAATAGTCCCAGTTAAATCATCGCACATTAAAGTTTGGACATTTGGACTATTAACCTTAATTACAACAGAAAGCTAAGAATTACATGTTATATACCGTGTATTTCCCCGAAAATAAGACCTAGCTGGACAAGTCAGCTCTAATGCGTCTTTTGAAGCAAAAATTAATATAAGAACGGGTCTTATATAATATAAGTAAACGTTTTTTACATTATAGTAAAATAAGACCCGGTCTTATATTAACTTTTGCTCTAAAAGACGCATTATAGCTGACTGTTCGGCTAGGTCTTATTTTCGGGGAAACACGGTAGCACAGCTTTTTACGCTGACAATCCGTAACTACTATATCCTGCCCTAACATCTTCAATAAAATGAAAGTTGGTTTGGGGCATAACTGGGAGAGGACTTGTGTTTTTAAAGAAAATCTGTGGGAATTATTTTTCAGGCAGAATGGAAACAAAAGACAAATACAATTTTAGACAAAAGCACATAATGACAAATTATTTCTTTTTACAAAGAAAACTATGTAACACTAAATATTAAGAAAAGCCATTGAAGACTTAAATAAAGTAACAGATAACTTGAGGTAAGTATATGCTAACTTTTATCCTCAAGTAAAAAAATGGAGTGATAAAGTAAATACAAGACAAACACGAATGCTGAGTGGACAGTTAACCAAAGCCTCACAGTGTGTCCTGGAACCCTGCATCTCGTCGTCAGACGGAGGGCAAGGCAAGCCTGGAGCTGACTGAGCCCTGCTCAGCTCACAAAGTTACCAGCTTACTCTCCAAGTCTGGGGCTCCCTGCGGGGATGAGGGAGGCAGGAACCTTGAGTAGCCCTGTCCTTTTTTTAACACCTAGCTCAAATTCTAAATTTAGTCAACACTTTTAGGTTGGTGCAAAAGTAATTGCGGTTTAAAAGGTTAAAAATTGCAAAAACTGCAGTTACTTTTGCACCAACCTAATATAACAGCTTTCGTCAATATAAATGTTCTTCTATAATTCTTTTGGTTCTGAAATTTCTTTTACCAATGCAGTGTCACAATTGTTTTGTTTTTCTCAGACTTTGACTAGCTAAATCTGCTTTCCCATTGATTGTCTTCTAGTTTGCACTTAAAGACTATGTTTTCCTCCATTTCTGAGAAAATTTAAAAGTAGGAACACATTAAAATCCTCTTTAGTAAACTTAAGATGTAGGATTAAGAATGAATTACATTAAATGAAAATAAACCAGGCAAAAATTTCGAAAACAGAAAACAGGAGCAAAAGGGTCTCAGATTGAGTAGAATCAAAACCGTGTATAAACCTAACTACTTATATTTTGTAGAAATTAATGGCTAAAAAAGATAAATGCACCTCATAATTCTGGAAAGAAACACAGGTAATGACTAACAGATAAACAGTGATCATTTTTGCAAAGTAGAATAAAAATCTGAAAAAGAATCTTTAAGTTTTCGCTTTGTAAATCCAGCCTGTTGGACTTCATTCATAAAGATGAATTACTCTTCAGGTTATGAAATATATTTTTAAACGTGTGTTATCCCAGCTTGTTGCTCTGCATCGAACCTCCTTTACCTGGAAAGGAACTAGTCCTCTGCCTTCATAAGCCACCGACGTGAAGTAAAGCTGCGCCCTAAATAGCTCCCAAGTAGCTT
The DNA here is from genome assembly GCF_964194185.1 of Rhinolophus hipposideros. NCBI lineage: Eukaryota > Metazoa > Chordata > Mammalia > Chiroptera > Rhinolophidae > Rhinolophus > Rhinolophus hipposideros. The sequence goes on from NC_138062.1 coordinate 941,848, forward strand.
CTAATAGGTTCCATCTGCTTATAACAAATCACTTTAAAATCTTTTATCAACAAACATTTCTGGAGTGGCTACCAAGCCCTGGAAACAGTTTTGGCCTCTGTATTGCTGATAATCTCAGTTCATTTGTAATGGTCCTGAACACTGTTACAACTGAACGGCGATCTCCTTATTTCCTGTAACATTCGTACACGTGGATATTTTCCTACCTCTAGAGAAGACAAATGAAAATAATGGTGATATAATAATAATAGTGCAGTAGTCCCCCCTTATCCGTGGTTTTGCTTTCCATGGTCAACGGTGGCCTGAAATATTAAATGGAACATTCCAGAAATAAGCAAGTCAATAAAGAATCCATAAGTTTTAAATTGAGTGGCATTCTGAGTTGTGTGAAGGAAGTCCGAGCCGTCTGGCCCGCCCACGGCGCTCGCTGTACACACCCCGGCCCTCGGGCACTTGGAGCCCAAGTCACTGCACGATCCCAGTACTTGTGTTCCAGTGACCCTTATTTTATTAGTGATCACCCAAAGCCATTCACACAACTTCTAGTAGACTATATTGTTATGCCTATGTCACTATTAGTTATTGTTACTGTGCATAATTTATCAATCACACTATACCATAACTATGTACGCAAAGAAAAACATAGTAATGTGGGGTTTGGTACCATCTGTGGTTTCAGGCATCAGATTTCAGGACTGGGGGTCTGGGAACATGGGGCGACAACAGTACAATTAAAAATTCGATTGGTTGGAGAAGGGTGGACTCCTCTCTCCCTAAAGATTCCCATGGGTTCTGTCTTCAACTATATCAAAATCCAATCATTTCTTTCTACTGAATGAGTGTCCCCGAGAAATCTATTCTCTCTGGTTTGGATTACTCTAACAGCCTCCTAACTGTGCTTGTGAGCTATGCCCTTGCCCCACAGCATAGCCAGGGGGATCTTTTAAAGATATGGCAAAGCAAAGAAAATCCCAAGAAATGGACAGAAAAGAAAAAAAAAAGTCAAGGTCCCAGAAGACAAGATCAATACACAAAAATAAGTCACGTTTCCACGTTAGTGATGAAGATGGGGAAGCAGGTACTAAAATGCCATTTACAACTGCTCCAGAGACGATCACCTAGCCCCAGAAGGCATGCACAGGGGCTGTGTGTGAAGCTGCAAAGCACCGATGACAGAGATCACGGCTCTGAATAAAGGAAGAGACATACTGTACTCAGACTGGAAGGCTCAAGATGTCAATTCTCCCCAAATTGTCCTACTCATGGAATGCAGTTCCTACCAAAATCCCAGTAAGATTTTTGTGTACATAGACATGATTATTCTACAACTTACATGGAAATGCAACAGAACAAGAATATTGAAAAGAATTCTGAAAAAGAAGAGTAATGGGAAAACCTAACAACTTATACAAAAAATTAACTCAAAATGGAAATCTTTTTAAAAGGTAAGAGAAAATTTCAGTATTTAGGGCTACACAGTTTTCGACTTGACACCAAAAGTATGACCCATTAAAGGAAAATCTGATAAACTCAACCTTGTCAGAATGAAAAACTTTTGCTGTAAAAGAGGATGAACGACCAGCCCTAGAGGTGGGAGAAGGTATCTGCAAACCACGCATCCACCAGAAGACTAGTACCTACCACACAGCACACTCACAAACGATCCGATCAGAACAGGCAAAAGCCATGAACAGATATTTCACAGAAGAGGAAATACACACAGAAATGAGAACGTGGAAAGATGCCCAACATGATTGGCCATTAAGGAAGTGCCAATTAAACCACAGTGTGACATCGCCACACAATTATCAGACGGGCTAAAGAAAGGCGACCAGTGTTGGGGTGTCGCCGAGAAACTAGACCACTCACTCCGGCTGCGGGAATGAAGGCGGCTGGACATCCTGGTCCGTGTGGCAGCTTCGCACACAAGAGACCGCGGTGGCCACACCCCCGCGAGTCCCGGGAACTTACCTCCGAGGAACGAACTTGTGCCCACACAGACCTCTACACAGATTCTCACAGCACCTTTATAACGAACGGCCCCAAACAGGACCAACAGAGGGGCTGGTTAAACTGGCTGACCCACTGAAGAACCAAAAATGAACCAAGAGGTGACACATGCAATAAACTGGAGGAGTCTTACGGAATTATGCAGAGTTTTCAAAAACCCAGTCTCAAAAGGTGACATACTGGATGATTCCACTGTCATAACCTTCTTCAAATGACAAAATTATAGGCAGGAAAAAAGTTTAGTGGTTGCCAGGGGTTAAGCACGGGGTGTGGGACTCCTGCAGGGGGTGTGGGAGGCAGTGATTATAAAAGGACAAAAGGAAAGATCGTTGCTATTCAGTGTGTCATGTGTGGGGGTGGCAGCGAGCACCGGCACCGGTGCTAAACTGCAAAGAACTGAACGCACACACAGGGGTGCGCACAAAGCTGGTCGCGCAGATCGATGCTGATTTCCTGCTTGTGACATTCTTCCGCCAAAGTTTTGTCAGATTTAAAGGAAACTGAGTGAGGGCACGTGGGACCTTTTACTATGAATTCTTACCACTGCGCTTGGGAACCTACAATCACCTCAAAACGGAGAACACTTTTCAAAAATATGTGGGTTAAATAACTCAGTGTTCGGAGAGAAGCTAATTTCTTTAAATGCTAAAACTGGAAAAGAAGTTTTAAAATCAACAATCTAAGCTTCTGCCTTAAGAAGCTAGCAAAGTATGAGCATATTAATCCCAAAGTAAGTAGAAAGAAGGAATTGGGACAAGCAAAACTCAATAAAATAGGAAATGAAAAGAACTGAGAAAAATCAACAAAACCAAAAATTGGTTCTTTGATAAGATTAATAAAATGATAAAACTGCTTGCTAACCAAAGAGGGGGAAAAAAACAGAACACAAAATTTAAGGAATTGAAAAAATGACCTTATTATATATCATAAAGATACAAAAATATAATAAGAGAATAACAACTTTATTCCAACAAATTCAATAATACAAATCGAAACTTTCCTTGAAAGAATCACAAAAGAATGATGCAAAAAAGAGAAGAAAATATGAACAGCCCCTCATCTGTTAAGATATTTAACTCACAATCAAAACCTCCAGGTGTAAAAGATTCCAGGCCCCGGCGGTTTCACTGGTGAACTACAGCAAATATTCAAGAAAAAAAAATAATACCCATCTCACATTGCAGGAGGGGGAAGGAGAAAAGGGAGCAGGAGAACTCCAGCAAGCTGGGAACAGAGGAAATGTCTTCCATCTGATGAAGGGCGCTTAAGAGAAATCTCAGTTAGTACCGTGTCCCACAGTGAACACCCCCTAACGCCGCGTTCCACAGGGAAAGGCTGACTGCTCTCCCTTATCATCAGAAACAAGCCAAGGACAGGCGTTCTCCATTCCTGCCACTTCTGTTCAAGGCTGCTCTGGTGGTCCTAGCCAGTGGAATATAGCAAGAAAAAGAAACAAATGTATAATGTTGAGAAAGAAAGAAGTAAAAGGATTTTTATTTATACACAACTTTATTGTATACATAGAAAAATACGATAGCTACAAAAAAATTCTAGAAGTGAATTTAGCACGTTTGCAGGATAAAAGGGCAGCATACAAAAGAAATAAATTTCTATCTTATGTTATAAAGATGAACATTTAGAAAATGAAATTCAAAACAATATCATTTACATAAAAATAAAAAGCCTTAGAATATATCAACAAAAGTGAGCAAAGCCTCTATAATGAAAACTACAAAACACTGCTGAGAGGAATTAAAGAGGACCTAAAAAGATAGTTACATGTCACGTTCATGGATTAGAACCCATAATACTGTTAAGAGGTCAATTTTCCTCATCTGCTACATGGATTCACTGCTACACCAAGTAAATCCCAGCAAATATCATTGCAGATATTTGCAAGCAAAGTCTGAAACATACAAGGAAACACAAAAGCCCCAGATGACAAACATAAACAATCCTGAAAGGAAGAACAAACTTGGAGGATGTCACTTCAAGACTATGGAGTTAGAGCAATGAGACAGCACGGAGCTAGTGAAGGACAGACGGACAGATTCACAAAATTCACGCCAGAGTCCAGTAGCTGTCCCACATGTGTGATCACTTAAATTTCAGCAAAGATGACAAAGTAATATGTGTGTGGTAAAAATGTACCTTGAACTTCACTTCACACAAAAAACAAACGTTACTTCAAAAACTGATACATAACTTAAACGTACGTTAAAACTACAGCTTTTCTAGAGGAAAACAGCAGAACATCTCCACGCTCTTGACATAAGCCAAGATTTCTTAGCACATGAAAAGTACTGACCAAAGAAAAAGTGTTGAATTAGCTTTTACCAGATTTGACCCTAGTCATCAAAACACTGAATGCACAAGTACTGCCCAGACAGGGAGAAAAGATTCACAATATATTTATCTAACAAAGATCTTGTATCGACTAAATAAACAACTCCTGTACGTCAAGAGCAGAAAGCAGAACAATCCAGAAATTGACCCACAAAAAATGAACTCAAAATGGAAACCTTGACCTATATATGGTCAAATGACTTGACAAAGGAACCAAAACTATTCAATGGGGAAGAGAACACCTTTTAAACAAAGGTGTTGGAACGAGATAAACAGGAAAAATGAACCTTGTCCTTGTCCTTTCCCTCATACCATGCACAAAAATAAAGTCTAAATTTATTTAGACTGCATCAACGACTGAACTCTAAAACTAAAATCTTCTAGAAGAGAACACAAGACAAATCTCTGTAAGTGGGATGCAGGCAAAGGTTTCTTAGGACACAGAAAGCAGTAACTGTGAAAAACAAAACTGACAAATTGGACTTCCATCAACAGTAAACATTTCTGCTCATCAAAAGACGTTGCCAGGGAAATGAATGGGCAAACTATAGTTTGGGGGAAATTTCCACAGGAATATAATATGTATATCTGACAAAGACCTGTGCACCTGGATTAGATCAAGAAACCTCAGAAATCTGCAATAAAAGTACACATAATCCAAGGGCATTAAAGGACAAAAGTGTTCAACACTTCACACCCATGCAAACACGACATACAAATGGCCAATAAACACATTAAAAGGTGCCCAACATCGTTGGTCATTAGGGAAATGCAAATTCAAACTACAATGAGCTCCTACTTCCACCCTCCTCACTGGCTAACAGACAAAGCCAGACAACCCCAGTGCTGGTGTGCGTGTCAGCAGCTGAAAGGGCCACACACTCCAGAGGGCAGACGGCAGCTTCTGAGGGTCTGAGCCGACGCCTGCCTGCAGCCGCGCCCCGTCTCTTCTTGTCCGAGGCTCTTACCAGCAGAAGTGAAGATGGACTGCTGGGCACAACTGTGCTGAAAGTCCTGTTCCCAGAACAGGAACGCTCTGGGAAAAACGTGCTGCCACTAACAGGTAAATGGCTGGTGGTTTCTGACATGTTCACACAGTGGATGGGGCTCTGTGGCCACAGGAAGCAGTGAGCCACAAGCACAGGAGAGTCTCCAAAGTGTCATGCTGGGCGAGGGAAGCCAGGCGCACAGATGACAGGCTCGTGATTTCATTCACAGGCGGCTGGGAAGCAGCAACTCTCACAGACGGCGAGGGAAGCCGGGAAGTGGCCGTCGCATGGTGAGCGGGTGTGGGGACTGACTGGGAGGGACAGACGGACAGTCTGCCTGCGGGAAACCTTCTGTGTTTGGTCTGCAGAGCTGGCACCGAGGTGCATTTGTCCAATGATGACTTCAGATCCAATCATTTTGTGACTTGTAAGATGCATCAGTTAAGGTACACTCTTATTTTAAAAGGGTTTCAGCTGTGGTATCAGAGACAGCTGGTCCAATTCCGACCGCGCCATTTCTTCTCTGTGCAACCTTGGGAGGGTGCCTTCACTTCTCAGCCCCCTGGTTTCCTTCTTTTCAAAATGGAGATAATGAAAACACCTGTGTCCTAGGCTTACTGTGATGATTCATGACACAGGGGCTTAGAAAGCACAGCCAAGAATGAAATAAGTCAGCTCAAAACCTGCCCTGCGTCACGGATTCCGTCTAATCACAGCTCCCACAGCACACGCCTACCAGTCACAGGTGCATACCTGCGGATTCTCCACCAAAAAGTCATTTTCCACCACAGCAGATCACAAGAAGCCCCTTACCACACTGTAGCTTTGATCAAAACACATGATGACTGTGAAATTGCTTTTCAATGGACAATGGAAAACACAGGATTATCTTTCCAGCTGTAGTAAGTGTAGATTATGGGGAAAACAAGAGACCTCAGAGCTGCAGGAGGGAATCACCCTCCGTGTCCCCTAACTCAGCCCTCTAACGGGGAAGCCAGGGACTAAACAGAACTCAGGTGCGGGCAGGCCCTCCAGGATGTAACAGCTCCTCACCTGCCCTCGTCACTCGCTGGTCGGTGCTCCACGCGTGTGTGCGTGTGTGTGTGTGTGTGTCTGTGTGTGTGTGTGTCCCTGCCCCGCCTCTGGCACAAATGTCTTCTGCTCACTCAGCATCCTGGGTTCTAGGAATCATGGAACCCACATGGTCCACAAAGCCGGCAACGCATGTCAGCCGTACACTCGTCAACTTTCCTCTAAGCTCATTGTTTCATGGTTTTGTTCACTTCTGACGTTCATGCTCATTTAAGCAGCAGTTTCTTCCAAGTGACACGGTGCATGAAAGTGACAAGGGCAGCAATGACACCACGTCTTGTAAGGGTGGAGGATTCCATGTGAATGGCAGAGGTCCTCCAGCTTTTCAGAGGCATTTTACTGGCACTCATGACTTTACTTGCTGTAAAGACCTCTTCTAGCAAACCGCACACACTGTAGAAGAACACGGACCTTGAATAGGTTCATCTGGAATCTGACTCCAAAACCATAGTGTTTGTAACACAGCCAGGCCTGCAGCCAGGCCCCTTTTCCTCACACATGTCCTTATTCTACTCCAAGGAGCTCTGGGCCTTACAGTGATTCCCTCAGCTGACTACAGAAAGGCTCAAAACTGTTGCTCTCTAGTCCTGTTCCCACAGCAACTTCCTTCTGCTGGCTCCGGGTCCATTCCCTGGCGTGCTGCCTGCACAGTGGTTGTGGGACTGAGCGTCCCACCAGGCTTATTCCTGTAGCACTTGTGCACACATCGTGCTAGGGGACACTCACATACCCAGTGCCAACGTACGACAGTGCTAAGGCTTAAAGTCTTATGATCAGAAGCAGAACTCCTCTTGTTCAGCAGTTACTCTGGGACCAATATTTCCAATCACTGACTTAGACAATGCAGCACATACGACCCTCAGATGTTATGAAAGTCATCACATTCAATGCGCTGACCAATGATTCTTTTTAAGACACGCTGGCGAAAGCCAAGTCAAGCATTTCAGCGTCTTTCCCGTAAGTCTGCCCCTCAGTAAAAACACAGAAAAGAGAAGCATGCGGCAGGGTCACAGCACAGGAGACGGACATGAAGCAGCAGTGAGACCTGGTTCTGCGACTATAGGTCACCCCCTGGACCTGTGTCAGCAGTCCCAGGTGAAAAGTAGGCTCACCGACCTTCCCTACTTGCTTCTCAGGCTTTATAAAGACAAAAAATCATAATCGTAAACATGATTTTAAAAGTTTGAGTATTATCAAAATGATGATTCTGCTATTATTAATGAGCCCCCAGGGAGTCAGAAATTAACAGTGTAATAATACTTTATCTTCTATAATCAAGTTATTCCTTGCCTCTTGCTCCCTAATGGTGAGAAAAACCACTTCCAACTCCGACCAGCAATCCGAGAAAGGGTTTTGTCCTCTTTACACCACCTGCCGTCCCCGTGGAGAAGGGCCCCAGGGCCCTGGAGCCGAGCTCTGGTCTCCCTCTCAGACCCTGACGGACAGGTCACTTCACTGCCGTGGGCCCCGTGTCCTCGTCTTTGAGATTAGGCAGCAGTGACGCCAGCCCCTGGGGCACATACGCCCTCCGAGTGTCACCACTCAGCTGCGGTGCCTGTGGGATGACTGGTTGAGCTTTCACAAATTCAGTACAACTTTTACGTGAATGGACCTTTCATCAAAACGGCCTTAATTCACAGTGCCATCCAGTGCATGGCAGTTCACGTGTTTCCACGTCAGTCCATGTGCAGGAACACGAGGCCGCCAGGAGTCCCCCAGCGACGAGGGTGGTGGGCCCACACTGGTCCTTTGGAACCAGGGAAGCTGCGGGGACGGCCCCATCCCGCCGAGCCATTCTGCCACCACAGGTCCTGCCCAAGGGGACATGGACGGCAAGACGCCGGTCCCCACGGCGCAGGGGAGGGTCCACGCGCGTCCTCGCTCTCGTGGGGCTTCCATCTGACAAGGCCCCGCTGAGAGACGGACATTTCCTTCTGGGGCAGCCCTTCCGCGGCCACTGCTGACATGTGGTTTTCCTCACACTGTTGGGACAAAAGGAGCTGAGTTGGCACAGCCAGCCGCCCCGCTGTGGGGCTTCAGCGCCTCACCCGTGGGGCATGGGCCCGCGAGAACCCCCCTCAGCCGCGGAGCCGGGGCCGGACATGGGCGCTGCTCAGGGCGCTGCCGGCCGCCAGGGCGGCCGAGCCTGGGCCTGAGGCTGTGGGTGCCTGTGACACAGGCCCCGTGACACAGGCCCCGCATGCGGGCTGCATGTGCGCACATGGACGTGGCGAGGGGGCCACCGCCCAGGCCCGTGGGTACTGGCTCCCGTGCTCCTGAACCCTGTGGGGCGCGACTGACGCTCGTGTGCCCGGAACAGCCGCACGACACGACCACCACGAGTGAAAGCTCCACGAGCAACCACACGCTGGTCTGCTTCAAAGCAGTTGTCAGCAGGCACGAATCCTCTCCTACTGCTAAACACAACATCCTACTTTGTTAGCCACTTGTGTTTTAAATGAGTGAAAAATCTGCAGGTAAACCAAAGAAAACTCAAGTGATCAGTCACGAGCACAAAGTCAGGTAAAATGCCAACAACGGTGAAATTACCAAAGTTCAATCTGCTGATTCCAACTCTGTCGAAAGCTTGGTTACCATCCTAGAAGCAGAGCTATGGAAAACAAGGGTCACTGAACATGTTTTTACATAAAGGCAAAGGGTCATTTCACTATTTTTGAATTTAGAAACACAGGCTCTGCTCAGGCATGTACCTTGAAAGTATAGAAATGGCATTTTCTTCCTGAGTAAACAGTGATGCACACTTCTAATTATAATGGCCTCTTCCTGAGGTCATCACTTGACATCTGCCTTCTCAAACACATACACACAGTGACTTTGTCTACGACTCAGCCGCCGGTGAGCCGGGAGGCCAGATATGTGCAAATGAGAACAAGTTTCCATTCAGCCTTTACACAGAACTGACAGGAAAAAATGTTTTTTAAGGAAAAAATAACTTCAACGTTAACTTTCAGAAAGACTCTCACCTGACTTCTGTGACTGTACGAAAGAATGGGAATTTTGTCTGCAATTCTCATGTTTAACATCTTTTTTAAAAAAAATAAGGGTAACTCATGTGTTTTAGCTTTCAGTTGAGAGTATAAAACAAAATCTTTGCACAGAAAATCCCTAAGAAACCGAGAAGATCAAGAGTAAGACGCCTTCCTCTAGATGTTGGTAACAAGAGATTAGTTAGGTCAGTTGTTTAACTTCCTTTTTTCTGCTTCCCAGCTCTTTCTAAAACACATGGCATGGCATGAGAAAGCTGTGCTGGTTTCCACTTGATGAAACTCGGAGGTGGTGATGGGGAGAAAGGGCAGTACCCTCACTGAATCACGACAGCACAGTACAGGACAACATTCCACCATATTCTCACATAGGGTATTTTATTTATTTATGCATTTATTCATGCATTTATTTTTATTGCTATACTAAGCTCTTGAATTTAGTTGTTTCAAAAGTAATTTTTCCGAATGGATGGCATTTATACAGATCATTTCCTCAGCATGCAAAGCAAATCTTTCAATTGTTTAGTATTACCTGCTGACAACAGGGTGGGAGGTCCGAGCAGCCGCACCATTTAAGAGCCAGCTGACATCCTAGAAAGACTGGTTATTACGATGACGATGCTTTCATAATCAGCAAGACACAACAAATTTGAAAAGCTGATGGGAAAACTTGTTTTACCGTGAACACATTTGTATCTCTCTAAATGCAACATATGTGTGCGTGTTAATACAGAAGGAAAACAATAAAATGTGAACACTCCACTTAATATTTTTAAATGCCTTAAAAAAATTAACCAATTTCACTCTTAATAACCTGGGGGGAGGGGGAGAGTCAGAAAAAAATCATTTTAAAATTATTTTATAGGGCACAGTTCTTAGGCTATAATGTATAATCACCAAATTAATAATGTGGATTCCAAAACTGATCTGAGACACATAAGAACTAAAACACAAAACAAAACCCAATGAAGTTATCTGCCTGTCAGAGAAGCTGCCAGCACCAAGAGCACAACATGTACCTCAGCAGAATAACATAGGGAATATTATTTGTAAAATTCTGCCTTTAAAAAACTTGTATAATATGCAACTATATGAAATTATAAAATATACATGGTGATTTACAATTCAGAGTGTTTTCATATTATATCACTTAATTTTCTCAATAACCTCGAGAGATACACAGGCCAAAGGTTACTATTCCCATTCTACTGATGAAGAAAGGATCTCAGGAAGGTTAAAATACAGCTGTAGTAACTTAATAAACAGCAACTTTCTAAGAATCAATAAGGTGCCTGGGGAAGTTTTACATTTAACATAAAACAATTAAAAAGAAAAAAAAAAGGAGACTCGTGTAGACAGTTAAAAGCCAAGTAACATTAGGGAAAGTATATTTATATATTAGCACTATCACCTCTGCAAACAGCAACAGAAAATAAGAGGGCCTATAACTACAAAAGAAAATAGCTAATATGTTGAAGATCAGAAACAATAAAAAGGAAAACTATCCTTTTGTCTTCTTTGTTAGAGCATCAGAAAGATGTAAGAGGGCTCCACCACCGTCATGTGACCATGGAGCAAGGACAGTACAGGCTGTTCAGGAAGAAGTGTCCCCACAGGCACAGCCCCTACTGAGCGACAAGTCCACCTGATTCATCCTTAGAGTAAAAAGACTCCACCCACTAATACCCCAGTGCTGCTGAAGCCTATTTGAGGCCACTGCCACCTTGGAATGGTAAACCTATCAGGTAGATGCAGGGGGAGCTAAGATCTGATCAGCTGATCAAACAGATCCCTCAAAAATACAAAACCATTTAAAAATTACCCAAAACAGAACTCAAGACAGGGCTTTTCAGAAAGGCTTTCTTTCCCACTCATAATTTTGCTTCGAAATATTCACACACAATCAGGTCTTCCAAGTCATTCAACTTATTCCAAAGGCTTCTTAGACACTATTCCTCAATGGGGTTATATTTTGTTTTATTGTACCTAGTGTTAGATAGTAAGTGCACATATTAAACACATTAATTCCAATGAAACATATTAAACTCTTCACCTAGATTAGTCCTGGAAACAAAAAAGTGTGCATACCGTACTTTGATACATTCTAGCATTTAACAGACACTGTTTCTAAAGGCAATTAGCTGCAAAAGTTTATCAACCGGATTCAATCAAAGCTTGTTTCAGTTTTGCTTTACTGCTTTAAAACGAGTGAAACAGGAAGCAGCAGGCATCCCTTCCCTTCTAGCGCCTTTGCACTTGGCACCTGCAGGACGTTCAGGAAGCGATACCCCTTGAGGCTCGCCGGCAGCCAACACCCACATCCCTGCAGTGAGGGTCTCAACACGCCAACATCCCTTCAACAACAGCGCACCACGTTTTAGATCTGAAAGCAAAACGACACCCCTTCATTCATACTGAAATCAATATGACCAAACCAGTCAAATGAAAAGTAACTGTGAAAGCCAGACCAAGGACAAAAGAAAAAACAGGTACTGCAAGCAAGGATCATAGACGGCGAAGGCATCCCTCTGGCTCCCCTTGACCTCTGACATCACACTGCCAAACGCAAACAGAGTCCAATGCAAATGGGAGCTGGGATGCCAACCCCCTCATCACGTCAAACGTGCACAGTGTACAGGACCCCGCTCCTCATTTCAGTAAAGAAATACACATCGTGAGGCACACACCACAACACCTCTGTTCACGGAGAGTAGTCGAGGTAAGCTGTTTACAAACTAATAAAAGTATCTTGGGGTAAAATGGCCCCACACATCCCTGTGTACAGCAAAGAAATCAAAATCATAAAATGTATGTGATGTGTATTTTCCTTCCTCCCTTCCTGCCTTTATTTCACCCATTAGATTGTTCAATGTAACGCTCTTTATATGGGATGAAAGAAGTGACTTTGGGTAGTGAACACACAATGGGATATATAGACGAAGTATTACAGAATTGTACACCTGAAATCTATGTAATTTTACTAACCAATGTCACCCCAATAAATTTAATAAAAAGGAATGTTCAGTTTAATGATCATATAGAGCTTCAGATAGAACACTGAGATCCCCGCTATTCACAACAGCCAAAAGGTGGGAGCAACTCGAGTGGCCACCAACATATGCATGGATAAACAGAATGTGGTCCATCCCTACAATGGAATATCATCAGCCTTAAAAAGGAAGGAAATTCTCGTGCCTGTGACAATTTGGATGGACTTTGAAGACAGCGTGCTCAGTGTTAAAGTAAGCCAGTCTCAAAAGGACAATATGCGTAAATCTTCTTAGATGAGGTTACCAAGAGTCACCAAATCATAGGGACAAAGAGTAGAATAGTGGGTGCCCTGGGTTGGAGAGTTGTTTAATGGGTTTTGAGTTTCAGTTCGGGAAGATGAAAAACTCCAAAGATGAACAGTGATGATGGCTGCACAGCAGTGTGAATAGACTTCATGCCACAGAACTGTGCACTAAAAAATGGTTGAAATGGTAGATTTTAAGACAATGTGCCTTGCAGATTCTCTCATTATTTCCCACAACTCCAAATTAGGCTTCCAAATAACAAAACGTTCAGCAAATTGCCTGAGGTCCTCTTGCTGATGTGAGAAATCAGTTTCCAACTCTGGAAAAAGAATTGATAAATCACCACTTTTATTTCCTACAGACCAACGAGAATGAGTGAAGACTCAAAGTGCTTCTCAGAAAATCAGTGTGAGGGGAAGAAAATCAGGTTAGATGAAATGATGGATTCCTACTTATGAAATCGCTGTCTTTCGCTTTCTGACAGTGCTCTGGAAATTGGCCCCAAATGTACACAAGGAGGTCCGTACATGCTGCCTTCCGATCCGCGCTGCACGAATGATGGTTTCATGGGGCTATGCAAATGCAGCCGAATATGACCACAAGGGAGAGAAACGTGTGGACATCAGCCAGTTACATATTTCCAGCTGACTTAACCAACCTGATTCTTTAAACTGAAAATAGGGTATTGCACAATCAGTGAACACAAAATTTTTTTACTGTGCTGTCGTCCTGTTTGGACTGCAACCAAACACAAGGGGTGCTCTTCATAATCCCTGTATCTCCCCTCAGGAATACCGCACGCGCGTGTGCGTGTTTTCACAAAAACTACATAATGGGTATTTTATACTTTTATTCAAACCATATAGTTATGTTTGAATAAAAACATAACAGTAAAAGCTGGGATGCAGGATCATTAGCAGAAATTCCCCATTTTCGATATCGAGGCCACTTTCCAACATGGCCTGCCCCACGACTGCCACATCAGTCAGTCCTGAAAGGCCAAGTGAAAGGCCGTGGACACAGCCTGGTCTTCAATGTTAATCACAGCATTTTATGAAAGACGAGACGGGGAACACACACTGCACTTGGAAATGCCCGTCTGACTGTACATATGACAACACAGAACCCGTCCACAGAAACCCTGCCATTAATGCAAAGTACAGTTTTTAATGATGTGGAAATACATGTAAAGCGTGGATTAGAGTATCCCTTCAAAAAGGCCACTCTCTCAGTCCTTTCCATTCCTAGGCTGTTCAAAGCAGTGAGAAGCCCGCCCTTGGAAACACTCCCTACGGGCCAACCTTGCAGTGTTGGCAGGTCAGCGACACAGTGTAGCCCAAAGGACCGAGGGCCCTGGTTCAAACCCCCACGGGAAAGGGGGGCAGGGCATCGCACTCTTACACCTTCAAGGAATCCTGAACACACTCTTCAGTTTAAAAGATGAAGATGGAAGCTTCTCACTGATTATCACACTAAGCCTGGGCTTCAGTGAAGGACAACGTCCCCTGGTTCCTAGCCCCACGGCCCAGTCAGGCCCAACAGCTCCCCACCCAAAATGAGAAGTCTGGCAAACATCACACCAGTGTCAACAGACTGTGGGTCCCTGCCACACATAGCAATGACAGGCAGGAACAGGCACATGTCCCGCAAGGGACGGGATGGGGGCCGGCATGAGAGCGTTACCCCACCTGCCAGTCAGTCCGCAGAACGACACCCCCCCACATGCATCCACATTCCAACAAAAGCCATAAGACGAGTAAAGACCCCACGCCAAGTTCTTCCTAGTAACAGGTGACATGAGTGAGGAGAACACACAGCAACTAGCACATTGGACTGACGATTCTGTGACACGGAACGATGTTGAACTCTGGGCACAGCTATTCCGAGTGATTCCACCAAGAACCCTCCTTGCGCGACATCTGCTCCTTATACACAAAGGGGAACCGTCCTAACCACCTCCTCACGCTGCAACTCTACTTCCATTTCTTTTCCACGCATCAAAATCTCGAAATGATGACACTTTCTAGCCTGTCTGTTCCCGGGACATGTGTTCAAAGGCAAATTAACCAGCTTGGCACCCAGTTATTCCTATGCTACACTACAGGGTACCATCTCCATCCCAAACACTGTATTTCTTCACTGTGCATGCATGCATGCGTGTGTGTATACAGTATTTCCTCTACTCCTAGGCATACGTGCAAGAGAAATACAAACAGAAGTCCATACAATAAACCTGGACACAAATGCTCACAGCAGTGCTATTCATCGGAGGCCCAAATGTCCATCAGCTGATGAATGAACAAACAAAATGTGGCCTGTCCACACCATGGCACATTACTCAACAAAAAGAAAGCCAAAACATGGAGAATAGTATGCTAAATGAAAGCAGCCAGTCACAAAAGACTACATGAAGTACACTCATATGGAATGTCCAAAATGAATGAATCTGTAGAGAAATAAATATATTAGTGTTTTCCCAGTGTTGGGGGAGAGGAGAGGTGGAAATGGGGAGAATAACTAATCTTACTAACTGTACAAATTTAGGGAAATTAATATCAAACCAAAGCAAACAAACACAAAAAGCCTTTCTCCTTTACTGCTGGCCAAGCCCAAGCTCCCAGGGCATACGTGTCAAGCCCAGGGTGAGGCCCAGGTTCAATGTCCAGCGTCATGCCAAGCGTCAGACCCAGCGTCAAGGCCCAGGGTTAAGGCCCACGGTCAAGGCTCAGCGTCAGACCCAGGGTCAAGACCCAGGGTCAAGGCCCAGGGTCAAGGCCCAGGGTCATAACAAGCGTCAGACCCAGCGTCAAGGCCCAGCGTCGAGGCCCAGGGTCAAGGCCCAGGGTCGAGGCCCAGCATCAGGCCCAGCGTCAAGGCCCAGGGTCATACCAAGCGTCAGACCCAGGGTCAAGGCCCAGGGTCATACCAAGCGTCAGATCCAGGGTCAAGGCCCAGCATCAGGCCCAGGGTCAGGCCCAGGGTCAAGGCCCAGGGTCAAGGCCCAGGGTCAAGGCCCAGCGTCATACCAAGCATCAGATCCAGGGTCAAGGCCCAGCATCAGGCCCAGGGTCAGGCCCAGGGTCAAGGCCCAGGGTCGAGGCCCAGCATCAGGCCCAGCGTCAAGGCCCAGGGTCAAGGCCCAGCGTCAGACCCAGGGTCAGACCCAGGGTCAGGCCCAGGGTCGAGGCCCAGGGTCGAGGCCCAGCATCAGGCCCAGCGTCAAGGCCCAGGGTCATACCAAGCGTCAGACCCAGGGTCAAGGCCCAGGGTCATACCAAGCGTCAGACCCAGGGTCAAGGCCCAGGGTCAAGGCCAGCATCAGGCCCAGGGTCAAGGCCCAGGGTCAAGGCCCAGAGTCATACCAAGTGTCAGGCCCAGGGTCAAGGCCCAGCGTCAAGGCCCAGCGACAAGGCCCAGCGTCAAGGCCCAGGGTCGAGGCCCAGGGTCGAGGCCCAGCGTCAGGCCCAGCGTCAGGCCCAGCATCAGGCCCAGGGTAATGCCCAGGGTGAAGCCCAGGGTGAAGCCCAGGGTCAAGGCCCAGCTCAGGCCAAGCGTCAGACCCAGGGTCAAGGCCCAGGATCAAGGCCCACGGTGATGCCCAGGGTGAGGCCCGGGGTCCAGGCCATGCAACCCTCAGGGCCCCTGGCATACTGCAGCCCCCCGAGACCAGCACACGTCTGTCCTCTGACGCCCTCAGCCCTGCTGTTTCTCCGGCCTCAGCTGAACTGTGACTGCTCCATCCAGATGGTGTCAGCTTAGATGCTTTGTCTCACTGTCCTGTGCCTGAGTAGCAAAAATGTCCTTTTCCCCACTCACAGCCAAGTGTCCAGGACTGTCCCCAATAACCACACCCTGTTCCCCTGAGTATCAGCCTTTCTATTCCTTACTGATCCTTTTTCTCTTCCTCCAAAGTTAATCCCCTGACTGGGCTAATCCCTGAAATTACTCCTGAGCATCTCTCTCTTTTAGTATTTTATTAAACAAGAAGGATTTTACATGTTATCTCCATGCGATCTTTAATCCCAGCAAGCCGTTGCTTTTTCTGTTATCTATTCAGCCAACATTTCTTAGACACCTGTCCTACTTCACACAGTGCACTCGGATCTCCTCCCCAGCGCTCCTAAAATTCTGCTGGACGATCAGCCAAGCCTTTCCTGGGTCTCCATCTCTTTCTGCATCTCTGTAACATTGAACATTAATAGCCATGCTCTCCTTTCCTGCCACTTCTCTGACACTAGCCCCCTCCTCCTCCGTCCACTAGAATGCGGGTGCCGCCAGCCACGGTCCCAGGCTGCCCTCTTCCCTTCCCATATTCTCTCGTTGCGTAGAGCTTTGAGCACCATCTCCACGCAGAGGACTCACAAATAATGCAGCTACATCAATTATCCAGTTGTATAGACAAGAAAAGCCAGGCCTGCAGAAGTTAGAAGGCTGCCCAAGGTCACAAGGCCCAGGAAGCGGTGGACACAGGTACTAAATCCTGGCCACCTGACAGCAGAGCCCCGCTCCTCTGACAGTTACAGGTACAGCTCACTGCTCCCTGGGGCCCTTGCTCACGGACCACGTCCAGTTTTCAAGTCCTTTAGATACTTCAACCTGAACACACAGACTGCTTGTACCTCAAACACATGTCAATTCACCATCTTCCTTCATCAAAATCAGTCCTTGATTCTGACTTCTCAATTTCTTCCATGAAAACCCCATTTTCCCCAAACCTGTCACCCTTGTGACCTCACTCCTCGTCTTCCATCAACTGAAGATTTCAGAAGCTGATTCCTCACAGTCTGTGCCAGTCCATGACTCATTGCTTACAGTCACGTCCTGGGGCCCTCTCTCCCAGGTCCCCATGATATGTAAGCTGGTGTTCCCAACTTGGCATCAAAAGCACCTGGGGCGACAGGCCTTGCAGAGCAGGCACAAGCACCCCGCCTGCCTTTCTCCTACCCAGAAGCGCCATGGGACCCTGTCAAGAAGTGTCTCAGGCCCTGAATGAAAGATGCTAAATAAGCATGAGCTATGAGAAGTTTGCAGGACTCCGCTCTCGCTTCCCCTTCCTCCCCAAAGCCTGCTACAGAAGGTATGAGAGGTGTGCATGCCGAGTGGACAGACGCTGGACTCTCAAAGCCAAGTGCTATTTTTAAAACTGACCACTGTAGAAATCCACTGTTCACTGTAGATTTCTAATACATCTCTAAACCTGGATTTGTTTGGTTCAGATTATTCTAACACACACACACAGAAACCTACTCGTATATCTTCGAGTCTCCTACCTAAAATAGTTTCCTCAAGTTTACAAAAGATTGCCAGTATTTACTCCAATGAGTTCCCATTATTTTAAAGGATAGACTGCGCCGTCGTTCAGCCACCCCTGCCCACATCCTGGGGCTTCTCGTCGTGGTGTCCCTGGCAGATGACAGGCACTTTAGTGATTATTAGCACAAACAGAGGGTGCAGAGCCACAGGCAGCCCAGTACTGGTGTTGTCACTACAAGATGGTACACGTTGCCTTGCTTCCACGTAGACCTCGGCTTAACAAGTAGTCTGTTTTCCCTTTCCTCGATCATAAAGACACATAGAACACAGGAGGAAAAAGTCAACCCGAAGAATGTTCTTTACACAAAAACAATGACCAAGCATGCACGTTAGAGAGAAGCCGGCCTCAGTCCTAGTGACAGGAGACGAACAGCTAGCTCCCTCGGACAGCTTTTTCTCTGTCTCCCTTTCTACTAGAACGAAACTGGCCTGCAGTCCAGAGACCACACACAACAGGAGTGGACGCTGACTCAGAAATTCCACTTGTGGTCTGGACTGAGGGGTTTTCCCAGCCTCTGAAGTCAACAGAAAGCATTCTGCTCTACAAAGCTCCCACACCCCCTCGAGAACATTCCACCATAAAACATATGCATACTCGGAGTAAAGCAATGTTTCCCCTTTGGACTACAAGTTACACAGCCCTTAATGTTAATACAACTGGGGAGATCTTACAAGGTAATTTTTTTATATATATAGCTACTAAGATCTTTCTGAAAATAGGGGGAAATACTGCGTGGCTGAGTCTACCTCAGGAGGCTGAATATTTAAATCGAAGCCGTCTTCTAAATCAATAAGAGATTTTCTCACTATTTAAGTGAAGGAAATGAAGGGCTATTTTCTAACCATCAGCTGGTGCTAAGTTGTAAATTATATCACAGAATGCATCTGACTGTTAAATTTTAAGGTTTTCTTCAAAATCATATTTAAGTTCTGGGCCCCTAAATGTATTCATTTTTCATAATAAAATGTAGTTCTGGATGCCTTTATTCCTTCGTTTATTCCATTAATATCTGTAAAGGACAGAAAGGAAGTATTCTAGACACCGGGAACTCAAGAACTCACCGAATGATCTCAAAGCCATTTTTAGACATCATACTTTTGGTTTTGAACAGAAACCTACAAATATTTTTTGCAACAGTCATTAATCCAATATGGCAACCGAGAAGCTACATAGCTTCTCTTGTTATAAACAGAAACGGATTCCTTAGGGCACTTTTAATATCAAATGATTTTTTAAAAAATTTCTAATTATCCTCCTGTCCTTTATCTTCCACTTAATCCCTTTTTTTTTTTTTTTTTTTTGGTATCGCCCCAAAGCTTAATAAAACAAAATGTGAGGCTGGTAAGAAGTTGCTATTCTTCTCTTCTCAGCTGTTCATCCCCGATGACTGAGAGCTGCAGAATCCCACCTCACTTCATGCCTCCCGACAGATCTGGCTGCATGAAGGAGTCACGGGGGGAAATGTTTGCACGCTTTCATGAAACTTTATACTGGTGAGTCCAGTACTCCGGATTAAAAAGTATTTATCTACTTTTGAGTTCACTTTATTGACACTTTCTAATTTCCTTGCTTCTCACAAATCTTTTTTAATAATATCCTATTGATTTGTATCTTTACTAGCCATCGTTAAATTCAAAGCTGCTTATTTTCAAAACCCAGTTCAGACACCCGCTCCTGTAGTAAGTCCCCCCTTCCCGTTTAGCAGCCCAGCAGCGGGAGCAGTGAGCACGCCCACGGCGCCTCCCACCACCTCGCTGTCACGGGGTCCCCAGCGACTCCACCAAGCTGAAGGCTCTGACCAGCTACTTTGTTTATCCAGGACCCAGCCGAGGGTCTGGAACAGGATCAGTGTTTTCTGTGTTGTTGTTACATTGAAATTGAAATTCAGAGTCGTGCTCCCCAGAGCTCAGTTTCTGGGCATGCTTAAATGTCACGGGTGGAAATGCACACGACTAAGAGCAGGGTGTGGCCTGGCGGCATTTGTCAGGAATTTTGAAAGTTCAGGCCTCTAACCTATAAACTCTCCTTTATAACTATTTCCTAAGAAAAGAATCTGAAATCTGAAAAAGTTTTACAGAATAATATTTACTATTATGTTATTTATCATAGCAAAGAACAAAGTTTTTTTAAAAATACTAGCAATACTAAACTGATGTTTTACTCAGTGAACTATAATCCTTTAAGAATTCAAAGGATTTGTAGTAACATAGTGAAATTTTATAATATTAAACAGTACACAAAATTGTATATTTTAGTCCAGTATTCTGACACGTGAAAGAAAACAAAACGTTAACAGAGGTTGGGGAAATTGAACTCCAAACTCTTTTTTCTATTTTTCTGTATTTCCCCAGATTTTGTAATTAAAATACATATTTACAATATAATCTTTAAATGCATTCATACAAATTAGTAACAAATAATCAAAAATATATTTTAGTGGTATGTGCAAAGTGTACAATTCTCTCTGTACTTAACCAATATTTATGTACAGTCTTTAATATAAAAGCACATATAATTTGCTTAATTAAGATAATCACTTCTGCCAACATGCTTACAGCCTTTTAAAAATATTATTGGAGTGCTTTTATGAAAGGAATAGCATGTTTTCTTAAAAAAAAACAAAAAAATACATACTATATAGGTATGTGTACTGAAAGTTATAGAGTTGCAAAACCCCCAATTTCGTGCTACACATCACACAGCAACCTTTGGAGGGGACACAGATAGCACTTGAAAACTTGCACTCTGCTTTCAGAGCCTTCTGACACTGAAACAAGTCCTTTTTCCAGCACCCCATCAAGTGTCCGAACGGCCAGACACAGCAGTTATAACAGCTGGCCTAACCGCCTGTACTGAAAAATCATAATCTCTATGGGCAAATAATATCCATCACTTGTGTATCCAAAACTCTATAAAGTATCATCAAAACGCTTTTAAAAATGAGCCTCTTTAAAAGTGAAAAAGTAAGCACCTCTGGAGAACGGATCAAAATATTAAAAGCCAGTCCTTTTAGAATCAGTTAAGGATGGCGTGCGTGACCTGGGCCCACAGGCCAGGAGCCTGTCACCCCCACACTGAGGCAGTCCCCCATCGGCAGAGCAGCAAGGATGTGCATGTCCTTGCTCGAAAACTTACTGCATTACACAAACCCTTTCCAACAAAGACTCACTGGCCATCAGGAGATGATGAAATCATCTGAGAATTAGAAGCTGATTGATGGAGTGAGCGCATGTCGCTGACACGAGGCCCCCGCTCGGTTCACTTCCTTTCTGTATCACAGATCTCCGTTAGGCATCCGCTGATTTCGAGAGACAGAATCTTATTTATTCACTCATTCAACAAACGTTTACGAGTGTCTGCAATGCTGTAGTTACTGTGTGAGGCACAGACTCGAGGACGAGCTGAAAGCCATCCCCACTATGCTGAGATACGGAGGACTGCAGCACGAGGGGGAATGGAGGCATGAGTTCCTTGAGAAACATGAGAAAGCTGTTCAGGGAACCAGGGAAGTCACTTCTGGCGAGAGGAAGGGAGGAGAGGTGGAGAAGAAGTCAGAGCCGGCTTCCTGGAGGAGACAGCACCTGAACTGGTCGTCAAGGAGAGAGGACTGCAACAGGACAGGCGTGTCCATTCCATCTGGAGGGTGGAGTGGTGCTTTCTCCCTTCCCTTAACAAGCTGCTCGCTTTGCCGGGAAAACCACATCTCCCTTCTCTGCTGATCATTCAAGGCACATCCCACACAGGTGCCCTCGGGAAGCCTTCTGGGTCACCGCCTCCTCCAGCCATGTCTACAGGAGAGCCCCATGTCACAGCCTCCACGACCTGCGCTGTTTGCCAGGCTGTCCCCACATGCTGGACCCGAAATGCTCCAGGGGTATGTCTGCCTTTCATCTGCACATCCGAGGGCTTCATCAAGATGCCCAGCAGAGTGGGCCCCAAAAGGTCTAATGAAGATCTGAATAAATGAATGAACAATGTGGCAACTATCAGCTGGAAAACCTGGTTGAGAAGTTTTTTTAGAGGTGAATCAAGAAGAAAAGACAGCTCAAATCCAAATGGTTAAATCAAAAAGAGGGAGAGATGGAAAGGGTTTTGAGATGGGTTAAAAACCAGGGCTCAGGTATGTGGGAACCTGGGGACATCACGGCTCTACCCACAGGAGGGAGAGTTGGGGCCTGGATTACTAATGAAGAGACTGCAGCAGAAATTCAAGTTATCCCGGACATAGGCTCCAAAAATTGTAAAACGATTCCTTTCTCAAAACATCACATTTTAACACTAAAGCTGTATCGTGGCATATCTCAACTCTCAGAAGAAAAATCTGATTCATGTTCACTTACCATATTTACCTTTAATAAGATAGTTTTAAATAGCTTATTCTTGCTTCATTACAATGTGTATTCATCACCACCAATGGCATTTCTTCAAAAAGACAGAGAAGGAAAATAATTTGTTGCTAAAAAAATTCCAAATAATTTAAGCCTTCCCTACCTCTAAGGGAGAGCGTCAAATAATATAACTAATATGTGAGAATTAAGGCAGTTTATGTCTTGAATTTGTACAGATAAAACACAGGTAAAGTAAAATACAGTTTACCTAGATAATGACCGCATAGTTTCCCAGTGGTGACTGATTGGACAACTGAGACTAGCCAGGGAATCAAACAGCTCAGGGTGTGAAGAAAGGTCTCTCCCCTAAAACACTTGCAGGGAGTAAGGTACCAGCAGGGAGCGCACGAGTTGCTGCCCCATTAGACGGAATGTTCTGGTGACCATGTGAGAGGTGGGTTACTGGGTGCTTGACTGCTGCTTTATAATTAAATACGTATGATGTAAATGCCCATATCTGATTTCTATAATACAAAGTTTAATCCCTATGTAACCTACGGAAAGTAGAGACCTTAGGAGAGCAATTAGCTGAACATGCGCATCATGTGACAATGTCATCTGTATACCCACTTGCGCACCTAAGAGTTGTTTTTCCAACAAATATGATACATGACACTAGTATTTCTCTTTCAGTTGACACAGTTTTGTATGAATCTGACACACACAACAGTGTGCCCAAGAGGAAACAAACACACCTGTGTTCCCATCTTCTCTGGTTGAACAAGGGGAGCCAGAGAGACGCCTTCCTGAGCAGGTTTTTCTGGACTTGGGTTAAGGGCTGAAGTTTTCTTTTCAGCAGCTAGTGAATCATGCAGAAGAAGTAATATCAGCAACTTGCCGTGAATCGAGGTATTTTTAATCGGGTAATGAATTAAGTTTACAAAACACTGCAATCTTCTGCAACCATTTTCCTTCCATTCTTAACAAGATTTTTCACGACATTGCTTCCCCTCCAGAAAACAACAGGAGGACCCCTTGAAGATCTCAAGCTTCAGTGTGATCTGGTGTTAATGCAGCAATCCAAACGCTATCTTCTCTCACAAGTGGGAACTCCAAATAAATTTTCCCAAAGAAATACTCAACTCTCTATGCTGCACTGGCAAACACAGAGGCGGAGACAGTGCTTTTCACCAAGGAGTCCCGTTCCTGGGAGGTCAGGCAGGTCCACACAGAAAGGCTGCGTTCCCTGTGAGCCATCAGTGGGATGTGACCAGCTGAAAGACCTGACCAGCTGAAACACTGGCTGGAGAGCCCAAGGAAACTGGGCTGAAATTCTGACCCTGCGCTTACTAACGATGGCACGCAAAGCCTCAGCTCCCCTATCTGAAAACAGAGATGAGATGGTCTCATCTCGCTGGAGGATGCAGTGTGGGTTAAATAAGACAGAGGGTCTTGTAAATATATACCTGTCACTTCGATATGTACCTGTCACTCACGAGGTTCTCTTTAAGTAACGTGAGGGACATTTCTATTATGTCATTATTATTATTATCAGTGACTTTGGTAATCACCAAGTTTGAAGAATTTCAAAGGAGAACGCAGTCCCAGAAAGGGGCTCACAGAAGGAAAACAGCAGTGATACTGTTGCTCTGGGGAAAATTGTAACAATCCATAAGACATTTGGAAACAAAACCGAACAAACAACAAAAGCTGTGCTCTCTCCTCTCCAAACTCCTGTTTCCCCATCCCAGAATAAGAGACAAGTTCTGGCACAGGAAAGGGCTATGAATTCACCCTAAGAAGTATTGTTGTATCTGCCTTAACCAGAATCACAGGAATTTTGTTGTCTATAATTTTTTCCCTACTTCATTTAAAATTATTTTATTCTAAAAATAATTTTATACTGATAGTTGCAACAAATTTACCATATGAATAAAATAACATTTTCATTATAATCCGATATTTAAACTATTTTGAATAATCCCTCCAAATTGTTTGCTTACATCTTGGTACTGGAGCCCCACTTGCGTTACAATTCTAAAAGTTCACTGAAATTCCTGTCAGAGACCTCCTTCACCCCCCAGGCAGAATAATCTCCCCCTCCTTTGAAAACCCACAGCTCTTTATTCGCTAGACTCACAACACCACGCATGTCTCCTAGACATCTCTTTGCGTACATAAATCTTACTTTTGTTACACTCTGCCCATTGTAGTCATTTCAATGTTTATTAAAAACACGTATCTGAATGTGTTTAGTAATCCATAAAGTAACATGAAATATAAATTACTATTATAAAGGTATCATGTTTTAGACTAAAACCATTGCTGAGACTCCATTTACTGTATCACACCAAAGTTTACTAAATGATACTGTAACTTAAAAGCTTTACCACAGCCTCTTATGCAAACAATCATTAATTGGTCACCAATAAATATAAGATAACATTGTACACACTACGCCCTAATAAATGAAGAGGGACAGATGTTAAAAAAAATACCAACCCAGCTCTAGAGACACTGGCGGTCGGCCAGCCACAGTGTCTGCCCAAGGAAGACTTAAAAATTAATTAAAATTCTAGTTAACAAAAGAAGTTAAATGCCCAAGAAAATGCTAGTATGTGCTTTACCGCAATTCACAATTAACATTAAGAGAACCCATAAAAAGTAATTAACTACTAAATTATTAATTTTGACATTGAGGTGATTCAGTATTTCAATGGAAATGAAGAGTATGGATCTAACTGGACACACAAGAGGTTCTCAGGGGCTGTGTCTGTTGCGTAATTGGTCAGGGGGAGGTAACACTAGCCATCAGCACACAGAAAGCTACCTGACCACCATATTCTACGAAGTTTGCCTTCCCTAGTGATGGTGCACACAGAAAGGACTTTTATGATCTCCTGGAAACACAGATACGCACACTTTTATCTTTTGGTCCTAACTGGTTTTGAATGTTGCTAATATTCTCATTCACCAAAAGAGGAAAATAAATGCCTAACAGCAAGGCTTAGGTACGAATGTAAACACAATTAAACATAACTAAAGAACAAAATGATAGGATGTTACAGGCCACTTTGGGGCCCAATGACTGAAGAGTTGGAGAGAGTTCACGTACAAAAATGAAAACGATTCACTAATTTTTCTTAAAACGGTGTTCGAGCCAGGAAACTTTCAAAAATTAATATTAATTTGCCTAATTAGTTTCAAATTGCCAAATTAATAATGTATATTCAGAACAAGCTGATTCATCTACACCATCTCAGTTCTACTTCTGCTTCAAGACAAGTAACCATGAGGCTGAGAAATTACAGTAATTTCTGGACTCTCTGAATGCCAAAAAAAGGAGAAGTAACAGGCATTAGTTATCGACGTCCCTGTTCTAACACAGAAGACTTAGGGACATATATGCAGCATTCAGAATTCATAGCTGAGGCCCAGTTTTGTGGAAGTGGTCAAATCGTTTTATAAATTCCTGATCCACCTTCTACTAGTATAATCAGTCTAAGAATTAACAAAACTAGTAAAATCAAAGAATACCAAAATGATTTAACTGTATTATATGTGAAGTTTTACAGAAATATAAAATGAATCCCCCTTCTAACTTCTCCACTGCAGCAGAGATAAAATATACTTGTCACCGCATATACTATACTTCTATTGTAACTTACTGTATTTTATAAAAAGAATGACTCCAGGCATCTCAGACTCTCTGTAATAAGAAGTGGTTTCTAATGGTCAAAAAATACACTGAGAAATGAAAATACGTCATTCTGACCATAAAAACATCTTTCACCACAGGGAGCTTCAAAAGGTGAAGTCCATCCCATGTACTAAAGACACCTGCCATCAGGACGGTCAGCCACCAGTTCTGAACTCAGCCCCAGCGGCGCATGGACCTTCCAGAACCCGACAATACCTTAGTTATAATCATGTCAAAATAGGCAAAATATCAAGACAGCAGGCCAAATTAGCACTTGCCGAGCACTAACCTATTTGGGATCAAACTGATGTAACTTTTAATTCTCATGGTAAAAATGAGATAAAATTCGATTACCACTACCATTTCCTAAGCATGTCTTCTATTTCTACCTAACAAAAAAACTTTTTAGAAGACAGAAATTACATATAAAACATCATGTTTGGGATTTTTTTACTTTATTTTATATTTTTAAAACAAGCCAATTAGATATGAGTGCACTTATCTGTCTGATGGGTATTGCACAAGGAAGGCTGTGTATGCAAAGTGTGAACTCAAAAGGAAAGAAATTCTTCAGCAGACTGAGTCTCCCAAATACGGTGTGGGTGCCTAACAGCTGAGAGGAAATGCAGCTCAGACCGTCTGCTGGAAATCCAGTACGACCCAGGCACGGAAAAATGCCTGGCTGACAGTGTCACTGGATGTGCAAATCTGTGCAGGAACGCAGCCATATTTTTGGCAATTCCCTTATGGTCTTAGATGATGATTACTGACAGTGGCCTTCTTTTCAGTTGTAATGTCACATTTAAAGACCATTATTTAAGTTGAAGGACCTGCCTGGTCGTTAAAACAAATAGGCTTAAAGCTTGGATTTACAAAGCATGGTATTTAAAATAAAAAAAAAAAATTGTACAAAAATATTGTATGTTCCACAGAAACTTCCATATGCAGCCAAAACAAACAAACAAACAAACAAAAACAACAAATACAGGACTTTAGAAAAAAAAAGCAGGCTATTTTGCACTTCATTCTACGTTTCCCTTTAAATATTTATTTATTTAATTAATTTATTTATAAAAGTTGTGTCTTGGGATCATTATATTCTGAGAAGAGAGTGTTTTTAAAGGAGAATTCATCTTTTAAGCCTATGCTCTGAAAACACTACATTACCGTTTACTTCACAGTCAGTATTTGGCTCTTCGAAACAAACTAGGCACCTCCTTTCCAAACCATTTCAGAGACACATGTGATCTGGTCACTCTACCAAACCATCCTGTGTTCTCAGTGCTGTGGAATGTTGTTACAAAATGAAGCGTGGCATTTTTCCTTTAAGAGCTTGTAATTTACTAGGGTATAGGTGAGTCAACTGTACACATTCAAAGGTACCAATATTCTATTATATAATCAGCTCTAATTGTTTTGGTGATGTAAAATAAAGTGAATATTTTGAAGGAAAAGTGCTGTCATATTTTACAGGTGAGCAGTAACAGATAAAATTGTTGCAGCACTTTGCAATTTAAGAAGTGATCCCCATTACACTTCACTGAATCCTCAGAGCACCCGTGACACCTGATGGTTATTCCCACCCCATCTTATTGGTGAAGAACTCGCGATCAAGAAAAGGTAAGCAACTGAGCCAACTGTACACCCTGAGCAGCAGAGCCAAGACTCAGAGTGGGTTCCCTTAGCTAATAGAGGCTGCCGCTGCATTTATAATCTTCACATTCTTTCATGGAGGCCATCTGGCTACTCCTTACAACCACCCAATGAGCTCGCAGCAGCTAACATCCAGTGAGTGGCAGTAGCTGTTCCACACCGTGGGAACTCATTCACTCCTCACAACCCCGATGAAAGGGAGAGTTCCAGTATGGCCCCATGCTACAGATGACAAAAGTGACGCTCACATCAGCTGCCCGGGCTCACACAGCTACCGGGTAAGGGAACGAAGAGGAACGAAGTTCACACGCAGGGCATCTGCTCCTTCACCCCTCACTCCAGCGTGTTAACAGAACAGGCGCAGAAACTGGACCAAAGTCAGAGGAGAGAACCTCGCAGAGGGAAGACAGGAAGCCCGCCTTCTGGCTCTCCACCCTCTGAACTGCTAAGTGCATCTGGGACAACTGGAAGCATTACATGCAGAAAGGGCTGGGTGGCTTTGAATGCAGACTGGTCCTTAAGCAGAGCATGAGCAGGTGAGGGACATGGAGGGCAGGTGACAGGAGGAGTACAATGTCCTTGGGCCTTCTCACGGCCTCTATAAGCAGGAGCAGGGGGCGAAGGATGGCTGTGATGAGGTCATCAGTAAACATGCTCTACAACAGGACTCACTCGTTTGCAGGAAAAACTTAAAGCCACAGAAAGACAGGTGTTGTAATGCTTCCCAAAGGAGTGACACTCCCCCAAAAGAAGAAATCATACAAGCACCGAGAGCACTGAACTCCGCATTTCCCTTTTTTTCACTAAAATGTCATTTGCAGATCAGCAAGTCCTCTTCCCTGCGGAGTCAGAGAAGGGGGAAGGGCCATAACTGAGCCTACACACCTGTCATCTGGGGTGCTGGCCGCCTTACACACAGACCTTCCTCAGAACCCCTGAAAGTCGGGGGCAGGGGGAGGACATCAGAACAAAAATGCCAGTGGAGCCAGTACACTGAAAGGCCAGTCTAAACCTGACATCCATGGTAAAAGTAGAATTCACAACCAATGGAGAAAGAAGTCATGGCAGAGACCGAGCACAGTGACGCCAGGACACCAGGCAGCAGCGCTCTTCAGGAGGCAGATTAAGTGAGGAAAACAAACCCAACGGAATTGCTCTTCTCAGTACTTAAAATAAACTGTGTCACTGACACGGGCTTACAGTCTGGCAGTCTGTTCATTTTAACTTCACTTTTCTTTCATTAAACCATAAATTCCCACGGAAACACCTCCGACATGTGCGCACAATAACTCGAATGCCTAACATTGCAGTGAAAGCACCTCTGCGAGTCCAAAGTGACAGGAATGCAGGGAGGGCCGCCACGTCCCCGCTTGTGTCAACAGCTATTTTATGAGTATGAACTGTCTCTGTGGCCAGTAAGCTTGTACAAAATCCATTCCGAGTCTGTGAGAAGCCTAGTGTGGAAGACGAAGGAAAGGTCTGAAGTGCACGCAGAACATGAAAAGCAAGCTGGACTTCCTAGAATGTAGCAGTCAAATGCTTCCTCCCAAAGCCATTAGCGTCAAACAGACCTCGATGGATTAAGTTCAAGTGTAACCACAATTGAAATATATGATTCAGCTGAGCTCTGACCTATTTCTCTTCTCAAAAGCAAAAGGGAATAATGACAGTCGTGAGACTTACATTTTTCAATTACAGCGTTTTTCTGGATGTTATTTTCCAGTACAGCTAAAGGCCAAATTCACTTAGTGACGTTTATTTGCTTTAAAATAGAGTTATTTCTGTTACTGCTCATAGGATAAAATTTTTATAACAATTAAATTATATTCATTTATTTTCAAACTGTACAGACCAAGAGGCATTCAGGAAGGAAATAATGTCAATATGTAATAATACCTAAGTCTATAATTCAGTTACAACTACATGATACACGAGAACCAACAGTCAGCATGAAAAATACGAAATTAATCGCGCGTGTGGTTGCCAACACCTACCCCTGGCAGAGAGCTTCTTGGTGTTGATGATTTTTGCAGCATACTCTTGTCCAGTAGGGATTTTCACACATCTTCTCACCACTGAGAAAGCGCCCCTGGAAACCACAAATCAACAGGTCATCAATATAATCAGCTCTGAGAGTCATTGAAAATGACACCAATCTGGGCATTTGTACTGAATTCAGTGAATTTTCAAATGAGTGCACTACAGTAACGTCCAGGAAATGAGCAATTCCTCATGGAAACCTAGACCTTCTTTAATGCTGAGGAATAAAAGTAAATTTAAAAATTTTATTTACCCAGAAATACACATCAATCAACAAAAACAAAAGAAATGCCAGTTATGAGGCTTTTCTTTGCCCACGAAACCTGAAAACCATTGACAATTCACATTCACCCAGCACCAAATGCTGAGAAAAAACCCTGCAAAGAGCAGAGCTGAGGAAGAGCAGCAAAAATCTGCTGCCTATTTATTTTGGTAGGAAAAAAAAAAATTAATGTGGCTCCAAGTAAATAAACATGGCGACTGTTTTCATTAAAATATAAATCTTAGGAACATTTGTGTGGTTTAACGAATTCTGGTGTGCTGATTTCTGTGTGTCCTTTTTTGGGCTGGGGGAGGGGAGAGATTTAAATAAAGCTGCACTTCCGACATATTCTCCATGTTCGAACAGCAAACAATACATAAACCTGTGAGGATACAATGTTCATTCCATTGAAAAGATACTTCCATTTCCTTGCGTTGAGCTGCGGGAAACCACACCGCACACCTAAGCGCACCCTTCCATCGCCGACAGCGGAAACCGCGGCGGAGGACTGGGTTCGGGTCGGACGCCGCCTAAGTCGCAGAGCAGCATCGCGGTCCCCAGCGGGGCCCGGGCCCGGCACGTCCCCCGCGGTCGAGGCGCGCTCGGCGCCAGGCCACCCGGGCGCCCCCCGCGCGGAAGTCCTCCCGGGCCGGCGGGGATGCGCGCGAGCCCCGCGAGGGGATAACACGGAGCCAGCGGGCGAGCGTGACAGTGGGGCGCGGCACGGTCGGGCGTGGAACTCCGGGCTCATCACGCACCGCGGGGACAGCGCGTCCCCGCTCCGCGCGTGGTCGACCCGCGGCTCCGGAGGCATCTCGGCTTACACAGAACGGTCTGCGCTGCGTCCACGCGCGTCGCCGGCTGCCAGCCGCGGCTGCGGGCCGCCTGGGCTCGGCGCGCGCGGGCGAGGGCAGGGTCCCCGAGGCGCCCGCGCCCCTGCCCGGCCCTTCCTCCGCCCCCGCCGCCCGGCGCCGCGCTTACTTTCCGAGCTCCTCGAAGAGCTGGTACTCGTCCGTGAACCGGGTGCAGGTGGTGGTGGACGCCATCCTCGGGCCGGCTGCCCGGCTGGCGCTGTCCCCGGCCGGGCTGTCCCCGGGCCCGACAGTGGCCGGCCGCGGGGGGCGCGCGGGGCGGGGGCGACCAGAGAGGGCGGCGCGGGCTCCTGCTCCTCCGCGCCGAGGTCCCGCCGCTCCTCCCGACGCCGCGCCGCCCTCTTCCAGCCCCGGCCCCCAGATGCAGGGGAGCGCGCTCGGTAACAGCGGCCTGCAAATGGAAAACCGCCGGCGCGGGGCGAGCCGCGAGCAGCCAGCAGCTGCGATGATCTCCCGGCCTGCGGGCGGGGCGGAGGCGGGAGGGAGCCGGGAGGAGGCTGGGCCCGGGGCGGGCCCGGGGCGGGGCTCCAGCCGAGGGCGGGGCAGAGCCGGGGCGTGGCCAAGGGCCGGGGGCGGGGCGGGAGGCGGGGGGCGGGGCCGGGGATCCCGCCCCGAGGGCCAGGGTCTGGATACGGGGCGGAGCCGCGGGCCGGGATCGGAAATAGAGGCTCAGGGCGCAGCCAAAGGCCCGGGTGGCAGCGCGGGCCCGGGGGGCGGGGCTGGGGCTTTTGGCCCGAGGGGCCTGGGGGTGGGGCGGGACCGAAAGCTGGGTGGGAGGTGGAGACTGGGGGGCGTGGCCAGGGCAGGGGCGGGGGCCTAGGGCCGAGAGAGAGAGGTTTAGGGTGGGGCGTAGGGCTTGGGGCGGGGAGACAGGCGGGGCCAGGCTGAGGCCCCGAGGGCCGGGTTTGGGGGCGGGGCCTAGGACCGGGGCGGGGCTCCTGCCCGACGGCCTGGAGGCGGGGCGTGGCCCAAGGCCGGGGGAGGTGGAGATTCGGGTCCCAGGGGCGGGGACTATGGCTGGAGGCGGGTCAGGGGAGGGGCCCAGGGTCGGGGCGACGGCGGGGCGGAGGCTGCAGGCCCCAGGCCCGCCGCCTCCTGCGGGCGCCCTCTCTCGTGGATCTCCTCGCGGGCCCCGCACTCCATCAGCGAGCCCAGTCTCGTGCCCTCGTGCGCCTCACGCGCGCCAGTGTAGGAAGAGGGCGAGTGGTTGCAGGTGATCGAGGCCCTGGCTTCCCTCGGGCGGTGCATCACCGCGAGGTGCTGCCAGGGTCGCGCAAAGGCGAGGGGCGCCGTGCGTGGGGTCGCGGGTTGTTTGCAGAGGGGGTCCCGGCCCCCGTGCCCAGGGCCCCCCGGCCCCTCAGCGAGGGCGACCCCTCCCGGGCGGCGCTCCCCGTCCGACAGGACGGCCCCTCGTCTCCTGTCCCCGCCGTCTCCCAGGGCGCGAGGCTCAGACTCGGGCCACCCCCGAAGGCCTCGGCTTCGGCCATCACGTTAACGAAACGAAAGCAAAAACGCCGCCACCAGCCACACCTCCGCTCCTAAGGGACTCGCTGTCACCTGAACAAGTTCGGAGAGGATGGCGGTTCTCGCGAGATTGTGCTGCGCGGTTGGGGGGCGGAGCGTCAGGAAGGCGGGGTGTCGGTCACGCGAGCTTGTGGGCTGATGTCAGCCACCTCACGTGAGCACGCCTCGCCTGACCCCTTTGCAAAGGGAAAAAAGCAGAGGAGAGGTCATGTGCTTTGCTCGCGTGCTCGAGGCTCTGCCAGGTGGTACACGTGAGTGTCCTGCGTGACGCTGTGGGAAAACCACCCGGCAGTTCAGGACCGTCCTGCTGATTAGCGGACGTTGTTTCCAGTAAAAACGAGAAAAGAATCGTGCGTTACGTTTACACAGTAGGTAAATTGCTCGGGGCTTCCCTTCAGTCCTATGCCTTTAATAAACTACAAAATTGTAAGTTTAGAGACGGACCAAAACCAAAAGAATTATGAAAGGTCTTTGCCAAATTACTGCCTTTTGCTTTCCAGCATTGGACAGAAAAACCTTGGGGTTCCAGTGCTCATTTGTTCATCAGCCTTGCAATTCCATTGCTCGTTTGTTCATCGTTAGCATTACATCGTGAACGCGAAATTTCACAGCTAGAAGATAAAAGATAACTTGGAGATAAGGAGAATCTAAGACTTAAAGGAGTCGTGTTGCTTGTTCCCAGAGCCTGCTATTAAAAAGTAAATCAACCTTATCCACCTCACACCTATCCTAATTCCCTTATGTCCTGATCTGGGAATGCTGGACTGTCAGTAACAGCTTTTATCGAAGTTCTCAAAATGTTAACAATTTTTAACGCTTATTATAACAAAATTCAACTTTGTACATATTGATTCCGAGCCATAAAAAGGCAAATAACTACAACATGTAAAATATACTGATACAAAAGAGGTTGTTACCAAAAGCTACATAAAAAGAAACAAGGTGTCTAAATATCAATAACTGAGCTATAAAATTGGGGAAAAAAAACCCAACCCAATTTGGTCTAGGTTAAGGATTTTTAACATATATCTTAAATATTTAGCAATGTGGTTCCAAGTTATAATGCACTGGATTTATATTCTTCTCTGAATCTAAAAATGAAACAAAAAGTAAAATTAAAGCAATAAATAAAGGTAATATAAAATTTTACAACTCTGGGAAAGAAAATTGCTTTTTAAATATTCAAGTAATGAGGCCTACATAATTACAGTATTCATCTCATTTACTTAAATTACTGATGACTGTAAACGGTTATGATAATTGTGTGATACAATAACGGAAACAGTTTCAATACTTATTTATTTTTAGACAATAAATGTGTAGTGTTTTAAGCAAACACTGTCTGCTTAGTCTATATTTGCGCTGTTCCTAGATGTATGTCTGGGCTAATTAAAAGATTTCTGTTATTTAAACATATATTGACAGTTAATTCTGAAGTTCGGACCGCCTGAGTCCTTCCAAAGTCACACAGAAGTCGCACGTGGCTCATCAGCGTTGCCTCCTGCTGGTCTCCTGCTCTACTCTCGCCCCTCATCCTGGTCTCCGCACAACAACCAGCATGATCCCCTGGAAACCTCAGTCAGAGCAACTTGTGCCTTTGCTCACAACCTGCTCAAGACTTCCCATCTCAGTTAGACTAAAAACCAAATCCTGCAAATGGCTCACGAGGCCCTCCAGGGTCATCGTGTAGGTGCCGGGGGGGCAAGCATTTGCTCCATGCG
Organism: Rhinolophus hipposideros; assembly: GCF_964194185.1. Classification (NCBI taxonomy): domain Eukaryota; kingdom Metazoa; phylum Chordata; class Mammalia; order Chiroptera; family Rhinolophidae; genus Rhinolophus; species Rhinolophus hipposideros. The sequence continues at coordinate 976,000 of NC_138062.1, forward strand.
CTGTATCAGGCAGACAGCACCAACTGGACTCAGAATACACCCTAAAGTACATTTGCTTACTCAGTATTCTGTGCCAGTCCTGCGCACTTCCTCTGTCCTCGCAGCATGGCAGGTTCAGCTAATTCTTTACTATTTATTATAATGTATTATTCAGATACTACTTATTTCCCAGATCACCAAGGCCTTTGATATTCCTTAACTTATTTGCTTCCCAGAAGGTGGTTATAGGCATGCTCCTTCATTCCTTAAAAAAACAGAGAAAAGAGGTTTTAGAAGTCCACTTGCCCAACACAATAGTGTACGTGCCTAAACCATCATCACTTGTTCTCCTTCCTTCCCTCTTTCTTTACACGTAGGCCTCTGCCATGACTGTGGAGCGGGTAGCATGTAGATCGCGCCCACATGGTGACCCCCCACCCCTGGGGCTCTGGTGCTTATTCTTAGATGGCCTCATGCTTTGATGCCACAAGTCTCAATTCCTATTAACGGTACTATCTCCCCACTTCAATCCTTGGAGCAGTGTGGGATCTCTTCCTCATAATCACCACTTACAGCATTACCACAGGCTGTAGATTTCAGATTAAAATATGCGTATTAAAAGTTCCCATTGGGGTTTATTGCTTCCCACGTACATGCCACCATCACAGAGGGGGTCTACGACCTTGATGGGGACGGGGCTGTCAACACGACTACACAGAAGGTATAGTGAGCTGTGTGCTCGAGTCAGCATGCCTCTCGTGGAAAAGGGTGGAAAGGCAAAAATACAACTCCCTGTACTGCCAACTGGAAGGAAGGTAAATATGTCTATGAAAATGGCTCTGTGAAGACCCATGATGCCACAGTTCATTAACTGTGAAAAGCAGAGCTTTCCCCCATGATCATGAAAACAAAACAAAAGCTTTAGTTAGCTGTAAGCTATGGCCCAAGTAGGTCTTATTAACACATTAAGTGGTTCCATTCTGTTCTTGCTTATTCCTCTGTTTCTTCCATGTCATTAAGCTGTTTTTGTATAAAACCATCTGATTCCTTCTTTTTAACACCTCTATAATCCCATGTTTAAAAATTGTTCCAAAGAAAGAAAAGGTATTTTATATCAAACAGCACAGCTTCTAGTCCAGTCTGAGGAACTTGCTATGCACAGAAAGTGAGTGGAAATGAAATTCATTCTGGACACAGCTGAAGGCAGTCCCTTCTGATCACCAGCGGGTGTATTGGCCTCTGACACCAATCCAGGGGGAGAGGAGGGCACGGTGGTGTCCTCAGTGCCAGTTCATAGAGCATTGCCAGAATCTTGGAATCTGCCAGTGACCCCTAAGACGCTTCTCTAAAGCCAGTATCTCTGTAACGAATCACCATTGTTTTCAAGTGTCAGGAATGAGCTGGAGATTGACCAAAAAGAGGAATGATTTATTATAAAGATTCAAAACTACTTTACAAAGCACGATGATGAGAATAACCTGTCTCAAAGAGGTGTAGAATTTAGAAATGAAGACGTGCTAGCAGTGTCCTTACGCCGTGTCTCAGTTGCACGTCTTCCTATGCTCTGCTCTGTATTTTGCGGGAGTTAAAACGTCAAGGCAACAACAGAAGATGGCCCACGTTCCTCCCCACATGAGTGTGTCCAACCCAGCGAGTCAAAATGCAGCCGAGTCCTGCCAAACTGTGAACCTAGCTGAATCGTTCTAGAAACGGTGCCTTTTTCTCATTTCTAAGGCAGCATATGGGCTAGTAGAGACCCAACCAAGTGGCCACAGTTTTGCACATTTCAGGTCCAGTCACACGAGGAAAATGAATATGGCTCACACTTCTGGTTCAATGAGCTCTAGTTCAGAAGGTGAGGAAATGTTTGTTAAAAACCATGAACTGGCTAGACTTCAGTGGGTATAGTAACTACACCCAAGGTTTTGTATTTCAGACTGCCCATCATCTCTAACCCTTAGAGGTTTCCTCAGCGTTGGCGACTTACAGGATTTGTATCAGACTGGAAACTATGCCAAGAGCATAGTGGAAAACAAGTTCATCTCGAGGGAGTGCTGGTTTTTTCTCCACACGCACACAGTTCTTTGTGGGTTGGCTTTGTGTTTCTAGGGGACTAGATATCTACTTATTTTTTCAATTAAAATATAAGGTATGATTGTAGAAATACAGGACACCAAGTTCAATTTGAATTTCAGGTAAATTATAAATAATTATTTACTGTAAGTATGTCCCCACATGATACTTGGGACATAGATATCCTGAAACATCATTGCGTGGACATACAGTAAATAATTATTCATTGTTTATCGAAAACCAAATTGAGCTAAGCTTCCTTTATTTTACCTGGCAAACTTGCTTCCTTTTCATTATAAGTTGAACCCTATAGAACCACTTTTAGACATTTCTAGATGTAAGTTTGGCAGAGGGGTGGAGTCAGGGAAATGCAAACACATGCACAGCCTTCCACGGAAAGGACATCAAGGCTGGACTTGGGGACGTCCCAGGGGACAATGCAATCTCCTGGTGTCTGAGTGAAAGGTCTATGTTTTCTGTGGGGGAAGAAGGTGAGTGAAGAACTATTATTTTCATAGTGTTATACGTGTCTTCAACCACACAATGCAGTGAAGGTGCTTTATAAGGAAAATATAACTAACTGAATAGCATATGGTTTCCTCAGAAAGCTAATTCACTTCTGCAGAGCTGAAAGAAGTTAAAAAGTTAAGATTATTTAGGTACACACAAAATGCATGTGGGTTTAGCTTTAATCAGGCTGTTCTAGTAAGAGCATGGTTTTCGTGAGGAATTCAAGAACTTTCTTCATTTTCCTTCTCTGCTCAGGAGCAGCAGCAAGTTCCCTTTAGGCAGGTGACACGCTCCTTTTCTGTCCCATGTAGTAGGCTCCCCAAGGAGATACTGTAATCTTGTTTCCTTTTCCTACTTCTTGTAAGGCAGGTAGTAGGATCTACATTTTTTTAAAAAGCTACTAGAAACTGACACTTAGAAATCTGTATTAACTCCTCTAAGCCATGCATGTAAATAACAAGTGTTCATGTCTGGTCCTGAAGCCTATATGACGGACGATGACAAAAGATAATTTACTAAAATACTTGCCCCACCCCTAAGGCAGGAAATAGTGATAGTTTATCTTGGTTTCTTGATTCTTTTTTATCGTGGAAGATGAATAGATGACTGTAAGAATTAGTGAACATTAGTATTCAACAGCTTTCAGAAGTAATGACTTACTCAGCTTCAAGTGTGGCGCTGTTTAGAGGACATGGACCATGGCCAGGCACCTGGTGTGGAGATACTTCTGTACGGCAGAGCGTTCGTGTCTTTGAAGTGCACTGTCCGCCTTCGAGAATGAGCAGCCTGGTGCTGGCCCCAGAGAGCTCAGCAGGTCCCATCTGAGATAAATACCTGGCCGTCCTGCCGGCCATCTCATTAGGGGCTTCTGGAAAATTTGGGAAAAGGAAGTGGACACACTGACGCTATGGATCTGTCGTGACTAACAAATGTTATAATTAAAATTCATTTCAACGTTTGCTGGAATCTTTACTTTTAAACAATTGTGCCAGTGGGGTGGTTATTTTACAATTATTAGTTGATAAATTTTCCACAGAATTGTAATGAATTTGGAATATAACTGAAGTATTGGAATTAACAATAGGAAGATGCCCTTAGAATCCTGACTGGGAGAAGCAGCCAATAGAAGCCTGGACAAGATCCCCCGGAGAGAAGGAGAGAGGATGGCAGAGGAGCCAAGAGACACAGATCTCATGTGTATCCCCGTTACAGGGCTCTCCACTCATCCCAAGCGTTCTGTCCTCAGGATCAGTCGCCTCCCAGATACCCTGCCTCTAATATCGTCACAGCGGACATGAGGACTTTAACGTATAAGCTTGGGGAGACACACACAGTCCGTTCTCAGCGGTGGGTGTACTGTTGTGCCTGTATAGACAAGGAAGCTGGGACCCATCTAGAAGGTGGTACCGTCGAGAGGCTGTCAAACCAGGATTGGCCCGTTTATCTGACCCTACCTCCTTCCAGTTTTGACTGCCTCCTGCTCTGCCTATGTTCTCATCCTAAGACATGAGTTTACTTATTGCTAATGACCATTTAATACTGCAGGGATGCAAGCAGACAAAAGGAAGCTTTTAATCTTACTGTGATATTTACTACTTATTAATGTGACTCAGAAAAAAACACCCGCAAAATATCTTTCTGGAGAGTAAAATGATACCAATACAATGGCTTAAAATGGCTGTGAAAAAGGAAAAAAACAGCTTTGTAATTCAGAGTTGATCAAAACTCACTTAGTGTACAGGACCAACTATACAAACTACACTGAGTCAGCTCAGCTAGGAACCTGCAAATAAATCCCCAGTGTCAGTCAGAAGAGTGGAGCTGTCCTGTCCAAAGTGCTGTGAAGCCCAGGATTCTGCCACAGGTAATAAAACAGGAAGCTCTACTTTGCATCTGAATTAAGTTACGGCCACTTCTGAGAGCTGGAGCAGCCCCACAGCCTCCATGCTCTGACCGCAGTAGCGCCCGGCCTCCCTTCATGGAATGGTGTTGGGTGTCCAGGGCCCGTGCTGGGCCTGCCTAAGCCAGTCTCCCAGATCCAAGTCCTGGTTCTAAATTGCACAGAAACCACAGAAGCTTAGGTGTGCGAGGCCAAAGCAGGCATCATTCCTGACAGAGGGACATCTGAGCACCCCTGCAGATCTGGCAGCAGCAGACGGTTCTGCTTCTTTATCCTAATCTGGGCATTCATGGGGGCACTGTGTTGTCTGCACAAATGCAGTGGAAACATTCACTGAGTGCCGTGTCTGTGGCCGTGACTCCCCTGTACCCGAGGGGCAGGGACGTAACAGCAGCAGCAGCAGCAGGAAGAGTATTTTGGAGCAAAGCGTGGCTGTAAGTGTCGGCATCCACTAGGAGGCCCTGAAGGGACAAAGCACTCAGTGAACTTGACCCAAGTGGCAGCTAAGTTGATGCGTCAGGCCGGGAATGGACACCAGGACACTTCCTGAGGATCCGGAGCAGCAGCCAGTTCCTACAGAATCAAAGGCCTTGGGAAGGGGCCAGTCTGGCAATTGGAACGAATTCTATGGCCACAACTTCTGAAAGATGGTGCTTTAGTGTCAGGCCAACCTGCCTAAACTGCAGGATGCTGAAGGGGCCTTAGCACTCACCAGCTGTAACGATTTTAACACCTGACAACCCCTGTCCAGACTCAGCACGACCAATCAGACTCTCCCTGACGTGACTGTTGCATGCGACTCCTCAGCATTCCTTCCGCTGAGTGTTTAGAAACTTGAACAGGAAACGGGAATGATAAGCGCAACTAGCTGCTCTCAGGTGTTCCTAAGCTCACCCACTTGAATCTCTGCAAACCTACCTGCACCTTTCACTTTTACCTGTTGACTCGATTCACAGACCTCTCAATCTTTTCCTCAAACCCGATCATGCTAAGACTGCAATGCTGAGTATGGAGGGTAAGTTAGGAGAGATCAGGGTTTGGGTGGCTTTGTAGGAGTGACTGCGGATACAGCAAATCAGAAGGCGGTGCCCTGTGCAGACGGCTCAGCTAGGAAACGGGCAACCAAACAATTCAGTGTAGAAGTGCCAGGCTGTAGGGAGCGGGGTGCCATGCTGAGAGACTGGGAGGGATGGAAGATGAGATGGGTCAGGTCCATAAGCTTCGAGTGTGTGTGGCGGGAGGCTGGCATGTCAAGCACAGGGTCTGCAAAGCTGTAGGTCATTGTTATCAGTGGTAGCAATTATACTAGCAATTAGCTTTATACTGAAACAACCAAGGCAGAGACTCTTGCCGAGCCCTCAAGCAGGGCCAGAAATGTCATTAAGATGGTGGGTTTGAACAAATGGGTGGTTGGGGGCCAAGGGACCTGCATGGAGTTGGAAGATGCGCAGTAGGGCCCGACGGCTTTCCTACTGCAGGACTCAGAGGTTGGCATCCCCGCGCCACCACCTATGCCCGCACAATCAGACGACAGCCTCTAGTCTCTCTCATAACATTTAACACACAGGGTTGCCAGGACAACAAACGGGAGACCATCCATGCTGACACCACCTGATTCTGAGAAGCTCACTCCCACACACCTCATACTTCAGCAGTCTGCACCGAGACAGTCTCAGACATCTCACTAGACTCTATTCCCAGGCGACAGCAAGAGTGTTGCCTCTGTATCAGCAACATCTGCCTTGTACATAGTAGGTGATCACAAATGTGCTCCACAAACATGCATGTCTCAAAAGCATGCCCCTCTTGAAGGATGCCAGGACATCTACAATTCAAGGCATTCAAAAAGGTGTCAGGGCATTAAGAGGAATGTACAAACATTATTTATGTTTTCTAGTATAGGTGCCAACGAGATTTACTTTTATCAAAAGAGGCTGATGGACTCCTGTGGTGGTGGGAATCAGAAATGTGATGTGAGGTCAGTTAAGCCACTCAGTGGGCCTCGCCCAGCCACAGCAGTTGTAAGTGGTCCACGCCCCCTCTCCCAGCGTCTCAGCTGCCGATGTGGGACTCACTGAAAAGCTGAAAAGCACCGATTCCGGCTCATAGAGCATGTCAGGAATTCACTCGGGACCCTGAGGACCTCAGGATGGCCCTGCTGGGACTGGAGGTAGTCCTGGGTCAAGGTACTATGACAGTGCTGGGCGCGTTGGTAGCACAATGGTGTCCCCCACAGGTTGATCAAGGCACAACCTGCTTTTGGACATCCTCCCACAATCTTTTTCAATCATCCCTAGAGATTCTGTGAGCAATCAACAACTTTTTAAAATATTCAATTCTACTTACAACAGAAGGAAAACAACAGACTTCAAATGCTTTCTCACCCAAGTCACTCAGAATGCATCTTTTCTTTTCTTTACAGTTCACCATGACGAATTCGTAGCACAGGAAAAGACGCCGGGTGAGGGGCCACCTCACAGACAGGGAAATTTTAGGTGATACTTAGAATTTTGGAGTTCAACTTGTTTCTCGCGTTATTAACCAGGACAGCAAACGGCTCCAGCAAGGAGAGAAAGTATGTATTAGATAAAACCTGAAGGTCGGATACTGCATGCTGTCAGGACTTCTGAGCTGCTGGAGCGATGCTGCTCAGGATGGCAGTAAACTCCACATCCGGCCACGCCCCGACACGCCCTCCTCCACGTCCGGCCATGCCCCAACACACCCACCTCCATGTCCGGCCACGCCCTGACACGCCCTCCTCCATGTCCGGCCATGCCCCAACACACCCACCTCCATGTCCGGCCACGCCCTGACACGCCCTCCTCCATGTCCGGCCACGCCCCGACACGCCCTCCTCCATGTCCGGCCACGCCCCGACACGCCCTCCTCCACGTCCAGCCACGCCCCGACACGCCCTCCTCCAGGTATTCCAGCCCCACCATCTTCCGCATGGTCAGAATTCCACTCTTCCCAGGGCAATCAGCACACGTACATAGTGTAACACTTCTCACCTAAAAACCTGCTGTTTTTACGTCTTCTGTCCCCAGCACACCCCACGTGTCGCAGCACTCGGGGAAGAATCGTCTGCACTCCTCTCCACTTGCTCTCTTTCTACTCCTTGAACCCACTTCCAAGGCTCTCTTCCCACTCTTGTCAAGGCCACTTGTGACCCTCTTGTTGCTCAACCTAAGTCAAGTTTTAGTCCTGAAATTGATTGCCCTCTCATCAGAAGCACTTTCTTCACTTGGGCTTGGAACGACACTGTCCCATCTCACTCGTCTTTCTTTCCCCATCTCCTGGGGGCTCCTCTTCATCTTCTCAATCTCTAAATTTTGGAGTCTCCCAAAGCTCAGTCCTTGGAAATTTAAATTATACTCACTCCATAAGTAACCTAACCCAGTTTTACAACTTTACCTGATATCTACACAGGAGAGATTCCAAAATCCATAACCACATCACCGTGTGATGACAAAACCTCGTCTTTGCAGTTGCTCAGGGTAACACTTTAAAATCTTCCTAAATTCTTTTCTGTACTGCATTCAATCCATCACCAAATTTTGTTGGTAATTCTTAAAGCATATCCCGAGTTGGTCCACTTCTCAGTATCTCCATCAACTGGTTCAAGACATCATTGCCTCTTGCCTCAGTTACTGTTTGCATTGCTAACTGTCCTCCCTAATTCTGCTCTAGACACCTCGGGTCTACTTTCCATCCCGCATTCGCTGTGAGTTTTACAAAACATGCCAGGTTGTTATTTCCTTCTGCTCTCGGTGAAGCCCAAAGCCTGTATCTGACCTTACAGCCCGCATGACCTGCTGCGTGCTCCCTGAGTCCAACCACTCCCACTGTCCATTTTGCTCTCTGTTCTCCAGCCATACTGGCCCCCGTGCTACATCCTGCCTTTGCACCTGTCTTCCTCTCTTCCCAAGATACACGTAGCCAAAGCATGATTTGCTTCCCTCATCTCCATCTGTCTCTGTTTAAACGTCATCTCATTGGGAAGCATGACATCCTTCCCAGACCCTTCCTGTCCACGAAGCTCTCTAGGGTGAGCTGTGGTCCCTCTGGCTTACTGGCTCAAGGTCAGGCCTCAGGAGCTGAGCTAGTACTTGCCTTCAACCTACCTTTCATGACTCCAGTTAACCTCTCCACCTGGTGCCAGCCCAGCCTGAGTTTGAACACAATTAAAACCGGCTGCCCCCTGGAGCACATCTTCAGTGATCTGGCCTGTTTTGCCACACTGCTGTGGTTGTTACTGTCCTTTGAACTCTGAGAATGAAAGGGACACATGTAGTGGTTGTGGGACAGACAATGGTGACAGGCTAGTGAGAGAGCCAGCTGTGCCCTCTGACTAGCCTGGGCTTCATCATGGGCCTTGGGTAGATTCTAACCTTCCCTAGAATTTCCTCTGCAAACACTGTGCCCAAGAATAAATTCCTCAATATAATTCAAATAATATATATTGTTTGTAAACATGAATGAGAGTCTATAGCATCAGAAAGTAGGCACAAGTACAAAATTACTTTATTATTCAGAAAGAGAAGAGTTTAATCAGTTTTGAATAGACACTAAATTAACGCATGACAATTCACATTAATGTTCCCAGATTATATAAATTTAGAAAAAACAGATAGGTGTATTAAAAAATTGGAAAGTCAGTTGGTGTTCATAGTAATTTTAACTTTAAAGATAATGAGTGAAATGGAAAGTCAGAATAATAATTGGTTTTAAAAAGCGCCAATCAGAAAGAGAAGGTTTAAGACAACTAGATGAAATACATTCAGGCATTTTTATGGCTGAAACACCTTTACCACGGTTGTCTGAACAGCCATTTAATGGTCTTCCCTGTTGCCACTGTTTCTTCTGCCTCCTCCCTGACCATCAGCAGTGATCTGTCTGAAAAACGCCCCTTCCTAGTTGGAAAGCATCTGCTGCTCCCCAACTCCCCTGAGAATCCAGCCTGAATGAACTGCGTGGCAGCAGACGCTTACTTTTTAAGATGCACCCGACCACCTGTCCTCTTCTGTCCTTTTGGCTGGAAAACGGGTACCCTTAGGGTCCAAGCAGCCTCCCTTTCAGGGAGCCACTTATCTTCCCACCCAGCAGTACCCGGCCTGTCTTGCCAGCTGAGGGCATTCTGTGGGTTCCTTAAGGCCCGGTCGACAGTCATCCCCGAGGAAAGCAGTTCCCTCACTGCCAAGGTGAACAGCGGCAAAGGTATTAAAACACGTATAAGACTAGTACATGCAACATGAAGGACACGTGGCATGCAAACAGGGTCTCAATCCAAAAGCTCGTCGTTTTGTAAATATAAAGAATTAATTGTCTTTACCTCCAGATTAGGAAAATAAAATGAAATTAAATGTGATGATATACCAAAAATACTCACTAAACTAACACACCAATAGCCCTGAGAAGTACATTACATTTATCCAAATGTTTGCAGGAGCCAGACGTAAACTAAAAATATTGAGGCAATTCCTTGCTCTTGGAAGTATTCAAAAATATTGGTGAGATGCATTTAATTAACAGTTCTGTTTTGCATGTATGTTGGAAAGGATCTGAGACGCAGCTCAAGTTTGTCACCAGTGCTGGACAGGTAAAGGCCGCACTGGAAGAACTGGCCAGTGAGGCTACACTCTGCTTTTACACTGCTGGTCACGTGAATGACACGCTTGCTGGCAGGTCAAAAGTGACGGATGCTGAGAATTTCGTGAGCAGCTGGGAGGTCCATTCCACAGCCAACCCACGTTCTTCTTGTCTCGATGGTTCTTATTTTACAGCCAGAGTTACGAAGAGCCAAACACTCCAATAACAGAGTTGCTTCCTGAGTGCGCCGGCAGGCTCTGGTTAGCTGGCAGACAGGTGCCTGGCAAATGCAGGCCACTCTTTTTCTCAGGAGGAAGATGCTGATGGCCGGTGCGCAGGCCCCAATTCAGAAAGTGTCTGAGTCATGATGGGCATATTTTTAAAATGTTACGCCAGCACTGGAGCCATCTACTTCAGCGCTGCAAAAAAAAACACACAAAAGCAAACAGACAACTTTGGTGGCATTGGCTATGTCGGCTACACCAGGCCTCAGGGACCTGCAGCTTTCCTTGTTCAAAGGAGAAGTGCGTTAGACAAAAGGGCGACAAAAGAAAGGAATCCCTGACAAGATTTAATGAATTTCATTGTACATGATAATTTTCTCCAACAGAGTTATGAAAAATGTCAGAAGGTCTACAGAGCTTTAGGCAGGATTATTTCCGTTAAATTTAATGGCTATGTTTTATGATTCAGCATATAAGCATTTTAATCATTGCAATAGGTATTTGTAATAATCATTGTAATAAATATTTGTAATAATATACAAGTTAGCACATTTTATTTATTTTCCCTTCCCAGTTTCATCACCCTATATTCTCAGGAAATGTAGGTCTGCAAATATAAAAAGGACCTTGCATGCATTACATATTATAAATACAATTGTTTATCAATGTTATTCTAGAAATTTAATTAAAAATGTAAAATATCTTCAAACAGTTTTGAAAAGTATGTATTTATAAATTTTAAAAAACTGCTTAGGGAAGAAACAAAAAACTAAATAAAAAAAAGGTGTGATGGGACCAAACAGCGTATGGGTAGACATAACAGAAAGAAACGCCAGTCAGCAGGTCATCAATAAATGGAGTTACATTTATATGGAAAAGTCAGTGGTTCGATGGAAAAAAGAACTATGGCACTAGGATATACAGCGTGAATGAGCTATGAGTTTCTATTTTTATAATGACTATTAATCAGCTTTGATACCAGAGTCATGATAGATTTGGGTTCTGCAATTGCTTTGTAATATGGAGAATTTGCAATGAGATTCAAGGAACAATCCATTCACAGCTTAATCATGAGAAAAGCTTCCTGGGTTAAACAGCACGACCAAAGGGGCCCAGTGGTGGGAATGGGGTGGTAGCCCTAAACAGACTCAGCAGCTCCCTCATTTAAAACGAGCGATCTCTTCTAGTGCAGGGATCTAGTTCTAGTTCTAGTCTGTCCGGTAGTAAAAGTGCAGATGTTAGAAAGGTCACCAACCCTTCTTCAGGTCAGAGATCATATGACTTACTCAACAGCCAGGAGCTATGCACTGAATCCCCCGTGCTGTGCAAAATGAACACAGCATGTTTCCTGGCTGCCTAGCAATACTATCTGCCTGTTGGGGGCCATACTCCATGGTGCGTTATACTCTATTAGTATCTATTCTGAGTACCGAATAATCCTAAAATTTGAGAGTAAACTTTTTAGTAAATTTCATCAGTGCCAAGTACATGGACAGGACACAGAAATGGCTACAGTGATTAGTACACAACTTACCTTTCATGCATATGTAAGGGGTGATTATGGGGTGGCTGGTTATTATGGAAAATGTAATTAATTTATAGACAGAAAACGAGATGCTGGCAATGTTCTGCAATATTTTAAATATAAATTTGTTTAATTAGAATATTAGGTAATTACAATTGGGTAACCTGATTTTATAACACCCCCATAACTCTCTCATCCATATGGAAACCTAATCTGGCTTAATAAAGGAGCACAAGTACTTACTAACCAGCAATTTAACATCCCCGTTTGCATACGGCATCTTATCTGGACAGGACGACTGGACTGTGTGTCTAATTACTTCTGACCCTGCAGAGCGTCTAAGGAGGGACGCGTGTGACTCCTCTCCTGGCGCAGGGTCCGCGGTGGCAGCAGAACACACCCTCTATCGTAGTCATCGTGTCGGCTAAACACAGAATGAAGGAGCCTCTGACCTCTGCTGCATTTTATTTCCAAACAGCGATCGTCCCTTTGCATGAAAACTCTGATAGAATGAAGAGAGAAGCACGTGGGTGATGTCCATTTCCTGCCTCAGGATAAGCTGTCTGTTGGGTACATGGCAGCTACCCCCGCACTGTCTCAAATCCACGTCAGTACAACTAACTACAACGCGTTCATTAGGTCAGTGTGAGGACTGGACCGAGCCCGACACCCGGCCTGTCACCTTGACCATTATCCAGCGATGTCCAGGCGGCGAACCAGTGAGCGCCTGAACCTTCTGTTCTCACGTATAAAATGAGGGGTTTGGGCCACTTAAACAATTGAAAGCTTCCATGTGCTTTATAAACTGATGTGGCAGCCAAGTGATGAACACTCTTTACAACTAAAAGGGGCAAGTTCCATGGAGGGCAGAGCTGGCTAGCACCTCCAGGAAAAGGGGGAGCGTTCAAGGAGTGGACCAACAGCCAAGAAGTGGGGAGCCAGCCAACGCAGCTGTGACCACCCAGCCGGAGTGCCAAGGAAGTGACCCCACGTCCACACTTCACTGGGTCCTCTTGGAAATGTCACGTCTAGGGCACTCAGTACCTATCCAAGCAGCCTATTCAGTTTGTCAGCTGGATCTCAGCACGACATACCCCCAGGGAAAACCTGCCATACTTGTACTGTTTTTCCCCACAGGGTTTGGAGGAATCTGTGTCCCCCTCACCAGCTTTCCCCCCTTCCGCAGCGTACTAGACCTTCATGGCTAAGAGCCCGCGTCTGCCCTCCTTTGATCTGAATCTCTAAATCTTCTGTATCTGGTAGTGATTTCTGGTACCTTACTTATCCGCCTGAGACAGTGTATCAGTGACGTGCAGCGTTTTTGGTTCTCTCCCTCGCACCCCACCCCAGGAGCCTCAGGACCCCTTTGCATGTCACCTGGATAACGACCTGTGACAGAGTCAGGGCACATTTAAAACAATGAACGAACGAACAAAACTGCTGCTGAAGGCACATTAGAAAGCAGATGAACTAGTGGGAGAAACCCAGAGTGCGTGTGGGAACCAGGACTGCAGCAGGCATTGCTGGACTCACTGCTCTGGGTGGAGTACTGTTGTCCTGTCTGTGGACAGCCAGGCCCGTATTTCATTCTGGGGAGGCAGGCGATCGATCACCTGGTGTGCTCAGCCAGGAGCCTGAATACCTTACAGTGGGAGCCCAACACTGGAGCCAGCTGTGGGCCAGGGTGGGGTGAAAGGACAGAGACATGGCCACCTGGGCTGCCTGGGAACAACAGGCGGGGCGGTGTCCAGCGGAAGAGGCCACAAGGAAATGCCAGCAAGGTGGCAAGTCTGCATATGCCACTGCCACACAGTCAGAGCTTGGAGACTCAAGGTGTTTGCGGTGTGCCCACAGCTGGGAACACAAGAATGCTAGGATTGGGAAGTACACATCTGTGCTCTCCAGACTGCAAATGTCAGCTCCCAGACACGTGCATTTTTAGAGTTTAGACACAAGCTACAGCACAAATTATTAGCCATCTGTGCTGTGCCACGTGTGCCACTAGTGATCATATCTTCTCACTTAGTTCAGTTCATCACGTAAGAAATTGAACACGTATACTTATAAGTTAATCTGAGCCTTTAAAATCTTCTCTTTTGTCTGTAGAACTTACAATTTTGAAAAAGCATGAAGTATTTAGATTGAAAACAGACACAGCTACAACTCAAATGAACTAAATGTGCTTAATCCTTTCTTAAACCAAAGTCCAGTTTAAGGTAATGTTCTCAGTGGAATGTATCACTTATTCTAATAATGTCCCAGGTTTTCACAGGTCTGCTCTGGTAGCATCTCTTTCATTTTGAAATCTGGGGAATAAAATGACTGTTTTTCCTATGATGGCTGCATAACAATCCACGATGCATGGTGTCAGGAAAATGTTCCTTTAGATACATTTACAACTGACCTAAAGCACTCAGATCAAGAAGGCTAACACATTCTTTTCTCGTAGCTACCAGCTGCCAAGGGCAGCAGTACTTCCCCCTAGTGTTGCCCTGTTACAGGGACATAGACAACGGTCTTCCAGTGGGGAAGAGAGGCTTGTGAAGGACGTGGGGGCTGCTGCTGTGAGTGTGGGCCGCCCTGGGCTTCCCCACCGTGTCACGCTGAGAAGCTGGGCCCTGGGGAGATGTGCCATTACCAGGGAGGTGGGCTGGGTGGCCGGCCACCAGAGCCCTGGCCCACCCGGCGCCGGCACTATCTCAGGGAGGAATTTCGTGGGCGTGGAAGGGTCTCAGCTGACACATCAGTTTCCAAGCTGCTACCTGTCTCCCAGTGTCACCTTCAAAAGACAATACCAGTTCTGAGCACACCAAGCACAGTGTTCCAGTCATTCTTTTTTTTCACTCATGTCCTTTAAAACAAGTCTTAGGGTGAATGAATTAAAAAAAAAAAGTTATGCTCACCTGAATAAGTTATTATATAAACCGGAACTTACCGTGTCTGAATTCCTACTATGAGTTACTATTGTTATAGATACCAAGTTTTAAAATAAACTCTAATTTATTCCTTTTCCTGTTGAATTTTGACAGCATTCTTTAGGCCTGATTTTTTAGGGGAACAAAAAAGGACCTCTCCTGCCCTTCGCGTATAACAAAAACCTTCTCACTTGGAGAAACGGTGAGCATGAAATTCTAATTACAGCAATTCTCATCATAATAGCGCTGTATAACCACTCATTAGTAGGGATTGTCTGGATAGTAATAGAGGCTCCTGACCCACAGATTCTTTGGCAAACGTTTAGCATGATTCGCCACACTGTGCTGGGTAGCCACGTAGCTTGTACTTCGCCTTAGAACCGAAGGGGTGGGTCCCAAGAGGTTTCTGAGACAGTGAATGGTGCAGGATTACTGAACTGTCAGTATTCTTTGCCGAAAGGAACCGCACTGCTCTTTTAACTTCTGGAACCTTCTCACGTGTGTGTGCGTGTGTGTTCACTCATCATTTACTTTCTTGTGCTATTACAGATTGAAATGGATGGTGGCCTTAGGCAAAGCACTGTGTGATGGTGGTGAGTGATTCTGCGCGTTGTAAATCGTTGGTGGTAATTTTGACGGCCTTACTGAAGAGCTATCCTATGTCTGAAATTTCAAGTTATCGAATACTGAGAGAATTTGTTTTCCTCCCATTTCCTATTGCTTTTTTATTTTAAACAACCCTCACTTTAGTAATTCAAATTTCTCTCTGCTCACTGCCTTGGTAAAAACAATTTGGTGAAAAAATGTTATCCAACATTTTGTCTATTAAAAACATTTTTCCCTTTTTATGGGCAATCATTTTTCTTAATTTAAATAATCAAATCATTCAACTGGATACTTTTCTAAGTTGAAAGATAAAAATTAAAACACCACTTGTTAGCTGAAAAAAGATACTGCTTAACTTTTCATTCTCCACTCATAAAAGGTAGTTCTTTTGCCTTGGCTAATGTTTTAATACACTATTTTAATAACTTATGACATTATTACTCATGATCTGAATTAACTAAGAATTTCACAAGAATAACTAAGAAGTAAAAATATCTAGTTGTTGCATTTCTAATACATTTTAAACATATTATTTGCTAGAAGCAAAAGCCGAGAATCAAACTTTTGAAAGTTGCTGAAAATAAAATGCTTTTATGAGTCCAATTAGTACTTAGAAAGGGGCCCTGGAAAGATTACATCAGACGCAAATCCTGGAGTCATCACCACATTGTTGAAATGAATATTTATTGTGTGAGCAGTGTTCTGGAACAAATGTGTTAGAAAGATGCACTTTGGGGAGCCAGCCAGCAAAGCAGGCACTGAACACAACACCATCAAGGCTCGTCCTGAAGGGATTTTTATTTCACTAATGTTGTCATCAAAATGTACATGTCTCTTTGTGGAACCAATTTGTTATATTTCCCTTTGTACTGTGTTTGGATGTGAGATGACAAGAATGACAAAAATCTCCAAAATGCCTGTTAGGGACCATCTCAAACAAAGCCCCTTAGGTGATTTTACTGAAGATTAGATGATATTCTGCCAACTTAAGAAATCACTGTGATTTAGGAAATCGTCCATGTCAGAAGAGTCTTTACTTGTGATGACAATTCTCCAAGCTTCCCTTTTGTACCTTTTGGTTTCTAGTTTCTTGGGACATTTTGGGAGAAAACCTAGCAAGAATACAGGTCAGCTCAGAAAATCTAAAAGATCAGTCTTCACGAGAGCCTTTTAGAAAGAAACCAGGTCACTTCTGGAGGACGACGTGCCTGGCTGTGTGCAAGAGACATGCCGAGAGGCTGCTCAGGCAGGCGCAGTGAGCAGACATGCAGCTGGGGACATGTGCTAGTCCTACAGCACAGAGGCCGCGTGACAGTGCTGATACCACAGACGGTGTGTGTGCAGAATGCCCCCAACGCGGTGCTCCAACCCCAGTGGCTGTCTGCCGGGTACCTTTACTGCCGCGTGCGACTGCTGTCTAGATAATTCAGCAGCACTGAGGGGCTAAGATCTGCGGCACACTCGTAATAAAAACCCGACTGTACCTCTGAAGTGAAAAGCCTCCCCATCCCATCACCGATTGTCCGCCACTTGCTGAAAAGACCCACGTCTGAGGAAAAGCTGAACTTGGAATGTCAGTTCTCAGGAAATATACCGTGCTTCTCCAGGGGAGGAGCACGGTCCCTCTGGCCTGGGACTTCTCATTTATCTTCAATGGTTAAGCGTTCCTTTGTAAATTAAAACATGGACATGGACTCAAGGATGCAGGTAGGCACGGGAGCACTGAGGAGGAACCCGGAGAAAAGAATCTTCTCACAAAGCAGGGGCTTCTTGTGCACTGACTGGTCGCAAGAGTTGTGACGAGATGTGCTTTGAGTTACTGGTTTTCCTTGCTGTTTTCTAGTTCTCTACCGTTTTCTTTGTATTCTTCTGGAAACACTTAGACAAACGTAAACAGCCTCAAGAGAAACCTGTCCAAGCCCAGATTCCGGTATCTGGTCCCTTGTGAATGCATGTCAAGTGGTTTCCTTTTGCACAGAGCCTCTGTGTGTGGGGGGGCACTCAGAAGCGGGAGCACCACCTTCGTCCTGATGCCTGGGACACACTGGCACAGGCGACGTGCACTGGACACAAGGAAGGACGACACCTAGGAAATCAGTGCTTTCCACGTGTGCGATTCTCCATGCAGCCTTTCATGACGCTTACTATGCTGCTGCCACTTAACACCCATTGGCTTTTTAGAAATAAGCATTTGGAAAGGACGAAACTTAGATATGACCTTCTGTTTCTTTCATTTTATACGTGAGGAAAAACGAGGCCTCTCCAGACGTGTGTTCTGGTCGAGGGGAAAGCTGAGATGTCACCTAAATACTCACGATCCCAGCACTTTAGTGAAAACACTGTGCTGTTGTTTACCGCCCTGTGAACTCCATGCAGTGGACTTCAACTGCCCCCTCACCCCCTGCCCCGCCCTCCCGGCCCCATTTATTCATCTGTAAGAGAAATAAAAACTGCGGTAGACGCCACCTCCCTGGATCGCGCAGAGGGTCCCGTGAGCTGGGTGTGCCAGGCCGGTTATGTGCGGCCAGTGAGTGAGCTGTGAGGGTGGCCGTGACGGGATCAGGGGCAAAGGGGCAGCTGGACTCCAAGGACGGCCCGGTGCCCCTCCCCTTGGTTGACTGCTTGATTATCCGAATGAAGGACCCTTGAGGAGATTCTACCTTCCATTGTGTGTAACCCGCACGCTGCTCGCAGCAGGTCTCAACTTAGACATGAAGGAGTGACTGTGCTTCAACAGGTGACTCTTGGACTTGCTTCTTCACCCACCAACCCCACAGCCCAGTCCTCCTCTACTTCTACCTTGTGATTATCTCAGCCATTCCGCATAGCTATTTTAAATTAATTCTATGTCATTTTAAAGAAAAAAAGCAGTCTGTTCATCACCTTCTTTTCAAATTAAGATAGTTTACTTAGAAGCTATATTGCCAAGCAGCCACGGAAAGCTTCTGGCTTACACGCTTTTTTTTTTATTATTAAATTTTTTGGGTGACATTGGTGAGTAAAATTATACAGTTTTCAAGTGTACATTTCTCTGTGTATCCCATTGTGTGCTCACCACCCAGAATCGGTTCTCCTTCCATCACCATATATTTGATCCCCTTTACCCTCTTCTTCCCTCTTGCACCCTTTCCCTCTGGTAACCGATAAACTGTTGTCTGTGTCTATGAGTTCTTGTTCCTCTGTTGCCTTCAGTTTTATATCCCACATATGAGTGAAGTCATATGGTTCTCGACTTTTTCTGACTTATTTCTTAGCCTAATCATCTCAAGATCCATCCATGTTGTTGCAAATGGCACTATTTCATCTTTTCTTATGGCAGAGTAGTATTCCATGGTGTATATATACCACAACTTCTTTATCCATTCATCTATCAAAGGACATTTTGGTTGTTTCCATGTCTTGGCCACCGTAAATAAAACTGCAATGAACACTGGAGCACACATGTCTTTATGGATAAATGTTTTCAGATTTTTTGGGTAGATACCCAGGAGAGGGATTGCTGGGTCATATGGTGATTCTATTCGTAATTTTTTGAGGACCCTCCACACTGCCTTCCATAGCAGCTGCATCAGTCTGCATTCCCACCAACAGTGTACGACGGTTCCTTTTTCTCCACAGCCTCTCCAACACTTGTTGCTATTTGTCTTGTTGATGATAGCCATTCTGACTGGGGTGAGGTGATATCTCATTGTGGTTTTTATTTGCATTTCCCTAATAGCTAGTGAAGTTGAGCATTTTTACATGTATATGTTGGCCATTTGTCTTCTTGGGAGAAGTGTCTGCTCAGATCCTCTGCCCATTTTCTAATTGTATTGTTTGTTTTTATGTTGTTGAGTTGTATGAGTTCTTCATATATTTTGGATATTAGCCCCTTATCGGAGGTGTTGCGTGTGAGTATGTGCACTGCATTCTAACTCATCTGACTGCAAAGAACACGTATGCTGTTGTCAAGGTCAAGTGAAAGGGGCTGCGGTGTCTGGGTGAGAAGGACAGCATGTGCAGGCCTCAGCTTTTAACGTTTACTCCAATGGTTCTGTCTACTCTTTCAGTAGATTTAAATACTGAAAGAATACGTATTCTCTAATAAATATCTCACTAGCTCCTCACTGTGCAAATGATAGAAATGAAAAAGCTGAACTATAGGGATGGTGATGGCAATTTAAAAATCCTATGGAAATGTCTTTTCAAAAGAAAAGGTGACGTGCGTCGCTGTGTGTATGACAGTAGATGACAGAGGAAATTCATAACCTCGTAGGGGTAGAAACCTCTTCATCTGGTTTATACAGACTCAGCGCAACACCATCTGGGAAGTGGGAAGGGCGCTCCCTGGATGGTGACAATGTTCTTGGTGCTGAAGGCCGTGAGCAGGTGCCCTGTCCCTGCTAGGATGGGAACAAACACAGCTGCCAGCCTCCAATTATCCCGACTTGTACCCCAAAAGGAAGCTCAGGCACGCAGCTGGACAGTGGAAGCCAGCTCGGCGCCGCACCCACATTTGGGACGTCACACAGGAAACTCCATGACCATGAGTGCTAGCAGTGGTGGGTCACCAGGCCAGGACCCTCCTCACTCTGCCTTGCACGCCTTGCACAAGCACACCCTACCGCTGGCACCTATTTGCACTTAGAACCCTACATGCAAAGGGCGCTTTGATGCAGCTTTCCGGCTTCTGGCCTCTGAAGGACAGCCAGGGGAGGGGACGTTCCCTGAGTCACCAGGCCCTCGGGTGTCGCAGTTCCCTTAGGGCACAGTACCTTTCACACTTCATGCTTGAAAGTTCTCCTGGAAACACGATGTTTCATGCCCACAAGTCTGGACAAGCAAGGGGTCTGAGATCTTTTGGGGTTTGAGTTACCCCAGATTTTTTGTCACATAACTAAGTGCTTACGGCATTTAAAAGTGAGACAAGCTTTCCGAACAGATGCCTCCAAGCAGAGGGGAGACATGACTGTACTACCTGGGAGTCAGCCACCTGAGGTGTGTGTTTTGCCCTCAGGGTTCCAAATAACCAGTTGTGTCACCTTCAGCAAGGTATCTAACCTCTCTGGGGTTTTCCATTTTCCCCACCATAACAAGATTAACAGTCCCTGCCATTTCCCTGCCTCCCAGGGTGTTGTTGGAATTCATGAGTCATTGGTGAAAAGCTTCCCACATTCTCCCTCAGAGAATGCTGGAATGTAAATAAAAGTAACATCTCTATTTTGCTACCTCTTTTTCTTCTGCATGTCTTAGCATTCAGAAAGAGTCATTTGAAGCAGCAGCAATTATCGTAGGTGTTACATATCATAAAGGAGCTGTATCTGCCAGGAAAAACAGAAAGCTTGAGTCAGAGAACGTGTGCTTTCGGTTTACTCTCTAAGGGAACCAGTGGGAGGTTGGTTGATGGCAAGTAAAGGATTACTGGACAGAGAGCGTAGGAAAGTCAGAGGAGGAACGAATTAAAGATGTGCAGAAGTGGAGAGAAGGAGCAGCCGGACATGGGCTTAGAGCTCTGGAGAGAGGAGGTGCGGCTGGGAGGGGTTTACACTTCAGGGCTGAGGTCAGAGCCAGGAGCGCGGTCTCACCGCAGGCTGTGTGCCCGCAGCAGTGAGCGTCAGGGAGAAAAGTGCTCTCTGCACCGTCTGGTTAACTGGCCGGTGCACTGTGTGTTCACACAGGCCGCAGCACGTGCTGCATGATTCTGTTGCTTCCATGGAAGACAGTCGCTTCGTTTTGACCGACGCTATGAGGTCAAAGACTCCGTCTCAGAAACACTGCTTCTTCTCAGCCTGTAGATGACGAATTTCTAAGTGAAGCTATTTTCTCAGGCATAGAAAACAGCCAACCTCTCTGGAGACTGTGGTACTGTCCATATGTGTAACAAAAGGGCTTTCTCGTTTGGACCACTTCATTTATGTGCCTAAGCAAACGGTACAGGAACCTGAACACTTCTGAGTGACGGTGGTTCACAGAGGCTCACCGTGGCGTTTCAGAGCTGTTCTCTTACCTCCCAGGCTTTTGGGAGTGGAGAATAGCAAGCTCTAAATGTGCACTATATTTCACAATGTTAATTTGAGGGAAAATGTTTCCATTCATCACTTAAATATCAAGTCAATTAAGAAGCGAGTGGAAATAAAACCTGTGGTTTCAAATCATAGCCTGGAAGGAGAGTTCTGAGTTAGACAGAGTCAGTGGCTGGAGGAAAGAGCATTCTCAGTAGGTAGTGACGAGCAGTGGTGAATGCCGAGTGGGCAGCAGTAGACCCCGATGGCCTGCATCCTGTCCCCTCCCACGCCCTGTCCCCTTCCTGCTACCCCTGAGCAAGCTTTCAGGCAATCCCATGCCTCTCCCAGCAACACTTCCTCTCTCTCCTTCCAGACGGCCAAGCTGCTTCAGGCAGATTGAAATGTGGACAAAGTCTGACCCAAGTTGGGGGTGCTGCGAGAAGGAGGGCAAGTGCACTGTTGCAGGTACGTTTTCTTGCAGCTCAAGCTTGAGCAGAAAACTCAAAAATGAAACCCATCATTAAGAAGAGATGGTGGAAAGATGTGTGTGCTGTGCAGTCATGGTGGTATAGACAGTGAGTGGCTCAGGAGAGCAAACTAACTGCTGCGACGTCCTTTCCTACCCTTCCAAATACCTATAGCAGCTCTGATGCGAAGGGACCCAGCTGAGTATCGAGCCCTTTGTCAAACAGACATGGAAAGACAGCAATCTGGTCAATGAGGATCCAGGTGAAAGGAGGTACGCTCGGCTTCCACATACAAACTCACACACAAAACCCTCCTCAAGAGGCCCTCGTAGTCACACAAGCAGTTCACACTTAATGACTTCATGAAGTGCTTCAAATGACTAGACTGGAAGGAGTCCCTTTCTTTGACATGTTCAATGTTCTATTACTTCCAATATTCAAGCTGGATGCAAATGAGGAAAGAACGAACGAATGAACGAACGGACGAAGGAACCCCCGAGCTGAGGAGCAGAACCTGGGAGCGGCCCTCAGCTGCTGCCCTCTGCTTGTCATGTGACTTGGCCTGGCCAGGCCTGGCAGGGTCTGCGCTCAGATGCCATGTGTGCAGTTACCCCTGCCAGTGGTAGCTGTCTCTTACTGGGCTCAGTGCTGGCGGCCTGCAGGTGGCTGAGGCTTCTCTCCAGCTCAGATGTGCTTGTTTCACAATGCCCGAGCAGGCTGCTTTAGGGAGAATACGGAACACACCCAAACAACGCTTGAGGCAAAGCTTCCCAACACTATGACCAACTATGGCTGGTGTTCCGAAGAGTTAACGTCCGCACACAGGTAGCTGATCACCTCTTCTTCACTAACCTGCCATCGCGCCACACTGGCGTCATTTATTGTTCATATGTCACTCATTCAACCCTTACTGGACAGCTACTGTGTGTCAGATACTGTTCCAGGTACCTAGACACCATGGTAACTGCAGCCGGACGTGGTCCAGTCCTCATGGAACTATATCCTGAGAGTCACACACTGATCAAATACTTAGAAACAAATGTGAAAATCACAATTCTTCAAAGATTGCAAAGCAAGGTATGTGCGTGGACTTCTCAGGCACTGAATACGCATGGTGGTTGGTGGTCATGGATTTTCTTGTAAGCACAACGAGGCTGCAGGTTCCATCCCTGGCCTTTCACAGCCTCTGCCTGCACTCTGAAGGCTGGGCTCTCACCAGCCCTAATTTCCTCTCCAGTCTGAGTCACCCCCACCTTCTTAGTCAGACCCTCCCTTTCCATGGCCTGAGTCATCTAGTTTCTAGGAGCAGAAAAATCCGGCCTTCAAACTGGTTTCCAAATTCTTCTGACTGAAACAGTGGTTAATGGCTTCGTTCTTTGGGTCTTTGGCCCATGGAGGCTATGGGACAGGATAGGGGAAATGCCTTCAGAGTATCATTTAGAAAGCAAAGGGAGAGACAATACTCAGGAAACACATGAATAAATGCTTTGAGGTGCAGTGCTGCCATTCTAGTAAAGCACGCAGGCAGACCTCTGGGGTAGGCGGGGTAGTGGGTGGCTGTCAGGCACAAGCCAGCCAGGCAGAGGCGGATAGGACTACGGGAGGGATAGGTCAGGATGGCAGCAAGACGGGCCCATAGCCGCATCAATGACACCTGGTGAGGATATGAAGTCCTAATGTACCCTCTGGGCATGGGGGGCTTCCTGTGTCAGGCACAAATCACATTAGACTTCCATTGACACACCAGGCAGGGCAGGTGGGGGAGGCATGTAGGGAGGTGGCAGGTGAGGACAGTCGACAGAAACTGCTAATGAAGACCTTTCATACCTTCTCTCAGGCTTTTGAAATAATTATACCCTTTAAGCTGGACTAAAAGGAAGGACCATCTCACAACAATTTGTCTGGAAGAGAGAAGACATGACAGCTGTCTTCAAGTAGTTAAAGGGTTGTCCTATTAAGACACATCACCTGAGTGTTTAGGACTCCTGAGGGCAGAGGCAGAATTTTGTCCAATAGGATTTTCTGACAGTGGGAACTGTTTGGAAGTGGAATACGTGACCTTGGGAGGACCGCACGTGGCAGTGTTGAGAGCTGTGTGGCCTTCTGTCCAGGATGGGCAGACATCATGCTGCAACCAGAGGCTCCCTCCTGTTGCACAATTTCTAGGGTAAATATTCCCAGCCAGAAAGCCTCTAGAGTACAATGGTTTTAAAACATTTTTGTGTGAAAGAAAATGTTTTTGTGAGCATGGTCATAAAACATTTAAGAAATCATAATACAACTGAAAATTGCATGTGATACTTTCATTTTGATTTTTAAGTTGCTACGATGGATTTTCCTGGCTTTCCAGTGAACATGCTGGTCTGCCTTAAGCAAGGTGCTGGTGGCTGAATAAAAAGGTAGAGAATCATTTATTTTTAACTTCTGATGTGCCAAACGTTTTGTTGAAATTTGCCGAAGTTTACTTTGCAACTCTATCAAAAGCCACCAATTTACCACTTCACGCAGGAGAGACATTTTTGGGCATGAAGCATGGTTATTACAAGAGGGAGTACAGAAAAACGGGAAGGTGTACTCCTCTTTCTCTCCAGTGTTGACAGTGACCCCGCAAATACGCTCTAAAACGAAACCTTTCTGTTGGGTTTGCAGCTTCCGGAAGGTGAATAACCGAGCAGTCCCCGATGACTGCTCCACAGCCGTGTGCTGCGTCACGACGGACGGACGTCGTGGGAGGAGCGCTGGGCGGTGATTTCACCCGCGCGAACGTCCGAGTGCATTCACACACACCTGGGCGGTGTAGCCTGCGGCTGTGAGTGCAGGGGCCCCGCCTCCGCGCGACGGGCAGCAGCGTGTCCACCCGCACGCCGCCCACACCTGAGCAGGTGCAGCGCAGCTCCAGGCTCCGTCCCGCGGGGCAAGGCCCGCTGAGCCGCCCGGCGGCGCCCCCTGCCGGCAGCCTCGGGAACAGGCACCTGGCCGCGACCAGGTGAGGGCCGGCCCCGCCCCCGGGCCCCTCTGTGACTCAGGTTCATTTGATGACGACGCCCCGGGCTGCTTGTTGTTTTCTCTCCCTGCGCTAAAGGGCAGCTCTTACTAATAAACTCAACGACAAAGAGGGAGCTGAGAATCTGCGCGCCCCTGCACCCCGATAAAGCGCAGTCGGGGCGCACCGTCCCGCCAGCTCACCTGCTCCTGGGCCTCCTGGGCCGCCCGCCAGGGCCTGTCAGCCACACGCTCCTTCGCTGCAGTTTCCTAAGCTCGTCGCTGCGGGCGCGTGACAGTCACGGCACCGGCGCGTCCTGAGAGGGCAGCGTAAGCGTTGCACACCTATGTCTGTGACTTCTGCGGGTCTTTCTGCAGACGCTCCATGTGTGAGCTCCTCTTTCGCACCCGTTTCCAGTGCCATTCCTTAACCTCCTACTGTGTGCAGAGCCCCGCTTCACACCCACTGTGTACATGCGGCAGTTCCCTCCCCGGCCAGTACAGGGGACCCTGGTAGGAGGGGACCCCGAGGACCGCGCTGACGCAGCGTCAGCTGTCGGGGAAGCACGCTGATGAGGTGTAAGCTAGGTGTTCCCGACCTGGGAGGGCACCCGGGGGGGCTTCCTGGAAGAGGCGGCCTTCCACTGCTTTCTGAATGATGAGTAGGGCTTCATAGACAGGGGAGGCTGCTGGGATTTTTGTTTTTCGCTTTTTTTATTTTTAAATTGAAATCTTTCCTGTTTAGTGGAACTGTTACTCGGCAGCTCTGCCCAGTGCTGTTTTCCTGAACTGAAAGAAAAGGGATAATTTGTCTCACGCTAGTAGCAGGATTGGCAGGTTTCCGGTGACACTCCTTGGGGTTCCTGGAGAGGGAGGCCAGCCTGTGGGCCTGAGGAGCAGCTCAGATTTTTGTGATGTGAGAGAAGGCGGGGAAGACGACTGCTCAGGGAAGAGCCACGAGCTCAGCTTAGTTGGTCTCACAAAGGACTGGAGTGAAAAGCCCGCGAGCAGTGAGCATGTGCTGGGAGCGCCAGGCTGCCGTCTGCAGCTGGCTTATAGGAGCAGGACCAGGAGGGGTGCTTTCAGGCACCGGGGTGTGAGGGGAGCCAGCTGGGGAGCAGGTGGGGCAGCTCCTGCTGGGCAGGCGGGAGGGGGCAGCCGTGGCCTGCTGGTGGGAAGAGGCTGGGAAGGTTTAGTCTATGAATTTAATGTGTGGGGGAGAGGAAGGGGGGGAAGTTCACAAGAACGCCAAGGTTTTAGGTTTGGACGACCAACAAAACATTAATAAACTACTAGAAATAGGAAAGAGAGGACACAGTGTGGGTTCTGGGTTTTTGAATTCAGACATGTTGATTTCGAGATGCTGACAGTGTGCTCATATGAACAAGTGTGAGGCTTGGGAGGCAGGAAAGCAGGCTCCAAGCAGACAGGCCGGGCAGAACGCGTGCCCACCGCGCGTTGGGCTCAGTTACTTCACCCCTCTGGGCTGCGCATTCCATGTCTGTCAAGTGCGGGTAACTTGTGCACCTAGCCATGGGTTTAAGTGTGGCTGTAAGGAAATAAGTAAAATCCTGGTGGCATGTGGTGCAATGTGGCTCCATGTGCCAGCTGCTTTGCTTGTAGTCTCGTGGTTAGTAGGCAGGAGGAAACACAGGTCTAGAAATTGTGGAGAGGCCGGGTTTGACAGTCGTGTGGTGTATGTTACCCTCAAAGCACAGCTGCTCGAAGCCATTTTAATGGATGAAAACAGGTCATCAACCCTTGGGCAGTATCTGCAGTTCGCAGGTGGGAAGAAGAGGATTCGTGAAAAGTATCAGAGAAATAGGCGATACTGGAGTGGAAACTCTCACATTCAGGGAATTTCAAACAGGTCCAGGGTCAGAGTGCGCTAAGAGCTTAGGAAGCATGCGGGTGGATAGAAACCGCTGGACTTTGCAGGTGATTGGTACCATTCAGAGCCATTTGTTGGAGAAGTGTGCTTCTGCATTTGGGCCTTTGACTTCCTCCCAACTCTGCAATTGGCGGCCTCGCGTTCCACAGCATTAGTTGTGCTGTCGGTCACCTCCGCGTATCTAGGGGTCTTAAACATTTGAGCTGAGCCACGTTACGGGTGGGGAGTTTCCAAACCTTCCATCAGAGATGCTCTAACAGGTGGCGGGAGATGAGTGTGTTGCTGACACTGAAGCTGAATGGCCCTGCTTTCAATGCGCATTTACTTAGACTAGTTATCTATCCTTTCAACTACCTTGTTAACTAGGTAAGAGAACCCTTATATCTCCCCATTTCCTATACAAGGGGTCCGAGCTTTCAAACTGTTAAAAAATGAGGAAGTAACGAGTCAGTGCTTGAATTTAATACCTAGTCAAGAACTCACACCAAACACACCCTTCTCTATCACCTTCCTCATTCACCCTTTCTTCCTTCTTTGAGTCTCTCCGCGTTCCCAGTTTATTTCTCAAAGCGGTTCCTTTAATTTGCATTCCTCCTTTTGTTCTTTATAATTATCTTTACCTGATACCTTGGTGAATACTCAGTTCAGGCCAGAGATGTGAGTGCAGGCTACATTTTTTTCTTTGAGGTGAGAGTCCTGATTTGGGCTCTGATAAAAAGAGAGAAAGAGAGAAGGAGAGAGAGAGAGAGAGAGAGAGAGAGAGAGAGAGAGAGAGAGAGAGAGAGAGAGAGAGAGAGAGAGAGAGATAGAAACACCCATGATGAGGAGTTTAGCAAAAGCACTCCATAGTCTTGGTTGTCATGGAAACCACCAGAGCCGCTGCTTTCTATGCAGATAATGTGCAGGAAGGGTGGGCAGGAAGATTAGATGTGCCGATGGTTCAGTAAAGGCTGCTGGCCTGCAGGGGTGCGGGGGTGGGGAGAGCCAGCAGAAAGCACCAGGGTGGGCAGGGCAGGACTTGGCCCGAGTGTCTGTGAGGCTGTATGGCTGTCCTCAGGGGTGCCCCCCTCCAGGGTGCAGGACAGGACTAGCACTCCTGCAGCTGTGGGTGGGAGCAGCCACGTGAGTGGTCCTGGCCAGTGAGCTAGGACCATAAGTGACCTGCCACTGCAGGCTGAGCGTGGGAGTACCTGCGCAGGGCCCTCCAGAGCTGTCTGCCTCCCAGCGCAGGGACTGGCCATGTCCACTGCCCGAGCTCCTGACACCTGGGGGAGTTCCGTGTGCAGCCACAGTTGGCACAGTGTGAGCAAGGACCGAGCCTTTGCTATTGAAAACCACTGAGATTGCTGAGCTGGTCTAACTGGGTCACCCAGAGTGTCTGGGCTCCCACAGCTAATGGATGGTCAGGGTCAAAGTGATCGGTTCTGTGTGAGACGTTTTCCAGTTATTTACTGCTGAGGGATCCCCCCGCCCACTGAGATTCAGTGGCATGCAGTGACAAGTGTTGTCTGGTGCCCATGGATTTTGTGGGGCAGCGCTTCAGAAGGGCAGCATGGAGCCAGCCTCTCCATAATGGCTGGCATGACGAGAGTACTGGGGCTGGCTCGTCTGCTCCTGCTTCACTCACGCTGGGCGCCTGGGAGGTGGCTGAAGCCCTGGTGAGAGACCGAACTGGTGTGCAGGGCGCTGCCTGTGACCTCTCCAGGTGGCTGCGGCTTCACAGCTGGGAGCAGTTCCAGCTAAAGAGACTGAGGATGAGCATTCCTAAGGCCATGTGGAGACTTCCAGGCCTTTTGTGACATAAGCTGTGCATTGTTAGTCGTGACAGTCACAGGATAACCAAGAGCCCAGCAGGGGGTGTGGGGAATTCAACTTCACTTCTTCCAGGGTGGGTGTCTCAGAATTCGCCAAGTCACCACCGAAAGGGAAAGTGTTTGTCGTCGTGGAAGGAAGCTGTTCAGTTTGGTCAAATCACAGCTCATTTCATAAAGATAAGACCCCCCCGCCCCCGTGGCTGAGCTCCACAGCTTATCGGACACTGGCACAGGCCGTCTTCTCCCAAACCCACTTTAATGCAGGACTGTTGTTTGTACCCCTAGACTACAAAAGTGTAAGAGAAGTTCTGAGAGGAACCTGAACTAACTAGTGTACCACACAGTGGACGGATGTTTAAACCTATCTTCTGATATTTCGAGCTGCGCCCGCCGCCTTATTCTGAATTAAACAAGTAACATAGCTTACTAGTTCTCAGGTTACCCTCTTAGGAGCTCTGGGTATACGAAGACAACGGTGCTGGTGGAGGAGACAAGCTTGTCCACGGAAAGCAAACACAGGCTAACAATGTCAGCCCAGTGACAAGGACGGTCGAGGAAGGGCCTTTAGTTCAGACCATGAGGAATAGGGGGAAGCTGAGCTTTAAAAAACAAGAACCATGTTGGTTGGTGGAAAGGGGCAGCCAAAGCTCTCCAGCATGAGCAAAGGCACAAAATGTGAACGTCCGTGTTCAGTTTCAGAAGGGTGGCTGGGTACAGGGCCAAAGAAGAAGAGGGGCGCCTAACGTTGCCCCTTAGTCAGTTCAAATTCAAATTGCCTCAAGCCCACCTATGACGTCTTTGTTTTGAGAGCCACACAACAGAATATATTAAATAGTTTTCACGTATGGATCACTTTCCGTCTCTGGAGCTCACTCACTGTCGCTACCCCCTCCATAGTCTCAGGAGGGTTCCAAAACCAGCTCATTCCACTGATCGCTGCCCTGGCAGGGATACTGCTCTCTGGTTACCAACTGCTGTCCTTCTGGCAGAACCTTTACTACCGGGTTTCCTCGAAAAGAAGACCTCACCGGACCATCAACTCTAGTGAGTCTTTTGGAGCAAAATTAATATAAGACCCGGTCTTATTTTACTATAAGATCAGGTCTTACATAATATAATACATATAATATAATATAATACATATAATATAATATAATTAATATAATATGATTAATATAATTAATATAATAATATAATATAATACCGGGTCTTATATTAATTTTTGCTCCAAAAGATGCATTAGAGTTGAAGGTCTGGCTAGGTCTTATTTTCGGGGAAACACGGTAGTCACTTACCTCCTCAAATAGATTAGACCCAAAATTAGTCATAATTTAGGTGGTCTTAGAACTTTCCAAAAACCTCCTTGAAGGGATAAGAGATAATTATTGCAGGAACAAGTAGAAAACTATTAGCAGATTTTGTAGTCACCCTTACTATTTTCTAACTAAAATAACATTGAAAAAAATCAAGCATCTTTCTTTGAAGCTGGTTTTCTAGGTGGCTCCCTCCTGCACGTCCCCCAACCCCACCCTTGCTCCCCTCCCCGCCCTTAAGTTGCCCCAAATCCATTACTGATTTGTCTGTTTCCTGTCACCCATTAAGTGTCCTTCTGGTTACAACAACGGGGATGAAAAGCTTTGCACTTACAGAAAACTATTATCTCACCAGGGTTTTGCTGTGTAACTTTTCCTGACCACCAGGAGCTCACGAACATGAAATGACTGGATAGAAATGACTGAACTGCTCCCGCTGGGAGTGTTTAATTGTAAGTGTAACGGCGCTGAGAGTCGGGGTCTGATTCCACTTCGTGCTCCAAACAGGAAATGACTGTCTTCCTAAAGGCACAGAAACCCTTGTGAAGTCCCCACAGTCTGCAGAGGATTCGTGGTCCTGCAGAGGGAACCCAGCACTCAAAGCAGAAGACCTTGTCCCAAAGGACAGGTGTCACCTCACATGGCCAGCGTGTCAGAGCACATATGACATGTGCAGACCCTTCTGCAGAAATCCACTGATTCTGAGGAAATCAACAGGCTCAGAGCCTGTCACGTAATAGCAGCTACAAGTATACTTGTTAGAAATGACAGAGAAGGCTGCATTTAGGCGAGCACGTAGCATAATGCAAGCCTAATAAGAGCCTGGCAGAAAGAAGCAGATACCCCAGACCCAGTTTAGTAGGACAGTGAGCCTCAGGGGGGCAGAAAGAAAGAGAACTCATCCAGCAAGAAGGGTTGAGACAAATCAGCCAGGGTTAGGAGACGTACTGACATGTCCTGTATGTACGGTGTATATATGGCTGTGCAGAAAACCTGGTCTATTTCTCACTATAGAGCGGGAGTTTATTTACATCTTTGCTGTGTCATCATGTCTACAATGAAATGACTCTGATAGATACTGTTTCATACAGATTCCGAGCTTCCATGACCCACACCTGGCTATTACAGAGATGCTTCTGGTGCTTTGATGGGGAAAACCAGGGCAGAGGAGAGTAGCAGACTTAGGTCTTTATGACACAGGCTGTAGGCTTCACCTGGGCCGGTCACATTGGAGAACAGCCTGCGGCTCAGCGAGCGCAGGAACTTGGCCAGTGTTAGTCCCCACATGGCCTTAAGGAAGACTCAGCCTCCAGGTGTCGATGGTCTGGCCCAACGCGCAGGCTCCTTCCACCTCTCCTGCTGCCTCCAGGCTCAGCACAGGAGGAGTTGTCCTGAGCCCTGAGCCTGCGGTGGGCAGGGAAGCCCCGTGGTAACCACTCGTGGGCAGATGCAAACTCCTGGACGTACCCACGGTAACCTGGGCTCTGGCCATGGCCCTTTGGACCTTTATTTGTCATGTGAATAGCACACTGGTTTTTTTATACACTTTGATGAGAGATACAGTCATTTACAAAGGATGTTGCTGAAAATGATGATTCTTCTTTTTAAGATCTAAGCAAAAATACCCAAAAAGTAGTATCAGTCAGCATTCTTAGAACTTCTTGTGTGGCGGTTTAGTCTTTTACTGAATGTGTAACTGAAGGTGGCATTTAGTGAAAAATTTTTAAATGGTGATAATTGTTGGAATTCTACTCTGATAGGTTATTTTGGTTCAGAGGAGAGCATTTTGGCTTCTGATTCCATAACTGTGCCAACATGTGTCTGCAGCAGTGAGCAGACGACCATTGGTCCATGTTAACTTAGGACTTCGGCAAACGATCACTTATAGGACCCCCAGAGTCTAACAGAAAACAATTCCTTAGAGCTGCAGACATTAATAATGTGCAGTTGGAAAGACCCTTCCCCAGTAAGGACTATGACAACAGGCTTTGGCTTAAGGTTTTCAGCTGTTCACATAGAAGAAATTATGCATCAGTTGCTCACAGCTGTGGTCTTTCTTAACAAAGCCTTGCATCCAGAGATAATGGAGACTAGAATTAAGACACAGAGATAAACAGCAGAGCGCCTTAGTGACAGTCACATGGCCTCCACTTAGGGTCCATGGCCTCTCTTTTCCACTCTTGGCCATACCTAATTTTGGGGGGCTATCTTTAATATTACGTCAGCCACTCACTCTTTCCACAAATGTGTGTGAAAACTGTAGGGTAAATCATAGGGTAAATAGTTTTAAAGGCATTTTTGACCTCTTGGGCCAAATTCTTGACAGACTACCCTTAAGTAGTCCCAAGAGTAACAGAAGGTGTTGCTGTTTTCGGGGACACCGGTCATCAGCAGTGGCAATGACATGGCCGATGGAAAGCATTTTTACATCAGCCACAACTTAAATGGACACAGCTGGATTGCCTGGCCGAGTTTCACTCAGCTGATTCAAAGTGCAGCTGAATGACTTAAGGATGAAACGCCCAGCTGGGTGTGCATTTGACTTAGAAAGACTGTCGTCCAAGGGCAGCTGGACATGCTGGGCGTCCGGGAAAGTGTCAAGACACTGATGAAGGTGAACGAATCGCCGCTAAGATTAATGTGTTGCAGACGTGTTTATATCACTAATATGTCTTGGTTGAAGTTCTTTAGGTTTCCTTATTTGTTGAAATCTATAAACTAGAACATTAGTTATACACCTCAGTGCACATACACACGTATAGAACCTAAAATAACAGTGCTGATAAATCGCATCCCATTTAGTACTCTGTTAAGCATACACCATGGTTGTAGAGACTTGGCTTAGAGGGATCGGTCCTCCACGCCCTGGAATCCAGGAAGACGGGAGGAGCGGCCCAAGTGGAGGAAGTGACCCTGGTCTGCTGCTCGCTTCCCAGCAGGGCAGTGGCATTATCCAAAGCTGCTTTCTAGAGGGTGATGGACACGGCTGAGATCCTGCTCCACAGGGCAAGGCAGGTGGGGTTTGCAAGTGACGATCGTCAGGTAGATGGCCATCTCCAGATGGCGTCTCTCCAAGCCAGGAATGTGGACAGCAAGACCCCAGATTCTAGTCTCAGCAGGAGACGGTGCTGCAGAGGCCAGTACCGCAGGTCGTTAGTGTGGTGTGTGCGCCTGGAGTCGCTCAGACCTGGGTTGTGATCCCGGCTCTCACACACACGGCATGTTTGTAACCTCTCCCAGCGTAGCCTGTGGAAACCTCAGCCTTTTCACTGGTGAAGTAGAGCTAATGATACCGCAAAAGACGTATTTGAGGCTTAAATGACACAGAGTTGAATAGGGTGGTTAAGAATGCAGGAAATGGGGGAGAAGGTAAAAAAGAACGCAGAACTGGGAACATAAAGATTGAAGGGTGGGTTCTGGAGCTGGGCTCCGAGAGTCCTGCGCTAGCTTGTGACATGGGGCCCTCTACTTGCCCTTCTGCCTAGTCTTCTCGTCTCTGCGGAGGGAGGCGAATGCACCCATCGCTTAGGTTTGTTGTTAGAACAGTGCATGGTGTGTCCTACTAATGAGTGAAGTTAGTTGTCATTGCCGCTAATGCCTTAGAGACACGATTGT
The DNA here is from genome assembly GCF_964194185.1 of Rhinolophus hipposideros. NCBI lineage: Eukaryota > Metazoa > Chordata > Mammalia > Chiroptera > Rhinolophidae > Rhinolophus > Rhinolophus hipposideros. The sequence goes on from NC_138062.1 coordinate 1,009,390, forward strand.
TGCTGTGCTCTTGTTAATGAGGCACAAAACACCCAAATGTGGGGTGCAGAGGACAGAGCGAGGGCGAGCAAGGGCTGCTCTCAGTTCCAACCACAGCTTGTCCCAGCCACGTCGGTCGAGTCTGTGTTGTCATGTGCCCTTTGCTGTCACCAAGGGCCACTCGGTGTCTGAGCAGGGAGGGCCACCGCTAAATGAAAGGTCCATAAACCAGGACTTGGCGAGGTGGGCGGATGTGAGGAAACAGGCCATGTGGTCAGCATTGCAGGTTGAAGAAGAAAATCATATGTGTCTGCTTAGAATTATTGCATCTTTCTCAAACACTGCCTCATTTCTGGCTTGTTCTGCTCTGCTATGAGGCTCTGAAGATGTCAGAATCAGTCATTCCTCCCTGGGACCGTCACTCCAATTGCATTTTTCAGATTTACACTAAAGAGCGTTACTAGACAGTTTCTCGACGTGCTTGTTCCCTTAGATATAAAATGGAGGGATTGGATGCGACCATCTGTAATGACCTTTCAGTTCACAAATTATGGTTCTGTGATCACATATCATGTTTGGTGATATGTTCCCTAGGATACCATGTTCAGAGGCCAGGTCATGCGACAGTGGGACTATATGCTATCTAGTAAAGTCCTCATGGACCTACATGGAACAGATCCATGTTCTGTGACGTGGAGGTTCCGTTCTACAGAGTTCCGAATTATAGCACATACGCATTCAGGAAAGTGATTGTGGGGACAGAGCCCCAAAAAGCAGTTTCCAGGCTCTCGGCCTCACATGGAAAGGTGCTGGCTCAGGTAGTAAATGGCCATCAATTGTGAACAGATGGCCATCAGCTGTGGCTAGTTGGCCGTCAGCTGTAACCAGTGAGCCATTGGCCACTAATATAACTGCCATGGCTACGCTAGCAGAAAATAGGGGCTAGCAAGAGCGGATTGCGGAGAGGCGGATGCCGCCGGCGAGAATATAGTGGTATGACTCCCCTATCTATGGCTCCGTGGGTGTTCCTTTTTGGCCTCACCATGTCCTGCGTTATGTGGGGAGCGGGAGCTGAGACCCCGCCTGACACCCCGCATGAAAAATAGCACAGCGAGCAGGGTCCCCTGTGTGATAGTGATTCAGCATAAAGGAAGCCTGGAGGACATCTGACCATTTTCAATGTGCTCTGTCTTACCCTTTCACAGTAGATGGTAGAAGTGCCTACAGGACACGCCCTGGAAACGATATCAGTGACTCCTGTTGGAAGCTTCTCACTCCCGCAATCTCAGCCTCACAGCTGTTCTACATTCCGTCAGGCAGACCCTGAAGTCCTCCTGGCTTTGGAAATGCCCCATGTCTCAGTAACCATCATCCTTCCTTGAAGGCATTTTACTGTTTTCTCCTACGATATATTCTGTCCTGATAGGATGATGGACATCTGTGCTCAGGGCAGTTTGTGCATTGTGTCATTTAATTGTCCCAGGAACCCTGCAAGCAGTGCTATCATTGCTCCCATTTTACAGAAGATCAGACTTTGAAAGGCTTTGAAAGGTTGTTCATCTGCCTCTAGGTCACACTCAGCTTCCTAGATGAGCCTGAGGGATAGGTTGGCTCGAGGACGGCCCAGTGCTGGACATCCTGACCTTCAGGGACAGAACCCTCCAGGCAGTGCAGTGAACTGTGCTGGAGCACCGTAGTTGTTTGGTAGAAGTGGGGGAGTCTGTCTTGTGGCAGGCATTTTGCTGTCTGTAAGTCCGTTCCCTGTATTTTTCTCAGATGGACCTTAAATCTGTTTTTATCAAAACTAACCATTCATCCAAGCCTTCAGAAAGTTTGGTGATTATTTCTATTTGGGAGTGGCTTATAAAACTTCCCTGGAGGATCTTTGCCTTCTGTGCTCTTAAAAAATAAATAGTTTGGAGTTCCTTCTGTCCTCAGAGAGCTATTATTACTAACTGAATTCTTAGCACGGCCAAAGGGTGAGAGGCTTTTACTGACCCTGTCCGTTAAAATCGTCGTAAGTAGGGATTTAAGAAGCGTTCCCTGTTGAGTGCAATCAAGCATTCTTGTATCTTTCACCTACCTACTTTTTAGAGTAATTTTCCAAAGTATAAAAAGTATTAGACTTTGCAAGTGGGACTTGTATTTTGTTTTGGTGTGGATGGGAGATGGGGAGATGGCATGCGATAGGAGCTTTTCCCCTAATATACCCTGTCAGTTGATTATTTAGTAACTGAGGCGTGGTACAGACATTGGCTTAGGTATTGTGGTGGATACAGGCTAAAGAAAGAATACATGGTCCCTGGGGCAGCAGGGGGTATATGTAAAGGAATAAAGGGCAATTTGTGAAGTCCCGAAATAATACAGCTCAGTGCTTTAGGAATTGGTGTGGGTTGTGATGTGAGATTTAACAGAACAGGTGAGAGTTGATCTCCCCATGAGGGATCAATGGGGATTCGATGCGGGGAGGGACCCAATGAGCTAAAACCAAGGCGGATCGGGCTCAGGACACCAAGTCTTCCTGGCTTTAGGGGACAGTTGTATGCCGGTCAAAGCCCGAGAAAAATGCCAAGTGGTGCCCTAAGCAAGAGAAATTTATTTCTCACAGTTCTGGAGGCTGTCAGGCCCAAATCAGGGTGTCGAGGTGCTGGCAGATTCAGTGTCTGGTGAGGACTGTCTCCCTGGTGTGCAGATGGTTGCCTTCTTGCTGTGCTCTTATGCTGTGGACAGAGAGAGCGAGAGAGAGACAGAAGGTCACAAATCTCACCATGACCTCAGTAAGCCCAGTCACCTCCCAAAGGCCCCACGTCTTAATGACATGGCATTGGCAGTTAGCGTTTCAACATAGGAGTTTGCGGGGTGGGGGACACAAGCATTCAGTCGATGGCTACCAATGATCTGGGCCCGGTCGCCCCCGCAGTTGACACTTAAAGTGGCATCATGCTGACTAGTCACCTTACCCTCTGTGTCACAGGGCTGCCTGCTCGGTCCACTTGTTTCATCCCATAGAAGTATGTGCTTGGAGCTGCGTGCCATAAGCCAGCTGCTTCTCGACAGATGTGTTTTAGAGGTAGCTGCTTTCATCCTTTCGTCTCATATGATTTTAAGGGATTTTCTCCTTACCTTTTGCATTATTTAAGCAGTGGAACCAGATCCTAACCCCAAGACTCAGGCCCCTGGGGAGGTTTTCCAAGGTACCCTCCTTATAACACGCACAGCCATTGCTCATTCCCTTAAAGTAACTCCTAATGAACCACTAAGGAGCTGAATGGAGATTTATTCCGATCAGATTTTAACTTTTTATACAATTTTGTGTGGGGTCTGTTTGCTTCTTTATGGGAGGTTTGAAGCCCCAAGCCAAGAGGTGTATGATGTGTGTGGGCCCACCCTGCTGCCGTGGGGACAGCTCCTTCCTGAGATCCTCCACTCCTCTCAGCCAGGTTTTTCCTTGGGGACAGCTGTCCTCGTTTGCGGCAGAGTCCCCCCCTGCACCCCTCAGGGAAAGGCTCCAGGAAGCATCCTCCCCACAGCTGGGCATGCTCACACAGGCGTCTGCAGTGCGTGTCAGCCCAGCCAGCGCTCTGCTTCTGAAGGCAGGTTTACGCTGACAGTCTCGGGCAAGAAGTTACTTTCCGTCCAAGGTTACCGAAAAGGCTCACGACCGAGTTTGAGTTTCAAGTCCAATTAGTAGTACAGCAATTGTCTTCCCTGTCACCTGGTTACAAGTTCTTTCTTAGGAAAATGTTGTCTTGACACTAATTTTAGACATCATCTTCTTTTCAAAGTAGTTTAAATTGTGAAATTAGTATGTGCTCCATGTAACTAGTTCAACAGTGAACAAATTATTAAGGAAAAGCTAACGCTTTCCTTCTTCCCCCCTGAGGAGACCAACGCCATCAACTTCACATACGTCCTTTTACCATTCTCTTTGGATACGGTGACAGGCGCACACATACTCATAGGCACACACATACACATAGGTGCACACGTACACACAGGCACACACGTACACACAGGCGTGCATGTAAACACAGGCATGCACGTACTCACAGGCACATATGTACTCACAGGCACACACGTACACACAGGCGCACACGTACACACAGGCGCGCACGTACTCACAGGTGCGCACGTACACACAGGCGCGCACGTACACACAGGCACAGACATACACAAAGACATGTACACATATGCACACACACCCACAATCACACATGCACCCACGCACACACACGTACCCCCCACATGTACACAGAGAGACACACAGATACACACGCACACACATGTGCACGGACATGCACATGTGCACAGTCGTAATGTACCCCCATGCACATACAAATACAGAAAGACATGCACACACATGCACACACATGAATGCACAATGCACACATGTGCACACCCCAGACACACTCATGTGCATGCATACACTGGAGCATTGCTTGACTTTATAAATGGCACCACACACATCAATCTGCAGTTCGCTTTTCCTCATTTAACAATACACTATGGACAGCCTTCCAGGTCTACAGATATACTTCTCATTTTGAAAATAGGTACTGGTTTGACCTGCGTTCCCCCAAAAGACTGGGACAAGGGTTTGCTTGCAGGCAGTTTATTCTGGAGAGTGACCCCAGGGCTAGGAGTGCAGGGCAGAGAGGGCCTGGGGGGAGGGCGAGTGGACCAGTGCTCCTGGTTAGGCTGCTGGACCTGTGGGAAGCGGGGGCTTCTGCGCCTCAGAACCGTCTGTCCAGGGGGCCCCCGGCCCTTTGCAGCTCCAGGCTTGCCTCTGTGCTGGAATGGCCTCGTGTTCCCACGTGTTGATGACAGACTCTGGGCACACAGCAGGAAGCGTGCTGCAGCTGAAGGAAGGTGCCGGAGGTTACACTACAAGCAGCTGGTTGCTGTAGCGACAGCTGGAGCATGACGTGGCCTGAGAGGAAGTGAGGTGACCCTGGAGACGTGTGTGACAGCTGCAGGCGTGCGTGATGTGCAGGCACCACACTTCCTTAAGTACACACAGCCGATAGTTGTTTGAGTTGCTCCCGGTTATTATTGTTTGCCACCACAGTGCCACACGGAGCGTCTGTGTACACGTTTTCTTATTAGCTGGTGTTTTCAGGTCTGTGAGACCCAAGGTGGGGCTGCGGGTTCACCGCACTTTTCTTGTGTTAACTCATTTCAGAGACCCAACAGCGGAGTTCCTAGACTGTCCCCATTTTTCACATGAGGAATCGGGGAGCACAGGCGTCTAGGAAATGGAGGCAGTTAGAAGAAAAGTATTTAATTGGTACTGAAAGGTTAGATTCCAGAAATTTCTTGGACTGTAAAGAAGAAAAGATTTTAACGTTATGAAGTCAATGTGTTTTCACTTCTTTAACCTGCATGTCCTGTTTGCATTGTACCCCGGGGGGGACGAAGGTGTGTGCCTCTCCCAGAAAGCAGAGGTCCTGACCTAGCAGAGCTGTCTTCACACGGGAAGTGGAGAGGAGGCCCAGCCGTTGGGGCGGGGGCAGGAGTGTCCCTTCGCTGAGGGCCGCACGGTGGACAGGCTGAGTTGCAGGACGCCAGGGCCCTGCCAAGGTGAGTGAACCATGTGCATGAACCCAGCGGGCACCTCAGAGGACAGAGGGAACCGGTGTCAGGCAGACGCAGGGCGGGCGCATTGTGGCACCTGCAGTCAGGGCTCGATGACGAGACACTCAGTCTGCTGGAGTGGCCCTCATTCAGTGTCTGAGATTCCTGAAGGAGACTCAGTGTCATGCGTGGCCTTGGCACTAAGCACAGAGGAGGGAGAGCAGCTCTTCAGATGGCACCGAGAACCAGCCATGCCAGCCAGGCAAGAGTTATCACGGTTCTTTCAGAGCCGTTTTCTCTGCGGGCGTCTCTGACATCGCCTCACTCTGGGTTCCGTTGTTCTTTCGCAGACCTTAAGTTTCTTCAGTGGCTTATGTCAGTCCTCGTGTCTCCTTCCACTGTGCCCTTTCCTTAGGAGAGTTAGCTTATTTTCATGGTTTCATGACAGTGTCTTTGGTTCCAAGTTTCCCCTGGACTGAGACCTGCACATGGATATTTCACTCCAAATGCCACCTGTCCCCTGGTCCTTGTGCCTTGATCACCCCCTGCTCTCCCACCTTACCCCCGGCCCTGCCTCCAGCACCACGCATGCCCACGGGCTGTTCACGTTCCTGCAACACTCCCGTAGTGTCTGGGCCCGGAGAGCTGGTGTGTCCCAAAGCGCTTTGTATGGCCTGTCCCTGTGCTCAGCAGACCCACCCCAGGCTCGGACTCCAGGGTGAGTGCTCACCCACACTCCACGCTGCTCTGTGCCCCGGGCACACTCTGCGGTGCGTGCACTGCATTGTGCTAATGGCTCTGAGGACGCCCAGTTTGCCTAGATGGCCAGTGCGGCCGCCTGGAACCCATGCCTTTTCACCTCTGTACTTGTCATACTTAGCAGACTGCACGCTTTGTAGGAGGACATACTGAAAAGATGGTGTTGCAATGACTTGTAGTTTGTCTTAAAGGCCACAGTCACCAACGATGTGTTTATGCCGCTGATGACATCATCAGATAAGTGTTTCTGCAGCATAATTGTGACAGTTGTGCCAGGTGGAGTCCTGGGAAATGGGAGGTTGGTGGCAGTCTGGGAGGTTTCTTCATAATCCCCATGAGAGATGACAGGTCCAGCAGTGACTGTGGAAATGAGGAGGAATGAACAAATCTGAGAGGTTATTACAGGGATTTCTGTGACTTACGAGCGATTGGCCAGTGGAGATGAGGGAGAGAGGGGCACAGGACGAGCTGTGGTTTGGGGCGTGGCTGCCACGTGAAGTGAATGTTATGATAAGAACTCAGAGGAGAGTCTTTGTTCACGGGGGAATGTGGTTTGCACTAGTCGAGACCGAGGTGCTGAGGGCATTGCTGTGGAAACATCTGGTCGGTAGTTGGAGATAGAGGTCATGCACGTACTTATAGGTGTGTGCATTATGTATGTTTTGTGTGCTGTGTGTGTATTGTTTTTATGTGTCTATGTATTATGATGTTTATGTATTGTGCGTATATTTTGTACGTTTTATGTGTTATGCATGTTTTATCTATGTGCATTGTGTTTTATGTGTGTTTATTATGTGTGTTAATGAGTATGTATTGTGTGTACGTTATATGTGTGTATTTTGTATGTCACACAAATTTTGTATGTTTCTGAACATTCTTCCAAATATGTATGTTGATTTTAAGAGTGTTTAAACAACTGTGTGAAGATTTCTCATCTTTTATTTTCTGCGGTAGAGGCTTTACTTCCTAGACTATCTAATACAGCACACTCTGTATGAAGCCAACAGAGTGTGGCACCTGCTCCCTCTCTGTCACCCTGACCTCCTTGGGGCAGACACACACCGTGGTCACCATGAATGTGACGGAAACACAGAGTGAAGCGTGGAGCGTACTCAGGTCCTATGGGACATCAGGGGGACGTTTCCTGAGCCCTCCCTTATGTGCCAAGCGAACATGAGACAAACGTAATCTGACTTTCTGAAGATGTTAACGACCCCACCTTTTCTCCGCCAGCCGAGATGGAGCGAGAATGGAGCCCTGAAGGGCCGAGTTCATGGTGCTGTTCTCAGAGGGCCTTGGGCTGTCTTGGAAACCGTGACATTTGTCCTTTTGTTTACCTGGATGCTTGTGACTGTAGATGAGACATTTACATCGCCTGTGCTCTGACCTCTAGTGCAGTGACAAGGCAGAGTGGCCCCCGTGGCCCCAAGCAGGAAGGAAAGGGAATCGTGTGGGGGTGGGCACGGCAGGACCATGTCCCGGGGGTGGGGGGTTTGCACTATGCGGGTTCTGTGCCTGCTTGGTGTCTCCAGACATGGATTGAATTGCGCTGCGATCACACGCTCGTGCTCCCTGGGGACAAGGACAAGTGCTAGCCTCCTCACATCTAAGGCATCTTGTCTCCCCACATGTGGCGGCCACAGACAGTCAGTCCATCTTGAAAATTGGTGAGATTTCTCCTTGAAATGCAGAAAATGTAGCCCTCCTACAGATTACACGCTATTCTAAACTCTTCCATAATAGATTTCTCCTTTAGCCTTTTGTGCCCAAATGCAATTTATCTGGAAGCCCTTAGGGCGTTAATGAGTTCAATGAATGTTGGGCTGTCAGTCTTCACACACGAGTGCTGCCTCTTAGCAATGGCATGAGCTTTAGAGGCTACTTCTCTATGCTGGTCTGCCAGACCAGCTCCCTCCCTGGCTGCAGGTGGGCAGTAGGCATTTTAAAAATCGGTGTGAGTCTGCGTGTCCTACGGTACCGGTAGAAAGGACTTAATTTACTGTGCTGTGTACTGGGTATCAGAAATGGAAATGGTAAGTTCATCAAAGTGTGGATACCTCCTGGTCCTCTGTCGTTCTGGCCTCGGTGTGGGTGGAGTACACTGTGACATAAGGTGACGCTCAGATCACAGGAGGAGGTAAAGACTAAAACTTTTATGGGAGGCGTGGGGGTCATAAATGCAGGAGTCCTGCAGGCTGTCTCCATTTATCATCGACTGCCAAGGGTTCGGGGCTGGGCACGCTCCCCCCAGCTTTACTGAGGTACAATCGACACACGACAGTTGTCTCTACTTGTGGTACACAGTGTGCTTTTTGGATGTCTGTGCACATTGTGCAATGATTACCATAATCAAGTTAATTTATTTATCACCTCACACAGTTATTTCTGCTGCTGAGACCATTTAAGGTCTGCTGTCTTAGCAAACTTCAGGTAAAGGACTCAGGGGTTGCCACGCTGTACCTTAGACCCTGCATCAGTGAGACGACCTTTGAGCAACCTCTCCCCGTGTCCCCTACTCCCCTGCCGCCAGCAGCCACCGTTCGGTCTCTGCATCTGTGGGTTTTACTCTTTTGGATTGCACTTAAGAGGGAGACCGTGCAGTTTGTCTTTCTGTATCTGGCTTATTTCACGTAGCACAGTGCCCTCCAGGTTTATCCGTGTTGCTGTACATGAGAAAATTTCCTTCCTTTTGAAGACGTAATCATAGTTCGTTGTGTCTGGATGCCACCTTTTCTTTCTCCGCTCCTCCACCCACGGACACTTAAGTTGATTCCAGACCTTGGCTGCTGCAAATAATGCTGCAGTGACTTGGGAGTGCAGCTTTCTCTGCAACATTCTCATTTCCTTTCCCTTGGTAAATAGGAAAAGTGGGGTTGCTGGATCATATGGTAGTTCTCTTTGTAATTTTTTGAGGAATCTCCATACAGTTTTTTCATAATGGCCAATACATGCAAATGTACCAGTTTCCGTCCCCACTGACAGTGCACAGGCTGCCTGAGCTGGGTGGATGTCACGTGAGCAGGAAATCTCGGGTCTAGGAGCTGAACGCCGGGCCGAGCCATATGGGACAGAGGAGGGGCTGGCATCCAGGCCACGCTTGGCACTAAGCTCGGACAGTGGCGGGTGGGTGCCCAGGCTGCCTCTAGGCCCAGCAGTGTCCCACTGAGTTTCCTAGGTCAGGAGAGAGGGCACAGGTCTGAGACAAATGCCCTGGCTGTGAGTGACACGTGTCCATTGTCCTGATCTGTCACTGGAGTCCAAGGCCCGCACCCACGTAGCTGAGGGGGGGCTGCCTCATGTGCTCGGCACACACTGCAGACGCAAAATGGAGACGCAGAGTTGGTTTCAGAAAGAGATGAATACCAGCCCAGCATAGCATCCCGATTCCAATATGCTCGTCAGAAAACCACAGGGGGTCGGAAGTGCACACATGGGGCTGGAGGACTCCTCCTTGTAGCTCCCGGATTCTTCAAGACAGTTTGGTTTCCACCTGGCTGCCCCAAGAGGAGCGCTGCTGCCATAGCAACTGTGTCCCTGTGTGCGGCAGTTGACAGCACTCCTTGTGCTTGTTTGGTGCTCAGAAATGGGGGCTCCTGGTGCTGACTGAACTGGCAGCTGGGGGTGACAGGCCGCGGGACAGTTGTAGCTCCTTCCTCTGTCGCACACCCCACACCCCACGCAGCGCTGGGTCCCGTCACCCGTTCCTCTGGCCTAAGCCACCAACCACCTGTCCCCCGATTCCTGCCATGGCTTCCACACTCCCTCCAGTGCCCACTCTTACCTTCCTTCCTAGTCCTCCCCAAGCAGCTGTCAGTGTGGACCTGTCACGTCTCGTTCGCGTGACTCTAAGATCCCTCTGCCTGCACCGGCCAGAGGAACACCCCAGCTGCTGCTGCAGGGGCCTGACTCCCAGCTTCCACCACGTGCTGAGCGTTCCTTGTCGCCCACAGGTCAGCTGGGCGGCTGTGCTTCGGGCTTCAGGACGGGCTCCGTGTGCCCCGCGGATCTGACTGCGCTGCTACCCGAGAGGCTCTTCTGATGACCAGCGACCAGCGCAGCTGCAGCAGCAGGACTGCCCACGTGAGTACCGTGGAGGGCCTGCCTACCTCCGAGCGTGCGGACCTCTCGGACAACACACGCAGGGGTGACATGCAGGCTTCTCGTCTCGCACAGGCCCTTCCAGGTAGCTCTTTTCAGGTCCAGCTGGGGGGAGGCCTGGGGTTGTGTCATGAGTTCCCGTCAATCATGCCCTCAGCCCTTGCCCTTCGGAGTGGGGGTGCATTTGTGTGTAGCGGGGATTGGCAGGCTTTCCGTATGTGGTGCCAAGCTCCTTCCTCCTTTCCATCTGATTTTTTCTGGCGTGTGGAAGTTGCCTGCTGTGGAAAAGGTGTGTGCACATTCGCGTGGACAGCTGCCATTACTGCGGAGCTGGGCATTTGGGGGAAATCACCTGGCACTGGAGAAGGGCCCTTTTGGAAACAGATGTCTTCCAGCGGGGTCACAGGAGCATTGCAGATGGGGAGGCCCCGGGTCCCCTGGGAAGGTCGCACGTGCGTCGTCTGAACCCTCTCTGAGGGCCGGGCCCTGCCAGAGAGCGGCTGTGAGGAGGCTGGTGTGTGTGGCCGAGGCTCTGTGGGGTCAGTGCAGCGTCTGAAAGATGTGAGGAAGAGGAGCTGTCATGGCAGGGCAGAGCGGGGTGGGGTGGGGCGGGGAGCCAGGTCTGCAACCGGGTGGGTGCAGCCAGTCAGGCGTCCCGCGGAGCAGACAGGGGGCCAGGGGCAGTGCTGGTCAGCCAGGGGTAGGCCGGGAAAGGTGCTGGGGTGCTGTGCAGGTCTGGAAGTCCTTCTGGGCTGCAGCCTGTGAGCTGTGGGGTTCCTCTGAGGCACAGCTCGTGCTGAAGCAGGACCAGCCCTGTCAGCTACGTGCGCTCAGCATTTGTTACACATTAGAGTTCACTCATGTGTTTCTACTAAATTATCATGTTTTATTGTCATATGTTTAAAAATTTTTATAGTTTAAAAAATTTTGTTTTTAAATTTATTTTTTAATTACAACTGACGTACAATATTATATTAGTTCATGTGTACAACACAGTGACAAGACACTTACATACCTTGCGAAGTGATCTCCCAATAAGTCTAGTCCCTCCCAGACACAGTTATTACCATATTACTGACTGTGCTCCCTGTGCTGTGCTTTGTAGCCTGGTGACTGTTTTGTAACTGCCCATCTGTACTTCCTAACCCCTTCACCCCCTCACCCAGACCCCAGCCCTCTCCCATCTGGCCACCACCAGTTTGTTCTCTGTTTACTTTGCTCATTTAATTTGTTTTTCAGATTCCGCATATATAAGAAATCATATGGTATTTTCCTTTCTCTGTCTGAGAAATTTTAATTGCCATTGCTGTTTAGATAAAAAGGTGTAATTCAAGAGCTGGATAGGCATGTGTAGGCTTTTGCGTTTGAAGGAATCTGAGTGGCATGAAGCAAAGTTCAAAGTGTGTTCAAGTCATTTGGTCCATGAGCATTTGGGCCTAATCGGAAGCAGGCCTGACGCTCGGTCAGTCCAATTAGGGTGAAAGAGGAAGGGTGTGAGGAGGGAAGGGGGTCAGTGTCTGAACCCAGATCTCTTCCTTCAGAACTGACGAAGTGCTTAGACCCTAAACGAGCTGACATTTAATGGAACATATAAATTATTAAGCTGTGTGGGTTAAGTAAAACATTTTTGTATATCACTAATAAATATTTCACCATCTTTAAAGTTTCATTTCTTATCACCATTATTGTACCTTTATTTGTAGCTTTAGCTCGGTTTGCCGAGATGAAGGACAAACCTCTGAAGAAATAATATATCGTTATACTGGCAACGTGAAAGGTGATGGTTAGCACGCGGGCCTTCCTCATGTAAATGTCCCGGCAGAAGTAGTTTTAAAGACACCTGGTTAAAATCGCATTTCATGAGTTCCAGTTGGTTTACTGAGTTTTGTTCTCTTTGTGGAAAATCATGTGGCCTAGGCAGAAGTCTTCTGTTTGAGACACTGGTAAGGCCCCCTTTCCAGGAGCACCTCGGGTTCATGTAAATACTGTTTCTGCTGTGCCGGTGAGCATTTTATTTCTGTCAGGTTCCTTTTCTATATTTTCCCTCTTTCCCAATTAGTTGTGGGCAGTGGCTGCTTTCCCATCGTTGTGTTGGATAATGGAAGTGCGTCCTTGTTTATCATGTGATGTCTGTGTGGTGGCGCCTGGCACAGACTCGCTACCGTCTAACGTTAGTGTCCGCACTCTGCCCAGACCTACACTTTTCCTGTCGCTTTCCATGGTTCCCTCGTTTGTTCCACAAGTTTCCTGAGTGCCAGAGAGGCCCAGAAGGAGTTGTGGGTGGGCTGCATTACCCCAGTGTGTGCGGAAAAGCCAAGACCAGCGTCAAGCTACAGGGTCCATTTATATTTCCCAGCATTTCTAACAGAATTTTACTTTCTCAGTTGTAATCTTCAATCGCTCTGTAAGCAAAAGCTCCTGCAAATTTCCCACGTTTTTTATCTCAAATACAAAGTCATTACTGATAGTCATTAAGTAACACGATTAATTTATATCAGTGTCATTGCATTTGTTATCTATTGTTTTGTAACAAATTACCCGCAAACTCTAGTAGCTTAAAACAACAGACGATTATTTCCTCACAAAGTTTTGAAAGTCGGGAAGCCAGCAGTGACTTTGCTGGGTGGTCCTGGCTCACTGTCCCCTGAGGCTACAGTGCACATATCAACCGGGGCTGCAGTCGCCTGAAGGCTCAGCTTTGGACGTGGCTCAGTGACATGGCTTCTGGGGGGAGCTCTCAGCTTTGGACGTGGCTCAGGGACGTGGCTTCTGGGGGGAGGCCTCAGCTCTTCATCAGGCAGACTCCCCACTGGGCTGCTTGCTGTGGTTCTGCCTCCTCCCAGAGAGAGCGCGGGAAGCAGCCATGCCTTTGAGGACGCAGTCTGTCACTTCCGCCATGTCCTATTCTTAGTGAGACATCATGTCCACACTGAAGGGGAGGAGAGCTAGACTCCACCCTTTGAAGGGAGGCATATCTGAGAACTCGTGCGTGTGTTTGAAAAGAACCACCATCATGGAGTCATCAGAGCTACTGAGCCCTTCCTCCCTCTCACAAATGAGGAATTTGAGTCCTAGAGATGCAACAACGTGTAAAAGTGCTGTCTGCCTTCTCACTTCTGCCCTCCTGGCCTTGGAATCTTCCCTTTCTCACTCTCGGTCTTTGCACTTTCTGCCTATGCTATGGAATTTAAATTGATAACATTAAATGTAAACGGATTATCTAAAAGATGGGATCAGCTACTTCTCAGATGTCAGGGTTTACCAACAGCTGGTGCAGACAACACCTTCCCAGTAACTTGATAATGGTATGGATTTTATTCCATTAATGAGTGAGTGAGTGGTGAAGGGAAGGCATGTGTTTCATTCCCTGCTCCTTCTTCCAGAGTGGAGCCAGGGCCCAGACAGACGATACCAGTGTTGAAATAAGCCTGCGTGTAGGAGCTAAACCTCCCGCCTGCTGCTGGCCGGCTCCATCTGCCCTGTGGCTGCAGGGAGAACAGCCCAGGTGCAAACCAGGTCCACGTCCAGAGCGGGCCTTGGGGCTGGACGCCCGCTGCAGCTCTGTCCCACTTGGCTCCCTCCAGTGAGGGAACCCTTAATGGCTGTGAGCTACTCTCTGCTGGAGTCATGTGTCCATGAAGGGCATTGTACCGAGGACACTAAGAACTTAGTAAGATGTGTTCAGTGGCACTAGACATATGATAATATCTACTTGGTGTTTTCCAACGGACAAGGCCATCTGTGCGTCTGACATGGAGGGTGATGACTGCCCCCCTTTACAGAGCACTTGGAGGACATGTCCTGGATTGCAGGCCAGGAAGTGGCCAATCTGAGCCCCACTGGCCCCCTGCCATCGGACCTGACGTACACAGGCCTTCTGCACACCAGGCACAGCAGTCAGTGCATTGCTAGCCGGTGCCCAGAATGTCCACTGGTTTGAAAACATGACCACAATTACTGAAATTCGAAGATGTGTTCAATTACTGAAATTCAAGGGTGCTGCATGGATGCTGTGAAATAAATTGAATAAATGTGCCTCTGGGTCCCGAGTCTGGAACGTGTGATGGTCACCTGTCAGGATAATCGGTTCAGGCTCCAGGAGGGACGGTGGTGTGTTGGGGACCAGTGTCTCTGCAGAGTCTTCGTTCTGTTTAAGGTCTTCTTAAAAAACACACACACGTGTATTTAGTATAAATATAGTGTATTTAGTCCCCTCGCCACATTGCCACTTTCTCTTCCTTTTCGTCATCATCTTATTTTGACTACTTTCCCTCATTTTTTTGTCTTAGTTCCAAAAGGAAGAGAAAATGAGCGTTTTACCAACTAGAAGCGTGTAAGGTGTAACATTTCTGCAGAAGCCCTGTGCGCGGTGGCTGTCGTGTCTTGTCTGTGGACTCAGATCTGCGGAAGCTGTGTTTGGTTGTGGGTATTTTTGGTTGAACAAGCGAGTGACACTATGGGTACATGAGAAAGGAATGGTGTGGAAGGCGACATATTTGCTTAACAGGAAGTTAAAATGGTAATTTCTCCAGTTCAGTTTTAGTTTTACTTTAGAGAAATGTCATTTACCCTGGAAAAGCAGAAACGGCCTCTCAAGATCCAAGGGCATTTCTTCACAGAAGCTCTGTGCCTTAATTGGATTTATTTTTAATAATGTTGACTTGAAAGTGTTAGTTTGAAATGTTAAGAAGCAGTGAATTCCTTGGTGAATCACTAAAAATTGGCTTTACAAATTGTTTTGCTGTACCATCTTTCTTGCCTGAGGGTCACTTGGTACCGAGCTCAGGCTGTTGGGAACAAAACAATGAGAAGAAATAACGTGACATGAAAAAGAACAAAATTGCATTTTCAAATAGCTGTTATAACAAACTTTTTTCATGACCTCTGTTTTTAGTACATTACCTAAATTTCAGAGCGTTTTCAAGGCCCTTTCAGGGCCGAAACCATTAAGGCCCTGAGCCTTAACGGTTTAGTCAGTAATGTGATAACAGACGCTTAGACTTCACATGCTAAGAACAGTTTCTACTTGCTTTTGTCTTTATAGTGAATTCCTTTTTGATTTAGTTTTTTGATTATTCTTAAATGTGGTTTTGAAATACCCCCTTCAGTACATTTACCTGCATGTTTTGGAGCTGATAAAATAAAGCGAAACTTGTGTAGCACTTCTGGTCAGGATGAAATGTGTTGAAGTAGTGTGCCATTGAAGTAAAATAAAGCAACTGCGTTTGATCTTAGCTCACTGGTTATCCGCCCAGCAATAAGTCATCCGTAGTCAAACAGTGTCAAGGCCATAATCAGCATCATTTATTCATTCATTTACCTGTCAAATAGTTATTAAATGTCATTTAGTTCTTTTTTTAAATGAAATTTATTGGGGTGACAATTGTTAGTGAAATTACATAGATTTCAGGTGTACAATTCTATATTACATCATCTGTAAATCCCATTGTGTGTTCACCACCCAGAGTCAGTTCTCCTTCCATCACCATATATTTGATCCCCCTTACCCTCATCTCCCTCCCCCCACCCATTTAGTTCTTTACAAAAGTACAAAACCAATTTTAGACTGATTATCAGGATAAAACTCTAGTAATGGCTAAAGTGCATATTAGCAGATAGGCCTGTACTCTAAAGTTGCTGCTCTTCTGTTGCAAGAATTCTCTGCAGAAGGTTTACAGATTCAAGCAAACGTCTTTAACAAAGTCCGTCCCTTCACAACCATCTCAAAGAGTGAAGCACGTGTGCAGAGCCAGGTACAAAGGCCCTTAGTGCCTGCAGACCCGCCGGGGTGCGCCGAGCCAGAGGCTGGCGGTGCTGTGGTCATCTAACAGGTGTGTGCCTCGCATGTAGACTATTTTACAGCATTCTGCAGGTTGTACAAAGCAGACACACATGTCTCAGAAGAGGTTTCAAATGATGGTAAGAGACGTCAAACAAGGCAGAAGTGGGAGCTACACGGCAGGAAATGCTCACCTGTCAGATGGGCGGTGCACGCAGTACATTCCACAGGAGAGCATGGGAAGGGCATTCATTAGACTCTAAAGGCAGGAGAGCGTTTGGTAGGACAATGGAGGAGGACCCTGCCTCTGGACAGGAAGGCATCTGAGGGGAGGACTTCTAAACACACCTCACATCTAAATTCACGGTAAGAGTAAAGACATGTTTGCAGCACCTCGACTGGCTGGAAAGACAGGATGTGCTTTCTTAGACAACAGTTCATCTGTCAAGAGTTCTGCCTGGCACACTTTCAGGAAGTGTCACCCCTACTAAGAGAAGGACACACACACACACACACTTACACACGTGTCATTCCCTGGGCGGAGGTTCAGGGGGGATCGGGCCTCAGCTCAGCACTTGGGTGTGTTGGCTGGTAGCTGCCTCCTCACTGACGGCCGCGCCTTCCCCAGATAAACTGTCATCTCCCACAGTGTTCTCCAGCAGTGGTGCAGAGTGCTGGGCCTGAGCTGCCTGGGTTTCCCTGCCGCCCCACACCCACACCTACAGCGCTGGGCCTTGGGGCCAATCACTTCATCTCTCTGTCCCTAGCTTTTCACTTTGATGCAATGAGATAATAATAGGATCTAATACACAGGGTTGTTGGGAGAATTAGTGAATGGGCAGAAAGTGTCCAAAATGGAGCCCGGCACTGAGCATTACATGCCTGCGAAATCCTTCTGTGATTACACACACACAGATATATAAGCACTTACATATTTAAATGTCTAAACTAAGTGTGTAAGCACATGTATGACAGGTGCTAGCACGCTGTGCCTCTATATATTGCACACTCTTGCATTACACACACGGTGCTCGCAGCAGTCGTGCCATGGAAACAGCGATGTGTGGTAGTATGTTCAGTGACAGCGTGATCACTGTGAAGACACTGTTGGCATTTCCTGAGTGATGGGGGCCGAGCTGGAGACCGGAAGCTTTGAGACAGTAGTGAGGCAGAGGCAGGATTGCGGGTACTCGGAAACGGCTTCCGTCTTGGCTTTACGGAGCACAGCACGGCTCCAGTTTCTTCTCAGAGCCGCCTCGTCTCCGAGGGTCACACCAAAGCTGCCGGGCTCCCTCACGGTGCACGCAGCTGCACAGGGTGGCGTCAGCGGATGGACCTCTGGATTTGTGCTCTGAGAGATTTTAAAATTTCAGTGGTTCGGTGACTTTGCCATCTTTCAGCAACTACTTCTCCCCTGTCACAATGGCCAAGATTAAATGAGGCTGTAGACTTTTAAATGAGGTGCTTTTTTTGTATCTGGTTTGCATTCACAGTACAAAGTGAAAAAGAATTTAAGCGTGCATTGTATATGCATTTGGCTACTAATGTGTGAAGCAAAGGGTTCGATTCATATTTTATTTATGGTTCATTGTGATGAAAGGTCTGATTTAAAATACAAATACAGCCACAGAGCCGCTGTTCAAAAATGATGTCTGATTTTTTATGATCTTTTGTTTCTATGAAAGAGGGCTGGTATCATTTCGGAAATGATCTTTTTTATACCACTGAAGCCTAGGGCAAAGCTATTTCGTTTAATGGTCAACATTAGTTTTTTTTTTTTTTCAAAGATGAAAAATGACAGTATGTTCTTTTTTTTAAAAAAAAACATTTTATTAAATTTATTGCATTGACATTGGTTAATAAAATTATGTAAAATATATAAAATTCAAGTGTACAATTCTATAACACATCATTTGTATATTGCGCTGTGTACTCACCACCTAGAGTCATGTCTCCTTCTGTCACCATATATCTGACCCCCTTTACCCTTTTCTACCTCCCCCACCCCCTTTCCCTCTGGGAACCACCATACTGTTGTCTGTGTCTATGAGGTCTTTTCCTTTTCCCCTTCCTTCCTTCCTTCTTTCTTTCCTTCCTTCCTTTCTTTTTTTTTTCTTTCTTTCACTATTACGTTAGAAAATCCTCCACTTACCCCTTTCCTCTCGCGTATCCCACACAATACCATACCTGATGAATTTACAACTCTGCACCCGAGCGAGGCATTCTCTCACGTACCCTTCCTCACTCAGTGCTGAATCAGTGTAGAGTTTCCTGTCATAATTTTTGAGTGCTAAATGAATGATAGCGTGATTAACTGTGTGTTAGTGATCCATAATTAAAGGTAATAACAAAAGGGTTTTTTATGCTCCTGAGACAATTTACACGCCATGGACATGCCAGAATCTTCTTCACAGATACTTAGGATATTTGTTGTATTTTAAGGAACAAAATAATACGCTTGATGTGATTTCATCATCTTGGTATTTCTGAGTGTCTGCAAGGAGGATGTTGGGAAGCAGCCAGCATGTACCCACGGTGCCGACCAGGAAGGAGGGCCTGCCTTTTCTGTTGAACACTCTTGTGTGTCTTCCCTGTCAAAGTGCCTGTAACTCACTCAAAGGAACCAGGATGCTACGGCGGTGTATTTGGGGTGACACACGCTGAACCCCTACATTTTTTTGCAGTGAAGTCTGATGTAAAGTAAAAGTAACATGTTTGCTGATGCTATTATAGTAATTCCCCACCTTCTTGACGCTGCAGTGCTGGGTCACTCCAATCAGGAACCCCAAAACGGAGAAACGTGTGCGGGCAGGTGCTAGAGACAGAGGGGGCTCCACACCGCACCCTGTGCTGAAAAGGAGCACCTAGAACTTCTGCTGATGGCACATGAAAACATGGTCTCCACTACGGAACAAAATCAAGGTTTCATTTTTAACGTTGATTATAAAACAATTCTTTCTCATAGTTGTTTAGATGTAGAACATTAGTTGAAAGTATTCCCCAGGCATTCACCACTCTCAAGGCTCAAGGAACTAATTCTTGAAGTGTTGTTTCTAGAGAGATAATGTAAGTCATATTGAAAATTGATTTTGGATTTTTTTCCTGAAAGACAGGTTTTATTTTTATTTGATTCATGAGATAAATGCTCCCCACTTGTAATTCTCAGCTAAGGAATTTCTGCAGAGTGAACACATAGAGACTTTCTAATGAGCTTGTTATTTTCTTGCTCTTTTTCATTTGTTGGGATTGACTTTATCCAAGATTGCATAAGTCAATGCACAAGGATATTATAGGATTGTAGCAGATTTGAGAGGAAGAGACCTGCAATCATAGCTCTGAAATTGAACAGGGTCAAGCCCACCGACCTCCCAAAGACCCTTTGGTGTTATATTTACTGGCTTATCCCACCAGTGAGGCAGCGGCCTCCCAGAGCTGCTACATGCAATGAAATGCTTAGGACAAGCATATATTTAAAGAAGTGGAATTCCTGCTTTGGCAAATCGGAGAGCTTTGTAATAAATACCCAAGGATGTGAGGTATAGTCCTTTACATAAGGAATTACATAATTCTATTATGACACAGAGGTGTATTTGCTGTTTATGTTCTTTTTCACAACTTGCTACTGTGTTTTCCTGAAAATAAGATCTAACTGGAAAATAAGTCCCAGCATGATTTTTCAGGATGACACCCTCTGAACATAAGCCCTAATGCGTCTTTTGGAGCAAACCTTAATATAAGTCTGTCTTATTTTCGAGGAAACATGTTACTGAAAAATTATTCACAATTAAAGCCTTTCTCTGCTTTCTCAAAACTCTCATTTAATGTATTCTGTAATATTCAAAGTAGTTTCTTACCCGATTATAGAGATAAAATTTGTTCTCAATTTTGCATAATTTTTGCTTGGCTTTGCTGTAACACTGTTCCTATTTGGTTGGTTTTTTATGTGCTAGAAATTTCTGCATTTCACATCATTGCTATTATTTTGAGGAAAGGTATCAAAGATGATTCGTTTCTTTCTTTTTTAAAAAAGATTTTTATTGGGGAAGGGAACAGGAACAGTTTATTGGGGAACAGTGTATACTTCCAGGACTATTTTTTTCCAAGTCAAGTTGTCGTTCTTTCAATCTTAGTTATGGAGGGCGCAGTTCAGCTCCAGGTCTAGTTGCCGTTGTTAGTTGCAGGGGGGCACAGCCCACCATCCCTTGCGGGAGTCGAGGAGTCGAACCAGCAACCTTGTGGTTGAGAGCCCACGTGCTCCAACCAACTGAGCCATCTGGCACTGCCCCATCTGGGAATCAAACCAGCAGCCTTTGGCGTTAGGAGCACGGAGCTCCAACCGCCTGAACTACCGGGCTGGTCCCGATTCATTTTATTTTCAACAGTGAAATCACTATACAGGACATGGAAAGTGGAAACTCAAGCAAATATAGCTGGACGTATGTGATTGTGATTATTGTATTTATTCATTCAAAAACTAAATATTGAAAGCTGACTATGAGCAGGCATTGTTTTCTGTACTGTCAGTAGAGCAGATATAAATCACATTTCTTAAGAGGCTTTATACTTTAGTGGGAGGAGACAGAAGAAAGGAAATACGTAAGTTAAACACGAATTGTATTACAGGGTAATAGGTACTGTGGAGAAAGATCGAGCAGGGCAGAGGGTGGGGAGGCGAGTGGTTGGTACTGTGATTTGTGCTGTGTCCCAGGAGAACGCACCCCCTGAGGTGGGGACCCTGTCCCATTTTGCTCACCAACCAGTGTGCATCATTACGTGTGCACATTAAATGTCCAGTGAATGGATGGGCACACTTCGTGTAGAGTGAGTCCTCCGTTTCCAGGAGCTCTTTCTTTTTCAGTATATAATTTGCTTATTACTTAATGGCTATCTAACTCAGCTAGAACGTAACCTGCCCGAGGGTAAGAATTTCCCCCCGTTTTATTCCCTGATGTATTTCAAGCATCTAAAACACCACCTGACAGACAGGAGGATTTAAGAAATATTTGTTGAATGAATGAGTTTTAATAAGTAGTTCACTAAGAGGGAGTAATGCAGTCATTAGCTTGTGACATAAGAGTTTTGTTGGCTGCTCTTGGCAAGCTAGCTTGATCCCGCCAAGCACACATTCTGAGCACTGCCAACGGACTCGCAAGGTGCGTGCCTGAGAATGCTGTGAATAAAATGCTGAAGGTAGTGATCCTGATGCCAGAGCCATGCGCCCCGGGCAGCAGAGGTTGGATGTGTGTTAGCCGTGTGCTCGGCCAGTTTCTCCTCTAGTCTGGCGATTGTAAAAGGGGCTGGGTCAAGAAAACTGTAGCAGTCACTCAGTTTTTCGAAAGTGAGGAAAGAGTACATAAGGACCGCTGGAACCGGTCCTGTGCAGGGACCTGGCACACCGAAGGGTGCTAAGATTGTTTGTTGGTTTGGTATTTGGAGAAAATGTTTTCTGTCTTTTCTCATCCAAGACACAGAGCTATGCCCACAGACTGTTTTCTCACAAAGCTGCTGCAACCCTTTTTTTAACTGAGGGGTTGGTTCCCTCTGTTACCAATGGAGGGTCACAGGTTAGGAGAGTGCCCCAGGGAGCTCTGGGCGTGCACCCCTCAGGAGACTGGCACTGGAGAGTGAATGCCCAGCGTCACACCATGTACTGATTAGGGCATCAAAGTCAAGGGCACAGCGTGTCCGTCCTGGACATTTCCTGACACTCAGTGCCTCTGGCAGCATTTTCAAAATGGTCATAATTCATACGTGATGGTTATATTGGAGTTTCGCTTCTTAAGGGCAAGATACAGCCTTAAGTCGCAGGCTGCGCAGCGCCGTGTGCAGGTGGCAGGTGCTTTTACAATCAGTGAACAACATCCATGAGGTCATTTCCAGGTGGGAACTGCAGGCTACTTTATTCTCATTGAGAAAGTTATGGTCATTTACAGGGAACTGGAAATCACATCATATCATGTAATACCTCTCGGGTTCACATGTCAGTTATCATAATCCCAGGTTTCCTCTTTGCTCCTTTTTTGTCTTTCTAGGAACTTCTAGAAGGTTCTATGTTTAGCAACTTTCAAAGCCTGTTCCTTACTTTGCCTAGTCCCATGCAATGTGTTATAGACAGGATTTTATGGTGAAATAAATTAGAAAATGTTGTATAAAAACTTCCTTCTGTTCGAGATTTAAAAGGAAAACCAGGATTTTAATACCCGAACAAACTATGCATTTAAGCCATCCTTTAACTCAGCATTTCCTGAACTTATTTTGCATCAGAACTTTTAATGGGATGATAACTCTGTATTTTGAATTATAAAACACCATCTGCTACAAGTCACATCGTTGTTTTATGTGCCACTAAGAAAGGGAAAGAAGCCACCGACAATGTGCCTCGGGCTTTTATGACCCATTTAAACCTACAGTTGACAAAACACAAACTCAGGAAATAGTGTTTCATCCTCCTGAATGAAATGGAAGCACGTATTCAGAAGTAAAATATTTAAAAATTTTAATCCTTTTGTCTGGTTTAGTTAATAATTTCAGTAATAGACTGTATATGCTTTTACTGATTTCCACAGACTGTGAAGGGCAGTCCTTTGAGCTCTGATCGAAAGTATTTAATCGTTGGCTTCCAGACCCCACACAGGCTGTTATCACAGTTGCAGCTTCACGCATCCAGCCCTGCCCTCTCATCTCCCGGTGGAGGCTGCGAGGCCCAGAGGCCTCTGTGTTAGGAGGGGCTCTGAGGGGAAGCTCCAGGGCCTGTGGGAGCCCCTCAGCCTGCACCGTGAGCCCCGTGAGGCACCTCAGTCCCGCTGCGCTGCCTCCTCACGGCGTTTGCAGGTGAGCGCCCCACAACTTGAGTTGGAACCACCCCTCGTAGGACCCATGGCTTCATGTCTGTCTCCCCACCATGTCCACTGTGTAAGAGCAGGGTCAGCATGAGTGTATTTACTAACAGAGAACATTTTTCTCCATGTAATAGGTAAATGGAAACATCTCTCGTTTGCAAAAGCCATATTACTTACGACTGCTGTTAGCAAATTATACCTGCAGTTGCCTATTTGGAAAGAATTTTGTTTGTTAAGATGGATAATATATTATCTATAAGTTAGATCCGAAAAGTCATGCTGAATTTGCTAGTGCCGTAAAATAAATCATTTTAATAATTAAGATACATAAATAAAATGTTTATGATAGAAACAATAAAGTTGTGTGTCAACTCTGTACACTGACTTTCCAAGTAGCTTTTGTAAGAAGTATATTCATCTTACTACATTCAAATAATGGTTGAACAGCGATGGTTATCACTTTTTCTGCATAATTTTCTTTTTATATTCTGTGTATTCACACAGTATTACAGTAATTTATAGTATTACAGTGCTTGATAATCTTGACGATATGGGATAAGATTTTTCTAATAGTATGTAGAAAATAAAAGTCATTTGTATAACTTTTTATGAAAACAAAATAATTTGTTTCTATAAAAATAAGTTATGTAGTTTATGCTGAAACATCCTCTATCAAAGTGTTTAGAAAACAGTTACATTCATGTTTTGGCGGTGTGCTCAGACGTTGTCACTTGCCGTCCCCTCACATGTGGTAAAATGAGGTATGAGCAGCTCATGTGAGAAAAACAGTTGATTTCCACAGGAAAGGAAATAACATGGGAAATACAATCAGTCTAAGATCCAAGCGCTACATGATGGAGACACAGAAACTCCCTAAGCAGATGTATTTCTGGAGCCTTGAGGTGCATCGGCTTTGACGCCACTTGTCCTAGGCCCTTCCAGTGCTTCTTGCAGTTAGCATGGCCACCGAGCACATGCTACTGTCCCTGCTCTGAATTAGAGCGCTAGAAGCAGAGCAGCTGAGCTCATTCCGACCACGGCGGCTTTATAAAGGAGAGTGGCAGACGAGTCCACGTCCTCTAAGCACGGTGCCCATGCCAGCCCTTTTGGCACCGAGCACAGGTGTGCCACATGGCGGCCAGGTGGCCCTACATGACAAGTGTGATGCGTGTGCAGTGAGTGCTGGGCTGCCCTTGCTGCCTCCAACACTGGGGAGGGACTGAGACGTGACCCACATGCCAGCAGGCGCGAGGCTCAGACTCAGCCAAGATGAGCGCCCGAGTGGCACCTGGGGACCGAGCCTGCATCCTGCGGTTTCTTCTTCCTCTTACTTTCCTTCCGCTTCCTCTCAGCCTTGCTTTTGCGTGGCTTCTTTTTCTTGCTGTCCTCTTTATACCAGGGCCCCCAGACTCCGCCGTTGAGCCGAGGGTTGCTTCTGGGGTCCCTGGGGGGGTACCTGACTGGCACTGCTGTTCTGTTGAACTGTGACAGCCTGCGCAGCAGCTGACGCACCACGCCAGGGTACCTGCCCGAGAGGTCCACCCTCTCGTAGGGGTCGGCGGTGATGTTGAAAAGCCACACACTCTTGCCAGTGGACAAGCTGACCCGTTCGCTGTGCCACCGGCTCGGGCCCAGGTTGCTGAAGGCCTGAGGTGGGACCCAGTCGCTGTAGCCAGGGTTGCCCGTGAGCAGCTTCCAGTGCTGCACCCGGACGGCCGACTGGACGGCCGTGTTCCAGATCCCATAGCCTGCCGCCCAGGAGCCGTTCCTCGCCCGGGGGTAAATGGGGTCGATGTTGTACAGAATGTCCACTCGCGGCGAGCGCAGGCCTTCGCTGATGGTCTCCCACACGTCATAGCCGTCCAGCTGGACGTCCTCATCGATCTGCCCTTCCGCCAGGGAGACGAGCGTGGGGTACCAGTCGGTGATGTGCACCAGCTCCCTACACACCGTGCCCCTGTTTTTCAGCAGGGGGCTGTGCACGAAGCCCACGGCACGAATGCCCCCTTCCCAGTACGTCCCCTTGCTCCCTCTGAGGGGCCAGTTACTCCCGCCTGCGGTGGGCTGGCCCCCGTTATCCGAGGAGTAGATGATGATGCTGTTGTCATAGAAACCGTGCGTCTTCAGAGCCAGGGTCACGTTGCTAACGGCTTCGTCCAGGCAGGAGAGCATGGCTGCGTACCTGCGTCTGTTTATGTTGGTGATGGACCGATAGTGCTCCAGGTACCTGCCAGGGGCCTGCAGAGGGGAGTGAACGGCTTGGTAGGCAATGTATAAAAACAGAGGCTTCCCGGGGTCATGGGAAGCCAAGATTTTCTGCACTCTCTGCGTGTACATCTGTGTGGAGTACATGCCACTGTCGTGGTCCCAGGCAGCGTGGTCGTTTTCATACAGGTCGTAGCCGCACATGCCGGGACTGTCACACTTGTAGTGTGTGTAGTAATCACCGCTTCCCAGGAGCGAACCGAAAAAGGTGTCAAACCCTCTCCTGGTGGGCATGCACTCTGGCCTGTAGAAGCCCAGGTGCCACTTGCCGACCATGTGTGTGGCATAGCCAGCCTCCTTGAGCTTCTGAGGGAGGGTGGCATTGTCCAGAGGGAGGCAGTTGGGCTGCGTGGGTCTGATGATGGAGTGCTGGAGCCCGGTGTGTATCTGGTACCTCGGCAGAAGAGCAAAGAGTTGGTCAGCGCAGACGACAGGTGCTCTGCCCACGACAACGGTCCTTAAACTACACAGTGCTCCTAGGGAGACCAACTACCCCAAAGGAAAGAAGACCAATTCTGCCTTTCTGCTGCGGACGCTTGTCTCATCCTAATTAGCTTCCTATTTAACATTTGAAATATATTTCACTCTAAGGCAGCACTTTTGAAACTGAGATTTCACCACTCATCTCAAAGTGTTGTCAAAGTTCTTGTAACATAATTTATTTGAATAAACTTTAATCTTCTAATTATATGACAGAAAACTAACATGATAAAGGGAAGGATAAAAATGTCAGAGTATTCTTCTTCTTATTATTCATCTAGGCACCTCACATTAGCTCCCAAATCATTGCCTGAGATAATTTATTTCAGGTTAATTCTGAAGTACTAAAACCACCTGCAAATATTATATAAAAATCTCTGGTTTGTCAAGAAAAAAATGTATAATGTAGTCCCCAACCTGTTAGATCTCTGCAAAGAGAAAGAGGTTTCTGATTCACAGTACATTATTGTTGCAAAACCATTTTATTTTTTTTTAATTAAAAAAATTATTTTTCAATTACAGTTGACATTCACTATTATGTTAGTGTCGGGTGTACAGCACAGTGTTGAAAACCCATTTTGGAGGACATGATTAGCTTGTGCCAAGGAAGGGTTATATTTTCTAAGAAATAGCAGAAAATGGGTCTCTTCAGGTTCCCCACAATGTCTCCTTTTTAGAAATGACACAAAGTCGTCTGAGAAAACACAGGGGGCTCTCTGTCCTCTCACAGGGTGAGAAGTGAGTTTCTCGCGTTGCCCTCGCCCCCAGGTGTTTTGCCGCGGGCTTTCTCCCACAGACCAGGTGTCATCACATAAGAGCACGGGTTTTCACTCTGGGTTAAGAGGCGTCTATTAGTTCATGACATTAAATGCTATCGATTCTATAGTTATGTGAGTTTGAAAAGACTTTTTAAATAGAAAATATAGAAATTCTGAGAAAATGGTGGTTACAGAGAGTGTTAACGTAAATGAGAAAGTAGTTTTGGAATCAAATTACACAGAGTAATATTGAGATCAAAAACAAATTTTCTTTTAAAAATTGATTGAATCTGAAAGGCCACCGTGTTATGGATGGTTTGGGTAAAGAGTTCGATTTACTGGCAAATGTTCAGATGGTGGCATAATGCAACTGTGAGTTCCTTCCCAGTGTCAGCTGCAGTGGTGCCAATGGGTCCGTGGGGTCTGGGAGACATGTCTGGTCACCAATGCAGAGCAGCTTTCAGGTGGCCTGTGGGCTCTGCCACTCAGTCAGCCGGCAGCGTCCCAGCTACCACAGCTGTGGGCATTTAGTGTCCGAAACTCCCACAGAAACCAGCATTTCATAGACCTTGCCCCACATTCAGATGTTATTGTTGTTACTGATAATTTCTGATGCAGTTCAGGATCCAAAACATTGCCTAGCAGAACCACTGGTTTTGACAAGTATATGAGAGATGGGCAACACCTGTCAGTCAACATGGACATTGGACGGAAACTGAAGATGGAGAAATCTTTGTGGGTAAGAGTTTGGGAACAGATTCATGGACATAGGTTATTAGCTAAATAACCATATGCAGAATATGTATTTGGCCAGTGTGTATTCAATCATTGACCGGCTAACACGTCTTTCTGGTTACTCTGGGCAGTTTTCCCCTCGTACTAAAGAAATGGAGGCTTGATGGAAGTGTGAAATACAGAAAACAGTCACACAACAAAGAATAGAAAAGGAGAGGTCTGTTGCTTTCAGAAGATGGTAAAGTGTCAGCTGAGAAACAGAGAGTTCAGAACTATTAATCATGCCTGTGTTTCTGTCTTCTCCAGAAAGTAGGATGGTTTCCACGTTGGAAAGTTTAGCAGCGACCCATAACAGAAGAGAGACTTTTAGGGCAGCCCCTGCTTAAATGAGTTCAAGTCTCTTGAGCCAAATGGGATGGAGTTTGGGGCAGAATTTGGGGCTTAGGTTAAGGGTATAGTTTTGGGGTCAGACAGACCTGGGTTTGAATTTGCTCCAGTGCTTATTAGCTGTGTGACTTTGTGCAGTACTTAACCCCTCTGACCCTCAGTCTCCTCATCTGTAAAATAGAGTCAACAATGCATACTGGGTGGCTGTAGCTCTGAACAAATCACAGAGTCTGGTAAGGAGCATACAATCAGTAAATGACAGCTTTTACTGTTACTACCCCGGAATTCTGAACCATGTCGCTGATGTATTTGTTTGAAGGGTTTTGTTACATGTCTTCTTTCACATGTGATATTGATCTCATCCTCATAATAACCCTTGAGAAGTAGGGTTCATTTCATAGACAGGAGAACAGAGGTATAGACGTCCCAAGTCCCCACCTGCCTCACCGGCTGGGAAAATGATTCCTGAACAGACTAAGCCTGACGTGTTCTCATCTCTTTAAGAGTAAAAATCCATTCTTTTTTCTTAGAGAAATCAAGGAGCAGAGGGAAGATGCCCTCAGTCCTGGGAGGGAAGTGGTTCCAGCTTTCTAATCAAAGAGGGAGCATTTGTAAAACCGCACGGTGAGGCTTATGCTGATCCTGGAAAACAACGGTTTTTTTAAGTAGATGATTTGGGGGCATTTCCAAAAATAAATCAGGCTGAAAAGAAAAGTCCTGCCAAGTTAGCTTCATTTTATTTTTTAAAAAGGATTCGTAGAAGGCAAATAGCTTAGGAAAATGATGGTCATTTGAAAAATCTGCCCCTGATTCTATTCTTATGGAAAGATGGAAAGTCGGCTGTGTGATAGCACTGTGTGTCTGTGACCAGCACGGTAATGTTACACTTCACTGCCGGTTAACACACAGGCAGTTTCCATTTACACGATCCCCTCTGGTTCTGAGGAGCAGGCAGCTTCCACCTATTAGTTCCGTGTGACAACAACAACAACAACAGACTGGAACTCAGAGTGACTGTGGTTCCCCAGCGTTACAGCTGTTAAGTCGTTAGGTCTGTGCTGGTGCCCAGATGGGGGGGTTTGCAGACTTGTCTGTGCTGCACTGCCAGCTCCTTGGACAGCTGGGCCTGTAGAAAGGTCAGGTCAACTTACCTGTGTTACCTTCAGTGTTGATTCCTTTCTCAATTCATCACTGTTGCTGAGCATATCCCCTGTGCCAGGGACTCAGTTGTGTTGTATTGTCTGCCCCCTCCCTCCCACCTTCTCCCTCCCCTCCCTCTTTCCCCCCTCTCCCTCCCTCCCCTCTAAGCCGTGACATCACTATGTGGGCTGCATGTGAAGATCCTCTAGCAAAGGGGTGCAAGGAGGCCTGCGTTCTCTGATCCATGTCGGGTGGGGACATGGTGCCATCGGTCTGGAGACCAGCACTCAGTGCTCCCAGATTGTTTTCTTCCAGGCAGCAGACGGCCAGGATCGGGGACGAGCTTGGTGGGCAGAGTCTTTGGCTGGATAGTGACTTTGAGTTGTCAGCAGCGATGAGCTTGAAGGCCAGTCAGATAAGGGTTCAAAACGCTCCCGGAGCAGCGTATTAGCTGACACTGATGGGCGACTGGGCAGTGTCTGTGGCAGCACAGCGGGTCCTGTTTGGGCCTCAGCTCATTGATTCTTATTATCCATGACTTAAATAAAGACATCGACGAAATGCTTATTATCTCGGAGGGACAGCGACTATTATAAGTGGCATAATTCCTTTAGATTCAAAGTAATCTAAAGGACCTGAAATGTTGCTGAAATAAAGACAGTGAAATATAGAAAGTGAAGGAAAGGCTCGAAGATAGAAGGAAGGGAACATGTAAGAAAGATGCCTGAGCCCGGGCAGAAGGAGTCTCACGGGCCACGTGTGGGACAGCGTGAGCTTCAGAGTAAACAGTGACAGTAACAAATTACGCGCACAGAGCAAAACAGGAAACCCACGTCTGTACCAATACAGGTAAGTAAGCAAATAAGAGAAGTTTGATGTGGGAGGGATGCTGCAGTCTCCGAGTGCCCCCCCGCAAACACTCACTGATTCTGTAGGGGACAGAGTATGCAGTGAGGCGCCTGGCAGACACCAAGTGACCAGTCAGCTCATCAGTAATGAGGACCGGTCAGCGTCATGTGCCACCAGATGCCATAAACACAGTGTTGTTTCTGTGGTTCCACACCCTGAATCGGTTCCCCAGGAGACATCAGGCAAACCCATGTGAGGGACAGTCTACAAAACAATGGCCTGAAATCTTCAAAAGTGGCAAGGTCATGTAAGTCAAAGGGGGAATGGGAGCTCTTCCAGGTTGAAAGGGACCAAAGAGATATGACAAGCACAATACACAGTTTTGAGCTGCGACGGCTACAAGGATGGGCACGCGTTGAGAACTGGCAAAGCTTACATGGGGTCTGAGGGTTCAACGGGAATAACTGTTCATTTCCTGGTTCTGATAGTTGTGCAGTGGCTGGTGTAGGTGAATATGTTTGTTTGTGGGAAATACACACTAAAGAATTGAAGATGATTGGCACCAGGTTCACAATGAACTTCCAGTTCGTTCAGGAAAATGTTATTTGCATTGCACCTGAACTTTTCTTATGAGATTGTTTCAAAATTTTTTAAATGTGTAAGAAGGTCTACACATTTCTTACACATTGGGATAAATGGAAGGCATTGCAAGTTAACAATCATTTACATGCTAGTTGCTTAAGACTGTGAATGAACCTGGGAAGTTGGACATGTCAGACTATGAACTTAAGAAAGAGCCAAAGAGAAAAATGAGACCCTATGTTATATAAAGGCAGCGTGCAAATTCTCAGACGGAATAACCCTCCTCTGTGTCCATCTGGAATGTAGCTTCAGTGTTTAAGCACATGCCCTCAGGATATGTGCAGTTATTTATTAATAAATTACACACGCGCAGTAAGTACTCTGCTGATTTATGAACCGTTTAACACACATACAGATGTTACAGGGCGAGGTTAATGTGGACAGAACTTGGGTACTTCTCCTTGTGTCTGAGGCCTCACCTGTGGCCAGGGGGCATGCCCTCAGTCTGGAGAGTGCTGGTGCAGAAGGCAGGTCGCAGAGCAGAGCCTGCAGCCTGGGTCAGCGTGACAGTGGCTTGGGCTACCACCTCGTGGCCATGGAAATGGAGTGAAGTGGGTGGATCCAATGCGTACTTTGGATTTAGAACTGACAGGACTGAATCAGTGAGGGAAGATACAGGGAAGATCAGGGAGGAAAAAGACACCAATCAAGAATTACTTAGATTTGTGGCTTTCATGACATGGTGAATGGTGGGAGGACCAGCTGATCTCTGCTTTAGTGCAACGTATACAATTAGGACTGAGGGATGGCATCACAAAGAGGCAGATTTCAACTCAATGCCCAAACAGAAAATTCTAACAGAGAGAAACAAGCAAACAAACAAACAGTCTGGATGCTCATCTTCCCGGGATTCTGGCAGAGACATACCTGAATTGGAAAAGAACTGACTGACCTCTGAGCATCCTAAATCCAACGGCCCTTGGGCCCCAGACTACAGCTTCCCGTTTCCACTCTGAGAGCAGCTTTACAAAACTGGGTCTATAATATTACGTACGGGTATTTGATAAAGAAGTTTCCAAATGCATCAATAATATTTAACTTCTTTCTTTGAATAATTTCAAGTTAGTTTAAAACATAGGTTTTTCAACTAATATGTTCTGAATGTTATAATCATGTTAGCTGAAAAAATAATTTTTAAATTTGGTGGATTTTTTTTGGTCACCATCTGGCTACCATGTGAAGAAAACCCCATGTGAGCAATAGTAAGCCGAGAGTTGCCAAATCTGTTAAACGCAGTAGCCATCATTCTCACTTTCCTGGCAGCTTAAAAGAAAAACCCTAAGTGGCCCTTTTCCTCCACAGCATTAGAATCTGTGAAGATTGTGTCATCTTATTAAATACTAATTCATGCCACTGGGCGCTAGTAGGAGCAGCAGTTTTCGAATTCCCTTTGTTGAAGACTGTCTAATGCAGTATTATTGTTTTAATCCGATTACATATTTAATGCACCCCGATAAGTACAGGATAAAAGATGAGCCATCGTGGTTCCACGCAGACTGTGAAGTCCACATGCTTACGCTGTACAGAAGCTGACAGAGTGCAGTAGAAACAGATGTTTTGAAGAGAAGGAAATAGGTACAAGATTCTGTCTTTTATGAGTCAAATGTCACCTAGATATTTGCAAGTTAGAACAATATGACTCGATTTTTCCTGTGCTGAAAGGTGTTCCTTTATCACTTCCTTCCAAAGGAATCTTGTCTCAAAGATTAATTCTATTTATAGGCCTTAATTTCATGTTTCAGTTAATTCTAGCTTGCGATGGGGCTGGAAGTGGAGGTGGGGTATATAACAAGTCTGCGCGATGAGATGAGAAACTAGCATTTAGGCTGAGTTACTTATTTAACGCTCGTTCAGCTGTCATGAGCCAGACTCCGCTGGCTTTGGGGTCGCACCATGAATGAGGTGGTTGCTGCTGTCAGGGAACTCCGGAGCGAGAGACAGACAGTAGCCGGTTATGATGGCGGGAAATGCTGAAGCACAGACCCCCAGGCGCCCTGAAGGCTGGGACCTGGGGGTGGGGGGTCCAATGCAGCCCTAGGAGTATGTGGGTGAACGTGGGAGAGGCGGACATGGACAGCAGCACACAGTCACTGGAACATGAACAGGAGGCGACGCTTGGGGAGGAGGAGCGAGCGGGTGAGCAACTGGAGGGAAGGCGGAGTATTTCCATAAGAGCCGTGGAAGGTTCAGGTGCAGGAGGGACAGTGAGCTGCGGGCTCTGTGGATCAACAGCTCAGAACGGAGGGCAAATGCAGATGCGTCTTCACGGCAGATGAGACCAGGACAAGAAGGTGACAGATGACCCCGCTAGGGCCTGGGCTACAGTGGGTTTGTGTTCTTAATGTGAAGCCCGTAGGACGCCACGGAAATACTTCTGAAAAGAGGGTAACAGGACACGTTTCGCATTAGAAAAGTAACTGGAGTAGCATGAGATATGGACTGGGGTGGAATGAGGCACAGGCCGGGGTTTGCCCTCATCTGAGAGAGACGATGAGAGGCAGCCTGAGATGGGCACCAGTGAGAATGGGAGGAGACAGAAGGGATTCGAAATAGGGACAGTTGACAGGGGCACAGATGGTGTGTGTGGGCATGGGACAGGGGAACGCTGACATGGGTCCAGAGCGTCTGGGCTGGTGGCCCTGAGAGAGGGTTACGAGATCCAGGACGAAGCGTGTGTTTGGAGGCACCTGTACAAGGCCCGTCTGCAGATGTCCAGGATGAGACATGACTTGCTAAGTGAAGTAGCAGGTGAGGTCACAGAGAAACATGATACCACCTAAGGGCGGAACAACACGGAGGGCAAAGACCGAGCCCAGGAAACACCATCACCGAGAAGGAGAGCAAGGAGCAGCTTGGGTGGAGTCTGAGCTGGAGCCGCCACTGTGCGGGCGAGAGACGTGGATGGGTCAGGGCACTGCTGTGTCACGTGCTGCAGAGATATCAGGGAGGTGGGACTGACATGGCAGTGAGCATGTGGGACCCAATCAAGCAGATTTCAGTGGAGCCGTGGGGAGAAGCCGAGGTTTTAGAGCTGAGACATGAATGGACAGAGGAAATGCATAGATGGTGAACACAGACTACTTCCAGATGTGTAAGTGGACAGGCGCTTACAATGGGTGAGTAGGCGAACACGTGGCCTCCGCAGAGTGCCTACCGTGCGTACATTTTATAATAAAAACTGTGTCCCTGCTCTGTCTGTGTCACCTGAGATGATACCTGGCTCAGAAGAGGACATCCATAAATATTTGTTGAATGAATAAGAGTGTGTATGTTCATAGAAAGAAAGAGAAGGAAAGAGGGGAAGGTATCACCAAACTGTAAGCTGTGATTATTTCCAGGGAGAGAACAACGGCGGGAGAAAAGGAAGCTTTCATTTTCTGTTGTATACATTTACATATAAATAAAATTTAGGAGAGTGGGTCTCAAAAAATTCAGCTTATTCTACTCGGACTAATTCCTAATATGCGACTAATTTTACCAAGGCAACTAATTAACTTAAAATGAAAGCAGAAATCTGAATGGCAAATGAATGAGAACAGTCCTTCAGCCCCATCAAGGAATCTCCTTCCTGGTGGGACTTCTGCCCAGGACACTGCGTTAGGCAAGAGGAAAGGAGGTGCAGTGAGCGTCTAATTCTGTAATTGTCCCCTAAGAGCCAGAGAAAATGTCCCCTCTCACTAAAAAAGCACAAGGATAGCTTCCTAGGTAACTGAAAATTCCTGCCTCTGACGTGTTTGCTGCTCGTCACCGTCACTCTAGTTCCCTGCGCGTCCAGTGTCTCAACAGTTCTGACATGACACCACTGCACAGGTTACTGCTGCCTCTTCACGGGGAACATGGCCACAAGTCACGTGTTGAGCCGGGTGTTGCGGACAGTGCTTGGTTTACTCAGAATTTTCTCTTCATTGCAACAGATGCTCAAGGAGTTTCTTCAGGTCTAGCTTTATGAACCAAACGCGCTGCCAGCCTCATCCATCTGTGGTACCTTTTTCTGGTTGGAAGGAAAGATGCGGTGACTGCCAGAGACCCTCTCTTTCGCTTGTGCTTGGCTTTCATCAAGAGGAAAAGGTACCTGGGCGACAGCTGAGGATGCGCCATGTGGGAGGACTTTCAGGGGGCACACACCCTGCACTGAGACCTGTCCACGGCCCGGGACTCATGATGGCCGCTCAGGTTCAAGGTCAGAGCAGACAGGACGGAGGAACAGCCCAGTCTGGGGGTTCGCCGTGCACCCTGTCCCATGCCGAGCGCTTTACCTCCTGCTCACTATTTACTCCTCACTGTTACCCCTGGAGGACATGCCAGCCTCAGTAAGAACAGGAAATGGGGCATGAGGGCTGGAACCTGTCCCGCCGTCCTCTGCTCCATTCACAGCCCGCCGTCCTGTAGAGTGGGTCCCTGCGGCTCACAGCCTCTCCACCCCATGGCCAAAGTTCTCTGGAGGAAACAAAGACGCATGGGGTAGTGTTTCCTGGAGGTTTTCCCAACTTTTTTTCTGGAAATTGAGTCAGATACTGTCAATGCCGAGACTCAGGGGTCCACAGAAGCACCTCCTATGCAAACACCATGGTTTCTCATGACACGAACAGAAGTTCTAACAAAGTGCTCTGGAAGCTGCTGGCACAGGCCTAGCCGTACTGGGCTGTGGGAAATAGGGAACCTGCTTCTGAAAGGGCAGTGTCTCCATGTCCCTCCCTTTGAAGCGATTTCATTTGCCAAGAGACTCCCACTACCCTCAGGAAATCCATCACAGAGAAGGAAGGAGGTTGGTGCTAGCCACCCTGTTCATGTTCCCCAAATCTGCCCATGGCGGCTTTACTGGCAGCTGGGGGAGGGGAAGGTATTCCCTACCTGGCAGATGGAGGAAACACCAGCCAGATGAGCACCGGCCGGCAGTCGGTTAGGTTTGGTCATGAGGAAACAGGCGTGAGACACTGAT
This sequence comes from Rhinolophus hipposideros, assembly GCF_964194185.1. Taxonomy (NCBI): domain Eukaryota; kingdom Metazoa; phylum Chordata; class Mammalia; order Chiroptera; family Rhinolophidae; genus Rhinolophus; species Rhinolophus hipposideros. Next base: position 1,044,613 of record NC_138062.1, read on the forward strand.
TCTTTCTGCTGAGTGACATCAGGCAAGGCTGTGACATCAGTCCTGACAGATTGGGAGGTGGGGGTGGAAAGGGGATAAATATATTGATTTTGTTTCAAAAGGACTGAAAATTTGGGAGGTGAAAAATACAATTGGGTTCTGTAATACGAGTATCAGAATACTGCACTTGGGCTCGCGGGCGTGAGATGAGTCACGTTTTCCTTCTTTCTGGAGTCACTGTTGCAAAGGCCTGTGCATCAAGAGGCCACACCTTTGAGGTGGACGCATGCTGGGCACAGGAATGGTGGTTTTCTCTGGAGTCTGCTCTGACTGCTTCCAGGCGTAAAGAAATCTGTGGACAGCTACAGCAGTGGCACGTGGGCCTGGCCAGCCATGATAGCCTGCGATTCTGCTGTACAACTTGGTGCAGCTTTGGGAGGAGTGAAAGAAAATAAGTGAAGGTTTCTATGTTGTAAAAGAGGGAAAAGAACCAGAGTTCAAGAACCAGAGTTCAGAGTACAAGTTGAGGTTGGTGAGACGGGCATTAGGCACGCAGCGCGGGAGCCCCACTCAGTCCTGCAGCTGGTTCTGGAACGCTTGTGTGGTGGCTCCGAGTCTCACCAGGAAGCACACTTCATTTCTGAGGACTGTGCTAATTGTAGGTGCATTTTGGCTGACCCGGGCTCTGCTTGTCTGAGCTTCGTAGGGAGACTGTCTCGTGCGTTACAGTTCTTCCATGTGTGAAGAGTGTTGCCGGGTTTCTGAGTCGGCTGAGCTCTTCCGGCCGATGCACAGACTCTGAGGTGGCCGGGCCTCCTCCTCGGCATGTACTCCAGCTGGTCGCTGTCCCTCTTGAAACCTGACCTTGGACGGAACATGACCCGGATGTGACCTGCACCGCACTCAGTCCCAGGGGCCTGGCCTGGCCTGCGGTCTGCACCGGATCAGGACTCCGTCAGGGTATCTGGTGGCCGTCATGCTGTTGGAGCCTGCAAGCAGCTTTCCCATGTGCTCTCTCTTCAGCCAGGTCTCCTGCACCTCATGCGGGAACAGTTTGATTTGTGAGTCTACCCAGGTGACTTTCCATTTTTCAATGTTTTCTCTCTTTCTCCTGCCATTTGGTGCCTGGACAATACTTACTTTCATCCTTGAGTATATTATGACTCCTTCTATTAATGTTGGTAAATGTATGTCTTCACCTGAATCACGTGGTGAAGGTTTTGCGGGGACAGCAGGGACTCAGAGCAAAACCTCGGTGACATGTCCTTGGAGACCTGCCCTGATTCATCACTCAGTTCACACTGAGAGGCTCATTCAACTTTTTACTTGCCAATCGGCCTAATTTTTTTATTTCAAACAGTTGCGTGCTGTACAAGCCTTGTTGAAACTGAGACACAGCATACCCGTGACTCTCCCTGATGTTGACATGCCCCAAAAGATCGAATGGGTCTTTGGGGCATGAAGCTCAGGTAGGTTATAACGATCACTGATTCCTTCACTAACTCACTCAGTAGCAATTGATTGCCTCGCCCTGTGGAATTTTTTATCAGGGCACTGTTATCAATTAGCTGGTCTTGCTTCTATAATCCAGACTCTTCTCTCTTTGACGTTGAGAAAATACACGTCTTCAGTATTCAGACAGCTTTGGTTTTTGGTCATCTGCAGTGGCTGCCTGTCAGTTTTTCACACACGTGTTCATGTTCCAAGTATCACCTGTGGGCTCTCAGTTCCGCTCGCTGCCTGGCCACCTCTGAACCCAGGTAACCCCGGTGCTTCTGTAGGGCGCAGTGCTGACGGCAGCCGCTGGAGGGCAACAGAGGTTGAGAAACGGGCTGTCAAGCCCGGGGAGTTTGACAGGGGACAGCCGTGGTACCCGACCTGCAGGTGTCCTGCTGAAGCCTGCGTTCGAAGCTGAGATCCAAAGAGCAGCGACTCGGCCATCACCGCTGCAGTTTATCGAGTTGCTACTATGTATCTAGCAGTAAACCAATACTGCCTCTCAGCTTGGAGATTACTCTCCAAGCTGCTGTTACTCTCTGCAAAGTAATAGCATCCCCATTTCATAAAAAGGAAACCGGTTGAAGAGCTGTAAGTGCAGACCTTGGGTGTAGACAGAGAGGTCTCTATGCCGAAGCCCTCGTGCCCGATATAGTCACTGGGTCGCTGGGAAGAGGGCACTGCTGTGACCCTGGGCTTCAGAGCCTTGCCTCGTCTCCCGGCTCGTTAACGGGCTCTGTTTGCCAAGATATTTCATCAGCCATTCACATTTCAGAGTTCATTCTGCTTTTTAGGGAGGATGTAAACAAAATACATTCTACTAATACTTTCTATTTCCTTTAAAGTCTTGAGGCAAATGCACCACCTTTGTTTTGTTGTTTTTTTTTTAGTTCTATGGATTTAATACAAACAGTGCAATGGAAATTCTCAGTAATGATTTGAATTTCAAATACTTGCACTTTTGGGCCCAAATATTGGCCACAGAAACATGGCACCAGATTGACATAGTGAGAATGCATACTAATTAACTAAGGAGGGAAATATTTAAAGGAGTAAAGACATGTTGTTAATTTTAGTATCTGTAAAAACAAAGATACGATCAGTGGTGGCATCAAAAAAGTATTTAAAAAATGTTGAATGTTTATAACTTAGATGGAAAGGAAGACAAAGTGTTTTGGAAAAAAGATTCAGAAGGTGGCAGAACGACAAGGTCAGGTATGTCGCTGCGTGACGGTGACGTAGGTTTGAACAAAACTGCTTCAAGAGACGTGGGATTCGAGAGGTGTATTTCTACGGGCATCGGAAGCATTCCAGAACAAGCCACGGCCTGCGTAGATGAGTGTGGTTCTTTACAGCCTTGCTGTGCTGGGTTTGTGATGGCTTTCTCAGCAGAGCTGTACCTACAGTAACACGTCGCCACCAAATCCATTTCAGGCTGTCAGCAGGGACTCGCCCTGGTTTCCAAGAGGCCACGTCTCATTAGCTGTCCGCATGTACCCGTCACATACCTAGTCACGCGGGCACCCTCCTTCCCAGCATAGAGAAAATCTTCCTCCCAATGAATACAGACTTTTCCTTGACATTAATATACAGTGTTTCCATAGTGGCATTTTCTGATCTTAAAAAATATAATTTGCAAGGAGTATGAAATAGGACAGAATTTGAGGTTTATGGAACATACACCCGTAATTCATATTATTTTCTTATGTATGCCTCCTGTATGAAGATACAGAATTCAAATACTTGTAAAAGAAAATAAGTGAAATGTTTACTTCAAATTCTGCCTCAAATGAAATACCTAGGAAGCTCTGTTTCAAAAAACCCTAAAATGTCTTCCTTCATTTCATCTGAAGTGAAACATAGACTGTACTTCAGAAGCCTGCATGGTCTCCTCTAAGGCTCACCACACTCACTGTCCGCAGGACAAAGATTCCCACCGTTTCACAGGCATCTTTGATGTACAGGCCTTGCCAATGGCTGGGGATTGATGCCAGAGCAGCGAGGGAGGGCAGCGAGGGAGCGAGGGAGATGAAGGCGGCCACCCGCCGTATACATTCCCGCTGTTTCTGACATGTCCGTGAGGGCCCCACACTGAGATCTCAGGGCCGGACGCTGGGCCTCCGAGATGAGTCCAGCTTGTTCCAGCGCTTCCCTTTGCTCCACTGTGTGCACGGACTGCTCCTGTGACATTCTGGTCCCTTGTGTTCCCGTCCACACAGGGCCATCTTCTTTTTCATCACCCCTCTCAATTTCTTGACTGTTTTCTTTAGCATATGTGAGTGTGTGCCAGATGGTTGAAATTAATTATTGAAGAAATCTGAGGAAAGGGGTATCAAGGCACTTCAACACAGGAGATGTGGGGGCAGAGCAGTGACTGGAAAAGACCCCCCCTGGCAGGAACACACGGGACTTCGCAGACCTGTGCTGGGTCCGTGGCACCACACACATCTAGTCTGAGAAAGTCCCAGCGTAGTTACGGCAGACACAGCTCACTTACCTCCCCTCTGCCCAATTCTCACCAAAATCCATGTGTGAGAAAAACAACAGAGCTGTAATTTCATCTGTGAGGCTTAAGTACGTCTTTAAACTACAGATGTCCTGGCAGCCTGAACACGTATGAATGAATAATCGGTGAAGCCCGCAGACCTCCTGTGACACCATATCTAAGTTAGGACTCAGCGAAGACCTCTGTTCATTGCGAAGGTGGGCCAGGAAAACAGCTTCATAGTGAGAAAGGGACAAGTGCAGCGAATCCCTGTGAGTGTTCCCTTTCTAGAGCAACAGTAGACTAGCACGCACTCAGAAAGTCGTCAATGCGGCCTGTCTGCCTGCAGTCTAAGGAGGTGCCGTCCAGCTGTTGCCCATGCTCGGGCCTGCATTTCCTCTGTCTCTCCTTCCAGAATACACGGAGCCTGGCCTGAGCAGGCAGCCTGCTAAGAGGGACATGAAAAACAGCCACCTGGTTGAACGTTCCCGTGCACAGAGCACTGCGCTGTGAAATCAGTCTACTTAGGGAGAGAGTCATCGATGCGAAACTCGTGTTGGATGAAACAAGACAAGCATAACCATAGCATGACCACTGTTACCAGTGTTGGGACTGAAGGCAGCATGTGCCTGAGGTTTTCCTATGTGCAGAGAAAGTAAGAAGCGCAGCGATTGTTTTCTATCTGTATATGTTCCTGAACTGGAGAGCTGCACTTAACGTTTAAAGAAGGTCTTCAACCCATTAGCTTTGATACATATCACGCCCGGGTGTCATAGACTGGGGACCGTTCTCTGTGGATGTTAATCTGGACATTCTGTCTGTGGTGTCGCGTGCAGACGTCTGAGGCACAGAGGGCTGCAGGAGGACGAGGTGTGGGTCTGCACCTCAGGATGGGTACGGTTTCAGCAGATCGAGCAGAGGGCAGTCGCTGCGAATCTACCTTCCCATGTTTCCTCATTCACATCCCACTAATTCCTCTGTATTGTCAGCTCTGCCTTCACACACAGCTCCAAGCACAGGTCTTTCTATCTTGAAATCACCCTCTATGAACCTGCTGTTTCTCAAATTACCACAATCTCTCTCTCTTGCCTTTGCTTTATTTCAAGGCCAAACCCATCACACAGGCTCTACTCCCTCCATTTCTCCACCACAGGTCCTTTCAGGTACCTTTCCAGAATGAAAGCCCCAGAATGGAAGCAGGGGATAAAAACGATGTTTTCATTCTTAAAACAATGACGTAAAAGCAGTATAAAAATTCTAAGCATAACGAGAACTGTCTGAAAAGAACATCTCCTTTCAGGCAAATGTGACGTCATCTGCCTGCGGTTGCTGTAGGCATGCTGCATGGCTCACAGAGCGTAACGCTGGTAAGCTGGCAGCACGGTGTGGGGACATTCTGCTCCTCCTCAGTCAGTGTCCTCCAGCTGCAGCTCCACAGCCTGGCAGGCTTGCCGTTCCCCACCGGGAACCTTCTGCTGGACGCAGATGCACGACCGTTCTGACCGAGTGAGTCCGTCCCTGACGCTGCACCATTCTGGCCAAACATGAGCCCGGGACTAGTTCCGTGAGCTGTCTGGCTACAGGTCAGGGAAGGGACCTGGGAGCCTGTGAGCGTCCCCAGTCTCAGGGAGACAGTTGGAGCTCTGACGAGGCCAGGCAGGGGCGGAGCAAAACTTCATTGTTTGCTTGTCTTACCTTTTCTGAATTTCAGCATTTATGAGGGGAACCTCAGTTTGCTGTCATTTGTATTCAGGTAGGTACAATAATCACATGTAGAATTTGAGTAAAAATGTGATGGACAGTTGCTGTTTTACTTTGGTTTATTTGGCATGATTTAAAAAAAACCCTCTGACAGGTACTATCAACATGGGATTAACTGTTTCCTCAGAATGTGTTTATATGGTTGCATATTATCAACCATATGATTCTTGGTTTCTGAAAACTGGGATGCAAATATGAAACCACGTAGTACAGTTTAGAGTCAGAATATCTGCAGCCTGCATTCGGTCAGCGTTCCTGTGACCTAGAAGTCACCCAGACAAACTGTGCTGAAAGTCTCCCTGCGTCTCCTCTTTATTTTAAGCTCTGTCCATTTGGGCATTAAGACCTGTCCAGTCTGTGAGTGACTCTCTTGAATTTGTATTCTTTTTCATTCTGTTGTCATTACATCTTTTTGGCTTTTCGTTTCCTGTCTGAGTAGCGTCCGATTGATTTCTCTGGTGCAGAGTGAAACAATAATGAGGCAGCAGAGTGACAGTGGGCACGGTATGAGATGTCCATGGAAGGAGGACAGAGTTGGTGGCAGTTCCCAGTAACTGTCCCACACTCTGGGAATGGAATAACAGTCCCTGTGCTTTTCTCTCTGTGGGCTGTCGAAATGGTGACTGGGGAGAAACCGATAGTCTGCTGCTGCCTGAAACGTCTTCTCCACTGGACAGACGCTGTGGTTCCATGATTTTTTTACAAGCTTTACGGACCGTGTTTGGATGTCAAGTCCCCCATGCACCCCCTCCTAGTATCGTAACACCTTGCGATTATAACTGACCTGCCTCAGCTTAGAAGCTGTAATTGATTCGTTAAGGAATCAAAGTGAACATCATAATTGATTTAAAAAAAAAGGTGTCTGAGAGATTGGTGGCTTTGTGTTGCTGTCACTGCTTTTACACTTGTACCTTGGTGCCTCTGTCACATTCTGGAGAGTGACTGCGTTCCCAACAAGGGGACTCCCACCCTTAGCATGCTGGGAAGTCAGCCCCAGAGTGGAGTAAATGGCGCGAGTATTTGGGAGATGGCAGTGGGGCCCTGGGCTGGCTGGAAGGAAGGGCTGAGACCCCCACACACACTGCCACACTGTCCCCTGCTTTAGAACCTGGGCTTCTCTGCCACCGAATTCATGGGCATAAAAAGTTCCAAAAAGTTTGTGAGTTCTAGAACAAGTTCCAAGCCCAACAAGGAAATAACCCAGTTTACCAATGGCAGACAAGCATGTAAACTGGCCAGCTCCTCGGGTCCAAACTGAGAAATGGAGAAAGAAACGCTGCGTGTCCCCGTGTGGACAGCTAGAGGCCTTAGGCGGGGAAGTGACACCTGTATGACAGGATGTACACTTCACTGCAGTTTCACACAGATTCAAAATTCAGGGACGTACAGGAGGCGTTTGACATGGCAAAAGCTTCTTGAGACTCAGCATTCTTTAAGAAATAAATAATTGGACATTTTCTTTCATATCAGTAAGAGTTACAGTGCTTGTCCTGAAATTCCAAGGAAAGGAAAGTGTGGGCTCCGGAGTCATACGGGCGAGGCTGGACCCTGTGAGCTCAGTAACGGGTGCGTAAGGGACTGCACTGAGCAAACTGTCCGCAATGTGTTTGTCTGGGCCCGCCGGCTGTGGCCGTCCGCGGTGGGAACAGCAGTGGGGCTGGCGGTGCAGCTCACACTCGGCGTCCGCAAGGGCTTCCCCCACCTGGTGGACGGGAACAGGACGCCCGTGTGGAAAAGTCCTTTAAAATGACAGGTTTCTAAAGATAAACGCAGTTGTTCTGGTTGTAGCCTTTATTAGCTGAGAGACAAAGTGGGTGTACCTCAAATTACAAAACAATCTTACGAGAAGTAAATCCTTAAAAATCGTAACTGAAAATACAGGTGCAGAGCCAGCCAATGCCCACCTTCTGGAACAGAAGTTCTGGGGAGGGGCCCAGAGGAACGAATGTTTTAACAAACTCTCCAGGTGAATAATAATTTAAGTATTCAACAACTGCAAGGTAAATGAGCAGCATCAGCCTTAATTTACATATGAAACAAGTGAAGGACAGGAAGGTATGTGTTTCCCCACGCTGTGGGGCAGCCAGTCTGAAATGAGTTTCTGGTGTTTGGAATTACTAGTTTTATGCAGCCTGCTGTTGCTTCCCTTCAGCAGATGTTCATTTATTTCTACTCTAAGGATAAGCTGTGCAGCTATGCCAAACGCCTCTCGTCAGCCGCTGCGTGATGCAGTGGCCCAACCATAGCGTCGGCTGGGGAGTGCGCCCTCGTCACCCGCTGTGGGCGCCTGGACGAGACTGTACTTCTGTGAGCTTAATGTCCTCACGTGCAAAGTGGGTAAGCATCACCTGCGTTAGGAGGCTTGCAGAACGTGTACATGGAAGGAGGCAGATATACTCGTATCCAGAGAGACAGACAGGTTACAGAATGATACTTACGAAAGAGTATCTCTTAAGCTTGTCAAGTGCGAAACAAAGGTTCCATCTCTACTCCCAAGAGTTTACCTTCCGCTAAACCCTTTAGCTAGAAAAATGTGTGACCAAACTCCATTTTCCAACATTATGAAAACAGCCAAAGTAGGATCAAAGTTAAAAACTGATTTCATGTATTTGAGCTTATATTTTCAAGTGTGTTAAAAATGATCTGACCTGAATTGAGCTTTAATTAGATGAGTCCAATCACTCAGTTCACACACATTTGTCACACTCACCTCTGCAGCAGCCTTGCACTGTCTTTTATCTCCTGAGCTTCGATCCCAAAGGTAATATTTAAAGCCTGATAAAACAACCTGTAAATTCTTGAGTTCTTCAGGTTCAAGATTATTGCACAATCTTTTTAATAAGTTTCTAATAAATTATAAATATTAAATTATAGATGATGTATAGCATACATAAATATTGTCGTATGTATTATTATGGTGTATATCAATACAATCGTACAGTATGAGATGATACTATTACAATTATAGCATAGATTGATAACTATAGAGTAGATTAATGTAGCATAAATTAAGAATTGGAAAGGAGTGAACAAGTACAGATAACTCATGTGTTCTTACCAGGTAGGAGAGCAGAGAAATTGGGCCGGCTACGTTTTTTTGCTTTTTTTTTGTTTGGGTTGAGGTGGAAGGAACTTGCATTCATTTACATACTGCTGGGAATGATTCATAAAGACAGAAAAGTTAATAATAAAGAAGGGAGAGGGTAGAGTTGTTGGGAGGCCTGGGCGTGCATGGGTCTGGCAGATGCGTGCACTTCGTGTCTCCTGGCCGGCGGGGAGGCCGCAGATGTGGCTGAGGGACTCTGGGACTGTGGTAGCGGCCGTTTGAAAGAGAAGACTCTTTGTTCCCGCCCTTTTCTCTCTGGAATCATGAAGTGGGGTCCTGAGCTGGTGAGAGGGCACTGGCGGCCTGGGCAGGTGAGAAGCTCCAAAGTACTGCCCGTTTCTCTGCCCTCCTGCTGCTAGCACCTCCTTGGACACTGCATGTGGCCAAACCATCGGGACCTTGCCTCGGGGCAGTGCCCTGGCCCCTTTGTCACCTTGGCGCCCTTATGCTCTGCCACGCCTGAGAACAAGCGAGTGTTGAGAAAAGCACAGCAGTGTGTGTCTTCAGCAGAGGACAGTGACTTACTGGTGACTCTCTGGCTGTCCCCCCAGGTGGTCGGCCGACTGGTGTTGGTGATATGACTGAGACACGTTACTACTGATTCTGTTTGGTCGGTGGAAAGCAGAGTCCCATTCACTGTTATACAATGAGTGTTCTGGGGGCTGTCACAACTCATTAGGCTGAGAAAATGTGTGTGAACCCTGTGTGCACAGGTTATAAATGGTCCGAGACAGACTGGACTGGACATGGGGGGTGGAGCTCCTGGAAAGACATAAAGGCGTTTTCCCAGAGGGCAGTGAAGAACCTTGTAGAGCAGAGAGTCCTGCTTAGAAGGAAACGGGGGACTAGGGGCACCGCCCTGTGGGAAGGTACGAGGACCCTGGCAGTGGCCGTCCAGAGAGGGTGTGAGTGGGAGCTGGCAGGCTGCGGCAGGACACCTGAGGCCGGCGGTGCAGGCCCCAAGTGGGGTGCTCGGGGACGGGGCTTCGGGCTGCAGGGGACTTACTGGTGACTCCCTGGCTGTCCCCCCAGGTGGTCGGCCGACTGGCCGAGGGTTTTAGCATGGACTGTGTGTACAGATTTCACTTGGGCCCTGGTGTGGAGCGTGGCTTACGGAGCTGTGGGCAGTAGAGTCATGTGGGGGTCCCGGAGGTGGTGAGTACAGCACATGAAACCTCGGTCCCCACGAAGCCAGGCGCCTTGTCTGAACTCAGGCTGTTTACCGTGTGCCCGCTGAGTGGCAGCCTGGGCGAGCGTGCCTTCAAGGCCAAAGATGCATTCACAGCATTCAGTGAGACATTGAAAAATGACCGATTGAAGGAATTGGACGGATGTGCTCACTGGCCGTCCCATTACCCTACTTTCAGTTCTTCTCATTTCCTGTTGTCTTCCGAATGTCACTGTTTAAATATACTGTTTTCACTTGTCACAGGCTTGGCAGGGTTCTGTCAGAGTCTGCCAAGCACAACAACAGCACATGATTTCCAAGTGCGGAGACTTGACAAAATCTACCCCGACTCACCTTCCTGACATCTCACATCTAAAATATCGTGAAAAAGCTGGGTGGGTAAAATATACTAAAATGAAAACATATAGGGTTTAATTTTAACTCTTTGTATTTACTGATTGAAATTGGAAAGGAGATATGACTATACTCAAAGAAAGCTTTTTAAATGAATAGTTCTTTTCAAGTTTGCATATAATTAACTTATTTCTTTAAAAATACATTATTCTTAAAAAATGATTTTAGAGATGTAGCTCTAAATTTAAAAGAATTTTTACCTAAAAACTACATAATGCTTAACAGTTTTCAAACTGTTTTCACGTTACCTCAGTCAATCGCTGGAATATTGAGATGGGTGAGATAAATCGCATCGTTATTCCTATTCTGCAGGAGAGAACATGGCATCTCAGCCTGTGGAGACGCAGCCGCTTATTCAGAGTCGGTCAGGAATTGGTCGAGTGGGCACCGTGACTGATTCCCTCCCCATAAATCCCGTGTGCTACTTGTTCTCTGTCACATTGCATGCGATAGGGAAATTAAGGAGTTTCCTCGTGCATTCATTCATTTACTCTTCACACACACTTGTGCCTATTTGTACAGAGCACTGGACTGGCAGAGCCTGAGTCCATTAGGGAGACAACAGGTCAGTCTGGCTGCTCGGAACCAGCACGAGAGGTGAGAGGCTCAGAAACTGGCTCAGAAACAGCTGTGGACAAGGCGGAACATCATGCCTACTACGACAGTGAAAGAAGGAATTCTGTAAGGGCGTCACTGGGCACACATTTCAGGCTAAGAAAGCCTGAAAGAGGGAAGGTGGTATTTCGGCGGAGTCTTAGTGAGTGGTTGGCATTTGGGCAGAGACAGGCAGTGAGACAAGGAGTGAAGCACCACAGGCCAAGAATGGAGGTCACGTGTAAGACCATCCCTGTCTCTGGAGTGCACTGAAACGAGAGAGGAAGGGAAGGCTAGTTCTTTGAAGACTGGACCAGGCAGCTTGCAGTTTCCACAGCAGGGCAGAGAGGTGGTGAGCACAGCTGCCTATTGGTCGAAGCCACAGAAGTTCACGTTCAAATACAGGCTGTGACCAACTCATGTGCCTTTCCTAGAGCTCTCCTACACCAGCCGTGAAACGAGGACATTTGTTAAATGATTTCATAAATACTTTTCAAAATAATAAACATATTTGACTGTCAGGGTGCATGTGACCATCACATGACGGGATGTTTGAAAAGCAACGAGAACAGTAAAAATCCGTTTCTCTCCCCCTGTGGTCACCAGTGGGGACCCGGGAGGGCGTTTGCTGAGGGCGGTGATGGAATGAGAGTCATGTTTGAGTAAAGCCAGGGTGTTGGGTGATTAGGAGGGAGAGGGACTAAGAGGTTAGAGGCAAAAAGTGGGAAATGAAGGTCTCAGTGAGGTGACACTCCTGGGAATAGTCAGTATGTAGAAGGATGAAAGAATGTGGCAACAAAGTAGAACACAGAAAAAGGCAATACTGACATCCTGGAATGTCGCTGTAGGACAAAGGAGGATGACACCAAGCTTTCAAATAAAGCAGCTTTCATCCTGAGCTCCTATGGCAGAGGGGGCTCCAGGCTTGGGTCCCCCCATCTTTGATCTCTGGGAGGGACCATCTGGATGAAACCAGATGTTCTCCACTGTCTGCACCTGGTACACCGCCCTTTCAGAGCAGCTATTCAGGGAACTCAACAGAATTACCTGACTAGACAGTCACTTCAAAGAGGGTCCTTTTCAGAAGACTCGTTTAAGATGAGGGACTTTGATCCTGGGGCGCCTGTAGCTTCCTGATCATGATTGCTGGCGGTCAGCTAGCTGGAGGCAGCTGTTTGCTGAATGGTGTCATCTGTTGAGCCGGCCTTTTTGAAAGGACATATGAGGTCTTACAGCCACATCTCCACTTGTTACAGCCATTTTCTAAAGTCAGTGTGAGGCTTGGAGAAAACCTGCTGTTTCTTCTAAACTTCTAACCATAACATTTACATTTTCCCAAATGTTTATGTATTAACTAAATATTTATGAATGTAATAAGCGAACTCTTAGTAACTGATGTTTATCGAGTGGGCTGAGGGCGGGGAACACTAACTGCTTAAAATTAAGCCTTGGATGGAAGAGGAAGCCTGCAGGACTTGCTGCTTATAGCGTGAGCGGAGGGAAAGGGTGCAGGTGTGCGCGTGTGTGTGTGTGTGTGTGGGGGGGTGTACACCCGCACACCTAAGGAATGGAATAGCCAGCCCCATTCCCCTGGGCTTCCTGCGAGAGTGGCTGAAACAATTCAATTCCTTTTTCAGGGCTTTCAACACTAGGGTAATTGTTCATGGACAATTTCATATCTAAAAGCAATACTTTGTAAATTTGGGGGAGACACATGCATCCCCCTGCATCTGCAGCCCCTGCCTGTCCACAGAGGAGGCCCACGTGGTCCTCCCTTCCTGGCCCAAACCAGGCCCCAGAGCTCCTGACTGTGTGCCGGACAGCACACAGTGTGGCTGCAGTATTGGTGAGGAGTAGTCAGGGGGCCCAGGCCAGTCTCCACAAAGAGGCTCTAATTATCGTCTCCTAGGAGATCGGCGGGAACAAAGTCTCGCCATACCCTTCAGCCCTGTCTTTCGGAGTCTCCACCATGACTCCTGTGTTCCCAGATCTGCTGTCACTGCGATGCTGATCTCTGTCATTCTCTGTCCATCGTCCACTCTGATTCATGCTCTCCCCCACCCCAACTCCCTACGTCTTTCCAAGGAGCCTTCTGCTGTGAGTCTGTCACTAGCGAAAGCCCTTCCGAGCCCATGTCTGTGCTGGATGTGCCTCTGCCCTCGTGCTCTAGCTGGTTATGGGCCAGCCTGCATCCGCCCACTTGGGGCTGGCCTGCATCCCGTTACCACGGAGCCTGCAGCAGGGAAGGGCTTTAATTCTAGACAGGGGGGCTCCTGTCTCCTTTTACCAGCTCCATGTGTCAGCGGGCTGTCGTCTCACTGTCTCTTCGGTGAGAGTCCCTTCCCCACTCAAGGCCCTGCCCCCACCTGGCATCAATGGTCCCGCAGCTGGCTGACCGTCCTCGCTGTATGGCTGCTCTCGTTGTCCTATGGTTTCACGTTCCACGGAAGTGACCCCCAGGACCCTGCCGTCTTCACTCCCAGCGATGGTTTCCTCCCTGTCACCTTAGCATCCACTCCCCTACCGTTTCCCAAAACTGCACTCCTTACAGAATTGTGATCCCAAGCGTGTTCTTCTTCAACTATCACTCCCTATCTTTCCAGCTTCCCAGGTTACTCACTACAACCCCATCCACTGAGCCCGGCAGCTTTCCAGAGAACACAGACCCCTCATCCCCCTTTCCTTGCCAGGTTAGAGTCCACGATCACACTCCCTTCATGTGGCAAAGCCCCAAGAAGTGAAATCCACTTCCTAACGGTGCCTCTTCCACACATGGGCACTGATTAAGGAGCGGGAGAAACAGAGGGTGATTGGTTTCTGTAATGTACGACCACATGTCAGTGTTTTTGCAGCATTCCCCTTCCCAGCTCACTTCTCGCTCTCCTACAGGAGTGTTTTCTATCCCTGTCTTTTAACCTCTAGACCCTCACTTTCCAGCAGTGATCTCCTTTCGCATTTCACTTAAAAAGTAGGATGATTCAGAAGGGAACTCCCTCGTAGTCCCCCAAGGCCACGTCTTTTAACCTGTACATCCATCTGTCCCGGTCTTTCATGAATAAACAATGAATAAACTGGTGAAGGACAGGTAAGGCTATTTTGAAGAAGAGGAAGTAGGACTTAATTTCCAGATAGCAGCACTTAAGCGACAGCAGTTAAGAGACTGCAGTATTGGTACAAGAGTAGACAAAGAGACTAACGGGACAGGTTGGAGTCCAGAACTAGACTTAGACGTGTACGTTTTCCTGCCACATGAGGAAGGTGACACGGCAGGGAAGTGGAGAAAGTACGGTCTTTTTAACAAATAGTGCAGGTCAAATGGACATACACATGGAAAAAAATAGGCTTGAACTCTTATACCATACTAGAATTTCATTCCAGATGAACTGTAGCTTTAAATACAAAAATGAAACAATACAACTTTTAGAAAAGGAAGACCATTGTCATGCTCTTGATTTAGTCAAAGACTTCTTAAACAGAACATAGAAAAGGAAAAGATTATAAATAAGAGTACAATAAAATCAAAACCTTCCATTTATCAGAAAATACTATTAAGAGTTAAAAAGCAAGCCACAGAGTGGTTTGCATGTGCAATACAAATATCTGACAAAGGAATCGAATATATACATAACTACCAGAAATCCAATCACCTAATGGGAAAATAGGCAGAAAACTTGACTAGATACTTATTAAAGGGGATCTCCATGTGTCCGTGAGAACCTGAAAAGTCGCCAGGCAAATGCATATCTAAACCACACGGGCACACCACAATGCATATCAACCAGAATGACCAAAATGGAAGAGACAGTGGCAGGCGCTGGGAAGATGGGGAGCAAACTGAGCCATTGGTGCTAAGGGCAGTGTGCACTGGAGGACCCACTCCAGGTGACCACCGGGCAGTGTCTAGGAAAAGTGACCGTACACACCCCTGGAACCCAGCGACCCCGCTTCCTGACAGATGTTCAAGACAAAGGTGTGCACGTGGTCACCAAAAAGCATGTATGTTCAGGGCAGCTGCTGGGAATGAACGGCACAACACTGGAAACAATGGGGCGTCTGAGCTGGAGGCTGGATGATGCCGTGTTGTGTATCGACTGCAAGGAGCTCTTCAGGAATGAGGAGAAATGAATTGTGTCTACGGGGCACAAAGTAGAAAACGGGTGAAATAAATTCAAGGTGGAATAAGCTAGGAGAGTGATTACCCTGGGAGAGGCAGGATTGTTCAACACGACATGAATTTATCCAGTATCCTATTACAGAAACACAGTATTTGAGTTTTGCTTTTGTTAAAATGATCATCATGGTATTTCAAGTGGGAAAAGGAAAACAACAGTAAAAACACAAAATTGTTGCCCAAGATATACGAGTAAATTCAGTTCAGATGGCCAGTCTTTCCTACTAGAAAGTCTATGTAAAACGCCTGTCTAAATCTTGCAAAACTTAAAATTCTTTTTCGGAAGCCTTCATTATTTTTTACAATTTTTCAAATGAAGACTTGGAAAATTCCACGTCTTCATTTGAAAAACTGCAGAAAAAGGTGAGAAAATCATTTTGAAATAAACCAAACATCGGCAGCTGCTTTCTCAATCAACTTTACCAGGCCAACTCTGGACACCTACAGAGCTGTTTCTCAACGTCCAGTGCACAGAACCCTGCATCGTTGCCTCTGGGAGCCTGTTACCATATCCACATAAAATGGGGGTGTCTATAGTGACACCTGATAGAGTCATTGTAAAGATGAAATGAGATAAAAATGCATCATCCGGGAACATCGTAACGGCTCATAGACGCCAGCATCTAATACCCACACTCTTAATTTACATGAGTGGTATTATCAGAGTAACCTGACATTACTGTTGCTTTCTGAGGCAGCACCAGAGCAGGAAGTGGAATCACAGACTGGGCCTGGAACGTGCATTCTAACCAGTGTTTCGGTGATTCTTTCGGCACGCTCAGGTTGGAGAACCGCTGTGCAGGGCCTTGGGCCCCCATGTTTGTTCCTCACATTTCTTGCCTGGGAACCGCACACAACAAATGCTCTCGGCTGGCTGCTCTCAGCACTGCCAGACGAGCAGACGAGCGCGATGTCAACTCTTACAGGACCTGGAACTTCTGCTGGTCTGCGCACCACATAGCAGAGACTTGTACAGCTCGACTCCAGCAACACATGCAGGGAGGGCACCCTCAGTAGTATCAGAAGTCGCCTCAGCGCCGAGCATTGAAGCGCCTTCCTTATAAATGTGAGGATGTGTGAATCCTCGCATAGTTCACATAACCTAGTTTTTCCTTTAAACTAATTCAGTCCATTTAGGTTTTTACTGCTTATTTATTTATTGTTTGTACTTGAGAGGATCCAGGAAACACAGACATGTGCACATAGAGCAGACGAGCCACTGTTCTCAGCCCAGAAGTGGGCTTCCGGAACCACCGGGCTCCCAGACACTTGTCTAGAAGAACTGCGAGCGCAAAAGTCTTTAACTGCCTAATTCAAATAGAAATTTAAATCAAGTCACGGCAGCCATTTGAACTTTTTGTCTGTAGAATAGTTGTATAACTTCTTGCACTGATAGACCATTTTAATAGAATAAATCTTCTGAGATGCTCAACTGCATTGAAAGAACTGGAGAGTCAACCTCTGACAACAGAGAAAATTAGGAATTATTTCCAGCTTCCTTTCTGTTTCATGTCATTAAGTAAACAAAGATTAAAAGGAAAACCTAGATCTTTTGTCAGCACAGACAGTGGGTAGGAACTCAGTGTTGTTTGGTGAAGAGCCTTAAACATACGCTTTACTGTGAAAGGTAAGTCCATATCATTCAGTTACATAGTTGTCAACTACTGCTGGCTCTCTGAGTAAACGTAAATCCTATAATTAGTTGAAGAGGTTCAGTGAGCCTTTATGACACATTTCTTTCCTAAACCAGACAGCAGAGTGCTTGGGATTAGATGTGAGACCTTGACCTCCAGGCCCAAAGATGGACTTGCGGTTTTCTAGCCAACAAACTCTGCCCCTTTATAAATATCAAACGCCCTCAGCTTTCTACCCCAATTAACCTTTAAAATGACTCCGTGTACAGCGAGACTTCTTTTTCTCAAGAGAGGAAAGTATGGGATCTTTTTTTTTCTTTTCTGGCAGTAATGCTAAATTCTGACAGTTTGCTAAGCAGTGGAGATCTCGCTGTAGGCACAAGTGTCTGCAAGACAGAGATTCCTACCAAATAGTCTTTAATTTTCCAGTGGATACTGGCTACCCTTCCAGGATCCAAGTCCAAGAACAACTGCACTGAAGCAAGGGCTTCCTGACCCAGAAATCACAAGACACACGCTGGCTGATGCCGCTGAGGCTTGTCATGCCTGTGTCCACTGGTAGCTTGACCTGGCTGTCCTGGTTTATTTCCATTCCACACACCGGATTGGGACATCCAACTCAGTTATGATAATATTTAAAACTTTACTGCTGCGCAGGCCTGACACCGCCTTTCATCCATTGGCCCTTCTTCCTTGTGATGACCTGTGGCTTTGACTATTTAATTCCACATTAAGAACAACCAAGAGACGCAGAAACATTTTCTTCTGTCTGTCTTATCTGTGGTGTAGACTGCATTCTAGGGTGACACCCGAAACAAGATCTGGTCATGCCCTAAAGCCAAATTTGATTTGGGAAAGAAGGCCACTTCTTGGGCTGCCTGTGGGTGAGGGTTTACAGCTCCTGACAGCAGGCTGCCCTGAGACCAGACAAGACCAGACTCGTGGGGCATTTGGATGTCAATACCATAACTCAGTACCATATGTCATTCATTCATTCATTCATTCATTCATTCATTCATTCATTCATTCATTCATTCATTCATTCATTTCCCCCATTTTCTGTTCCTCCTGGATCTTTATTAAACGTTAAGGTCTCCCCAAGGAATAAACACAGGAAACAGTAACACTTACTTTCCGGTAATAAACTGACTCCTGGACGGTGTGCAAATAGGCTGGACGTAGTAGTTCTCCAGTTTCACCCCTTCGGCAGCGAGCCTGTCCAGAGTGGGCGTCCGGATCTCCGACCCGTGGTAGCCCACGTCCCGAAATCCCTGATCATCAGCGAGGATGAAGATGAGATGCGGCCGGGTCGCGGCGGTGGTGCCAGGCTGCGGTGTGTCCCCCGCGGGCGCTCGCAGGGCCCCCTCCTGCTCGTGCTCCCAGCCGTGGCCCCAGGACAGGTAGCAGCAGGTGAGGAGGCTGGGCAGCCACAGGCCCGCCAGCGCGCGCATGGCCGGCGCCCTTCCCAGTGGGACCCTGGCCGGCGGAGGCCCCACGCAGCCCCCGGGGCCATGCGCTCGGGTCCCCGCGCCCCTTGCCCCGCGCGGCCGGGCGCACATGCACGCGGGGGCAGGGAGGAAGGCCCGCCCCGCCGTGTCCGCGCCGCGCGGCCTGGATCTCCTAGCAGCGTGGCCGAGCGGCCGGGAGCCGCGGGTCAGTCAGGCGTCCCCCTCCGTCCTTCGCCAGCAGCGCCCAGCATCGCCCCGGGCGGGCTCTTCGTGGCGCGAGCGCCCTGGACGTTGGGACGAGGCGCTCGGGGCGCGGACATGCGGGGTGACGGCCTCCCACCTGGACAGCACGGCCCCGTCTCCCCGGGCAGGGGAGGCCCTGGCGGCGCCGTCACTCCTCGGGGTCCGGGCTCCTCGTCCAGGGGGTCCCTCGGGGGCGCCGGCCCGTGTCCGGCTTCGGCCCGTCCGGTGAGAAGAAGCCGCGTCCGGACGCCCCGCCCCAGCGCCCGTGCCGGGTCCCCCCCGAGCCTGTGCGCCGGGCCCTGCGGCCCCGCCTGAGCCGCCGGCTCCGCGCTCCCCCCGCCTCCCCCCGCCGCCTGTGAATCACCGACGGCGCCGCGGCCCCACTCCCGGGGGAGGTGGCCGCCCCCGGCTGCGCCTGCCGCTCCGTCTCCAGGACCGGCGCCCACGGCCCGGGTCCCCTGTCCGCGCCCCCCCTCCGTGACTGGATGGCGGGCAAGGCGGGCGCTGCCCGGGGTCGTGAACGGAGGGCCCTGTGGTCCTGGACGCAGCGCCCGCGAGCCTGGCCGCGCCTGGGCGGACGCAGAGGGAGAGCCTGCAAACGGCGCGCTTTCCTGCCCCGCCCGTGGCCTCCACTACCCGCCCCGCCCCGTTTCTCCCGCCCGCCGAGCCCCGCCCCTTCTGACCAGGCGCGACTCCGGTTTCGCGTGGGCTCCCCTTCCGCGCCGCCTGCAGCCCGCCTTCCTGGTTAGCGTCTCCCCAGGTGCCCCTGACCGCGGCCTCCAGCTGACACCGCGCGCGGGGACGCGACTCCCAGCCCCACCACGGAGCCGGCGGTGGGAACAGGGCGGACGCTTGTCCTGCCGGGATCATCCCTCCGCATTCCCAGAAGGTGGCCTTAGCCCTGGTCACCCACAGGGGACTCTGGCCGCTGTGCAGGAGGAGCTTGCTGCCAAGGGCCACCCAGCAGCCGTTTGTCCCCCGCTGGCACTGGGCACTCGTGAGCGAGCACCTACTGTGGGCCTGCAGTCCAATGCCTGCGCGTGAGGCTTCACTCACTTGTTCTCAGTGCCTTCCTGTGGCCAGTGTCCCCCTTGGTTTCCAGGCGAAACGGTGGTGGCACGGAAAGTTCACACCTCCGCTGCCCGCGTGTGTCCGGCCGCTGACTAACCGCAGGTCCACGCTCCTCCCCAGGCTCCTCCCCAGGCCCCTCCCGGCGGTCTGTGCTCGGCAGGGGAGCTGCCTCAGCAGCCCTGGCACACGTGCGTGGGCAGCCCCGCGAGGCCCGCTGCTGCCTCGTAGACATACGGGCGCGTGTTCGGAAAATATGCAAAGGGACCTTCACATCAATGCAGCTGCCTTCAGTCGGGGCTGGTCAGTGACACCACGCGAAGTGGCCGCGTGGCCGAGCTACTGTGCGAGAGAGAGGGCCCTTTCAGTTCCGGTTTCAAGCACGAGGAGAACAAAATACCATGTTAACATTTCCCGATACTTAGCTTGTGCAGCCCACTGGTTCTGGTGACACACACACGCTCCCGGGTGGGTGGTGGCGCTTTGCACAACGAGGTTTTCCTCCCGGTGCCGGCGGAGTGGGGGCTGGGAAGGTGACCCCGCTCTGCTGGGGAGACACGTGCGACCACCCGTCACCCGGGACTCCAGTTACCCACGCTCCGAGCAAGCGTTCCGACAGCATTCTGAAGAAAAGGAAGACAATTCAAGGACGTTTTAAATCGAAGAAACGGTGTGGTTAGTGGGTAGGTGTCATGGGGAAGTGACCTTTAAACTGAGGGAGGTGATATTTTGTTACATCTTTTTTTTCTTTTTCTTTTGCAGAAAATTTAGACTTAGAAAAGTGTTTGAGTTCAAAACCCTTTTTTTCTGTTGAAACATATTTTTCCCCTCGAGTGGGCGTTAAGGTCTCGCAGCCGCGCGGCCTAGAGAACACAGCGCGGGAGTCAGTGCCCTAACGCGCACAGGGGCGCACGCCGCGCTCCCCACACTGGGATCCAAGGGACAGCGCCGGCGACAAAGAGCCATTTCTGGAGTAAACAGGACCAACCCTAGGACGACCAGTAGTAAGAGCCAAGGAGTGAGTGCTCGCGCACGGGGAGCGAGTCAGCGGGGTGCCCGCCCACGGAGGGAGGTGGGTCAGGGCCACTCCTGCGTCCCGAGAGTGGAGGGACCGGCCGTGGTTCCCCCGCCTTACTGCACCTGCACCGACATGAATGCGTGTGAGGCTGGCGTTTCTCCTCGTGCGACTGGGTGTCACGCGTGTTGAGAAGATTAGCTCCCCCGTGGAGCTCCCGGTTAGAGACCCTCCAACGCTGAGAGGTGCATTCCTGGCTGCAGAGCAGCGTTGGGTGCAGACCTCAGCTCCCCTTAAAGAACCACTTCTTTGTTGTGGCCACGTTACAAACACACTACTGATGGCGCGAGTCTATACAAATTCAATGTGTTACTTGGTTCAGTCGAAAATGAGCAAGTAGATTTGCTCCGAGGTGCAATGAGTGTGGACTGATGACTCGGGAGGCGTGGTCAGGAGGTGGGCGGAGCTAAGCCTCGAAGGTGACGGGAATTGGGGAAGGAGAAGAGGTGGGTCAAGGACGGACATTTCCTGGAAAAGGAAGAGGAGAGCCTCTGGCTGAGGCCTGTGTGGGACGTCGTTGGGAAGGTGACAGCAGACACAGGGGCTTTGGAACACAGGGCCGGCACTGATTGGGGGGCGTCAGGACTGATGAGGTCCTTTGAGCACATAACGTGATAAAATACTTAGTATTAGGTTGGTGCAAAAGTCATTGCGGCTTTTAATCGTTTTTAACCTTTTAAACCACAATGACTTGCACCAACGTAATCGTAGTAAGGCCACTTCTAGGGTGGATTTATAGACACAGAGGCCACAAATCACTGGCTTCAGTCCATCAAAGTTGGAAGAGTTGTAATTTTACCGAGAATACTGAGTCTATTGAAGGTTTTTGGGGAGAGTAAGACATGAAAAATACAGGAAAAGACATGCCTGGTCATTTTCAGGGAGAGATTCAAGGGAGTAAAGACTACGTAGAATGACAACTGTCCCAATGTGTAAGATTTTTACAGCAATATATTCTTCAGATTAAAGGACGAGGCTTTGGCTATGTCATCTGATGGGAGAGACATTTCTTGAAAGTTTAGAGAGAAACAGTTAATCAACTAAGAGGAAAATAAGGGACAAGATAGGACCTTCTTTGATTGGATAATGGAAAAAGAAACTAAAGGGTGTGGTGAATTGGCTGGATGAGGCACCACAGTGTGGCCTGGGGCTCCTTGGGGGACAGACAAGGGTGTGAACTGCCAGGGTGGAGGGTGCAATGAAGGGTGGGCCTGGGGGGGCTGTCAGTAACTGGAGAAGCTGAGAACACCACAGATGCAGGAAAATGGGTAGTTGCTCAATATTCCTTTGAAATATCCGTGTTAATTGTCATCTTGAGGGTGACTGTCATACGGGGCGGCCTGCGGGGCTTCTGGGATCTCTAGTCCTGCTCCCCACATAAGAATGCAGGACATGGTGCAGCCAAAAAGGAACACCCACGGAGCCATAGGTAGGGGAGTCATACCACTATATTCTTGCTGGCGGCTGGGGTAGAGACACAGGAAGCAGGAGCTACAGTGTTCGCAACCCTCACTGCACCGCTTGCAGGCTCAGCCACCATCTTCTTGCTAGCCCCCATTTTCTGCTAGCATAGCCAAGGCAGTTATATTAGTGGCCAATGGCTCATTGGTTACAGCTGACGGCCAACTAGCCACAGCTGATGGCCATCCAATCACAGTTGATGGCCATTTACTACCTGAGCCAGCACCTTTCCATGTGAGGCCAAGAGCCTGGAAACTGCACTCCTGGCTCTGTCCCAACAGTGACACTCCCTGCAGTCCCCCAGGAGGCCTGGGCAGAATCCTGCTGCCTTACAGGGTTCACTCACCTACACTGGTCTTTTGCTGTAAAACAGCATGCCTGCCACACTGCTCCCTTTTAAAAAAATGTGGAAATGGTCATTCCAGGGATTTATAGACTGGTAAGATTTAAAACCCAATTTCTGCTTGTGTCTGAAAACAGCCGTTTGTGCCAATGTAGTCACCTTCACATGGCTCCCATATAAAACACTCCTTATTAATCATTATTAATCCTTTATCAGAGAATGGGACTAGGGCTCTGAAACCATCAAACTGTCCCAAGAGCTCTCTGAATGGACCAGGTAGGATTGCTGACTCACTGATTTCGTAATGAGTTAAGTAAAGATCACTGCCTTTCTTGGGATATTGCTGTTGAAACAAGCTGTAATAATTTATAATGAAAAGATGACTAATGTGAGAGACACCCAAATATCAAGTGTGCCTAAATGTCGCTGTCCAAATACTTCGTGACGAGGTTGTAGACACTGGAAACACAGAAGACAGAAGCTGTCACAGAGGAGATCTTTCTCCAACTCAACAAATACCTTTACGTGAATGAAGGCTTTTAAACAAAATTTTCTTAATGGGAAACCTTAGCAGTTCTTACAATTTAAAAATCTGTCCTTATTGCTTATACTGTAGATAAAGTTCTGTATTATTTACATAGAAGTGTGCTGCTTAGAATATCCATTCCTAAACCTGCTTGCCAATTAGAACCCCTTAGGGATTTTTTTAAAGGAAATTCCCAGCTCCAGCCAAGACCTAAATCAACATATCCAGAGTTTGGGAATAGGTATTTTAGAAAAACCACCCCAGGTGATTTTGGTGTGTATTGAGTTTTGAAAACCACTGATTTAGAACCTAAAGCATCAAAAAGTTTTATTGGGATTGCTTAATGGATGGGTGTGCCATCTACCACATACAATATGGAAACACAGCTGAGAAAAGGTGGCTAGAGTCAGAACACCTGAGGGCAGTAAGTGGCAGAATGAGGTAGGCGGGGTGTGGCCCAGCTACCAGGATTAGGACAGGAGGGGCAGGCTTTCAGCCTCAGTGTGCATGCTGGGGCAGTAGCCTGGCAGGCCTTGCTGGCTCAGACACTGGGAGGAGGGACTGGCGGGAAGATTCTCCTCCGTTCTGTTGTTGAGCAGCCTCCTGGTCTTCTCCCTGGGGCACAGGCTGAAGATGCCTGCAGCTGATCTGACACTGAAGTATGGAGTGTGGTCCCAGCGGCTGGACAGGTGTGAAACCCAGGGTCAAGGCCTGTCAGTAAGAGCAGGTGCCTCATCTGGCCTCTGGGAAGTAACACACCCCAGTCATGGGCTGTCTGCGTTTATCATATGGATAAAAATGGCCAGCATGTATAAGAGGTTCAGTGGTGAAATCAATTGAAGCTGGTGAATGGAGAGTAGGAATGAGGAGAAATGATACCCAGTTCTGGTTTGGGGAAACCGCCTGAATGATGGTGGCATTGCAAATGGCACGAGTCACTGAAGGCCTGGCAGGTTTCAGGAGTTGAAAGGAAATGCGGCTTAGGTGGCACTGTCCTGCAGGTCCATGAGGCACCCAGGTGGAGATGTGTAGTGGGTGCTGGATGTAAGGTCTGGACCTCAGGGAACCGGCAGGACAGATAACTTCACCCACCTCTAGATGGTGAGTGGGTAGGAGTTCCCAGGGAAAGGTGGGGACGAAGAGTGAGAACGGGGTCTAGGCCAGAAGGATTTCAGGGGAGGGAGGGTGACACGGGGCCACAGGGGGTAGAAGTAGCAGGAGAGCAGGACCTGGAAAGATGGCGCCACGAGTAGGTATGGTGGCAGCACTGTGCCCTGGGGCTTCTCATGTGCTGTCTCGGTGCTCCTTCCGGCCACCTGTGGGTGGGTGCTGCTGTGAGCATTTAACGTGGGAGGGAAAGCAGGATGAGTCAGGCCGGTGGTTGTACAAATGAGGGGTGGGAAGCCAGAGAAGGACATCGTAAGAGAACACAAGTGGCCACGGCTGGAGAGCAGCACACCAGGAGGTGGCTGAGGTCATGGCCAGAGGGAGAAGACAGGGAGTCAGGATGCAGGAGATGTTAGGTCATCACAACAGGTCCCTGCAAACGGTACAGAAGCTGCTTCTTACCTGTGCTGACCCACTGACAGCACCCCGCGCTGAGGTGTGGATGAACACAGCTGCTTTGGAAGGAAAAGGTTTTTACCCAAAATCTGTTCAAAAATCTGATAATCCTCAACTAACGTAAATGTTAGACTAAATTAGGCGAGATGCGTAGAGTCCCTTAGAAGAAAAAAATACATGTATTGGGACATGAGCATATTTGAATAAATGGTTAGAATAAACTTTTTCAAAGCAAGAACTAGGCATTGTAAAGATGGTGGAAAGCATACATTCTGCATTGTTCCACCCACTCACTAGCCAATGAGTCACTTATCCTCTCTGTGACTCATTCTTTTCATCTGTGAAACGGATGAAACAGCACACAGTTTGTGGTGGGATGTATTAATTAGCACGTTCTACTTCTCTCATGGCTGAAGCCCAGGAGAGCGGGCCCATCCAGACAAGCTTGTTTTCAACACTCAGCTCATCTGCTTATGTCCCACAGGCCAATGCAAATCTCATGGCCGACGCAGAGTCCTGGGGCCGGGAGCAGGGGTAAGGTGGCATGCGATTTCCAGGATGAGGCCATAACAAGCTACTGATGCAGGAAGCGGGGAAGAAATGGGGCAAGAATTAAATCAACCACTGTCTATAATAAAAGTCATGGAAGTAGCCTGAATATTAAATAAGATGGGTTAAATAAACGGTGGGCCATCAACGTGATGCTATGCTGCGACCACCAGCAGTGATAACCATGGATGTTACAAAAAACAGAATGCTTAGAATATAGTGCACAGTGAAATAAGTGTGGAGCACTTTGTACACCAGAAGTGCCCTGTATGTAAAATATATGTTACCTGTGGTAGATACATGAATGTATGCCTTACGTATACTTGGGCGGAGACTGTGTCATGAAGAATAGAGGGTGATGAGACATTTAAAAAGAAAGAATAAAATTTGCTGGAGGTGTGAAAACCATTTCACCGGGCATGGAGAGGAGGTGCACCTGCACCTCAGAGTTCTGAACCAGAGGTGGGCTCACGGCTGAGCTCTGTGATTTGGGGGCAGCTCACTTCACTTTTCTGAGCGTCAGTGACCTCACGTAAAGATAAAGAGATGAATTCCAACCCCCAAATCCCATGTCTCGTTTCCCTCTCGTCTCCTTTCTCTAACACTGATGGCGGCTCTCGGGGTCAGTCAGGCACCTTTCCGTGCTGTGCACGTGTGAACACACGTGATCCTGGCACCAGCCTGGCAGTGGGTAGCGTCTTCACCTCTGTTTTATAATTAAGGAAACTGAGGGGGAACTAAGTACTTAGCTACACAGCTGATAGATTGGAGCACCCAGTTAGTCTCACTCCCAAGCCACGTCTCTAAAACCTGTAATTTTTCAGCCCTTTCTTATTTTGGGAATTTTACGAAGGTCATTCCAAAAAGACTCAAGTTTTTTTTTTTTTTTTTTTTTAAATTTATTGGGGAAGGGGAACAGAACTTTATTGGGGAACAGTGTGTATTTCTAGGATGTTTTCCAATACAAGTTGTCCTTTCAGTCTTAGTTGTGGAGGGCGCAGCTCAGCTCCAGGTCCAGTTGCCATTGCTAGTTGCAGGAGGCGGAGCCCACCATCCCTTGCGGGACTCGAGGAGCTGAACCGGCAACCTTGTGGTTGAGAGCCCACTGGCCCATGTGGGAATCGAACCGGCAGCCTTCAGAGTTAGAAGCATGGAGCTCTAACCGCCTGAGCCACCGGGCCGGCCGAGACTCAAGTTTTTTAATTCTCATATTTTTTCTCTGAAGCTATGATACCGTTGCTGTCTGCATTTGACACCAGGTGCTAAATCTGCCTCCCGCCTTCTCTCTGTCCCCACCTCATTCCTGCCCTCACTGCTGCTGGTTCTCACACCTTCCCCAAGGGAGCGCCTGGGGCCGTCCTGTTTGGTGCCGTGACACAGCCTGTTCCTTTGGCAGCAGACAGGCTCAGCCAGGCCTGGCAGGAGTGTAGTCATGTCATGTGGATGGTGGCTCCCAGACTCAGCCGCCCTGGAAGTGGCTGGTGACCGTCCCTGTTTCTGCTTCACAGATACAGGAAGGGAGGCTGTGAGCTGTCACCTGACTTCCAAGGTCACATAACAACTCAGTGACTGAAGTGGCTTCTTGCCTCTGCTGTCATGCTTTCTTTATTCATTACATCATGCCTCTTTATTATTATTTTTAAAAGTACGTCTCTTCTTATTTATAAATTCAATGCCAGTAGATTTTAATTTAGAAAAAAATTTAAGAGCATAGCTCTCTATAAGTACATCATTAACGAGGTCAGTTCTTATACTCAGTTACTCAGAAGGAATTTGGTTTTCAGAAAACAAGTCCGATTGTCAGGGAGCACATGCTCACATCATGATGTAAGTTTTGGGGCACCCCTGCTTCTCTTCCCGCTCAGCACGAAACCTCTTTAGGGAGCATTTGATTTTTTTTTTCTATTTAGTTTGCTCACTTATTGTTCTTTAGATTCCAAGTGAGATCATATGGTATTTGTCTTTCTCCATCTGACTTATTTCACTTAGAATAATATTATCTAGGTCCATCCATATTGTTGCAAGTGGTAAGATTTCCTTCTTCTTTATGGCTGCATAATACTCCGTGGTACAAATGTACCACAGTTTCTTAATCCAGTCATCTACCGATGGGCATTTTGGTTGTTTCCATGTCTTGGCTATTGTGCACAGCAGTGTAATAAACACAGGGGTGCATATATTTTTTCAAATTGGCGTTTTAGATTTCTCTGGAGGAAGTGTTTGATTTTAAGTCACTGGGTCCACTGAAGCAAAACCAGCTTTTGTCAACTAAAACAAAGGCAGAGGTCCTGCAGTATTTCTTGTCCAAAACAGGGAGACTAATGTTGCTGATGAGCCTTTTAAAACAGCATTTCATATTAAACAATGTCGTTTGTCAGGTTTTCATGTTAATCCCACAAGAAAGGCATTCATTGATTCAAACTTACTGCAATCAATATGACTTCCTTTTCATATCAAAGATCTGGATCCTAAAAAGATTTTATGGGACGTTTCCCCTCATGGTTCTTTCGTGTTTACTGGCCGTAAAAAAATAAGAAACCAAAGTTTCTGCAGGTGTTTCTATTAGCATATTGAGAATGCTGAGTCATAAAGTCTTACTCTAGTTTGTAAAAATTA
Source organism: Rhinolophus hipposideros (assembly GCF_964194185.1). Lineage (NCBI taxonomy): Eukaryota > Metazoa > Chordata > Mammalia > Chiroptera > Rhinolophidae > Rhinolophus > Rhinolophus hipposideros. Next base: position 1,072,314 of record NC_138062.1, read on the forward strand.
TCCACCTCAGAAACCTGTGGAAATAAACTGGTGTATGTATTTTCTTTCTTTCCGCTTAATGCTGCCTGGTATCTAGTTTTACGACATTCATAAATTTCTTTTGGTTTGAATTAACTTAAAGAAACTAATTCCTTTACAATGATATGTTAATAGTTTTAGCAAAAAATTTACTAAATATACATCTAATCGTATAGGAACTATCCAATTAATTTCCATGTATTTCAGTTCGACATGAAATAACCAATAATAATAATATGTATACAGCTAGTGTGATGGTAGCTTTTCAAATTCATAAATTCATAGGTGGAAAGTAATTCTGATTTTGCTTAAGCTTTCTTCCCCACCCTGCTGTAAACTTGATAATGTTTGTCACGAGGGAATTTCCAGCTTATACCTGTGAAGTAGAAACAGTCAAAATGCAAGGCAAGGCAGTACGTTCTTTATAATGTCAGAAACCTTCTGGATTTTAGACTGACTGGGGAGTGGTCAGCAAATAATGGTGTTTTGAATAATTTGAGGTTAGATAGGAAAAGACTGTAGAGGAATAATGGAAGTTTTAGCGCAATATACACTACATACAAATATATGTTATATAAAGATGGAAAAGTGAAAACGGGAGCGTTGTCTCATACATTTTGAAATAAGTGATTATTTAAATCACTTTCAATAAAAAGGCATCACTTCCCTTATACTATTCTAATTTTAGCATTTCCATTTTATATCTATTAGCTGAGTTGCTTGAGTCAGTGTTAGTTTCTGGAAATAACTGGAGGACTCTATTATGAGAAGGTATACTTTTTGTTGTGATTTCTTTTAAGGATCCACGTTGTTGACCTAATTCTTTGATTCAGAGTCACATTTGAGTCTAGTCCCACTGGTAATCATATAGAGCAAATGATTAGAGCAAGTTTTAACAGGGACACATGCCACCCACTCAGACCCTACTCCAGTTAAAACACTCATGGAAAGGGTCCATAATAAAACATCGAAAGCACATGAAAATGGACTGACTTGGCTTGTGCCCACACAGGATATAAAGTTTCTTTTTCAGCGTTGCAGACAGATGCACATAAAATGAAGTTTCTTCTATGAACAGTTTTATTAACCTAATAGGAAAAGAGACATCAGAACATTTCAGTGGCTTCTTTTTAAGCTCTAAAATTTAATTCACAGACTTGTCACTTTTCTCTAGTGAGTCCTTAAAAACGATGGAAGAACTGATCCTGTTGATATCTGGTTATAGCATGCCCCTCCACCCCGAAAAAGATTAGCTTAAAGTAAGGGAAGTCAGCCTTTGGCCACAAAATGATTCCCTGTGAATCACCCTGGGCTTTGAGTAAATATTCTCAAACTTTGGCAGTAGCTTTTAAAAATCACAGTATTCTTTGCAAACAATGAGAAGACCTACTTTGAAAGTTACAAGTGAGTTGCTTGGAATTCTGCTGTTTCCTGTGGAAAAGCAAATAGAACAGACTGCCAAAAACCAGAACAAAACCCTACTGAAGCACCTGGAAAGAATGGGCTTTCAGCCCACTCAGGAAATGAGCACACTGCACATCTCACAGCTGGAGGGAGGTGTGTGTCCTTACTCACAGCTGGAGTAGGACTGTGTCATTTTAAAACTGACTAGTGAAAGCCTTGCCTAGACCAGCCTTCCTGATTGTGGAAGAGAGATTAAGGGCAATCACGTAAATATCTGTGTAAAGATGGCAGGTACACAAGTATTCACAGGCACCAATTCAATACTTTTGGATTCTATACAGAAGTAAATTCAATAAATATAATTAGAAAAATACTTGTATTTGGAAAATAGAAAAATCAATGTCTGGAGAGAAAAGAGGACAGAAAAAGAAAGAGCCCATACCTTTTTCACATATACAAAAACCTTTGCTATTTATATATAGTAGGTGAAAAATTGTCAAATAATGTCTTATATTTGAATCTGTTGATTTCTAATGAAAATGCCATGGTTTCATGCTGATTGTTCATCTTCACAGTAGAATATGTTAAATCAGGAATTATATTTTAACTTAAAAAAACAATAATTGGGGGGAGAATTTCCCCTTGCTGTTATTTCATATTACATGAAAACCCTCCCAGAAATAGTTTACTCGTGGTATTTGAGCAGTTACTATCAGTGACATTGTTTAAACATAAGGAATGTTCACGGCAAGTTATTTGCGTTTTGGGGCCTTCAGTTTCTTAATCCACAAAATAAAGGGAATATTTCACTATCTCATAGGATTATTGTGAGGATTTTGTTAAAATTGAAAACAAATGGAGACCAGCCTTGAAAATTCCATGAGCAGACAGAACCGGATTAATCTTGCAAACAGCTTAATGTAGCTTATTTTGCAAGATGAACTTGACCTGGATCATGTCTTGCTTGTGCCTCTGGAAACATAGGCAAAACTTGAACTGTTTCCCAGGGTTGATATGAGGGAACCACTGACCAATTCCCTGGCATTTAAGACATTCTGGATATAAACGGTCACTGGGAGTTAATGTCACGGCTCGCTCACTGTGTGAGCTGCGTCCTGACAACACAGCCGGAGCCCACCCAGGCTTAGGTGTAAGTGTGTGGCTTGCAGACTGCCTGCTTGGTGTGTGCACAGTAAATCCATGCTGAGTACCACATCAGTCATTGCTTTTACTTTGGCTAGTTACGGACCCTTGACAATTGAGAGTATGTGTACATAGGTATATGCGCCCATTCCAAGCACTTTCTATAACAGCATTATAATAAGCAACAACGGTGGCCGGTTAGCTCAGTTGGTAGGAGCGCGGTGCTAATAGAACAGGTTGCTGGTTTGCAACCCGCATGGGCCATTGTGAGCTGCGCCCTCCTTAAAAAACAAACAAACAAACAAACAAACAAAATACTAAAGAAGTAGGAAATTAAACACACCCAAGTGTACACATACACACAGAAATAAACGCACCTCCAGATCCCCCGACATTTTTGAGAGCACACTTTGGGCCCATATTAGAGCCGTCCTTTATCAATGACGAGAGAAAGGACTAGTCACTGATAGCAACTGTAGGAAAACGTATCATTGCCAGGGCTGAGTTTCCCAGGTGCCTCAGTGGAACGTTTTCCCACCTGCAGACCCCCTTGTGTAAGGCTTTAGGAGGCAGAGCTGTGGACAACCTCCATCCCCACTGCCCCAGCACTGGTAAAAGGGTCAACACCTGTAGCCTGCAGTAGAGAAAACACAGCAGATAAATGGTCAGTGTACTTTCTGTAAGTGGGAAATTTTTGTGGTGTAGGAAATAGTATTGTTGAAGTGAAGTGAGGATTTGATTCTAACTACCGCCGTGCAAGCTGTAAGCAGGTCACTGAACTCTGCTTGTAGGATCTAGAAAATACTCGCTAAGAATCCCGAAATACCTCGTCCACATTTCACATTATAAACGTAAGACTTGTAACACCATCCACCATGTCAGGATGCAAAGCGGGCAGTCTTTGGACAAGGAGTGCAGCCCATGGAGTTCCTGAAACCGAATGGAATTAGAAAAATTCTCCCTTGCCGAGCTCCCCAAGACAATTAGGTGAGTCGGGTTTCTTTGCATTCTGAGATTTTATATCATGGCTTCTGAGTGCAGAACTGGAGACCTCCTTGGTCCTTGTAGGCGGACCTTGCCGAATCTCCAGGCTCCAGACCCTTTGATAAGACACCCAGAGTTGCTAGCGCTTAGCACCATCCTGCTTTGTCTGCAGTGAGAATGCATTAGTTGCGTAAGTGAATGAACAATTGTCAGAAATTCAACACTAGCTTAAATGCTAGACTCACATCCTCGGAAGAAAATGCCGTTTCTGTTACGTCTTGAGGTCTTACTTTTGCCTGTTTTTGGAGTTCACAAAGGTACCACCTCAGACAGCAGGTCAGAATTTGCAAAGCTGGTTTCTCTAGTAAAGGAGCACAGCGTAGGGAGAGTAGACATGTCCTGCTCTGTGGAAACTGCCCTGGCGCCCCGCAGGTTATGCACAAAGAATGGTGGGCGGCCAAACAGCCCAGTGAGACATAGGCTCATTCGGCCTCGGTGGCTTGGAGATGGGCATTTTCCAGAGCGGGGCATTTTTCTGGTTTCCTGTCTGCCGGATTCTCCTGGTTCAGTGATGTGTGACTCCCTCCATTCACAACCGTTCTGATTCATTTCCTGGCTTTCTACACTCTTTCCTGGAGTAGTGCCTTCTTGGGCTGTCATCTCAGAAGCAGACCTCTCTTCCTTCTTTGGACCTACCCCCAAATCAACTATATTCAACCCAGACCTTTTAGGTGAAGACTTGACCAAGTGAAGCCCAGACCCATGTATTTTTAGCTCTGCCACAGATAAAATAACATACTCCTTTGTGCTTCTTTACTTTGAACTTACACGTCCATTTTTACATCATTTTATTGACTCGTAAGAGAAATACACATGCTAGTGCCGCCTGTGCAGGTTCTATAACGGGGAAAGCCCTGTGGTGACCTCAGTTCAAGGTTGTGAGGTGCTCAGGTCCAGGGAGCGGTCCTCTGCCCCACGGCCAGGCTTTCTCCCTGAGACTCCAGCACATCTGGAGGGAACGCAGAAGATGCCTGGGAGTTTCCATCCCATTGCTCAGACCTCACTTCCAGCCCCTGTATAAATGTGGGAAAACAATGTGGTTACTACCATGTTTGGGAAAATAGCTGTCTAGATGTTTTGTCCTTAGTTTTTTAACCCATTAGTGTGAAGATTTACTCACTACGCCTCTAAAACTCCTGGAGTTAACGATACATTTGATGTAGAGGACAAGTATCAGAAGTAATGGCAACTGTCGTATGTATGTCAACTTGCATTTTTAAAAATTAATACTTGAAGCTGCAGAGCACCAGAGGGTCTCAGAGGAAAGAACTAATGATTTTTTGTCTCTTGTTTTTAGTTGGAATATAGTGACACAATAAAGTGTATTCTCAAGTTACGGAAAATATCCATGGCTGTTTTCTGGTAGAAAGATCTATTTTAGAACATGTGATTAAACTTTGGTGTGTTTGCATATCCAGTGCAACTGCATATACTTGTTTTGTGCTCATGACTGGAGACGAGCATGATGGCAGCTTATTATTATTATTTCTTCCCAACACTTAATGAAAACATCCTTCTGATTATGACCTCATGGTCAGGATTTTGTCCCTGTGTAGGTCTTCAAGGGCTGCAGAGAAAAATTTTTGTGCCAGGACTACTGCCTACTCCAATTTGAGGCCTGTGTGAAAAGGCAGAGAAGGAGGGAGAATGGGGCCAGCACAGAATCCGGGGTGTGTAACATATTCTGCCCATTGCTGACATGTACTTGGAACTCCCCTGAGCAAAACTATGCATCACGTATTTGTAAGAACAGTCTTACAGTCAGTTTACACATGACCCCACTTCCTTCCAAGGATGAGGTGCCCACAGCAGGGGTGGCCGTTGGTCAGCAAAACGATGTGCAGAAGGTGGGCTCCAAACCTGGCTCATCACTGGGCCCTCGTGGTCTCTGTGCCATGAGAGTCCACAGCTCTAAGCTGTGTCCTGAGAAATCTGTTTTTAAAAATCTCTGTGCTAGGCAGCGATGATTGTCACGGCCAGAGAGTTGACTGGAAGTGTCTCTTTGGTGGGCCTCACGTTTGTCATTCCATAAGGGAAGTGAGACCTGCTTGTAGAGCGCTGTGACAGGAGGAGAAGCCGTGTGTAAAACACCTGCCCCAAATCGTCCCTCAGAGGACGCCTGCTATTGTTGAAACCGGTAATACGTGTGGTAACGCAGAGGAAGACCTGTAACCAGGAGATTTGTCAAGTCAAATTAGAGAAGAGTCTGAAGGCTGAGACTTGCGAAGCTGAGGGTTAAGCAATAGTGTAATAAAAAGCGGGAATGGTGCTTGAGCACATGGATGAGCAATTCCGAGTGAAGAGGGAGGCCCCGAGGCTGGCCGGGGTGAACAGGGCGGTCAGAACCAGGGATGTCGGACAGTGTTGAGGGATCAGCTGGAGAGGAAACCAGCCAGCCCTCAGGGGAGTCCCTGGACTGCAGGTGAAGGCTGGTCATAGTGCCCGGGCAGCCGCTCAGAACCAGGAGCGGCCGCCACCGGCCAGAGCGTGCGTGTCGCCCAGCACCACTTCTGGTCGGGCCCTGGATCTGGGGACAGGGCTCGGGGGCAAGGTGGGTGCAGGCATATGGGCCACACAGTCTGGGGCGATCGCACAGGTCCCCTGTTAGCCCCCATCTGTGGACGTGAAGAAGCTGATCACATTCAGCCAAGGCCGCTGAAATTGTTCTCAGCTTTGAAAAGAACGTGCTCAAGTAGGTGTGCCTTTCGTGACCATAATATGGCACCGCAGTTTTATTAATTAGCGTAGAAGGTTTTCTCTCAATGCAAAGGTGAGAAAGAAAGGGTGTCTTTGCACCTGGGGGAGAAAGGCAAAGACTTTCCCTAGCAGGAAAACCTGAACAGAGACTTGAAGGTAAGAATGAGGGCGTCTTATTGAGAGAAAACTGGTCACCCTGTGCAGCTGTGTGGGCTGCAGGTGGAGGTCGGGCCTGAGGACGGGTGGTCGGTACATCCAGGCTGCGCGGCAATGAGCTGCCCTCGCTGAGATTCTACTACCGCTCCAGTTGTAGGGTCATTACAGGTTTAAAACCAACCCAAACGTAATCCTTCTTCATATTTTACTTTGGTACCGATATTCTATTCCTTTGACGTGCATGAAATTATTCATATGGGTTTAATCCTGCTATTTACTTGTGTAAGTACTAGATAGAACCAACCAAGGATTCATTTCTTGTTTGAATGCTATTTACTCAAAATGTGTAGCAACACCATTTGAATACTTAGGCTCGGGCATGGCCATTGAAAACTGCACAGGATCTAGGACATTTTAGAGGTCTGACTTGCTGTTGCATCAAGTATTTTAAGGTACATTAAACATTGATTATACATAATTAACTAAGTTGAGTTCCAATGCAGTTGAATAGTTGATATAATGTACTATTTTGTGTATATTTAGTTATTAGTTAACAGTAATTTCAATATATAATTTTCATATTTTAGAGTCAGTAATCTTTTTTAGAGTCTTGAAAATCTGGCAAGCCCAGATGCAGTGCTTTTAAAGATTTATGGAAAAACAATTGGCCTAAGAGTGCAGTTTATTTCCTATATGTAGGATAACCTCTGAGAAAAAAAAAGTGTCTTCAGACTCACTGTACAAGAGTATGTGAGAATGTGTGTTGGTCCATCAAATATGCTTCTCACACTAGGATTTAGTGATAAGTTTGGGGGTTGGAACATTTTACACTTTTGTGGCTTCTTTTGTTTAGGATTTTGTAAACTTCTCGAAGACACAGCCTTCCTTTTTAGGCCTCGTTCTATCCTCAGGATTCAGTCCCTTCTGCCTAGTGAGAGTTTATAGCTTAATTGTTTCTTTAAATCTAACCACCTTTTTAATTTTTAAAAATAAGTTCAAACTTCCGCTTATCATTGTCAGTGAAGTTCCTCCACTCATGCCAGCTTGCAGAAATCATGTTATCAATAGATAAACTGTGCAATACTTAAGAATTTACTGCTGATTTCCTAAATTCTAACTAACATTTTTTTTAAAGGTCAGCATATGCGTCTTTATATTAAAAATAATCTTCTCAAAGTTTACATCTTTGCATGTATTAGTGAGCTCTATGTCAGCATTGAACTCAATATATACAGAGGGTGCCAAAAAATGTACACACATTTTAAGAACGGGGAAAAAACTGTCTTAAAATTGTAATACTCAATATATATTGATAACAAAAGATGAATACAAGTCTGTGTGTGTGTGTGTGTGTGTGTGTGTGTGGCACCCTGGAGATATAAGAAGAAAAAGAACACCTGCCATTTCACAGACTTGCTAATAAAATTCTGTTACAAAGTAACAAGTTCCTTTGTTATTTTCTAGTTTAAAGACAACGTATATTATAAACATTGTAAAACCTCATATATATTTTGTTTAAAATGAGTGTTGAAAGGTGTTGTGCCACCTGGAGAGTAGCTAAGCATGCCTCTGGGTAGTTTGGGTGGAGGTGTGAGAGTGAACTCAGAGGAAGGAAAACAGGACCACCCAGGGCATGTGCAGGGAGGGGCCGAGCTCACCTGAGGCGACCGCACCGCCCTCTTCTTACACTCCAATAAAGAGTTTATGGGATGGTGGAAGACTGGAATGGATCTAATGGGCATACACGCCTACATTATTATATGTAGTGGAGTAAAATCAGATGTGTTTTTCTGTGATTAATTTTTATTTTATTTTATTTTATTTTAAAAGGAAATTATATTACCTGCTGAAATATCACCCATTTGGAAAATATAGAACATATGGCACAGATAACATCTATAAATACCAGTAAGAGGGATTAATTCAGAATCTTTTTCTGTTGCAGGGCATTTAGGATCAGAGAACAATAAATCTTTGGGCAGTGTTTGAATTTGTAAAAACTGAAAGTGACAAAAGAAGCAAACATATCTAGCCAGCTTAAGTCATTTGATACTCTTACAATGTGTCCTCGTTTCTAACAGAGAAACACAAACGTTAGTTATTGAGGATGAAATATACCATTCACTCACACTATCCACAAATTTCCTTAGCAAGCTTGGTTACATCTAAATGCCTCTAGATTGGAACAAAATAACTCATTCGGTTTTGCCTGAGTCTATGCAAGGAAGTACTTTTTATTCTTTAGAGAAAAGAGAAAGGAATGAGAGAGAGTTCACAGAGCAGGGAGAAAAAGACATCTGCATGGTCTGAGGGAATAGTGTGATGGAAAAGCCTGCAGCGAGACCTCTGTAGGCTGGGAAAGTGCTGGAATTCCTGAGAAGAGCTGAGTCTAAGTGCAATAAAGGCATTCCCAATACGGAGGCCACAGAGTAGGGTCCAAAGTATATTTGTGGAGCTTAATCAAATACCTTATGATATACTTGAATATCTGGTTCATGTTAAAAAAAAAAAAAAGCACAGTTAAAAAATTCTGCAGCTGCTGCTCTCCTTTGCCAAGGCTGCTGCCATGGCAACCACAGTCCACTTCTGACCAGTGTGGGTGTTTCAGGCTCATGCCCTTAGTGATCCTCTTTTTGCCATTTTCAAGATGCTGGCTCTTCTTGCCCAAACGGTACCGGCAAATGCTGATGCGAGAAGTCCAGGGATGGAGAACAATGCTCTTCAACTACCCAAGGTCAAAGCCCTGAATTCTTCTGAGCCGAGGGGAAAGATCTGGAACGAAGAATGAAAGTGTTCTGCTACACCAACGGTGTGTGTTTGTTTACTCTTGTGTGGGTGCTGTGCTGGCTAAGGGAGCAGCCCACCTTGCTGCCCCCTGGAATGTTCTAGCAACAGGCTGGGAAGAGTGATGGGCACTGAGTCCACACTGGGCTCTTCTGGGTGCTTGCTTCCCAGAAGAAACTTAACTTCAGAGGAGGCATTCCAGTGTCTCCACTTTCTTGTTTAAGAAACCTTAGTCAAGGTCTTAAAACCTTTTGTTAAATGGAGATGAAAATACCTACCTCCCAGTACAGCTCTGCAGAGTAAGTCAAGTGTTTTTAAACAGACCAATATGATACTCGTGATAACAATAGGGGTGATAACTGGTACAAGTTGAACTGTGTCCTCCTCAGAATTCCTACTTTGAGTTCCTGCTCTCCAGCTCTGCTGGATTTGGAGATGGGCCTGGAAAGAGGCGACTAAGCTTAAATGAGGCCAATGGGGCAGACCCCGCTCTATCTGACGGGTGTCCTTGTGCGAAGAGAAGGTTTGGGCACCAGAGCAACAGGAAGAGGGAGACCATGGGTGGATGCGAGGGAAGGCGGCCTCGCCTGATGCCAGCCAAGGAGAGCGGCCTCAGAAGAGAGCAAACCCCAGGGCTGCCTCTGGGCCTTTCCGCGCCCAGGACTGGGGACAGCATGTGGCTGTCGTTGAAGCCGGTGCTGTGGTGCTGTGTTACCGCCGCCCCAGCGGACTTGGGCGGGGACTCACAGGTTCAGAGCCTGCGGCTTCTGTAATGGGTGCCGCTTCGTGGTGGGGCTGTGAGCTGACTGAGGGGAGGATGAGGACGCCGGGGGCAGCTCTTCTCCACGGTGCCTTGGTCCGCGGGGCCCCTGGCCAGCTGGACGGATGCGCTCGTGCGCCTCTCAGTCCTGCGAGGACGGGGAGAACCGTCTGGGACAGTAACTGTCAGTCCTTCCCAGGCTACCTGTGCTCCGCGCTTCGTCCTGACTGCACTCTACTTAATGAGCAAATAACGTCTGCTGTTGTATCAAAATGATAGTCACCATTCTTCCTGTGAAAACTAAAATACACAATGGTGGTTCAGATTTTCCCTTTCCTCAGGTTTTCTTTCTTTCTCTCAAATTTTGAGTGTGAAGTGAATGTAAATGAGAATCCACTCCGGAGTATTTATTTGTTTGCTGCATTTTTGCAAGACATCCTATACTGGCCCAACTTGGCAGCTCACCCAGCCCTTACTCTCTCCTTAAGTATAAGAATAGTCAGTTTCACTTCCTCACATTTTAGTATAAATTTCTCCATTCTGGTGAATATGAATGCGTTTATTTTTCTCAGCAGGGCAGGCAGGAGGAAGTCTGAATGTCTGAATCCCAATTCAAAATGCAAATTTAGTCTAAGTCAAAAATTGGGAGAACCACTGAATACACGAGTCGTAGTAGTATGATGGTCCAAGAATGCCATTAAAATTTCTGTTGGGTAAGATTTCTGTGTGTATGTATTATGTATTCACGTATGTGTGTACTATTGAATAGGTCATGTTAGAGGTGACCTATATTGTCTGTTTATCTATTACCTATTTCCTAGAATACCCATTTTAACTTAGGACATAGGTGCAGACTGGGTAATGATTAAGCCTTAGAAAATTAATTAAAATGACAATTCTTGCAATGAGGTCACACAGCTCTGGGTTGTCGGTACCAAGGTACATGTTGCTTTGCGTGTGATCACCGGCTGTGACTTAGTTTTAGGCGCTTTCTTGACTAATACTTTGGTTCACTTACCTAAGAGAGACAGGAGCAGTCAGTGAGAAAACTCACTCAGCCTGTAGTGACTGCAGGCTGTGTCAGCTGGAGCATCTCACAAAACCAGCTACGTCTGGCTCAGTCATACAAGTTCTAATGCCCGGGGGCATCTCAAATTCATGGTGTGTGTACACACGTCTGTCTGAACTGTAACTAAATAAGGCATACTCTGTAACCTGCGTGTGTTAGTTACTGTTAGTTTCCTGATGACTCTTCTAGGAGAGGGATTGCTGGGTCATATGGTAATTCTATTCTTATTCTCCACACTGCCTTCCATAACGGCTGCGACTCTTCTAGTTTTTGATTACATGGTCTACTAGTTTTTTAATGTTTGTTAAAACACATGTTTAATCTGAAAATTACATCATTTAAATCAAGGAACAGACACGTCTTTCATAGAATATTCAAGTACTACTAAAATTATGATAATTTTGTTTGGTCTTTGCTGTGTAATTTTAAAATAAAATTTGACAAGCCCTTAAATTTATTTTTTTCACTATTCCTGCATATTTGTTGTTTTAAAATCAGCGATTGTTGCTTATATTCAGAGAGTACAAAAAATGTATACACATTCTAAGAAAGGAAAACTATTCAAATTGTAATATTCAATATATACCAATAACAAAAGATGAATGCAAGTCATGTTTCACTTCTGCAATTACAAGAGGTGCTCAAAGTTCCCATCAGCATCCAGACACTTCTGATTATGGCGAACTACTGCTTGAGCAACATTGACCGTATCTTAAAATATGTATACATCTTTTTTGGCACCCTGGTATACTTGGGTCGGAGAATAATTTTTGAGTGTTGAAGAACAGAAGAAACATTTAAATATTTTTGTGTTTGGATTGGGATAACCTACATGAAAATATAAATCAGTATAAGCAAATGTTTTAAGATCTTCTAGGTGCTTAATGCATAAGTATGTCCTACAGTCCTGCTGGAGAATAGCACGTCTATTATTAATATGCTGAATGAAGGAATGAGCAGCAGTAATTTTAAATGTAACTGTCATAACTTAGACAAAGACTAAACTTTTAGTTTCATTTTTAAAGAATCATACATAGAACCTACCACTTCTGTACATGCTTTTGCTGGCAGATTCATTTCTCAGTTAATAGCACATTTATAACATCATGAAGGTAGTAGTTTATGGAGAAAACGATTTCCTCACCACTCGATAGTGGGTAAATCACATACTGTGACTTGCACCCACATTCCGTGTGCAAACACACTGCCTTCACTGTTACCGGAAACATCTGCCTCCTACACAGGAATACCAGAGCTGCCGTTCTTGATCTGTTCATTCTGAGTCTGGCCATTAGCTAATGACGGTGGTGCTCATGTGGAAGGCTGTGGTTTGGCTTTCTGGAGACCATCCTCAAAAGTGGAGAACTTGCTTCTCATTTCTTCCTCCCTGCTTCCTTTCCTCTCGATAGTGTGTACTCACATGGTTTTATAGAGCCATCATTGCTATAAATAGATACACAAACATCTATGGATAGGACATCTTTTATATTTATGTTGATACACTGAAAGACAAGCAGTGGGGTCTGATGAGCTGTCTCCTACTTGTATCTGTTACGGGCTTTGGGATCAAGGGCAGGTACTGAATATGTGACTGGTCCGAATAGCCCGCTGAGACCCAGTGTCTATTATTAGTTTTATGAGGTAGTGCTTAATTTATGCTTTCCAGTTTTAAAACATAATTTCTTAATCCAGTGCTCTAGGATTGGTGGACATAATTATCGATACTTTTTACAGGTTTTTAGAATTGATTGGATGAAATTCCTCCCATTGAAAGGAATGGGGGAAGAATGAGTTTAGCTGCAGAAAATAAGTTGCTATTTGCAGACCCGAATTTACAATTTGAAAGATATGCACCCTAAGGATAAAATGTGGCATCTGCTTTTTATGAACTCACTCAATACTTGAAACAATAAATTGCCAAAGCAAAAAACTGTTGTTAGAGCAACTTGGTCTGTGGCTAAATAACAAGAATGGTGCAGAGAGTAGGTGCCATAGGAATTCAATACCATGGTCTGGTGGGTAAGGTGTCACTGAAGGAAGTGGGACCTGAGAAACGTTGGGAAAATGCTTGAAGCTGGAGGGACCCTGGGGTGCCGTTCCCAGTCTGTGGGACTGTCACGTAGTGAGCTTCCGTTCCAGGGAAGGTAGCATTTGGTGCCAGATGAACAGTTCTGGTCGCCCTCTTCCCGAGTGATGGATCAGTGCTAGCATGCGTCATGTTTCTAACTAGACATTTGTCACAGGAGCACTCATCTTCAGAAGCGCTCTCGTGCCCGCGCTGCCCTGTCCAGCCCATAACTTCATCCTCCCGCTCCCATCCCATCTGCCTAGAACCCTGTTCTCGAGCAGAAGGTGGCCCGCGAGTGCCATCTCTTCTAGGAGCTTTTGCTTACAGCTTCGCCTTAGCAGGAAGTGGCCCAGGCCTGTGCCCTCTCCAGTGAGAGCTGCTGTTCTTTCTCATGTGTTGCGTAGGAGGTCGGGCTGGCGTCTGATTTCATTTCCACGTCCAGCTCTGTACTCTCCTCCTTCCTGCAGATGCCCACTCTGCTCTACTCCTGAGGTTCATGCCACTCAGCAGTATCTGTCCTCCCATTTTTCTGGTTACTGCTGTGCATTTCCCTACTTATTAAAGCCCTTTAATTCAAGCGTGTAGATTCCTAAGTCCCGTGTATTCTTTGTGACCTCAGCATCGGGTAAGTAAATCATCCAAGATGATGGCTTTTTGGTTCTTTGGTCTTTTCTTGAAGTTTCTTTTTATTTCTCTTGGCCAGCCACTTTCACCTGATCTGTTCAGCCTCAGAAAATATACCACTTCTGAAATCTTGGTTTTAAGTACCCCATTGTCTCATAAGCACCATCTATTTTTGTGGAATATTTATTCAAGTATCTCCACGGCCACAGCTCTTCAATCATCCCGACTCCACGTCCCACTGGCATCTCGCTGGCACTCCACCTCAGGGGTCAGCCTGCCCTCTCTGTTCATCGGTACAGTTACTACGTTGCCAACACCCTCCTCTCTGTGCCTCTGTCCTTCATTTTGATCATTTTGCAAACCTTGTCACTTGCCTTTATGGCTGCACTTCAGTTGGGAACCTTTGCCAGAGGAAGATGACGGGACTGATCTAAATCTGAAACTTCCGCTCAGCACTGCTCATTGATTCTGTCATTTTCTTCTCCTGGGATCACATTTCCACTTTTGAGACGAAACTTCCACCCCCCGGTCGCTCTTCAAGCCCCTCTCACCTCCTTGGCTCTCACTGTCCGTTGATCCTGGTGCTGTTTCCCTTCTTCCCCTTCCATGTGCACCTCGGCCCACGGTGAAGGGACATCCGTGCCCAGCACCCTACCCAACGTCTCGGCTGGGCCAGCCTCACATGCCACTGCCCACCGCGGGCTCTGCGTCTCACCCGTCGCATCCTTATGTGAGAAGGCAGAGTGTTTGGTTGTTTCCCGCTCACGTTTTCCCTTTGGCTTCTGCTCCATGACCCCACTGATGTTCTTTGACTTAATGGCAGCATCTTCCTTGTTCCCTGTGCTGGGGGCTCCTCCTCTGTTAGACCTTTAAACGCCTGGGTTCCTTCGTTCCAGGTCCTAGATCTTTGCTTTGTCAGCACCTTCTAGGTGGGCGCATCCGTTGGCATAGATAGGAATTCAACATTTGTTCTGCTGACTCCCAAATGTTTATGTTTTCCCTGAGCTCTTGACTTATTTCAAACTGCTTATGAGAAACCCCAGCTGGATGCCTCAGACACCTCTTAAACACAACTGACTTAAAGCAAAAACTTAGCCTTTTTTTTTTTACCCCAAATCTCCTCCTTAAACTCCTTCTTTGCCTACTTAGCAAATGGCATCAAAATCCATCTAGTTGTTTCTTCTGGAAGCAAAAAGAATGATTTCCTTCTTTTCCTAATTATACCAGTCTTTCAGTAAATGCTGTTGATTGTGTCACCAAATTGTTTTCTAAGTCCTGCTTCTGTCCATCTCCACTCCCCTATCTCAGTTCACATCATTGTCCTTTCTTGCCTCACTGTTTATTTATATTGACTATTGTGCCCTTCAAATCATTCCCCACAAAGCTGCAAGAATGATTATAAATTGAACCTAAGCATTCCATCCCTTCTGCTTAAAACCCATGCATGGCTTCTAATTATTGCAGCATTATTCAAGGTGGCCACGACATGGAAACAACCAAAGTGTCCTTCGACAGATGAATGGATAAAGAAGTTGTGGTATATATACACAATGGGATACTATTCGGTGGTAAGAAAAGATGATATAGGAGCATTTGTGACAGCATGGATGGATCTTGAGATTATCATGCTAAGCGAAATAAGTCAGAAAAAGTCGAGAACCATATGACTTCACTCATATGTGGGATATAAAACAGAAAGCAACAGAGGAACAAGACAATCAAACAAAGAAACAAAAACTCATAGACACAGACAACAGTTTAGTGGTTACTATAGGGTAAGGGAAGGAGGTCTCTAGAAGAGGGTAAACAGGGACAAATATATGATGACTGAAAGAGAACTGACTCTGGGTGGTGAACACACAGTGTGATGTACAGATGATGTATTACAGAATTATACACTTGAAACCTATGTAATTTACTAACCAATGTCACCCCAATAAATTTAATTACAAAAAGAATACCCAGCACCGCTTCCCATGTCTGTAGACTCACGCATGCTCGGGTCCCTGCCTATTCACACCCACAGCAGGCCACCCGCCCAGCAGCTCAGTATATTATCCACGGTGCAGCCCTTGAAGGTTCCTGAGCCATCAGGGTTCTTTCTGTCCCAATCGTATGCAGGCGCCATTGCATCAGTGCAAAAGCCTCTTTAGGCTCACTGTCAAGGCCATGAAGGATGTCTTTCTCATTCATCAGGGATTTCCCAGCATCCAGAGTGGTGCCTGTCACAGAGCAGGTGTTCACACATGCGTACATTTCATCCCTAAGATCCTAGCTGAGCTCTCCCCTCCTCCGCGGGGCCACTCCTCAGGTAGCTCCCACCCAGATCACATTGCATCCCACCCCTTCTGTTTCAACGGTGTCCTGCACTGTTTCCATTTCCTTCAGAGCAGTTTCCCCTTCTGCAGTTCTCTTGCTCCTTTGTTTGCTTCTGGCTGGTTTAGCCCTGAAACGTTAGTGCCCAGCAGAGTTTGCTCATACTGCTCCTTCGTAGGCCGTAACCCCCAGGATGTTTCTATGGACAGGTGAGCACGGAAGGATATGGGCAGAGAGAGCAGAATGGGAAGATTTCTGAGAAAGACTGAGGGCCGGTGATGGCAGATGAAGGCAGACACACATTGCGCAAAGCACGTGTAAGGAGCCTGTGGTTTGCCTCCTTGTGTATAAAACACCCAAGTGCACAGGTTCCCGCGTTAGCATGCCTGGCAGGTGCAGCTTGTTTCCCTCTGTTCCCCCCACCCCCGCCCCTGCTCTGAGCCACTTCTTATCCAGGTAAATGTGCCCCCAACCCCTAGTTAAGTTGGCAGGAGTATTCTTCAGTCTGATGTGGAAATTTTTCAGTGGTTTTGGAAATTAACTAGCTTAGATCAGTCAGGCATAGTTGTTGTTGTTTACCTTTGTTTCCTCTGCTAAGCCAGGAATATTCTCCTCCTCAGGTAGACTTTTAGTTGCTAAGTAATCCTACTTTTGTGCATGGCTGAACTTCACTCAAGAGTTGTCCTGATGGTGTTTTATGGTTGTCAGACTTTTCTACCAAAAAGATTGTCTACCATGGTTTTGTGTTTTTAGGATGTAATCCATTTAGCAAAAAGTACACAAAATATAAATGTGGAGATCAGTGATTATCCACCTTCCTGACCAAGAAATAGAAAATTGCCAGCATTACTGAAGACCTGTGCCCTCAGGCACCTCTGATTTCTGCCCTTCCCTCCTCCACTGTAGTTTGATCTAGTTTGAAATTCATGTAATGAAAGCATAAAATATGCATTTCCAAGACCTGGCTTTTTTCCTCACACATTGTGCCTCTAACACTCGTCCATGCTCCTGCGGGTTGCAGAGTCTCCTCCTTTGTCACCGCTGCTCTTGTTACACTGGACGGAGGGTCACATCCAACCCACTTCACTATTGATGGAAATGGGAGGTTTCCAATTTTTGGCTTTTATGAGTCATGCTGAAAACTCTTCTACCTGCCTCATGAGACACTGTGCAAGCCTTTCTGTTGGGCATATTCTAGTAATGGCGCTGTTATCTTACGTGGCATATATATTCAGTTTTCGAGGACACTGCCTAC
The DNA here is from genome assembly GCF_964194185.1 of Rhinolophus hipposideros. Lineage (NCBI taxonomy): Eukaryota > Metazoa > Chordata > Mammalia > Chiroptera > Rhinolophidae > Rhinolophus > Rhinolophus hipposideros. The sequence goes on from NC_138062.1 coordinate 1,089,652, forward strand.
CAGATTTCCAAATTCTTTTTATCCGTTTAAACATTAACCAACATACTTTGAGAATTCCAGTTACCCCATGGGCTTGCCGTCTTCTTGTCGTCATACAAAAATGTATTTTATACTTCACCGAAGGATGACTCCATTAGATAATATACAAAAACAAGAGATCCGGGTTGAAAGCTGTAGGAGAGAGACTTGGTTGGAAGCTTGTACATAAAATGAAAATATTTGTACTAGAAGAGTTTGCTTTTTGTGTTCATGGCGGCAGGCAGTTTCTTGGCTGGTGCTAAGTCATGTGTTTGAATTCACAGCTAAACATCTGGCATTTAGAAGAACTTGGAAATGCGACAGCTAAGCCCACTGAGGACACAGTAAGACAGGGAAGGGTTTGGGAAGTGGAGAGAGGGAGTCTGTGGTGTAAGTCACAGAACTCTTTCCCGCCCCCGATCCTCCCCCACCCCGTCTGGCAAGTGCTCAGAGCACTTCTTTGCCAGCAGCCCTTTAAGGAGGGTGACTATGTGCCAGCATTGCACCCGCTGAGTATGGATTATTCAGTTTAGTTCTCAGAACAACCTTATGAAGGAAGGTTACTAGACCCACCATAAAGCCATTTTTTGATGTGATAGCCCCAGCAAACCAATGACTCTAACCTGCTATATTCTGCTCCTAGAAAGGCCGCCAAGCACTGTGCCTCTCTTTGTGGCAGGCAGTGGGAGGTGCAGCAGACTTGTCTCGCGGTCGGAGCAGTGGCTGGCATTCCTGGGCACTGGGCTTCAGGAACGTCAGCGGCGTGGCAGACCTCTGCACCTTCTCGGGTTTGGAGTCACCCTTGGACACGTGGTCTGAGTAAGGCTTGAAGGTTCTTAGTCTCCATGTACCCTCGTGTGAGGAACACCTGGCATGATGGCCTAGGGCAGAGAATGACCACAGAGGACTGTGTGAGGACAGAGGGAGGATATGCGCCACACCACAGGCAGAGTGGCCAAGGGGCACTGCTGTCTCGGGGACATAAGGGCTTCCGTGAGCTTTGCTAGACTTTTCACACAATGGGCCCAGTCAGTGTCATACACTGGCTCCAGGGGACTGCATTGAGTTTCCCCTCCCCCCTCAGGAACTCCACAGTGGGTCTGTGATAATGCTGTCATTAAGCTCGTGCACCAGCCAGACAGGCTGTTTAAATGGCCATGTAGTGTGAACCAACTCCCCCTGCATTTAAGAAATCTTTTGTTGTGAAGCTCATTGTTTCAGTTCACCCAGACGTGTGCTATCACTTCGGATTGCCATGTTTTGAGGAGGGCGGAAAATAGGTGAGAGGAGGGGTGCTTTCTGAAAGCAGACAGAATAGCTATAAGGAGAGGGCCACCTGATAGAGCTGTGACCTTCAGTGGGGACAGACCCACCTTCTGCCTCCGGCTGGGAGGGACCTGGGACAACCCACATGCCCTGAGTGCACCCTTCCCCACCCTTCCACACGGCTGGTGCCTCCTGTTGGCTGAAGTGGCCAGGAGCCAGCAGGGTGGCAGGCATGGTGCGTGTCACAGAGGGCAGCGTCCTGCAGAACAAGCAGCATAGTCAGGACGGACAGTGTGGTGGGTGGCAGAGCCCTAGGCCTGGTCTTTCCCAAGGCAAGTGCAGGGCTGCTAGGCATGAGAGGGACACGCGTCGAGTGTAGATGGTAAAGTTACGGCATCTCCCAGATGTTGTTCTCATGCATCTTGCCCACGTTCCTGACTGTTCTCACAGGCCACTCATTGGAAGCCCTGGTTTTGAATTCCTGTGTTGAGATCGCCCCTCCCATCCTTCTAACTCTTGTTCACGGCGGGTCGTTTGAATCCCTTCACACAGAATGGCTGCTTTTTACAGCATTCAGATTTAAAGATGCAAAACAAAAATAAATGAGTAAAATAAAAACGCTGATTCCCAAAATCCTGTTTGCTGGGGTCACGGTCGTGCTGGAATCTTCTCTGACACAGCGGCTCATGTCTGTGTCTCTTCTCTCAAGTACCCACTAGGGGTTACCTCTGTTCTGTCCTCGGGGAGGGAAGTCTGTGGGGCGCTTCTGGAGCGCTGTGCCATCCCAGCCATCTCTTAAAGGAACTATGTCAGCTTGGTATTTATTACCTTCTGTGTCATGCAAGCAAAAACGTCTCCTCCACAGCTGTCCCTAAAACCTATTACTTGTTCTGCAATAGAATGCACCTGAGTTCTTTTATTCTGTCCAAAGATGTGTGCTTTGCATTTTCATGTGGGTGGGAGCTGGTGCCGACCAACCGAGTAGCTATGGAATGGAGACATTTCTGTTCTGTTTGTTCCATCTTGCATTTCTTGGTCAGGGTTTTGAGCTAATAGATGCTAAAATATCAAAATCATGTATGTGGACTCTAATGTCCAATTATTCCTGAAGCAGGAATAGGGTGTAAGCAGTCAATTGATTTGAGATTCTAAATATCGGAATGCACAATGGAGCAGAGCCTCCTTAATTTCTGATTTCAGAGAAAGCCACTCACAGGTTCAGTGCTGTTTGCCTCACACGGACTTCCGCTCAGCGCAGGGGCTGACGGCTCAGGACAGACAGGCCCCACACAGGCGACCGTCCCATTCTCTTCAGAATGGAGACACAAGAGCATGTAAGTGTTTCACAACTAAGTGAAAATTTCAAGGAAACATTTTAAAATGTAGAACATTAATTTCCTCCTATGTTGGTTCAGGGACTGTGGACGACAAAATAAAGAATGAAATCACCCATGAGAAGATATCTGTTTGAATTCTGCTGGTTCTTCACATTTTAAGCATTCCAGCTTTCCTTATTTGAATAAATAACATGGAAAGTGGGATAATTGTCACTGCTCAAAATGCTGGTCTTTCCAAAGCACTGTTGGTGGAGCCCTAGAAACGGGAAACCGTGGTTATTCAGTTCCTTCCTCAGACACTTTTGGGGGATACCGCACACTCCCGCAGAAACGGGGTGCTTCAGGGAGGACAATGCACTCTCAGTGACTGACCCACTGGCCAACCTGCTGGACATGGACGCAGGTTCCTGTTCAGTGGCAGCCCTGAGATGGGGGTTTGGGCGAGGCTGGCGGAACTGACAATCCAGCACAGGGTTAGTGATAGCAGAACAGGCTCCCACGGGAATGAGAGGCTCGCTTATCCCCTCAGGGAAACTGCAGCTGTTAAAGACAAATACATCTGAGACTGTTCAAAGGAAGAATAGTCTTGTTTGATTTTATTACACAAGGGTTTCGCTTTTACAAAATGTGGAGCAGATGGAAAAATTCACTCACCATCAGTAGTAATTTTTACATACTTATGTATTCCATGTGAAAAATAAATATGAAGATGATGAAAATAATTTCCAAATTACCATTAATTTATGTGTTTTAGTGAAAATCAGCTGGTGTATTATTCCTTCAATAACAGCATTTAAAAAAACCACTTTTTGTTATGGCAAATTTTAGCTGTATAAAAAAATAGAATAGTTGAATGAAATCCAGCTCCTCACTGTCAAGCTTTAACGATCTGCAGCATGGAATTAACTTTTCTGTGTCATAGTTTCAGAAAACTTGAGAGTTCTGAAGGCTCTGAAGGCTCTGAGATAGCAGAGGTGGCATCAGTCTCACTAATGAATTTAGCAGACATATGATCTCGCTAAAGTAAAGGGGTGCTGAATTTTAAAAATTAATGTCAATTCCGGTTGACATTTGTAATTATTTCTTTAGATTTTTACCCACAAAGCAGAGTTGATAAAAAACAGACTTGGGAAACGTGGGTAGTGAAATAATTGAGTATGGCGATCATTTCAGTGTACACAGTGTCAAATCATTACATTGTATGTCGGACGCTAATATAATATTATATGCCAATTACACCTCAAGTTAAAAAAGAAGCAAATATTTTGAGCATGGAATTAAAAAAATGGGATCATAGACTTAGATTTAATGTTTGTGTGTTTTATGAAATCTTAAAAATATATATAAAATATTCATTTTAAAATTCTTGAGAAAATGCTACTTCATAATTTATGCAAAGATGTTTACTAGTTCATGTAATACAGAAGTAAACGTTTAACTACCAAAAAAAAAAAGGTTTCATATGTGGGCTGGTGAAATTGCTATGAGGTATCCATCCATGAAAACATATTTGTGGAATAATTAAATAAATAACAGACTTTCAACAGTTCTTGTACATTTGGCACAGCTGTCATGAGGCTAATGAGATGGTCATGTGTCCATAGAAGGTGATTTGACGTAGCCATTACTGTTTGGTGACTGACACTTAGGAACTTCTAAACTGTTGTTCTAGGCTCTTAATACACTGGTTAAAACATTGAATTAACTGTTGGGGAAATTGGACCTGGGTGGCAGGTCTGTTTCATCATCTCAGAAAAATAGTATTTACTCTGCTTTATAAGGTGGAAGGAAGGGTCAAAGGCAAAAAGAGAGGTAGAACTTTCCAATATGTCATTAATATTCATTTATATCTCATTAGTGTTTCACATTAATGAAATACAAGTTAATTTTAATTCATATTCTTCCTTAGTATTGTAAATTATACTTAAGGGTGTGTATATTAAAGTGTGAGTGTGTGTGTATGTGTTTAAAAAAGAAACCAGAGGAACAAGAAAGGATATTTGGTATCTCATTTTTTATTTATTGTTTCAGCAGCTGTATTAAATTTTATGAAACTCAAGCCAGGATTGAGCTGAAGTATCTAATAAACTGTCTTATTACAGCCAAATTCAGAGGTCAAGTGTCATTTAGCTATAGAAAACAAGCTTCATTTTAAAAAAGAGAAACAGTTGATCTCTTTCAAATGACTAATGTTAAATGCATGCTATTTTTCCTCATGTATTTGCTAGAGTTCTTTGCCCACTCCATGTGTCATAACTTAAACTCTGTAATTTCTGCAACACTTGGGTCCAGATCTTTACTCCCTTATGAATTTATAGTATCTGTCGTTTGTTTGCTAATCTGTCTCATCCATCCCTTTCCTCTCCTGTGCTTGAGATCCACTCACTGTTCTTGATTCATATCATCCAATAAAAACAAATCAATTTCCAATTTGGCCCACTATACTGTGAACATACCTTAACACATGTAGGCACAGTGGAAGAACATCTGTCATTTTTGCCCATGACAGGGGCTCTTTCCCAGGAAGAGTTCAGAAGGCATTTAGCACAGGTAGAACAGTCCAACTGTGGGAAGAAGTAGAGTGCAAGTGTGTTTGGAAACAGCTCTTCACGGGCCTCCTGCATGTTTTGCATCTTGAGAGTCTTGAAAAAGAGAGATATTGTCTCCCTCTTGAGTGCAAGGCAGGTGTGTTTACAGTGGTTCCTCGGTTTTCGAACGTAATCTGTTCCGGAAGACCATTCGAGTTCTGAAACATTCGAAAACAGCTGACAGATAGGCCTCAGAACCTTGCACTCACTGGAAGCCACGTGGCATGTTCAACTTCTGAGGTGTGTTGGAAAACCAAAGCATTTACTTCCGGGTTTACGGCGTTCATAAACTGAAATATTCGTCAACAGAGACGTTCGAAAACCAAGGTACTACTGTACTTGTAAAAGATTCACGTTCCCTAAGCTAAAGGTTTCGCTCCTATGATGCAAGCCACTGCATATGCAGGTGTCACTTGATCCTACTCTCACCATCCTTTGGGAATTGGGGCTCAAGGAAGCTGTCCAAACATGCCAATATGCTGCCTACTTGTGTGCTATGGTCTGAATGTGTGTGTCCCTCCAAAGTTCCCATGTGGAAGTCTAATCCCAGTGTCAGGGTAGTAGAAGGGGAGATTTGGTGGGGGGGGCAATTGGGTCATGACGGTGGGGCCCTGATGATGGAATGAGTGCTCTTATCAGAAAGACCCCCCAGAGCTCTCTCATTCCTTCCACCATGTGAGGACACAAGGAGAAGATGGTCACCTGTGTAACAGGAAGCAAGTCCTCGCTAGACACTGAATCTGCCTTGATCTTGAACTTCCCAACACCCAGAACTGTACGAAGTAAATTTCTGTTGTGTATAAGCCTCCCAGTCCATGGTATTTTTGTTATGTTGCCTGAGTGGACTAAATAAGACACTGTACCAAATAAGACACTGTACCAGAGCCATTTGTTTCTTAAACTGTGGCAGCTAACTTGTTGGCTTGCAAGTAGGATAAAAACTGACTTTTTGACACTTTGGTGATGAAGGTTGGATACTGATAGAAATATGGTATTCTGGAAGAATGGTGAGGGCCATGTGGTCTGATTGAGGAGATTTGAGAGAAATCTATAGGAATCAATAGCAGATACCTTGGTCAAGTTGTATGGTCAACTGGGCAATAGGCGACCTTCTACTTTATTGGCTGTTAGTAAGGAGAAATTGGGGCAGCTGACTGCAGACCAAATGGTATCTTGGTGGTTGTTAATTGTTCTGGTGGGAAGACTTCTGCATCAACCTGGTGGACAGTCTCAGTTCTGCCCTACTGTAACTAGTTCAGAGAGTCTTCATGGGTAGACAGAAGGCTCCGCCCATGTGATGGATAATTAATTATGTGTCAACTTAGCTAGGCCCTGGTACCCACTTTTTGTCAACAACCAGTTCAGATGTTGCTGTAAAGGTATTTTTAAAGATGTGATTAACATTTGAATCAGTTGATTTCAAATAAAGCAGATCCCCCTCTGTAATGTGGGTGGGACTCATTCAGTCAGTTGAAGACTTTGAGAGGAAAGAAGGTCCCCCAGGGAAGAAGGAATTCTGCCTACAGATAGATGCCTTTGGATTCCAGACTGCAATCTAATCTCTTCCCTAGGTCTCTATCTAGCCTGCCGATCTGGCCTGCAGACTTCACACTTTCCACCCCCACAATCATGTGAGCCAATTCCTTAAGATAAATCTCTCCATATATATACCATGGGTGCCAAAAAAACTGTATACACATTTTAAGAGATGTTATCTCAAAATGTGTATACATTTTTTGGCATTTTTTGGCACCCTCTGTATATATGGTGGGGGGAGGCAGATAATATATGTATGTACTTACGGATTCTGTTTCTCTGGAGAAATCTGACAAACACAGCCCCTTTGAGACAAGTTAGCAGACATATACCTACACTGAATCCAAGATGAGGGAAACTTGTGATGTCTATTGACAGAGCCTGGCAAAGCATCATAACTGGGTGATTTACCTGGGAGACAAGGGCAGCCAAGGGAGAAGCAAAGGCTGGGCTGTGTTATGACACAGTGTATCATGCCAAATTTAGGTCCATTCAGAGACAGTAGTACAAGTTGTCAGAATTTTTTGGCAGTAGATTGTGGCTGTTATAAGGGAACGTTAGTGTTCTCAGTAAGGTTTCTTTGAGGTAGGTGTGAACTGTCATGGGAAATCATAAAGGAGGCGCTGAGTAGTATTTGGCCTCCTACTGCCTTGAATTGGGCTTAGAAAGCTGATGAGAGTGAGCCACTGACAAATGAGTACCTGGTCCAAAAGAATCTAGATCAATTCTGTGGCCAGACCTGCTGCCCTGCAGACTTCCCTGTTGCCTTATGTTCAACCAGGTGAGAACTGGAGAGATGTTAGCATGACAAAATGGCTCCCAAAGTCCTGGTTTAAGGTGGGCTCCCTGACATGTGTTGCTGTTGGTTGAGTCGAGCCCAGGTCAGCCACAGGCACCAGCCAGCCTTGCCAGCCAGAAGACAAAGTCAGGGGGACCCCCACCTGAAATAGTTGGTGTCGGTAATGATGACCCGGTGCCTGATACATGGTTTGGGATAGAATGGACACACTGGAAGTTTGATGGATCTGTGAGTCACCACCCGCAGCTGGAAACTAAATACAAATACACCTTACTTACCTGTGCGAAGACACCTGTGTCCTCATCACCATCCCTGACCTCGGCTACTTAAGGACAAAGGTGATAGGAGGGCCATCTGTCTGCGAGAGGTTTCAGAGGCAACATGCACCTGGTCCAGCAGCTGAAACGAGGGGACTCCAGCGTGTATAGACTTGTTGGGGACAATCAAGTGCCCACCCTCTCCTGTGTCATGTTGGGAGGGGTATCCGAGTTCCCAGGGTCTGGGCAAGTTCCACAGCAATGACGGAGGGTAATGTGACCTCGTGGGAGTTGTTCCATTGATCAAGTCAGTGTTCTGTTGCAGTAGTGTGTACTCCCGTGGCTGCTGAGTCTTGCCAGGTGTGGGGCAGTGGCTCCAGTGAAGGGGTGGGGCTGGCGGCAGCAGGATCTAAGCTTCAGTGCTGGGTCAGACTGCAGGCCGTGGGGTCAGCAGGGTCTGGACTGGCATCCGAGCCTGTGCAGTGCAGAGGCTGGGGGTTCCTGGGCCCCCTGGAGAGGTTCCGGTGGCCTGTTCGTGATCTGGGCAAAGGCTGGTGGAACCTGCAGGGCTCCGTGGCGCTGTGGGCCGTGGTCCCCTCAGTGGGGATACCTGCCGCTATTTGCAGCAGGTGACCCTGAACCTCCACCCCGGCAAAGGCTGCTGCATGTAGTCCCACTCCCCCTCGTTCCTAGCATCTGTGTCACAGCTTGGCTGGTCCGGGTGGGTGACATCCTGCGAGCCTTTGTGTCCAGGGGTGCTCAGAGGCCCTCCTTTCCGGGAGCAGCGTCTGCTCAGGGCGCTCCCCTTACTGCCAGGGGCAGCTGCTTAGGGACAGGCGATGAGGCCACGAGGACTCCGAGGTTCCTGTTCCGCCGCGGACAGAGGTCTCGCAGGTTTGTGTTGTTGAGAAAAGCCCCTCATTGTTGCTCTTCCGGTGCGGACGGATGCGCCTCCGCCGCCATCTTGTCTGCGGCCGGGAAGGAGACTCAGGAGTTGGGGGGGAGGGAGATAAGACTTAAATGATGTTTGTTTCCTTTCAGGCTTGTGAGAAAACGACTAGACCATGACTCGCTTATTAATACTGGGCAGTTCAACTGCCCATTAATGACTAGTTTGTAGCATCATAAAGCCTCCGATTCTGTGTTCTAACTCCAGTCACAGAGTCGTTAATGCCGCATGGAAACCACGTTCTTTTACACCACATTCGAGCTATAGGGCTTATGAAGGTTTTCCATTTTCTATACTCGCTAATTTAGAAGCTCTCATGTAGCCTCCGCGATGGACGCAGAGCGTGTGGGAGGCGTGCGACAGGCATCACCGGGACACACAGGCGAGGGGTGGAGACTTCCGCATGGAGCCTTCGTGCGCGTGCGCGCTGTGGTCGGGCCCACCCTCCACTCCATCCTCAGGAGGACCAGTAAAGATGAGCGCCTCTCCTTTACAAGTAAGAAATTGGGTTAAACAAGTTATCCAGGGTCACGAGACACGAAAGACAAGCTCTATTTTTTATACTGAATAAGTATTCTTTTATTTGGGGGAGGGTATTATGGAATTTTAAAAAAAATTGTTCTCAAAATCCAGTCTTTGCTTATGATGATGTACATTACCTTACTTTTTCAGCAATATTGGCAAAAAGCAAATCTGTCTGTAAGAGTTATTTTAAATTAGCTGCCTTTTTTTCACTAATATATTATTGCTCAATTCCCCCTCCCCGTGACAAATGATAATTTGTCAGGATTTTGTTGTACAACATACCAAACAGAAGACACAATCAATGAAATAACAGAAGAGGGCGTTTTTGAATGTAAACTAGCATTTTAGAGTTGCAATTATAAAAAGGCTCAGTAGACCAAATGGAGATTCTCGTAACTTCTTTCTTAAGTAATTTCTTTAAATCTATGATTTTGGAGAAATTTTCTGAAACGTACATACCTCAGAAATCATCTAATTTTCCAGTTCCTGACTTCAGAGAGTTGTAGTTCAGGGCCAGTCTTTTCATGGCTTTCAGGAATCCTCTTTGCTCTCTTTCTCGCAACCTCTTGTGGCTCTTCCCTTGTGATTCTCTATTATCCCAGAGCCCACAGTGAGCTCACTAGCTCCCAGGTTGTCTTCAGGCATTAAGAAGGGCTTGAGATGGCTTCTGTTTGTCACTTTATAAATAAAGGAACAATGAAAGGATAAGGAAAAAAATCCATTTCCTTTTTTGCAGTGGTTCAAATTCCATTGAGTATTACTGTTTTGTCATCAACCACTTGTTTGATACTGTTCTATGTAATATTTTATTTTTATAATCCTCCAAAGTGCACTTTAATTTCATATTTTCTCTATTCCTTTAGGCGAATCTTCCCAGTTTTTATTTTTCCTCTGTTTCTGGGGCTCTGCGTACATTTTCACGTTTCATTAGTAGTTAATTTTAAAATGCAATTAGAAAGAATTCCTGTGAGAAAGCAGGCAATAAGCGGCTTCTTTCTGTTCAATTCTTATTAAAGAGCACAAGAAAATGCTTTTGAACTCAGAATATTTAGAACAGAAGCCAAAGAGAAAGTCCCTAGGCAAATTATTGGTATTTCACTTTGGTATAGCATATGGACGGGCCATTAAATAAATCGTGCCCTTGCATTTGCTGGTAGGTGGGTTTAACTGTTCTTTCAGCCCAGCTGAAACGCCTGCTTTTGATCCCTGGGTTCTTTAAAAGTAAAGACACGTTATGTTTCAGGTTCTTTTAGTTAACAAAATACCAAATTATTTCACTCTGTATTCAAACTTCAGCATTGGGTGCGTACATGGAACACGGCTGTTAAGTCCTGTATACACGAAAGAATGCGGGAAAGATTTATGGAAATATTCAGGAGGCTTCCTTAAAGTACTCCACAAACTATGCACTAGAGTCATTTGGCTACTTCACAATGTATCAGGTATGGCGGCTTCTAACTACTGACATGTCCATTTTATCAGGGCAGATTTTCCTGGTGAGAAGTAAAGCAGGAAATGTAAACGTCATGGAGGTCTTTATGAGCAGGTAAAGGAGCATGCCAGGAAAGCTGCTGATGGCCTTCTTATAATAAAAGGGAAATGTAAAACTGCCGGAGCCTGACTCGTAGCAGCTGATCAGATGTTATGTCAAGATGGTGGATAATCATTGTCAGCAAAATTTTCTAGTTGACAGTTTTGTTATGAAAAGTTCTTCCTGTGTGTGGCCTGAGTTGTATAAGGAGAAGGGGAGAGCCTGAGAGAAGTCTGGGCTGTTCCCAGGTACCAGATAGCCTAAGTGCGCTCCAGAGAGGAGGAAGGAGTTGGGGATTACATCACATGGTGGTGCCCAACTCCACCCTTAGTGTGACACACTTTTTCACCACATGGGCCAAGTATTAGAAATTTTTAAGGGTGGTTAAGAGTGTGTATTCTGGTGAAGACATGCTTGTGTTCAAACCCTAACTCTGCTCCTTTCTACCTGTGCGACCTTGGATAACTTAATCATGTCATCTTTGTTCCAGTTTTCATATCTGTAAAGTGGGGACATTAGAGTATCTATTTTACAGTTTGTTGTGAGCAGCAAGGGAATGCATTGATGCAAAACATTTACATTAGTCTGGTACATCGAAAGCACTTAATTACTTTTAGCTTTGATGATTACATTGAAGTTTATAGATCTAAAATATGATTCGTTACTGCAATTTTAATTCATTTCTTCTTGAACAACTTCCTGTGTTGATTTGGAACAATTACTCAATGTATTTATTGACTTGATGCCTCACACACTTGAACTTCAGCAATGAGGGGTCAGGATGGATCGTGACATAGACTCATGCAGGGACCTTAACCTCCCCTGGAAACACTAATGGGACCTCTTGTTGGCAGGATGTATGAGTCATGGAGAAGGGCACTGATCAGGAGATAAGAGCTGAGTTCTGTTCTGATTATGCCAGTGACAATTTGGCTTCGGATAAATGATGGGATTTAATTTTACTACATGCTCATTATGGCCACGAGAAGCTATACACCCTGTCATTCTAAGACATCTACCCAAACACTTAAGATGCTTTACTTGTAAACTTAAGCCCAGCAGTAACAGTAATAGTCTTTTATAAATAGAATTTTCAGAGTTCTTTTAAAAACTTAATCTACAATAACTATGTTTTAAACAGTTGTGTTAACATTAATTTGTCTGTGGCAGCCCTGCTATTAAATCTTCATCCTTACAATTTCTCCGTCACCATCTAGTTTCAAGCAGATGTGATAATTTTGCATCAGTTCACTCACCTGACTCTTTAGTTTTATGTGCTCTTCCCCTGCCCTCTCTCACACAAGTTCATTCAACACTGAATATACACTATGAGTCAAGAACGCTGGTGTCACACATTTTATTAAGTATCTTCATTTTTTCACAACAATGCTTAATCTTCACAAGGATATAGGAAGTAAACAAATAATCAACAGTAACATTAAAACAAAGAAGAAAATACCACGTGCATTTTAAATTATCAAACTTGGATTATGGATATGAAAGGAACTTCGAATTTCTGCAAGGAAGGAAAAAGGCAGTGTTTTCAACAGAAAGAGAAGTAGGCACTAAGAATTCCTTGTACTTATAAATTCTAATCACTTTGCTCTCTCTACAAATTTAAAGTTATAAAGCAAGAGTCCATTACATGTTACTGACAAGATATGATTAAGAGGTGACACTGGACATAGGCATTTACTAGCTGCCAGCTACACTTCTCTTGATTTTGTTCCTCTGAAGAATACGAGAAGAAAGCTTTATTGAATGAAATCTAGGCCAAGCAAACATATGGCAGTGGGATATTTTTTAGATGAAGTAATTTTAAACTGAGATTTCTCAGAGAAGAATTTTTTTTCCCTGCAGACTTTTATAACAGTATCCTTAAAATCTGGTCGTGACAAACTGGAGAAAATGATTCTTTAAAACCTGAGAATATGCTTAATTCTCGTCTCTGAAATCCATTCTGGGAAGTTATCCATATCATTTTGGAATAGCAAACAGATTTGTCTGGTGGCCTTTTGCCAGGAAAGCAGTAATGTGGACATGTTATGCTCTATTGTGGAAACATGAAACGTCCTGCTCTGCTAATGACTCATGGACGGGAAGATGAGGCGGCCTTGCAGCCATCACCTCCCTCTTAAGCTGAAATAGCTTTCTGTTTACATCACTGCATTCACGTCCACACTGGTTCAAATGTGTTGTCATTGTATATTATTAAGCACAATGGTTCGACTCCTATTCAAAATAAACCAAACACAAAACACCCTTATACCACACAGCTCTAAGTATGCTTGTTAGCGATTGCTTCAAGCCTGCCAAACACCTCCGTTAACATTACCTAGGTAATGTTAATAGGTTAAATTCTATTAAACAGGCTTTGCTACAATTCCTTAATTCTCTATCCATTTCATATGCAGACATTATTACAATAGATAGCATTAACAATAACAATTATAACCTGCCCCTTACAAGAAAACAGTCACCGTGTTTACTTAATATTATTGAATAAGGCACCTCGTTTCCATGACGTCACTTAATCTTTCAAGACAACCCCCAAATGTATACGTTATAGCCATTTTGCATATGAGGAAAATGAAGCACAGAGAGGTTAAGCAGGGAGCCAAGTCGCACCCCTAATTAGCAGAGCTGGGATTCAGACTCAGGTCAGCTCGAACACGGTAAAGCGACAGGAGAAGGCTTATTGGAGGAAGTGGTTCATAAACTAGCCATGATTAGATGGGGGAATTCATTCTGGTGTGTGTGGTAACATGGCACCAGAGGGCCACCAGGGCAGAGATGTTTGGGACATGTGTGTACAGGCAGCCTGGAGACACAGCTAGTACAGGGTGCAGAGAAAATCCCACATCGCTCAGACAATAGAACGATTGCTGACACAAAGATAAATGAATTCGTGTCAGGCTTTCATGAGATTCCTTAGGAGAAAGTCTCTCAAGCTTTGAGGGAAAGATACTCTGTGAAGATCAGCTATCATTCATGTGTGGGGGTGACCGATAGGCATTCTCAGGAATGTGTGCAATGACAAAGAGCACGACACCCACAGTCTCCCTGGAGTGAAGGAAAACAGAAGGCAAGCCTGGAAAAATTGAAAAGAACCCAAGATTGGGAAAAGTGCAACATAATAAAAAGAAATGGACAATAAGACCAGTGAAACTTAAAGTTACTGTATAAAGATTTTTAATATCACAAAATAATACAGCTGTCAAATAGTTTATACAAGGTCCATAGTGTAATAATACAAATACAAAGGTAAATAGTATAATAATAAAATTTGGAGCTAAGTTCTTGGATTATTCCAACTAAACAACAACAAAAACAAGTATGGAGGAGGCAATGGGGGATAGAATAGTTTTTATGTTAAAATAAGGGAGTGGAAAGTTATTGCTTCTTTATTGATAATGTTAGAGAAATACATGTTCATTTTTAAAAAGTTATGAAAATAATATTAATGGTGTTAAAAACAAGATGTACAGCGTCTGAATCATTAGGAAAAAAGCTAAGAAACTATGTTCAATACACAGATAAAAGCAAACATTAAAGAATCATAAAAATGACAATGAAATATAAAATCACAAATAAGCAAACCTATAAATTTTTACAATAAATATGAAGTCAAAGTCTTATAAAAATAAATTGTAAAATAATTCAATGATATGCTGTTTATGAAACAGAAAATATTAAACTAAGAGTTTAAAATAAATATTGTAAACTGTAATGACTCAGTCAGTGAGAGCACAAAGAAATCAAGGGCAGCAGTATTGGTATTAGATGATAGAAGAATTCAGGGCAAAAACATTAAAAATGTCAAGGAGAATTGTATATATTTGAAAATGTCCAATCTATAATTAAAATATAAAGATCACAGACATTCATGTTCCAAATAACACAGTTCTAAAATAAGTAAAGCAAAAACTATTAAAAGTACAAAAAAAGTAAAAGAGGAAGAGAAGTTATAAGCAAATAAAGTAGATTTTTAACCTGAGTCTTTTTCAGGTCAAGTAGGCAAATAATGATAACAATAACAACAACAACAGCAATAGCAGCAACAATAATAACTATGATTTAAATAATGCCACAAATAAATTCCCTATTCGGTTATTTTCCCCTAAAGTCCTTCTCAGCTACTGGTCACTGACTCTTTTTTATTTTTCAACATGGTTCCCACACATCCTCTAAAGTTCCTTTTCTGGACCTCTGGACCACTCTAACATTATAATTCAGAGTTTTATCTGTACCTGTCCAAGACTTTTACTCCCATCACCTAGAACTATCTTTATGTGAAAGGCCAGTAAACAGAACCTCTGGTGGTGATTGTTATGGGCCCTACTTCTGAAGAGTAGAGATAAATGTAACAAGTGGTCGCATTTTCTAGTTCCAGAGGTTCTTAGCTGTCATTTGTAGTGGGTCCAGAAAGAACGTAAACCACATGGTGTTGGACATGAAGGAATTGATGTCTGTAAGCTTCCCTGTGCTGTCCCAGATGCCGAGTGAGGACTACGCAGTGCATGCTATAGCAAAGGAAATACAGTCATGCTCAGTTTCTATCTACTGTTTCATCTCCTTTTAGCTTCCATGTCTACTGGGCATGGCTTCTCTTGTACAAGAAGTATTTTAACACCCATTTCCCAAGACCTTTGGCTTTTGAATACTGAACCAGTGTGAAATATCAAGCCCAGTCAGACCATGGAAAGAGGACTCAGATTAAACTGTGGGATTAAGGAACCTGGGACAAGAAACATGCTGTCAGTTTCAGCTGAGGGTGGGAGCATTGTGAGACAGGCAGAGAGAGAACCAGATTGGACCAGAAGAGTCAGAGCTTAAAAATGTCCTGGGTCCTAAATGAGGGGAGGCTATGTCCTGAATGCAAGATTGTATTTTGTGTGTTCTTTCTCGTTAGTTCATACATAACACCAGGTAGTACGTTATATAGAAAGTGGTACCTCGGTTTTTGAACGTAATCTGTTCTGGAAGACCGTTAAAGTTCTGAAACGTTCGAAAACAGCCGACACCTAGGCTTCAGGATGTGTTTGACTTCCGAGGCGTGTTCAAAAACCAAAGCATTTACTTCCAGGTTTACGGCATTCGTCAACCAAAATGTTCCTCAACGGAGACGTTCGAAAACTGAGGTAATACTGTAATCTGTAACATAAAAGTGTAGGTCAGCCAGCATTTAAGCCTTTGCTTTTACCTGGGGAGGAAACTGAGAGGACCCTCCCTCACCTCCCACCAGGGCAGCACTTCAGCCAAGAGTGAGGAAAAACTAGGTTAATTGCATGCCTTAAAGAATCATCTTAATAAGGCTTTTTTCTTAAAGAGGTTTTTATTTTCCACCTCATTTCATCAACAAAAACAATGAAGACGTTACTGAGACCAGTTATTTCACATTCAAGAGAAACTACCCAAACGGATGTTTGTGAAGGAGCATGAGCTCCCCTTATACGTGGACCTGGCTGCAGGTTGGGTCTGGCTTTAAAGTGAACAGTCATTGTCTTCAGGCTTTGAAAGCTCAGTTTGTCCATCCTCCGACTCTAGAGCTGTCACACTGAGAATGTTCTAGAAAGATTTATTCTCCAAGGTCTTGCTGGAAACTCAGAGCAAAAGAAATCGCAACAAAGTTTCAAAGTTCGAGTTTAGTATTTCTTACCCTGTACAGAAAGAACTGGTTTTAGACTAATTTTAGAAAATGCTAAAGAAAATGGTTGGTTTGCTGTGGACTGAGATGGGCAGTGCGTGCTTCTTTATAGCTCGAAGTTCCATTATACAGCCTCATCCCCGTGGAGAATTTCAAGTTTACAGCACGTAAGGGCTGTAATTTCTTTACTTGTAAAAGATTGTTAATTATTCCTATGTAAAGAAAAGCATGGCAATTGGAAGAAAAATTGTTTTTCATTCTGGAAAAATCTGATTTTACTTGATAGACCAGATAAAATCCATATGATACCTACACAGATACCATATAAATATGGCATATAGTAAAGAAATGAGGGAACTAGATATAAATTGCAGTTTAACTAGTTTAAATATTTGGTTTTGTAGAGAAAGTGTGAACTTGAATTTATCAATACAAAGAGCTTTTGTTTTAAAATTGTTAGCTCCAATTTTTCTCCACAAATACCTTTTTTTTACTGAGGAAAATATATTAGGTGAATTTGTAATTAAGAATGTGCATACTCAAAGACACTTTATTATTGAGTATGCATGTTTCACTGATAATATACAATGAAAAGTAATAGTCCATATTTGTGTTTCTAATTGTTGTATTGACATTCTTCAATTACTCTTTTCCAGTTCCATCATCAAATAAAAGAAAGCTTTGCATATACATTTTTTTATTGTGACCCTTTCAAACTTATTAGTTATTTTTTTTGTATTAATTCATCTGTTAGATTAAAACCACCTCAGATGTAATCAGCGAAACCATACGTCCCTTACTGTTTAGACAATGGCGTTTACCTGCCACATCTTTCAGTTACCATTTGTTAAGTCTAATGTTGTCCTTAGTAACTGTTCAGTGGTGTAACCATTTTCTAGCATGTACTTTATGGACATATCATAGCATAAAACTCAGAGGACTGAAAGGAATTTATGGTGAAATAGCATGAAATTAACTTGATAAGGCTTTCCATTCATCTTCAATATATTTCCCCCCATTTTAAACACTGGTGACTCTGTTTCAACAGGGTGGAATAAGAGAAGTATTTTTTCAATCTTGTTAAGTCATGTCCTGATATTGTGGGTTCCTCTGAGAAACTGTACACATCTGTTTAATCAGACTCTGTTTTTAATACTCTCAGGAAGTTTAGGGAAAATGCTTTCCTTGTATTATTGACTACAATGTACATAATTCAAGTTGACTATTATGTAGGGCTTTGAATTATTTACTCTCTTTTCCTTTAAAGTAGACTGCTGAGATTAGAGAGAAATATTTAAGAATTTTCTTCATCTGGTTTCAGAAAAAGCTTGAATGTTTTAATTCTAATGCTTTTAAAATTCTATCATAAAGAAAATAGTAAAGGAATAATTCTATTTTCAAAGTAAATACTTGTATATTTGGGAAACTTGATATATGTAAGTTTATATAAAGAGGAGACAATCCTTCAAATAATGCACAGTATTTCCTTAATTTTAATCAGAAGAAAGAACTAGAGTTCAGAATCAAGGTTTAATTCAGAGAGAGGAAATGGAAAGTTACCAGTGTGAGGTAATTTGTAGATACTCCCTAAATGCTACATAATAAAAATGAAACTTATGAATGTATTAATATTACTTTTGTGAAATATTTTAACTTATAGCCTTCTTTGTTCACTTCTCCTCCCTAATTTTTCAAAAACCTAAAAAGCAAATGATTAACAACTATAAAACTACTGCAATCTGAGAAGGAACTGAGATAACTGCAGGACACAGTAATTTTAGTACATTTGAACAAATTTGGAAAGGCAAAGAGAATGGAAAAAAATCAGCCAAAATTATATTCTTGGAAAAAATAGAAAAGCGCAATTTTCCTAAATCACTTATTTTCCCACCACCCAGAAATAACCATCATCATTTTGGCATAGTCATGTGTGACTTAACGACAGAGATGCATTCTGGGAAATGCATCCTTAGGCAATTCCGTCTGTGGGAACATTACAGAGTCAGCTACACACACACTGAGGTGTACGAGTACAGGCGGCTCTACTCCTCGGCTTGTACACGATAGGCTGTATGCGCCTGGCTACAAGCCTATTACTGTACAGCCTGTTACTGTACAAAACAACAGGAGGTTAAGTCAGGCACCAGGGAAGTGATGCAATTGAGAGATGGTGAACGGGACGCATGAGGCTGCTGCCCGCAAAGCAGGGTGCGCGGCTTTACAGCAGACCTTCATGCTTGTCAGTAGGAAGAGCACACTCTAAAATAATCGTAAAAGTATAGTATAGTAAACACGTAACCAGAACATTGTCATTTATCCTCAGCGTCAAGTATTCTGCAGTGTACATAATTGTTGGTGCTGCTGCACTTTTCTAGGATTGGCAGCACAGTAAGTGTGTTTACACCAGCATCACCACAAACACGTAATGCGCCGAGCTACGACATAATGACAGCTATGACGTTAGGATATCTGCGACTTTGCTAGGTGATAGAAAATTTCAACTCCATTATAATCTTATGGGGCCACCTTTGTATATGTGGTTAGTTGTTGACCAAATGTCATGTGGCACATGACTATATTTGTGTAAGGCTGTCTGTGATGTTTGCCGAATGAGGATATCGCCTAACGCTTATTTCTCAGACTGTATCCGTTGCTAAGCAATGCATGACTATATGCATATTGACAGAGTGCAGACAGTCTAACAATAACATCATAAGGTACATGTATTTGTTTTTCAGCAAATAAAATACTGACTTTTTCCAGTGTCATTAAATATAATTTAATATTCTAATTTTTCATAATATTATAGCTGTATAATTAATCAATCATCTAATGTAGATAGTAGAGTTGTTTTGGAATTGTAAACAATGCAGAGATGAATATTTTATAGAGTATATAAATTTTTGCCCACTTTTCTGATCATTTATGTTGGATTAATTTGTATGAAATGAATAACTAGGTTAAAAGATATGAATGCATTTAAGTAAAAACAGTACGTCTTGACAAGCTGTTTCATGACAATGTTTAAACAGTATCCTTTCCCACAACCCACCGTCATGTGAGGTGCCCATTTCCTTAAACACCTTGTTCGTTTCATACCTGAAAAATACTATCTCACATAATGCATTGTTACTAGTAGTAGATATTTTTATTGACTAGTATTTTTTATGAATTACATATTAACAACCATTCTTTTTTTTTCTATTAGTGTATTCATCAATTTGTATTGATTTATAACTGTTTATTTATGAAAAATAGTAAGGCTTGTATCATTAATATTTTCAGTTTGTCTTTTTATTTGTGGTCATTTTTGAGGTACTGATGTCTCAAATTTTAATGTTGTTAAATCTATAAAATGCCCCTTTAATGGTCGTTGACCTTATTATTTTGTCTCAAAGGTCACCCCCAATGTGGGAGTGAAATAGGGCTGGCTTAGGGTTGACTGCTTTTTGAAGAGTTCGCTTGCTGTCACACAGGTGTGGCTTGAGTAATGCCGCAGTGCAGTGAGTAAACACTGATGGGGCCCACCTGGTGTTGATTACCTGGGCAAAGCTGTGCTTCTGTGAGAGTAACACGTGGGTGGTGCAAGGCGTGCCCGCCATTGGCTCACTGTGCCGGAGTGTCCACCTGTGCTGTCCACAGCGAGAAGGACACCGCGTGCAGAGCACATGGTTTTCCTGGGGACTGTGGTGTGCAGGAGCAGAAGGCCTGGCCTGGAACGATTTCAAGGCCTGTGCAAAGAAAATAACTATGGCCATTAGCAGCTGAACTCATAAACTGTAATACAATGATAAAATTTAACAAAGCCATAACAAGTTTCGTATCAGTTTACCCCTAAACTTTTCTAATCATTTTCACATACATCATTCCAGCAAAATACCCAGATGTAGGAATTACAGAAAATTTCCAGGTCTGCTGGTGAAAACCCAGAAGACTTGGCCCCTGGAGAGTCTTCCTGTGTTAGCAGAAGCTGTGTGGATGGGCAGTTCTGTAGCGAGACGCAGGACCGATTGGCTTCGGTGCCGTGTTTAAGTGACTCTGAGGGCTAGTTCTTACCGGTTTACTGACTATGAACTGCTCTCTGTGCTCAGCCAGAGCACATGCTTTGTGTGAAAGTCAGCGTTAGGTTTATGGCTGTTACCAGCCGCAACACAGGAGCTGATGGGCTTGCTTAGCGTGGAGGTACCTTTGGGCACATTTTCAATGCAGAGTATTTCAATTTTATGAAAAAAATGGAATTTTTGCAGATTACATCATACGAAATTATACTGTCTCTCAGAAAACAAGTAACACTGTCCCATTTAATATTTTTAAATTATTTCAAATGTTATAATTCAACTGTTCATTAATTGGCATATAATTAGCACCTAAGATTCTGTACCTAAATCAGGTCTGCACGCTTAGTTGCTTAGTGTTTTGATACACAGTTAAATGCAAGGAAATAAAAAGAAAGCTGTCCTTTTCATGAAAACTCCAGAGAGCAAAAGTTACAGAAGTATTATTTATTTTAGCCTTGTACTGCTGTTATATAGCTCTTAGAAATTTAAACTCCTATGTAAGTAAAGCTTTTTTTCTTTCTTCTTGCTTTGAGGAGGAGTCTGATAAAGGGAGTTAAAATTTGCATATCTTTTCATATTATAATCATCACCATCAATGGAAGTAAAGGCCCAAGGAAAGCATAGCACAGAAATGGACCAAGTTACAATGGATGTAAGTTTGGGACCCTGTACACATTAATGTAATCACTGGGATATCAGTTGGAGTTTTGACTGGAAGACACTAAGTATCTGAAACAGAAGAAATTTAATGTACGTAATTGGATGGATACACAGGTGATGAAAGAATTAAGCCATCAGGATGGTGAGTATTGTGCGGGAGACCCTGCTCACCGCGCCATTTCTTGTGCGAGGCGGCCTGCGGAGTCTCTGGTCCCGCTCCCCACATAAGAACTCAGGATATAGTGAGGCCAAAAAGGAACAACCACATTGCCGCAGATAGGGGAGTCATACCACTATATTCTCACTGGAGGTAGGATCCATATGACCCACGACCTGCTGTCCGCTTCTCTGCCAACCAACCAACCGACTGACCAACTAACGCAGCCGTGGCAGTTATATTAGTGGCCAATTGGCTCACTGGTTACAGCTGATGGCCAACTAGCCACAGCTGATGACCATCTCCTACCTGAGCTAGCACCTTTCCACATGAGGCCAAGAGCCTGGAAACTGTTCTCTCGGACTGTGTCCCCACAGTGAGGAAAGTTGGAATTTAACAACTGCAGGAAGCCACCATTACCCGGCTGGAGGGACAAAGAGTAGAGAAAGTTCACCAAAAACGTGGAGCACAGGACCACCTGTGACATGATGCAGTCACAATGAAACCATTAGTTGGGGTTGGGAGTTGGATAGAAAGTAAAAATGGGAGTGCCGCCTGGGCCCATTCCCCACCTTCTAATGGCCCATCAGTGTGTCCCTGACACAGATGGGCCAAAAGCCAAGAGATGTGGGAACCTGACAGGCAGGGGACAGAACACGGTCCCTCCCACCACGGCAGCCACTTCCCCCAGGGGACAAAGAGCAGCAAGGAAAGCCCCAAGGAAAGGACCTCAGTGCCAACAGATCCAGCAAAGCCCAGGATGGTAACTTGTGTGCCAAAGGTAGATGTTCCATGTATCCTTCGTATGTCAACTCTTCATTGGGACTTGAACATTCAGAATAGGGTGATAAACTTTCTAGGAATACTAATTGTCCCCTGTAGATTACTTACAATTTTTAAAGGGGGTAAATATAGATTTTACAAAATATGCAGAGAAAAAATAAATTTCATCTTCTTTAAAGTTTTATAACACTGTCTAAACTTTTTAATGGCAATGTTATTTGTTTCTCTTGGTGGAAGAGAGACCAATTCCCCTAGAATGGAAGGGCAGGGAAGGTGAAAGGTGGAGGGTGCACAAGTGTTTTTGCCGCTGTGGTAAGAAGTGAGAGGTGGTCTAGGTGCACTGCAGGTCCAGGGGCCGCAGCTCCCCTGCTGGGCTTGTCTCACCACCAGGGAGGAGGGCAGGATGGCCAGCCAGCTGGCCTCGTGTTTGACAGGGAAGCGGGCTGCAGAGGAGAAATCACGCTGCAGCTTCACCATCAAGAGATGTGCGCCTGTCGAGAGACCCAGCTGCCCTTCAGATTTCTCCAGAGGCTCTGGGTTCATGGGATGGGGAGCAGTGCTACCGACAGCCTCCAGCTGAAGCTTCACACCAGAAGAATGGGATGGTCGGTAAGGGGCGCAGAGCCCCCTGTCCTGTCTGTGGTCAACATCTGGACCAGATAAACCCCTCTATTCTAGGATGAGTCAACAGGGAAAAGATACCTCAACAAACTGAGGTCTATGGAAATAGTCTCAACATTAAAAGTAATATAGAAACGGAAAAAATATACACTTGCAAAGGATTTGCTACAGGGAAATTGAAATACATTTTTAGAACTTTCTGCATTGAGCTAGTAAAGAAATTCAAGGAATCAGACTTTATGAAGAGAGCAGGAACTATTCATTTAATATAAAAAATGGAAATAAGAAAGGAAGATGGGAAGATAAACATAATGTCATTTTTAGCAGAATAATGTAAACTTTAATAGCAAAATTGAAATCTGCATAAAACTAAGGAATGGGATAAATAATATAGTACATACAATTAAATCAGTGAGTAGTAAACAAACGTGATAGATCCCCTGAAAGGAATGGAATATGCCAGAAAGACAATCCAGTGAGTGGTCTGTGATCAAAGGCACTGGTTCCTGGACTCAGTGCAGAGGCCAGGTACACCGCTGTCTGGGGCGGGCTGCGCGACAGCGTGATGGGCTGGCCCGGCTTCAGGCCCCGGGCTGCCTCAATGATATAGGATGGAATCAGTGGCATACAGCAGGCCTTAGATTCGGGAATGGCATTCCTAACTGAAGATTTGCGTCTACAATCTTGGGAACAGTAGAAAGTGTGACTGAAAGTTGAGTTCACAGTTGCAAGTCTACTTTTCCTTAGACTTTTTACAGCAGCTACATTTCACTTTATTCCCCATTCATACGCAATATTATGACTGATAAAAGCCAGTCATACTACTGCCTGGATGCTTTTAAAGTGTATTCTACAGGTGTGAGAACCAGGATAGTCTCTCAAGAGACAGAAGAGAAAGTGCCAGAACACTGGTAATGGCACTTACTGGAAATGTCTTCTGTTCCAGAATAGCAGTTGATAATGCTAAGTATGTCAGCCAGCTGTGTGGTGTTTCTCCTGAATTGTCTTTTTTGTTTACTTCTGATTCTGATAAGCATAGTAATTACGTAAATATAGTCTAATTACCCCGACTTTCAGTGGCTCACTGTCATCACTGAGCCATGTGTGACCACATTTACAATTTTATTTTTATAGTTATAATAATATAGTTAACATTTATGAACCTACTACCAAACTGGTGATCTACGAGACTGACAGTAACTTACATTTATTGAGGTGTTTCTCCCCTTAAGTAAACTCAAGGTTACTAGAACTTTTTATCATGAATTCCAGCGAAATTTTATCAAATTGCCTGCATCAAATTTCTATTTGTTTTTTCTTTCTATCGAGATAATCAATGATGGCAATTGTATAATAAATGCTATATATTATTGCATCTTTTTATTTATATGATAAGGGTTTATTTACTGCATGTTAACCCATCCTAATATTAACCCATCCTTGCATTCCTAGAGTAAACCCTACCTGGTCCTGTGGGATCTGATACATAGAGATGACAAAGTCCTGAATCAAATATGTTACCTAAAGCATGTACGTGGCCTTAGGCGAGGCCAGCTCTGGAATCTGCCTTTTATGTGCAGTGCTGTTCAAATACACGTGCGTCTGAGAGAGGGCCTATAAAGAGGGTGAGCAGGAAACCTCAGGTGGAAATATAGTCCCAGATGTGATGTTTTCAAGCGGTGAAAGGCCAAATTATCTAATTATTTCTGTGGTTTGATCATTTTCCAACATAGAGAGGAACTGAGTTATTCAGCCTGTAAATTAGGTGCTGTTTAGGGAAACTGGGTGGGGAAACACCTCTTTCATTGAGTCTTACCTTTCGGACTATTTCCACTAGCATCTTCCATCATACATTTGAAAACAGAACTTCATTTTTGTCTTTGCCTGTCCCCAGAGTTCCTCCCCTGGGGGAAGCACTACCGACGAGGATGACGTTTTCCTTTTGGAAGACTTGCGCTGTGCGGCCTGTGTGGCCCAGGTCCCGCTCCCAGCTTGTTATGGAGAAGGGTCCTCTAGAATATTACAAAATCGGCTGCAGAGCACCCTGCACTTACAGTTCATCTGTGTTAACGTATCTGTTACATACCTCTTGTGTATGTACAGGGCACGCAAAGGCCGAGGGAGCCACACCTGGACGCATTACCTGACTGAGAGGCAGACTGGATACCGCCCTTACCCCAGCGCTGTGCACATGCGCCTCCTGACGCGTCCCTTTGTCGCTGGTGCGTCATCACCACGTGTTGCTGATGCCGTTCTGTTCCCTCTGCCTTTGCAGCCCTCACGGTGGGTGCTGTCTGGGCTCTGATCACCCATGTAAACTGGTCCCCACGGTCGCTCGATGCGTTTTTCTGAAATGCTGTGACTTGTGGCCACGGTGCTGGCCGAACACATCCGCCTTCCACAGGCATCACCTTAAGTGGAATCCATGTTTCCTACAGAGTATCTTTTATTTGCGTTTACTTATGTCAGCCAAATCCTGACCTTCTTTTGCACTTGGACTTGAAATGAAGATTTCTTTACCATAAAGTAACCATAATTTATAGGAAATTGGTCAGAAAATGCAAAGAAGAAATTAATTGGAAGACATTTTAATGAATCAATCAATTATTTTTCCTCTTTCAACTTTCCAGTTAAAACACATAGTGTTTTTAATCTAAAAGTGTTATGTTATTTCACAGTAATTGGGTCTTCCCAGAGAGTATTTCTTAATTAAATGCTACATTTAAAAATTCTTTTATTAAGAAGTGGCAGTAGTAATAGAACAGCTGAACTTCCATGTCCCCAAAAGCACAATTAAATAGATCCTCAGGTGTGTGTATGTTTATATCAATCTCATAAACACTATTTAAGAATATTAAGGAAAAATTATATGAACAAGAAAAACATAGCATTGACTGTAAGTTGAGCTTCTAGGTTCTGGAAGGTGCTGTTTGTCCCCATTTTGGAGGGTGTAAGTTGAGCTTCTAGGTTCTAGAAGGACTGAATGAGAGCTGGGCATTTTTAGAGGACTTGCTCGGAAACTGACATATCATGCAAATAAAATGTATGTCAAGGTATAGAAAAATTCAACAGCAAGATCAATAAACTTGATTATATATGTATATGTACCTTACAAATGTATCTTTATATACAACAAATACAGAATTCAGGCACACAGAATATTTACAAACACTGCAACATGCTAGCCCCACCCCAAATGCGCCAATAATTCTCAAAAGATTAATCATACAGGCTAGTTCCCTCACCAGAATGCAGTAAGATGAAAAATTAGTAATAAATGGCTACCTATAAAAAAATTCTGTGACTAGAAACAGTTTCTAAAAAACAGTGGGTAACTGTCTAATTAAAGACCTCAGTAGGAAAATTCTAAATTTTTAGGACTGAATTACAAGGAAAACATTGTATGTGAAATGCAGGAAAGATAGCTAATTCAGCACTTGACACAAATTATCGAGTGGGCTAATACTGAGCACTGGCATCCATAATGCAAACCCTAGGAAAATCCTTACAGCCTCTGCCACAGGACGCTTCTCCTCTGCAGACTGCTTTGCGGTCCTGCTCATGCTTGGCCAGTCGATAGGCTCAGCGTCGGCTAGAGCGGGTCCCCCTGCAGGGCAGCTTGTCCTCTGGAGACAGCTCACACATTAACTGCTGCCCACATTGCTCTGACCGCTGCCTCTGAACAAAATAGAGATTTAATGCTGACCCCCCAATGAGGTGAATAGAGCAATACCATGAAGATAAAAACAAAACAAAACAAAAAAACTTTCCTTTGCTACACTCTCTTCCAAATATGGGGACATTTCCTGATATCGGCCACTGGTGGTTTTGTAATCAGCGCCCTCCCAGGAGAAGGTGTCATCATAAGACACGTGAGTTCTCTTTCTTCAGGGATGGAAGGTGTCATTTTGCACGCGAGTGAGAAATGCTAACAGGGCAGAGATGCTGGCTGTGTCCGCAGCTTTCTGGACAAAGCTAACTGCTCAGAAACACACGTGCTTGACCGAGTCGGTGTGTGCCAGGCACAGGCCGTGTGGGCAGTCACGGGGTCCAGTGAGCGGGGGTGTTGCCAGACCCCTAAACTGGGCACAGCCCAAAGGGATGACCATGAGTAGCAGGAGGGCCTGAACGTTGCCAGGCTTCTCCTGGAAGGACTGTCCTTGCATCACACTCGAGAGACAGTGCTTAGTGGGGCAGTGCCTGACTGTGGCTGTGAGGTGAGAGCAAGGAACACTGTCCCCATTCCTGGGAGCAGAATCAAGCCCCCCACCCAACCCTGGCAGACCCCTGAGGGGAGACAGACTTCAGTGCCCCACACCCAGCACTGTGATTACTGGAGTTGGCGCCCTGAGGGCTGAAATGGTAGATGTATTTATGCCAAATGGAGTAATGGGCCAGTATGGGCACATACTTGTACTTCGTGTTGTTTCAAAAGGAGGTTTTCTGCATGAGCAGTTTCCCAGACATTTGGAAGACTCCTCGCTGAAGCTCCACCTGCTCTTTACTAGTCACTCAGGGCAGCTCATGTCCATGCTCTGTCATCCCTACCTTCCAACACTGTGGAAATGAACAGGTCTGCGCCCATCCCAGTGTCCCAGTGTGGTACAGTCCAGGCTGGGTGGTGGCAGGATGGGACAGCCAGACCCTGGCAGCACAGCGAGCTGTGGGCCACTGGGCAAGGGGGCAGTGATGAGCCCCGAGCGCTCCGGTCTGACGACAGGTAGAGGAGCCACACCACTGGCCAGGCAGGAAGCAATAGTGTGCAATCCAGGGGGTGTGTTAGTGGCAGCAGAGGGTTGTGACCACAGAAGGGTCCAGCAAGGGAGACTGCAGAACAAGGCAGGGCCTCAGACTGTCTGGAGCCCTGAACGCAGGCCAGGCCGTTCTCTAAGGCCAAGCAGGATTAAGTCCCCAGTGATTTAACAGTGAGAATGCAACCCGAGAGTCACCTGTGTACCTTAGCACTAACCAACCCATCCTTCCAGTTTAGGATTGGAAGGTACCAAAGCTAGGGGTAATGGTGTAGGAGTTGACTCAGCAAAGCACTGTAGTTGAGAAGCCCATCACTCCATGCATGAGCTTTATGAACATGCACTTCCTTATTCTACTGGGGACAGGTGTCACTTTTTCCCTCCAGTTTCCCTCTTTCCCCTCCCTTCCTTTCCTTTCTCTTCCCTTCCCTTCCCTTCATCTATCTATCTATCTATCTATCTATCAATCATCCATCCATCTGTCATCTCCATCATCTCATCTGTAAGGTATTAACCATGTTTCACTGCTCTTGGAGTTCTGTACATTGTTTTTATTTATTTTGAGCCCATTTTTAGTCTCTGGGAGAATCTTCTCTCTTATTCTTCGCTTATATCTGAGCAGGTGTGTCTGTTTTGACCTGTCACCCCTGCTTTCTAATCTGAGTCTCCTAATCTGTCGTAGGTGGCGTGCCAGACCCCCCAGCTCTGCTGACCTGTCTTCAGGAGACCCCTAGGAATGGCTTGGTGGCTCTTCAAATCCTGACACCTCCTATCTGGAAGGTGTGGCGATGACATTGTTATGCCCACAACTCTGAAGGAAAATTCCCTGCGAAAAGAAATCGCAGAAGGATTGTGCCCCAAACCTCCTGTGTGTTGTTTACAGGTGAGTGTCTTGTGCTTTTATTCATGTTTACACTTGACTTTCCAAAGATGTTCCTTTGATTCAATAACAAATCGATGCCTTGGTGTCATTTGGAATTGGTGCAGGAGAAAGAGGCAGTTACTCCAACCTGAACATTTTTTCCAGAAATTTTCCTCAATGTGTTTATCATCTAGGCTGATACTGACTTTGCTATGTCGCTTATTTACCTACAGAAGTTTTGTGTGACTGATACTGAGTGTGTGATGCGTGTTATTCTGAGGTTTGGGTAGCACAAAGTTCCCCAAAAGACATGCTTTATGTTCCAGCCGAAAAGGAACAGGCAGAAGAAGCCCAGCACTGGTGATTAACAGTAGAAATATTAACACAGAGTTGTGAGAAATCAAGTGGTAAGCTGCATCATGAGCAGCTCTCCGTCTTTCCCACTGTTTCACTCGTTTCCTATTCTTCCCAGCTTTCCCTCCTGTTGTCCACTTTGCTCTCAGTCATTTTCTCCGTCGTTATATTTTCATCTTTTTTATTTCCAATTTTCTCTTCTGTTATTTCTTTCAAATAATGCATTTCCTTTAAACGTACCTTGCCATTATTTACTCTTATCCCATTCTACCTCTTTTATATTATGTTTGGTGGCTTTTTATTATGTCTTTTCAAAAGCTGCATCGAGGATCAAATAAAACAAAATTCAGCAGCCGTGCAGGGCTAAGCAGTGTCCTATGACAACTGCAAGCCTCCAGAGCTCTTTTGCGTCAATAGGTCTTGCAACCTGACTGCCAAGCCAGGTGGGTGGCGTTTTGCCGGCTGAGGGAGGCAGAGGTCTGACGAGGGAGGGTCTGTGGCTTCTTCCTCTGCAGGCGAAGCCCAGACGTGCCCGTGGGAGGGAGTGTCAGACCACTGGGAGTGGGCTAGTGAAATGGTTGGAAATTCCAGGAGGTTTTGTGAACACCGTTTTTATCTGCAGCCAGAAATTGTGTAAGTGACATGACTTCCTTTAACAAGTAATGTGCAGTTATAGGTACATTTAAATCCCCAGCATGTTGATCCCGCTTGTGCTTCTGTAACCACCCATGTGCTACCAGTCAAACCTAAGATTTCTTTGGTGGATCAGAAAAGACCTTCAGTTGAAAGTCACGTTGAAGCCACTGAGTAAATTTGGATTGGAGAAAAGGCGGTGGGAGAGTGTGTCGGGTGACCAGTGTGTGGCTCAGACAATGGCCTTCATGTCCTCACTAGAAAGAGGTGCCTTCTCTGTCCAAGTGACCATTCAAACAGTGTCAGATGTGCTGCCTGTAAGATGCATGGTCCACAAGCCCTCCCACCCGCCTGGCCTCACCCTGGGCACCACCTGCTTCCTGTCTTCCTGGCGCATGGCACTTTGTGCAAAGAATGCACATGCTGCAGGTGAGAGTGCTGGTTATAAGACTCCCCTCCCAGAGTGACACTAAAAATGGCATCAGGTGGCCCGGGACCCTCACGGGCTGGGGCCCTGAGTGGCAGTGTGACCCCGAGCCAGCTTTCCTTCTACAGGGGAGGGGCTGCCTCATCTTTAAAGTCAGGTCCAGGTGCAACAGGTGGAATGGCCAAATTAAAGGCAGTGGTTGCTACCTCATTTTTTAAATTTCTAAAATCCCTTTTAAAAGTTTATTAGTACAGGGCCACTTCCTGAATGGTGGCGTTAGGGGCCCTGTGGATCCATGCCAGGGGAACAACCATAATTGGTAAAAATTATAAAAAACCCAAATTAAAATCTCTGGAAATTGTCCTAAGCACATACATCTATTTGAAGAAGTGAAAACAAAGCCTACCAATTCTTGATAAGGAGAGTGTCTGTGACTCCTGAGTCAGGAGACACTCCTTCCCTGTCCACCCCTTTCGAGTGATTGTGCCCTAATGGAGGAGGCTCTAGGTTCCTCAGGGGCAGGGTCTCACCTGGAGGGCAGGCTGACAGCATTTCACAGTCCTTCAACTCCAGGGAGAAGAGCAACATTCTGAGAAAAATGTGCCAAGAGGTTGGGGCTCCTTTCCTCATTCGCTCCCCAGGCACAGAGTGGAGGGTCTGCCCCAGGCTTGGCAGGCTGGGGACACTGAGGCTGTGATGGCCCTCAGCCAGCCAGTCACTAAGGGGCTTCCAGGCTGGAGAAGTGAAGTGTGGGAGACCAGACTCAGAGGACACCATCAAGAAAGGGAGAAGACAGTTATGGAATGGGAGGAAATACTTGCAGACCACATTTCTGTTATCAGGAAGATACAAGAACTCTTACAACTCAATCCAGTGGAAAAATGGGCAAACAGTTTGAAGAGATATGTCTTCAAAGAAGAGACACAAATGGCCAATGAGCACATGGAAAGAGTCTCAGAGTCATTAGCCGTTAGAGAAATGCAAATCAAAACCGTGTAACACTTCACACAGATAACAGCAATTGTTTTCAAGGACATGGAGAGATCAGAATGTAAAATGGTGTGGCTACTTTGGAAAACAGTCTGGCAGTTCCTCCAATGTTTAAAAATAAAATCACCATATGACCCAGCAATTCCATTGCTAGATAGGTACCCAAGATAAATGAAAACAGATGTCCACGCAAAACTTTGTACAGAAATGTCCTTAACAGCAGCATTCTTAATCCCAAATGTGGAAATGACGCAAATGTCCATCACCTGATGAAAGGATTAATTGTGGTGAATTGATATAATGGAATATTGTCATCAAGAACACAAAATAACGTTTTGGTACACGCGCTGCTACACTACGTATTGTGAACGAGTGCACACGACACACCATTCTTACGGAGTGCTCAGAAGAGGCAAATCTGGAGGGGCAGAAAGGAGTCTGTCCAGGGCTGCCGGAGCTGGGTAATAGATGGGTGAGGGGTCACTGCCAGTGGACACAGGGTTTCTTTTGTGGTGATGAAAATACTCTAAAATGTATTGTGGTGATGGCTGCACAACTTGGTGAATATACCAAAAACCATTGAATGGTGTACTTTCGGAAATGGTCAGTAGTATGGTGTGTGAATTACACCATAATAAAACTTTTATAAAATGTAAATTAATGCATTCACTAATGTGTTATAAGTATATATTTTTGCATTTTGCTTTTGACTTTGTACTTAGTTTACAATATTGTAACCATACAAAACTTTTTTAGTTCAAATTATTGATATTTTTCTTTATGGGTTTGTTTATTGTGTCTTACTTGAAAAAGGAATTTCTTAAAGCTAGATTGGATTAAAATTTTCCTATTTTAAAGTACTTATACAGGTTTTTGTTTGTTTGTTTGTTTAAATGTTTGTTCTATCTGGAATTATTTCTGAAAACAATCTTTCCTCCCTGACCGGCAATTAGAACCACCTTTATCATGTACTAACTGCTAACACTTATTTGGGACTATTCCTGAAAACAAGTCATGAAACTATAGAAGGTTCTAAAAAGTACATATGTAGTTTTCTGGGATCAGTATTCGTAATGTTATCTAATTCTCAAAAGGTTTCATAAAAAATTATAAGAATGCTCAACCAGATGGTGAACTCTCCTGCGGTTCTAAAAATATTATGACTCCATCTAGCTCCAGGATGACAGAGAGCAGAAAGGTCAGGACAAGAAAAGATTAGACTGTACTTTTTATTTAAACAAGGATATTTGGATAAAAATTTATTTCTAAATCTAGCATTTAAAATACATAAAACCTATAGAGCTTTCTTTTTTTTTTTTAAGAAAGTTTAAGTCTGCATCTTTATATATAAATGGGAAAAATAATAAATCTAGTCTGACCAAGATCCAAACAGAGGGACCTTCATGGGGTTATGAATTATCCATTTCAGCAGGAAAAGAATGAACTGTGGAATCATTTCGTGCTTGAATGAACCATTAAGTGTGTTTAGTTTGGAAAAAACAGTGACTGCATTAGCTGACCTTGAGTCTTGTATCTACTTGAGTTAGAGCTCAGATATCCAGTTATTAAAGTCGTTTCTCTTTCAAATAAATAACTGAAGACTCTGAAGCTTCTGATCATGTGGAGCCGTGAAGTTTCAGGGGAAATAAGGAGCTTATTATCTTTCAGTACCTCATATTTAAAAATAAGGACATCCTGGGGGTAATGACAGGGCACCTGCACCCTGTCATTGAGCATGTCAGGCAGTGACCGCCAAGTGGGAGCAGCGGTAAGATTCTGTTTAATCTCCTCGGTTGCTTTTCAAAGGTACAGAAAGTTTCAGTGAGGGAGCATTTGCTTCTTATTAGGAATTTTTCCAAGACAGAATTTCATGAGAGGAAATCTCCGGGGTCGTAGGTAACACAACTTTGGTGTCAGGATTGATTAGCTGTGCGTGGCGTCTGTCCATGAACTACATACATTTCCTGCCATTAGAGTGGAGTCATGTTCGAAAAAGATGGAGTTTGTCAGAAGGATATGGTCCGTGGTACAACGGGTACAAAGAAGTAAACCACGTTTTGAGAAAGTGGTGGGGGTTCCTTTCCGCGCTGTCACCCGTTCACCTCCCAGCATGTGCAGTGGCCTCCCTTTCCCTCTCACGCCAAACCTCGTTCTCCTAATTGATCATCAGAGAACCCTGTCATCAGCTTGCATGGTCACTTCTGTGTCTATTTAGAGGACAAGTGATGTCCGTCTCCTTTTGTAAGAGTATCTTCAGTTACTTTCTGTGATGATTTTTCCTCTTCTGGTTCTGCTCCCTCCAAACCTCTCTTTCTCCTCCCTGTGCTCTAACCTGTGCTCTAACACAGGTTTTTCACTAAGATAGCGCCCTCAGTCCTCCTCTTGTTCTCTCTTTGCTTCCGTCAGGAGTGATCTCATTTTTAAGGGTTAATTCCAAGCAGAATACAATCATCAGCTATCATGAGCACCTGGGAGGCCACGTTTCTCTCTCTTCCTGAAAGCCAAGGGGACATTAACCCCGCGGCAGGGCCCTCCCTCCCTCCGTGGTACTCGTGAGGCAAATGGGGAACAAAGTCCCTGCACACAGGTTCAGATAGAGTGAGTAACACAGCTTTATTTGGGAGCCAATGACCCTCCAGCGGCCAGTGCTCTGGTCAGCATAGAAGGTTGTACAGAGTAGAATAGAATTTAATAACGAACGAAGTCCCAGAGTCAGTCGATGTGGAGAAGGTCCCTGGTCCAGGAGAGGCGACTGGGCCCACGACGGGACTGAGGCCAGCTGATCTTACAAGGAAGAACTTGGGAGATTCCCGGAGTATCGCGGCTGGCAGCTCGCAGAGGACTGTCGTAGCGCCCAGACGAACATCCCGGAGGATTGTTCCGGAGTGTCTCGCTCAGAGCCTCACGGAGGGTCTTACCCGAGTGCCCAGTCGGACCACTCACAGCATTGCTCTGGAGTTCTGCTTTTATCCTCTTTTCCTTGGACTTGTTTACTTCTTAGGTGATAACCAGAAGTGGTTTGCCAGGATTGTTTACCTCTTAGGTGAATGTGTTTATCACTCAATTTTGTTATGCTGTTTCACATAAACATAAACATGTTTACTTTCACTTCGCTCTTATCAGTCTCACACATGTGCGGCCATCTTCCTCTACACAAAAAGTAAACTTGTTTTGCACACCTCAATCCCAAAACAACCTTGTTTATAAACAACTAGTAAACAAGCCTCAATCCATTAACAACCTTGGTTATAGTATATTTTATATGCTGTATACATTAGCCCCCATCCATTCACTAAAACATTATATTAGGACACACGGTGGTTATTGAATAAACAGGACTGAGATGAGGCACCTGGCTGGTGCCCTAGGGAGCTGGGAGGGGGGGGTGACACTTGGCTTCAGGCATCCGATTTGAAATGCAAGCCTGTCCACTACACAGGGCCCAGGAGGGAGGCCGCTCGTCCTGATGGCTGTGGAGAAGGGAGCCGTGAGTGAGGTCGCCCAGGACACTCTTAGGTAGAACAGAGGCTTTTTTGGGTGACAGAGTGTCTAAACAATGACCTGCCTTCTGTGGTGAACAGTCATATCCCCGTTTGGTTGTTCGTTCTGCTTCCCTATGGCATTTGCTGTGGTCCCATTTCTCTTGGTTTCTTGAAATACTCTAGTGGCCTCCCAATACTTTTTCTTTTCCTTCCTTCCTTCTTTCCTTTTTTCCTTCCTTCCTTCCTTCTTTCCTTCCTTCTTTCCTTGCTTCCTTCTTTCCTTCCTTCCTTCCTTCCTTCCTTCCTTCCTTCCTTCCTTCCTTCCTTCCTTCCTTCCTTTCTTCTTTCCTTCCTTTCTTCCTTTCCTTCTTTCCTTCCTTCCTTGCTTCCTCCTTTCCTTCCTTCCTTCCTTCCTTCCTTCCTTCCTTCCTTCCTTCCTTCCTTCCAACTTAAGCTTATTTAAACATTTAAGCTATTTGCAACAAAGAAAACTTGCCTAGGTTATCTGTACTTGGAGTTAGTACAACACATGCTTCTGTGTTCTCACTGGTACAATCCAGGTCCTTTGGACGGGACTGCTCGTAAATGTAACCTGTCACCCATCTATGAGGCCATGTCACATGTCTCCATCTGCACCTGCAGTTACGTGACCTGGAGATCCCTTTCCCCAGTACTCCTCTTCCCCCTTTTTTATTAAAATGCCTTTCTCAGTGGAGACCTCCCTGAACTCCTGTCCTAAAATTTCAGCCCCAGCCCTTCGTATCCCTTCCATTTTCCTCTCTGTGGCGCTTTGGCTAACATACAACATATTTCACTTCTTCATTTTGCATGTCACCTGTCTTCCTCCTGGACTGTGGGCTCCCGAGGGCAGGGTGGCAGTCTTCTGTATCACCAGAGGTCCTGGGTCCTGGCGGGGCTCGGACAGTGTCACCTGCTCCACACAGGAGCTCAAGTGGAGAAGACGTGCTTCTAGAACAGGATGAAAGAAGCTGAATTCTTCACCAACAGCATAATAAGATGCCAACTTGGGTAGGAAGAACACGCACTAAACGTGAAGTTCGTTAAATCAAAGCCTGCCCTCCGTGTCAGCTGTCATGCTCTTTCCTGAAAGGATGTCCTCCGGTTGTCATTTCCAAACACTCAGCACCTGACATTACGTCTGGTTTTGTGGGACACAAATGCTTCTGTCATGTTTATTGCTGCCACGTTTCATAGGCCCTTTCCCTTCCTATTTCACAAAGCTTCTTGCTGATCAGTATGTTCAGAAGTGCCATGTGGATGTGAGTTTGGGATAAGAACATGTAAGAGAAAAGAAAATAAGGACCTAAAGCTTTAAACGTGTGCAGTACCTGTAAATTAAAATGTAGAACAGGAAGAGAGATTTGCATGTCTGAAACAACCTACCAAAGGAAAGCGTATGGAAAATGCTTTCTAGACTTTTTAATGTATTCACGGCCCCGAGAAAAGATTCACATTGAGAATCTGTACAGCTGTAGAAAACAAGATGATAGCTTTTCATGTCTACTTGTTCATCATTGCAATTAGATGTCACGATATTGGAACTTTGGAGCTCAGTGTAGTAGCAAGATAAAGATGACAAATGTTTTATAAGCCTGTTATATGAATAAATGGTTTACCCTGCAAGAAATATCCTAGTGTTCGAAAAGAAAGAGAATGGGAAAGGGAAGGGAGGCGAGGCAGGCTTGGCTTGCTAAAAGCCAGCTTTTGTTTAATTAGCAGTCAGGGTGGACCAACAGGTGTGAGGACCCGAGTGTCTGGAGCTCCATTAGTAAACACCTGAGTGGGGCAGCCTTGATAGGCATGGTGAGAGGCGCTCGTCATTGTACCCAGTGTCCCAGGCATGTGTCAGGATGCCAAGCCGAGTCCTGCTGTGGAGAACCTTATGCAGTAGGTGTCATAGCACCCCGGATTCACACAAATACTAAGTGACAACCTAGCTTATGAGATGTCACAAAGTAGTGTAGGATTTTACAAAAACAGATGTGTAAGTGCTCTGTGTTCAAAGGACTGCAAAGATTCATGCAAGAGAAATGATGGCGCAAGTTGTAGCCCAGGTCCTCTGAGGATGTTTCCGGGTAAACCCTGGGTCCGGGCCCATCTCTCTCTTCTCCCCGTAAGTCACCTGCTTAGTTTAGGGTCACACCTCTTACACGCTGCCCCAGGGCCTGCCCAGGGATGTGCAACCCCTTAGGAGCTCTGGTCCTCATTTCTGTTTAAAGTAACAGGTAGGGAAACACCTATTTTTTCGTTCCTGCACCTTCTTTCTTTCATCAGTTCCTCCTGTAATCATCTTTCAGAACTTCCCGGCAAAATATGCTACTTAGGAATGAAGACTTCATGTTCTTAACTGTTCTGGAAGAACTGGCCCATTACGTAATCTTATTACATGATTTTTGGGAAAGAGAAGTAAGCTTAATCAGAGTCATATGCTCAAGCGTCGTCTTTGACATCAGCTATATTTTTAGAAAAATAAATATAAAATTGCAACCATGAAATATTTGAGTTAATATTAATGTTATTCAAACTTTCCTACCATTTCTAAC
Organism: Rhinolophus hipposideros; assembly: GCF_964194185.1. NCBI lineage: Eukaryota > Metazoa > Chordata > Mammalia > Chiroptera > Rhinolophidae > Rhinolophus > Rhinolophus hipposideros. Next base: position 1,126,447 of record NC_138062.1, read on the forward strand.
ATTCTTATTGATCATTAGGTATACTATAGGTAAAATTTATTAACAACACTTTTATTTTTGCGTGTTTAGAGTGTTACATATATTTGTATAAAACAATTCATTTCTATTTTTAAAATATATTAAAAAAAGAGTAACACCTAATCACTATTTTTATTGGCTTTGGTTCATATGAAAGCACATTCACTGCAAAAGTCCCGTAAGTGCCATCACCTTCTTTTTCGTTCTTTTTTTTCTTCTTTTCACCCTCCTCCACTTCCTCCTTTTTTTTTCCTTTCTCCTTCACCATCTCATTTTCATAACAGATGTGACAATATGGGGTCCACTCCCAACAATAAAAAGGGCTTCTGTTTATTGAAAAAAGTCAACTGATTGTTTTTCTAAAGACCAAGTATATACCCCAACAAGTGTTGGCCTGCTTCCACTAACGGGGTGACAGAGCTGGGGTCATGGTGATTGTTTTATGATTTTCTTTTCTCTGTCCTTGTCTGCTGTGTCCACCTCTGTCAGCACAGAATCGCCGAGTGCATGGTGTGTCTGCAGGACAGTTTAGTGGGCATCCAGCATCTCATATAGACACAATAAAAAAGAGAAAGCAAAACCAGAAAGTTCCCTTGTGATGAGAACGCAGGATTTACTCGCCTAACGTCGGCGTGTCGTACAGCAGCCTTAGTGTAGTCATGCTGTGCGTCACACCTGTAGCACTATTGACCTTGTAACTGCAAGTTTGTACCTTTAACCACAAATCTGATCTTTTTTTCTGTGAGTTGGGGTTTTTGTTCTTGTGTGTGTGTGTGCGTGTTTGCGCGTGCTTTAGATTCCACATATAAGTGAGATCATATAGCATTGTCTTTGACTTATTTCACTCAGCATAATATCTTCTAGGTCCATCCGTGTTGCCACAAATAGCAGGATTTCCTCATTTTTAATGGCTGAAGAATACTCCCTCGTATGTATGGACCACAACTGCTGTATCCATTCACCCTTCCATGGACACCAAGATTGTTTTCATGTCTTGGCTCTTGTGAACAGTGCTGCGCTCAACATTGGGTGCACGGATCTAAGTCTGTGTTTTCATTTCCTTTGGATACATTCCCAGAAGAGGGATTGCTGGATCACAAGGTGGTTCTATTTTTAATTTTTGAGGAACCTCCATATTGTTTTCCACAATGGCTATACTGATTTTCATTCTCATCAGCAGTGCACGAGTTTCCCTTTTCTCCTTATCCATGCCAACATTTGCTGTCTCTTGTCTGTTTGGTGATGGCCATTCTAACAGGTGTGAGGTGATATCTCATTGTGGTTTTGATTTCCATTTCCCTGATGGTTAGTGATGTTGAGCATTTTTTCATGTACTTGTACTTTCACATATCTTTTTTGGAAACATGTCTGTTTGGGTCTTTGGCCCACTTTTTAATGGGGTTATTTATTTTTTTGCTATTAAGTTCTGTATGTATTTTGGATATTGACCCCCATCAGAAGATGGTTTGCAAATATTTTTTCCATTTGATAGGTTGTCTTTTCACTTTGTTGATGGTTTCCTTTGCTGAGCAGAAGCTTTTCAGTCTGATGTAGCCCCACTTATTTATTTTTGATTTTGTTGCTTGTGCTTTAGTTGTCATTTCTAAAAAAATCATTACCAAGACCCACATGTTTTCTTCTAGGAGTTCCATGGTTTTAGGTCTTATATTTAAGTCTTTAGTCCATTTTGAGCTAGTTTTTGTGAGTGGCATAAGGTAAGGGCCCGTTTCATTCTTTTACATGTGAATATGCAACTTTTTATGGATACTTTTCATCATGTTCTTTGCCAGATTAGCCTCCTTCAAATGACCTCTAATTTTATGGTTCAATCTCTCCCTTTTGTCTTCAGATCCCATCAAGTCCTACGGTTTTACCCATTTAAAAAAATCTAACATACATATTTTGTATAAAGCTGCTCGTTTATTAAACCTTAGTCATCACATGGTATTTTACTGAAGATTGAGTTGTAAACTTTAGTCACTTTGGCCAAGACAAAATGGCACTGCGATAATTAATAAACCAGGAACACCACCACCTGGCTATTAATCACAGACTATATACTACTTTCAAGTAGGTCTTGAAAAGATAAAGTTAGAACCTAAAATATTTTCAGAAACATTAAATTTTATGTAGGTATTTCCTGTAAATTATAACTCCATAGCTTTGATTATTTTGGCATTCATTCTTTAAAATGTATAGAATCATTTCTATTTTAAACTTTTTAATATGATTACTCTGTCTAGATAAATTGTGTTAAGTACTATTTTTAGACATTGCCTGAACAGGTTTATATTAGGGAGGCGTTCTGTCAAGTTTATAATTATTTATTATTATAAATGATTGTATCCAATGCTTGGAAATTGCATGGGTAACGTGCCCCAAGACAGGCAGTCACTTATCAAAATGATGATGTAGTTACTCAAACAAATGACTGTTTGACAGCATAATTCTTTTACGTCAGACAGAAATGTGCCTCATCTTTTTATGTAAGAGAAGCAATATTTATTTCTAGAATTGCATTCTAATTGCATATTTTTAAACAATTACATAATCACACTTCTCACATTGAATGAAATCTGGTGGCCGTCCAGCACCCCCCTGTTGCATACGGCAGGACAGAATGTAATCACCTTAAGAATTCCGTTCTTTTACCAGGTCTTTCTTTTTTTAAGTCAATTATTTATTTCACATCCATCTTTCTTAAAAGACCTTCAGGAGATTTTCATGACTCAATGTTGGTTACCAAAAGGCTACTTACTGTCCATGATGTATTTGACTAATTTTATGCAATAAGCAGGTTCCTCAAAATCATTGGTAAATTGCCTCACTTGAAAAATGTAGTGAGGTTTAATATTTATATGATGTCTATTTTTAATTAAATTATTCACAAATGACCTTACTTGAAAGATGATTTTTCACATCTGTATTGCCTGAATTTGGAGAGATGTATTATTCTGTACTGTGTGGCTGTCAAGCAAATTTTAACTCTGATTACATTTCTAATTACCCCACTATGAAGGTTTGGTAGAAGTAAAACCCAAGCTGTTGTTTGAAGCCACTGCGCTTTGGGAAACCGGTGGTTCCCACAGTTGGTTTAGTCTTTCCCAGCCATGTCCATAGGTGTGCTTGGAGGATTCAATCGTGGGCCCTTTTGTTCAAGTTTTTAATTTCTCTCAATTAGAAACACTAGGACTTGTTTCTAACCAGAGAATATGTCAAAGGTGACAGGATGTGTGTGGGTATGTTCTGTCAGATTGTAATGCACGTCTTGCTAGAGGAGACTTCATTCTTTGCTGGCTCTGAGGGAACAGGATGCCATGTTTTCAGGTGCCATGTGGCCAGGACCCACAGCAAGGAGCTGAGGGCAGCCATAGGCTGACAGCCAGCAAGAAACCGAGGCACTCAGTCTGGTGCCTGTAAGACGCTGAAGGCCGCCAGTAGCTTCCAGAGCTTGGCAGCGGACCCTCCCCAGGTGAGCCCTGCCTGACACTTTGTGGTCTTGTAGGGGACCCGGCTTCACCCCATCTGGGTTGGGGACCTATAGATGCTCTGATAACAGAGCCTGCAGCTCCAGCTGCAGAGTCACGGTGACATTGTTATGCAGATGCATGTAACCCATACAGTTGGGGGTTTGGTTCTGTGACGTTCTTCTGCTTCAACAAGGACAGATTTCACTGATTTTGCTGCAGCAACTTGAAAGAAAAATATATTTAGTGGAAATGATTCTGAGATAAAATGTGGTGAAGGCTCCATGCAAATTCAGCAGCTTTGTGAGCCGATGTGTTTACTATCATAGATGATAGAAGGTTGGGCGTTTTGATATTTTGAATAATTAAGACATATTCATTGAAGAATATTTTGGACCATTTCGTGATTTCTGTCCAGGTTCATTGTATGGCTATGAGTACTTTACAAAAACGCACTTTTCTGTACGTACATGTATTATACTTGAACAAAATGTGGAAAAGTATAGCTATATTGGTCTAAAGTTCAATCAAATAAACTGTGAACATTTGGTAGAAGTAAAACCTAAGGTTTTTTTTGAAGCCACTGAGTTTTGGGATACCGGTAGTTTTCTTTCTTTTTTTTTCTTCTATTTATAATAGAATATAATAAATATAAATATAAATAAAATAAATATATATAATATATAAATATATAAAAATATATAATTAATATATAATAAATATATAAATATATAATAAAATAAATATAAATAAATATAAACAAATAAATATAATAAATATATAGAAAAGAATATTCTATTCTTTCTTTTCTTTCTATTTATTTCTTTTAACTAAGATCTAGAGTGAATATAAAATAAATAGAACCAATAAGGTAATTCTTAACATTACAATTAGTAATTTTCCTCAAAGATTTATGAAGGCTGGCATCTTTGAGAAGTAAAGCAACATCAGAAAGGAGTAAGTCAGAATTAAAGATAAAAGATGATAGATGATAGACAGAGAAATTGTGCTAAAGCAGTGTATGTCTTTCCCTCATTTTTTCTCTGACAGTAGAGTTTGGAGTGTTGATTTTTACAGGCTTCTGATTAACTGTATCTCCACGTTCGTACCTTTGTTCAAATCTAGTCTCCTGATTTCTGTGTTGTTGTTTTAATCTGACAAAGGTGATTTAGATGCTCTCATTATTATTCTCTATACACTTGTGCATATGAACAGTCTTCCTGGCGGATTCTATTGTACTTAATTCCCTTCCGTTCACCTTGCTTTCCACATGTGGATTGTTGTGAGAGAACCACTTGTTATCACAGAAATTGGACCACGGGTCCACATTTAGCAAAGGCTTGTTGCTCTGCTCAGTCGTATGCGGCCCCGCACATCTTCCCGTAGTTCCCAGCGGAAGACTGAGTGCACAATGCATCACTGTGGGTGCTCAAACAAATGCCCAGGGACCTCCCTCCATAAATCATTGCTCTCATGTCTTCATCTCCAGATATGGGAGGTATATTATCACTCTCAGCTGAACTGAAGAACAGCCACTGCGTCATTGCTGGGTGACAGTAATTGATGACACTGTTGGCAGGTTTGGGGCAGGCAAAAGGCTATGTAATTTCTAAGCCTGTGACTTCACGGCTTAAGGAACGGGAATGGCGCGTGTCCACCAGATGGGTGAGCTCTGTATTAGAGCCAGAGAGAGAGCCGGCAGCGGCCCCGGGATGTCATGGAGGGTGTGCTCTGCGTACTTCTCCTCCCGGCCTTTGTTCACAGAAACATTCTAAAGTTTCTTCCCCCAGCCCCACCTCTCATCCCTGTCATATAAAGAGTGATTAAAAATCACCACTCATCTGTCCTTTAAGACACAATTTATGTTTTTACCTCTTCATACACTTTCTTGGATTTCATTGTCTTTCCTTGATTAATTTTTAAACTATTCATCTCAAACATGAAACTTGGAATTTAATAATTTCTGCGCATATACTCATCTCATCCTTTTCAAGTGGCTTAATCTCAAGATAATTTACATTTTCAAATGGATGAACTTTGTACTGAACCATTTATACTTACTTAAACATTTATAGGGTGCTAAGTGTGCCCTGGGCCAGCCTTCCACGCCCTCTTCCCTCCCTCCTCCCTCCCTCCGCCCTCACTCCCTCCCTTTTTTCTTTTCAGATTTACTGAATGTGTACTTAACATGTGAGTCACAATGGGTGATACACACAGAAAAATAGATATATTGGGCGTTCCTCTCTAAGGATTCTAGAGTAAGGGACCATATCAGATTCCATCTTCACAAGCAGCCCTAAGATGCCTTGGAAGAAATTGAAGGGGACCATGCAGCTAATATGGGCTTTCAACCCTGCGTCAGAGGTGCTTTGTGTTTGTGTTTTCCAGGCAGAGGTGGAACTCTGAGAACTTAGGGAACTAGTAAATCAGGGAGGACGTCCCAGTGCATAAGCCCAGTGTTGGGGTGGACAGAACAGTGTGAAAATGGTCTACATTTCTCAGTGGGGAAGACTTGAAAGCTGAAAGAGCACACCAGGCTCTGGCATAGGAGGTGTCGCTGTGTCTCAGAGCATGCTGGGCCCAGCAGGAAGATCTGAGAACGTTCCAGCGGAAAGCATATTACGTTCCTTCCGCGTGACCTCGGGAATGTGTGTTTCCAGAGCAATGCAACACATAGAAACTTTCCATTTTAAACAAGCCTCATGTAAATGTTTCCAGGCAGAAAAAGAAAGGTGCATATTGATTTCAGGCGGGAAAGTGAGTGAGTCATTCTCCAGCATCACGTAGCTTGAATGTGATGACACAGGCGTTACTCACTGTACTGCTTCAGAAGAAGAATTATTCTGCAGAACACAAAAGATGCTGTGTGTTTAGGACATTTCTAGGAGTTTAGTTCTATTATGAATCTATTTTAATGCTGTTCTACCTCAGAACTAAGTACTTACAAGGGATTCTTTACTGCACTGTGGTCATAAGCACATGAAATTTTGCATTAACACAACAGAAGTTAACAGTAGTTAAAGTGTGGATGTCAATATTATGTACTCACTTTAAAGGGTGGGTGGAAATAAGGGCTTATCAAAAATCATGTAGGCCACCATACTGGAAGCATTGAGAATAAAGACAAGCGAAGAAAAGCAGAGACATGAGTTGGACAGAGGAATAGTAAAAGTGTCTGGAATAATGACAAATCCCTGGATCCAGCCATGCTTGAGGCGAGGTCCTCTCTTCCTCTCCTCTTATGTGGGTGAGTACTTTCTGCACAAGCTAATTTACGTGTGGTTTGTCATTTGCAGTGAGAGCAGTACTGCCTAATACAGACTCAGCACAGTGTAGATCCTCTGTGTAGATCCCAAAGCTGGGTGTTTAGGAAGATGCAGGGTTGTACATTATCCTCAAGTTCAGGAATGAGAACGTGTGTATAACAGGATAGCTCACTTCATGTGTCACGACGCCTTTCCAACGAGTTACATAAACAACATGTGTTGAAGTGATTTCAGAAGAAGAGGCCATATCTATAGCTGGAGCTAAGACAAAAGCTGAGTGACAAACTGCGTGTCCTCTGCAATGGTTGGAATAATTCCAATGAATAGAGGAAAACACTTAAAAAGTGCATGATTTTAATCGATCTTAACTAGTCACATCTTATATGAAGGTTTGTTTCAAAAACCATTAGAAAAGGAACAAAACCACCTCTAATAAAAGTTACTCTTTTTAAAAGATTACTATTTTTTCAAAGTTGGTATTGTATACGAGGTATAATCACAAAATGTGCATATTTAAATTTAAAGAATTTATTATAGTAAAAGACACATTACCATTAATCCCCCTCAAAATACTCCCTCTTGCTTTGAACACGCTCATCCCATTGTTCTTGCCACTTGCAGTTCTGGGAGGCCTCTTTCGTGAGTGACTTTAGTTGCGCTGTCGTGGCTGCCTCGATGTCCTGAATCGATTTAAAACATTTTCCTTTCATGGTCATTTTGACTTTGGGGAAGAGCCAGAAGTCGCGCGGTGTCAGATCCAGTGAAAAAGGTAGACGAGGACACACCGTAATGTTTTTGTTTGACAGAAATTTCCGTATACCAGAAACAATATGTGATATGGAGCGTTGTCATGATGGAGGATGATGTAAAGACACTCAGGAAAGAGGACTTCCAGGACTGCTTCAGCAAGTGGGAAGAAGGATGGGATGAGTGTGTTTGAAGTGAGGGAGAGTATTTTGAGGGGGGTTAATGGCAGTGTGTCTTTGACTGTAATACATTTTTAAAATTTAAACATTCACCATATTTTTGGATCACACCTAGTATGATTCAGAGTTGTTAGTACTGGGTTTCTTTTACTCTAGGTCTTTCATTATGTTCGGAGGTGGGGCTGTGGGGCTGCATTTATCAGGGCTGCCTTGTGGGACACTCCAGCTGGGGACCCATAAATCCGAGGGTGTCTTCTGTAGACTTTGATGTGTGAGGGATCCCAGAGTGACAAGTTGGAGATAGCGAATATTTGGATAAATTGAGTATATGGCATTATGTGTGCTTGATGGAGATAGCTTCAAAAATCTGTATGACCTACGATGTAGACACAAATTGTGATTGACGTCACCATGCTTATGTTTAAGTAGAAGTATCTTTAGAATGCTTTCACTTATTCATCCATGCAAAAGTATTTCCTAAGCACATACTGTGTCCCAGGAATTTCATTAACGGGAGAGAGACTGCGGTAGGCAGCAGAGATGCGTTACTCTGTCCACAGAGATTAGGTTCCCATGAAGACACGCCAAGCAGACAGTGGCATTGCGATGGGGTAAGAATTCAGCTGAGGGGGCTGTCAGTCCAGAGGGAGCTCAGAGAAAGGCCGTTTAAATGGAAATCAAATTAATTCATAGACCAAAGGGTTTTAAATAGCCTATCGGTATCTTGGGCAAAGAGCATTTGGGGCTTACGTTTTTATACTCTGTGAGCTGGGAAAAGGCAGCAGAAGTCAACTAAAGAACTGAAAGATTGAGGTTCTCAGAAGTCTGGTCCTCGCGACTTCTCACCAGCCACTTACTGTCGGATGCACTAATTCTGCTAACTTGCTACTGTTCTTACTGTTTCTGTTGTTCTCTGTGGCCTCTGGCCATGACTAGAGGTAATGAACTGTTTTGCTCGTGGCAGACAGCCCTCATTGCTGTCACCTTTGGGACCAATGGCATGAATCCCAAAGATGCGGGTTTACACCTGTTAGTGAGCAACCCTTCTGGGGCGAGCGCGTCAGAACCAGTCTGGGCAGCGTCTGCTCTCCATCCAGGTCTCTGCTCGGCTTCCACACCCGCCCGCCCTGCCATGCGTGGCCCAGCGTCTGCCCCTCCTGTGTCTTCAGCTGGGGGGCTGACCTCAGGTCGGCCCAGGAGTGCTGGTGCTCTGAAGGGGCCGAGCTCAGTATTCAGGGCCTGTGCTCTGTCTTGCCCTGAAGTGTGCAGGCGTGTTCCTTAAGCCTCAGCTACTGCGGTTCCTGGCTCCGTGCCCCTGGGGCCCCTGAGCAGGTCTGTGCAGAAGACAACCAGCAGGCAATTTGCAAGGAAGAAGAACTCATCGCTGAGGACCGCAGCCTGAGATGAGGGGGCACGTGCAGACCAGCCTGACTGAGGAAGCAAAAGGGAGAACTGGGAAGCCCCACTCAGGGATTTTTAATGGACCCCAAGGGAAACTCCAAGAATAAAAGTCGTGGATCCTTGGCTGAGTGTTCTCAGAAAGAAAAAAATATAAGAGATACTTAAATTGTGCTAAAAACGTGATATTGTGCAACCAGGTGTATGAACTCCCAGATGAAGAATGAGCAAAAAAGACAGGAAGTGCTGACTTGTCCTATTTAATCAATTTCGTAAGTTTCAAATTAATTTGGCCTGAGATTTCTAATCAGAAAATAAAACTATAATTCTTATTATGCTTCAAATAATTGAAAAAATATAACAATTGATATAATAAATAGAGCCAGCTATATATAAAACCTTTGAATGTAGTACATCTAAATAGAAATACCAGTTTATAACCAAATTCACCACCATAAATTCAATGAGAAAATCATTGGCAAAATTAGGCTGTCATCCTGTAAAATCACACAGGGCAACCTCAGATTGGATATGCTGAGTCAGTGAAGCTCTGCCAAGGACTCTGGTTCTGGAAGCATCCAGGTTCCCCAGCAGTGGTGAGTCCTGTGCTTTCCATGGTCCAGGAAGCCCGCACGGACTGCCAGGATTGATGCTGCGTCTGAGGAAAACGTGGGCTCACAACTCCTAAGAACCTTCCCCACTGCAAACGCTGGTGGACCCCTATGTAAGCACTTCCATGATGGCCATTCCTGATTAGACTATGACAGTTGGTTGGTCCAATTTTGCACCATTATATAATTTTGGACAAATGAAGACTGAGCTTTTCATACACGTACGTGGCTTCTCCACTATTGCATCTTCCTCTCTTCCCTCCCACCCCCACTGAATCATCACCAGAGTTCTGATGTTTGAGTTTATTGCTTTCTGACTGTTAACATTGTCTCATCACATGTGTATCCGTCTCCTACCAATATATTGTTTAGTTTTATTTGTGTTTTAGCTTCGTAGAAATGGTATTGTACTATGCACTGCGTTTCCTGACTTGTTTTTTTCTATTCAAAGGTATGTTTCTGAGGTCATCCATTTTATTGTTTGGGGCTCTCGTTGATTCTTTTCGTTGCTCTGCAATACTCAGCTCTTTGAATATCACGACCTATCATCCATTTTCCTATCCTTAGACACCGGTGTTGCTTTTGGTATTTTTCTGTAATGGGCAGTGACACCACGGCTTCTGTGTCTGTGTTTGTCCTTTGACACACATTGGCCAGTCTTTCCTGAGGAGTCAAATTGGTGGGTTACAGGGTATGTGAAACATATTACAAGATAATGTCCAACTGTTTCCCAGAATGGCTGTGTCATTTTATTCCCACCACTTCAGGGTATGGGAGTTCCTATTCATCTACAAACTTTCCCAGGCGCAGGATTCTCAGAGTAATTTTGTTCTGGTCTAGTAACATAAATAATTTTGGTATGAATTTATATTTCCATTTTTACAAATTTGCAGTTGAATATATTTTCATATATTTATTAATCATTTGGGCTTTTTTTTTTCTTCTGTGAAATGCCCATTCATGTCTTTTACTCATTCTTTTATTCAATTTTGTGGTCTTTTTAAGAAACTCATTTGAGCATTTTCTTTATACTGGTTTATGAAACATTAGCCAGTTATATGTATCACAAATACAGTTTGTAGCTTGTTAATTTTTTGAGGGAGGAGAGAAAGATACCTTTTATTAAATAGAAGTTCTTAATTTTGATTTAAGCAAATTTATTAAAAATGTAATAGGTAGCATTTTTTTGTGTTCTCTTGGAGAAAAATAATCCTTTATGTGGATTTTTTTTTCAAAAGGATTTTTAAAAATGTTTCTAAACAGTTTACAGTTTTGCCTTTTGTGTTTTAGGCTTTAATCTATCTCGAATTAATTTTTATATTTGTTGTAAGGTTGAGGTTTAATTTCTTGTTCCTTCTGGTTAACTGTTCTCTCAGAACAGATTATTGAATATTTATCCCTTTCCCTGTGGTGTCATTTTTGTCACATGTACTTTATCCACATATATGTGTGGACCTTTCCTGGGCTCTCTTGGTCTAGAAGGAGCTGATCTGCTCCAGGCGGAGTTTCATTCACAATCTTCACTTGAGCATAGGTATGTCTGTCTTCTATCTGTCCAGGGTTTAACTTGTGGTGTTTTACATCCATCCGTCTGTCTGTCTGTCTATGTCTTTATATACATAAATCAAATAGAGAAAAAAATAAACTCATCCGCACTGTGTCTCCCCTGCTGTGCTGTTTTGCTTCTGTGTCCTTTTGCACACTCCTCCATAAATGTCGAAAGTTTAGGAACTACATTTTCTCCTTATGAAAACATGCTGCACTGACAACTATAAAAACTGAAGTCCAAACGAAGCTCACGTGTCTGTCGCGGGGCAGTGCTGTGCAGGCCTCCTGCTCCTGTGGAGGAGGCGTTTAGACCTCGCTTGCCATGTAGGCCAGAAGAGCAGGTCTCTGTAGTGGGAGGGGTCCCCTTCAAGACCTCTTCTTGGTTTGGTAGTTTTTATCTTCTAACATAAATATTTCCTTGGATGTGGAGCTGGAATAAAAAGTGGGATTTAATTGGTTTTAATTAAACCAATTAAATCTTGTGAAGATTTAATTGGTTTTCGAAACATTGCTGTGGCTTAACTATTGACTAACACGGACCTCACAGCTTAAATATTGAATAACAAGAACCTCTATTCTGTGGCAAAATTTTAAGTTTGTAGTTTTACCAAGGAATGTGGTCTGGCAAAGATTATTTTATTTAAACAATTGCGTATTATTTACCTTCTTAACCTCTTGGCGATGTCTCTTTGAAAACCATAGAAGAAAAGCAGTGTAAGTATCTAATGTAAATAAAACATTTATAAGCAAATGTTGGAACTAAATATTTGATTCAGGTGTGAATTGGTAGAAGAATGTGTTATGCTTGGCATCCTTTGTTCTCTGAGAGCTCGTAACTTTGAGTGCTAGCTAATTGCCCTATTTCTAAATAAGGTCACAAGGGTTTCTTGGACAAACTAAGCATGACTCAAGACGTGAGTCCATAAAGAACATGTGACACTGAGGGCCCACAAATGAGACTGTGTCCAGACAAGTCTTCTCAGCCTTCGCGTCATTCCTGTCCTTTCAGGACAGGAATGTGTCTTCTCAGCCTTCGCGTCATTCCTGTCCTTTCAGTGGATTCAAGAGGGATCTCGAGAGCTTTCTGAATAACCTCCTTTCTCCCCAAATCGTCACGTCACATGGTTTACTTAGTCATGCATTTTAACTTACTCTGGAACTGTGTATAATTATCACTTGCACTCAAGTGTCTGATGTCAGCAATGCCTCAACTTAAGCCACGTGTGACCCCAAACTGCTCTGTTGTTATCCGTGTGCCTTCCAGTCATTTCATGGTGAATATCATGTTCCATACGCATGACTGATACATCTGGGGGCTAGATACCCCTAAAGGTCAGAAGGAAATCTAATGAAAATAAAGAATGGGCCTTGGAAAAGATGGGAAATCTGCCAGCCTTTCAGCCTCACTCAGTGAGCATCTCTTAGTGCATGCACCCAGTATGGATTTTTATAGGCATTAAATTAGTACACTGCCACTAAAACTCATATTTAAGGAAGTCATAAAAGTGCTATAAGTGAAAAAGCATGATATACAGCTATGCATATGTGTATAGACTGATTTAAATTATGTTGAGAAAAACACCCTTGTGTAGAAAAACAACTCGAAGAAAATAACTAAAAGTTATGAGTGATTCCATGGTTGGTGTATCTATATTAATTATTTTTCATTTCCTTTTATTTTCTAAATTTTCTTTAATATATATGTTACAGATTATATAAAAATATACTGAAATGCATAAATATTATAGGATTTCTAGTTTATACTGTAGTAAATGTATCCATATACCTATATTTATATCTTTATATAGTCAGATATAAATATCTGTTCAATGTAACAAAGTATTTCTGAAATATCCTGAATTAGCTAATGTAACTTTTTGTTATTATCATTCATTAAATGTAAATGAAATTATGATTGCACAAGAGTCATTTAGATTACTTAGGCATGCACAAAAGGGATAATTTGATGAGTCTGGTCTGAAGTATAACTTTTATTAATACTTATTAAATACACAATATTAATTTGGATCTTGGTTAAAAATTTGTGAAAATGTTAAAAAAATATTCAAAAAAGATGTTTAAATAAGTAAAAATAAAACACAATTTAATCCATTATTGTGACCCATTAAACTGAATAACAGTTAATATAGAATCAGGGCTGAGATTCTTTAGGTAAACTGAGTAAGAAATTTTGAAATATTCAAAAGCATGCAAGATACAAATACATATGCAAAAATCTCAAAGGGTGAAATTCACCTGTTGCGTAGAAAATGTTATCTATTATTCTAAAATGAATTTTTAACTACTTTGTTAGGAGAATTAAACATTTGATGGATTTGTGTTTGATTAAACAGCTTTGAGCCCACTTTGAGCAAGACCGTAAGGGACTGACTAGGCTTTGGTTAGAGATTAGTGGAGAAAGAATGCAGGACAGAAAGAGCATGGTGTGTCAGAGGGGTTGGGTGGTGTGACAGGCTGGGGTCTCTAGTGTGTGTGGAGCAGTTGCTGGGAGGATGGAAGGGACACTGTCCCACCGTGGCGTCTCACCATGGAGCGTAGTCGCCCTCCACCTATGCCCTGTGGATCTTGCAGTCCAGTGGGGAAGACACACCTCATTACTGAGCACTCACCAGATGTTAGGCATTTTCTACGCTGTGAACAGTGAACAAATCAGAAAAAGTGCCCGCCTCCTAGCACCTCATGTTCTGTGTTAAAGATAATGTGATTTCAATTGGGATGCAAGTGATGGAGGAAGGGCAGTGAAGAGAGAGAGTAGGATTTAATTTATAAGGCAGACCAGACAGTGGGGTAAGGCGAAGTCCTTCATTCTTTTGTGATTGGCACAGGGACTAAAATCGAGTGAGAGATAAATAGAAAGATAGGTGACCTGATGGGCTTGGTCTTGAATGTCAGTGTTGTCATGTGTGCTTAAATAAGATCCTTGGAGAGCATGTATTTCCCCAAATAACATGGGCCCGGGGAAAGAACTTGAAAGACAGCGGTAATAAATTGTAGATTCCTGTGGTGGGAAGACAGAACGACATCCAGTGTTGCCTGAATCCCATCTTTTAGGTTTAGCTGTAAAATGACCATTGGAGGCAATATTTTAGGAGAAAAAACTACTTGACAGTTGTCATTTCCAGATTAAATTAAGTTCCAACTCATTCAAAAAAATGGACATTTCTGCCGTTCCCTGTCTCCCTGGTGTACGTGACTGTGGCTCCGTGGAGATGCAGGTGTCCACCTTTCATTGTGGTCACTGCTCTGGCTGCCCTGCCTGAGTGTTTCGTCATTATTATGGTGACATGGATACATTTTGTGATTTCAGGTGGAAAGAGGACTAAAAAATGGCAACGAAATTCAGTTAGGAAAATAAAACATATTATGTTTTTGCATCTATGATTTCCTGGATATAAATTTATACCCACTGTACTAAGTACTGAAATCATTAAGAGAAAGGAAGAGTTTGCTGAAACTCAGCAGATAGCAATAATGATTGGAATCAAATAGTATAACTGGATTTCCATGTTCTTCAAAAGAAGTAAGTTTTGGGGAGGTTATGCAGGCAAAATGGGAAGTAAAGGGAAGTTCAGTTGTTTGGAATATTCGTTTCGAACTCCTGAGACGTGCAGTCTGACCTCTGTGGTGGAGGAAGCCCAGCTGACATGTTCTCCAGTGACAGTGACACGTCAGCCTCGGGACTCAGGACAGTCTGCGTGTGACATTGGACTGTCTCTTACCAAGACACTATCTGTTGGTGACACATGGTTGTCACATGAGAAATTTCTCCTGGGCTGCTGGCCCTCAGAATTCTGGACAGGAAATGGGGATTGGGTCCACATTTAGCAGACCATTAAGGGGTTAGTGCTGGGTCAGTCTCAGCCCCCTGCATCCCAGAGATTCCCAAGAGCGTGGGGGGTGGGGGGGAATCAGAGGCACTGCCACGACGGTGAGTGTCCTCGTACATCCCCTCACACAGGACCTGCCTGCTGTGACTCCCTGTGAGAGGGAGGACTCGTGCTGTCTCTCGTGATGGTGTCCTCTCCTCTGCATCGGACGGTGATGCTTTCCAATTTACATCCACTTGGGGCCGTAGTGACCTCATGTCTTCCACCCCAAATATGAGTTGATAGCATCTTCCCCTGGTGTTCCAGTCAAGTGTCTGCCCGTTATTATTTTCCTTTCACTGACAACTGGAAACCCACTGTACCGTGTACTCAGTGCTGTCTCCCCTGCACTGCCCTCTGCAGCAGAGCTGTCGTCCTATGCTGGCTGATTCAGCTCACTCCGTCGTTCTGCGAGCATCTCAGCTGCTCAGGGCCCACAGAACAGTGCTTAATCTCATTGGTTAGAAACAGAAAATCCTAAATGATCTGACCCAGAATTGCTTTCCCAGATCTGCTTTCCATCGCTCTATTTAATTTCTACCCTCTTGGCAAATTTGAATTCCTTAATATTTTTCATATATGTTATTTTTGCACCCATTCCTCCATGCCCTATATGTCTTTCTGTTACCATTTTCACATGTTTGAATTCTAGTGAATTTTCAGGGTTAAACGAAAACATTTCCCCAAATTGCCAACACACACAGGCACACACACACACACACACACACACACACACACACACACACACATCGCAGAACATATGATTGAATGATTTAGGCTTAAATAACAAGCTAGTCAACCAGGTTCTAGTCTGGGAAACTTTACTTTAGGGAGAGAAGGGAAAAAGAAGGCTGTTTTGTATCTTCAGCTGTTGGTTTACTTTGGCTTTGGGAGAAAAGAGAAGACTTTCTGGCATGTATCCACATGGCTGCACTCCTTTATTTCTGTCACCTAACAGGCTGGCAATTTTCAGAGTCAGTGTGATGGTGAGAAACACAGAAGCTGAAGCCCCTTTACAAATTTTCTCTTTTAAAGGTTTTACAGATAACATTTTTGTTTTGTTTTGTCACTATTTGCCCCCACAGCACTCTGTCATTTAGATTCAAAACACAGAAACATTGTTAAACGCAGTGTTCATGAGGCTTAATAATAATTTGCTTCCTTTATTATTTACCCTTGTGGAACTTGCTGAACTTTTCTCTTCGTGGTTTCTTTTCTGGAGAGAGAGATGGCTGGGAAGGTCACTTTACCATATGGAACAGATGGATGAAAACGATGAAGCGATATTGAATTATTTATTACAGGCTAATGGAGCAAAAGCTGGTTAATATTTCTATAGGGCTGAAGGGATAGCAGTCATTCTATCACTTTGTTTCTGGAAGCTAAACTTTTCAAATATTAAAAAGCAGAAGTGAACACAGGCATTGACAAAAGTATTGAAAGAAGCGAAGGCAAGGCCCCTGCTCTCCTGCGAGGCTCTCAGTAAAGATGTTTTTCATTCCGGGGGTCTAACACGTTCGACTTTGTGGTGTGTCATCAAATCGCATTCCGTGAACTCAGTATGATTAGGGCACACAAGACTTCGATCTGTAAACTAAAGGAACTAACAAGGCATTATGCCACTGACAGTGAACTACTGCAAGGAGTTCATGGAATCCCTCTGGCTTCCAGTTTCCTAGGAGAACTCTTTCTCTTTTAGGCAGGAAAATAAAAAGCACAGGCTATCTTTTCTTTAGTCAGAAGTCTCTTCTCAAAGTTTGGCTTGCCTTGCAAAGTTATTCCTGGAGCAGACGGACTCGGGGCGGCATGACTTACAGTTACTCTGAATAAACAGTCTGTCCTGGGAGTAACGCTGAGCTCATGATTTGTAAGCACTGATGGCTTTCCTGGAGCCCAACGCATTTGACAAAACATATGTTAGGAAAAATTTGAATTAACGTGTTATATTAAAAGGACTTATTAAACACGGTAGGAATTTCTTACATAATTATTAATCTTAATGTGTTTCGCACTTTGAATTTTGAAGAAATTTAGGAAAGTAAGAAATTTCTCTTTTTTTTCACATATGAGTGAGATCATATGGTATGTGTCTTTCTCTGCCTGACTTATTTCACTCAGCATAATGTTCTCTAGGTCCATCCACATTGTTGCAAATGGGAAGATTTCCTTCTTTATAGCCGAATAATACTCCATTGTGTAAATGTACCAGTAATAAAAAAGAAAGAAAGAAAGGAAGAAAGGAGGAAGGAAACAAAGAAAGAAATGTCTCAGTGAGAGCAGGGATAGTGGTAAAACTCGGTTCTAGGCTTGTGTGGTAATCACTGCCTCAGGGTGTCAGTGTCCCGTGTTGTGACATGAGGCTCTTAAAGTCATTGGTGCATAAGGTCCCTTATAGAACTAAACATATATTCTAGTTTTTTTATGCAGAGATTTAAATTTTTTAATAAACGTTTCGGTTTAGAAGAGATTGAGATTTACAGAAAAGTGAAGAGAGTATACGCTATTACCCTGTTAGTATCGTCTTACGTTTGTATGGTACATTTGTCACAATTAATAACTGATTGATACGTAATTATTACCTAAAGCCCGTGCTTTCGTTAGATTTCCTTAACTTTAACTGGTGGTATTTGTATTCTAGGGATACGTCCAGGAAACCAAATTTTATTTTGTCACCACATCTCCTTAGGTTCCTCTTGGCTGTGACAGTTGCCCAAACTTTCTTTGTTTATGATGACATTGGCAGCTTTGAGGAGTTCTGGTCGGGTATTTTGTAGAATTTTTCTCTTTTGAGGTTTGTCTGATGCTCCTTTTGTGACGAGGCTGTGGTTCTAGGTTGGGAAAGGAGACGACGGAGGGAAGGGCCATTCTCGAGTGATAGCACGGGTCCATCCACACCATCAACATGACCTTTCAGTTGGTGTCACCTGGATGACCCCATGAGGCAGTGTTACTAAGTCTCTGTGCTATGAGCTTGCTCTGTTTCTGCCTTCCTGTGTTCTGCTCTCCGAAGGTGGACTAGCTGCAGCCCTTACTTCCAATTCTAATGCATGGGAGGCTCGTCAGTTCTCGCTCATTGTTCTGCCTTTCATCAACTACGTAAGTCAGTATGGACTTGGGGATGTTTGCTTTATGGTTTAGCTTACAGTACGCTTTCACTGATTTAGAGCTTAAATTGTTCCAGCTGTGGCCCCGTGGATTCTTTCAGTTGGCTGCTGGGTCCCTTTGACACCCCCTCATCATTGGGGGATTTTTTTCCTTGGTGTACTCCCTTACTTTCCAGCACGATAAGATGCTCCAAGTTTATTTTATATATTTTCTGGCCCAGCCCTAGAATGGACCACTTTTGCAAGGAGCCCTGGTTCCTTTCATTAGAGAATGGTACCAGGCGCCCACATCTGGGGACTAGGTGTACCCATTGCTACGGGGACATCGTTCCTTCTGGGCCCTTCCAGCTGGCTGCAGAGAACTCTGTGCATATATGGTGCCCTGCACATACCTGTAAACATTTATATTGATGTGCTTACCTGCGGCTACATTAAGTTAAAACGTGAGTGCCTGCTGGTATCTCCAACTCTCATCCATCACCACTCTGACCGTTCAAGCGTTCTCCACTTGCCTGTCTGAAACCTCCCATTCCAACAGTGAGAAACCTGGCTCCCACCATGTGTCATCCATTCACGTTTCTCAGTTCCAGTGCTCAGGCATGGTGGGGTCAGATTTGCTAACCCGTATCCCTGTAGGAAACAACTTTATCAGCTAGGTGACAGGCTTATGTGCAGCTCCTCGGGCCTTTAATTAGGCCTACAGATTTCATTCATTTACATGTTACTTAGGTCAACAACTCTCCCCCCATTCTCTTCAATGAGGTTGTAATATAGTTAGATTTTTATTTTGTCATTCTATTCTGGGGTCCTCTGACCTATAAATGATTTTTAAGATTTGTATACATTAAGGTTTACTCATTCTGCTATGAAATACTATGAGTTTGGACAAATACAGAGTGTCATGTATTCACCATCCATGATTTCCCCCCTCCTTTACCTATTAATAACAGAGAGGGATATTGAAGTCTCTAACTATAATAGTGGTTTTGCTTTTCCTTTAAGTTCATCCATTTTTATGTCATTTATTTTGATGCTCTTTTGTTAGATGAATATACGGTTGAGTTTGTTAGGTCTTCCCGGAGAATCGTTCCCATTATCATTGTGCGACGCTCTTTATACCTGACGATGTTCCTATTCTGAAGTCTGCTTTGTCGGACGTTAGTAGAGCTAATTTGGCTTTCTTTCGATTAGTGTTAGTATGGCACATTGTCCTCGTATCTTTTATTTTGTCCTATATGAATCTTCTTATTTACTGAGATTCATGTAGACAACATATAGGTTGGTGTGATTTTTTTTTAATTCACTCTGACAGTCTTTTTTAATTATTATATATAGAGCATTCACATTTAAAGTGGGTATTGTTATACAATTGAATTACTGTCTACCATGTTTGTAACTGTGTTGTATTTATAGAATATATTCTTTCTTTTTTCTCCACTTGTTTTCTGCCTTCTGTAGTTTTACATGATTCCACTTGTCTCCCCTCTGAATGTATCAATTATACTTCTTTTTTTAAAAAGTGTTAGCAGTTACAATAGATTTTAAATTACACATTTTTATGTAATCTAAATCCACTTTTAAATAACATGGTATTACTTCACTTGTACTATATGTGACTTATAATAGAGTATTTCCATTTCCTTCCTCTCATCCCTGTGACAATGCTGTCATTGTCACTTACCCATTTGCTATAATCACCTAATACATTGCTACTGTTATTGCTGTAGACAGTTATCTTTTAGATCAATTGAATAATACAAATAAATTTATTTTACCTTTATTCCTTCTCTGTAACTCATATTTTCTTTAAATGAATTCAAGATTCTGACAGTCTTTTTTTGTTGTTGTTACTTGAAGCACTTAAAAAAATATATTTTAGAGTGGTATTTTTTGTCCATTTTGTAATCAGTTGTCATTTTCTTATTGTTGAATTTTAAGAGTTCTTTGTATATTTAGGATACCTGTCATTTACTTATCAGATATGTCATTTGCAAATATTTTCTCCCAGTTTCTGGCTTGTCTTTTTCATTTGTGAATAAACAGTGTTTCATATAGCAGAAGTTTTTAATTTTAATGAATTTTAAAGAATTTACCAATTCTTTCTTTCACCAATTGTGCTTTTGGTGTTTTATGTAAAAAGTCGTCACCACATGCAACGTCACCTAGATTTTCTCCTCTCTTGTCTTGGGAATTTTATAGTTTTGCATTTTACGTTTAGGTCTATGCTCCATTTTCAGTTCATTGTTGTGAAGGGTGTGAGGTCTGACTCTAGATTCATTTTCTGCACGTGCATGCCCCATTGTTCCAGCAGCATTTATTGAAAAGACTATCTTTGCTCCGTTGTATTGCCTTTGCTCCTTTGTCAAAGATCAGTTCCCTCTATTTATGTGGGTCTATTTCTGGACCGTCTGTCCAATTTCCATGACCTATTTGTGTATTCTTTTGTCAGCACTACACTGTCTCTTGGTTACTGTAGCTTTATAATAAGACTTGACGTCAAATAGGGTCAGTCCTCCAACTTTGTTCTTCTCTTTCAATGTCATGCTGGTTATTCTGGGTCTTTTGCCTTTTCATATCAACTTTAGAATCAGTTTCTTGAATTGTACAAAATAACTTGGTGAATTTTTTCATGATCTATTTTTCCATTTTTTATGTCTTCCTTTTTTAAAACCACTTTATCAAGGCATGATTAACACAAAAAGCGGTACATATTTAATATGTACATGATAAGTTTGGAGATAAGCTCCGGAGAATACCTGTGAAACTATCATCTGAAGCTATGTCATAAACATATCCATCATCTCCAAAAGTGAACATGTTACCTCGCAAGGTAAATTCTGCATAGGCTTGGGATACAGAGAGCAAATCATTCTTGGAAAGTGAAGTAGGCCTCTGGCAACTTGTCCACTTTCCATAGAAAATGGCGAGTTTTGGCTACTCCAGCCCATCAGCCCTGACGCACAAAGTCATGAACAAAAGCATGGATGAGAGCAGCAGCTGGGGCTGGAGTGGTGTAGTTCTCGGCGCCGAGTGCTTTGTGTGGTCGGGGCTAACACAGAGTCACAGCTCTCCCAGCTCCACGGGCTGATGGAAATGGTTTCTAAATCTTCTGTGGTGTGGGACAGTTCAAACTGCTTTCTATCCCCCACATGTTGGTGTTGGTCTGGCAACCACAACAAACGTGTGTCTGTAAGAAATCCTGGATTCTTTCCACAGATGGTGGTAACAGAAAAGACATGCCATTGTCATTGCTTTCTCCATGGAAAATGCCATGTTTCGAATTTTTTCAAAGTATGCCAAGAAACTGCTCTTTGGCCCAAGAGAGCTCAATGGCCTGCATCTGTCGACTCCTGCCACTGTTATGAGGTCATCACTAAGCATGTAGAGATTGCTCGTACCAGGAACTTGTCATGCTGGTGATTTTGGCTTTTCCTGAGAAGTAAATGTAATAGGGCTACTTCTCCATTGGATTCCAAAGAAATTACATCTAGAAACATAGATCAGTATATTCTTTGAACCAAGTGTGTGTGTGTGTGTGTGTGTGTGTGTGTGTGTGTGTGTGTGTGAATATATTTGTTCTAGGTACTGAATATAATACGATTCAAACAGACTTTGAAAACTCATCCAGTATATCACTCTATTTTCATTTAATATGCAGAATAATATTCCAAGTACCTAACAAGCACTGTGATGCCTGCGCCACGTGTCAGTCCTACAGCTGCTGGATGAGGCACGGGGCAGGGCTCCCGGGTAGAAGCCACTGCTGAGGCTTTCGGGAGCCGCGTTTTCTTTACCCAAATAGCTGCTACAGGTCAGTGCCGCTCCATAGCTTACCCCCTGGTACCTACTGGCTGGATATGAGCCCTGGTAATGGCCGAACTCAGCATGGAGAGCTGTCCCCTACCCTGCGACCCTAGCACACATCTCTGACTGACCATGGTGCCACTTCCGGCTAAGTCCAAACAAGGTCACGGACTCCACTCCCACCTCCAGTCAAAACAAGGTGTCCGTTTTGAGATAAAAATGCTCTTCATCTTTAACCTGAAAGAATGACAAAGACATGAGAAACCAGTCTCCTTTTAGTGCCAGCTCTTCATGGTCATGTTATCATGGAAGACTTTGTCACATGCCTCACAGAGCACTCCCGTACCCCTGGAGGGGAAGCCTTACCTAGCCCACAGGCTGACCCTGACATTCAAACACATCTCCCTCTGGTCTTACTGTGTTTTCTCTGAACCACACAAGTGAGCACCTAGTTACGTAATAATTTGTACCGTCTTTAATTATTTCATGCTGGGAAGCCTTAATCCCCTTAGCAAGGTGAGCTACTTACTGTCTCAAGGTCATATTTTGTATTTATTTGGGATCGACCACGGCATTGTACAGATATGTCGTCAATATTTTTTCCATTTCTGTTGCTTGTATTTATCATAGCTCTATCTATAGATTATATAATATATAGCTTATATTTGTATTATTTCTGTATCTATCACTACTTTGACAAATTCCCACAAACTTAGTGGCTTAATACAACACAAATATATTATTGGCAGTTCTGTAGCTTTGGAGTACAATGTGGGTGTCACTGGGCTAAGATCCAGGCATCCGCAGGGCTGCTTCCTTTGGGAAACTCCCAGGAGCCCCGGTTCCTGGCCTTTTCCAACTTCGAGAGCCACCTGCGTCTCCTGGCCCTTCCCCACCCTCCAACTTAGCAGCACAGGGTCCAGCCCTCTGATGTCACACTTCTCTGACCCAGTCCAAAATCATCTCCCCATCGCAGGGTCTTTACCCTTCATCACATCTGTGAAGTCCCTTTTGCCACGTGAGGTGACATATTCACAGGTTTGAGGGGACAGACCATGGACATCTTTGGGGAGACATTTCACTTACCACAAGGACTAATAAATGCATATATTCAGCCAGGTTCGTCTTGTTCTGTTCTGTCCTTGGGCAATGAATAGCTGGCCAGTAAATTAGCTGTAACTGAAAACGATTGAATTCCTTCACACATGGAGGTAAAAGCATCCCTCCTCCTGGCCAGTGAAGCCTTTATTTTCCTCATTGAATCGTGTTCTAGGTTGGTTACAAGTCTGAGTTAATAACCCAGCCGAGCGCTGGGACCCCTGCGTGCTGAAAGCTCCCACTCGTGCTGCCCCTCGCATGCCCGCCCCACCAGAACACCTGTACCGGCCTCCGCTTTCCTGGCCATGCGGGGAAAGTGGCCACAGTTATCTACGCTCTCCCTGGTCTGTGCTGTGTGATGGGCTGTCAGAGGGCTCACAGCCCGCAAAGGGGATGTAGAATGTCACCATGGGAAGAGGTCAGGAGAACAGCAGGCTGAGCTTTGTGACACTTATTTTCTGTTCCTTAATCATTCCTTTCATGTAAACATATATCATGATAGAAGTAGCAGCAGAAACAGAAATCTGTAATGTGAATTGCCCTGGTCATTGACCCTCATTTTCATGATCCTGATTCCTAACTTACTCAATCTTCCTATAAATTATTCTCTTTAAATCACAGCATAAATCTGCTTGCTCTTATTAGAATTTAGGCAGCAGATAAATCATGCTGCCATTGTTCTAAAAGATTTCACTTGATTTCATAGGAACTATGATTCTGTGAGGACACTGGAGCTTGCTCTAAACACATGGCTTTAGCTGACAAACGTGCAAAGTAGCAGAAGGTTGGAATGCATGACTGTGTATCTTAGAGTATGCGTTTGGCCGTCCAGTACAACTGCTTCTCTTTGAAACACCCATTTCAGTCAGCTGTGATTTTATGACTGTGCCCCGTCTCCTTCCCACCGACCCCCAATTATACCCACTTTTGTCTCCGATTGAACTAAAATGCCTGATATTAAGTGCCCTCAGGTTAGAGAGGAGGAGGGTGAGTCGGACTCTGTGATGATAAAATGTTTCCACTGACTTGGCCCAGAACTCCCTGGTGCCCTGCAACCCCGCTCAGGGTACCTGTGACTGGAGTCTGTGGGCAGAGTGCAAATGGCAGGGATTGTGGCAGTGACATGGCAGGGAATCCCCACGCTGCACAGAGGGACGGAGGGCTGCATGCTCCAGTCACCCTTTCCTTTGCTTTTCCTTATTTTGTTGCAGGAGCTCAGAGGGCACCCACTCGCACCAAAGAATGAAAGCTGTGGCCCAGAAAGAGGAGGGAAAGGGAAAGAAACTTCACCTTGCTTAAGCTTCTCCTACTCTTCTGTCACTCACAGAGAGAAGCCTTATTCCAGCTAGTCCACAGCCACTTTGTCAGAAAATAATCATGAGTCCCTTTCTTGTGCCACAACCTACACCTTTACAGACAAAACATGGAAATCGAGATGGCCTGTTGTCCTCTAATACAAGCCAGGAAAACCTGTGCCCCGTGAGTACATCAGTGAGTGATGGCAGCGAAAGTAGCTTTGTATCTGGATCTTTTTATTTTTAACAGCTTCATAGAGATGTAATTGATGCAAAATCAGTTGCAGATATTTACAGTGTACAGTAACTAGGTCTTGACGTGTCTACAGCAGGGCCAGGACTAGAGTGAGGCACTCATCACAGACACATTATTTAAGGGGGCACCAAAAAAGCACAATTATTAAGATAAATAATATCTTTATTTAAAAAAAAATGAAATTGACAAGCTATGACCTATGGGCCACCCACCTCCATTTCAAATAAAGTTTTATTAGAACCAGACCTGGGAGTCATGAGTTGAGTGAGACAGGGTCCCGTGTGTGCAGTCAGACCTTGTGTTTACTTAAAATTTTGATATTTTGTTCATCGTGTATTTAAAAATAATTTTGAGTTTTAAAAATGTTGCATTAAAATGTTGTTTACCTTGGTTATTGAGTGTGCAGCTTCTCCACACACCACTCCGACATCTAGCCAAGTATTGGGTGCGATCTGGGGGGATGGCATTGTGTAATGGGGACCCGCCCTGGGAATCCGGACAGTCGGCTCTGCTCCTGATGGGCCTTCAGGGACGTCGCCGCACAGCTCCAGGCAAGGACGCAGCCAGAAGCCCAGGAGAGAGGCCCCGGGGAGCAAGCCACCTGCCATAGCTTGATCTCGGCTTCTAACCTCCGGAACTGTGAGAAGTAACCGACTTCTGTTTCGGCCACCAGGCTGGGGTAGTTTGCTGCGGCAGCCCCAGCAGACTAACACATATGTTACACCAGACAAACAGAGAAGGAGCTCTCGTGTCTGTAAAGTATAGAGAGGCTTGTCTCAGGGCCGTTACCAGTTAGGGCACTGTGGGACCACAGACAGAGCTGGAAACACATCCTTGGTGGGCCTTTTATAGCATAGATGAGATCTGCCATCTTATCACTGTAACTTGGCCAGCATTTTCCAAAGTATGATCCTGAGAACATTAGTTCTATAGTGTGCTAATAATTTTCTCTGGAAAATAGGAGTAGCTATAGATAACATTATAATGACTATAAAGCAAACACTTTGCTTGTTTCAGGTAAAATGTATCTACCAAAACAGTGTAAGGTAATATGCAATAAATTTTCACCAATATACCTAAAAACAATTTAATTTACCTGTTTGGACCTTAGTAAATCTGCACTAATAACACCTGAAAATGTAGGAAGGAAATACATTTTTCTCCTAAGCATTTTTGGACAGTGCTATTCTAATCAAAAGATGGAATGACCACAAAATAAGTATTTGAAATATTTTTAGTCATTCTGGTTTGTCTTTAAATCTCTGCTTAATTGTGGCCAGGGGTGTGAGGTGTTGGGCAGACAAGAACAGCACTTCTGCCTTCATTAGCTCCCCAGGTATAGTGGAACGGTTTCCGAGCTGCTTGTAGAGCAAAAGAAAAATACCACCAAAAGGCTGCTCCACTCCCCGTCTGGCTTTTTAGGACCTAGTAAGGCTTTGCTCTAGAGCTTCTGCTAATTATCTGATGAAAGCCCATCAGGACTAAACTCAGTGACGGTGGTTTGATGGTAAACACAGACAGTGCAACGCATATAAAAATGTCTGTGACAATGAAACCCGACTGACTGTTGACAGAATTCCCGTGGCCAGGAGTGAGGACGTGGAGTAGCACTGCGTTTCGGTTTCTTCAGTCATTATTTGTTGAAGCACTTCTAAATATCTGTGGTGATTCTAGATGTTGTGGGTTTTGCTCTTGTGTTTCCCAGTTCTTTTAAGTTTGAAGTGCTCAGGGTTACTGTGGCTTTAGTGACTCAGAGTACTTGCAGCTGGCACAGAATGTCACTTGTTTGTTCAAATTGACCGCCAGCTTCTTGGGAAAGAACACTGGAGAGATGACATGTTTTTCTAGGTTTCCACAGCTGTTTAGGAGAGAAACGATGCAGAAAGAAAAAATGCAGACTGGCCTATTTACTTTCTAAAGCAGAAAAAATGTGAACACTTTTTATGAGTCTGTGTTTCATAAGGGTTGCACACTCCCTCTCAGGTGTTTAAATATGAATAAAGGAAAACTCCTTCGAGACTGGTGCAAAGCCAGAGGCTGATGGAATAAACAGGCTGCAAATAAGCCTCTTCCTAGGAAAGTGAACGGGAGTGGGCTGTGGGAGCAGCCAGCCGCACGTCATGGGTGGTGAGAGAGTGCAGCTAGTGCCTTGACGAGCAAAGTTTCCCAATAAATAAACTGATAACCAGACCGTTTCTGTGATTTGCCCAATCATACGGGAAGGAGATTCTGGGATTGTGTTGGAGCCTGAACAATTTGTGTGTCAAAGAAACACCATGATGACGTGTGTTCCATTTGAAGTGTGTTTCTACAGCTAGGAGGCCGAGCGGCACACTTTGTCATGACAGTTCCTGTAGCTTGTTCCGCAGCCTGCGTGTGGGAGGTCCCTGACTTCACAGAGGTCACCCTGGCCCTGCTCTCTCCTTGCAGGCCTCCATGGCCTGCTCTGGCCGCTGTTTCCCCTTCCTTCTTCACTCTCCTCTGTAGGCTGCACATTTATTATCTGGCGCTTCATGTCTGCGAGCCTCAGTTTCCCCATGTGGAGAATGTCAGGTGTGATACCAGAACTCCCCCGCCCCCGGGGCTGGTAGGAAATGAACTGTAGTCACGTATGGAAGGCATGTGGCCTGGTGCTTCAGCTTCTCAACAATGTTTGCTCTTACTTCTCAGAGTGCTTTTACTTAAGAAGCTGGTGGCTTCTGTCAAGGTTTCCTCACGTCCTGCCCTCGAGTTAGGGGAATGCACAGTCAGCCATCGAGTGAGCCACTTGCTTTGTTCCCACAGCGTGTCCCTGTTGTCACCCATCTGATCGTTTTAAATAACATGAGATGGACGTGACTCCAAAGGCAGAAAAGAGAAAATAGCTGCTGACTATTGTGTGCTTGTTCTAGTGGCGTCGAAGCGTGGAAACCGTTAGAAGTCTGCATCTTCAAATCTAAACGTCCATTTCCACTGATTATCTGCTGTTGTTCAGACGGAAGCACTGTGAAATACTCGTTACCATGGTGATGCCTGGGTTCGCTGTCCACTGTAACCTCTTTTCTTTATGTTTCCCATAACATTTTTCTAAATTTCAAGTTCTAGTTACTTGACAAAATATTCCCAATAATGAGATAAAATTAGCATAACTCCAGGGTGAAACGCAGCAGAACAGATGCATGTGACAACCTGCTCAGCACGCGGCGCTCCTCTTCCTGGTGCCAGGCCTGTTCTGGGATGAGGACCTGGAAGGAGACCTGAGCAGCGGTCCCTTCATGTATCTTGAGCACAGGGTCCAGTCCGGTTGGATGGGAGCTAAAAGGCCATCGCAGCCCGCCCTTCAGCAATGCTGGAACATGTGCTTACCAGCCACTATGGGAAGCTGTCCCCTCACTGGGAACTGCCCGCCAGGTGCCAGGGTGCCACCAAGGCTGTCACCTCATGAGCACTGTGACCAGGAGCAGAAGGACCAGGGTAGCAAGGCAGTGATGACTCACCAGCCAGAACTGGTCATGCCGCCTTGAAGTCAGGGCCACGTGGCCTTCGCGAAGCTGCAGGCAGTTTGTTCAAGTGGGAGGACGGGAGTGATGGGAAAGGCCGTGAGTCAGGGCGCTGGACAGACGCTCCCTCAGCCCGGTGGCCTCAGGGCACGACTCACTTCCACCAGGCCCCTGTGCTTCCCCCGTCTCCCTCCAGGAAAGTCGGGCGCTGCGCTGGTCTGAATGTTGGTCTCCCATATGTGGAATCTGAACCCTGAGCCTTTAGGGGTGCTGAGGCCACGAGACAGAGCCCTCCCGATGGGGCTAGTGCCTCACAGATGGCACGGACAGCCCTTCCTCTTTGCCACGTGGGGGCACAGCCAGAAGTCTGAGACAGAAGAGGTCCTTGCCCACCTTGCTGGCACCTGCTCTTGGCTTCCAGCCTCCAGCACTGAGAAACCAATGTGTTGATTCCCAGACATCAGGTGGTCTGGGACACTGTTTAATGGGACAGATTTCCAGTCTTTGCCGGCTAAGGTGCTCGGCTCCTGGCCCGGTGATGCCCTGTGGGGTCATCTGATGGGCCTGTGGATGTGGGTCGGTTCAGGACCTGGATCTGTTGTTGGCCCAGTGGCTTAAGTCGCAGTGTAATTGCTTAAAAATCAGCAAAATTTGGTGGAACTTCTTAGCGGTGAGCTCCTGGAGTTCAGTCGTATTTTTAACACTTATCTAAAAATATTGCCAGTGAGGTACAGAAAGGCTTTCATAAGGTCCCAAGGTGGTCCCAATGACAGTAATGTCCCATCTCTAGTTGGCCTGGGTATTAAATACCAAAAGCTGCCTCTGAAAGCAGGCGCTTCTATTACTGACACACTCTTTTCAGACTCCATCCACATCTCACACTGGTCACCCTCTGAGTTACACTCACAGAAGCACTTGTCACCTGCACGAAACTGTGATTGGAACATTCCAGTACCATCGGAATAACATCTGAGCCAATCCCAGTTCCCACGTTCTCAATGTGAAGTATGAGCAACACGGAGCCAGCATTTGGGAGTAACGTATGCGTCAGGAGAGCAGACTTAGAGACACATGCCAGCAGTGTCTGGTTTGCAGGGCGTGTCAGCATCTGTGCCACCTTGAAGTGAGGCAGCATCACAGATACAGAGATAAATGCTTCTCCGTGGGCCTGAGACGGGAGGGAAGGCTCTTGCTAGTGGCTGGTGGGTCAACTCACCTCAAAACACTTTTAAAAACGAGTTTTCTTAAGCAGGGTTGTCAGGACAGAGGAATCTCTAACTGAGATTAAGTGTGAAAAGATTTTTGGCGTATGGATTGTTAATTCCTGGAATTGGTATGTAGCATGGGATTGGAAGCCTCAGAGTTTATAGCTTTTTCTTTTATTTCAATGTTTATAGCTGGGTTTCTTTTTGTTTTTCTTGTCTTGCCCTCTCCCTCCCATTTCTTGAGGCTAAGAAAACAATTTGACTCTTTGTTGAAAGTCAAGTCTTCCTATAGCCAGAAATAGCGGAGAGCAAGGAATGTGTGGTGCCTCTGGAGGGTCCTCACCGAGAAGAGGGAAGGCCATGTTGGAGGACTGGCTTTGGACAGAAGTCCTTGCTTCAGATTTGGCTTCTCACATTGTGGGAATTTGAGAAATGCTGACAGCTGAGCAAAAGGCTTTGGCTACCACGAGATCTGGGAGCAGAGCCCATGGCAGAGGCCGTATTAGTTCTTACTGGGCCACCAGGGGCAGACATGCTGAAGTTCCATGGCAAAAGCACAGATTCTGCAGGGCATGGCAGAAACACATAGTAGTAAATTTAATTGTTTAACAGAACTTCGCCCCAGCTGAGTTTGTGTTAGAATTCTGCGCAGCTAGTATACACAGACTGACACCCCGGATAAGGTTAAAGCAAGAAGGTTTTTCTATTTTTTCTTTTCTCAACCCCCAACCCCCATTTTCTGCTCTGATCTTTGATGACTATGTGACATGCCAGTACAATGAGGCTAAACCATAAATGTTTATTTTTCCTCTTTGGAAGAGCAGAACTCTTTCTGTTGGAAATGCTCCCTTGAAGGGTGTTGGGAACTTGAGCCCCACCATGTTGGAAGCCTGCCTGTGAGTGAGCCTACATGGAGCCCAGGGGACGGAAGGGGTGAGAGGCTACTTGTTACAGGTTGGGCCCCAGACTCAGAGCATAAAAGGTTGCTCTGCTATTGGGACAATGCATCTTTTGATATAAGCCAGTCAAGTGGAATTTCTGGCTGGTGCCATCATTTTGTTTGAAACAGTTTCCCAGGAGAACTTGCATTTTTGAGATTTTGGCTGGAGGACTAGTTTTGCAATAGTCTCATAGTTTGTTAACCATTTCTGATATTGCGAAATAGGACAGCACGAGAGCTGAGATTGGGTTAAACCAACCTTGGGTGTTCCAGACGTTGATGGGTGACTCTAGATGTGGGTGCTGGGAAACAAAGTGCAAACTGAGCGAGTCCCTGGTTGGAATCTGTTTGCTGGGAGTGAGAAAATCAAAGGGAGGACACTTTCATTTCTTAGGTTTTATTTCTTTTTATTATAATCTGAAAGAGGATTTAACTTGACATTTCTTTTGCCTGTAAAATCTTAATAAGGAAGAGAGGGCTCTACCTTGTGGCCTTTTCACCTGACTGTGTTGTGTTTGCTCCAAGCCACCTGGTGGCCTGAACTGGAAAGCCTCCCCTAGTGAGTGTGCTATGACCAGGCTCGTGACAGACCCAGGATAAGCGGATACTTGGGAGACAACCCAACTCATGTCTGTCCACACACATTTCTGAGGCAAAAATGAACGCGCCCATCTCTTTCCCAAGGAACATCCACAGTGGTCGACTTCAGGGTTTGGAGTAAGGAGAATGAGGACAGGATCACCTTGATATGCTTCGGATGGCATCCCCATGGGATCATGGGCTTGCTTCTCAACACCTGGTGGGTGAGAAAAGGGGACATTGTTGGCCTTCTCCCACGCCGAGAATGGGAAAATCAGTGGGCACTGCAGGGTAGGGAAAGAGCTACCATGATTTTTATGTCGCAAACTTTTCAACAGCTCTTTCCTTCAAAACGCAGAATTTGTCCAGGTCTGTACACCTACCCTACAATTATCATTTTCTACTCCTTCAACCAGGCAGTGTTCATGAGCAGGAAGACCGACATCTTAGGAAAGTAATGGCTATAACAGAGGTCTGCAGAATGTAACATGCCGCATCTCATTACGGAACTGTGAGCTCAGCAATGGGACATACTGACATTCCAACAGCTGAGTGGAGCTTTCTCTTGTAGTTTATTTTCTCAGTCTCTAACTTTTCCATCTACATATGGAAAATCAGGAAACTTCAGCAGTGGAATCAGCTTCATCTCACACAGTATGATTGTAATTCCTTCTGCTCTTCGTGTTAGCTCAAGACAAGCTCATGAATCAAGGGTTTATGGAGCTTAAGGATTGGTTTTTGTTGTTGTCAAAATTCCTGTCATCAGACCAATATTTGGAAAGTGTTCTAAATACATTTATTTCAGTTTTTTAAATCATCAGCTAGAAATTCAAGAATACTAAATAAAAATAAAATGGTATTTTTCTGCACTTGGTTGAGCTGAATAATGGGAGTTCTTTGTTACCTAAGACTAATTTTTAAGATCTCCTCCACCACAATCCCTTTGCTTTAACAGCTTTTAACCAAGGTCACATTCAGTCACTCAGATCTGTTTAGTACACCAGAATATATTGTTCTTCCACTGAATTATTTTTAGACATCCGTCAGGCATTTTAGTCCTTCAATCTAAAAAAAACAATTCGTGTGAATGAAAGATTCTTTGCTATTATTTACAAAAATAATATCAAGGCTTCCAGACAGTTGTCCAGTAATAGGATTTGGAAAACTCTGCTTACTATTATGCAGTCATTTCAATATGGTAAAACTTTCCCTCAGACTATAGGTAACCTCTCTACATGAGTAGTAGTTAGAATGGTTATCTGATTTGTGGTAAGCTGCTGGGCTCAGTGTCCATATTTGGCAGCTACAGACAAATCAATCATTCTTGTTAGAAAAATAAGCCCCTCGCTTCCTAGAGAGTCTGTTCTTTGTCGAAAATAATTTATTATTTTTATGTTGGGTGTAATCTTTTACTTGAGTATATAGTGTTTTTTTCCCTGAAAGGAGCACTAAATACTCAATAAAACTATTAAGTTTGAAGTTGCTTAAGGGGAGAGATTGCATCTACTACTTGCTTATTTACTGGAGGTCCAAGAAAAGGACTATTAACTGGAAATCCTTAGAATATATCCCTTGGTTTACATAGAGGCACTCTGGAGTGTTGTTCAAATTCTATTTCTAGTTCTACACTTATAGTAATGAAATGTAGATGACTGCCTTCCTGAACCTCAGATATTTTCCTGACTTGGGAATAATTTTATCTCCTCATTCTATTCATGAATAATTGAAAAAGTTTAAATATGGATACTCTCTAGTCCTTTGTTAGGACCATGGTAGAATGCTACATCTCAGTTACTTGCTGCTGCAATTAGAAAGTTAGGCTGAGCTGCCAGAATTGCAGACATACAACTAAGAACAATTTTTTAAGAATTCTAAAATTCACCATGATTTATAGTGAAAACAACAGATCCATGGAGATGTTAAGCCATTTCTATTAGGTTTTAGTGTAGAATGCAGGATGTGATCTAGTTATCTTGGATAAATCATGTTATTTATTGATACAATGCTTTTTATATCTTTAGCCCATTCTCCTTAAATACACAAAAAGCATTATCCATAGAGATTACTTTAAATAATCAAGGTGTTTTCATTGTTATGGAAAATACTGCTGTAACATTACCATTACATTTTTAACAATGAAAAGAATGTATTAAAAGGCATGGTTTTTCACAGGTAATATTACTAGAGGCCAAAATGATAGAGGAAACAGAGATACACATGCCATTATATAAGGGACTTAAATATTAAAATATGGACTACTAGTGAAACAGTCGAATGGATCAGAAAATAAGCACGTATGGAATGTGAGAGAGAGAGAGAGAGTGTGGCAGCCACCACTGCCAGCACAGACAGGAGGCAGAATGGGGGGTAGGCTGGCGGGGGGTCGCAGGTCGGTTCCTCTCCAGTGGAGACAGACACGAGAAAGGACGCGATTACTTCTGTTTCTTGTGTTGCTGCAAAATTTGTATTATTGTTCTGTGTGTTTGCATTTGAAAGTATGTGCATGCTGTTGTCTTACACACTTCATTTTGTCTTTTCTCGTCTTTGCTGCTTATTTCCCCCTCAGCACGTATCCTTAAAGTGACGCTGGGAAGGAATGTCCTCCAGTGCCTCCCCTCCTGCGTGGGGCCCAGCATGGTAGCACCCTCCCCCCGGCTTGCCTTCTGCCCTCCTAGCTATGCCACCGGAGCGCCTCCAGCTCTCCCCCTCCACAAACAGAACTGCGAAGGACGTCCCCAATGTGTCGCCTGTGGCGCAAGGTGAGAATTTCCTTGGGATAACAAATACGAGAACATTTATTGTTTTGCTCAAAAAAGAAAAAAGAAAACTACTGGGATTTTACACTTAAGAACATTAAATATATGAATGAATTTATTGATAGAAATTGATATTTTATAATATTACCTCATCCAAGAACATGAAATTAAAATTGTCTTCTCCATATTAAAGTTTTTCTCTATACATGTCTTATGCATGTTTGATTTAGATAATGTTTTCCATACTTCTTAGTTTTTCTTACTATTTTATCTTATTTTTACATGTATTTTATTTTTATTATGTTTAATGGTTATTGCTAGTGTGCAGAAAAATACTAAGTAATTGATTTATATCAACAAATTTGTTGAACTAGTATGTGTTCAAGTAATCTATTAATTCTATTTTTTCCTGGTATATAATTACGTAATCCGTAAATAAGAAATTATCTCTTCCCTTCTAAAGCTTACACCTCTTTTTTTCTTTCATTATGCCTTAGACCTACAATACCAATATTGTGTCAAATTATATCAGTGATAACAGGTTTCTTCTCTAGCTCCTGAACTCAAAAAATAAACACACCATTATTTTGTCTATCATGTTTAGCATTTGTAATAGTATATATATATATATATATATATATAAAATCTTTACCAAGTTAAAAAGTTTCCTTCTCTTCCTGGGTTGCCAAGAAGTTTCATCATAAATATCAAATTCTTTTTTCTATATTGACTGAGATATTCATTAATTGTATTATTTAGACCAAGGATTGGCAACCTCATTCAGCAAAAGGCCAGAGAGTAAATATTTCAGACTGCAGATCACACAGTCTCTGGCACATATTCGTTGTTTTGTCTTGTTTGTTTGTTTGTTTCCAACCCTTTAAAAACGTAAAAACCATTCTCAGCTCAAGGGCTTATAAAGAACGTATCAGTGGTTGCTGTTTCTGAGTCCAACCTGGAAGTCTCAGTTACTATATTTTAATTTTGCTCAATATCAGGCAAATTTCCTGATCACAGCTCACTGTTTCTCCTGAGGGAGAAATAAATCACAGCTCTGAGTCCAAAGGGGAGGTGGGGAAGGGGCAGACACCCAGAGAATCGCACAGGGTCCCAGCACCTACCGGGGCTTTCCTGCCTGCTTCTTACACCATCAGAATCAGCGTCAGCGTTGGGGAAGTTGCTGCCAATTTCCAGTAATAAAGTGCAGGCAGCAGTTAGCCAAAGACAACAGTGGGGGAATTAAAAGCAGATTTTTATAAAGATTTGGCTTAATTTCTTTTCTCATCACCACCTCCAGTGGCGCCTGGGCCAGTTTTCAGCCACTCACCATCCGAATATTACATACTAATTTAGGAATTATGCTTTTACTGTTGGAGCTAAAAAAAAATAAATGCCTAGTCCAAGGACACAAATATTTTTTCTGTATTCTCTAGAAATTGAAAATCAATTTATATTTGGGTCCATGATTCATCTTAGTGAATGTTTTATTAAATGGTTACAAGGTATGGGTCAAAATTTATCCTTTTGCATATGGCTAACCAATTGTCGAGCACCATTCAGGGAAGCGTTCTTTCCCCACTGAATCACCCTGTCACTTTTAGTCAAGATCAGTTCACACACACATGTCAATTGACCATATATGTGTGGGTCTATTTCCTGACATTTTTTTTCTGTTCTGTTGATATACGAGGTCAGACAGTTAAGTTCATAAACTTGTTGCAACAATATTGCTAACCTTTTTTTGATATCAGAGGGATTATTCATTATGAATTTGTACCAACTAGACAGTCAACCAAGTTTACTATTTGGAAGTGCTGAAAAGGCTAAATGAAAAAGTTAGACGACCTGAACTTTTCACCAACAATTCATGGCTCTTGCATCACGACAATGCACCAGCTCACACAGCACTGTCTGTGAGGGAGTTTTTAGCCAGGAAACAAATCACTGTATTGGAACACCCTCCCTGCTCACTTGATCTGACTGCCAATGGCTTCATTCTTTACCCAAAGATAAAGGAAATAGTGGAAGGAAGACATTTTGATGACATTCAGGACATTAAGGGTAATACGACAGCTCTGATGGCCATTCCAGAAAAAGAGTTCCAAATTGCTTTGAAGGGTGGACTGGGCGCTGGTGTCTGTGCATAGCTTCCCAAGGGGAGGACTTCAAAGGTGACCTTAATGATATTCAGCAATGAGGTAATTAGCACTTTTTCTAGGATGAGTTCGTGAACTTAATTGTCAGACCTCATAGTTCTCTATCTCCATGCCAATAACACACTGTCTCAATTACTGCTGTCTTGTAATAAATTTTGAAATTAGGTTTTAAGTCTGCAAATTTGTTCTTTTTCAAAATAATTATGGATTTTAAAGATCAGATTCATTTATATGAATTTTATAATTAGCATGTAAATTTCTACCGAAAGATGTTGAGATTTTTTGGGGGGGGCAACAGGGAAGGAGGGTGGGTGGAGATTACAGTCACTTTTAGAGCCAATGGAGGAGAATCGATCCCTTAATAACACTGAGATTTCCGTCCCTGAGCACGGTGGTGCGTCTCTCCATTTGTTTTGTGGTTTTCAGGTCTTGCATATGTTTGGACAAACTTACCCCTAAGAATTTCATGATTTGATGCTATTTTAAATGGTATTTTAAATTTAAATTTCAGATTACTTGCTTTAGTATATAGAAAAACACCTGATTTGTGTATATTGGCTTTGTATTATGCAGCCTTCCTAAACTCACGCGTACGTTTATAGATTCCTTACTCTTGTCTAAGCAACAATCAGCTTGTCTGTAAATACCGTTTTACTTTTCATTTCCAATCTGGATACATATATATGTAGTTTTGTTGCCTTATTGCACTGAACAGAATCTCTAGTACAATGTTGACCAGAAATCATAAGAGTGGACATTTTTGCCTTGCTCCTGATATTTTTGGGGAAAACATTTGGTCTTTGGCTCAGTAAGGTCATGGAAGTTCCTTCTGTTTCTTATTTGATGATTTGTGGAAGGGTTTTTCTGCATCTAATGAGGTGGTCATATATATTTTACTCTGTAACTATAGTGAAATAGAGTGTTTAATTTTTCAAATATTAAACAAGACTTGTTATTTCTTTGATAACCCTCCGCTGATTGTCATGTTTTGTTCTTCAGATAAAGCTTTGGAATAGACTTGCTGAAATGTTAAGAAATTTGTGTCTGTTCTGTGAGGTATGTGGTTGCTCAGTTTCATTTCTTTCATTGTCTGGGATTTCAGACAATGAAATTTGTGGGATGAGTTTTGAGTAGTCTCTCTTCCTAAGTTTTCTGGAAGAATTTATGTAAAATTGGTATAATTTCTTTCAGTATGTGTTAAAATTCATCAGTGAAACCATTCAGACCCCAAGTTTCCTTTCGGGAACGTTTTAACTAGAAATCCAGTATCTTTAGTAAAGATAGGGCCACTCTCTTTAACCATTTCTTCCTGATGAGCTTTGGTTGTTCGTGTCAATGAATTACATCTAGGTCATTAAGTTTATCGTCATTAAGTTGTTCGTAATGTTTTTAATTATTATTTAAATATCTGTAAGACCTGTAGTTATGACACCTCTAACATTCCTGATGTTGGTAACTTGTGTCTTTTTTTCTCCGTTCAGTCTGGCTACACATTTATCAATTTTGTTGATTTTCTTGAAGAATCAGCTTTTTGTTTGATTGATTTTTCTGTACTGTTTTTCTGTGTTCTATTTTATTGATTTTTGTTCTTAACTTTTTATTTACTCTCCTGCTTCCCATGGATCTAATTTGCTCTTTTTTTTCCTCACATTTCAAGATGGAAACTGAAATCATTTATTTCAAATAGTTCTTCTTCCCTAATACAGACATTTAGTCCTATAAATTTGTCTCTAAACAATGCTTTATCTGCATCTTACAATGTTGTGTTCTCACTTCATTGAGATGAAAACACTTTCTAGTTTCCATTTCAATTTCTTTTACAACCAGTGGGTTATTTAAAAGTGTGTTATTTCTTTCAAATGTTTGAAGAATTCCTAGATATCTTTCTTTAAAGGATTTCTAGTTGAATTCCATTGTTGTGCTTTAAGCCACTAAGTTTTGGGGTGGTGTGTCATGCAGCAGTTGGGTAACTAATAAAGAACTGTCATAAGTAAGCAAAGTGAGATAACCGTATCAGTCAGGCTTTTGTAAATAAAACAGAAACAGATTTAATACAATAAATTATGTGCATACGAAAGCATTAGAATAGCTAGAAAAACAATGATCAGGAAAGACATCACTGACTTTCAGGAAATGTGGAAGCTGCAGGCAATGGTGAAGGAAATGCTTAGGGTTTCAGGGCCCCTCTGCACACCTGGGAGCTGCCTGTAGCGCTGACCTGAGGTTCACAGAACCCTGAAGCCCTGTGAACACATGGTATCCACGCGCTGGCTGCCACACCCAGAGCAGACCGGCTTGGATTTCCTCTCTCCTCCCAGGTACTGTAGTATCCACAAGGGCAGAAGCTAAACTCGTACTCTGCTGGAAGGGCTCCTGGGACAAGTAGGGTCCAGGCTTTCCAGATTCTGGGGAGACAGAAGGCTAAGTTAATCCCACCGTTGGCTAAATCCTCAAGTAGTATAAAGATTCCTCATCTCTTTCTTGTCTCTTTGGAGGGTTTCCTCCTGAATCATCCTGGGTGGCACCTGCCAGGGTGAGGTACAAACCCCAGTGCGCTTTCTGAGTCCCCATCTGAGCATGTGCCCTGCTGGAACTCCCTTAGGGCTGCGTAGGCAGGCAAACTGCGCATGTGCCCGGACACAGCGGAACTCATCACCTAAGAAGTGCTGCCATTCACACCATCTCATCTGCTTCTGTCGCAAGACTTAAGTGTGACAAGAAAACAGACTCAGGGTGATGGAGTAACACTCTGCAAGTAAGGTGGCCAGTGATTGTCGGAGGATGGATAGGTTTCAGGTTTGAGGCTAGCCCAGTGCTTTCTCATCCCTGCCACCTGGATGATTAAATAACAAAAGGACAACCTTCCTCTTACATAATTGCAGGGCTATGGCACTGAGGAGTCAGGAGACTGCTGAACTTGTGGTGACTGCTGGGTAGAGCGGAGCGTGTATTTCACCAGCTCTGCAGTTGGTAATAATTTAGCCCATGTGTTGATTTCATCAAATGTTAATTCCTCATCTTTACAGTAGTAGTCCTAGTGAGTTATATGCCTGCGATTGATGAAATGTATGATTTTATTACTTTTTTCCAAGATTTAAAATGTCTGCAGATTGTAGTTTTAATGTATTTTTCCTCAGAGATGATCAGCATAGCTGATTACCCCTTAAAACTAAAGTGAGTTTAAGTGATAGTTTACATCTGATAAAGCAAAAAGAACGATAATCAACGGAAGCACCCTTAATTTATAAAAGTTTAGAACAGTTCTGGCATTTGTGGAGCTAAATTCATTTCCGAAGCTATTAGCTTAAAAATGTCTTTAATTATTCCACATTATTTAGAAAAGAATAGCATTATAAGATTAAGAGGCTAAAAATGCCTTGCTAAATGCCCTTTTTTAAAATCAAATATTACATGTCACTATAATGTACATAAAAACGTTTGATTCATGCAACTGGTGTCTGTAAGTGAATTTTGGGCTTAAATAATAAAAGACATAAACAGAATATTTTTATGTAAACACACACATTTTGAACCTTTGCTATTCAAAAACTTTCAAAACTTTAAGGCATATAAGAAAGTAGTTTTTTACAAGACAAAAATCTGAGTTTTTTTCAATAGAATTGTTGAAATTGTTGAAGTCTTTTTATCCTTTTCTGCACTATTTGGTTTGTGGGGCACCTGCTTTTGGCAATGGTTTTGGCCCTAAACCTGTGATCTGTGCCCTCAAATTAGTAAGGACAGCTAATGGTCAAATTAGCATGCATAAGTCCAGGTTTCAGACATAACGCCAAATCCTGTGCTGAGAATTCATTCAGATTCTGGAAGATATTTCTAGTTGCCTTTAGCTTCAAGCTGGGGTGAGGTGACTTCCAGGACCCACACATCCTTTTTACCATAAAGATCTGCTTTTAATTTGCAACATAAAGAGTTGTTCTCTAGTATTTTTCCAGAGCCCTTGATCGCAACCTAAGTGCTACGCAAACCTACATTAGGGTGAGCAAAGGAGACCCCTGGGCGGCTTCTCATGGACTCTGCATCCAGCGTGAGGGAACAAGAATTGTTATGGAGTTCTTGCTGGGGTGTTTTGCTCTGTTTCCATTTTCTGATGAAAACAGTTTGAACCCCCAAGAATGGTGCACACATGCAAATAGTGTTGCACGCAATGTCAGCGACCCGCGACCTTGAACTGTGGTGCAGGGATTCCTGGTCAGGGCTCAGGTCTCCTCCTCCTCGAGGCCCTTTCACAGATGCTGTTAACTTAATGCGTGGAAGCTGCACCTGACGCTTGGTCTCCTGGTCATTTTCACCTGCTCTGATGTCCTTGGCCCCTAGTGAGGGTTCTGTCTGTGCTGTAAGGCGGTCTGAGGCCCACGTAGTCCTTTGTCCAGCGTCCCCTTCATGTCCCTGCAGGGAAGTGCTTTCTGATGAGAAAGCAGCCAGTGTCACGCTCTCTCTGGATAACCAGCATTTACCTTTTGGATTCTGAGGCTGTACGTGATTGCAGTTTTCTCTGGGAGTTTTTGCAGCTACCCATTG
Organism: Rhinolophus hipposideros; assembly: GCF_964194185.1. Lineage (NCBI taxonomy): Eukaryota > Metazoa > Chordata > Mammalia > Chiroptera > Rhinolophidae > Rhinolophus > Rhinolophus hipposideros. The sequence continues at coordinate 1,166,776 of NC_138062.1, forward strand.
TTACCGTGAGCTAGGCCTTCACTTCATAGCATTTATTTTGTGTATTTGCTAATTGCTAATTGAGGCAAATTAATGTGAAAGGGAAACTCTCTTTCACATTGATCCTTGTCTTTCCTTTGCTATATTTTTTTTCTGGGCTTCTCATGTGGGTTATAGCACTGTATATTTGAACAATATCCTAAATCCTTCTTAGAAATTAAAAAAAAAAATCACTCAAAATTAGAAGTTGCATTTGTGCATTTGAGGAAAGTAAGTCATGTGATTAACTTACCAGGTACCAGTGTGGCAGTGGGAATCCCTAGTGATCTGGGCATTCCGAGGCAGGCCTGCTGCTTTCAGTAGTCTCAGCAAAGCTTTGTTACCTTGAGCTCCTCATGTCTCTGGAGAAAGCAGCTTTCCTCACTGTCTCCCCTTGGAGAGGGGAAGTTATGTCTGTGGTCGGGCAGCTTATCTGAACTGTATCTGGTCTAGTAGTAGCAGTGATAATAGCCATGGACTTGTGATGCGTGGCTCGTCCCAGATAACAAGGAGCTAAGCTGCCGGATATTGCTAGTTACACGCCTCATCCCTTGTCTGTCTCCAGAGCCCGGGGTTTTTCACCACATCACACAGCGTTTCATAGAAACTGAAGTGTTCACTTGGCTCACCTTCATTCACTTCATCCTCAGGCTCCTTAGCTAAGTCTCAGTATCATGGCCACAGCACTGCTTGTAATAATTCCAGTCTCATTTGGTCTCAGAACACCGAATGTTCTAGAGCACAGGGTCCTTCGTCTACAGAATGTGTAAAGTGATGGGACGGACCTGTGGGCCAAGGTCCTAACTTAAAAACTTCATCCCAGGCAGCAGGCTGGTGCCAATCAAACATCCTGACCCCTGGTACAGCTTCTCCAGTGACAAAGGCAGGGGCGCTTGCAAAATACTTCTTTCTTCCCTAGACTGATCTCAATGATCCATTTTTAAAAAGTATTGTTGATACCCTGGTGAGCTGGCACATAGCTGGACCGAGGGATGAAAGCTGTTAACATTGAATGAGCTGAGGGGAGCATAAACAGCTAGAAAACATTTCTAGCCTGAAATGTTGGAAAGCACTCGGTCATTTTACACACATTCCTATCACTGCTTCAAGCAGCTTTAGGCTCTCAAATGCATCAAAAATATATTTGTTTCTAGCTTTGGAACAGATCATAAAATACCAATAAGTGCAAAGTATGGCATCAAATATTGACAGATATTGAGAAATCATTTTGTAGATGGATGGACCAAAAAATGTCTCATGTAAATGAATCACTATACACCTGATTAGACTGTTCTGGGTAAAAAATAATTGTGCCTAAGGAAGGGTTCCTGTTCTTTACCAGATTCCAATGTTATTTTCAAGTCACACAAGTGACAGATGTAGTGAATGAAATGAGTTTGGGAATTAATGCTGTGTTGGTATGTTTGGAATCTTTACAGTCCAAAAAGTGGGCATTTTATATTTTATACCCAAGTAAGAAAGTCTTACTCCAGGCAATAGGATATTTTGCTTGTGATGGCATATTCTCTCAGGTACGCACTTTTTAATAATGGAATTTTACAGAAACCTAAAGTTTATAGAAGCCTAAAATTTGTATAGTAATATAAGCAGCTCATTCCATCATTCCAGATATTTAACACAACCTAGATCGTGAAAAGGAAGTTTTGAGGCAAAATACAAAGGAAACATTAAATGGACCTCTTCGTTGCTGTGCTATAAATCACTCACCTAGCTGTTGGCTGACAGATGTTTAGGCTGTCACTTTGCCTGTAGTATTTTCACGGCTCACCCCTCTTTTAAGCATAGCTGTTTCAGCTCAAGTGGAAACTGGGCACTTGTGGGCAATGTTTACTGCAGAAACCACTCTGCCCTATTTGGACAACCTGGCAACAGGGGAATGAAACAAAAACAAACAAACAAACAAACAAAAAAAAAACTGTTCTGTACTGAGCCTTCCTGTAAATCTCTGAATTTTACATTTTTACCGTGAGATGAAATATTTGAGTGGCCAGGAGACCCAGGGATTAGAGGGCAAAGTGTGAGGTGGCTAGGAGCTGGAACATACGCCACCAGAAGCCAGGGGAAGATTGCTGTCAGATGGAGAGGGGAGGGTCCCTCCGCTCCTTACACTGTCAGCTCGCTCCACTGTCACATGTGCAACTGGTTTCTTACCCACAGTCCTACCACCTGGGAACGAGTCAGAGTCAAAGGAAGTTGTTCAGATGGGGAACCATTACGCATAAGGAGTAGTCCGCTGGTGGGTGGAATAGCTCCCCGGAAATATTTTAGAGTCTGCTCTGAACCAATCAAATCTCAGTATTTGGTAATAATTCTGATCGTTTCCTGTATTTCGGTATGCGTTTTCTTTATCTTTTAATCTTCCAGTTTTCACTTCTTGTCCAGAGAGGAAGTATAGCTACTGGAGCAATGAAGCTGATGAATTAAGTTGAAACACAGCAGGTGGGCGGTGTTAGTTGTGATGCTGAGAGGGAACAAAAAGGCGGCTTTTTGCAGAATAATGATGAATACAGGCTTTTGCTGTATAAATTGACATAAGAACTGGGTCATTAAGAATCTGACGGTTCCACATGTACCGGAGCTTCGTTCAAATGCTCTGTGAAAAAGAGGTTATCCTGGGGACACCCTCAGCTGCGGCCGTGCGTGTCACATGACAGCTGTCACGCCCAGGTGGTGTGCACCTGTGCAGAGTGCTGTGCTGTCTTTTCTCACAGCCCTGCAGTGAACACCTGTCCAGAGCCGTCCAGCTGCCTCACCAGGAGGCAGTGTGATCAAAAGGGGTCCCTCGTCATGGACTTTTCAGTGGGGCTGTGAGCGGTGACAGGTTTCTCAGTGGGTTCTGAAGGGGAGCCGATGGGTTAAATGTGGGCGGTGAGACGGAACATCAAGGATGAGACTGAGATTTTCTGCCCTGAACCCGGAAGAAAGAAGTAGCCTGTCATGAAAATAGAGAAGAAGGATACGGCTGCAGGGGTAGAATTGGGGATCACCGATTTCAGATTGGAGCTTAACAGGTTTGAGATGCTTATCAGACATCCAGGAAGAATTGCTGAGTACGCAAGGAGGGATGGAGCAGGAATTCTCTGGTACCAGCCTGGAAGCCATCCTCACACGGTGGCCAGAAGACGAAAGAAAAATCTACAGTATTGCAATGCAATTAAAATAGGTAATAAAATTAAATATGCAAGTATTCAAATAGTCCCTTAATTCAAGACATCTTCAAAATACTTAAATAAAAATTAGCTTTTAAGTTTCTCTATGAAAAGAGCTCCATGACTTGTAAGTGAAACCTGTATCACAAATGTAAAAATTAACCACCAAAAATTATGGAGGATGAGAATCTCTATTTTAAGAAAATAAAAAATGGAAAATCCTATGCTTTGCCTTGAAATCATCAGCTCACAGGCTTCTCTAACTGCTTATTTAAAAACAGAATCTTACATTAATGAATACAATGCTTTGTAAGTTGATAGTGCATAAGCCAAATTAAATCACCATGTCAGAAATTGCTCCTGTTTTTGGAACATGTACCTGAAATGTTCCAGAAAGTCAGATAGTCAGCTCTACAAAATCCCACTGAGGGCAATTAAAGGAAAATATTTTTCTTTTAAGCTTGAAGGAACCTAGTGTCAGAACCACCACGAAAGCCTGTCCAAAGTTCTATTGAGCAATATTTGTGGAAAAGGGATACAAATTTTTTCCTTAAAAGAAACATGGTAAAATAATTATGCGAATATATCTGAGATTTCTTTGCTACTGAGAAGGAAGAGAAATTTAAGAAGGAAGCATTGAGTTTCTGGTCTCCCGCACATAATCCAGCATGTCAAAAGGGCCAAGAACGTGAAACACGATCTTTTTAAAATGAAGGGTTCTTTTTGGGGATGCGGTAAGAAAAGAACTCTAAATGGATTAAGAATGGAGGTTAAAAAATGCAAACCTTTAACATGTAGAATAAATGACATGAATTGCTTGTTAAAGTTATGAGCAAGTCCTGTTCCTATAGTAACAGCTGAAATCGAGAGAGAGAGAGAGAGAGAGAGAGAGAGAGAGAGAGAGAGAGAGAGAGAGAGAGAGAGAGGGAGAGAGAGGAGCTATCTCCATTTCCTGATGTATTTTCCTCTGAGTGGTCCAATACAGTTGCCAATACCTGTTTAGCTGCAGACACAGACGAAATTGTCTCTTAGTGTGTCTCATTCGTGTCTGCGTATGTTGGTTCATCTGAGAGCTGCCTGTAATTCACCTTCTGAAAAGGACTTAGAAAAAAAGGTAAGCACCCACAGGAATGCATCGATACTCACGGACAGAGGATGTGACACCCTGCATCGCAGTGGTTGTACATAATGACTCATTTGGGGCTCACTTTCCATCATTTTCACTGCTGCTGCTGAAATGAACACATGGACACCTGTGAAGTCAGATGGACACAAACCTAATGTAACTTTGAATAGCCCAGTGAAATGTGTCTTAAAGACTGTCAGTGCTGTGCTATTGACCAAGAATAGACATATATTTATATATCAAGTGGTTAAATATATGTCACAAATTCTTTGAGACCTACCAAGAAAATGCTCCTGGAAAAATCCCCAAAAGTTACCGTTCTGAAAGAAATGCTTGTAGTCCAGTCCTCTCTGTGTCATCTGTGTCAGGAGCTCAGCCAGCAGAGCTGCATGCACCCATTCAGGAGTAGGGACGCTGTGTGGTCTCCTGGAATCACCGCGTGGCTTTGCTGTGCTACTGGAGGCCTGTGTGCGAGCCTGTCACGCTCTGTGCCCCTTCCCGACCTCTGCTTTAGCTGAGTGCATCATGGCCCATCCAAAGATGGATGATGAGAGGTTTAGTCGTCCCTGACTTTGGCATGCCACCTTGCAATAGTATAAAAACAATGATTTCATGCATATTTTTAATTTTAAACTATAAAGATATGTATGTCTAGAGGGCAATGTTTGACTTAATTTGTCATTCCAATTTGTAACTTTCACATATTTAAAATGTGGTATATGGAAGGCCCTTAACTGTATGACCTATGGTGTATAAGGGCTTTTCCCCAGAAATAGGTCTCTCTTTTTAAGGCCAAGCAATTAACATGGGCAATGCGGAGCCACGACAGTCTTCCCTGACGCCCTACCTTCTGGCAGGGTCTCAGACCTGCCCAATCACAGGTATGACCCAGAGCAACCCTGCAGCACCTCCTGGTACGCCCTTTTCAGCAACCCCCACTTCTGGGTGACAGAAGAAACCAAGTTCTCCTGCTGCCACTTAGTGAACTGGATTTCCACCCTTCATGTTCAACAATCCCATGGCAGCCATGGTTCTGCAAGGTCTTTGAACGAGAGCAGTGGAGTCCACTCTCACAGGCTCACTGGGCCGGTCACTTTACCCTCTGAGAAGATGCCAATAGAGAGAAGGCAAAGTCTCCGCCCATGAAGTTCTCCTGGGTAATACCTCACGCACTGTCATGAGGTCACATGCCTGCTAAGCAGCCTGAGAGAGGGACCCTGAGGTGGGGTTTCTGCAACGTTTACTGAGGTGGCTTCGTGGAGCCATGCAGTCCCCCGTCTTCAGGAGCAGCAGTTGTGATTTGCAGCGACGGCTTCCTGTGTGTCCTGACCACATGCACAGAACTCAGGCACAAACCACGTTAGCCACACGTCCCATCTTAATTGCAGGTGGTCCTGTGGTCATTAGCTGAGACATCAAAGTTGTGGTATTTGGATCAAACAGATATCTGACAACAGTTAAGGGAACATAATCTGAGTAATAGGAGGCACCAATGGAGGCCAAGCACTGACTCAAGAGCACATGGTCGCTAGAACGGTCCGTAGCTTGGCCACTGTCCCTGAGGCTGCGGATCTAATGAGTGACTCTCAGATGGCATTTTTTTCGAATGCTGAGTACTGGGGCTCAGCGGACCCACAGCCCAGCCTCGGTGCTTCTCTTTCCAGCAGCTTCCAGCATCTCGTCGGCTCGGAGGGCTTTGCTGACCCTGGCATGCTGGACGGCGCAACAGCCCTGGGGTGGAGTCAGCTGGGGCTCTAGCCAGAACCCCTGAGGCCACTGTCCCTCCCGGTCATGAGAACGCCTCAGGCCACGTCACAGAGTTCTCATCTTCAGATACAGAACATTTCTTATCTGTTTTGTGAAGTAATCACGTCTCTGCTGCAGTGAAGGTTGTCCCTGATCCTGATCATGTTTCCAACAGTTGATGCCCTGGGGACAGAAAGGAAGGAATGGCAGCGAGGACCTGTGTTTGTCCTGATGGCCGCACGGTGAGGAGCTGGGAGCCTAGGAGGGTAACCGCCACTGGGAGAGGCCGGAACTCAGGGCAGGGCCACCAACTCAGAGTTGTCGGTGCTTCCAGAGCAGATGGCCACATGACCATGCTCCCTGGCGGGGGATGGAATGCACTTTCCTTTTTTTCCCCCTAAATTGTATATTATCATTTCTTAAGACTCTATTAATCCAAGAAATAAGGTGCCGGCATATGGGGAGAAAAAGCAGTGAGTGGACTCCTGTTCGTAGGGATACGGCCATAGCTAGTGTGAGATCAGTAGAGGAATTACCTCTAAAGCACTTGAACCTCATTCTACCTTGAGTTCAGAAAAGTGTGGGGAGAGAAGGAGTTGCTCGTTTCACTCAAGGTCCTCCACTCTCCTGGTCAGAATACTGGAACACGCCATCCTCAAAGGCTGCAGCGGTGGGCCACGTGTTCGTGTGTACCTGACAACATGGAAGAAAATGAAAGAAACGAAGTCGGGAAAGCCATTCTAGACACCAGCTAGTCAGGAGAACTGGGTGGGATGATAACAGTGTTCTCTTTGTGCATGTCCAAACTGTCCTGTGTGGTGGCCAGTGACCAGATGGGGCCGTGGAGCACTTGAAATGTGGTTAGGGTCACTGAGGGACAAAATTTCAATTTCATTGAACTGCAATTAATTTAAATTTGTATCCAAGTGTCCACGTGTAGCTGGTGGCTACCATATAAGACAGCCTAGCTACAGACACAAACAACACTCCATGTTTCAGTTTGTTCAGAAGGATATGTACTCAGAGACTCCCCAAGTCGGGGGTGATTAGTTTCAAACTCTGATTGTTTCCTCATTCTCAGTAGAGAGCTGGTCTTTGGGCTGCAGTCTGCATGTGGTCCTCCAGTTTATTCTAGCTGATAAGTAGTGCTCGGTACTTCAGCGAGAGTGGAAAGCTCCCAGAGAGGAACTTTTTGGTCTTAAAACATACTTCTAATGTTCTGCAACCCACTTTAGACATTTAAATATTTACTACAGCAATTTGCTTAGGAAGAGCATTATGTGTGCCTTTTACAGAAAAAGATAATTTAGACCAGTAAGATATCTAAATGTGCATGTTATAAAAATAGGGAAATGATTGACAGGACAGACTGCATATTCTTCCACAGTCTCTCTCTGTCTCTCTCTCTCTCTCTCTCTGTGTGTGTGTGTTTGTGTGTGGTGTTTACTAACTGTGTGGGTCCCAGGGACAGACCCTTCCTTTTGGAGCACCCAGGCTCTGACAAACTTGGACAACTACATTGGTGCGTAAAGTGACCACACAAAAAAATAAGAGCTTTACAGCAACCTCAGACTTCTGAAATGATCTTGAACAAATCAGGAAAATACCATAAATGAAATTAATAAAATAAAGTTATAAAGTCTGTTCATTATAATTCAGATTGTAACTTGTGACTTCTATTAAGGGTTACCTTTCTGTGGTACAGTTAGTAGCGAAAAAGGCATATGTTACATGTGACTTCTGACCCGAGTCGAATCGTCACTTGTCTGATTGGGCTCAGCCATTTCCGAGTTACCAAAGCGTTGATCTGAGCCTGAGGTGACAGCTTACCCTGAATTCTCACTGCTTCTTCATTAATCAAACAAAAATAATCACACGTTAGAATGACTGAGTAAGACCTCAACCTTTCCATCAGATCTTTAGGCTTCTGGAGTGAAGACATGACATGTTCTCTTGTAAATGACCTTCTAGACTTAACCGTTAGTAAATAAGTGGGCTGATCTTGGGACAGAAGTGGGGAGAGATCAATTGATAGCAGCTAGTAAATGTGAAAGGGAAATGGTTCCGAATGGTGTTACGTACATGCACTCCTACTACTGTATTTCCCCGAACATAAGACCTAGCTGGACCATCAGCTCTAATGCGTCTTTTGGAGAAAAATTAATATAAGACCCAGTCTTACTATAAGACCAGGTCTATAATTAATATAATATAATAATATAATATAATATAAATAAAATACAATAAATATAATATAATATAATGTAATGTAATATAATATAATATAATATAATACTGGGTCTTATATTAATTTTTGCTCCAAAAGACGCAGTAGAGATGATGGTCTGGCTAGGTCTAATTTCCGGGGAAACATGGTATGTTCGCCCCAAACACACAACCATCTCCCATTCCCATTTTCTCAAGAAGATCCAAAAGAAGGTCTTTTTCTAAAATAACTGTACCATATTAACGTTTAATTATAGATATAAAATTGTAAAATGTCAACTTTTGACATGTAATTTATTAGTTATAAGATATGCAAAGTCATATATTGTTATTTAATTATCTCATTAACACCGCAATACGCTTCTTCACATTTCTTGGAAGTATTTTATTCCAGTCCTCCTGGCGCGCCTGCTGTAGTCTCATCATCGTCAGAGTTGCTGTTGAGCCCTCTAACGCCTTTGTCGAGAGAACATCATTGGGTTGGTCCGTGTTTTTTGAGCTAAAACACACTTTGAGTCTGAGACTGGTGTTCTCACCAGCAAGTTTATCCTGAGGGAACATTCATACACTTCTTTTTCGTGTGGTCCTGTGTGCACGCTTCATGATCTCCCCACCAGGGTCACGTCTGCTTTGCTCTTGGAGTAACTTGAGAAAGCTTGTTTACAATCCAACATCTGCAGCTGTGAAGTCACGTCCAAGAACGCCACGGAGAAGTCTGCAGTAAAGTTTTGTCTTGCTTTCTCACCAGTTTAGTCAGTCAGTCACTCAATTCTAGGATGACAGGTGCGGTTTCAGACTAGGGGGTCTTCTTCGCCAACACTACTCGATTAGTTGGAATTAAGTAAAAGGAGGAACTAATTTTCATGCCGAAGGCCTATTTGGGAGTTTTTCCTCTCTGTATATTCATGTCAGTGCAGCTTCCAGGTCTGGTTCTCCCCCAGCTCTCCTGGAGACTCGAGGAGATGTTTGGTTTCCGTTCGTACTTCTGCTAAAGTAGCTAGATGAAATTTTTTCTATATATAGCCCACAGAATAGGGATGCAGCTTCAAAAGCTAGTAAGTAGGAAGGCACCGAGCCTATGGTATACGTGTTTAAAAGGTCACATCCTTTTCCGTGCTGTGATTTCATTTTAACAATGTTGATAAATTGGCTTCTTTTAAAAAATACTTTATTGTTGATTTTTTTTGTCATGATGTCCTGAAATTCTTAAGCACTGCTTAACCCCATTTTTCTAATTGTTTCTGAAAGCTTGGGGTGGTAATGAACATGAGAAAAGCATTTGTCTACCACTTTCCGAAGATGTCTCTGAAGTCATAAGCCCCAGGTTGTCAGCGGTGACTCCAATTAAAAATGTGTTTATTCCTTGTCCCCAGAAGTATACTTTGGCCTGTGACACCTGTGACACTTGTGCTCCATATGTTGTTCACAACCACGCGTTATCCTTGCAGCCTCTGAGTTGGTGGCATGCGGTGATTCAGGGAGGGACGTTCTGGGAGAGGACATCGCAGCCGGCACGCTACCCATGCCATGCCTGTGGACGGCTCCATCTGGCTGTCCCTGAGTCGCATCCTGTGATGATACACTGGAGCCCTGGTCAGGTCCTGCTCCCACGTGCGGACCCTTCTTACACAGCGTGACACAGGGATTGGAGGAGAATCTGGGAAAGCACTGTTGATGATGATTACGAATTTGTCACCAAGAGACACCTTGAAAATGTAGGTGCACACATCTCAATGGATCAGCATGTCTCCAGACCTCTGTGCATGGACTTTTCATGGATAAGACTTTCACAAATTGAAAGGGATGGTAAAGCATTTGCTTATGAAGCACACGGGAAACATACGATTTGGCAAGAGAAGAAATGTGCACAGAGCTCAATTAAATAAATTGCCAGGAGTTCAGGAAGGGCTGGCTCCAAAATCAATTGAGGAAGCGGAAGAGCAGCTCAGATCTACAAGGGACGCGGGGGTCCCCCCTGACAGGACAGTCCCACTGGTGATCCATTTGAAGTTGTTTGCGCACCTGACTTCCCACAGAGTCTGAAGAATTCAGGCTTTTGAATCGCTTGTTTCAAAAATTAGTGAAAAATGGATAGAAACTGACTCTTAGGGGAACAGGATGAAAAAGAAGAGGAGGAAGAAACAGGGGAAACCAAGCGCTGCAGAAAGTCCTGAGAGCTCCAAGGAGGAACAGCCCCACGTGCCCACCTGGAGGACACGCGGCGGCCAGGACGGCCCCGCGGCCAGCAGACGGTCCTCAAGCCCCGCTCAGATCCCAGCAGGAGCACTCAGGAGCTTCAGAGATTCCGCCTCAAAGCAGAAGCTGGTGAAGAAAACGCTTGAAGATCCTTTGAAACTTGGAGCAAGAAATGGGACACTGAGAGCACCAGACACCGCGGTTGGTGGTACTCAGGTGGCAGAGGTGTGCAGGAGAGGCAGCCCAGGAGGCCGCGGGGCTGTGCCCACGGGAGACGCGCGAGGAAACTCCTTCCGCACTCAGCTGTGTGGGCCGGAGCCCACCGCCACCGGAGGACCCCCCACTGCTCCTGGGGACGACCCACGTGGGACCCGCAGGAGCCCCCCCCCCCCACGTGGCCGGCACGAGCGCACCGAGCGCCGGGGGGGGGGGGGGGCGCACATTCCGACGTCCGTGTACTCGCGTGACGCGTCGTCGTTGCCCAGGTGAGGCTGACAGCTCGTCTGCGCCGCGGGCCGGCCCGTGGGTCCCCCCGTGGGTCCCCCCACCCAGGGCGCTTGGCCTACGGTGCCCCTAAAGGCCGCCCTCGCCCTGGTTTTCATCAGGAGCAAGTGGCTGCTCGTTACCACCGGGACACGTGTGCCGGGACACGAAAGGACGTCCTGCGCCGAAGACGAAGGTGGGCTGTTCCAGGAAGTCTGCCGTTTCAGCAATCTGAAAGCGTTTCAATCCTAAAGTGTAGCTGGCCAGAGTCACGGGATTGGGGACCTCCGTTTACCAACGACAATAGTTTGGACACGGAGGAGCGGCCCTGGGATTAGGTGGGAGCCTGTGTGTCCTCCTCCCTCCCCGGAGCCACCCCCTGCCCGGGGCCTGGTCCCCCAGCAGCTTGGCCTCCTTCTCGCCTCACTCACGGCCCTCTCCTCGTCCATTGGATTAGATTTCACCCAGTACAAACCTGTAAGTGTTCCAACGAGCAGCCTCTTCAAATTTCCCATTTTAAACATAAACCCAGGATTGTATAGTTTTCTCTGAAACCTTACAGAAATTGCTTGGGGAGGGTGGAGAGTAATTACTGGAATAAACACCTCTCACTGATTATTAGGATTATGTATCCCGTCTCCATTTCTCAAAAAGATTCCTTCCAAGTAACATTACCGTTTTTGAAGTGTTGTCTGGTATTATAGCTCCATCAAGTGGTAAAGGTGACATGAAGCTTTAAGGTTATATTCTTAGTCTCAAAAGCATTCATTTAATTAATACTTCAATTTCTATCAAGGTGGTGTTTATGATTAAATACCTCCTTATTTCAAAGCCTAACGAGCCATTTTTAATTTGGAAATTCTAATTATTTTATTTATGGGCAGAGATGAAGTATTTAGATTTGGGGGGTATGGAAACTGAAGAAATCACATTTTTCTGTTTACTTTTGATTCTTTAATATCTTTAAATTACCATTTGCTATTGGAAATGGCTGTTGTCAGGCGGCAGACCCTCTCTGACCTTTGCCCAGACACGCCAGTCCCTTACCCCGTGGGCAGCTCATAACATGGCATCTTGCTTTTCTCAGAGTAACAGATCCAAGAGAGAGTAGAGAGAGTGAGGGGGGCAGAGCAAAATGGAGGTCACAGTCTTGGTGACTTAGTCTCAGAAGTGCCCTTCTACCACTGATGTTGTGTTTTCCGCTCATTAGAAATGGGTCAGCCACACGCCAGGCGAGGGTTACACCACAGCCTGACCAGCAGGAACCAAGGGCCCAGGCCATCCGAATGGCACCCACCACAAGTGCTTCCCTGATATGAATGTACAAACCCCGAAATGTCAGACTATACAATTTCACGTTACCATTCCCTCCAGAAACTCATAACCTTATTACTGGTAATGGGGTGTGCTGTGCTGCAGGTCTGAATGTTTCCCAGTTTGCATTCCCATTGGCAGCATGAAGGGCTAGTCTTGAACTTGTTTCCTTAATATAATGTTACAAATTAAACCATAATGACTCGTTGTCTTGCATGCTGTACACCAGTCAGTTTGCGTACAGAGAGAGGAGAATGCTAGAAAGAGAGCTGAGCCATTATAGTAAAGAATAAATCAGTGGTGGTGTTCCACCACTTTCTGCTTTTGATTTCAGTGTTGTCGTTACAAGGCTGTCATGTTGCCCAACTCCGAAGGGTTCTACCCACGTCCTGGCCCAGAGACCTTTCCCCATGTTCTCCAGGGGCCTAAGAAGGGCACGATGGGCAGCGCCATCGTGTGGCTGTGTCTGGAACTTCATGGCTCCTCTGCCATAGCTCCTGATCAAAGCAGGTACGGAACACAGTTCCTCAAACCAGTTGTAGAGCTTTCAAGTGTATGTGTAATCCAAGCTGGCACAGCAGCCAGAAATCATTTCCCAAAATGTGGTTTAAAACATCTGTAGCACATGAGGTTAATATGTTGAATTTGGGGTGTGTAGTGTAAGGAAGATTGTTTGGTTAAGTAAGTTTGGAACGATATCATTAAATAAATAGTTTTCTCTACTTCTTGTACTATTTACAGACTTGTATTAAAGACAGAACTAGCAGTAGATCATTTTACAAACTTTATTTGATCCTGGGGCCCTTAGGAATTGCGTAGAAAATTTTGAACTTGTAAAGAAATCAGAGAGAACCATTAGATGAAGAAGACACACAGCATTTATTCCTGGCTCAGTCGTGTGGTGGCCATCTGAGAATGGATGACAAATTGAAGGTGAAATAGGAATCAAGCGCACTGCTTAGAACAGTTTCCTGAGAGAAGGCGTTTGTCCATAGCGGCCATGCCCAACAGGTCACAGCCAAGGGTCAGACACAATTCACAGAGCAGTTAGCATCGCAGGCGCTCTGGTTTGAGAAGATATTTCTATTGACATTTCTACTCTCAGTGAGGTTTCTGCAGGGTGACAGGGCACAGTTTACCCAGAAAGGTGGTGATCTCCGCCCCCTGGAGTGTCTGAGGTGTTAAACTCCTTTTGTTCAATTCAGGTGGTGGGTCTCGAAGGCAAGGCAGAGTAGCAGTGGGACATCCTGGCCACTCTGAAGATGAGGCAGGACACCTCCACTGTGGGGCAGTGACATGAGGGACTCTGCAGACACCTCCAGGGATGGATGACCTAATGCTTAGCGGGCGTTCCCTCTTCCATGCTCTGGGAATGAAAAATGGAGAAATGTTTTCATAGGGCTTTATTTGTTTGTTCCAGATAGAGATTTAATTATATTTGTGCCTGCAGAAATGTATCACTTTGTATCATATATTAAACTTAAGGCTGCATGTCACTTAATAGTTTTAGTATTCCAGAACCCCTGACTGACTCTCTCTCTCTCTCTCTCTCTCTCTCTCTCTCTCTCTCTCTTTCTCTGTCTCTTATCTCTAATCTGCCATCATCATCTATCTTCAGTCTTTGTATTTCTTGCCTTTTACTATGAACCACAATTTCTGAAGTTAGAAGAGGCAGAAAAACAGGGTCATGTATTATCACACACTTAACACATCTCTTTCTCTCTCTCTCTCTCTTTCTCTCTCTCTCTCTCTCTCTCTCTCTCTCTCTCTCTCTCTCTCTCTCATACACACACACACACACACACACACACCCTTTTCATATAAAAGAATGCTGTTCTTGGGTAGTCAGATCTGTTTTTCAAGGCTCACAGTATGTGATAAAATACTCCATTATGAAACTGAGCAAAATTGAATTAATTTCTATTACAACTGCACTCGCTGAAAAGAAATGATATAACCTTTGTTTCAATGGAATCTGGGGTTAAATTCATAATTTCCTTTTTAGCGGTTAGGGAACATCCAGACACAGTCCCCTACCATATTAGGTTGGTGAAAAACGAATTGCGATTTAGAAGGTTAAAAATAATTGCAAAAACCGCAATTACTTTTGCACCAACCTAATAGCTTTACAGGTCAAAACCAGTTGACATAACCCGTTTCTCCCTCAGAGTTCCTCCTGTGATGTCAAATCAAAGAGCTTGCTATGATTGTTTCACCTTATTTCTGTGATTATCTAACACTCCAGTTCCTATAAAAATTCATACCAATACTGAGAAGAAGAAAGAGAAAAATAACAAGGAGTGGGAGGAGAAACCGAAACAGTTACGGAGTGTTAAAAATTTACGTTTTTATGATAGCTGTCTTACTTTTTCCTTTATCTTTATGAATAACATGCATAATACAATAGTACTTAATATCCGTAATTTAATTAAAATTTCAGTTAATATTAACCATTAATATATTGACAATTGCTAACAATATACTCATAATTAGAATTATAATTAATAAATTGAAGCTGGGAAATGAAGGCAGCAAATTTATTTTATTTCCTAAAATTTTTCTGGCAACTACTGGCAAAATCATCCAAGGAAGTAATCATTAAAGAATTATTGATTATTCGTGGCCTGCACCCACATACCTTCAGGTGTTTAGCCCAGCACTACATTTCCCATGGGAAGCAGGACCCGGCTGCAAAAATGTCCTCAGCACTAAAAGGACAGGGGCTCAGACTGGCTGTCACATGAGAGACACTTACATGCCTGGCCTGACATTCTGTGGACTTATCAGGAAAGCCGTAATTCTAAAAGGCAGCATATTTGTCTTTTAGCTATTAGATGATTTTGAAATTTCTGGACTTTTAAAATGCTCAACCGAACAAAATTATCTCCACATACATATATTTCTTTTTCTGGCCTGGCCAAGGAAGTTAGCCTGTCTGTGACACGGGCCATCATTTTGTATCGCTTCTACCAACTTTGGAAAGTTTATAGCAGTTACAGAAAAGTTTAGAAAGGACCACATTTCCTACTCTTTTATGCACTGTAATCTATGAAACGTCTGTGATTGCCACCTGAATTCTGACTGTCGAAGGATAATACTTTTAGGGATCAATGACCGACATTGCAGCCCTGGGGGCTGTGGGACTGTGCTTCCGGGGGGCAGGCCCATGTTTATGGCCCATCCCAGCATCTGCAGCAGCCTTGTGTGTGTTGAATTTATCATCTAAACAGGATACCAGTGACACAGGAAAGGCACCGGCCAGATTCAGGGGCCTGAAGCTTGATACAGGTAGGAGGCCATCTTTAAGGAAAAGAATTTAAAGTGGCCAGTATAGCATTAAGGGGTGGGGCTGAGCGTCCCTAAGCGGAGGCTGCAGGAACATCAGGGGACACCCACCTCTGGTAGAGATTTGGATTTTCCGCATTTAGTGCGACTTATAGCTTCCTCTTCTGTTTTGCTTTACTAATGTTTCTCATTTAATTCTCATGCATCATAATTTATTGTAGTTTTTTTTCTCCTGACAAAGGAACAAAAACTAAAGTGTTCTTCTCATACTATAAACAATAGAACAGAGAGACATGGTTTGGAAAAAACAGATTAATTACATTTTCAGAGAAGTGATATCGCTAACCAAAACACAAAGGTCCTATATTTAAGTTAACATCGTTTTTCAACAGATCCATGTACTTTTCTACACGAGAGGTCTGTATTTAAAATGTCTCCTCTCTGAAAACCACATGATGGCAATGTAATACCGATGGATTTCTTCTGTCTCTGGGTCCCTGGGCCCCCGTGAGTGCTGCTGGGACAGCCGTTTCCATCCTCTCAGATACAAAAGCTGACCTGTCACAGAACTGGCCAGCATGTGCCCAAAGGGATTTAATTTCCTTTTCACTCTCCTACAGTTTATCTATAACAGATCAGAAGTTTTGAAAATTTATTTATTTATTTTTAAATACTGTGTTGTCGTTATGTAACTGGCTCAGGGTGAGCCAGTCTAGAATCAAAGACCTTTCTTAGGACAAAAGGTATTCATTGCAGTATGTATGTTTGGAAGCACATAGATGGCAAGCACCATTCTTACCTGGTCTCCCGGGACTCTTGGGGAATCTTTGAAGTCACCACCACTAACTGCTGTGCACAATGTACAATCATCCTCTTGCATTTTCTTACACAAATAAAACTCCATTATCAAGAACAAATCACAAGCTTCATTCCTTTTCCTGTCCTGCTGTCAAGTTCTAAGATAATGTGACATTTCGATGCCCCTACCATTCGGAGCAAAAACGGCTGTAATGACTATAATCATTTCTGAGGTGCTTTACACTTTGGGGATCACGGCGCATTTCTTCTTAGTTACTTTCTACTCTCTTAGCTTTATCTCCCTGCCACATCCCCAACCACACGTCACTTCCTTTCTCTGTTTTATTGACTTTTCCTTTTGTTTTCTGCACTTGTGAATAATGCTTGTCTATTCCTTACACCCATAAAGGAAACTTAAATGTTAAAAGTTGTTCGAAACCAAATGAAGTTCGTTTTCTTAAAGTTACATCATAAAGCTGACTCCATGTTTTCTGTTATTTGAAAACAAATCAGTTGGTATGTAAGTGGACATCTGAAAGTATTTCCAGCAGTTTCCATAGTTATCCTGAGATCTGACCATGCTGCTTCCTAGTGACACATTGTTCTCGGGAATATTTGTGAACACACTGGGGTGTCCCAGTGCTGTGGTCATGTTCAGGGACCCATGGGTGGTACCGAGAACACAGGATTCAGGGCCCAGGAAGGTCTGTGCTCATCTGTAGAAGCCTTTAAAGATAGCTTCAAGCTCATTCCAGAAGGTCGAAAAACCTGATCAGTCATGAAAACCTGAGCTAGTTCACCGGGCTCCATTTTGACGAAGATCAGATTTGAAATATTTCACTGATTTTAACGAAAAAACTATGCAGAGGCAGTGTTCACGGGAGTGACAGTTGGGTTTCTACTCCTGAACCAATGTGGATTTGTAAGGTGAGCTGGCTGGGAGGGAACTGTGACTGGTGGACGTCAGGTCTCCTTGCCAGGGCTTTCCTGTCGTGCTGGTCAGCCTAGGTGTGGGTTTGTGTCACGGGCCAGGCTGCTGGGGCGGTCTCCGCGTTGTGGGTCCCATCATGCAAATTACCTTTATCACTTTTTTGCATCTTCTGGTGATACAAGTGACTTAGTTTTTTGGCTGCGAAAACAGAGGCTGTGAAACAGTCGAATTAGAGAATGGCAGAGCCAGCATTAATCAGTCTCCAGGGAGCTTTATCCCCGATTACCTTTCCACCGCCCCTCAAAAGACGTCTGTAGGGTTTGACCTAAATCACAACTTTTATAAATTGAACTGCTAAGAACAAGACCACCCATTTAAAACCATCCTCTTGTAAAATGAATAGCCCCTCCCTAACTCGTACTAGATTTACTGAACATAGAGTATAACACTTTTACCTCCTACCATGATTCCTCGGATGTTTCCACTTGGAAAGTATGAGCTGTGATGGAAAGTCGAAAAGTGGATGTGACTGTGCCGTGTGCTTGAGCGGCGTGCTCTCTTCTCCCGGGGTCCTCCCAGCACCAGCCTTTACACATAGTCGCCCCTGGAAGCATTGCCTGACCTGTACTCTTTCTGACTCGCAGCATGAACTAGTGGTCTTTCATAGAATGCCCAGAGCTTTCCATCGAGGTCATCTCATCCTGGGCAGGTCAGGTGGACAAGCAGACAGGTTGGTCTTACTGTTACTTTCCTAAGGCATTGCTTTAACTCCTAAAAAATGTTCCCTGTTTGTGTTTTTATTTGCCTGTTTATCTGGGAGAGAAACCTAGACTAATTTTGAGAAGTCTATAAAATGGTGACAAAATATCTAAGAAATACACAAAATATTTGAATATTTTTAAAAATTGAATTACTCTTTAGAGATTCTTTTCCTCCTAACATCCAGTTAGCACTCAGGACATGTGTTAGATCGACGTGATTTACTTGAACGAAGTGGAACAACTGTGTCTGTAAAGTTAACTTTAGAAGTGAGATGTCCGGGGTACAGACAGTGTAGGGCCATGCACCTGCCACTCCCGACCCCATGTGGCTCCGGTCAGGTCCTGTGTATCCTGAGAAAGTGGATACTCTCCATTTGCAATTTCTTTTAAAGAAAAAGGGACACACAAGTGTAATTACCTGACTCGCTTGTACGAAACAAGGAAAGGATGTGTAAAATTATCTGGAATATAGTAGGTACTTCTATTATGTAAACAGTTTCCTTTTGGGTGTCATATGTTCTGTATTTTTTGTAATTTATAGATTAATACTCCTGTGAATTTAAATTACATAGTAACTATTTTTTATTCTCTCCTATACTGAAAGATGACAAACCAATTCTTAATTAAGAATAGTCATCCACTTGCTCAAAATAGCTGGGAGGTACATATTTGAATATAGTCTGTAAGAGTCCAATCTGTACTCGCCCATTCTCCAGTTCATATTTTATTACTACCACCATCACTCCTATTTTCTATCCTTTCCAATCTCTAAGCAGTATCATGAGTCTAAAGAGAGAAATATTTAAAGAACGAATGTGGGAAGGAAGGTGAGGCGTGGGGGGCTAGTGAGCGTGGGGGGGGGACAGCGAGCGTGGGGGGGCGGCGAGCGTGGGGGGGACATGAATGTGGGGAGGACAATCAGAGATATTTGATAAAAATGTAAGGGCCAAAGAATCATTAGCCTTTTCAATTTAGTATGAACTTTGTATTCCACAGAAGGACAGTTACTTTTCTCAGCGTTTAGGAGAGATACACTAATGCAATTAAACGATTTCTGAGTAATTGTTAAACAATATGTTAAAATCCCCTCAAGCATTTCTTAAATCTGCTTGTATGACAAGAAACCAACATGTGAGGAAGACACACTTGAAGATGGCCTGAGGTCTCAGTCACAGAAAAAAGCATGTGTAGACACCATTAGTCACTGCAGGGTTGGGGGGCGGGAATACAGAGTAAATTTGGACTCTACATTGCAACACATAATCTAATTAAATGGGCCGTATAAGAAAGATCTCAACCATGTCACGTGTTTATAGATGAGAATGTCTGTGATGTAGGTGTTTGGAATCAAGGGTCTGGTGATAGTGAAGAAGCTTCCATGACGACCTCGGAGCTCCTCATACCATCATGGTGGGAGTCAGGGCTTCCGCGTGTGTTTTGGGGGCAACAACAACATTTCATCCATCCATGACCTGTATGAGAGCTTGGAGGTCTCAGTGTCTGTGGGACTTGACAGGCTCAAGTTCTGTGGACAGTGTGACGTTGTCGTAGTTGTACAGAGAGAAGAAGCTTCTAGGACACATTTTGGGGACGGTGAGTGTGCAGACAACAGTGAAGAAAGTCCGAGGTTTCAGCACGGAGCTTGTGTTAGGTTTCCCCAGCAGACAGTGAGCATTCGTCTGGGAGCTGAGGACACTGGGCACAGGAGGCAGGCACTTACCTGAGTGTCCGAGCTGGGCCACTGAGAGCTCTGGGCAGCGTGAGTAGGAGCCTCGCCCTGGGCTGCAGGTGACAGTTCAGCCACCTCGGCTCAGGCAGCCTGAGGAAAACCTCAGAGGGCCTCCCTGCATGGTGGCCTGGGGGTCAGTGTCCTGAGAGTGGCCTAGCTTAGGGATGGAATGGGCAGGGGACACTGAGACTACACAGAACTTCCAACATACAGAAAACGAATGTGTGACAGCCAGACTTCACGCTGATTTCGTTCTTTCCTCTTTGGGGATTAAGGACATTTTCAATGTAAGTAATCCCATTCAAATGTTATAATCAGGGCAAGCAGAGCATTAAGAAAACTATATAAATATGAAAAGCCATAGCTTTAAAAATGGCTTCTCTGTTTCTGAACAATTTTGATGGAGAAAGAATTTCTTCTAATGTGACACACAGTTCTTTAAAAATAATGGAATATCTGTGAAACTACAGATTTTGTTCTTGGCTGGAATTTAGTGTAGGGTGCAGTGCCCTTTTCATTTCCACCAAGGAAAATGTATAAAAATGAGTACTTTTTTCTTTTAAACTTTGAGCTTGACAAATGTGTTGGTTTTTGTTTGTTTGTTTGCTTTAATGAAACCTTCCTAGAGTGTAGTAAAAATCAGTGTATGCTAGAAACTAGATTTCGGGAAGTGTACAGTTTATTCTCTGATATATTCACTGTTTGATGACTCTTGGCTGTCTATGTAGGCTGTGCTATGAATGCCATCCCTGTGGGCGTCTGAGGAATGTTCTGTTAGATGCCAGACAATCACATTCTCATTCCATTTAAGTTATTCTTGAGATGACCCTAAACTAGCAGGAGAACAGTTTTGTAAAGCTAACCCCAGAAATATTTCATCACAGTGACTGACACATCCATATGCTCAGGTATCTGAAGAAACATGCCACTGATTGGACGTGGGGGCACTAACAGGTGGCGAAGCCTGTGGAATATTCCCGTGTAGCCCGCCTGCTCCCACCTCTTTGTTTTCTAGGAGTCCTTTTTAGCCTAAGGCCCTCTTACACTAAATGAGCTAAATTACGTTAGAACTTTGTCCAGTAACTGAGATATGGTTGGCAATTAAATATCATTTCTCTTCTCCCACATCTATGTAACTTAGTCAGCTCAGCCGTTGTTTGTTTAAATGTGTACTGTAAATATGTTTGTACCACACTGAAAACATACAAAAAATAAATTGATTTAAATTAGCAAATTTTAACAAACAACAAGCCACTAGGAGTGAGAACACAACCATTAAAATATAAGACATCAAAATGAAGCAGCCAGTATCAATTAAAAAGTGAAGCAATTAAATAGATGAGAATATTCCTTAAATTAAAGATTTCAATGATAACAATCTCCCACCCCCCAAAAAAAATTGAGTGTGGTTTGAAAGAAACTTGTAAAGTGAGGCCCAGGCTCATCTCCTGGGACAGGAAGCCGTGCGCAAAGCAGCGCAGGTGATGAGGTTCAGAACTGCTGCTGAAACATGGTCTCTGGTGCAGCAGGCACCCAGAGGGTCATCTGCAAACGGGGACAAGCTGGAGACCGTAGAGTAGCTAGTGGAGAGCCAGCTACAAACCTCTGGCTTCCGTTTGTCCTGGGCGCACTTAACTCACTCCAGACGCCAGTGGAAGCTGCATTTGTTCCTTTGCGTTGCCTGTGCTTTTTAGGACAGCCTGAGAGGTGAGCTCAGTGGATCCGCGCATGAAGGGTTCTGACCCAGTTAGTACCTGGAGACTGATACCACAGCTCACAGTGCAGATGTGTGCGATACCATCAACCATGCCTTGCTTTTTCACGCAGTGGTCAGTCTTGATAGCTGATGGTTTCAAACATAATTTGCAACAATCTTCAAAAGTAAGTTTCACACTCAATGTCCAGTCTATGAAGTTCTAGCTGTTTACACATTTCCCAAAACACCCCGAGTGGACGCTTCAGGGGTGAAGCAAAACTGAAGTCTTCACCCACAGTGCTGGCTTTCTTAGTTTCCAAACCAGTCTCAAAACGTCAGCCTTCTCCTCGTTTCTTATTGCTGCTGTAACAACTTTCCAAATCACACTGAAACAACACAGAACAGCTGTCTCAGAGCTCTGCAGGAAAGACGTCTACACAGTTCACCCTGGGGGAAGTGAGGGAGCCGGCTGGGCTGCGGCCCTTCTGCGGGGACAATCTCTGTCCTCGCATTCGGAGCTGCCAGGCTCACCCCACTCCCTGGCTTGTTGACCCCACCCAACCTCAGAGCCACGCGGTCACTTCCAGCTCACGTCCCATCATTCTGATCTTGCTTCCATATGTTTCTTTGATGCTTGTCTTCTGCCTCCTGCTTGCACTTAGAGGACCCTGCTGGTTACACGAGGTGTCCCTGGAGACCCCAGAATAATTCCCCCATTGCACAGGTTGCCAATTAGCAGCCCTTTGCTGTCTGCCATGTAACACCACATAGTCACAGGTTCCAGGGTATAGGACTTCGTCTCTCTGGTGGGTGCCATTCTGCCCACCTCAAATATCATCTACCAAATTCATTTTGAATTAATGGACATTCAAAACACTGGAAACAGAAAGGAAAGTAGCGTAAAGCTGTAAGTAGATACCACTATATCTATGCACTTTCCAGGAGAGCCAGTGCAGTCCGCAGAAAGTCCTGTTGTCACCTGCAAGACATTGGAACCCACTGGGCTCACATCAGCCCCAGTCTGCAGTCTACGCTCCTTCCATCAATCACATGACATGGTGTAGAATTTTTTGCCTTTGGGGTGTGGCCTGGAGATGTGAGTCAACTCCTTGGCTTCTTCACACTGTCCTTAGGCATCGTGAGTGTCGGTGGCAACAGATGCCGCTCCTCATGGTTAGTCTCCATGAGGTCAGTGGGTTTGTCTAAGAAGCTTTCTGTTGGAAGACGCAGATTCAAGCTTCCAGTGTTTCATCATGGTAATATCCAACATTTTCATTTTGTCACAGTGACAATGGGAACGCTGTAGGAAGCATACGAAATGGGCCTGGGCCTTGCGTCCTGCAGTGAGATGAGTGTGCTCTCTTGCTAGGCTGGGGTTTAACTTCAGTGAGCAGTTCAGAGATCTCACTTCCTCATACATAAGAAACAGGAATAATTGGCATCATGCCTCCTGCCAAGCTGAAGTGAATACACAGCATCATAGAACGCACTTAGTGAAGTAAGAGAACTGAAGAAATCCGAAAGAACGAACCTTGTCAAAAACAAACGTGGTCAGGACTCAAAGAAAATGATATTTCTATATATAGTTCTCAGAATGGTTTGTGGTGATTTAAAAAATTATCTATCTCTATCTATCTATCTATCTATCTATCTATCTATCTATCTATCTATCTATCTATCTATGTATCTATCTGCCTCATGGAAGCATTCTGTCATGTGCCTCTGCAGTTTTATAAGTAAATGGCATGTCTCATATAGGAACTGAACTTTCTGTATCTGAAGTCAATTTAAACCCAGTGTCCTAGCACGAATCCAGCCCACTGTGTTGTACTTTATAGGCACTCTATAAATATTTGTCGAATGTCTGAAAATTAACAATTGAACTCAGAATGAGTCTAAGGAAGCAGGCACTGTATTAGTAGGGCTAATATTTACGTAAGAAATTGGAATAATATAAATGATACCGTTGATACGCTTTGCAAAGCTAAGGGTATACATGAGTTAGGGAAAAGTGAGGAATGTTTCACAGCCTAGTCGTGGGGGGAGTATCCAGTAGCTCAGTTTTTCACTATTATTCTGCACACGTGAAACTACCAACTGCAGAATGCCTCAGGTACGACTGAGTGGTTTGTTAGGGTTGTCACAGACAGTGATGGATTGTGTGGATTGTAAGGCTGTCTCGGGGAGTTTCGCAGCACAGTTCTGCTTACCTTTGAATTGTGTCCCCCGTCAGCACCCAGTGGCTATCAGCATAAGAGAAAAATACAGGCGTCCACTGTGACACCGCGGGAGTCAGGCACCTACTGAAACAAGGCTTGAAAAAGCAATGACAATTCTCTGACTGGATTTATTGTCACCAAAGTACAAATCCATGAATTATGTCATAATATAAGAAGAAATGGAACGTCCTCATAAGGTAGGACAATGGCTACCTGTCTCAAGTGGGAAAAAGTGCCCTGCTTCATGGAAATTTGTTTGAAGAGAAGGTCTCCAACCAGTTTTCTGCACACACGAGCGGGGGAAAGAGCCTCATTTCGGACTCCTTTGTTTTGCTCCTAGATTCTTCAAAGGAAACAAACAAGAAGCCAACTTGAACAGGCATTTCCTGGGTCCTGCGCTGTCGGCCGTCCCACAGGCTTGCGTGGGCCCCTGCGGTGCCAGGCGGGCACCGACATTCATTAACAGCCTGTTGTTTCCTCAGCTGTGTCCGAGCTGCTGAGACACAGTGCACAGGCCCAGCCACTTCTCCTAAGGGGTCTGGGGAGCACAGATGCCAGCGGGCTCCAGATGAGAGACATGAGGCAGAGGTGTGCCCACTTCCTGTCCACAGGAGGGCACTTGAAAGGGCGCCGGCGTTGTCTGCTGGTTTCCTGTCGGACTCTGAGCACATATGTGGTGTCCAGGCGGAGCACACGGTGCATTCTCTGTCCGTTTCTCGTCCGTGCTGCAGTGGCACCTGGCTGGCTGCCACACCCCCAGCTTCTCCGGTCCCTGACCCCAGCAACAGTCTCCCCTTCACACGTCTCAGACCCTGTTCTTCTCTCTTCAGGCAAGAAAACTCCTCCAGCCTCTTGTTTCCGGTGCCCAAAGCTGCCAGCATCAGACATTTCTCGTGAATCTGTCTTCCATATTCACTGAGGGTTTGGCCCACAGCTTACACTCTTCTTCCCCTGTCATTTGCCTCCATTCTTCTGGAAGTCTCTATCGGCAAGTGGAGGGCCTAACCGACCCGTGGTCACATGGGTGTGACTGTCACATCCTGTCATTGTCACTGCTGCTGTGGTTCCCTGTACTCTTCCAAGGCAGCACGCTGGGTGTGCATGGGACAGTTCCCAGCCCAGGAATTTTGATACCCAGCAACCCCTTCCCTCATCTGTCCCCTTCCCTCTGGGTCCCATCGTCTCCTGCTCCCAGGAATCCTTGGTCTTTGACTGCATTGAGACCTTCGGCCCCGTCTCCCCGTGTACTGGCTTTTTTCTCTATACTTTGGACATGTGATGCCCGTCACTTCCCATATGTCTTCCGCAGCCCTCCCAAGGCCTTCACGCCACTATTTCTTCTCCATACACCTGCTGATGTCCTTCACCCATGAGCCCCACACTGCTGTGGGGCAGGAAGGGCACAGCCCACGACTGCTGGCACTAAAAGCACGCTCTCGAATCTCAGCGGGTGCTTTGACACAAGTAAAGAGTCAGCATCCTTGCTCAGCTGCTTCTCCCGTTTCTTGTCTCCTTCTTCCGACTCCCACAAGTCCCAGGGCAGCCCTGCACCCCCTGCTCTTACGGCTGCCTGGCCCGGCTTTCTGCTTTGCCCCTGGGGTCAGGTGTGTGCTGCTTACCAGCATTATGTTATTGTCTCCTCTACACAAAGAGGAGCCAGTAACCTGGATGGAACGAACGTGCCCCACCCCCAAAGCACTCCATGCTCTGAATTCCCTCCTTCTCTGGTGGGCTCTTTCACAGAGCCTGTACATCCGCGCTCTCTCTCGTTGGGGGCGGGACTCCCTCCTTGACATCCATCAGCATAGCACAAATTCTGTTTTCTTTTCTTTTGGTTGTGGTTTTGGTTTGCTTAAGCACATTTCTCCAAAGCATCATTTACATACAGTCGCTTCAGCCCATCACAGATCATTCACTTCTTGTCTCCCAAGAATGGACTGTGTGCCCACAGTCCCCGTTTCCTCTGGGGCCTTGGCTGTGTCTGGAAGGCTTCTCGGCACCGTCTGTGTGGTCACTCCACATCAGGGAGCTCTGACGGCCGGTTTCTGTTTCCTGTTTGTCCGTATCCCTTGTCATGTAGGAATCGTGTTTTGTCAAAATTGTGGTTTTCCTGGTGGGCATGGTGGCTACATCATGGTGCTTGGGTCGCGTTAGCGTGAGTGAGTAGACCACCCCAGAAAAGGTGTGTTATTCCTGTGGACTCCTAAAATCTGTCACGGGGAAGGTGTTGTGATCACGTGAGGGGACTTCCCAGCTTTCTAAGATGCCCTAAAATCCCAGCTTGCTAATCACTCACTACTGTCTTACAGAATCATTCCCCACATTTTCTCATAGCAAAGCTGGAGAAGACTCTCGGCCCACAATGTTGAAATTGACTCGTTCCAGGACAATTTTCAGACGTGGGAACTGCGTGTGTCTGTGAAGGCTGACACCTTTGGCCCAGGCAAGGTCAGCAACGGCGGCCACTGCCTCAGATGCTCTCATGCCCACCTTTGGCAGCTGCCCTTGAACGATGGATGCTGAGTGCATGCTGAATTGGCTGCCAGTTCCACAGAGTTCTAATTTCCTACCTCATTTCAGGTTGTGAGTTACAAATGAGGAGATGAGAGCAATTTGCAAACCCTTAGTGATGTTTGTGAGAGAACGAGACTAACAAGAGGAGTCAGATGTCCTGATCAAAATCATATTGCAATATAACGATCACGTTCCAGGCAAGGTTTAATTTACACAAGTATGCCAAGAAATAAAAGTAAAACAGATACAGAAGTTTTCAAATGTGCTGCACTATTTTAGGTTCAACCTGGGTTTTCCTCTGCAGATTGGCCACTTCTAGTTTTATGGCTTAGAGGCTCACTGTCCTAAAACAGTTGCATAAGCCCAGGAGGACAGAGGTGACCCTGAAGGGCCCGGCATGCAGGCGGTCGGGCAGCACTTAGAATTCGCCTCTGTTGGCTCAGCTCCCCCTCGCTGAGTGAGAGGCTGTGCCTGTCAGCAGGTTCGCGTCTGCTCACTCTCGCCACTCAGGCGGCTCAACAGGACCCTATTTGCAGACTGGAAGGGTAGCGCTGAGGACACCCCCCGGCCTCCTGCAGCATCTCTCTCTTTACGGATTTCCGTCGAAGAGTGTGTGGCAGGCAGCAATGGAAAGAGAGGTAATGGGATGGAAGCCCCATGAGATGGTCACGCAGCCCCCAACCCCGCCGGGTAGGGAGAGCCAAATGCAGGACTCCAAACTAGAATTAAGCAGCCGACGCACCGCCAGCCCCTGAGGCTAAGTGCCGAGGGAGCTCTCTCCAGTGCCACACTCGGTGAGACAAATTCCGTCGGTAGGTTTCAGAAAAAGTGTCAGTGATGAAGAGAGCCGCCTCCAGAACGAAGACTGTTTCACCCTCAGTTACCCAAACAACTACGGTGACACTGTCTTTTCCTAGCTTTCAGTTATAGAAGGTTTGACTGTCCTTGTCAGGTTCAGTGATGCTGGTCCGAGGCGTGGGAAGGGTCAGTAGAACCCACGAGTTGACGTGGCTGCACCTGCGAAGTTCACCGTCCAGGGTTATTCTTCTCCCCTCAGGCAAAATTCAACTGAAGGTTTCCGAGAAACAGGGTTCTATACTTACTAAGAATTTCTGTGTAAGGAGGCACCAGGATTTCCACCACTAACAAATGATAACCGTGTTTCAAAGCTTCATTGTCAGGAAAATGCTTCATTCCTCTACGTTCAGTGGAGGAATCGTCATTGGTTGCACAAGACTGCTCACATCTTAGAAAAGGAGAGTCCTTTTACTCCCTTTGTCCTCAAAGGTTCCAGCTCCCATTATGGGTATTTGGTTTTAATTGAGATATAGTTGACATGTAACATTACACTTCAGCTGGCGACCGTAATGGTTTGATATTTACACATATTCAGAAAGGACCACCGGGGTAGTCTAGTTACCATCCACCTCCACACATAGTCACAAATTTCTGTTTTCTTGTGATGAGAGCTTTGGGACCTCCTTTCTCAGCGACTTTGAAGTGTACAGTGCAGAACGGTTAACTGCAGCTGCCATGCTTTCAGTCTGTCTCCAGGAATACGGATTTTATAACTGGAACTTTGTACCTTGGACCACCTTCCCATAATGGCCATTTCTTAATCATCTTCTTCGATTATAAGATAAAGTCACAACTAGGCACGACAGCCTGGCTACTTCCCATCATATTGTCTGTCTCATAATTGAGCATTATTATAAGTGCTTCTTGTTCTTCTTTTTCTAATTGGAGTACTTTGCATTTTACCTGCTGGGTTTCATTTCGAGTTGTTCTTTCGTTTACTCAGGTGACCGTGAGCTCTGGGATGCTGCCTACGTCATAGACAGGATGGGACGTGTGGGAGCAGTGCCAGAAGCATCATTCGGTCAGATAAGGGAGCGTTGTTTCTGTCTGCAGATCAGGGCAGGCCTCCCAGGAGAGGACGGCTGTGGCCAGAGGGGCAGGCTTCGTCAGGCACGTGGACACGGGGACAACACGCAGTGAAGACGCGGCACGTACACAAGGTAGAGTGCTGGGTGCTTAGAGGAAGGGGTGCATAGTCCCATTGCTCTTAGATATGAAATGCGCACATCATAGAAAGCACTGGAATGGAAGATGCTTGATGTTTTGTCATTAGACATAAAATAGATATATTTTTCCCCATGCTCATCTATGTAAAGAGAATACATAAAATGCCATCTCTGGCTAATTTCCTGAGACAAAGCCTAAGGAAAATTGTGTTCATTTTGAGATAATAAGTTCTGATTACTTGTCATAGGACACATATTTTGACACTACCTCTTTTAGAGTATGAGGAAAACTGCGGGATTCTCAGGGACACAGGAAAGCAGCGAAGTAGTGAGCGATCCGCGTGTGGTTGGGCACCCAGAGCGCTCATGTAATTTGCATGTCTTGCTGATAGTGGTCTGTTCAGTTTAGGTATCTAGTTTAAGGATCAGAAGACCATTAACAATTAATAACAAGCTCGAATAGCTTACCTGATGTTGCTTCCATGGGACTAGCTGTCTGTTTCAGCGACTTTGCATCAATGCTGCTAAATCACAACAAAGGCTGCTAAACAGGTGGAGAGAAGCACACGGGTGCTTTTAAAAATCTGCAACATTGGGCTTTTTTCTTTGCAATGGAATTCTTTTCGAGGTTACAGAAATGAACAATTTCCTTAAGAAATATTCCAGTTCAGTGAATGATGTAAATATCTCAAGGACTGAGCATCATTCCTCCTGGAAAAGGGCTACTTACCAAGACACACTGAAACCACTTGCAGGTCACCTTTCAAATCGTTGTTTTTCATTTTGTGTTTTTATTTTTTTGCTCATTCTACATGATTAGAAACACCCAGACGAGTGAAATAGAGGGTGTCAGTATGCTTAGTGTATCCTAGAGCTTCCTCATCTACTTCCCCAAATGATAAATTGTTCAGACTGAAATATTGTATGTTCATTGACACCTTTTTTCCATTCTCCTATACAAGATTTATTGCAAAAGAAAAGAAAAGGCTTGCTTTCACTGGATTTTAAATTCTGAGAAGAAGCAAACCTCGAAATGAGGTGCCATCATGTTGACATGAGGTGTGGCTTTTCCTTTTCCTGGGTGGGAAGGGCCACAGGGGAGAGAGGAGTGTGGCCGGCTCCTCTCTCGCGTGACCTGTGCCTGTCACTGATGTCAGCGTCCTCAGGAAGGGCAACTCTGGCAGAAATGCCTCTTGGCCTGCTGTGTTCCAGGCTCCCATCCGACAGATGCAGGGACTTTGTCCACGTGACCTATGCTGTCAGCGAGTGGGCAGGTCGGGCACTGAGCCCTCGGTCGTGGCAGCGCCGTGGCCCGGGGTCCCAGGGTTCCAGGTGGCGGCACACATCGTTCTGGCCGGGGTATTTTTGGAAGTGTGTGTCGTGGGGGCCACATGTCTGCACTAACCAAAGCCTGGTGCATTGGCACGGCAGAGGGAATACACTACCTGCTCTGCCTTTGCTTCCTGGGCACGTCTAAAGGTCATCGGATCGCAGAAGTTCCTGAGATTCCTTTGGTGGCTGAAAGTAAAGTTCAAGGCTATAAGAAGCCCAAGGAGGCTGTTTGGCTTGGAATGACGTCCAAAAAGTGTAACCTCTTGGTGGTGAGAGCTGCAAGAACTGCCCTTGTGCCCAGCGCGGGACCTGGCGTCATTTGTCCTGAGGGCACCACGTCACCCAAGCTTCGGAAGCAGCCCTGGGGTCACTGCTTTGCATGAGCAAAACGGACCTTTTGGAACTTGCTCCTGGTGGGCACGGGGGCGGTTCTGTATCAGACCCACAGCGCTTTCCGCAAGTTAGGTGGTCTGTTTGGGCTTGGCTTAAAGCTGCCTCCCTCAAGAGTCACTGCAAGCTTCTAGGCAGAAGCAGCCCAGTGCAGACCTGAGCAGAACCGTGAAAAGCCGAGGGGCCCCAAAAGCTGTCCCGGCACCACGCCACAGGTTCACCACAGTCCTGAAGAAGAGTCCACTGGGAAACCTGCGAGTCTGTGGAAGCTACACCCACATGAAATGGCCACGTGCCGAACAGCACTGTCGGCCAGGCCGAGAGCCACCAGCTCCCACCGGTGGGGAAAGTGGCAGCTGCACCAGAAGCCAAAGTAGAGGAGAGGGGTCCAGGCGAGCAGCGTGGGACAGGAAAGAAAGGCAAGAAGCAGGAGAATGGCCAGTTTGGGGTATTTTTTTTTCTTGTTTTTGATCAGGGAATTGCAAAGGAAACTAAGGGTTTATTTGCATAACAAGGCATATTATATCACGTGATTATCTCACATTACCAGGTGGGCAGCAACCTTGTATTGCATGTTCTTGGTTTTACCAAGAACAGTTTTACCAGGCAAACTGCATCATTTATAAATTTTGTTCTGCTTCACATAACAGAAAAAGTAAAAACCAACCAAGCAACCAACAAAATAGAGCAGAGGCTTGAACCCGTGGAAGCTCATTTCGTCTCATTACGGCCAGTCTGGACCCGGGCAGCAGCAGCTCGCCACAGTGTCAGGAGGACCCAGGCTTCTCGCTCGGTTCCCATGCTCAGTGCATATGTCTTTCCAAGGTCTCTTCGCGGTCCACGACACGCCCCAAAGCTCCTGGTGTCACATGTAGGGCAGCCCCAAACTAAGACTGAAAAGAAGAAAAACAAAGTGGGGACTTGCGGGAAATGCTACCCCGCGCTTACATTTCACAGAACACGATTAGTCACATGGCCACACAGAGGCCTCTGCAGGGGCCTCTTATTCCAGGCATCGGCCTTGTCTGGAACCACATACTGGTGTGAGGTTTCAGAACGTGTAGGCCTTCCTCCTAGTATTTGGCATGATTTCACAGTTTTTGAAGCACTGTAGAAAAATGCAAGAACATCTCTGCTGGATTAGTACAGAAAATGCGCTGCAGAAAAGTTGCAGACGATTGCAGATGAAGGCCATTTGGTAGATTTGTTTGGGAGGGAATGAGAAAGTCCCTCTCTGCTGGTTTGCATTTCCTCAGTGCAACATGGTGTCCATGTAGCGCGTCCACTTAACGCCCGTGATCCCTGTAAGTCAGGACCACTCAGAGCACCTGTGGGATTCTGTCCGGCCACAGTTCTCTGCCTTCATGTTAGAAGGTGAATGTTTCTTAACAGTTTGACTTTGTCGGACAGTCACCAGAGGGGGGAAGGGAGTGGGGAGAAATGGAGTGTATTTGCAAAGGGGTTTTTGTAATGCGTGACTGTAGTGATGGGCCATCTGATCCAGTCTGGGGCAGGAGGAAAATGAACGTGGGGGCCACTTTGGTAACCAGCACACCACCTGGGAGAGCCGCCGATCCTCAGCAAAGCCAGACTTACTGTGATGATTGCGCATTTCAGATGAGATGGGAAAGTGAAAGAGGGTCACGGCAAAGGAAATGCTTGCCGTGAGATTCTGTCCTTTCTAGAGAAGGAGCATCTGGCATTTGACAATGGTGCTGATTTGCTAAGATGGAGATGACGGTCAAGGTCATTTAAAATAGGAGGTCACAGAATGCATGACCAGCATGTCAGACGTGTGTGTTCCACCTGGATTTTGAACTCAATGAAACCGTGGAGCGGAGTGGAGCTGTAGAAAGCAAGGCTGCTGGCCTGGGAATGAGGTCTGCAGTGAGGGGTTGGGCGGGTGGAACAGTGAGAGGAGTCTGTACTGGAGGACGCAGCCAAGGAAGCGGTCCTCGGAAGGAAGGCACAGCTCCGTCAGGGCAGAGTTGCTGCAGGAGCTTCGAGGGGAGACCGGCGATGTAGGGACACTGCCGATCACAGAACTGATTCAGAGCGTTTGGACAGGGAGGCGGGAGAAAGGGTGAAGTAGTGCTGCAGGCCTCAGTCTGCAGTGGTCTTGTCAAGGCACTGACATCTAGTTTCTGGACCGGCAGCGTCACTCTGGGAGAGAGACACACAAACTCACCACACTGTCCCCAGACACAGCTATGCTTTCATGGCCGGGTGTCCACAGCACTCAGGAGAGGGGTGTCGGAGGGAAGGCAGTGCTGACAGACGGGGCCAAGCAGCAGATGACTGAAAGCAGAGTGGGGTGAGCAGGCAGGAAGTGCTGGCCGGTGGCCGTGGCCGTGGCGTGAAGTGCCCGCGGGAGGCGGGTGTTCTGCGTTAGGTCCCAGCTCTGTGGTCTCAGGCGGGTCCCTGTACACACAGGCAGGTTCTGGCTTAATCTCTTACACACATTCTCTTCACCTCTTTTATCACCATATGACTCTACGGCAGCACTGATAGGATTTCAGGGTTTGTGGTGTCAGGAAAGTGTGGGTTTGAACTTCAACTTGTCTGTTGATGGGCAGTGTGACCTGGCTGGGTCCTCTCGACGGAGAACTCCACAGACCTCATACGTGTGTCCCGAGGACCAAGTGAGAGCATCCAGGTAGAGTGGCCGGCACAGGTCGTGGTGCACAGTGATTGCATGGTTAAGGTGACGCTTTGGGGGCTGTCACCGTCCAAGCCAAGGCCCCTCCAAGTCGGCTCTCAGCCACCCCTTTACCCTCTGCTTCTGCTCCGTGCCGCTCACATCGCTGCTCCTCAATTTTGCTTTTATTTTCTCATCCTCCTGCGTCAGCTCCTGGAGTAATTTACTGGTACCTCCTGCCTGAAGTCTGGGCTCTGTCCTCGGGAGACGCAGCCAGGAAGATCTGGGCTCTGGAGGAGGCCAGGCTGCTCAGTGGTCGAGCTGCCTCTGGCGTCCCTAACACGTTATCCTTAAAACTGGGGCAGGAACGCAGCTGTTGCAGGCGGTTGTGGTGTTTTCAGAAGGTCATGTGCCTGCAGGAGCAGGTGGCCACACAGTCACTGGATGCGGACTCAGCGTGGAGGGGGTGGGCTCTTCCCCCACACCTGTGTGGGCGTGGCCAGGCCACCATGTGGGACCAGCCACAAGTCTGTGCTTGGTGTCTCCTTGGCTGGGAGTTACCAGAAAAGTCATTGTATCATCCTCGCCATTTGTTAAAGCTCCTGTGCCTGCCCTAGTGTCTGTCTACTAGGAAATAGGAAATAAGTGAATGAATGAATGAATGAATGAATGAATGAATAACTTCTGCTTACTAAAATCACCATGAACTTTTAACTTAACGTTCTTATTCTCACTTTACTGAAATTAAAATAGTATGTCGTATCAAATCAATTAAATTTAGCTCAAATATATCTCCCTTCAATAAATTATCAAAGTTAAAGATGATTTTAAGTGACAGGAAAATGTGTTCTCTGAGTGTCTGATGCAGGAGGATCACTTCTGGAGTGTGAAGCCAGATTGGAGGGAAGGGGTTCGGGGCAGGCTCCCCAGGCTATCACTCTGCCACAGGGTTATTTATTGCTGAAGGCAGTGGGGACCCTCAGGCTCACGGGGAATCTTACCTCTCCCCTGAGGAATGTACCTTTACTCGTGGTAAGCGTTGTCACCAGAGCTGTTTGCTGTGTGACCTTCCTTATTTCAGTGCTCATCTAAATGTCATCTCCTGCGAGTGTCCTTGTGACTGACTCGTGTTGGAAATGTAAGCGAGCTCAGGAGAGGCCGCATCCGCAACTTTGCAGCTTCTGGGTTAACTGCATACTTGCAACGGGAGACGGCGGCATATGACATAGTGGGGAGGGGCCGCGTAGTCAGTCCAGGACCACAGGCCTACCCTTGCTCACCAATCAGTCTCCGAGACCTTGGGAGGGTTCTTTAGCCTCTGTGAACAACGCTTCTATCTTTGTAACACTCGGGGGTCTGATTGGCAGGGAAGCTTTTCCTGTAAGTGGTCACTAATGTTCCAGGCTTTGAAGACCATCGATTCCCTGTCACAGCATCTCAACTCTGCTGATGTCTGACAAAGGTGTGGGTGGGCCTGCGTTTGGGGATGCTGAAATTTGAATTTCGTATAATTTTCACATATTATGAACTGTTATTTTTTTGTTATTCTTTCCAGTCATTTAAAAATGTAAAAATCTTTTCTGGCTCGTGGGCTGTACAAAAACAGGTTACAGAATGGACTGGAGACCCGGGCCCTGGTGTAATGACCCTGAACTAGCCCCCCTAAGGACAAAATTCCCATGGGCTTTCTTGGGGCTGGGATGCAAAGGGAAAGAGCAGTCCTGAGGCGCAAAATTTAAGTGGCAGTGAAGAACCGTCTAGAAAAATTGCAGAAGACAGTGTGAGGCAGTGATGTCTGGGAAGGGTGCTCTGATACTATTATTTATAATAAGAAACATATGCTTGGTCTTTGTCCCATTTCTGGCAGTTTCCCCAATGAGAGAGTGATGAAACTGCCTTTGGTCCTGTGAACGAGGTGACCTTTGGACACAGGTAAGGACGGGGCTGGATGCCAGGGGAACCCACCACGTGATTAAAGGGTTGGGACTTTCCCTCCCACCCGAGCTCCCGGGGCGGGGGCTGGAGGCTGAATGAGTCACCATCTGAGTTCATCAGTGCTGCCTGTGATGAAGCCTCCAGAGAAACCCAAAAGGACGGGTTCCGGGGGGTTCCAGGTTGGTGACCCCGTGGAGATGGGAGAGTGGTGTCTGAGAGGGCACTGAGGCCACGTGCACCTCCCCACACACCTGGTCCCATGCACCTGTCTCTCCCATCTGGCTGTCCTGAGTTACATCCTTTCACAATAAGCCGGTGACCGTAGGTGATGTTTTCTCTGAGTTCCGTGAGCCGCTCTAGGAAGTGAAGGGAGCCCAAGGAGGGGGACATGGGGACCCTGATTGACAGTCAGTGGGGCAAGAGTGCAGATGACTCTCTGGACTTGGGATTTGCATCTGAGTGGGAGGGGTCGTTGGAACCTCCCACGTGTACCCAGGTGGTCAGAAGCACAGGTAAGAGCCTGGGCTGGTGGCTGGAGTCCAAAGTGTGTGTTTGGGGGTGAGGTGCGGTCTGGTCGGACAGGACCCTTAACCCGTGGGGTCTGGTGCTGTCTGTGGGTGGGTAGTGTCAGAAGTGAGTTGACTTCTTGGACATCCAGCTGGTGTTCCGAGAACTGCTTGTTGGAGGGGTGAGGACCCCCCAACCCCAAAGAAGTCCAATAAGCATGTAGTCGAGGGGAGGGATGACACAGAGGAAAAGAATAACCCAGAGACTACAGTTTCCTGGCTTTTGACTGGAATACCTAAGTGAAATGTCTGCCTTGAACTGAAACAGGTAAAACTAGAAAACATGTAGAGATGCCAATAGATGGGACGTGTCCGAGTGCACATGTATTTGCAGGTGTCTGCAGTCATTGAGAACGCAGTAGACAACACGAGTCAGTGCGTGAGTGTGGGAAGCCAGACAGGACGGTGTGTGCCAGGAAAGGCAGGGACACGGGCATAGGCTGTAAGAATGAAAACATTGTAAGTGAGCCTGTAAACCAGCAGCTTCATGGTGCTGCCATGTAAAGTGCTTAACACAGAAGTTATGTGTCAAGAAGCAGAGTGGCAAGAACCGGCTGGCATATTGGGTGATTTCTGCATGTGGCAACAGTAGGCAGGAAAAATAATATTATGTAAGCAGTTAACACTAGAGCAGACGTGGCTTCGTCTGCTGGCTGTGAAGGAGCTGGCAGCTGGCATCACCGTCTGAGCGATATGCTGGGCTGTGTTTTCATAGAGCCTGGAGTTTTAACAGACTCGCTAGAGTGACTGCTCTCTGACCGCCTTTTCACTCTGGCCGGTGAGTGTAAGACCCTCTGTCTGATCGGCGCAGAGAGACAGTTCTCATCCAGGAGCAACTTGCTAAGGGTGCCCCACAGAGAGGTCTTGCTCTGGCCACATAGGAGGACAAACTGTGCAAGGGAGTGAGATAGTTTCTTACGTGTGCAGCTCACCTGCATCCTCTGTGACAGCATGTGGGGGATGAAGAAAGTGGAGACACACTGGGAAGATTTGTACAAACGTATTCATAAGTAAAAGTAATAGACACCAGGAGTGTGTACCCTGAAAGGAGTTGTTTAATAAATAATGGGATTCAACTAAGCGCTGATTCAATGAAAAAGTAGTAGCACTCTCCGTAAGAGGCATAAACAATAATTCAATTCCCTCTTTACTCATCAAATATACTCAGCCATGTAATAAAAATTAATAAGATGTCATTAAGAAAACATAACGTTTACAGCTTCACAAGGGAAGAATTACTGGCAGTAGGTATGTCTTCGTGGAATTTTCTTCGTGGCTCTCGAAAGCCTTCATCAAGGAGAGGTCAGCAGGAGACGCTACCGCTCCTGTGCTGAGCGAGTGTAGTTCTTTCCCAGTCACAACCCTGCTGGTGAGACCTGGTGGAGCCCCAGCCTCGCGGGCCTGCAGCCACACCTGGCTGTGGAGCCCCTGCCCAGGCCGGGGCGCCTGCTCAGGGTTGTGACACAGATGGTCCTGGGATCCTATGATTAAGTTAAATTACAGTCTGTATGGAAATCATTGCGTTCCCTGCCTGAGCTCTGCCCCTACAATTCTTCCTTCTCGGTAACAGCAGTGGGTCGGTGTGGCCGACAGACAAGCTTGCCTTTCTCGTCAGTGTGTCCTCTTCCAGGCACTGCTGAGTCCTGTGATGTGTGGTGGGAGATGTTTCAGATCACCGGGGGTGGTCTGTCACGTTCATCCTCAACATCTGCACATGTGCTCAGGCGGGGGCACTGCCGCCCTGTACTTTACACAGCAGTAAGTCGGTCAGTACTTGGTCCTTTACCAGCTGCCGTATTTGTATTAGGGTTGTGCCATCTACATAAATCAAGTTGGGCTCTGCTATCTTCACCTCTGTTTCCTGAAAAGGGTTGCATTAGACATTATTGCTTAAATGATCCATAGATTTCAGCAATGAAAGCATGTAGGCCAATGTTCTGTTTCTGGACAGGTTTTGGTAATGGATTCCGTTTTCTTAAAAAGGTACAGAACTATTCAAAGTTTCTGTTCTTTTGTCAGATTTTTAAAATTGTGTATGTCAAGTGACTTCTTTACTCCACCAAAATCATCACATTTATTGGCAAAAAGTTCTTTCTTACACTCCTGTACATTCCTACTGTCTGTGGTCTCTGTAATAAGTCCCTCATCCCTGTGTGGGCAGTTTGCTATTTTTTTTATTTTTTTTTTATTTCTTTACCAGTCCCGATAGGAGATTGTTGGTTTTATTAATCATTTCAAGAAGCTATTTGTGGCTTTAATTTACTCTGCTGGTGGTTGGTTTTCTAGTTCTATAACCTTGTTAGATAAAAATGTATTTCATTATTTGAAAAACTTTTTATTGAGGTAAAATGTCAGGACCATAAAATGAGCCATTTTGAAGTGTAGTCAGTGGCATTCAGCACGTTACCCATGTGTGTGAACACATCTATCCAGTTAAAACCGTGTTCTCTCCAGTAGGAACTCCTGGGCCTGCAGAGCAGTCCCACTCCGTCCCACTCCCCAAGGCCTGGCTACCACCACCCTGCTTTCTGCCTCTAGATGTACCTGTTGTGGGCCTTTCATGTGCAGAAAACCTACGACTTGTGTGTCTTTTTGGTCTCTGGCTTCTTTCAGTTCGCACACTAGTTTGAGTTTCATGCACATTTTAGCACACATTAGTGTTTTGTCCCTTTTTCAGGCTGAATAATGTTCCGTTGTATGTGTGCACCACATTGTAACCATTCATCAGCTAATGGACATTGGGGTTGTCTCCACCTTCCAACTATTGTGAACAATGCTGCTCTGGATCCTCATGTGCATGATGTTGTAAGCTTGATGTCCCACATTTCTCTTAGGCTCTGTGCTTTTCTCTTTATTTTTTTTTCTTTCTTTCTGTTATTCAAACTGTATAATTTTAGTTGGCTTACCTTCAAGTTCACTGATGTTTTTCTCCCTCTGCCTATTCAACCTGCGATTGATATAGTGGTAAATTTGTCATTTCAGTTATTGTATTTTTAAGCTCTAGAATTCTGTTTGGTTCATTTTTATCATCTCTCTTTATTGATATTTTCTTTTTCGTTGCTTCATTTTTTAGTTTCATTTATCTCTTTGCCACGGTTTCTTTCAGCTGTTTGTGCATATTTACCATAGTTAAAGTATTGTCTAGTAATTCTAATTCTGTGCTTCCTCAGTGATAGCTTCTGTGAATTTCTCTTATGGATGGGCTATGCTTCCTCGTTTCTTTGCATGTTTCCCAGCTTTTTTGCTGAAAACTAGACATTTGAATATTATAATGTGGTAAATCTGGAATTCACATTCTTCACCCTTCTCACGGTTTGTTTTCATTGTTTGCTGTGGGTTGTAGTTGTTTGTTTAGTGACTTTTTAAAACTATTTTTGTAAAATAGTTTTTTTTTGTAAATATTTTTTTTTTTTGTCACCTGTGGTCTCTGAAGTCTCTACTCCTTAAGCTTGTGAAATTTCCTTGAATTCCTGGATCTCCACATCCACAGAAAGGAAAGAAGGAAAGAAGGAAGGAAGGAGGGAGGGAGGGAGGAAGGGAAAGAAAGAAGGAAAAAAGGATTAAAAGAAAATAAAGAAAAGGAATAAAGAAAAGGAAAGGAATTGCAAGAGCTGCAGTCTCAGGAGGGTGGCTGTACACAGAGGCGATACCTGGAGGCCACACCTGGAGGCCGTACCTGGAGGTCACACCTGGAGGCCGTACCTGGAGGTCACACCTGGAGGCCGTACCTGGAGGCCGCACCTGGAGACACTCTCAAGTCCCCCAGCACCTAGCCAGGCTGTTACTACTCTGCCTTAGCCTTCAGTTCTTGCGTGTGCTGAGGATGACGGTCAGCTAGAGGTCAAACGTGGCGTCCTCTTAGGTCTTTTCCTGGGCATCGTACTCTTGTGTGTGGCTTTCTAAGTTCCTCATATATGCAAGTGCTTTTCAGTGTCCTCGTTTCTCAGAGAAATTCTCTTCTCAGCTTTTCCTCCCCCGCATGTCTGCTGTTTGCCTCAAGTGTAAATTTTTGACCCTGCAGTGGTGGCAGTGAGGGTCCATTTGCCTCGATGTGCATTCCAGGAATGCCTTCTCTGAAGACACTTTTCTGCCTTGAGAATTCTGAGTGCCTCATGTCAGCCCACAGGTAGTACCAAGGCAGGTAGAAATGAAGACTGTCCTTCGAGAATGAGGTCTGCTCTGATCATGCTGGAGCCAGGGGCAGGGCCCTCAACAGGGAGCATGGGTTATTATCTTCAAGACTGTCATTGAGCTGGGGACGGAGTGGGGCAAGGTCAAGGGAAACTGCCACAGAGCTTTCCTGTCATTTTATAATTGCCTTTTCTTGATCAGCATTTCCTTTGTTGCTTTAAAACCTTTGTCTGGTTCACAGTTCTTCCAGTTGATTCTGGCCATTTCTGTTCACTTTTTCAGTGTGTTCAGTGGAGGGACAGGCATGTGGAGCCACCTTCTCTGCCATTTTGGCTGATGTCACTGTTTTCATTGGTTGTTAAGAATTTCTATCTCATTCAGAGCTACACATTTCCCTTTGAGCATATACGTCTTCTTGTTACTGATTTTTCATTTAATTCATTTGGGAGCTTGGAAACATGCTCTCTAAGGTTTTGATCTCTTGAAATTTATTGCTCAGCCTGTTGTACAGCTTAGTGGACGTTCCATGTAGAAGCCCAAACCATGTGTGCTCTGGATTTATAGTGTACACCTCCATAAATGTTAAATCAATCTCATCAATTGCTCATATTGATCAGATCTTCTATATCCTTACTCATGATTTGTCCATTCATTCCACCAGTTGCTGAGAGAAGGATATTGACATCTCTGCCTAAGTTTATGGGACTGCCTAGTTCTTTCTTTATTTCTGTCAGTGTTGGTTTCATGGGGTGAGGGGTCTGGTATGAGGGTTCTGGCGTCTTTCTAAACAACTGGTCTTTCTGTTGTGATGGAATGTCCTACTTCCTCTCTGGTGTCACTTTGGCCTGCAGCCTGCTTTTTCTGATGTTAGTAAGTCCACACCACCAGCTTCATGAACAGT
Organism: Rhinolophus hipposideros; assembly: GCF_964194185.1. NCBI lineage: Eukaryota > Metazoa > Chordata > Mammalia > Chiroptera > Rhinolophidae > Rhinolophus > Rhinolophus hipposideros. The sequence continues at coordinate 1,206,905 of NC_138062.1, forward strand.
GTTCACACTGCGACATCTTTCCCCAACCTTTTACTTTTAAGGTAAAGTCAGTATTTGGGAGATTCTGGGCCATGCATGCTTCTCGTATATTAATGTGCAGACAGCTCCATGAAGTTAGAACGTGAGTTATCCAGTCTGCTGGCAGATATGTCTCCTGTGGACAAAGATGCATCAGCCTGAAACTTTTAAGAATTCATTCTAAGTATCCAATTTTCCCTGTTGTGATTTTGCTTGCAAAATGCAGAAATTCTGTTTGTGTGTTGTCTTTCCTGAACTTACTTACAGGTACAGACTTTACTGGTATATGACTTTGCAGTGTCTAATTCTCTTAGCATTTATATTTTTCATTGTATGTTAATCAAATTGGCATTCTCATTTCTCTGTGTTTGTCTCATGAGACTTATTTGTATTATTCAGCGTATTAAACAAATAATGAATAGGGCTCCCTCAACTTAATCGACTGAATTATATCCAATTCTTGTAACATAAAATGTCCTACTCTGGGACACAAACTCCTCCAATAAATTTGTCTCAGGTCTCCATCTGTGTTAGCTTATGGTGAAGACTGCAGCAAAGAGGCCCAGGAAGGCAATGGCTCACACAGACAGAGGAGCTCGTTTCTGTGTCACACACGGAAGTCCAGGGCCAGCAGTTGGATTTGACCCCACGGCATCACCCGAGACCCTGGTGAGTGGGGCTGCCCCACTGTGTCTGGGCATGTCTTCTGCACACTCACGTCCGGGGGGAGGAGCACTCCGGTTGTGTGACAAGGCCCAGCCAGGAGCTGGCACAGGTCCCTCCTGCTCACAGGCCCTCAGTGAGGGCCCGGTCACGGTCACGTGCTTCCTTTGGCTGCAGGAGCAGGTGAGGAAGAGTAGCTGTGGCCGGGTGACCAGCTATGATTTTAGTTCTTTGCTCCTGTGGCCGAGGGACAGAACTGGTTCCAGGCTTCTGACACTCCTGAGAACATTGACATCGGCCATCATTCTGTCATGTATCTGAATGTGACAAAGTGGACCGATTTGACTTTTATACGTGTCATGCAGTGTGTCATGTGGGGTCTCTGGTCCCGCTCCCCACATAAGAACGCAGGATATGGTGAGGCCAAAAAGGAACACCCACGGAGCCGCAGATAGGGGAGTCATACCACTATAGTCTCGCTGGTGGCTGGGTTGGGGACACAGGAAGCAGGAGCCACACGATCCTCAACCTGCTGTCTACTTCTCTGTCTACCAACCTGGATTGCTAACTGCAATCCACCTCTCTGCAATCCGCAGTCCACAATCCGCCTTGCTAGCTCAGTCACAGCAGTTATTTCAGTGGCTAATGGCTAACCGGTAACAGCTGATGTCAGCCACAGCTGACAGCCATCTACTACCCAAGCCAGCACCTTTCCATGTGAGGCTGAGAGCCTGGAAACTGCTCTCTGGGACTCTTTCCCCACAATACTTTTGAAACAAAAAGTGAATTCAGTACTAGGCTATTGTTAATTTATTGATCGTTTTTTTCAGCTGTAATAGTGTCCTTTGGTGAATGTGACTTCTGAGGAAGGGAACTAACAGTATTTGTCGAGAAATAATTCACATTTTCCTTTAGTGTCAAAATGGCCTCCCGGCTTTGGGCAGAGCCCAGGAGTAAGCTGTCCAGCCTCGCCACCCCACCACCACCCCCGTCACGAGTATGGGCCCACCCAGGTGTGCCGGTCGCTTCTAGGCAAATACTCTGGGTGCACAGACCATTTCAATTTTCCTGTTTCTCCCAGCTCACTGCTTTGTGCTTCCCTGTTCCTCAGATGTAATTTAGTTTAGACATTTAAAATATTACATCTGTGAAAAACACCTTTTATTGAATTTGTGATTCAAAAGTAAACCACAGAAGATGCTTGTCTTCCATAAAAAGATGAAATAAACAAAAAAGATGAAATAAAGAAAGTATATTGACTGGAAAATTCCATTTGAATTCAAATTTGATTGGAGAAGGGGTAGGTGTGTGAGAGTGTCACTAGGATCAAAGAGGGACGCCATGACCCTCGGCCTGAATGAGACTGTTTCTTGGGGATTCACACACCATTGTAGTTAGGTGAACCCTTTTCAACTTGGAACTAAACTGAATTGAGAGGGAAGGGTGGCAGGGACTGTCCTAGCGAAACTGCCTGAGTCCTATAGCAACTCAGAAGTTATCCAGGGTGTGTTGGGCCGCTGGCAGCAATTCCCTGCCTGTATGTTTAGCTGGAAGACATGTAAAAACCAAACACACTGTATGTTTTCATGACCCTTTACTCTGCTCATACCACTTCATTGACAAAACAGGTTGTTACCTCATTACAAAATCCTAGGAAACTCTTCTTATCTTTGCAGTTTGGAAGCTCAACAGTGATTAAAAATGGAAGGTGGTGAGCTCCCTTTGCAGAGGATGGTTTGCAGTGTCGTCCTTGCAGGTCCCACACTGTCAGGCGCCAGGAAGGGAGCTCAACCAGCCCCTGGCATCTGAGGTGCGGCCCACACGCAGCCCTGGGCCCAGCCCTGTCTCTTCCTGTTGTGCCTCCAGGGTAGCTGTGCCAGCTGTGCCGTCCACCTTCCTGGGAGCCGCCCGTACCCACTGTGTTCGCAGGCCACCAGGCAGAACCCGCCTTTCCTGCCCGGCGTCACAGTCTGCTCCTCTCTCTGCACTGTGGCCATGTTCGTCCGCTGCATAAAGCCCGTGAGGACCCACAGGGTCTCAGCTGGCCTTCAGGGGGCACACAAAAATGTTACAGCTTTTTTGGACTGCTCCCTGGGGAAGGGACAAGAAGGAAGTCGTGGTGTGGCCTGGCTTCTGAAGCTCAGGCTCTCCTGCTGAGAGCCGCCATCCAGCTTCCACGGGAAGCAGCTGCTGCTCAGCAGAGCTGCAGGGTGAGAAGCACCTGCGGCCTTTTCCATCCCCACCTGTCTTCATTCCTTCTTCCATCACATTAACTCCCAGTGCTCGCCCTCAGCCTCCTCATAAAAGGTCACCTGTCAGAGGCAATTTGAGGAGCAAACGAAGATGGCTAATGGTAACGGCCGCACCATTTGCTGCTACACATTCTAAAGTGGCGGTGAGGGGCCGGCCCGGTGGCTCAGGGGGTTAGAGCTCCATGTTCCTAACTCCGAAGGCTGCCGGTTTGTTTCCCACATGGGCCAGTGGGCTCTCAACCACAAGGCTGTCAGTTCAACTCCTCGAGTCCCACAAGGGATGGTGGGCTGTGCCCCCTGCAACTAAGATTGAACACAGCACCTTGAGCTGAGCTGCCTCCGGGATGACTCGGTTGGAGCGCGGGGTCTCAACCACAAGGTTGCCGGTTCGACTCCCACAAGGGATGGTGGGCTGCGCACCCTGCAACTAGCAATGGGCGACTGGACCTGGAGCTGAGCTGCGCCCTCCACAACTAAGACTGAAAGGACAACACCTTGACTTGTAAAAAGTCCAGGAAGTACACAGTATTCCCCAATAAAGTCCCCAATAAAGTCCTGTTTCCCGTCCCCAATAAAATCTTTTAAAAAAATTAAAAAAAAGTAAAGTGGCGATGAGAACATGGATCTATGGCCAAGCCCGGAATCATGACGCTTAGAAACGGGATTTTAAGCAGAAGGACAAGCAGCTCCTTGGCCTGTAAGCCCAGCCACATAGACAGACTCTGGCTCCATCCAGCCAAGCGTGGACCCTGCTGCAGAGCTGCCCAACGCCCTGGGAAGTGGCGGCATCTCCTGTCATCTCTGTGTTGTCACTGAGGTAGGTAGTGTAAGCTGCAGGGACTTGGGGACTCCACTCATCTCTGAAACCTCTTCCTGAAGCTCTGTGCAGAGGGTCCCGTGGCTGAGAACTCAGCTGGTAAGTTTGTGGAGGGCGGTATTGGGTCATGCTGGCACAGGCAGTGGCTGCGGTGGCTTCCTAACGAGGCAGGTGCTGGGTCTCAGATGCACACCTGGCGTCTGGCACATGGGAGTGGCGGCAGGTGCCTGCTTGTGGGGGAAACGGGAGGGTTTACACAGAGGAACTCAGACACAGCTGACTGTACAAAAGCGCTCGGGAAGCTCTGGCTTGGCTGAGAAAAGGAGGCTTATCAAGCATTTTGTCAAAGTGTGGACAGGTCACCAAAGGGAGGCACATCAAATAGCAGAGATGGTTATTATCTGTGAGATAGGACATCTGTAAAATGGACTCTAACCGAGTCTAAACTGAAAAGTTCTAAGGAACGGCTTCTGAAGGGGAATCCGTGAAGTTACAGGAAGTCACTCTGTATAGGAAAAGTGATGGGTGACAGGTGACTTACGTGAGAGAGAGTACTGTTTTTAAAAATGCCATCTGAACATCTGGCAATTCATGCTGTCTAACGGAGACGATGTGTTAACTCTCGTCATTGTTTCACCTGTTGTGTTGAGAAAATTCCAAGACCGCATGGTAGAATGGGATGGATGTGGGAACGGGGTGACCTTGACGTTATAGGTTCGTGCCATGTATAGGCTCTGAGTCCCCGCTTGGGGCCTGTGTGTCAGGGCGTTTGGGCTCTGGGACTATGCAATTTTGGGAATATGACATACAGGAATGCACCCCAAAAATATACCCGCATGAAATCCTAGAATTTTATAAATGAGTACTTTGTTGTGATATGGTGAATGAGTAAACTTAAATATGTGTTTTATTTGTGAGTTTTATTCTCAGCCAGTTTCTAGTAATGATTAGGTATTTCTCCTGATGTTGGAATTTCCTTTCCTTTGTCAAAAGGAAACCAAATGTGTTGCCACAAAGCTAAGAAAAGAGGTGAATGGATATTTGAGGCCAGCTGAGTCTTCAACCATTTGGGGCTGGGTCGCCTGCCGCGGGCCCAGACCTCTATCTGTGTAGTGTGGCACCGTGTCAGGAGTCTGGGGAGCGTGGAGACACATGGACACAGCATCCCGTGGGCCCGGCCTGGCTTGCTCTCCTCAGGGCAGGCAGGGAGGGCTTGGAGCTCCAGCAGGTCGGAACAGCGGCCTACAGGATGGGAACGGGGGTGAGGGGCGGGCTGTCCCCAGAGCTAACTCTGCCCCCCCCTTGGGTGTGGTGACCGGGGCCACCATTGGCTGCTGCAGGAAGGAGCTGGCAGGCGCTTCGGCGATGCAATGAGTTGTCACAGCTTCACGTCGTTCGAAGGTGACCACTTTTAAAAATACTGTTGAGTCTTTAAAGAACTTTCTGTATCTGTTTAGGTACTTTAGAGCTGAGTGGGTAAAAGTTCAAGTCGGACTTGGGGTCAGACGGTCTGGCCTCAGAAGCACTTTACCACTCACTTTCAGCGAGTCGTTTCACCTGCATGTGTGTCAGTTTCCTCCTTGGAAATGCCGGTAAAAATAACAAGTACCTCATAGGATGTGGGGAGGATAAAAGGAGTTCTCAGCCAGTGCCCCTTCGTGGAATATTATATTTTATGTAAAATCGACTCTTTGGCACAGATTTCTGTAACTGCGACCTCAGGGAGCTGGTGGATTTACTTATAAAATCCAAACTCCACGTGCATTCCATGTTTTTCATTTCTGTATCGTCCCAAGTGGGTCAGATATATGAGCCCAGAAACCTTTCAGGATTCTTGCTGCTGTCAGGGCCATCTGCCTCTATGCTTGGAATTCAGTTTCCTTTCTCTCTCGTACCCACTTTGAGCAGAGTTGGGAAATGGGTGACATTGGCAGACCCTAACCCTCACCCTGTGACTTCATATTCCAGGTCCTCTGTTTAGGTGTTGCTCCTGGCCTGTCTCTGTTCTTTACCCAAGTATCTCCCAAAGAACCTTTGAACAGTCTGGTGGGCACCTTTCATTTTAGTCTCTCAGTCATTATAAAAATTTAGCTGGTAAGTGTCTCATCGAAACTTACAGCTGGGAAGAGCTGTAAAGCTCAAAATGCCCACCCCTTTACTTTATAGCTGGCCAGTGAAAGCCCCCAAGGGGTTGACACCTTCTCTCCAAGTCCCCACGCATTTTCTAGCCAGTGCTGGTATGAGATACACTCCTGCTTCCGTTGTCTTGCTTGTTTCTCTTCCTAAGGCACATTCTGCCCTTCTGCACGGATCCTCGCCAGGAGGTCTTAGAAAGCACTGGCGTTAGAATGGTGGTAGAGAGCTGACTGGCGTTAACGAGAGAGAAGGGACAACGTCCCCATGCTCTTTCTCCTAGCAGATGCAACGTTAGCCTAACCGAGTGCGTGATGGTTTCAACATCTTGGTCGCAGAGCAAATGGTAGGCGTGGATGCTGGAGCTTCTTAGGACACAGAAATCACTCTGTGGAGTGGCGACTGTGGAAGTGAGGTGAGCAGAGTTGTGGGTCCTTCCCGCTGTCCTGCTGTCCCCTCCTGCCCGAGCCTCACCTTCCTGTCCCCAACGTCTTTACTCACTGAAATGCCACCTCTGGTGAAATGTCTATCTTAAGCACTTGAGGTGCATGTTGGAAAAGGACCATAATTGACTTACAGGTGATGTAAATCCTCGATTTTATCACGTCTGCCATTCTCCAACTGTGTGCATTCTTTATAAAAGCAGGATTCTTCCAGCCACGCGGTAAATGTGAGTCCCAGTGACTGAGGTCACATTTAATACAGACCCAGCGTTTTCCTGGTTCGTCCTAAATATTCAGTACTAATGAGAGGAGATGAAGTTGTACAAGAACAAGAAAGTAATGAAAATAGATCCCAGCTCGTTCCAACTGTATTACAAACAGGGAAACGTGAACACTTCGTATCAGAATATGGAATGGAAATATTTCTAGGGAAGTGTGGGCTCTTCAATCCTTCCATAGTTTTGAACTGAAATCCTTCAAAAACATACAACAAAAGCCGTAGCTAGTTGCCCTTTGCACTGGTAGTGAAGATGCACACTAGGCTTCCCTTGGGCTTGGAGCCTCCTGCATTTCTCCCTGGTCCTATTGAAAGCAAAGCGTCCCTTCTGGCTGTTTCAGACGTCCTTCGGGCAGGTGGGGAGAGGCACGTGGCCCAGTGAGTGTCCACATTTGCACTCCGGCCTTTCTGAAGCCCCGTTGTTCGCGTGGGCTGCCCACGGAGGGGCCCGTGCTGCCGCCTCTGCTCACGGTCCACGCCAGACAAAGGCCAACTTTAGGGGGGCCGCTCACAAAGAGGTATTGACGGGCCGGAATCAGTTGGGACAAACGGGCATTTCAGCCCAACACTGCCTAATTGTGCAGCTTTCCTTATTGCAGAGAATGAGTGTCCTGAGTCATCACGGCGCCCCCCCACTGCCCGCGCCCCACGCACGGGAGGCGTGGCGGCCGGAAGCTCGTCCCCGGGTGCTGGGCCCTTTGCTTCTTGCTCCCCTTCGCTCCGAGCACACTCGGAGCAGGCTAGGGACAGCTGTGCAGTCACTGTGGCAGCGATTGTAAGCTCCGTTTTACAGATGGAGCTACAGAAGGGAGTCACAGGCTCACGTGCCAGTTGAGTTATGGGGCCTGGGGGGCCTCCCCTTCCTTGTTCAAGTCCCAGTTTTGAGGGCCCTTTACGGGCTCCTAGGGCCACCCCAGGCTCGTGTGAGACAAAGGCAGGCGTGGGAACACCGTGTGCTGGTGACCGTCACCCCACAGCTCCTCATCTTAGCGTCCCTTCAGCTTCGCCAGGAAAGCCAGCGTGGAACACTAGGTGTGGAAACACAGCGGCAGGCCCAGGCGCAGTGATGCCCACTCCTGGGTGTCGACAGGGGGCCTGCCAGTCAGCTCCACGAAGACCTTGTAGCCGTCATGTGGCCTGTGGGAAGCCCAGCGTGTGCGGGAGGTGGAGCCGCAGGGGAGACTCGGTGAGGCCCGCACAGGCATGGCGGCCGAGGGCCTGCTCACTGCCAGGCTGGGCTACTCGGTCCCGGAGGCCTGTTCAGCCAGGACGGGGCCCCCGAGCACCCATCACAGTTGGCTCTCTGGCTTGGAACCTCCCCACAGGCTGGGACTAGAGATAGGCTTCTTAGGTTTCTTTCTTCTGGGTGGAAGCAGCAGAGTGGTCGCCTGTCGCTGTGCATAAATCATGTTGCTCCTCTGCCCACAGTCTCCGGTGACCCCCCTTCTCCATCAGAGTGAAGGCGCTGCTGCCCCATCTCACCGTCACTGCCATTCCCTTGGCTCCCGCCTCGACCAGCTCCAGTCATACTGGTTTCCTGTTTGCTCCTCAAGCAGGCTGGGTGCGCTCCGGCACTAGGCACTGACTGTTCTTTCTGCCTAGAATGCTCGGCACTGAAATATCTGTGTACTCACTCCTTATCTCGTTCAAGTTTGCTAATCGCAGCCTTTCAATGGTCTACGTAGGAGCTGGCAAACTACAACCCAAGGGCTGGCTTGTACCAAGCACAAAGCCACCATGGTTAGCTGTGGGAAAGCTCCGGTGTGTGCACTTACTGCCGGAAGGGAAGGTGGCGCGCAGGCGGGAGCAATCACCTCCAGCTGGGCAGGTCTGAGGCTTCATGGCCCACTTGGCATCTGAGCTGAGGTAGGCAGGTAGGATTTAGACACATAAAATACAGTGATGTTAAGGGAGCACAAAAAGGCAATCTAGGAAATAAAATAGCATGAATGAAAGCATAGGCATAGTTGTTTAGGTAATAATAGCATGTTGTTAAAATCTCATAAAACACCTTGACGTTTTAAAATTCAGCAGATCGTTGTCCATCTTAAACTTGGCCTTGTCACATTTCTGTGTCCCAATTTCCTTTGGGAGAAATCATATGTATGTCAGTGAGAACTCTGAACCACTCACAGGTCTTGCACATGCTCGAACAGTCGGGAGACATGGGATGGGCGGTCACTCGTCCACACCTCACCATCTGGCCTTGCTGGGTCTCCTGCTAAAGCAGTCAAGTGCAGCAGGAAAGGCTGACAGGGTGAGGGTCATCAGAAGAGACTTCCACAAGGCTCAGGAGACTCCCAGGCCGCGGCTTGCCAGGCACCCACCAGGCCTAGCAAACCCAGAGTGAGGACGAGGAAATGAAACTCATTGATTTGTATGAGTTTGTTTAATTTCTTCTCAATAGGTAACATGAGTTACATCAGATGATCTAGTTAGGACACACCTGGATTCAGAAATGAAGTCCTAAGTTATGAACACCATCTATTTCCTTTTCGAAAAATCGACCTCACCCATCAGTCTGTTTGTGAGGTAACCTTCCCACATCTCACCACCTGTCTCCATGACACCTCCTCATCTGTGCGCAAATAATGTTTCAGAGTCACCTCTTCTCTAACATGTCAAGTTTGCAGGGTTTTAATTGCAACATTTTAGGCTGATTGATGTGAAAGTAAACAGTGAGGAGTATAGTGCTGAGCCCGCCTAGGTGGGCGGGGCTGACGTGCCCGCAGCAGGTAAGCAGCTGGACCGGAGCAGGGCTGTGTTTGTGAAGAGCAGCGGGTCCTCGGTCCTGAGCAGTAACTCCCTCACATCGGTGCAGCGGCACAGCTGGCAACCTCTCTCCCTCCTGCAGTGGCCAGGCACCTTCAATGTCCAGTCATTAATATGAACGGCGTCGATGTTTGGGCAGGCATCGGCAGGAAGAGCTTAAGATTTAATCGTAAAGGGCTGACTTTTCGTGAACATCAGTTCCCTGGAATTTTCTTAGATCCTGTCAGTGGCAGCAAGATTCTTCCATTTATTGATCCAAGTAAAGTTTATTGAGATCTACTGTGTAAGAGCCACTGTGCTGGGAGTTAAAAGAGTCCAGTGTAACAAAAGAGTTTCAGCGTCACTGAGCTACAGAAAGTAAACGACATCTGTGACAGGGAGCTGTGGGGGACAGCGAGGTACAAAATCCGGGGTTCAGGTCAGGGCTGGCTTCCCAGATGGAGCTCCATACAGGCCGAGATGCAGGTGAGCAGGTGTCTGTCACCTGGGACAAGAGTCCCGAAGAGGTGAGAACAGCTCTTCTCAGGAAAGCTATGCTGCACTGAGTGGCAGGACTGGGCCCGGAGAACCAGTGAACGGCGTCGGTGTCTAACTCCTTCACGGCCCTGAGGTTCCTCACAGGAACATAACACAGGTACTTCTGTGTTTCTGTGATGTTGAAAAAGTCTATCCCCCGACTTCTTGGCACATGGTAGACACTCAGCATCCATTGAATCAGCAGATGGCTGAGAAGTGAGGGAGGGGACGGCAGAAAAGATCTAGAGAGGCAGCAGGAGACACATTAAGTGGGGCTTCCTCGATCATATGGAGGGGCTCATACCCTCGCTCTGGGTAGGAGGCCACCAACGAAGGCCTTTACGCTATAGTTTGCATTCTAGAAAGATTGCTTTGACTGCAACGTAAAGTGTTACCTGAGCAAACTAGGATCCTAACCACTGGGGAAGAACTCGAGAGGGCTGGGAAGAGAAACCACACGATGGGCACTGGTGAGACATGGAGGGAGCGGAGTTACCAGCACGGCCTCGTGTCTGCTGAGAGTCTGAAGAAGAGCCATGTTGGCCTTTGTTCATGGGGAAGGCTCTGAGCCTATTGTCTAAAACGCCCGTGGCGTCTCTAAGGGTGTGCAGGAGGACGTCCATCTGTGGGTTTTTGATCCGTGGATACAAAGGGTCGCCCGAGTCCCACATGATCGTCGATTGCGTGGGTTGAGCGCCCTTCAGCCCTCCGTTAGTCAGTGGTCATCTGTGTGTCTCAAGCTAACGAGAGAAAGGTCGGTTGGAGACAGATTTGTGAGCTGTCGGAAGATAAACAGCAATTAAAGCTGTCTTTCGCTGATGCAGCAGGCAGGGCTCTTGCCAAACCTGCTCCCACTGACACGTTCTCGGGGTCTGTCCCCCAGGCTGACTCCAGCCCGTCCCCAAACAGAAGTGATCACGTAGGAAGGCTAGTGACTAGGGAAAGACAGTTTGTTCATAAAGGCTGGTATGATCGGACAGCGGCAGCGGCTCATTAGGTTCCTACAGCCCAGCCCCAGCTCAGTGTCCACTCTCTCCCGCGTTTGTTGAGGAATGACTAGGGAGTGTCGTGGGTCCCTCGGGTGTTTTGGGGTGGGACACACTGGTAGCTGGGATCTGTCCTGGTGCTGTGACCCCAAATACTGAATTAATCGTGTCACTCTACCCTCGACACACAGTTTCCTCCTGCCTGAAATTCCCACCTCTGTGTTCAGTGGCTGCGTCTCAGCACTGACCTTGCATTTTACTGGCTGTGACCCCTGGACGTGCTGTGTTTGTTTCCTTAAACCAACTGTGCTCAAAAAGGCAGTTTAACTAATAGGCGGTGTGCTTCCTCACGTCCCACCCCTGAGCTCCCTGTGCCCTTCACCCTCCAACTCATGCGTTTGTGTGAGCACACCCTCTCCAGGCATCTGGTCCTGGCTCTCGCCTTCCAGTTACCACCACCAACAGCACACAAGGCTTACAAGAGGAACAGAGGAGGAAAAGATGGAGGACAGAGGTTTTATCCAAAGCTGCCTGAAGACGTTTCAAAGCTAAACGTGGGTTTGCTGGTTTTCTCAGGTAGACTAGGGAGAGGGAGGGGGAGGGAAAAGGGAAGGGAGGGGAGGAGAAAGGAGGGAGGGAGGCAGAGGTATGTCAGGTAGTAGGCAGTGTTAGCAATAAGAAAGTGCACTGAGCATGTGCACTCCTGCCTCCTGAAAGGATGAGGAACTGAGGGAAGTGAGGACAGTCAAGTTCAATGCACACTGGAAAAGGACGTTTGTAGCTCTACACTGTGACGGCTTTGGCTACGTCTGGGACATGAGTATCTGTCATACGTCCAGGTCTGGGGTGTCAGCTGAGCACCCGCCCTGTGGGAGCAGAGCCTGCAGAGTGGGAAAGGAAGCCGACTGTATTATGAATCAGTCCATGGTAGTGCAGCTTGTGTGTGTGTGTGTGTACGTGTGTCTGCGTGCATGTGTGCACACGTGTGTGCATGCATGTGTGTGTGCATGTGCACATACATTTGTGTGACATGTCTGTGCAGGATCCTGTGACACGCGTGAACAGCTCTGTGCTCCCACACACAGCGGTTACGGGTCTCGGGATGTGCTCCTAGGCGGGAGCCTCACTGTTTTTCCCCTCGGCCCTTGGTCTTGGCTGAACGTCTCTGTGCTACAGACCAAGTACCTCGGCAGCACTGTTGTTTCAGTGTGAAAGGACTCTGGACATCCCCGATGTCTTTTCACAATTACAGTTACTTCACGGTGAAAGATAAGTGTTTGTACTTGTTCTCACACACGACGTCATTTATTGTATAACACCATTGGCCAGGAAACCTAGATATCACAGCTGAGCTGCAGACCTGCCTTTCACGAGCTCTTATTCTCTGAGCTAATGGGCCTCGATTATTTCCTTACAAAATACATGTGATATTTGTCATCAGGCCACTATATGTCTCTGAATATGACAGCAGCAGGTTGAGTGGAAAATATGAGTTCTATTGTACACACATGTGGGCTACTCCTCTGAAATAAGCTGAGTTACCAAATACATTTACTACCATATAATAATCATAGCTTAAAAGTTATCATTTCCCAGTGAGTGTTCTTCAGTCTATTATTGAGATGGATGGAACCACTCGGTCATCCAACACCACTTATCAGCTGCTCCTTAGGTCCTAAACACTTAGTCTAAATATCTTTAATAACTGAGCATCTTACTTCAAAGATGTCCTGGAAGTGGCGTTTGGTGACTTCTATTTATCAAATGCTGGAGACTCTGAAATTTCTTCTGTGTTGCCACATGGAATCTTGCAACAACTCCATCCTGTAACAGCATGCTGCCATTCTGCACGTTGGGGAACGGGCCTTTGCTGAGCTGAGATGGATGTTGGTTTTCACACACCTACGAGGCGTGCCCGGGTCAAAATCAAGACACAGCAGCCTCAGTGAGGATGGGGACACAAAGGAGGCATCTCAGGGGATGAGCAAATAACAACTCAGTTCCGACAGCACGACGCTGACAGGGGCTACGTGGGACCGTGACTGCAGGGGACTGTCTTCTGTGAAACTGCCAGAAAGCAGGTGTGAGGAAGGAGAAAATGCTCTAGTACCTAGGGGAGGAGAGGAGCAAGAAGCCCTTCCTGTGCTTTCAAGAGTGTTCCCTTCCGCTTTACACGCACACATGGGGCTGCTGTGATGCACAAAAGCATGTCAGCAAACTAACGATTTAATGGGAGTGGGGCTGCTTTGCAATCCACCCCGTTTCTCACCACGGTTTTAAGGGTTTTCAAAACAAGCATCTGTTTTAATTACAATCATTATATTGCTGTTGTCCAGTTACAGCTACGGAATCCTAATCAGGGTTAATTCTAAGATATTTTAAAGAAACTTGTAATCACAATTTACTGCAATCATAATTTAATAACTTCTTTTATCACTAAAAATTATTAGAACTAGACAAGTGCTTACAATCAAAGTGCTTCAGTTCTCTCATCTGTAACACGAGGGAGTAAAGTAATTATGAACTCTGGCTGATGATTAAGTACGAAATTGGGAGCTTTCATATTTACTAATCTTAAAATGTTGGTATAGTTTTGGACTTATAGAAAACTTGCTAAAATAGTACAGAGGTCCCATGTATCCAACATCCATTTCCCCTTATCAACATCTCAAATTAGCATGGTACATTTGTGACAATTAATGGAGCAACACTGACATGTGACTATTAACGAATGTCCTTACCTTATTCACATTGTCTTACTTTTTATCGAACGTCTTCTGTCCAGGACACCTTCAGTGTCGGGTTTCCATAGGCCTCCCTCTGCAGTCATAGTTTTTCTTACACTGTCCTTATTTTTGATGACCTTCACCGTTTTGAGCAACGCTGGCCAGGGATTTGTAAAATGTCTCTACAGGAGGTTAGCTGATGCTTTTTTCCTGATTAGATTGGGGTTGTGACTTTTGGGGAGGAAGAATGGAGTTTTCCTGAAATATACATTTCTGTGTCTGTTTCTAATGTGGTGAATCTGGGGTGGGGCCTTAGGATTTAAATTTTTCAAAATCTCCCCAGGGTTTGATTGTTGATTACACCATCTCTTCTGTCTGGGAACAACCAGATACAGCAAAGGGTTCAGATCAGAGGATCTAAGCTCTGATTCTGGGATGTGCTTAGTTTTTATTTCTTACTTGTTAAGATGTTCCCTCCTTTCTTTACTTCTGAAACTCCAGTTACATGAATCATTGAGTTGCTTCTCTCTCTCTCTCTCTCTCTCTCTCTCTCTCTCTCTGTAATTTTTTTCTTTCTCCTCCATCCTGAATTTCTCAGAACAATATTCAGATTTAATCATTTCTCTTCACAAACATGACAAATTTATTCCATACAATAAATTTTTAAGATTTAGATTTCCTTTTTCATGTTCAAACTTTTCTTGGGATATGTTTTTACTTTACAGATTCAAAGGGAATTTGTTATTCTGACTTCTAATGGATGCTGTTCCTTCGTTAAGAGTGTTTTGTAGTCAGGTGGCCCCATGAAATCCACTTCATGGACAGAGAGCTCCTGCATGGAGCACTGTGCTTCTGCGGCTCTGCCTTCCTACCGTTGTGTTCCCCACGTGTCTTTGATGTCAGTGCACATTTTATTTGGGTGGCCGGGGGAGGACGCTTTTGGTCTCCTCTTTCCTGTCTCATTGTATTTAGGTGCCTGTAATTGCCTTCCCTGGCACCAATCCAGAACCAAGTTTGATAATGGCATTTTGAGGCTCCAGCTCTGGGAGGTGTGGGCTAGCCAAGGTCCAGCCCCTGGTCAGCCAGCACCTGGATCTGATTCCCAGTGGTGGGTCCTCACATCTCCCTGAAGCCACCGTGTCTCCAGCCTTTTCAGACTCCATCCCACGTGTGGGAGTCCTGGCCGGGCCCCTGTGGCAGGCAGCGAGCCTGGTCTTACCCTTGTCCTGTGTGCAGGGCTGACGTAGTTATCTATTGCTGTGTGACTCCGTGTCACAGACTCAGCATACTGGAATAACCCACATTTACGTTCTCACGGTTGGTGGGGCCAGAGTCTGAACCTGGGCTGCCTGTGTCCTGTAACCAGGCTTTTCTCCAGGCTGCCAGCAGGATGTCGGCCAGGCAGCCTTCTGACTGAGGAAGAGTGCGCTCTGAGCTCATTGTTACTGGCAGAACCCGTCTCCCTGCAGCTGTGTGACTGAGGACCCCACCTTCCCACGGCTGTGGTGGGAGCCCCCCTTAGGCACCAGTTCTGAGGACATGCCAGCCCTGGTGCCTGTCTCAGCAGGCCTGCACAGGAGCCCTCTTCTCAGGGCTTCCTGCTGAGACCTGAGAGCCAGACCCACCCCGGGGTACCGTCCCTGTGATGGACAAGGTTAGCAGACCTAGGGCGCTAACAACATAGGAAACCCCTTACTGCTGCTGTACTCTAGAGGCCGAAGCAAGCCAGTGCCTGCACACAAAGAGCGGGCATCACAGAGCCACAATGCCAGGAGGTGACAGTCATAGGTTACCTAGTGTCTGCTATGAGAGCTGTTTGTCCCAAGACTGTCGTCTGTGTCCTGAAGTCACAACCCTTGGTTCCAGCCTGGCTTCCTGCTCGGCACTTCTGTTCCTTTTCTAGTTCAGGAAGATGCTTATCTTGTTTCCTGATTCCTTTCCATCTGATTGGTGTGCTTTTTTCCCTTTTATAGTTTGTTATTCATTTTTGTTCAAAACAGAGGTGATGTAAAAGGATAGCCTCATGACACCATTTTACTCCACCTATGTTTTTCAAGAATTTCTACTTGATCACGGCTAGCACAGGCTCCTGAACCCCTGGGTATGTTTAGCTGAGATGGTCTGGCAGAGAGGGTTAGCTTTGGTAAGAAAGGACGTAATGGTGAGTGTAACTAGGGGCATCTTTTCATGAGCCGTTGTAATTTTAGACACAATTTTAAAAGTAATCTATCTGCTTTAGGTAAGGGCCTCACCTTCTAATTCTGCCCCAGAAAGACCCACACAATCTCGATGTCACCACATTAAAGAAATATGCTGTTGCTACCTCAGTGTGTTTCTACCTGGCGTGCTCTTTCCATAGGATTCTTTCAGACAGTTTATATACCATGTTTCCCTGAAAATAAGACCTAGCCAGACCATCAGCTCTCATGTGTCTTTTGGAGCAAAACTTAATGTAAGACCCGGTCTTATTTTACTATAAGACCTCGTCTAATATAACATAATAAATATAATATGATATGATATATGATATAATGTAATGTAATGTTAATATAATATAATATAATACAATGTAAGACCGGGTCTTATATTAATTTTCGCTTCAAAAGATGTATTAGAGCGGATGGTCCGGCTAGGTCTTATTTTTCGGGAAACATGGTACTGCACCAGAGCTCTTTATTAAAAGTACCTGAGGCGATGAATGAAAAACAAGGCAAGAGTAGAGACACAACAGGATTGCAGACACAAGGAAAACACACACAGGGAACACAATGCTAAGTCTGACAGAGGGTAAAGTCCTTGGTGCTTATTGTGTTTCATTTGCACAGAAATCGACTTTCTTCGCAGACCAGGAAGGGTTGGGCATCAGGCTGACAATTATGAACAAACGTGTGTTTTAACAGTTTCATCTGGGAGCTAGTGCCTGACCTGACAAAGTGACTACTTAAGGACCAGATTTTAAGACGACCACATGAAATTACAGTCACCAAATACTGCTCGTGCCAATCTGCCAGTGCATGGTTTGAGTTGGTTGTGTTGAAAGGCAGAGGGTATTATCCTAAACAAGAATCGTGGGTCCAGGATCTTCTTTAGCCTTCCCGATAAGCACAGGTAAGTTAATCGTTACTTTGAGATGCACAGAGCCCATGGCACCCGCGATGTAACGCACGTCAGGAAGTCTGCTACTTTAGAGAATGTGCAGAGGATCCCGAGCTGTTGGAGAAGGGTGAGCAATACAGGGATACGGGTGAAGCTGAGTGTCATTGGAAGTATAGCACGGACATGTGACAGGGACCTCGTTCTGCTGGCCCATTGCAACTGGTTGGGCTTGCCTGGAGCTTGCAGTGTATTCAGGTGAGTTGCGGGGCCATAATTGTAACACATGATGAAGCTCTGCTTCCCAGGAGCACAGCAGGGCGGATATGGCTGGTGTGTGTGGGGGGGTGTGAGATACATGACACCTGCAAACGGAGAGAGGAAGCTGCTGTCGGGACAGGGTCCTTGCTTTGAACTCCCCCTGACTCTCCGTTCACACCGTGGCTGGTGTCACTGAGGAGACTCAACACAGCCAGGAGAACCTAGTACAGCAGAGTGCATCTGGGAAAGGCCAGACCCTGCGTCAGATGGGCTGTGCCCAGCTTTTCTGCACTTAACTCTGAGCAGGTTCATCAGCACGCTTTGGAAATTATTTTAAAAGACTTACTGGGTACGAGGTTAGGGAGCAAAGTTTCATTGATGACACGTTTCTAATCACAAAAATAAATATGGCTTTACAAGGACACAGAATAAGCTGATATCTACCATCATGTAATGAAAGTTGTGAAAAGTGTAAGTTATTTTTATTAAGCAAACAAATGTGACAGTTTAAGATATTTTCGTAAAATAAGAATTAAGGTTTTGCTTAATTTCTAAAGATTTTTTACAAAGAATTTACATACGCATCCTGAAAGCAGTAGCTCGCAATTGTTTGAACAATAGCTTGAACACTGAGAACTGGACAGCTTTTAAAGTAAGTTCTCTCAGGTAGGATTGTTATTGATATGTTCAATGTTTATTTAGGTTTTTCTAATGCAATTAAATGAGATAAATATGGGGGACAGTACCCTCCTTAGATCAGGAACAAAGGCTGGGAATATTCCGTTTTTTGTTTTTTTTTTTGGTTTTTTTAAATAACATTTCAAATCCCTGATCTGCAGAGGGCACATCCTTATCTAAAGCGTCCCCCTCCGTGAGCCCCGCACTTACAATGGCCACAGAGTAAACCGAGCACAGAAGGTGTACATTAGCGCGTCCCACTGAGCATCCCACGCACAGCACAACGCACTTTCCGTTCACTCATCTAAGGGCACAAAGCCCCAGCCTGTTCCTGACCCCGCGGAGCCGGGCGCAGGGCGGGCCCGGAGGTGTCGACCGCAGGGTCAGACGCGTGACGCGGGCGCAGTGGGGCCGTGGGCTGGCGGCGCGCGTGCGGAGGGCCCGGCGGGCGGCTCGGAGGCAGCGTCCGCCTCGCGCTCCGGTGAGTCGGGCGGCGGAGGCCGGGGCGAGCCCGCCGCGTCCCCGCCCCGGGACCCCGCCCCAGATCAGCTTCCCCGCGGGGACCGGCGGGGCCGGCCGGGGCGGGGCCACGTGCGCTCGGCCGGGCTCCCGGGCCGGCGCGGGGCAGAGGCGCTCGGGCTCGCGGGGCGCGCGGCCGGGGCTCCGTGAGGCCGCGCCGTCGACCGCGAGCCCGGATTCGTCGGCGCCGCCACGGACCGTGCGGCCTCAGCACCGCGCCCGGCCGGCGGCGGACACCTGCCCCGCGGGTCGCCCCGCGGGTGAGCGCGGGCCAGGTGAGCCGGCGGGCGGGCGGGGGCGGGCCGGGGCGGCGGGGGCTGTCCGGGCGTCCGTGCACGCGCCCCACTCACGCCGCGTCCCCCGTGCGCGTGTGCGGCGCGGGAGCGGGACCCCGCGCGCAACCTGCGGGTCGGGCCGCGCGGCCCCGGCCGGATGCCCTGGGCGTGCACCCCACGGCCCCCAGCGACGCGGCGAGGGTGGGCCAGTGAGGGGACAGCCAGGCAGGAGGCGGTCCCCTCCCTCGTGCTCGGAGTAACAGCCTTCGCGGCAGGTCCCCCCACAGCAGGCGGACACGCGCCCACCGACCGCAGCCTTCCAGGTTCTGACGCCAGGTGCGCCGGCCCCGCGGGTCCCGGGTGCTGCTCGTTCTGTGGGTCCTCCTAGGTCTGGGAGCCTCCACGAGGGACCGGCGGGTTCCCTGCCCCTGGAAGGAAACCTAGAAAGTGCTGCTCCTTCCGCACCTCCGTAGGGTCCCACTGCTTCCCGGGGAGGGCGGTTCACGGGAGAGCAAAGCACCTGAACCGGCCCAGGACGCGTTGACCGAGGAAGCCCTAAGCAGCCTTCGCGGCCCGCGGGCTGGCTTTCCTCCCTGGGAAGCCGTCTCCTTGCGGTCTGCACTGTGGCGCTCGGGCTGTGGCTCCGCAGCAACTATTCCACATAACTCCAGGGGAGATACTCCAGCATTGTTCGAGTGGCCTGCCACCCAGAAGGTGGTTGACACGTACTGTTGTGTGACTTCGTCTTGTCGTGAAACTCGGGTCCCTGACAGTCGGGAAAAGCTGGCTTGTGTGTCAGTAGCTCAGGCACGCCTGAGTGGAAACCGTACTTCTGACTTTTTCTGGGTTTAAATCTCAAATTTCCGGAGCTTCATGTTTGTTGTATTAATGCACAATTCAGAATAAGTAAACTAATGAGAGGAAAGATATTTTATAAGAAGCTTTTTTGGTAAAAACCTATTGTTTTGTGTTTGACACTTCACACTGAATTTCAATTACTTAAAACATTTCTTGGTATCTTGTCAATAGCCATCAGCTTCATTACCACTTAAACGTTGCTGATAAAGGAAGAAAGAACTGCTCTTTCAATCCGGAAACTCCTTTACAAAGTTTTTAAGTGCCCATTAATCAAATAATACTGATTTGACATTGTTTAATTCACATGAGATTTCCAAAGTACACCAGGAGAGTATGGGCTTTTGATTGGTTTTCAATATGCAAAATATCTGTTTTATTTGCCACCATCTGGGTTGTCGGGCATAGTCACATAAGGGTGTTTTCCAAGTAGCTGACTCCTCACACCAGTAATTACTGAAACTTAAAACAAATTAGCTGTTAAAACAGATAAGGCATTTCTAAATCTCACACTCATATTTGCAACCCAGATCTAAGTGAGTTTTTTGTTGGGTCGTCTTTACGAACATGAATTCATAGATAATTGAATCGTACTATTTGCTGAGGTGTATAGAGCTGCTTTGTCTGTAGTAAATGGTCCGAGCCTGCTGAGTGAAACACTAGAATGGAGACAGAAGTACTATTCTCCTTTTTATGGTTTTTCTGGGTCCTCTTTCTGTGATCAGCTATCTCTTTCTGCTGCTGTCAGGCTGCGAGCGGCTCTGCTGCTATATTATCTGTTGACTTTTTTTCTATGCTGTGCACTATTGCCTGCAGAAAGAACTGGGGACTGTGAGAGATGCTGCTGTTCTCATGCTTTATTTCTGGGCTGGATAGGGAGCCGAAGGGCAGAAGAGTGGTCTCTATATAAGTGGTTTTAAGCTGGTTTTTTGTTTGTTTGTTTTTGTTTTTAATAGAAAATTTTTTGTGTGAGCTCTCTAGAAGGATGTTTTATTTTCAGGCAGTTCAGTCTTCTGGAAAATCTTTGCTCTTCTGAGAAATTGAAGCAGCCCTGAAAAGTGTTCTTTTACCCTTGGCAGGCCGGGACTCTGGGAATATGTGTACTGTGGTATTTGACAGCCCTCTCTGCCCCTGGCAGCCATTAGCCGTTTGTAATGCTCGTGGCGTTTCCCACTCTGGAAGCTAGGAGTCAGTGTGATTTGATAGTCCTGCTGACCTTACTGGAGGTGAGGTCAGTCCTGTCAGTACTGCTTTGCATTCTGCCTACGGAGGAGGAGCTGCACAACCACAGCAGTTTGAATAAAGTAGTTTAATTTAGTCTTGGGCACTGGCTGCCTTATCTTCCTAATCTGAAGCATTTGACAAACATTCATTCTTTCCTTCACCGAATACTGATTAAAAGCACACTGTGTGTCTGGTGCTGGGTTGCTGTGCTGTGCTGGGGGTATGCAGACACAGACCCGGAAGGGCTCTGGGGAGACGAGCTGAGTGCTGACGGAGCTGCACAGACCCGCAGGCTTCCTGGAGAGGGTGACACGGAAGACGGTCCTGTACCAGCTCTTTGACATTCCAGGGCCTGTGCCCCGTCTTCTGTTCAGGTCGTTTTAAGGTGCGATGCAGTGGGCGGACACCCCTCCCGGTGGCCTAGGTCCAGGCTGGATTTGAGGCGGGTGACACGGGTCCAGCAGTCTGGAAGGCAGGCTCGTCCAGACAGGGTGAGACCTCCCCAGGGTGCTGGCAGGGAGTGGCCCCGGGGTTTGGTCACAGAGTAGCACTAGGTGACCATGTGTGGTGGGTGGCATAGGAGCATGGGACAGGGACTACACGATGACACTTCAGTTCTGGACTTGGGAGTATGAAGTGTTACAGTAAGTCATCGGGAGACGATCGCCCGATGGGTCACTGCACAGAGATTCTGAGCAGAGAGGTCGGGCTAGACAGGTGGACAGATGGACAGGTGGACAGAATTTAGCAGTTTTCAGCATATGGGTGGTTGTAAAGGAAGGCAGTTGGTAGCCGTCTTCCAGGGCAGGCACGAAGAGTGAGAGGGCCAGAGGCCTGGGGACCCCAGATAGTGAGCCTGGGGCGAGGAAAGAAGGAGAAGGGCCTGGCCAAGGGCAGGAGGGGGTCGGGAGAGCAGCTGTCCAGCCCTTGAAGGAAGGGAGCTTCATAGGAAGTGACAGGTAGAGCACTCAGGTGAGCATATCAGGCTGCCCTGGTTCTGCCTCTGATGAGTCTGTGACCTTGAACTCGGAACTTGGTTCCCTTTCCTCATCTAGGGGCTGCTGGGAGGACCACATACTGTCCGGCTCTGTGCTGGAAGGCAGCCAGTATGTGCCAGCTGCTTCGTGGCAAGCGGCACTTGGACTTGGCATTGGGACATTAGAAGAGAAGATCACTTCAGCAGGGTCTGGGGACAGTGATTAAAAGATGCATTTAAGGTGAAAAGATGATCTTACCCATAGCCTCTGGGGAAGAAGCCAGTAGAATAGGGCCGCGGAAGGTTTTGAAGGGGCACAGGCAGCTTCGGGAACACACTCCTGGAGCAGAGGGTGGGCGACACCTGGGCGTTCGGGGGAGCTGTCCTTTTCTCAGGACAGGCAACCTTCCACCAGCCCCGAGGGCTATTCACACCTACATCGTTTATTTACAGCATCTAGTAATCAAGTCATAGACATTTTTAACATCTTGCTGAAAGTATTCTTGGTGTCTTGAGTTCTCTGAGTAGTTTCTTGGGTAGTCTAAAGAGGACAAAGATTATTCACTTTAAAGGAATCTGAGAAAAACAAAACAAGACAGATGATACTAAAACTGAACAAAATAGAATTTAATATTTGATGATTCAGGAGGCACTTCCTTATCTTATGGGGCTTCAGAAATCAACACTATGGAAAGCAGTTATTAGCCTGGAGAAGGAGAAGAGTGATTTGTACATTTTTTTCTCTCTGCTGAGCCTATCATAGTAACATTTAAAAATACTCCTCCTTTCTTCCTTAGGATTTTCTCTGTCAGAATGAAGTCATGCTTTGTTTTAGAGATAGACATCTAAAATTAGCTGTCCATTTTAATATGCATATGATTTTTGACTCATCAGTGGGTATTTGAGAAAATGTTTACGTATAAACAGTTTGGAAGGCAGTCAGCAATTGCACACTGCATGCTGCTTACTGAGTGGTTGTAAGGAACATTGGTGATTAATGGGCTATGATAATATCTGGTATTCCTTTAGCGCAAATTGGTTTGTCTGTTTCAGTCATACTTACCATTGTTTGCATAGCATTTAGAGTACTACATCGTTTTTAGGACACCCAATAATGTTTTTTTGAGTAAAATGGGATGAGATGTCCTGTATTTTTAATGTAAACTGAAGACGTTATGTATGTAGTTTTGAACCTTGGATGGTGTTCTTCACGGGCAGTTCTGTAACCTGGCTCCTGAAGTCTGGACCTCTCTCGGGGGAGTTGTCTTGCGCTTTTGCCCCCTGAGCTGACTCCCTCCAGAGGATGGGCCCTGGCCCTTCCCCCAGAGCTCTGGGCTGTGCAGGACATTTAATGGTAACTTCCACCACCCCAATTTCAGACTGCATTCTGCCCTGCTCGTCACCCCCTGCAGAGGTGACAGATGCCAAGCAGACTCCACTAGATGCCAGTGCCTTCCTTAGGTGAGTGTTCAGGAGTGCAGACCCCAACCCACACGGGCCCTGGGGGCTTCTGTGCTGAGGGCACCCAGTACGGCTGGGCCAGCGCCTGCTTGTGGCCACAAACGTGTCAGGAGTTCGACGTGCAGATCAGGCAGAAAGCACGCATGGGCCGCAGGCTTCAGAGTGTTTCGCCCGTGGCTTTCTGCTGTTTAACTGTATTGCTACCTGAAGTAATCCCTGTGTTGGTTTACTTGGAGGTAAAATCAGTTTTCCTGGCCTTGACTTAGATACAGCAATGTGCCTGCAGGCATCCGGTCACTGAATAAAGTTACGTTATCACCAATCTGATAGACTTTTGCTTGATTTGGAAGTATTATATAAAATATGTCTAAAATGAATTATTTTGCACTTTTCAATTCCGTTCAGAAGACATTTAATACTTGAAATATTTTCAAGACACTAAGTCCTAATTTTTCAGGTGTTAACATTGGCTGTGACTTGCTTTAAGAACCTTGGGGCTGGTCTTCCTCCAGGTTTTAGTTTAAATTTAAAAAGTCAAAAAAGAAAAGAAACAAACTTGAATTAAGTGTACTATAATATGTCCCTGAAAAATTGCATAAAAATTCAGGTTTTGTAAATTGAATCATGTTTTAGAATCATATTTAAATTTTCAAAACACCCGAAGAGAAAAATGGCAAAATTTAACACTTTATAAATATAGATCGTGGTGATACAGATGCCTATTATATTAATATTTACACTTTTGTGTGTACTTGAAATATTTTATGGTTAAAAACTGTGGATAATTATTGTATAGCATATCATATTTTAAATGTACCCAAAGAGTTAGTTACTTAAAGCAGTATCAAAGGAGATCTTGCTGTGAAAAGAATCCTGTTTTGATTAATCTGGTTTGCAAATTCAAATTTTCCTAGTCTGTTTAACAGACACACAAGGAACCACCTCCAGACTTGGGCTCGTTTGGAATGCAGTGGCACCCACCAGAATTTCCCCAACCTCCGCCTTTACCATGAAGGCTTCCTCTGATGCCATCCAGTCCTCTTGTCCCTTATTGAGCAGGCAGGGCCTGGGCAGGAAGAACCGCCACTCGCAGTGTGGTGAGCGGCAACCTGGCCCTGGGCTGCCTGCCCTCTGGCCCCGGGCTGCCTGCCCTCTGGCCCTGGGCCCTGCCTGCCCTCTGGCCCCAGCCCTTCCTGGGCCCTGCCTGCGAAGCTGGTGCTTTCCATAGGTTTGCATGGTTTCCCTGCTGGACCCAGCTGTGCACACAGCCAGGAGTCGCATGGCTTGGAGAACTAGTCAGACGGGTTTGCCTGTCCCTTTAAAAGGAACTTGCGGATAAGGTCAAGGGTGAAACTACCTTAGGGAACACTGATGCTAATCATGGACTCTGTTTTTCTCCTGGCACTTGTGAGAATATATGTTAATGGGTTAGAGTGAGAGCCAGGGAAACTGACTGGAGAAGTAAGAAATGGGGATGGGAAGGTGAAGGACCAGAAACCACAGTGGGGAGAAAAAACAAGATGAAGGACCGAGTTCGGTGGCCCAGGGGGCTTCCCGGGAGCTGGGCGCACTCCAGCAGGAAACCATAGTGTTAGCTGAAAATGCGGTTACTTAAAACACAGACTCCTGTGGCTTTCACCCTCCAAACTGCAGGCCACTCTCCCCGGCAGGGCTGAGCCTCCCTGGGAATGGCAGTGGGAAAATGCGGTGGTTCCGTCTCACTCTAACTTTAAATACTCGATTTCCCCAAAAGAACAGGGAAGCGTCACACCCAGCTTCAGCAGTTTGCAGGTCTCTTGCTCAGACAGTCTGCCCTTTTATCCTCATTCTGCCCTGAGCGTCATCTGGTGTGCTCACGAGTCCCCGCATGCCTGGGGCTTCAGAGCCCTTCTGCCCCCTCCGCAGGTCACCAGGACAGTCTGGGGGTTCTCGACAGAACCAGGTTCCTGCCGAGCACCGTGCGGGGACCAGCCTCTGTCTTCCCCTGGAAGCCTGACCATGGCCATGTTGACAGTCGCTCTGGCCCTGCCACGCTCTCCTTTTCCTGCTGTGGGCCCTGGCTGCACCTTTCCTGGCATTCTTGTCCCCAAACCTCTGCTCTCCTGCCTTTATTCTCAGTCTCCTGACTCATGCTCGTGGTCTGAATTTTATTTATAAACGGACGACTCTGGCTGAGGCCTCAGTGCTGCCTCGAGACCCTCCAGATGGGGTCTGACCCCTCACTGGCACCGGCCTCCGGGACGACTTTGCTGTTGGGTGTCCAGTCTGCCCCTGACCTCTTAGATGGAGTCCGGTCCTGGGTCCATTGTGGTCCTCCTCCTGAGCACCGCTCACACCCTGGAACGAGCTGTCCTCTCGCTGCTGTGTGTGAGCGGCCCTGTCACTTCACAGCCACACCAGTGCCCTTCCTCACACCCCTGTCCTTTGGTCCCTCCGCTGTCTGTCCTGCCCTGCCGGTTGTCTCGCCTTCACCTGGGAAATCCAGGATGCTCAGCCTGTGTTCAGGGCTGCCCATGTCCTGCTGCTGCCGCAGCTCCGCCCGTCCCTTACGGGGCTGCGAGGACCCCCCAGTGCCGCTGGCCTGCTGTCCCTCACGTCCTCGCCCTTCGTGTTTTCGTCACTCCACTCCCACCGCAGACTGCTGCTCCCCAGTGCCTCATTTTTCTCTTGACTTTCACTTCTGTGCTCATTGCTGAAGCTTTAATGTCAGTGTCAGCTGGGTCTCAGGCTTATGTCCCCACAGTGCCCGACGGGCACGATGCGCCCAGTCCCACGAGGTGGAAGGCAGCTAGGCTCCGGAATGTTCTGTATGTACATGGTGATTCGGTCCTTTCGTTTGTTCCAGAACGGATCATTCAAACTTGAAATGTTTCCTCATTTTGTTTTAAAGGAAACGTCCCGTGTTGGAGCAGCTCTGCTGCGTCACTTAGCCACACAGAGAACAAGTTTAATCCGACAAAGGTCATATTGTAAGTGCTTTGAGCTCTTACTACAAAATTACAAAGACTGAGTAAGCTTTCTTCTGAACTCTTCCTGGGCTTCTAACAGACGGAGTCCAGGTGATTCTGGGTAAGGCTGACGTAAGGAGATGGTGACAGAACTAAGTGTGTTCAGCCTTTCTTCTGTGTGTATACTTGACTCTACTGTGCCCACTGCCAGGAGACACTGGTTGGAGAAGAGGGTGCCTGCATGCGTTTGAGGCCCTGGCCTGGGGTGTCTCCCAGGCCAGACCTTCTGCGGGTTCACTGGCAGCCCCAGCCCGGGCGGGGCCCCTTCCCCTCCCATGGGAGCTGACCACGTCTGGGGCTCACAGGTCTCCTTCTCTACCTCTCGGCAGGGGGTGTAGGGTTAAACACATTTTAAGAAATCACTTCAGAAACGAAAAGGAAGGAAACAGATTAGGTAAGACTGTTAAGAAGTGACGTCGGACTGTTTTTTGCCAGTTTTAAATAATTCTTGAGGGCACTGAGAGCTAGCTGTGTTATTTTCATTAGTGAGACTGTATCTGAGCCTAAGCTTTGAATGGGCTCTGTGTATTATACGCATGATACCCAGAAACGAGGTGCTCTGCCCGCCTTGCGTCCTCCCCCTGCGGCCCCGCCTGCCTCTCCTCCTCCACCTTCTGGAGATAAATAGGGAGGGACCTCAGAAGAGTCCTCCTGGTGACTCCATACTGGCGGGAGCATGTGATCTGGACGCTGCAGGAACTGCTCTGCCCAGAAAGGTCACAGGAAGGGACATTGGGGAGCAGTATGTGGGTGTCCTGGAGGTCTGCACAGCGGCGTCTGTAACGTGTAAGAATCACGTCAGCCAGTCAGCCAACAAGCAGCCCTGACACAGTCGGACTCTGCCCGAGAGCCCAGCGCACAGCCTGAAACCTGCACAGAGGTTTGAGAGCGTCACTGTCAGGCTTTTCTAAGATGGCTGTTGTGGCTCCTGAGTCCTGGTTTCAAAAGCCCATGTGTCCCCTGTGCGGGGGCGGGGGTGGAGGCTTTCTTGTGGTCCCAGCAGGATGTCCTACCAGAGAGGACCCTTGAGCAACTTGGGGTAGCTGTGTGACACCAGGCAGCCGCCCCCTAGAGACTGATCCCTTTCTGCAAACCAGCGGTTTTGAGCTCAGTACCTTTAGGTTTTAAGTTGGGGCTCTGATTTATCTTCTAAATGGAAACACATTAAATATATATATATCAGGTATCGTTTTGTGACAAGTATATGACCTAGCAATGCTGAAGTACATTTATAATGTTTGCAAGATAAGGAGATGGCAGTGCCACCCGACACTACTCAGGACTTGCCCCACTGTGTGCGAGCCTGGTGCCCGGAGGTCGCCACACAGCACTGTGGTGTCTGCTGGCCAGGGAGCTGGGACAGGCGCAGTGTCCCTGCAGGATGGCCTTCCTCTGGGATAACGTAACCTCCTTCATCCCTGGGTAACCATGAGCCGGCAGCAGGAAGTCCGTTCACTTGGGAGCATTGAATATGGAAGTAGCCACAAGTTTGGTTCTGTTTCTTGGTTACATTTGCCCGGACAGATTTTGTTTGAACACGTGTTGGAGACATCACAGGAAATTTATTTTGTGACTCAGTAACATTAATGTAGATGATACTGGAAATTCATTTAAACTGGAGAGTAAGGAAAGGATATTACTGGTGACGACGCATCACGGACCTGGTCCCCTGTGACCAGGCCCGGTTCTGAAGCCCCCGGGTCCTGCGTTGTGTGCGTCCCCGAACTCGTCTCGCTGTGGGAAGAGGGAGGACTCAGTCT
The DNA here is from genome assembly GCF_964194185.1 of Rhinolophus hipposideros. Taxonomy (NCBI): domain Eukaryota; kingdom Metazoa; phylum Chordata; class Mammalia; order Chiroptera; family Rhinolophidae; genus Rhinolophus; species Rhinolophus hipposideros. Next base: position 1,234,618 of record NC_138062.1, read on the forward strand.
GCACTTCCTCCACAGCCAGCAATTAGAACCCCAATAACAGAGAGTTAGGAGAAGTCCTAATGAGTCATTTTAAAACATTGGTGAAGCATTGGTTTTCTGTGGTGGTGTTGATTTAAAGAAAGCATACAGCCATCAGAACTTAAAGCCTCCCGCCGCCCCAGCTGTGTGATTTACGACACTTCTTATTTGTTTAAGGAGGAGGCTGGAGTCCAAACAAAGAGTTTCCTTCTTGTTTGCTGCATGCCAGTCTCAGGATGTGGCTGCCTGGACACAAGTGGTACCCAGGTGGCCCGGAGTGGGGGCAACAAAGGTGGCCCCACATTCTTCTCATCCACATTCTGTCTCCTTCGGTCTAATTATCTGTCTATATCTGAAATGCATATATATTCTAAAGCTATGTATGTAGTAAAGGTTGGAAGTGTTTAATGCCAGTTTTCTTTGTCAACAAGGAAAATGGCGAGCCTGAAAACTGCGCGCTGTCATTCCTACCAGTGAGGCTCCGAATGCCCCCGACCAGCTGCATCGGCGCCACGTGTGATTTGTTAGAAATGCAGATTCGCAGGCCCTTCCAGGTCCAGACAGGAGCTCGGTCAGACCCAACCATGTGTGTTTTAATTTTAATGAGCTCTGTAGGTGGTTCTGATGCTAGGGTTTGAGAGCCACTGACCTGTTACACTCAATCCAGACAGTTCAGTCCTCCCATGTGATGAACAAGTAGCACTCGTCTTAGGGACCAAAGAAGACTTCAGTTTAGACTTCAGTTTAGATTTCAGTTTAGAGTGGTTAACACTCTCCTGGTTAGTTTTTATAACCTAAACTTACAATAGTGCATTTTATTTACTAACTGGCTGTTTAGGAGACTTCAGGTATTCTCAGCTTAGTTAAAAACACACACGCCCAAGGTCCTCAATGTGTAGAGATCAAAAACAAAAAATTGGATTGCTGTGACTGTGCCATATTATCGCCACCTGGCGAGTGTGAAAAATAGCAGGACGTGGGCCTCACCTCTGGTAGTCCTGACTTCATGAGTCTCGTCCCATTGGTGGCAGGTGTTTGGGCCCCTCTGATGCTTACAGGCTCCCGGTGATTGGCATGTGCAGCTGGCACCCAGAGCTGGGGCTGCAGCCTGTGCTGGAGGATGGGTACACCTGCCAGATTTGGGGTCCTACAAATCCTATGTGAAGTCCTACCCTTATTTGAAGCAAATTGTCTTGTGTGTGGTTAAAAACGCTTGGTTTTGCGGTCGCTTATGGGTCCTGTCGGCTGGTTGTCAGCTTACAGACCATCTTATTCCTCCCCACCCCACCTCTGGATTTCATGGTTTCCTTCTGAATCCTCCTCACCACACCACATCCCCACAGGGAATAACTGGGGCCCCACCCCAGGCACACTGGATTGGAATTTACATTTCCACAGTGTCCCTATGAATTTTGTCTTCACAGGAAAGAGTCTATAATGTACAGTTTAAAATTGAGGTGAATTTCATTTTCTTAAGTTGGTTATTTTTTAGCATCCATATTTTGAGTCTTAACTACCTTGAAGTTACTCTTACACCCAGTTTCAGTGAGTTTTAGAAATGGAAGGGATCTTCAAGACCCCCTAATTTAATGTCCTCACCTGGCTGGTGAAGGAGATTAGGTCAGAGGAATTAATTGACGTGGCCCAGATTGGGGAGGCTACTGATTTGGGGACCCACAGGTGCTGCAAGTCACACACATTTTTATTTTTCCTTTTGTTACAGGGACTTCATTCTAGGGCCACTTAAGATGGTACTGTCTTCATAATTTAAACAGCTTGAAATGGGAGCTACCTGAACAGTGTCGGGTTACCCAAATATGACACATATCCAAACTCCACAATTTTAAATACATTGACAATTACTTTAATTATCTATCTAAAGTGATGCTGACCATACGTTACAAATACACTCATTTCCAAATTGGTGTATAATTTATGTAATTAAGTTAAGTGACAATGGGAGCGTTGGGTGTGTAACACTAACCTGGACGGAAACGGGAAGACACTGCTATGTCCTTGCACGCCGCACGTGTCCCTGAGGCGTGCAGGGTTCTTGCAGCAGGACCTTCATGCAGCCTTTGGGACTGTTTACTGTGGGTGCCCTGTCCCCGGCGGGCGCGGGTACCCCACTCCTCTGAGTCTCCAGGAACCCTGAGCTTCAGACCCACACTCGGAAGGGTTCGGTGCAGACCCGGCCCCTCAGCCTGGGTGGAATTGCATCAAAAGTCCAGCTGCTTGTCACCTGGCACATTGGGATCTCTGCAGAGACCCTGGAGGCTGCCTGGACGCACCACGGGCGTTTCAGGGGTAACCAGCAGTGTTTTATGGAGTTGGCGTTAGTCACCGTCATCCTGCATCACTTAGGTGTGTGTCATGCACATGGTACTGCATGCGGCATCTGCTGGGATCCCCGTCCCCCTTTTCCTGTTTCTGTCCCACCCCCACCTGATGGCTTCCTGGGGCAGCTCTCCGTGACAAGCGTTGACGTCTCACCTGGCCTCATCACCTGCACCTGGGACCCTGCACAGACATGCAGGGGGACATGCTGGGGGCCGCTCGCCTGTCCTGGGGGGGCAGGGTCTGTGACCCTGGCGCCATGAGAGCACCTGTGCTGAGTGCAGTTTGCAGTCACACTGCTGATGGCTTACTCCTGTCAGGGTACTGTGTAAGCACAGTTCTGCTTGTGCAGAGCTTTTAGAAGCTCCTGTCACCCTGGCGTCCCTAACGGTGGCACGTCACTGTAAGCAGTGTAATACTACTAACATTTTCCATCAGTCCTTTCAAACAATTTTGTTATTCGACAAAAAACCCAGAATATTGAAAAAGCAAAAGTGACTGTTAGATGTTTTGAGTAACAGCAGACAGGTGGCTCTGGGTAATTTATTCTGGGACTTGTGCAGTAAGTGGCTGCTTTCTTGGTGCCCGGCACATTCCAGTTGTCTCTGCAGGGAGCTGGGCACGTCCTCACCAGCCTCTTGTGCTTCTTAACTGATTCGAAACCATCTCTGTGCTGAGGTGGCAGACTTTGAAAACCTGAGTCACTGTCTTCGTTTCTCACTGCCAGCAGCCAGGGAAGGGTTTTCAGCAGGCCGTGCCCCTAATTAGCTGAAGTGGCCCGACTCCTGCCGGGCCCCCACTTTTTCCAGGTGGAGGGAGCACTGACTCCTAGCTGGTCTTACTCTCCTAATGTTCTCTCCCCAAGTTGGGGTTCCCAGTTCAGTGTGATTTCAGGGTTCCCCTGGCTTTCAGTAGTTTCCTTGCAAATAGACTGGTAATTCACTGCAGACACGGAACTGGTGCCTGCACATGAAACACGCGTGGAACCGGGCTGTGGACCGTGTCTAGCAGTCGGGCCGAGCTCCCTCAGCCTGCCAGGCGGTACACGTCAGCCAGGTTTCCTCCTTGTGTCACCTGGTGCACGCAGCTGGACCGAGGGTAGGCCGGAGCTGCGGTGTCCTCAGCCACCTCCCCCCAGCCTGTGTCTCGTCTACGGGTGGGAGCGGCTGTCTGTCCTTTGTGTGGACTCGTGTGCAGGGACGGGCGGCGTGCGCCCTCAGGGCCACTGTTGGCTGCGGCTGTGTCCACGCTGGTCGGAGCCGCGGGAGGACCGGCCCAGCGCTGTGCCCGGCCTGCGCCCTGAGCTCTGGGCGAGCCCCGTGGCGGGCGGAGGCCGCAGGGACGCGCAGGCTCCGGGCGGCGCGCGGTGCAGGCCGCTGTGCGCTGGCCTTGCGCGCTCGTGCCACGTGCAGTGACGCCATCGCGGGCCGGCGCCGCGCCGCCCGCGGGGAGGCGGGTGACAGGCGGGGCCTGGGCGCAGCCGCGCGTGCGCAGGCCGCCTGGGCGCCACCGTCGGTCCCGCGCTGGGCACACGTGTGTGGCCCGGGGCTGGGGCCCGAGGCTGGTCCGTGGCCGTGATCGAGCCACGCGAGGGTGCCGGCGCCCCGAAGGAGTCCATGCCGTGCCCACGTGTGCCACCCGGCGAGTCGCAGGTCCCGCCGCGTCCCCGTGCGGGTGTGACGCTCTCCCACGGCCGGCTCCACGGGGCTGTGGGTGCTGTTTCCTGCCCCCGGCGCAGGCACACGCGGCACTTGTAAGAGAAGGGACGGGGTGGGCTGGTGCAGAGCGACACCGCTGCTCCGTGGCGCTCGGCTCTGTTCAGCTCCCGGGGCGTGGGGTGGCGCCAGGACGCAGGGCCCTCGGGGGCATTGAGGGGGGCATTGAGGGGGGCGGTGGTCAGTGGTGTCCGCTGTTAGAGCGCGGCCCGGTCACGCGAGTTCTGGGGAGGGCGTGTGCGGGCACTTAGGCCCTGCCAGTGACTGTTGGGGCAGCTGTGGTGGCCTCGGGGGCAGGCTGCTGTCACCTGGGGGGTGAGTGAGGCCGGCCGAACAGACAGTGACATTGCGAGGGCTTCAGGGCCGAGGGCCCGGAGTGAGTGTGATGTCACAGCTTCTGCAAGAAAATGTCAAACGTCTGGAAAACGTATGAATAGGCAGAGAAAACAAATCACTCGCGTTGACAGTGGGCTGCCGACCGTGGGCTGTCGCCTGATCACCGACGCCCAGGCTGTGCACGTTCTTTGTCTCGTTTTTGTAGCATTTCTCACGGCGTGGTTTCGTGGTCCTGCAGCGTTCTGTTGGGAGACGCCGTGGGTTCCTCAGCCCTCTGCTGGCACGGTTGGTGTTCCTGGGCGCCCGCCAGTGGGCGAGGGCCCACTTTGTGTGGACCTGTTGGCAGTTCTGATTTATGCTCTTTCAGAAAGCTTTCCGGAACGGCTGCACCAGTCTACACTTTCGCCACCTGCTGAAGCCAGTGCCGCACCTGGGCGTGGCTCGAGGGTTACCGTGAAGAGGCCCGCTTGCCAGTCCCGTGTGTCCCTTTGTCTCTTTGCTCAACCATTTGCTGTGCCTTGTCAGGCTCTGTCCTGGTGGAGGGACGTGCTGGCGCCTCGGGCTCGGTGGTTTGAGGGGGTGGAAATGAATCTGCCCACGTGCAAACTGGGGAAACAGAGCCCGTTGTGAACCACAGTAGGGAAGCAGAGACCTGAAGCGTGTTGCAGGGACAGAGGAGCCGTGAGCGCCACCGCGTCCTGCCGGGCAGCAGCTGTGTGGGCGGCGGGGACAAGGGCACGCGTGACAGGCACCTGGGGGAGCTCGCCGAGCCAGGCCCTGGGCGACACGTAGGGAGCATGCAGGACGTGAGTGCGGTGAGCCCGATGCAGGGAGCCGTGGTGGGGTTTTCAGTGAGGGGACCTCAGCTTTCACCGTTGCCAAAGCCGTCCAGTCTCCAGAGCGAGGCCTGCGGTGACGCCCACGGTCCTCGTGATGGTTTGCGTGTGCGGTAGAGGTCCCGGGAGGGAGAGGAGGTGCCGCACACGACGGCAAATGTCTGGAGTCCGCTTGCTGCTGTGCAGCCGCCCCCTTCCGCCTTGTTTCAGGGCCCTCCCCCGTCCATCCCCTGTCCGGCCAGTCCTTCAGACGTGTCTTCTCAGCCCTGCAGAAACTTACTGGTACTGGTTTCTAAAAATAGTTTGTTTTCTCCATTTTGTTTTCTATTTTCCTGTGGAATGTTGGTGCGCTGATCACTCATGTCTGCTATCTTTTCTCTCAGATTTTCTTTTTGTAGAGATTTCCTCCCCCCCTTTTTTTGCAATCATTTAGATTTTTCAATTACTTAGTTTTGCTTTTTCAGAAGAGATTTTTGTTGACTTTTGTTTTCCTTTGTTTCATGGATACAAGGTCTTCCCAAGGACACGGATTTGAACTTGCTGAACTCCTCTTACATCCTTCCTTTTACGTCTTACTTGGGACTGACGGGGAGGTTTGTGGGTGTGGCCTGTGCAACAGCCAGATAGTCTCCAGTGGCCACTGTGCTGCCCCCATGCCCACGTCGGTGGCTCTGCTCCGGTCATCAGCTCAGGTCAATCCCCTCGGGAGAATTGACCTGTGTTGTCACTTCTAGGGTAAACACAGCCGTCCCACTGGGTAAAGGGGGGATGGCGAGCCCCCAGAGTGCTCTGCTCTGTCCCAGCCCAGTGCCCCTTAGCCCCTCGGCTGAGGGCACCTGTGTCCAGTCCATGACTGCCGCCTTCACGGTCCCCTCAAAAAGCCCTTCTCTGCACTTGTTTTCTAGAAACATATCAGAAATGCCTTCTGTGGTGACCAGAGCCCTGCCCCACTCCACTCCTTGTGCCCATCTTCCTGTGTTTCTTCCCTTCTCTGCTCTCTGCTGTAACCCTGAAGGAGCGTTGGGAGCAAAGGAGGGGGACACTGGTGCTGGGTGGGCCATCCTGCCCAGAACCCGCTCTGGACATTGCACTCCCAGTAATATTTCACAATTATTGGTCAAATCTAACAATATTCATAATAGCGATCTTTGCTTTGTTCACAGTTCTCTTCTGAGATCATTTAGAGCACGTCACTGTTAATGGCTTTACGTTTTTATAAAATCTGATTTATTTGGGGAAAGTCTAAGGTGAAAAATTTCATTTTTGTTTTGTAAATACAGAGCCAGTTTTTAACAGCGGAAGAAGCTGTCCGTTCCCCATCCCATATGCTATCCGTGTTTGTGCGAGGACTTCCTACGGGCCACCGAGTGGGATCCGTTCGTTTTAACTAGGATTCTTGGACCAGTTCCTTGGTGTTTTAATTACCTTTAAAATACAGTTTACTATTTCCTTACTGTCCTGAGCCATTACTTCTGCTTTTTCAGAAATATGCTATCTCTTCTTTCTGCATTCATTTACATGGACATGGGCCACATTCCAAACAAAGCAGAACTAACCTTCCAGAGCAATCTGAGCGAGCGGGACTGTCCAGTGTGCCTGTAACTCGTGAAGGATGGCCGCTGGGGACGCTGGCTCCCATTAGAATACTGCTGTGTTTCTGTACATTTAGTGCAGTTCACAGGCGTGTGTTGTCAGGGACAAGCTTGCTACACTTAGATTATCAACAAATATGCTTTCTGTTCATTTCAGAGGTGTTTTATGTACTTCACTGTTATTGTGAGTGAGATCTTTTCCATCACATAGTGTTTTAAAATAGTTTATTATTTTCATTGTGAGAAGAGTAGCACATGTCCACCGTAGAAAGCAGTTAGATGAGCGTACTTGTGATCACACGGCCCAGGGGGAACCACTGCTCTCTTGGGACGTGGCATCTCTGTGTGTGCAGGCGATGCATGCGGGTGACAGCCGGCCGCCTCAGGCCAGTCGCTAGGAAATCCTGTCTTTCCAGGCCTCCAGGTCTTCTCTCACGAGATGATTTTAGTGCCTGCGTTACAAGGATGGATGAGTCTGTTTGACAAATGTGGGACCTGACGGTGTCCCAAGCTCTGCAGTTGGGGACAACCAGTTGCTGCCCTCACAGTGACTTCGGGAAACTGCTTGTGGGAATTAAGTGTCATTTTGCATGTTGTTTGTCCAGGATATCGTTTTCGTTTCCTTCTGTTTATAGTGCAGTCCATGTATCCACATTCTTCTGTACAGTCTAGTTTATTCCATTCATGTATCTATTTTTTAGGTCACTTACAGTTTTTTTCTTAAATTAATAAATTTTATTTTTTAGAACAGTTTTAGGGTCACAAAATTGAGAGACAGGTACAGAAATTTCCCATACACTCTTCATGCCCGCCACACGCACGGCCACCCCCACACGCACGGCCACCCCCACTGCCCGCGTCCCCACAGGTGGGACCTTCGTTACAACTGATGAACCTACATGACACGTTGTCGTCACCCCGAGTCCACAGTTGACATCAGGCTCCCCCTTGGTGCTGTGCATTCTGTGGGTTTGGACAAATGTCTGATGACGTGTCCACCCTCCTGGGGTCACACAGAGTGTTTTCACTGCCCTAGGACCCTCTGTGCTCCCCCGTTCACCCCTCCGTCCCCCTAACCCATGGCAACCACGGATCGTTGCTGTCTCGTAGTTTTCCAGAATGGCACACAGTTGGGATCACACGCATGCGGCCTTTTCGGATGGGCTCCTTCACTTAGTGACAAGCACTTAAGGCTCCCCCACGTCTTTTCATGGCTGGCAGCTCACTCTTTTTAGGACAGAATAATATTCCACCGTCTGGATGGACCTCAGTTTTATCCATCACCTCCTGAAGGACATCTTGGTGGCTTCCACGTTTGACACTTACGAACAAAGCTGCTGCCAGTGTGTGTGTGCAGGTTTTGTGTGGACATAAGTTCTCACTCCTTTGGGTGAGTGCCAGGGAGTGTGATCGCTGGGCCGCTGGGGAGAGCACGTCAGTTTTGTGGGAACCGCCGGTGCCTTCCACGGTGGATGCCCCGTCTGTCCCCCAACCCCCCAGTGACTGAGGTTCCCGCTACTTCACGTCCTCCAGCACGTGGTGTCTCATGCTCTGGACTTGGGCGGCTCTGACCTCCGACGAGTGTGCAGTGGTGTCTCGTGGTTGGTTTAATTTGCATTTCCCTGGTGACCTGGTGTGGGGTGTTCTGTCACGTGCTTATTTGCCATCTGTGTGTCTTCTTCAGTGAGGTGTCAGGTCAGTTCTTTGGCTCATTTTAAAACCAGGTTTCTTTTTTTGTTGTTGAGTTTTAAGAGTTTGTTATAGATCATAGAAAATAGGCCTTGATCAGATGTGTCTTTTGTAAATATTTTCTCCCCATCTGTGGGGTGCTGTCTCATTCTTTTTTTTTTTCTTTTAAAGATTTTATCGGGGAAGGGGAACAGGACTTTATTGGGGACCAGTGTGTACTTCCAGGACTTTTTTCCAAGTCAAGTTGTTGTCCTTTCAGTCTTAGTTGTGGAGGGCGCAGCTCAGCTCCAGGTCCAGTTACCGTTGCTAGTTGCCGTTGCTAGTTGCAGGTGGTGCAGCCCACCATCCCTTGTGGGACTCGAGGAGTTGAACTGGCAACCTTGTGGTTGAGAGCCCACTGGCCCATGTGGGAATTGAACTGGCAGCCTTCGGAGTTAGGAGCACGGAGCTCCAACCGCCTGAGCCACCGGGCCGGCCCCCGTCTCACTCTCTCGACCTGAACTTTCTCAGAGCAGGCTTTAGTGGAGTGAAGTAGTGAAGTGCAGCTATCAGGAGACACATGGGGACAGGCCTGGATGACTGCACCTGGGCATTGGGGTTGGGGGTCGTGTTGCTGCTCTCTGATCTGGCACTGTGAGGTCGTCGTCTTTCAGGACTGGTTTCGTGTGGGACAGGATAGCACACCACACATGGTGCTTGTGGGTGGTCAGTGCTTTTCCCTGAGCACAGATGAAGAGCTGGTAGACATTTTTAGAGGACATTTTACCACGTGAATATTGGTGTTTGTACATAGTTACTTTCAGAATCTATGCACAGAATCTATGTCCCCCCTTTGTACCTTATTCTAATACAGTAGCCACCAGCGCATGTGGCTGATAAGTAAGATGTCAATGTCATTTCCTCAGTCACACCAGGCGCGTCAGCTGCTCAGGAGCTACACGTAGGGAAGGCTCCCTTGCTGGTACCCAAGGTACGGCCATTGCGTCGTCACAGAAAGTTTTGTTGGACGGCGTGCTTACAGAGTGGAAGGGGTTTCATTAAAAACAAAACACAAAACATTTTGAGTGATTTCTTTTTATCTTGTAGGAATTACTGAAATACAACATTACAACATGAAATAAAAAAGGAAGAATAAAATAAGAAACACAAAAAGCATTTGCTTCCCTGCTATTGTTTTCGGTTTTGTTTCTTAGCTGTTTGTGACATAGAGTAATAGTTTTAGCTGAAGGAACTCAATGACCCCTCTGCTCAGCTCCACGGACACCCAGTGAAGACAGCCATTGACGACCACGGCGCTTAGCCAGTGCCTTCTGGGACATGCAGACAGTGACAGGCAGTGTCGGTCATACAGGTGACAGGACTGCTAGAATAACTGTTTCTGCACGAACCTCACTCCTGGAATCCGTACCTGTCTATTTAAAATCTCCAAGTTTTTCTCCCTTGGCATCGGACAAAGGCGATCTCAGAGCTGTGGGGGCAGCTGTGCCGTGTGGGGCAACAGCCTGTAAAGTCCCCTCTGAGACTGGCCTGCTGCCAACCACCCCTGGCCTTGGACTCCAAGCAGAAACTCACTTCATTGCTGTAGGAACAGGGTTTTCTCCAAGTTTAGTTTTTAAAGCCCTCATATTAATTCAAGCGACATTTAACATAGGCTTTTTAAAAACATGTTTATAATGTGAATTACTTCTGTTTGCTCGTAATGGTACAATGTCAACTCATCTAGAAATAGTTTGAACATTTCCTTGGAATGAGAGAGGGCAAAAGCACCTGGAAATATAATGTGCTTTTTAGTTTCATGTATTGTTTACCTGCTGTTGATTCCTTGTTTTTCTTTTTTCTTTTAGGTTGCTTGCAGTGTTTGAATGTTGAGAAGGTACAGTCATTAAAAGAGCATTTTTACACGGTGGGAATTTGTACGAATAGGATGGTTAATATAGGACAGTGAGTAAAAGCAGCTGTCGACTGGGTGACGTGCTTCTACATCTGTTCTGAGTTGCTCCTTGAAGTGAAGGTGTCAAGTAGCAAGGGCAGTTGTTATTCAGGTCTCCTCTCTGTTACGTGAAATTAGCTTACATGATCTTAGGTAGGGTGGGGGGCAGTTTGCGCCTGTGCGGCCACCACAGGTTGGGGTACATCATCTGTTATAACATGCGGGGTTAGAGAGTGTTACTTGTCAGGTGTACAGCTGTCCCCGGACTTGCCCCCTGCACCTGAGCTGTGGGTAAAACCAGGAGGTGGGATGTCCGGGATGTACTCATTCATCAGTCGCTTCTTCCACAAACATTGACTGAGATCAGTTATCCTTCTGAAGGTTTCTGTTAAAAGTCTCTTAGATAAGGCCTTGAAATGAGCCAGCAGATTGGTATAAATTACAACAGGCTACTAGGGGACTCAGTGGCATTTGGATAAAGGGCAAATACACATTAAAGATGGGTTTTCCTGTGGAAAATGTCTCTGCTGTACAAGTCCTACAGCAGGATTATTCTCTAAAACTGTCTTTCTTTGGTCCTAATTGGGAATGCTGCAGCTGAGATGAAAAGATTTAAATGAGAGACACACATGCTGTGTGCCTGGAAACCGAGCACCTCGTTCTGCTTCCCGGGTAACTTTCAGGTGCAGAGAAAAGATGGGCAGATGAGTCATAGGTATGGCAGCTGTCATGCAGAGGGGAGCTGTCCTAGGTCCCTGAGTGCAGCGCCACTGCGGGCTGCATGCCGCTGAGCTGCAAAGCTGACGCACTGTACATATATGTCCAGCCTGTGTTGGCCCGGCCGCCCAGCCTGAGGCCTTCGGGGGTGGAGGGGTCGGAGCAGCGTGGGGTGCTGTAAAGGTGTTGTCTGTCGCCGCAGCTATGACTTCCTGCGCGCCGTACCTCGTGCTGCTGTGCAGCGCCCTGGGGCTGGCCAGGGCCGCCCACATCGTCATCGTGCCGCCCATCATGTTTGAGAGCCACATGTACATCTTCCAGACGCTGGCGGCCGCCCTGCACCAGCGGGGCCACCGGCCGGTGCTGCTGCTGTCGGAGGGCCGCGAGCTGGCGCCGTCGCCGCACTACGGGCTGCAGCGCTACCCCGGCGTCTTCAACGGCTCGGCGGCCGACGCCTTCCTGCAGGCCAAGATGCGCAGCATCTTCTCGGGGACGCTGACGGCTATCGAGCTGTTCGACATCCTGGACCACTACGTGCGCAACTGCGACCTGGTGCTGGGCAACCGCGGCCTGGTGCGCGCCCTGCGCAGGCAGCGCTTCGACCTGCTGCTCGTGGACCCCAACGACATGTGCGGCTTCGTGCTGGCGCACCTGCTGCGCGTGCAGTACGCCGTGCTCTCCACCGGCCTGTGGTACCCCACCGAGGTGGGCGCGCCCGCGCCGCTGGCCTACGTGCCCGAGTTCAACTCGCTGCTCACGGACCGCATGGGGCTGCTGCAGCGCATGAAGAACGCGGGCGTGTACCTGGTGTCGCGGCTGGGCGTCAGCCTGCTCGTGCTGCCCAAGTACGACCGGCTGCTGCGCAAGCACGGCCTGCGGCCCGCCACGTCCATGCACGAGCTGGTGCGCGGCCCCAGCCTCTGGATGCTCTGCACCGACGTGGCGCTGGAGTTCCCGCGGCCCAGCCTGCCCAACGTGGTGTACGTGGGCGGCATCCTGACCCGGCCCGCCCGCCCGCTGCCCGCGGTAAGGCTGGGGGGGGCCTGCGGGGGGGGACCTGCGGGGTGGGCCCCGCGCCCGCGGTAAGGCTGGGGGGGGCCTGCGGGGGGGGGCCTGCGGGGGGGGGACCTGCGGGGGCGGGACCGGGGCCCGCGGTAAGGCTGGGGGGGGCCTGCGGGGGGGGACCTGCGGGGGCGGGACCGGGGCCCGCGGTAAGGCTGAGGGGGGGCCTGCGGGGGGGGGGCCTGCGGGGGGGGGGACCTGCGGGGGCGGGACCGGGGCCCGCGGTAAGGCTGGGGGGGGCCTGCGGGGTGTGGGGGGGACCTGCGGGGTGGGCCCCTGGCCTGCGGTAAGGCTGGGGGGGGCCTGCGGGGGGGGGACCTGCGGTAAGGCTTGGGGGGGGCCTGCGGGGGGGGACCTGCGGGGGGGGGCCCGCGCCCGCTGTAAGGCTGGGGGGGGCCTGCGGGGGGGCACCTGCGGGGGGGGTAACCTGCGGGGTGGGCCCCGCGCCCGCGGTAAGGCTGGGGGGGGAACCTGCGGGGTGGGCCCCGCGCCCGCGGTAAGGCTGGGGGGGGCCTGCGGGGGGGGGACCTGCGGGGGGCGGGGTCCTGCGGGGTGGGGGTCCTGCGGGGTGGGCCCCGGCCCGCGGTGGCAGCACACCTGGCTAGATTGTTTGATAACTACCAGGAAGGGCCGGCAGTGGGAACGCAGAGCCACCACCGTCCCTGTGCTGGTGGGAGGGCCACTGCCAGGACTGGACTCTCAGCATGTCCGTATAGCCTGGGGCTACTGCGTGGGGTCGGGATGGCCGGGAAGTCGGTTTGTGATTAAGTCGTAGCTGTGGCAGGTGAACAGATGTAGCTACAGGGTCACCTTGGCTATTGTGAGGGACGATGCCTCAGTGAATCCCAGCCCCTCAGTCCCACCCTAAAGCGCAGTCACAGGCCTCTGCCCAGCTTTGCTGAGGTGGACTCAGCAGACAGAGCCCACCTGAACGGGTTCCCTTAGCACCATAACTCTGGAAAGTGGATGCCCACCAGTGAAACGGGGTGGTGACTCCCAAACTAGGGGTCATCTGACTTGAAGTGACGGTTTGGGGATGCCACCCCATGGCAGCTTCATTTGTAGGCCCGAGTGAAACTGGTCTCCCCGCTGGGGCACAGCTCATCCTTCCTGCCAGTGGGGCTGCGGGCGAGTCCCCGTTTGTGCTCAGGTATCCGCCAGCAGGTAGCTCTCTGGGTCTGGGGTTGGCCTCTGACGGCACTCGCGGGGACACAGGCCGGGCCTCTGCTGTCACTTCAGCGTGCGGTGTCTCCCCTCACTTGCTGTTTCTGGCTGTCACTGTCTGGTGCCACATTCTCTCCCCTAGGCCTCAGGTGAACACAGGCACCAGGCAGAGTTTACTGGGGTTCGCTCGTTGTTCGGACTTTTCTGACATGGCCACGGAACGACATTTCAGAAATGCTACCTGCGTGCGTCTGTGTGGTGTGGACACGTGGGGCTGGCCTCTCCCCGAGATCCAGGCGTGCTTCCCCACCACTTTCACCCAGTGGTCCTTTACGTGCCTTCCGATGGCTTTCAGAGCCTCGTGGAGGGTAGTGCAGTGTTTCTGTTCCGATGTCCTTTCTGGCTTCACCCCCTCTGAGGGCTTCCCTGCTTTCTTCCTGCTGGGCCTTTCGTAGCAACTCATTGGAACCTGTGCCTTTCATTTGCTGACTGTTGGCCGTGCCAGTTGTCCCCAGGTGGACACAGCAATGCTCACAGATGTGCCATGTGGACTGACCTGCCTGCTCTTGTCCCGTGTGTGTGAAGGACCACTTTCATCTCCGTGTGCCATTTACGTCCTCTAACAGTGGCCATTCTGAAGAATGACCATCTCACTCAGTATGTCTCATTCCAGTGAGGTTTGTACGTTTAGGGACACACGTGTTCCTGGTGGGGTTTCTCTAGCACATCTGTCCCATGCGAGGGCCCTGGGAGTTTTTCAAATGCCTGGGTTATTTGTGGTCTCGTTGTTATACTGACATCTTAGGGCCTGGCAAGTGGCTGTGGAACTCATGCTTCTCCAAGAGCAGCTCCGTGTCAGTTGCCTCAGCACCTTGCAAAGGTGGGTGGGTTTTCCAGGTCTGGTCATGACACTGGATTGGATTTCACAGCCTGGGATGAAAGCATCCGGAAACTTCCTAAAAGACTCTTTTTCAAAACTTTATACTGTCTGAGCATGAAGAAACTCTGCAGAGTCTCCAGTTCAGCTCTGCTCTTTTTATCTACTTTTCTCTCAAAATAGAGAGAATGGTCCACTCGTCATGTAGGAGGTCCCAGAGTCTGAGCAGCTCCTCCAGGGCCCACACGTCGTTGGGGCAGAGCCGGGTGAAACATAGACAGTTTGCTTTTTGGTAAAGAGTGCAGTTCCTCTGATCGTTACTTGAGGTCTCAGAGATTGTGAGGGCTTAACACGACAGTCACATTCAGCTAGGTGGGCCCTTACGTATGCGTTAGAGCTGGGGTCATAGAAATCAGCCGTAACCCATGCCTTTGGTGACCAAATGTAAGCTGGTGGAAAGTGAAGAAGTTCCTGTCGTGGGTCGTTTTGTACGCATGTTAGCAGCTTGCCTGCCACGGGGCTGCCGGCTTGGGGTCTGTGCAGGTGTAGCTAAAGGGCAGACACAGGGCCAGGCCACCTCCATGCAGTGGCTTGTCTCCTGTCAGAGCAGGACAGTTGGGGACATGGAGACACATTAGAAATGGGTTCGCTTTGGCCCGGAAGGCATATAGGCAGACCCCTGTTGAACCTGGTCCTTTACTGTGGATGCAGTAATGACATCTAGTAGGACGTAATGGCAGCTTTTCTGAGGGGGAGGACAGTAAGGCCCCCAAGTGTCCCTCGCGTATGCTGGGCACCTGTCAGTTATTAGCATTGACATGTTTCAGTGATGGCTTTTACGTGGTTGCCCGTCAGCTGATGTGGTCTGGCCCTGCCAGGCCATGACCTTGGTCATCTTTGCAGCCTGCAGCCCTGATCTGGGGTGTTTCAGTCTGCACCCACCCCCACCCTGCCCAGCAGAATGTGGGTGGGTGCGTCACCTCACAGCATGGCTGTCATCCACACCCCAAGGCCCTGGGGATGGCAGGCCCTCAGGTATTCAGTATTAAATCAACTGCGTCGAACACAAACAACTGCCCAGAAACAGGTGATTCGGCCAGCATAGCCATGCTGTTAATATTACAGCCGTACCTGTTTATTCCCGGTTTATGTCGCATTCCATTCCAGCCATTAAGCAACCTGGCATCCAGGCCGTTGTTTCAGTGAACAGAATAGCTACCTAGTGTCGCTGATGTGGAGAAAAGGGGGTGACCGTCCGTTTCCCAGTAGAGGAGCTAACAGGTGCCCCTGTATCCCACGGGTTTGTCTGAGCGGGGACAGAAGCTGCTGCTGTCCTACGAGGTGATGGGTGCCTTGGGTGGCCCGGACGGTCAGAGGTGTCTTCATCTCACCAGTTGTAGGGACGTTTTTTATTCAGGCCACTTTAGTCACGGGGAGAGGAGATACGGGTCAGATAGGAGGCCAAAAACGTGTCGGGAGGGCCTGTCATTCTGTCCATCACCCAAACTGCCCCCCACACAGCCTTGGGAAGCAAGCCACTGAGCAGCAGGTTCACTGACCCATGCGAGCAGATGAGGTCGTGAGAACAAAGCGCAGCAGCACCCATCGGCTTCCTGGCAGGTCTCCCTGACCCCGGACACTGGTCCTCCCAGCCACGCAGAGTGACCACAGGTCTGGGCTGAGGTCTGGGGAAGACAACACTCACCCAGGTGTGGAAAACCAAGGCCATTTTAGTAACACGCTATGCGGAAGGCACATCATCTCAGGAAGTACAAGGCTAGACGTGGGGTTATAACCCTTGAACCATGTTGATTAAAACACCTGTTTTAAAATGGGTCTCATTTGGTCAAAACACGCACCCCTCACAGGGCTTCCTTATTGGGGACCCCATCACTCTCACGTCACGTGTCAGAACTCTTCTCTGTGCCTGCTGCTTACCGCCTGCGGGCGGCTGTGTGGGGACTGGGAGACCCTGTGCTGTGGTGTTGGGGGGGTGACTGAGGGTCGTGTCCACCACACTCACTCATTGTGTCACCAGAGGGGGACGTGGCTGTCCCTGCCAGTGGTGCTGGCCTTGAGCCTCAGGCTCTGGGACTCAGCACGGGGGTCCACGTCCCCTCAGAGGATCGGGCAGGGTGCCTTGGGGTCAGGCCTTGTTCTCATGACTAGTAACGCTTGTCATTGGAGATGAGCTGTATTTGCTGCAGCAGGTTACCGACCGCTCCTCATTGAGCAGACGGACAGTTTGAGGCATGGGCGGGACGCAGAAGTGTCTGTGGCTTTGCTGCCCGCATCTTAGGGACGGGCGCTCGGTGCTGCCAGGGCCGTCTCGGGGACATTTATTTCTCTTTCTCGCAAAGTGGAGGACAGTCATGAGCCCATGAGCTGTGTGGGCGTTGGGCCGCCTGTGTGTCTCAGGAGGTGAGCAGAAGCTTGATGGGTTGACACTGAGGGGGCGTAGCTCCTGGTACTTGGGAAAGCTGCCCCTGTGGCTGGTGACACCGATGGGTTTTCAGGCCTCCACCCTTGTCCCTTATCGTTCCCTGCTTCCCCTCCCTGAGGGGCCTGTGGGGACACTCCAGGCACACGAGTGACGGGCTCATCCAGCCAGACTCGTCCACACTCAGACCTGCTGACCTGGATCATTAGGCTCGATAACCTGGAACCCTCAGAGGACAAGTTAGGCTTTCCTCCTCGGGCTTGGAGGGCAGGTTGGGCGGTCAGCCCCAGTGTTGGCCTTGCCCAAGCCTGCGTCTTTGTCACAGCTCTGGTCCTGCCCTTCGAGAATCCTCCGCCATCCCGGGAGTCCTTGCCACCAGAGCCCCAGGACATGCTCCCTGAAGCAGGGACTAGAGGGCAGGTTGTGGTCCTGGGACGGCCACTGGTCTGTGACAAGTTCCCGGGACCAACCTCAGACACTGTGTGATCCGTAATTGCTGATGTCCTGTGATGTGTTTCGGGTGAGACTCATTATCCTCAGTATATGTTGCACCAGCATTAGTGTGTGTGGGGATGTGGATTTCTAGACTGAGAAGAGCTGGGACCCCACTGCACAGCTGGAGAGCCAGCCCCCTGACAGTCCTGCTCTGCATGGAGGTGACACCCTCAGGCCCGGCCCTGAGAGGAGCGTCCACATGCGGCCTCACTCGTCAGGCCAGGGCTGTGGGCCAGGACCCTCCACTCCTCTCCCCAGCTCTCCTCCACCTCCACGTGTTTTTTTTTTGTTTTTTTTTTTTCCACAAAGTTCTAAAAATGTTTTATGTCAGGTTGTTAAACAGCATTGGATCAAAGCAGGCCGTGATTTTAAAGTCTTATTACATCAATGCCTACTTTCTGAAGTTCTAAGTTACGTGGTGAGATTATTTGTTCTCACATACAGTCTGATACCCACAATCTAGTCGCAAGTGCAGTGTCCTAGACTGCACAGCTATCTGGAAACGCTCACTGCCTGGCGACATAACAATACGTACAAAAGAATGAGAAAGGGTTTATTTTTAGTGTCCCATTCTTACATTGACTGGCTAACTCAGGACATCTTTTGGTGCTGTGAGAACCACTGCATCTTTCTGTGCTGAAGGCATCTCCCTTGTATATTTGCAAACCCTGGACACACAGGCCTGGTCCCTGGTCTGCCCCATGTCCTCCTGGGGCAGAGAGCTGCTTTGTGACGGGGTTTCTGTGGCGAGAAAACAGGACACACAGCCAGAGAAGCGGACATTGGAGGAAGACATTAATCCAGAACGAGTCCTAATTCCATCTGAAATCAGAGAGGCACAGAAAAGTACCCCCAGACCCCCAGCCCAGAGCAGGGCAAGGACCGGGCACCAGAATGACCAGACTGTGCCGGCCATGGGTCTACTGCCTGTGCAGGGGGCTGCTCCGGGAGCCCAGAGACTTTTGCAGCATCAGGACCACCCACGGTCCTGCAGCGTCAGGACCACCAGCTGGGCCCTGAGGGGACCCACCACCAAGGCCATTGTCGTCTGTCCAGGCACATCCTCGGGAAGTAGCACGTGCTGCTGGGAGAATCTCTTCTGGTAGGAGGTTTGAGAATTCTGATGTATCGCTGTAAACACTGTCCACCGTGAACAGAACATCTGTTCTAGAAAGATCCCAAGGTCCCTCAGGAAGCCCCTCCCGCACTTTCCCCCAGAAGCCACCTCCTCCCGTCCCAGCAGCATGCAACCCACTGTCCTATGCTCTCTTCGCACCACAAAGCAACCAGAGCGACCAACCTCCACCCGTCTCTGTGCCCCCTACCCGGTCACCCTGTCTCCCTCTGTGCCTCCCACCCTGGCATTTCCTTCATGGGAAAGACCGAGGGATGACCAGGTGTTTGAGGGCAGACGCATAGTTCAGTTGGGGGCATGTTGGATTTGAGAAACCTGTGGGTTCATGGGTACCGATGTCAAGTTGACCTGTGAGTGTGTGAGCGTGGAGTTGACAGGAAAGGGGCCGGGTGCTCAGACATGGGGTCGGCTGCCCAGTGACTGAGCTAAAGCTGGGAGTAGGGGAGAGCTTGGCTCAGAGCTTACAGCACCCCCTTACAAGCAGAACGGGGGACCCCAAGAGCTGAGAAGTGAGCACCTAAGAGGAGGGGCACAGCCAGGGATGCAGTCCAAGAACGGAGGTAAAGAGGGGACAGTCCAGCTGTCATCGCGGCCGATCTCTGTTTGGACTGTTAGCTGGGGATACATACACGTGGCCCTGTGTCTCTGGATGACTGTAATTGTTGCCACAAGACTGAATTCACACTGCCCCTTTGACAGGCTTTTCCATGGGCTGTGTCAGTCACGGGTGCAGCGGACTGGGTGGGGGGGCAAGTCTCGTTTTCCTTGTCCCTAAATTGTGGGGTCAGTGGGTGGGATTGGACTGGTTTTTAAGGTTTCTCCCACTTTAGTGATGGTGTGAACTAGAACATTCTGAGCGCCACATATACATTAAAATACAGACTCACGTTCTTCTCTCCAAGCAGTGATTCTGGTATGGTTGTGGTCACAGAAGCAGGTCAGGGAGGTGTGTCTGTGGGTGCGTTTTCATGATGTTTTCATAAAGCCAGGTGTTTGGGGAGGGCAGGAACAGGTGGGTGTGGGGAGGATCGATTTACAGTTTACAAATAGGGAGCTCGACTTTCTGTAAGTCATCAATAATAATTAGAAATACTGTTGAGATAGTCTTTGATTTATAAAAAAACATGGTTAAAAATTCAAACCATCATTTGGTTTTATTTTGTGCAATACAGAAAATGCATCTTTTTTTCAGAGAATGTTATTGAATTGGCATTTTATTAAAGGACTTTTTTCCTTGAACTGTAATCTTAAAGAGAATCTTAAAACACACCAAGCCACATGCAGAATATGGTTTCTTCTCAATTTAAAAATTGTATCTTTCTGCATTTGGTGATAGAGAATTTTTTGAATAGATTTTGTGAAACGTGATTCTTCCAAAAGGCAAAAATTGAAATTATAGGAAAATGCTTAAAAGCCTTTGCAAATTTGATTTCATTTTGGTAAACTTCATGCTTAGTTGAAAACTTTATAGAGTAACGAAAAAGTAGGGAATTTCCCCACTCTGCTGCCAAGCTTAGACTCACGAATGCTTGGCTCAGTTACAGAAATAAATAAATCCCTAAGAGAATAAGCAGTAATTGGGACCCTCTCACTCACCTGTCCTCCACCCACCGTGCCCACCAAACAACATACTTGATTTCCTTTTTATTTCTTTTTTTGCAACTTACAGTTATTTCAGTTAAGTCTTAAGTAACTTGCTTCATAAATAAAACTTTGCATGAGACGCATTTACTGACTTTATGATTTAAAGGGTAGACATTTATTCTGATGGCGGAATGCGGCCACTTTTCTGTTGTGAAGCTAGAAGAGTCTCCATTTATTTCAGCCGTTTGTGTTACCTGTTTGGTGTTACCAGGGAGAAAGTTAGGGAAGGACAGAAGGGGGTGATTGGTGTGCTAGGTTATGTGCAACCTGAATGCAGAAAAGTTCCATTTTCAAAAAGTATACAGACTTCCTGAGTTGTGTCTAGTATGGATAGTTTAGTTGACCTCTCTGGACTCAGTAATAAAGTTTTTATAAATTTTGATGATTTGATGGAAATTGTATGTAAAACATTACGTCATGTGAGTTCAGCTAAACTGACCAAGATGGGGCTGCTCTCTCCATCCCAGCGAGGACGGATGCGCCGTAGATGCTAGCTGACCTGCGTGGGTACCGTCCTGTGTACATAGCTCGATTTGCTGCTTTCAGCTGAGCGGGGCCTCAGGAACTTTCTATGCAGCTTTAGGGCCTTTTGTTTTTCTCTCTAAAGAGCCGGTATCAGGCACTGCCGGCTCCTGCCAGCTGAAGGCTGTCACAGCTGTGCGTCTGCATTTCATTGAGCTGGGAATTGCTAATTAGCAGGCCACACTGCACAAAGCCTGCCCAGTGCAGGGCACACAATGCCGTGTTTGTCTGTGGAACATAAATAACTAATCTCTCACATTAGAGGTTTCGTTAATAAGCACGTGTGCCAGTAGGTGAGGCAGACCATCTTCGACAGAACGCCCGGACCCTTGGGGACCACGTACCAGCCCATCCTCTCGCAGGATGCGTGTGCCCTCTGACACATGGCCGGCTGCAGTGAGGACTGGCCAGTTCGCATGCGGCCTTTCCATTTGCCTCCTGTCCTCCCGCCCCGCCCCCTCCCACACCCCAGCTGGACCCGCACACACTGCTTTGCTGGACCCCGGGCCCGTGCCCCACGCTGCACCTGTGCAGAAGTCCCCGGTGTCCTGAACGGGCCGAGCTGCAGACTTGAGAGTCCGTAGGTGCCCATGTGTGGCTGACAGTGAGGGCACGATGGCCTTTCCAGGAGTGGTGACCATTTGACCCTGAAATTGGAGGCCTGGGGCAGCAAGACGCAAGGCCAGGAGTCCGTAGTGGCACAGCTGGTGTGGCAAGGGCACGGCTCCAGACACAGGGTCCCATCGCCCTGTCACATTGTCACTCTGAAGGTCCAGGCCGTGTCTGCGTGGTCACACAGCAGCGGATGGCCCCTGAGCGGGACCATCGTGGTGCTAAGGCGCCGTCTCCTAAGTCTCAGCCCCTCTGGTCGGAGGGTAAGTCGGCTGACAGGTGCTGCATCCCGAAACGAGGCTGTGCACGGAACATTTACATCATGTAAGAGCTGCGCATTCAGTTAAATCATAAGCATGCAATTAAAGTGTGAATTTCTACCACTATCAATCTAAGATGAGCTGTGTTTTAGGACTGCATTTGGTGGCATCTGGGTTTTGGTGACATTTGTTCCACTAATTCCAACAACAAACAGGCTTTCTCTGGCAGCCGCGCTTGTCTGGAGGACAACCAAGAGCTGAAAAGCCAGTGGAAGACGCCTTGGAGAAGCTGGGAGAGGAGCCGGAATGTGCTGGCACAGCCCAGGCCACCCCTGCAGCTCAGTCCGGTCTGCCTGTGTGTCCCACACCACGCGGGCTGTCGTTGTCCGGCCCGTGGAGGACTGAATCAGCAGATGCGTTTCCCAGGCAGGCATGCTGAACCAGAGTGACCGTGCCCTGGCCTGACAAGAGGAGAACTTCAGAGCAACTCATGGGCCACCGAGTGCCTCGCTGTTGCGCTGACACGAGCACACTTAAGTGCCCATGCAGCTCGTTGTCTGCGTGACCAGGGAGAAGTGTGCAGCCCTCGCCAGCAGCTCCATCCACGATGGGCCTGGGTGTCATGTACAAGGAAGTCCCTAGGGTGACACAGTTTGCCGCTGCCTGCAGTAGCCTTTTCTGTGCCCCGTGTGGGCCTCAAAGCTTCTCCATCAGATGGCCCAGGCTCCCTCATTCATTTCCTCATTGGGCAGTGTGGGTGCAGGCTTACTATGTGCCCGGTCCCATCGGTGCTGGGGACGCAGTCCCTGAAGCTGTACAGAACCTCCCTGCAGCCTGCAGGTCTCCCAGCCCTCGGAGGTCCCAGCCCGCATGCAGACATCGGACGCTGTCCGTGACCCGCACCCTCTTTATCAGGCTCCACCCACCACCGTCCACCCACCAGTTCTGTCAGCAAATGCTGGTTTGAGTCAGGTCTTCTCAGTGCCGTGCCCTCCCTGGGAGGGCCTGCGTCCCAGGCCTGGCCCTGGGCCTTTCTGACGGCTGCTGGGGAGGAGAGGGGACCTCCGGCCAGTGCTGAGCCGCGGTGGCCATGATGGTGCTCGCTGCTCGAGCAATTGCCTGGTGTTCATGTCTCATGGTGACGACGCCATAGGTCGGCAGTTTACCTGTGAAGAGGTGTAAGAAAGTTCCTCGGTAATTTTCCCAGAAGACAGATACCCCTGAGGGTCCCACTTGTTAATAAGAATATTCTTCAGGCGGGATGAGTTTATAGCTTTTGGATCCAGGAAACACAAGCCGCCATCCAAAATAAATAGTATTAAGTTAAAAAATGTAGATACCATGCGCTCGGGTCATACATGACTGGGTCCTGGATTTTGTTTAATTCAAGGACCCATCCTAGAAAGTATCACCAAAAGGACAGGATAGTCTCACCTTAAACATGACGCCCTGATTTTTATGTCACTTTAATTGTTGTTGTCAATCTTAGAGTAATTTCTGTGGAGAAATTCTGCTAAACTTTTGAATGTCACTGTGTTCATAAACCTGACAGGCAAAATCCAAATTTAATACCTAAAATTAATAGCTTCTAAAAGGCTAAGGATGAAGATCGAATTAATGATTTGTAATTAATCTTTGCCAACTGCTAGTCAGTTGTAAAGGAGCCACAGATGCCTCACTGTTGGTGGCAATGCTGCCTTCACAGATAACAGTGTCACCTAAAATACAGCATCATCACTCCTTCCGTGTCAGAGGTCTGACCCTCACCGCTCCACCTCACTTCGTATCTGTTTCTATAAACAAAGCAACACTTGGATCTGATTCTGTTAGGTTTTGCTCTGGTGACTGTCCTAATAGGTCCAGATTTTACACTCACACTTAAAGTCTCCCATGAGTCCTATTCTGACAACAAAAACTCATGCAAATGGTGAGAAAGTTATGTCATTATCTAAAATATTAGATCCAGAATTTTTTTCATGATGGTAGTTAAAAAAGAAAAGAAAAAAAAAGTTTAGTGTCTATAGTCTTCACTGCATGTTAGGCACAGATGTATTCAAATACATTTCGTGACTAGTTACAAGGGGATTAAAACTCTAAGGATATTGAGATATTTCCTGATTCATAAAATGGGAGGTTAACCATAGAAGTAAATTCATAGATAAATGAGAGTGAAGGGTGGAGAAAAAGTATTTTTATTAAAGTTTGCAAAACACTTAATTTAATCAGAACAGCTTTAGGTTTCCAACAAATTGAGAAGAAAATAAACGGTTCCCCTACACCTCTCACCCCCCCCCCCCACAGCACGGCCACCCCCACTGCCAACGTCCCCACAGGTGGGACCTTCGTTACAACTGATGAACCTACATGACACGTTGTCGTCACCCCGAGTCCACAGTTGACATCAGGCTCCCCCTTGGTGCTGTGCATTCTGTGGGTTTGGACAAATGTCTGATGACGTGTCCACCCTCCTGGGGTCACACAGAGTGTTTTCACTGCCCTAGGACCCTCTGTGCTCCCCCGTTCACCCCTCCGTCCCCCTAACCCATGGCAACCACGGATCGTTGCTGTCTCGTAGTTTTCCAGAATGGCACACAGTTGGGATCACACGCATGCGGCCTTTTCGGATGGGCTCCTTCACTTAGTGACAAGCACTTAAGGCTCCCCCACGTCTTTTCATGGCTGGCAGCTCACTCTTTTTAGGACAATATTCCATCGTCTGGATGGACCACAGTTTTATCCATCACCTCCTGAAGGACATCTTGGTGGCTTCCACGTTTGGCACTTACGAACAAAGCTGCTGCCAGTGTGTGTGTGCAGGTTTTGTGTGGACATAAGTTCTCCACTCCTTTGGGTGAGTGCCAGGGAGTGTGATCGCTGGGCCGCTGGGGAGAGCACGTCAGTTTTGTGGGAACCGCCGGTGCCTTCCACGGTGGATGCCCCGTCTGTCCTCCAACTCCCCAGTGACTGAGGTTCCCGCTGCTTCACGTCCTCCAGCACGTGGTGTCTCGTGCTCTGGACTTGGGAGGCTCTGACCTCCGAGGAGTGTGCAGTGGTGTCTCCTGGTTGGTTTAATTTGCATTTCCCTGGTGACCTGGTGTCGGGGGGTATTTCACATGCTTATTTGCCATCTGTGTGTCTTCTTCAGTGAGGTGTCAGGTCTTTGGCCCATTTTAAAATCAGGTTGTTTTCTTATTGAGTTTAAAGAGTTCTTTGTGTATTTAGGATAACAGTCAATTATCAGACGTGTCTTTGCAAATATTTTTTCCGATTCTGTGTCTTGCCTCCTAATTTTCTTGACATGGCCTTTTGCAGAGCAGAAGTTTTTAATGAAACACAGCTTACCAGGTATTTCTTTCATGGATTGTGCCTTTGGTGTTGGACCTAAAAGGTCATTGCCATCCCCAAGGTCATGTAGATGTTCTCCTGTGTTATCTTCTAGGAGGTTTATAGTTGTGCTTTTCATGTTAGGTCTGTGGTCCGTTTTGAGTTAATTTCTGTGGAGAGTATCAGGTCTGTGTCTGGATCATATGTGTTGCATGCCATGTCCCGTTGTCCCAGCACCACTTGTGGGTAAGACCATCTCTGCTCCGAGTTGGTGCCTTTGCTCCTTTGTCAGAGATCAGCTCCTGTGTGTGGGTCTGTGTCTGGGCTCTGGCTTCTGCTCCGTTGGTCTGAATGTTCTTTCATTGATACTGTAGCCTTTTAGTGAGTCTTGGAGGTCGTCAGCCTCAGTCCTCTGACTTCGTCTCCTCCTTCATTTCTGTGTTGGCTGCTCTGCACCTTTGCCTCTCCGTAGGTAACTGCAGGGTCAGTTTGTCCATCCACCAAAGGCATGGGTTGAGATTGTGCAGAATCCACAGATCAAGTTGGGAGGAAGTGGCATCTTGACGATATTGAGTCTTCCTGCTCGTGGACGTGGGGCATCTCTCCATTTACTTATTTCTTTGAGATCTTTCATCAGGGTTGTGCCGTTTTCCTCATACAATCCTTAAATGCATTTTGTTAGTTCTGTACTAAGCCAGTCATTTTCGGAGATGCTAATGTACATGGTTTTGTGTGTTTAATTTCAAACCCCACCTATTCACCTATAGCCTTGCTATAGTCACTTATGAGTTTCAGGATTGTTTTTGTTGATTCTTTTGGATTTTCTATGTAGTTGATCATGTCACCTGTGAACAAAGACAGTTTTATTTCCTCCTTCCCAATCTGTATATTTTTATCTCCTTTTCTGGTCTTATTGCATCAGCTGGGACTTCCTATGTGGTGTTGAAAAGCAGTGGTGAGAGAGGACATCTTGCCTTGTGCCTGATCTTAGCAGTAAAGTTTCAAGTCTCTCACCATTAAGCATGATATTGGCTGTAGGGTTTTTGTAGACGTTATTTATAAAGTTGAGGGAGTACCTCTGTATTCCTAGTTTATGAAGAGTTTGTATCATGAGTGGGTGTTGGATTTTATCACATGCTTTTTTTGCACCTGTTGATAACGATTGTGCATCTTTTCTATTTTAGCCTGTTGATGTGATAGATTACATTAATTTATTTTTTAACATTGAGCCAGCTCTGTGTGCTTGGGGTTTTATTACATTTTTAGAATATAAAATGGATGCAATTATACTTGAAGGAATTATTGGGTCTAAATTTCTCTGTTGCCTGAATTAGTCTCATCTTCATTTGCAAATTGACAGAAAAACAAAAATTTATGGTCATTATTTTTTCTATCCACCTGGGCACTGAATGCTATTATTACAACATGAGTGATCATTTTAAAAGTGAATTTGGAATGTTACAAGATGCAATTTAATAGTTTTTAAGCATATGGAAATTCTATGGAAGGGGAAAAAATAAACATCAATAAAAGGAGGAGATGGAGGTAGTAGGTATGGAAATAGTTCTACTGCTGCTGAGCCATCGTCCCCTGTCGCTAAAATCATCAACATGGCCCTGTATATTGGATACACTGTAATGTCAGAGGCACCTTTGGCTGGAAGAAAGATCAGGAGTTTTTCAGCATCATTCATCTTAGTGGAATGTTTTTAGCTGTTTATACCTTGAGATGTTGGGACTCCGAGTCTCTTGTCATCTGTATAATGGGAAGGTCTTTGCCTGTGGTGGTACTTTGTAGTGACAGGATTATTCAGTGTCATGCCCAGCACAGCCTGGCACACAGCTGGTAGCTTACCGCAGCTGGTAGCTTACCGCAAGGTGGACGCTCTGTTAGGATTCTTCCAGTTAGGGTTTTATGGGTCTGTTCTTTTCAATATGAGATTCTTGGCTACGCTCATTCTTGGTACTCTTGTCAGGCTGTGGCTGTCTTGCTTCCGAATTCCACACCTGTGTTTTCTCTGGAATGAGCAGCTATACCACGAGTCACCAAGGGGACAGCCAGGTGACCTCAGTCTCAGCACTCAGTGAATAAAACTGCACTTACTTCACCTTTCTCCCTCCTAAGTGTCTGAGTCTGCAAGCAGCAGGATTTCAGTTTGCTGTTTGACTTCCTGTTGGTATTTACGTCAAGAAAAAAAAATGTTGTTTTAGGGCCCGTGAAAGGACGAGTGTTAGAAAAGTAAATAGGGTGGAATTACTTGTTTAAACACACAATTTTCTTTTTGTGTTTAGAGAAATTTTTAAAATGAAAAAAATGGTGTTTTCTTTTGTTAATTATTATCTGTGGATCTCTGAGGTAAGATGTGATCTCTGGTAAGTGTCGCACTGCAATCAGAAACGCTGCTCACTTAAAGGATTGTTTTTCTCCAAAATGGGAAATCATTTTGGGGGGCTTTGAAAGAAAAATAAACAAAAAAACCCCCACCCTTTTTAATTCTTGTTATTTTAATGTTTTAGTCTGTCTAACTTGGTTTCAGGTCCATGGCAAAGACTGAAAGGGCTCAGCACGTAAGATGCGGTCATGTTCTCTCTGACTTTGTTTATCTACATTAAGTCGTAACAACAGTCTGTGCAGGACCCCAGTGGGTGTCCAGTGCAGCTTCCTAGGGGATTAGGTTCATGTTCAGGATGGAAAGAAACTGTAAACGTGGGTTTCCATTTCCATAGTTACACAGTGTTGGTGAGTGAGAGAGCCCCGGGGTCTGCACTGGAACTGTAGTTGGGACAGCAAGATAGGAAAGCCCTTGAGAAAGGAAGTAGTACTGAGCTCTGCGTTCAGTGGTCCGTGTGTCCGGACGTGAGGTTCCGTTGGGTCTGATGAAAAGGTGCTTTTGTGGGGCAGAGAGAAGCTGTTGGATCACGATTTCCCAAGCAAGGTTAATAGTGCTTGGCCTTTGCTTAGCTTTCTCACGGTGTCATTTTAGAGTGCAGTTGTGCTCCACAAGCAAACACAGGTCACCCACATGGGTTTTCCTGTGACGGTGCCGACTCCGTGGCGGCGTGTACATGGTGGCACTCAGTGACCTCTGACAGCCGCCAGCGTGCCTGTGACCTCTACCTTGGTTCCGCATTCAGAAGCTCAGACTTGCAGCACAGGACGTGGCCGAACGGCAGAAAGGGACTCACTTGGCTACGTGGGGCCTTCCTTTCTATGCGCCAGAGAAAATCCCGATAGCCATGGCACATCAGAAGTAAAATACGCGTTTCCAACCCCTGTGCACCTTTCTGTCTGCTTTCAGCAAACACAGGGCTTCTTCCTGGGGAATGTCATTTGCCCCTTTCTGCCCTGCCTTTCTCCAGCCCCATTTCCTGCAAACTGATGAGCTGTAGAGCCACTACCCAGTGTCCCCGGCCTTACCTCCCGTCGCAGTGCCTCCTCCCCGAGCCCAGTGACCCTGAACAGGCACCAGGTAACCATCTAGGGCTCAGCACCGTCCCTTCTCTCGTCAGGTTCCTGGGACTCCCTTACATCAACGACCAAGTTCAGAGCCACAGACTCCACTCAGGCCTGCCTGCTCACTGGTATTGGCCCCCGTTTTTACTGTCACCTCCTTTGGAAAGCTTCCTGGACCATTTGTATTTCTACTTGAATTCCATCATCTAGCTCATCACCCTGTGTACTTATTGGTCCCTCACTGGACTGGGAGCCTCTTGATGTAGGTACCTTTTGTCATCATTTTGTGTCCCCAGAGCTGGAATGCTTTGGGCCATAACCGTGCAGTGAGCAGAGGAGGTAATGCAGCTGATGATTTGTGTTCCGTGCATCTTAAATCTCTCCCTGCCTAAGACGTCCCGTCCTTGCTCTGTGCCCATGAAAGTCCTTGTCCCCTCCCCTTGTTCAGGCAAAGCTGACTGAGTGCCGAGTGCCTGCAGGACTCGCCCTGGGTGCCTGGTGTCTGGGGTGGGCAGGCCCCTGACGCTGTCATCGCACCCTCGTTACCTCCAGCCCTTTATGTGTCACTGTCCCTAACCTGGTCATTCAAGTCACATTCAGTTTCTACTATATTAAATGTTTCTAAGATACACAGTAGGTAAATGGGACAGAGATACAGGCCTCCTAACCACCTTCAAGGACTGAAAGGAAATAAGGAAACTTTGTGGGAGAATGGGAGACTACTTACTGAGGAGAAAATCTAATGAGCAGATAAATTGACAAATCTGAGAAGTGGTCAGCCTTGGGAAAACCACTGTAGAATTTCTTGCATGGGACTGAGCGCCAAGAACCTCACGGGCTGAAGGCCATGAAAACAGTGGCAGTGGGATGGTTTGGCGCAGCTGCCATGAGACGTGGTGCCGAGTGCCCCAGACGCATTTCCTTTTGTCCTCATGCTCCTTGAGTGGCGAGTGTGGGAGACATGCTGAGAACGCAGGCAGACACGCGGCTTGTGCAGACACTCTGTTCTAATCACTGTGTAGTTTATGGCCATCCAGTATGGTTTGTTGCCCGTTAGGAGCTTTTCTACCCCAAGGAAACTAAAGGTTAATAAGCTCAGCGGCTTTTGCAACATCCTTTGCCTGCTCGGTCCCTGGGTGTAGATGGTGGGAGATCCCTTGTTTGGACGCCTTGGTCCGTCTACCTTGTCTGGGATGGAATGTCAGGCGGCATCTGAGCCTGTGAGCAGATCACAGGTACGTGCCGTCACATCCGGGAGCCTCACCGCCACTCAGAGCCTTCAGGACATGAAGCCCACATGCTGTTGTCACTGTCACAAACATGTGTGCGCACTCGTGTCATTTGTACGTGATACACAGAGAAGATATTTCTCATTCTTCATACTGTTTTAGTCAGATCAGATCCGGGGTACTGAGTACTGTTATTTAGGATGTCAGTACCAATTTGAGGAAAGGCATTATTGTATTTAATTGTGCCATCATGACCCAAGAATGACATTTGAGGTCTGTGCACTGTTAGTCCAATTTTGCCACAAGTTGTAATTAAGTAGAATATATTTATGAGGAAGAAGCCATTGACACATTTTTAAAATGTCACTGGCAGTGGTTCAGGTGGATTAATACTTATGCACTGAAGCAAGGAAACAAAAATGATTTTAAAGGAAAGGAAACAAAAGAAAACAAGGATCAAAGTGTTTACCAGAGATGAAATCGGTTAGGGTTTCCTCCGTCCCGTTGTGGGTTTTCTCCGCCTCCTGTGCGCTGCCGAGGGGAAGGCAGACGGGTGTCTGGAGGACTTAATGCCCCACAGTGTCTTTCCCGTCAGCAAGAAAAACAATGCGAGCTGCTCAGATTCCAGCCTTCAGCTTACATGTCTGTCCTGTGCGTTATCCCATACAACCTGTGGCCATGCTGACAACGGAGGGTCCCAGCGCAGAACTGGGACTCGGGCCCAGCTCTGCTTCCTGCTGCCTCCTGCCAGTTGGGGTCTCGCTTCAGTCTTGTCCACTGGAACTTAAACTAGCGGGACAAGGTGACCTTCAGCTCTTGGAAGTCTGTGATGCTGGGACGAGGGTGGATTTTCAGGGGGCTTGCGATTGATGATGCAACATGATGGAGTTTTGTAGCTGCAAAGCAACCCCGGCGACCCTGAAATGAGTATTGCGGCAGGCGCTGGCATGGCAGCCCTGCTCAGACCCACATGCCATGGAGCAAAGAGCCTGCTTGCTGGGCCATGCTGGGCAGCTGTGGACCGTTCGTCTGAACTGCCCTGCTTTGCGTTCTCCTGCATGTGGCATCACTCAGGGTCATGTTTTAATGTGGATAACAGAAAACAAAGACAAAGCCGGACTCAGTGGCAGTCCATCTTTGTGTCACATAAATAGGTTCTAAGGTCGGCGGTCAGGGAGATGTGGTGACGGAGGCGTGCCCCGCACCCAGCATGCACTCTGGACGGCTCTGGGCCTCATGCTCCAGCTGGGGAGGCCCATGTGTCCTGTCCAGGGCATGGGCTCATCATGTAAACCCTTGCTGGGGCCACAACTGGCCCACACGGAGCTGGGTGGCCGGCATTCTCTCCTACAAAGACACACCGTTGCTTGTTTGGTTATAAAGAGGATTCAGACATCACTTAGGGGCTGAGTGAACATCCGGGTACCATGTTTCCCCACTGCTGGATGGCCTTCCCTGGCACAGCCTGGCTCCTGCTCCCAAAGGCACAAACTCACAGGCGGGGCTGAGCTTGTTGACCTGTGATTACAGTGGTGGTTGATTACTAAGGAGCGGCCACATTCCGGGCCACTGGATGTCACCACACTGGATTGGTATGCATTTCCCCCAAGCTGAGCCCTGGGAGATTCCAGTGTGCCCCAGGACCTGACGTGCAGGCCGCGGGTCCCCTCTGCTCAGCCGCTGAGTCCCTTGCCATGGCCTCAGCTGTGTCCTGTCACTCGTCAAGTCTGTGGTGCTGCGTGGCTTAGGAATGACTGGCCGCTGGTTGGTGTCAGAGCCTTTTTGTACTCTTGGTCTGCATGGTCTCCTCCCGGAACATGTGACACCGTTATGGATTGTTACAGGTGGCCGCAGCACCTTCACGCCCTCCCGTGTCAGCTGTTCTCTGGGGCTCACACGCTTTGAAGCATACAAATATATCACAGTTAATTGGTCCATTTTGCTTTAAATGTTGAGTGCTTTCTGACATCTGTATGAAATCCTCCAATATTGTGACCATTTCCAGTTCCATTAAAAGAATTCTGGGTGTTGCTTTTGACTTTTGGTTGTTGGTTTTTAATCTATTTTGAGGCTTATTTGGTTTGTCAGAATCAATTGTCAGGTAGCGGGAATCTGGGACGAACTCAGTAAATTAAGGGTTTTCCTGTTTTCACTGTTGAGCTCTGGCGCCTACTTGTTCCCAGACCATGTTTTTCTCTTCTTGTAGAGAAGCCTTTGCTTCTGAAGATGTGCCAGTTTGCGTTCTGTCTACAGCGTCTGTCTTGCTGCTTTTTCAAGGTGCCGACCCGTTGAGCCTGTGTAGACATGACTTTTTTGGACACAGGAGGCAGGTCCATCGTCACTGGTGCCCAGGAATGGGACTTGTCCCAGAGTTCCCATTAGAACAATGTGAGGTGTCAAAGCCATGTTCTTAAGGCATCTCCAAAACGTCCTTGAAATTGACAGTCGTCCCATGATACACATGGAGTGAGTGCTGGAGCATGGCCTCAGGTGTCCTAAATGACCACCTTGTGAAAATGCACATAGAGTTCAGAAAAAGCAGGTTTACATGTGAGCCTGCGGAATACGCTCGTTTGTAAGTTGGTGGATGTTCACCGGGGTTCAGTTCAGCAGGACGCCGACGCAGACTTACTGCCAGCTCTCAGGCGGCACGCGCCCGTGAGTTCTGGGCAGCACGCTCGTGGGTGCTTGGGGACTCAGGGGCTCAGCTCTCCTGAGGAGATGACATGTGATACAAGTGATTTCATGATGTTTCAATGGGAGCAGCATGAGAAGCACTACCAGAGAAGAGAAATAAAGAATAAATTCTTAAACTTGCCCAGATCAAGGACTGATGTAGATGGTGGTGTTTGATCTGCCCTTGAAGGACCTTGAATCTGGACGCATGGAAGTGCCATGACGCAGGGGTCACAGCGACCAGGTCACCAGTGTGGGCAGGGCTGGGCTAGGCTAGGGCCACCTGTGTTTCAGGTAGGAAGTGATAAGTTGATGGGCCTTGTGTGTCAGTAGGTGGTCGGACCAGTGACAATTTTAAGATTTTTCTCACGGATACAGTTAAAAAGTTATATTGAGTGGAGAGTACTTGAATAAGACTTTTTCAATCTACTGGTTCAGTGAACTGTTAGAGAGGCGCAAGATTTAGGTTCAAAAGAAACTGGTGGGAACGCAAATCGGGGAGCTTATTATTCAAAGGCATATTTCCACTTAAGACTGCTCTAGGAGCCAGGGGTTGTTTAGTAGGAAGTCACGACATTGGTGACTCAGAAGAGAAGATAAACCCCAACTGTAGTCCCCAGAATTGACTTCTGAGTGACAGTGCTGGTGGCGGGGGCCTGATAGCCCCAAACGCTTCCTGCTGTGTTCTCCTTTTGTGCCACCTTCGCTGGGCGCAGCCAAGGTGTTTTCTCAGTGTGACCGCCCTGTCCCCATTCAGGCAGGTGTGAGCTCTGTCTGTGTGGTGCCTTTCTGTGAGAAGTGCGGGAATGCCACAGTCCAGCCAGCTCTGCCGAGGCCCTGTGTGTTCCTGCCCCAGGGACCAGCGTGTTCCCAGGTGACTGACTTCTCACCTGTGCACTTGATCAACGCACCTGGCTGGCCCCCGAGTC
The DNA here is from genome assembly GCF_964194185.1 of Rhinolophus hipposideros. Lineage (NCBI taxonomy): Eukaryota > Metazoa > Chordata > Mammalia > Chiroptera > Rhinolophidae > Rhinolophus > Rhinolophus hipposideros. The sequence goes on from NC_138062.1 coordinate 1,267,610, forward strand.
CTTGTGTCCTAGCATAGGACTCATACTTCCTAGATGGCTGCAGAAATCGATTATCTGAGGGGAGAGGGGGGCCGGTGTAATCAGCGCCTCGTTTTCTGGGGTCCATGGTCAGTCACCCAAGCAGACCGCAGGTGTGAACCACTGTCCTGCTTCGTCCTGGCCGTGGACACTATTGAAAGTGAATAAAAAGTAATTTGCATTTAATGTGTTGCTCAGATGCTGATATTGACAGAGGGCAGTTTAAATTTAGAAACAAAAATTAATAGATTATCTAAAATGTTAATTTGCATTTCCCAGTGAGGATTGCACAGATTTCATATTCTGGGACGCACACGGCTAGGCTTCGTAACACAGTGACTGTCCTCGTCTGGCGGATACGTCGCCAGCACACGGCTTCCTGGTGAGGTCCGCCCATCCTCCTGTGTGCTACGACTTGCTCTGGCCTTTAGCGTCAGCCAGAGCCTCTTCGTCCACACGCAGAGCAGTGATGTGCTTGGCAGTCAACGCCCACTGTCCGTGTCTTCACAGTAGGCTGGCCTGCGTGACAGGACGGGGTTGTGGACGTGTTTCAGGCAGGGGAGGGCTTCTCGGTGGGCAGCAGTGAGTTCTGAGAACCAGCAAAGTGGACATGGCTCCCTCGCTCAGCTTCCTTCCTGGCTCCGTGCTGTGTCCTCCTGAGTGGGCACCGTGGGGCTTGTCAGGAAATGACCGTCGGCTCTGCCCATGCGCTGGTGGGCCCGGTGAGCTCACTGTCCCCTGCTCAGCTGGGAGGTGGCCTGGGGCCCTTAGGGGACCCTGTAGAACTGACACCATCAGACCACGTGGAGCTAGTTCTGAGGCAAGAGTGATAGTTGCTCAGAGACCCTGATGTGGTTTGGGGGCCTCGCCGATGGGGCCAGGCTGAGCATGACCCACAGGCCTTTTGTGGAGCCCCTGGCCCGGCTGCAGTGGGTCCCACCGACTGTCCACCTTCATGATCAGGGCCATGGGAGTGAGTGCTGGGAACGGAAGCCCGACTCCCTTCCCGCTGGCCTCACGAGTGGCAGGCCTGTCCTCACCACGTGCTCGGTGATGTGATGCGAGGCTGCGGGTTGCCCTGTCTGCAGACCTTATGTTTTCCCTCTGAGTGGCCGGGGCTGCATCTGTAGCCCGATTCTCCTTCCCAAGTTTCGTGTTTCCCACTGCTCTCTAGATGGTTCCACGTGGATGTTATAGAGATCTCAGGTCCATTGTGCACAAGTATAATTTCCTCCTCCCCTCAGACCTGCCTCTCTACACGTCCTGCTCTTGGCTAGGGACATGACAGCTGCATGCCAGACCCGTCCCCTCTGCCACCCCCCGCCCCCCCCCGCTACCCCCCACACCTGCCCACCCGCAGCTCTGATCGCAGGCAGGACTCCCTGTCGCGCTCCTCCCGCCAGCACAGCGGATGCAGAGCCCGCCTGTCCCCATCTGGGCACACAGGTGCCACTCTGCCACTGCCACTGCCTTGCCTGCTTCCGGCCCCCGTGTGGGTTTGGCCTGTCCTGGTGTCTCTGGCTTGACTCTGAGATGGTGACAAAGAGCGTTTTGTTTTGTTTTGTTTTTCCTGGAAGGAGGAGGCAGACAGGTGCCCTGGCCAGCGGGCCTGCCTTCATTTTCTCCAGGCAGGCCCCCAAATTTAGTAGCTAAACCTGAAATTTGAAATGCAACATTTCTTTACAATGCCCAGCATTCTCTTTGTTAGCTCAGATTCTTGGGGAAAGACAGTCCTGTTTATCGAATTAGCCGAATGAAACAGTGAAGCAGCGTGTGCACTGTTTATCTTCTTAAGGGTGTAGATTGCTATCAGCCTCCCAGACTCATTAAATGAAATAAGGAGCGAGCACCTGCTCTCTCACACACGAGCCAGGAGGACTGAGGGCCTTGTGCGTGAACTCACACGCCAGGTGACGCCGTGCGTGTCCTGCGAGAGTGCTTGTCCCTCTGAGGGTTGGGCACCCACCGAGTCCTGGCTGCGGGTTTGGTGGGAAAGTGATGCAGGAGGAAAGCAGGCAGCGCAGGGCGGCCGCGTTTGGAGGGCTAAGGATTCGGTTGGTGTCCGACCCGACAGGGTCAGGGTGGAAAGTGAGCGACTTTTGTTCATTTGTTCTCTGATTTGCCCCACGTGCCTGGACCATGTGCCTGCTGCGTGTGGGACAGACGGCAGGTGCTCTGTGTTGGACACAGGTGTCAGCGAGTGGACAGTGACACCCTCTGACTGCTGGACATGGCGTGGGGAGCTGCCGTTGGCCTTCTCTTCGGCAGCACCCTGGACAGTTAGCCGAGGGCTGAGGGACGGGTGTCCCAGGACATTCAGATGTGCACAGAAGTGTGTGCTGCGTCTCCCTGCCCCTCATCCCCCGCTGCGCACCCCACTCAGATCTCGTCCGCTCTCCCTGATCCTGGCTCTTAAGTTCCTTTTGTAACATCAGAGAGGCTCAGATGTCATAGGGGGGCTGATTCTTTTTTCCTGCTGAGGTTTTCATCTTCTCTGCCCAGTGGTTCCTTTGCACCCTGCTTTGCCCTGAGTGGTTACACCCTTCGGACCTCCCCGTTGTGTGCAGTTTCTTAAAGGTCTTAAGAACCTTGGAACCTCACCTCTCTTCGAAGGAAGGTTTCAGATGTTGCTTACGTCTTTTAGTTGTAATTCTAACAGCCAAAATAAAAAGCCTTACGAGGAAGAAAACAGATCCTGCAGAATCTCAGTGGAATGAATACACCCTTGGGGGTACTGACTTCATCCTCCGGAAGTTGGTGTATTGGCAGGACACCTTCTGAGGTCGTCGAAATAGCCGTCCCCTCGCCCTTGGCCGCTGTACTGCTGCAGATCAGCTGTGGCTTTACCTCTTTGGAGAATCTTGGGAGTCACTTGAATGTTCTGAAAAACTGACAACTGGGTTTGTTTGCTGCCTGTAACCCTGTGTTGTACTGCTTCTCATTTGTGCATTTGTTCACCAGCCCTATTCTGCAGGAAGAGTGTGATGCAGGGGAAATATTGTGGTGCGGAGTTTGCAGAATCGCTGTGTGTTTCCTTTGCCACGGTGTGGCTGCCATCTCAATCCATAGTGTGTATGCTGCTTATCAGACACCCTGTCTAGGGGAAATAACAGGGTGACTTTTATGTGACGAAGAACTCTTACACACTTGCCCTCATTTCTTCACAACGGCCCTCGGAGGTGTCTTTGGCACTTCCGGGGAAGAGAAAGCTGGGCGTCAGAGGGGACAGGTGACTTGGAGGTCACACAGCAAACTGTGGTGTTGGGGTTTGAACCAAGGCCTCCGTCAGTCAAACCAGTGAGCACAGGGGCTCCTCCATTTTCATTTTGAGTGGTAACTTTTGTATTTTCAGTGGTATGCTGTCTGTTTTAATGAGTTGTTAATTATCCTAGCAGATGTCCCAGGACATTTTCAAAACACTTTGTGTCAAAATGTTCATTATCTTACCTACTGATTTTGCAGCTCAGCTGACCAAAGCGGAACATCCTTCTTGCTGACCCTTACATGGGAAAACAGGCCCATTGATGTCACTGTTGGGAGCAGAACGAGCCCCATGCCCACCCTCGTCCCCTTCCTGTCTGTGGGGACTCACTCACGGTCCAGACATCCTTCCTGAGACCAAGCGGGCCAACAAAGGCTGCGGGGTGATTTGTTGACTGTACAACCCTCTCTCAAGGCTCCTGCATGTGGGGACAGAGAAGAGTAGCTGGGGGTCCCAGGTCACCACTGAACAGGTGTGCTGCTGGCCTGAGCAGCTGGAGTGTCACCAGGCCACAGAGCAGTAACAGGTCTGCCCAGGGGTCCCTGCAGAATACGATGTGTCAGAACTGAGCCTGGACAGGATGGGGGCCCCCCCATCTGACTTCAGTTACCCTTCCATCGGTTCTGAAATGGTCACTGTCCCGACCCGCGGGACACTACACGAGGGACCCCGAAGCACCTAGAAGGGAGGAAAATGGGAGACACAAAGACCTGAGACAAGACAGGAGTTCTGATCAAGTCTCTCTTTATTGCAGCTCAATCATGGGTTATATACATTCTTTTGCTGGGTGGAGGGGCATTAACATAAGCAGGGTTGCCGCAGGCTAGCGGTCTTAAGCCATCTGGACACACCCTACAGAATGTGGGTGTTATCTAAAGACCCAAGTAACTTCCTCTGTCTCAGGCTTCTCAGTCATGTGATGGTGCCTTACAGGCACCCGCCCCTCTACAGGTCACCATTTCAAATCTGGTTGCAGGTTTCTGGCCTTGGGCTGTGTGCCTGGCCACGATGTGTAGGACGTTTCTGCTTGTGTTCCGAGGGGGCTGAGCACATAGAACGGAGCCACCCAAGGATCGTCTCTTCTGTGTGTCTCAGCATCTTGCTTCCATGCCATCTCAGTATTGTTCACCATCCTTTATTTCCCAGTGTCCACGATGTCAGACGGTACTGAGATGATTGGAAAACATACATGTTGGGACGGTTGCTCCTTCTGGATTGTCCCGTCCTGGATGCGTCCATGGAGGGCAAGGGCGGGGTGCTGCGCTTGCCGCTCCTCTCCTCACCCTTCCCATGACCCGGTCTAGGCATTTGGTGTTTAATTGCTCCAGGAAAAGAAATCCAGTGATAGGAGAGAACAAGTCATCCTGTACCTAGGTCGTGGTCACATGGGTGAAAAAGCAAATACGTGAACACCTAGTGTTGGATTGTGGTAAATATGTTATCTATATTTCCGTTCTCCACAAACAACTTACGACAGCTCACCTGCTTACCCCTGCAAGAACATAGAAAGATTATTTTTATTGTGAGGGTGTCTTTTCCAAAGCTATCTATAAGAAATAACTTTATGACAAGATGTGGGCAAGCGGGTAAAGGATTCATTGTACAGGAACCACAGTGGTGCTTGCGGGAAGCTGTGACTGTTGTGAGAATTTGCTTTTGTTTGCGTTTTGAAACTGTGAGTTCTCCCGCTGGACAGTGAGCAGGAAAAGGCCAAGATGGGCTCTGGTTTTGGCCCTGTGATGACGGGTGACGCCAGGGACCATGCGGGGACCTCACAGTGTGGAGCAGGGTGGTCAACCGTTTGGTAAAAAAAAAGGCGGATCCCAGGTTCATTCTTTCCTCCCCCAAAAAAGTCTGGATGAAGAGTAGTTAAAAGTGAGAAACGAAACTAGAACTACTGAAAGAAAGTATGCGTATTTAAAGCAGGAACAGTTTGCTAAATGAGACAATAACTGCAGAGACCATTTAGGAACAGACATTTTATCCTCCTAGCAAAACGAACAGAAAATTATAAAACAATTCTAATGGTATGTGACCTTTCTTCAGGTTATGTCATAGTTTCTAACTCAATTTGACTTTTTGATCCTCTGTCATTGGTGTTGGGGAGCGTGTGACCTCGTTTCCTGTGTCTTTGGTGGAGGCTCCCTCCCTTCACTGAGCCGCTGGGTCCCCCACCTTCCTGCTCTCTCTTCTCCCAAACCAAAGACTTTCATCGAGACGGTTCCAGATGCTGGAGTACATTCTAGTATCTAGAATGGGAAACTTCTTTCCCTTCCTTTTTCAGAATTTTCTTGGCCTTTCTTGTGTATTTTCTTTTCTAGTGAATTTTAGGCTCAGTTTTCAAGTTTCGTAACCATCCTTTTGGAACGTATGCTGGGCAGTCACTGAACTTGACTTTATGAAAATTAGCATCTTCAGACCCGATACCCCTTCCTGGCACATGTCGCACTCTCTATTTCCTCGGCTTTTCTGTTTGTCCTTCAGTAAAGGGTCGGGCTTTCTTCCTGTAGGTCTTGTATATCGTGTCAGGTTTACTCTCCTTACGCACGTGGGGGTTTTGTTGATACTGGAAAGGAGGTTTTATTTGCAGTTCAGTTGTTTTATTAGCATTTGCCTGGGGCAGGGGCACCCCAGAGCTTCTTTGTCTTTAGCCTTAGCTATCTGAAATTTCTGGGCCTGGGATTGTTGTTGTTTTTTTCTTCTTCATTGAACACATTTAGTATGAAGGTTGTTTTTTTGAACAGTCTTGTACTTTATAATTGCCGGTGTCTTCAGTCCCAGGAAATCCTGCGTGTGCGTATACAGGCAAGATGCGCCGGCCTCCTGGCCCCCTGCAGATCTTCCACAAAGTCTCAGGTCCAAAGCCTTCACGAGCTCAGCAAACTCACCGTCTCTTCAGCCCTGGCTCCTGCGTCTGTTCACGCTGCCTGAGTTCTGCCCTCGTCAGCCCCCTAACCCAGCCCTCTGTGCCCCCATAAAGGGCAGTCACCCCAGCGTGTTGTGAATTTTGGCTGAGGACTGGCCGTTGTGGGGAGTGGTGGCTGTTACTTGTTGGTCTTACAAAATTAACTGGCCTCCTATTCCCGTTAGGGTCGTCAGATGAGATGTTGTAAACAAAAGCAGTTGTTCAAAGGGAAGTGATATCCTCTTCCCTACTTTCCAATTGCTGAAGAAAACGACCTGGAGGGCTTGACACCTGGGCTGATGACCACACTGATGTGAATTCTCTTGGTCTTTCCTAAAACTGGCTGGCGTCCTTTGCGGACAGGACCTGCAAAGCTGGGTGAGCAGTGCTGGTGAACACGGCTTCGTCCTCGTGTCCTTCGGAGCGGGGGTCAAGTACCTGTCAGAGGACATTGCCAGCAAGCTGGCTGGAGCTCTGGCCAGACTGCCCCAGAAAGTGGTTTGGAGGTAAGAGAGGGCTCAGATGGCTCCCTCACTGTGGGCCCCAGGGGTCCCTCTTGGCCTGCAGCACGGGGACGCCTCCGAGTCTTCATGCTGTTTCTGAGGACTGGGGTCTGGAGGTGACAGTACAGGACTGAGCCGAAAGACCTCAGTCTGCAGCGTAGGAAGGAGACCTGACCGAGGTGCAGTGAGGGGCCCTGCGCCCGTCTTACTTACCTTCACTTACATGGATCATTTCAACCCTTGAGACTACACGTCTCCACGTGCCTTCAGTCAGTGTTGGGATGAGGTGGAGTGTGGGGAATGAGTAACTAGTCAGATACTCGGGGGCCTTTTGGGTCCCAGCTGTCTCCTTTATAAATGCTTTCTTCTTCTTTTTTCTTAATCCAAGAAACAGGCCTTTAAAACATAATAACGTGCCAGAGAACACTGGTAAAACACCAGGGGGACCTCAGCTTCCTCTGGGAGGTGCTGCCCACGTGCGCCTGCCACTGGGACATCCAACCCAGTGTGTCACATCAGCCCTGGCACTTGGTGTCGTGTGTGAAGACATGCCACCAGTGCCGGGCCCCGGGGTGCAGAGCCGGGAGCAGCTGTGGCCCACAGTCTGAAGCCCTAAGCAGACTGGGTAGCAGGCTGTCCTCTGGGCACTGTGTAAGTAAGGACAGCTTCTCCTGGCCGGGCTCCACCCCAGCCGCTCAGGATGCCCCTGTCAGACTACAGGGCAGTTGGATTCCATTTTAGGCTCACCCAGAAAGCTCCCTCTGCCTTCCTGGGGACAGTTCGTGTCCCCTAGACCTTCAAGGTCTCTCTTTCGCACATCAAGGCAGGACATGGCCTGATCATGGCCTGCGCCCTGGGAAGTCGGGTCTGGGCTGAGCTGCAGGGCCTCGCTCACTTGCTGTCGGTGCGCAGCCCTCCTCCCCATGGCTCCATCCATTCGCAGCTGCTCACTCCTTTCGAGCTCACCTCCGGGGCCCTGTGGGACGGCTCTCTAGCACTGGCTGACTCGATTGCTTCCACAGCTCTGTGTACAGGTAATAAGAGTGAGGGAACAGGCCTCGTAGAAGCAGAGCGTCTCTTGCTTGTCCTTCAGTCACAGAAAAGGAAAAAGAAACTCACCACCCCTCGCTTGCCAGGAAAGCATGGTTTCCTTCTTAAGAGTGCAGACAGAAGACCGCATGACGTTTATTTTCAGTGTAATAATTTCAGCAGCAGTAAAGTGTGTTTTGAGAGATCCATTGTCTGCTGTGCATTTTAGGTTTTCTGGGCCCAAACCGAAGAATCTGGGAAACAACACGAAGCTCATGGATTGGCTCCCGCAGAACGACCTACTAGGTGAGTGGGTGCCGCGGGCCAGGACCTGTGCTGTGATGTGGCGTGATATCATGCTCGGGCATGCCGTGTGCACACAGTGGGTGCGTGCCTCAGGCTCCCCGGGCCCTCCAGCCTTAGATGTCACGCCTACGCACCAGCCTTATTTATTGGAAAACACTTGGAAAAGCATGATAGTTTGGGTCCATAAATGCAAAGTTTTAGGCCAGTCACCCATTTTGATTTCCTGGAAACTGTCCTTGAGGAACAATGTAAATTAGCAGTGAGTAAGCTTAATCCTAGTTAGGCTGATTGGCTGAAAGTAGTCATGAAAACAGGGCAAACATAGAAGCCTCAGGCCTTTATTACAGGCACACCAGAGGACACACAAGTGCAAAGGTGCCTGTCTGAGGACAAAGAGACAGTCGGTTTATTTTAACTTGATTTGTTTGCATCGTCTGCCAAAGTTTCCCCTGAATCACCAGACATTTTTGAAACACTTTATTTCTTTCGATTTATTTATTTATTGGGATTCCGATACACACTCAAAATTGAAATAACAATTATATGCATTTCTTTTGAGATATTTAAGGAATTTAATTCTATTTTTCAGTCAGCACAGACAGTAAAATTGTAAATTGTTTCATTCATTATATTTCTAGGAAAAAATAATGCCATGTTACCCTTTAAGATATTATTTACTATGGAAATTATAAAAATGTCACTGGTTTTGGTAATATTGACCATCATTTGTTCACTAATAGTGAAGTCTAACAAATTATGTAAAGCGCCTTTAAATTTTAAATTACAACTTTAAAATGGGCATTTAAAAGATCTATTTAGAAGCTAAAGACTCCTAATAATTAGTACATTCAATTTTGTAACTAAAAAACAGCAAGAAATTTTCTCTCTATATATAAATTCCAGATCATTGTAGTTCAGTGTATTCTATAAAACATAAAACTGGGGAAACAAGGGGATGTTTAACTTCCTTGATGTTTGCATTACTTTCTTTTTCTTCATATGTCTTTACCATTATGACTTCAGAGTTCATAGAAGGTAGGAGAGGCAAGAAACTTACAGGGATTCTGCATGCTTACCAGTGTCCTTGCAGCATCTGGGGACATGTGAAGTTTTATGACAGGTTAGCTTAAAGGCTCCAAGTGCTGCCACTACTCACAGGTCCACACCCAGGCCCCCATCAGGCCCCTCTCCTCACAGGTCCACACCCACCCAGGCCCCCATCAGGCCCCTCTCCTCACAGGTCTACACCCAGGTCCCCATTAGGCCCCTCTCCTCACAGGTCCACACCCAGGCCCCCATCAGGCCCCTCTCCTCACAGGTCCACACCCACCCAGGCCCCCATTAGGCCCCTCTCCTCAGAGTTCCACCCTAAGTCGAGAGCCTTCTGAAGCCCCAGTGTGCCCTTGTAAGTCCTTTGTTACTTTGCTATGTTGTCAGGAGGCTCCTCCATGTTGGGCATTCGGTGTCTTTACCCCTCTCGTTCCTCCCTGCTCTCTTCCTTGGCCTGGCACTGAGATCCTGTACAGTGAGGAGGTCAGGGACCTGCTGTGAGGGCAGGTTCTGGAGTCGGGCTGAGTGAAGAAGCCACTTGTGGGTGAGAGCGAGAACAGTGACCATCTGCTGGATGTTGAGTGGAGGCTGGGCCCATGTCCTACCTGGCACGTGTGTACTCAAAGGACTTGCATTTTGGCAGCAGATGTCCATCCTGCCATGCTCCTGAGGGCAATGCTCCCTCTTCCTGTGGGCCCCGCGGGTCTGTCTGCCCTTTCGGGACACGTGGGCCACTCACGGGGAGATGTCAGTTTGAAATTCCCCTTTCAACCCCAAGTGTCATGTGATGTCCCACGTCCTACCACAGGTCTTGCCAGCATGTCCCCACTGTTTGCGTCCCTGCAGCTTAGGAAGGTGGACCTAACACCGTGAGGCAGGACGGACAAGCAGGCACACTGCTCGTGGACTTCCGGAACCTGCCACAATCTCACTGACGGCTTTACAAAGTGTGTGTGGCCTCAGCTCAGAGGAGCGCTCGGGTGGCAGGAGTTGGGTCTGAGGCCCTGCGGTCTGGCGGGGCGTCTTGTCATTCCTGCTGTCACTGACTTCCCATCAATTACTGGCCATTTCAGTAGAGGCGGGCATCAGTTGGTATTTGTGTTTGAGAGAAAGCCACAATGTTTTTCTTAAAGCTGTAAGTCTTAGCTACTTAAAAGTGGCTTTAGCCTGATGTGCAAAGCAGGTAACTCTGTATGTTTGTCACACTGCTGACTGACATTTAAGAGCTTTCTGGAACATATCTGTCTGGAGTGGCATAGCATTGTCAGCGTTTGCTTTTTGTCCTGTTCTAGGCCATTCACACATTAAAGCCTTCCTCAGCCACGGCGGCCTGAACAGCATCTTTGAAGCCATGTACCACGGCGTGCCTGTGGTGGGTGTCCCGCTGTTTGGGGACCATTATGACACGATGACCCGGGTGCAGGCCAAGGGCATGGGGATCCTGCTGGAGTGGAAGACGGTCACTGAAGGAGAGCTGTACGAAGCCCTGGTGAAGGTCATCAACAACTCCAGGTGAGCGTCCCAACAGGGTGACAGCAGGCAGGACGCACCGGCCACGGCGTGTCGCCCATAGCCAGTGGTGCCGGCAGCTGACAGTGGAGTAGCCCTGGAGCCGTTCTCAGAGCCCTGCGGGGCCTGCCCTGGAATTGGGGAAATGAAAGTAGCCGTCTTTGCCCAGCGTGTTTGAATCATATTCTTGAATCATATTCTACCTGGATTAGCCAGGCTCCAGTGGGAACAGTTGTGGCCCCTGCGGTGTGTCAGACCTGTGTCCTCCTCTCAGTGTGACACTCATAATGACTGCATGGCCCATTGCCGTCATTCACACTATGGAGACAAGGCCCGTGGCAGCGGGGCTACGGCTTTCAGAGCAGAAACCGAGCCAGGATTGACTTGAGCACTGGAGCCCAGCCCTGGGTGTCACGGAAACCCCGCAGTTCACACAGGTCAATGGCTAGTGAGAATCTTTAAAACATTTGTGATGTGTCTGGAGTTGACCCAGTTCCCAGCTGAGTCTCAGAGGGTGGCAAGCGGCCTTAGACAGAGCTCCAGTTTCCCATTTCTGTGTGGCATTTCAGTGATCCCATGTGTCAGGTGACGCCAGTTTGGGAGAGGGGAAGTATTCCCTGTTCCTACCTGGGGGACATGGCTTAGCCTACGAGTAAGTGGTTTTCATTAACCGTTTAGGAGGCGCTCGTCTTTACCCGGCCGTGATACCCAAATGTAGACATTGCATATTATGGAGCACACAGTGCCATGCATGGCTCCAGTGCTGTTCTCAGCTCCTTGTCCTCGGTTAATAAACGGTATGAGCTCGCATCGCCACTTAGGTGATTTTATGTGAGGACACAATTAAATGTTACTGCTACAAACAGGTGTCGGGGCAGGTTGTGCGTTTTCCTCGTATCCCTTCCGCTCCTAGCGCCTGACGAATTCGCCCCGCTCCTGGTTGAGGCCCGTGATGAGTAAGCAGCGTTTGAAAGCCTGTGGCGGGGTCGGCGGCACGGGCTTTGGAGTCAGGCCCAGGCGCTGCCGCCCAGCCTTGTGATCACGGCCGGGCCTCGGTCTCTGGTTTTCATGCCCCCCACCTGTGTAAGGCGCGTTTCCTCGTGTCCACACGCGCTGGTGTGTACAGCGCGTGACGCTGCCTGGCACGTAGCAGGCCCGGGGTGGGGCGTGGGGGACGTCGCGGCGGTGCCCCCACGCGTGGGGGCTGGCGCCGGCCCGCTCGCCACCTTCGCGCTGTTGCCTCCGCCCACAGCTACCGTCGGCGGGCCCGGAAGCTGTCCGAGATCCACAGGGACCAGCCCGGGCACCCGGTGCAGCGCGCCGTGTACTGGATCGAGTACGTGCTGCGCCACGGCGGGGCCCCGCACCTGCGCGCCGCCGTGCACCAGCTCTCCTTCTGCCAGTACTTCCTGCTGGACGTGGCGGCCGCGCTGCTGCTCGGGGCCGCGGCGCTGCGCCTGCTGCTGTCCCGGGGCGCCGCGCTGCTCTCCCGGCCCCTGCGCGCCTGGTGGGCTGCACGGCGGCGCCGCGCGCTCCCGGGGCGCTGCCAGAACGGCGTCCTCAACGGCACGTGCGAGAGGAACGGCCACGCGGCCCAGGAGAAGAAGGTGAAGTGAGCGCGGCCGTGCGGCCCGCGGCCCCGCTCCTCTCGTCTAACCGCTGCGAGGTGACGCGGCACCGTCCTAACGCGCCCTTCGCTGACCTACTAATGGCGCTCTGCGGGCACGGGCGGCAGAGCGCAGACCGGAATGCAAACGTGTCTCCTGTTCCGATACTCATGCGGAGTTTGGCACTGAACCTGTTAGAAGCCTTAATCGTTTAAATCGACCGAGTGACCGTGTCCGGCCTTAGTTTAAGTTTTGATACGTGCGTGTCCCACGGGAGGAGGAATGTTTTCTTTCCTCTAGCAGAGATGTGCGTGCGTGTGCGTGTGCGCGTGTTTCCTAACTAGGGGATTTTCATCCACTGCTTGGTACGTTACTCAAGGTACAAGAATGAAAAAGAAAGGCAGTTGGGATCCCAGTGTCTCTCTTCCAGAATTTCATGCGTGTAAACTCAGGACACTACCACGAAAGAACACATTTCCCTCCAAACAACGCAGAGGAAGAAAATGAGAATGACATTGGTTTTTGTACTCTTGGGTTTTTTGTTTGTTTTAGTTGTTTGTTTGTTTTTTTGTTTTTGTTTTCCTTTTCTTATGGACTATGGACACTTCTGGGGGGAAATATGCAATTAAGTATGTGTATAAATTGGTTGTCACATTTTACTTTGTTTTTCACCAACCAAGAATTTGCGTCTGGAAGAATTGTATAGTTTTTTTCTGTTTCATTTTCATCCGTAACATTATGTTCAACGTGTAATAGACAAAGCAGCAAAGCTCCAACTTTTGTTAAAGTACCTGAGCAGTTAAAGATTATCGCTTATGAGGTGTCTTCAAACAGGGCTGTTGTTTGAATGTGTGTGTATCTGTTTGATGGTTTTTCTATAATGTCATTTTTGAGTGTCCAGGTTATATTTCCAAAGCTCTAACTTTAACAAATCGTCCTCTTCATCCCTTTTGTTGTCTGGGCCACACAATCTACGTCACAAAGGTGCCAACGTTCACTTGTTTTCCAGGGAACCTTTGCAGCTCGTCCTGGTACCGAGGGGTTTGAGATCTTGTTAATCCACACCTTACACAATATGCAAAACTGAGAGAAATTGTACCGTTTTTGACACTGAGTTTTGAGCATGAGGTCCTGTTCCCCCCTCATTCCCTGCCCCCCGGCTCAGCAGCTGTTTGCAGCCATTAGGGCCACAGGACACTCACAGTTCTTCCTGGAGAACAGATGCACATCAATGTTACAAAGTCAGGGCCTCCCAGCAGCACCATCCCCCTTGGGCAACTCTGAGTTTCTTTCAAGTCATTCTGTTTACTTAGCATTTGCACTACACGTGTTGAGCTTTATTTATTCACTGTTTGACATCCCAGGTCTGATAGCTGAGAGTAGGGAAGCACCGCCATTTACCTAACGCTATTCACTAACATTGGAGAGTGTGACAATTGGGAATGCTGTCCATCTCAGCGTACGCTATGACATCCGACTCCATTGCTCTCCACCAGGAGCCACTGTCCTACACTAGAATAACGTCACAGGTAGTTTTCTAACGTACACTGCAGACATGTGCTGCTCTCTGAATACTTGAAGAAATGGTATTTTACATACAAGCCTATGAGTCATGCCTTTTCACAATCGTATCATAACGTTGCCGTTCAAAGGGAGAGACAGGCAGTGAAGGGTGGGGAGGTGACAGGCTTGGAGTGTACGAGTGAGTTGATTTTACTGTTTTCGGAGTTGGATGAAGTTGACAGTAAACACTCACTGGGTGATTAAGTGTAAGTTAATCTCCACTGTGATAAAAACTTAAACAATAAACATGATTTAAAAATAAAGGACTGTTGTTGGAATACGATTTTTATTCACATTTTATTTCACTGTTACGTATATCCATTCTAAACATGTTTCTAAGGCAGGTCTTCCAAATTTGTAAGTGTAATGTGTGTGGAAACAGTGTGTTACAGGTGAGAATTTTATTATTATTTATAAACAGGAATTCTCCTTCCAGTACATTAGCCTGGATCTTAAAATTGTCCCAGAATTAAGAATGTTAAGTGTAGGTGTGGGCTAATCGTTCTTGTTTTTTCCTAGTAAGCTTTTTGTTAGCCAATTTGGGCAAATAGAGTGATTTTCAATTTTCCGTACTTGGGCTAGATTCTCTAATAAAGTTTTCAAGAAGGTTTTTATTCACTCATTTAAAAAAAATAAATAAGAGCCTCTGCAAACGTGTCCATGGCTGGTCACGGTCAGGTCACCTGCAGATGAGAGTAAAGGCGGGGTCTGTTTTTCCTCTGAGCAGGGACAGCTCTGCAGCAGAGCCTGGGCACAGCTGGGTGGCAGGGATGGAGGGAGCTGGCATGTGGGCTGGCGCGGTGGCTGAAGGCGGAAGTTGAAAGCAAGAAATTATGTGTTGAAAATAGAGAGTGTGTGACAGCCTGGGGCAGTGCTCACATGCCCAGGAACTAAAGTGATCTTTTTCTGGTAAGGTCTCTGGGGTTTGCCAGCTCAAGCCCGGGCTTTGTTCTTGAGTTAGTTGCCTGTGCACTGCACACCGGTGTTCTCAGCCTGCGCCTGGATCGTGACAAGCGATACCCTGTGCTTCAGGCCGGGACCCACCGCCCTGGGTGCCTGGAGAACTCTGGTTCAAGATTGCAGCATGGACGCTTGGCCTGGCCCATCGTGGGAGGACAGCGGGGACCAGGCACGGTGACCTGTTTCTTCATTTCCTGCTTCCACTGAGACTACAGGGACATTTGTGCTCAGATCCTGATGGACCTGAGTGACGTGCCTCAGTGCCCGGATGCCAGCTTGCTTGTCATGAGGCCAAATGGACATTGTCACTAGGAATCATGGGCCATGTCACGTGCACTGAAGTTGACACACAGGAAGTCCACTAGCTGTAACACTGTTGGGGACTGTGGCTGCAGACACACGGTAAGTGCCTTCTCTGACGTGAAGAACATGTCCCCAGGACGTGGGCCCATCGAGCGGTGGCACTCCTATGCAGGGCTGCCTGTCACCTGTCGGACCACATGTGAGATGCCAGGGACCATGTTCTGGAGGGTGTCTGTGGTCTGGGGGGCACAGCATGCATGATTGTGCCGTCAGCTACACAGGGGCTACATATGCTGTGCAGGGTCCCCTGGCCGGGGGGGTTCATGGCCCCACGTGACCCCACTTCATTAACTCCTTCATGGGGACTGTCCCCTCCCCATGGGCCTGATGTTTCCTGAGAGTCACAGACTGAGCCCAGCCCCTGTTGTCTGAAGGTCACGATATAGAGCCAACACCAGTATTTACTCATCATTACGATTTGGTTCCTTACTTGTGGGGTGACGATTACCTCTGGCTCACCGTGTATACACACGCACACACACACACTGCCGGCCATGATCCGAAATGGTGGGAACACACCGTTTAGGATTCCGCACGTGGTGTTAGTCCTGGAAGTACCAAACAGACCAGCCTCTTTTACACTGCTGTGCTTTTGGGTTTTTGAAAGTTGTTTCAAAACGTGTTTAATTCATTCATTCTCCAGCCACATGTGGAGCCTTCTGATCACCTGCTGGCATCTCAGGTGCCAGTGGAGCACGAGGACGGCCTCGTGACTTCTCGTCTTCTCAAAGCTGCGCTGCCCATCAGATCCCACAATGCTGCTAAAATGGGATGACTTGACTGAAAAAAAGGTTTGAAAATGGAGGACCGGAACAAGGTGAGAAAACAACGTCAGGACAGTTTAGTGGTCTGTTTTATTACTGACGTATACAAGTAATCCATTCCTTTTTCATTCTACTTCAGCTAGTTTGTAAATATAAAATCATAGAGAGAAATGCTTATTGGTAATCGGTATGATAGAAAACAGTTGAAACTGAAAACTATTATGCGACCAAGTTTGAGAATTATATGAATTCGATTAGTGAAAATTCTCCATAATATGTACTAAAGAGCCTCTTATCCTTCATACTTCTGAGACTGTAAGATCTGGAGCCACCCTTTGTGGACATCGATTTCATGCAGAAATGCTGGTGAAATTTTTGGCAGACAGTAAACCCATTTCTCCAACAACTTTGGTTAGAAATGCATAGAATTAAAATATCCGTATCGTCATGTTTCTGCCAATGTTATAGATGCCTGAGTGCTCCGGGATTTGGGTGCTGAGCTGGGATTGTGGGGAGGGGTCATATGGATGCCCTGGTTTCCACCTGTAGAAACCAAGGCCCTCACTAGTCATGTAATCCCCACCCTTTACTTGGGGGTAAATAAGACACGGTTTAAGAAGGAAATCATTCACCTAATCCCCAAGACTACCGATAAATGCCTAATTAGCACAATAAAACCAGGTGACTTCAGCAGAGCGACCCATAACCCCAGTTCAGACTGAAAAGTGAGCTACATATGACCTTCCACGCTGTTCAAGGCCAGCGGCCATCATGGCGCCGTCCACACAGTCTTGACACCAACGTCGCCTACTCAGCTTTGCAAAGCAGGCGTCCTCACTGACTGTCGTATCCTGACGACGTGTTGTTCCCACGTTCCTGTCTGCAGGAGCTTTAACTTGGGGAGTTTTGTGCAAGAAGTGGCCATTCTTACGATGACAGCACCACTGGCTTGAATTCAGGATGGTGCCCACACTTCTAAAAGGTGGTTTCCCCTGAGCCCTCGGTCCTTCCTCCCAATCCCAGGGTTAATTTTCCATTTAGGTCTGAAGTAAGTGTAAGACTATGCACGCAGGCTAGTCACCGAGGTCCTACGACGACAGTGCGGGAGGAGAGTTCCGTAGCACTGCACTGCGGTGCCACGTGACTGCTGTGACAGGAAGGATTTCGTGCATTCATGCTAGTTCTGCTCTAGTCACCCTCACGGGGCTTTGGCTGATGTCCAGGACTGCACCCTGCTTTTAGTGGAAAACGGGGTGTCTTGGGTATAATCAGGTAAATTGCGTGTCAGGTAAGTTTCAGGTTAATGACACTGTGTGATCGATTTCTGGGAGATGACTTGGCATTTTCTTCACAAATCAAAGGTCATGGCAAAGATCAGACATCTAGAAAAGCCCAAGCTGGGACGTGGAAATGATGGACTCTGCTTCCATCCTGCGTCTGCCCTCTGGACACATAGGAAGTTTGACTTAGGACTCAGAATGCGAAGAAATCATAGGCCTTGAGCTCAGGGACAGAAACCATGGGAAATGGTCTCAGTGAGCAGTAGAACCCAGTTTCTGATGTCTGTAGATAGCGCGTGGGGGAGGAGGGGTTCCAGCCGGGCTTGCTTTAGTTGAATTTTAGGAAAGGGTAGGAGGTCCCCAGGCAGAGGTGATTCTTGGAAGGTGTTGTCCTGTGGCCGCAGGCATTGAGTTCACACATCAGGAAACCATGACCCGTGTCTCTGGCGGGAGCAAAGGGTAGAGAAGGGGACCGCCACGCTGAGGACAGCTCTGACAGCAGCTAGCCCTTCGAGCTTGTCACCACTGTCAACCAGCTGCATGGCACTGCTGCTCAGGGGCCCCCGGCACCTGTGCTGTCCTTGGGCGCCCAACTCCGGTCGGGCTTTGGGCACAGCGGTCAGCATGTGGTGTCGAGCTGGTACCCCAGGCCCTTTGTTTGAGCAGGATGGTGGGAAAGACCCAGGTGGAATGCTCTGAAGCCTTACCTGTGACGTCACTCATTCGTGGGGCACCCAGGAGCTGGAGCTGACTCAATGGCATGTAACTCACATACCTTAACATGAGTTTCTATTTAAGGTGCTTGGATTGGTGATCTGTAAAGTCCTTCCAAAGGTGACCCTTGTACCAGAGTCCTTGTCTGTGTGTGGTGGCCGCCTCTCTTCCTGTGTTGATTAAGTCACCCCATGGATGTTACAGATTTAGGCCTGAGCACACTGGTTTCCCAGGAAATTCACTGGCAAATTAAGTATATTGGGAATTCAGTATACTGTGTTCACCATGATTTTGCACACTGTATAACCTGCTATAGTATATGGTGTGTGAATTATACCTCCATAAAGAAGTTATCTTTTTAAATCCCCAAATATAAACACATACAAAATGTTATTTTAACCCGGGTGGAAAGCGCAAAATAAAACGAACAGCTTTTCGCCGAGTCAAAGGTGAGAAACAGGCAGTCACTGTCCGAGTTCTCTGAAGTCACCCTTTCCCCATTCTTAAGTCCCGACATCATTCCTGAGTTAATACTGCCTGTTCCTCATGAGTATCATGATCCGGGAGCCCTCCGAAGTTTGTACAATTGGACAGGTTGCTCCAGCCTCAGTGGCGTAGTTCTGTGCCTCTCAACCCGCATAGTGCTCAGCGAAGTTCGTGCAAGTCGTCTTTTCCTTTTATCGACTGAAGTGCACCGCGTCGCAACGCAGCAAGGAATGGAGACACGACTTCCAGTCACCCCCACCCCACAGTTTTTGGAGTTAAATACGTAAAAGTGGATTGAGTACTTTGGCCAAAGAAGGAGTATACAGGCATACAATTAAAGTCTAGACGTTTCCTGTGCACAGAGGGGTATTAGTAAAGTAAAGGCGGGTGCACTATGGACACAGATGTACTCGTTGAGTCTTTTTCCAGCTGATCGGTGAGACTTCCCTGGAAGGTTCTTTATGAATGAAATGATCGCCTTGCGTTTCTCTTCTGATGTTTCAGAATCCCGACATCTTTAGGATCTTGTGATGCCAATTCTGGAACAGATTTTCAAAGGAGAACAAAACAGTCAGCGACCCTGGTGTAAGGTGTGAAAACGAACGGTCACATACTCGGTGTCA
Organism: Rhinolophus hipposideros; assembly: GCF_964194185.1. Lineage (NCBI taxonomy): Eukaryota > Metazoa > Chordata > Mammalia > Chiroptera > Rhinolophidae > Rhinolophus > Rhinolophus hipposideros. Next base: position 1,286,552 of record NC_138062.1, read on the forward strand.
CGTCTGTGGGTCTCAATGCTCAGCCAGTAACTCTTCAGCTAGGGACCCTGAGCAGGACGCTGAGTCCCATGTCCCTTTCAAATGTGAACACAATGAAAGGCCCTCTGTCCTCACGGGTGATGTGGCGTTCCCTGTCTCTTGTGACATGGTGACACCCGCATGTCACCCGGACCCTCAGCAGGTGCTTCACTTCTCTGCTTCATCAGAGACACGTTTACTGAGCGCGCACTGTGTCCTGGGCCCAGGCTGTGTGTGGACGTCATTGGCACAAAGACTTCACTGCTTGGCAGTAAGTTTGACAGCAGGAGGTGATCAGACTGAGATTTCCAGTACAACCAATGTTCTCAAATGTAGCTTCAACCAACTCTAATACAACAGCCATGGTGACAGTGACAAACATGAAAAGAATGACTCCTAGTAGCTCAAGAAGTAAGCAACAGCTGCCTGTTGGAGAGCTCTGAGACATTTGCCAAACGTCAGGCAGCAGGAGGAAGAATAGGGCATCTCGCCTCCATTGCTGGCTTCCTGCTCCACACCCAGACCCCCTTACACAACATGCGTCCTGTCGCTCACGCCTGTCCAAACCCTCTGGCCTCCCAGATACCTCCCTGGGTTGGTCCTGCACGTTGTCACTGTGACCTGTGCTTTCCGCAAGCTCTGCCATGCTGTTCGGTTTGCTCACTAAGCCCCAGCTGTGCCCTCCCTGCGGGTCTTCCCTCCACCCAGGCAGCCTCCTCAGAGCCTCCACGACCCCGGCAGTGCCTGGCATGTGGGACGTCTGAATGGGTGTTGACCAAGTGAAGGTTTAAGGCGCACATTTCCCATGACGCGTGAGAAGTGCCAAGGCCACTCCATGTGCTTTTACTGTTGTCTGCATGGGACCTCATAGGTATAAAGCCCCGGAAGCACAGCGCCCCCAACTCCACCTGGGCCAGCGGGCACCTGAAGACCACCGACATGCGGGCCTCCACCTGACGCTTCAGACCGATCTGTTAAGCATGTGACTCAATTTGTCAATTAACTTATGTCAGGCTGCTGAGATTGGATGGACGATGTCCTCATTTTCTCCATTCATGACTGGTGACTGTACCTCTGCCCACTTGCAAGTGTCAATTGTAGAAATAAGCTATTTCCCATGTTAAACTGCATTTCCAGCGTGTTACTGTCCCTGGTATTACGTGTGGCCCTTGTGGTGGGTGTGCACAAGTCCTGAGTCGCTGCTTATGATTACTGCCATGTATCATTTATGCATTCACTCATTCCTTCAACAAATACACACAGGGGACCTGATATGTGTCTGGGAATAGGCAACGACTTAAATGTGTACTAGGCCCACCCCGGTCTGAATTTCATACGGAAGCAAATTATCAGTGTGACCAATGGTCAGTGTGCCTGATAGATGGTAATTTTGACCAGGCATTACATATGACAGCCCTGGAATATTGAAATTTATTATCCTTTTCTTGAAAAGATTGATTTGGTGATGTATATGAATTTAAATACACCATCCTGGTGATATTCAATGTATTCTCCAAAACATAGAGATTATCTTTAAGTTGGGAAAGCTGCAAAAAAATTCTGTCTAGGTCCTGCAAAGCATGTTATAATTAGTGTTTAAGGGAAAAAAAAAAAAAGAAAGCAATATAGTTTCAAACATATCCCATGATGTCTTGAGAAAAAGAGATGCTACAATAATGAATATCCAGAGAAAACATTGTACACAGAGTGGCTGCTGGTAGCACGTTATAACAAAAGGCTGAATTGAGGGAAGTTATTCATTATTTCAGTTAGTTTATTATCAGTTTTTCCTTCCTGATCTCCTTAGGTTGAAAAGTCTGCCCATCAGGTGAACCTGGCCACACTCACCCTAAACAGCCAAGAGGTGATTAGACTGGATTTTTCAAACAAAATGATTCACGTGGCATGAAGTTTACTCTTTAAAGGAATTCTAACATGAAAGCTTAAAAGCAAATAACTCCATAATTATTTATTGGGGAAATTAATCCAATGAATGAAAAGTACATACTGTATGAAACTATTTGAGGCCATTGAATTAATTGTGTGAGTCACAGTGTTGGGCTCATGTAATGTCCATATGACATGGACACATGTGATTGCTAGTAGTGTGATTTCCCACAGTCCCAGGCATCTCACAGGCGACCGAGTTTTCAAATGAAAACTGAAGAGGAATTGTACTCATATGTGTTGGTCACCAATATATTAATATATGTGCGTTCTTTCTGAGATAACTCCCAAAATTGACAACAGCTGTCAAGCTGGGTCTGTGAGAGACTTCAAAATGGTGTGGCTTCTCTGTGGATATGCCCTTGAGTTTCTTTTCGATATTTTAAAGTTGCTGTTGCCTGTGGTAACACATTATGTAAGCATTAATGGATTAGATATTGGGAAGAGCCCTTCACTAAGGCTAGGCTTCCTGGTTGTGCTGAGAGTTAGAACAAATCTTCTTCCCTGCAGGAGCCAGAGGGTTCTTGGCTGACTTGTGTGGCTGATGTTATGAGCGGGTTTTGGGTGACATCTAGTGGTAGAGTACACATTTATTTATCCAGTTTTTGCAGTGTGAAGATGCCAATATTGCATATAACCTGGAGAGATGCTGAAATAAATTGGAGATTGAAACAAAATGGAGAAATTTAGTCAACTACTTTTCTACAGAAAACAACAACGCAGTGGAGAGCAAAGGGGAAAGCAGAAATGAGAAGCACCTTTTACTGAAAGGTTTGATGTTTTCTTGTGAGAAAGTTGTGCAGAAAATACAGTGGAGCACAGTTTGTTTGCCAGCCTACAGACACGCGTTTCTGCACTTGTGTTCAGCTGCTGTGGCCGACGTTCTGAGTGGACGGCCTGCTGTCTGCCCTGCATGGTGAGTCCCAGGAACGTGGGCTCCGAGGGAGTTTAGGACGCAGCCCACTGCGGACTGTGTACCGTTATTCACCATATTTTCTTACCCTTATATTTGGGGAATGACGGAGAGCAGATGCACTTATAATTAGTGGCAGCAGATTTTGGTGATCCAGCTTTCCACTGTGTATGTTATTTAAACACAATCACTTGTCAGACGTGAAGTGTTTTCACCAGGCTGTAAGGGACGACATGACCTACATTGTAACAAATGAGCCCTCTTGGAGCTTCAGTCCGTGTGTTTCTGTAGCAGAAACACATGCTAGAGACACTCAGAGCCCGTATTTGGATGTAAATCTACTAAGAGAAATCGGGGTAAATTATTCAATATCTTTTAGCTTCAGCTTTATTTTTAGAAGAGGACTATTGGACTAGATAAACTTTAAGGCCCCTCTGAACCCGTCTTGCATTTTTTAGGCCCATCCATGTGCTTTATTTGATCTTTGGAAGAAGATCCCCCCAGAGAGTAGGGAAAAGGTCAGAATCCTACTTCTGGAGGCTGGGTCCGCATATTCCAAGTGGAATGGGAATTGTGTTAATGTCCAGTTAATGCCTTTGGGCATTTAAATCAAGCCTCAGTGTTTGCAGCCTCGCTCACCATGTGACGTGGCCACACTGACTAAACTAGAAGTGGCGTCTGCGCCAGCTGTGCTGATCCCTTCCTGGGGGCTGGTGGGGTCCTGGGCTCATATGACCCTGTCAGGCTGTGGTCTCGGGGAAACGTGTGTCCCCTTCACATTTCCTGCATGGCACCGATCACACTGCAAGTGAACAATAAGATACTTGAAATACGTGGAGTCAGAGCCCAGGGGGACAAGAAGATCTTTGAGGACGGATGGAAGGGGACCCTGACATGTCAGGGGGTCTAGATGCGTGTTAAGAGGTGCATTTTCGCCACTATTTCTGAGTGTGTCTCACAACGGTTCCCAAGCTCTCAGTTGTCTTCTTGGGGATGAAGAGTGAGCGCTTTGCTGGATCCAGAATGAAGGCCTAGGGCCATTCGTTCCGTGAGCCTCACGGGACATGGCTTGGATTTCAGAGCAGAACACACTCAGAGTCGCCGTGTCCATGCCCATGGGCCTGTGGCTGTGGGTGTGGGGTGTCCACTGCCGGCTGTGATGGGAGATTGTCAGGGCCGCCTGTCCTGGGTGTCGGGGGACAGAGGCCGCAGCTCCTGCCTGGCTTCCGAGGACCTTCTGTAGTGCTTCATCTTTCTCTGATTCGGTGTCACAGGTAGTCCTTGGCATGTTTTTTGTCTTCTTACCCCAAAATACAGCTTTCAAAGCTGTTGCTGGCATCCTCGGTTATGGGGCTGGGACCCCACAAGTCTAATACCATGCCCCTCGTCACACGGTCCTCACAGCACCATCGGAAATGGAAAGACATGGAAGCTGACATAGCAGCAGCCAAGCTGAGGACATGAAGACAACAGAAAACAAAGCAGTGCCCACTCCACAGCCACAAGTGCCCGTGTCTCAGAACTGCTGTCCTTGGGAACATTCGACACCTCTGTCATCAGTGTGGCTATGCCATGCAGTAGGTCACTGCACTGCTGTCACTTGGCATGGAAAGGGCACGTTTCCCATGCTGTACGGCTTGTTTTCATCAGCTGTGTCTTGTGAAGGAGCCCAGAGTACACGTGTCATAGCTTACTTAATCACTGTACATGTTACATGTTTATGTTACCTAACAATATACATTTGTTTTCTGTGTATTCCTTTCCCATTTTTTACTATGATGACAAACGCCTTTAGGAGTATCTTTGCGTTTGCTGTGTCTGCGATATTTGCATTATTTTATTAGGACAGAGTCCTGGAACTGAAATCCTAGTGATCAATGGATAGAAATACCTTAGAGTTATCAGCAGGCGTTTTAAAGCTGGTTTCCAAAGACCAACGCTATGCAAATCACTAGTGCCTTTTTCCTACCGTGTGTCATTATTAGGTATTAAACTTGTTTTTTCTTTTTTTGCTAGTTCGCTAAGTGAAAATTGTGCTTTCGTTTCATTTTAATTTTCACTTCTTCACTAGAAAAGACATTTGTACGTGTTTTCTTGTCTATCAGTTTTTACATTTTTTTCAGGATTTCCATAACTTCCCTATTTTTGGCCATTGTATCTCCTACTGTATATTTATCTTTCGTGTGTGAGCGTAACAGTTTCATTTGCTCTGATCTGTCTTCCCTTTGTGAGCTCTCCTTGTTTTCAGACCTGCAGCCCTCTCTGCGCCTGCAGAATTAAACTCTAACTTCTTCTAGTTGTGTGCTCTTTCTTCGCCTGATCTCATCTTCTCGCCACCGACAGACGGATTGCAGCATCTCCTGCCTGCTTTCTTCTCTCTCACTGGGTCCTGCCTTCTTTGTCATACGGAAGTTTTTAAGTGGATCAGGACCCATGTCTATCTGTGTCTTGTTTAAGGGGGCTGCATTCCTTCATGCTCAGGTTTCATGTTGTTACATGCTTTGACATCACTGACATTGATGAATATTTTGTTGAAGAAATGGCTGTAATTTTACCATGTTTTGGTCCACTCATAAGCTGATTGGCACTTGGGTCTTCTGATCTTGAGTCCAATATCTGTCTTTTACTTTTTGTTCCTTTGCTCATTTAATTCAGTTGTAGTCTAATGTCTCCAGTACGTTTATCTCAGACATATCATGCAGGGACTTCTGAAAACCTACCTATTTCAATGCAGCCCTTTTCTAAGAAAGCTACATGGCTGCATCTTTGAGTCACTTAACATTTGATCGGTTGGCAAGAAGACACTGACTCAGAAACAAAGAGGTTTTCCTCAGAATGGCACGAACAGAGACAAATCTGGGAAAGAAAACCTTTTCTCTATTCAGCCCACTGACCTGGTTTTCTAGAATGGAATAGGAATGATTTCAGAGATGCCCTAGGCTGGGGCATGGAGCTGTGCCCGGAGGCGAACACAAGCCAGCCGTTCACAAGGTAGCAATGTCGCCATGTCACACACAGCAGGACAGTGAGACGAGCCTGACCTGACACCCTAGCCTGGCATCTCAAACATAGATTTGGAATCGGTAGTTCTAGTCTGAAGTGTACATTTGAAAGTAAAGGAGAAAAGATACGGATAAAAATGGACTGTATTACTACGAGCACTCGTATCGTTAAAGACTGTCTATTTAGAGCTGTCCCGGGAGAGTGGCTTACTGTTGGGGTGGTGGGTTTGGAAGTCCCTCTTCCTCCCTGCTAATCAGTGTCACCGGAGTACTTCATGCTCAGTTAACTCTGCACCCTGCAGAGAACATGGTCTCCCTGGACTCAGTGTGTCTGCGTTGGCCTTCTGAATACATATGACACAACGCACGCCTCCACGTGCATTTTCAGAAATCGCGGTTAGCTTCCTGCAGCCACCTGTGAAATGAGCACATAGGCCATTGCATCCAAGGTGAGTAACTGCACCCTTTAAAGTTGCATTATGATCCTTTTCAATAATTATCCTCACTGTGCACTGACCCAGACGGAGTCCTGACCTCCTGTAAGGGATTAGTCAGAGGGTGGAGACATTTGCAAGTCGTTTTTCAAATGCATTCGGTTTTGAACCAGCAGGAATCGCAAGGTGCTGAGAGAAGCAGCAAGAAAGACCCAAAGTGTGCTCGCAGGTTGGACTGCAGGTAAAATTCCTTGGAGCAGTTTGATTTTTCATTTTCAAGTTCTTTTCCAGCAAGGTAAAGGCATCAGTGACGTCCTTGTGGCACCCGACACATCCCGTGAAGAGACAAACGTGTTCATGTCCCTTGAAGAGACAGAAAAGAGAGGTTCATTGGTGTTTCTAAGAAATTGTCCACGTTAATGAGTTTATTCGATTTTAACTCACGTGAAGGCATACCTCGGCAGCGTGCTTTCAGAGTTTATTACACCATCAACATACTTTCCGTGTAAGTATGTCCCAGGCGTGCTGCTGAAATCGGTTGTGATTGATGATTGGAAACGCTGCAGACAAATACGGGTTGCCTGGGTCAGCAGGCTGGCGTCACCACGTGAGCACAGACATTCGCTTCCACGACATCAGGGAACCTACACGACATGTTGTTCACCCTACAGAGAACCGGTGAGTATGAACTTTCCCCCATGTTTTGGTTGAGCTGGGCTGAGTTGATGTCGTGTGGTTTTCTCACGTTGCATAAATAGATGTGTTTTAACAATTTAAAGGCATGAAAGAGCCATTGACACTGGTGCGCTGAGTCTCAGCCCGAGTCAGTGAATGTTTCTAAAACCTGCCAATGTCGGCCGAGGTTGGAGCCTCCGCCCTGCCATTTCCTGTCGGCGGAAAGGGCTGTGCATGCTGCTCCACAGGACACGGATTCTCTCCGAAAGTCAGATATGTTTGATTGCTTGTTCAGCAGCCATGGAAGATTTGGAGAGGGAGCCCTGATGGGCATGTGTGTGTGTGTGTGCGCGCGCGCGCGCGCGAGTGTGTTTCCTAAGCAGCATACCTTCTCATTCTTTTGGTAATGGAACCCCTCTCTTTGGGGGGCTCCATGTATTTTGGTGGGAAAATCTTCCCCCAGCGACAGGGATGTGTCCGTGCCCCAGGCCTGGGCAGGTGAGTGGCCAATCTCTTGCCAGCAGTGACTGGGGTAGGGCCAGCATAGGGCCCAGCAGATGCTCTGCAGACTGCCAGCCTCACTGCCCCTAGGCGACAGAGCTTTAGGCTCAGAGGCTCTGGCTGCTGGATCCAGCTGCACCTGAAGCCATCTTCGCATTTATTAGTTGCGTGAGATAATCCAGTCACTCATACAACCTAATTAGTTTCATCTAGGCTTGTTCTATCTTATCCTATTTTTGGTTATGACAGAAAGAAACCTGAACAGGGTGGTGAAACACATTTTGATGACTGGCCTCAAGCTTGGAAAGAATCATAATTACTTCCTTGGATTTACACAGCAGAACATATCCTCATCATTTCCCAGAGTTCCCTTTGAAGACAAAATGACACTTGCCCTCTATCATCCATGCAGGAAGAAATACCATATTAATAAAAAGTCAGAAAGCACTAAATTAGCTGTGAGGACATCTGCGTGGTATCTGCTAATAATTTTTGTACTGTTCAATCCAGTCACCTTAAACAAATCACTTTTCATGTTTCTGCTTTGCTTGTATGTTCTCGAAGGAGCTGACCTCCATAGTGTAAACCTAACTCATACTGGAGACTTTGCCTGGCTGGCACAGAGCACATACCCACTGACATCTCAGTCTCCTGCACAATTCCAGTCAGAAAAAAACAAAAGCAGAACACACAAAAAACACTAACAAATGTAAAATCTAACACAAAATAGATGTATGAGTATCTAATACCCTGAGTAATCTTTTTTAAAATTTGGGTTTTCTTGTTATATGAACATCTCAACAAAAGAGTTCATTTTTTTTTCTGTTGTTGTTGTTTTTTATTTTTGTAATTCAAGCTCCTGCTTTCTTAAAATGTTTTGGGTGTTGTAAAGTTTAGGGATGTGAATTTGTCTCTTTTACTCCTAATTCTTTTGTGGGAGGTTTAATGAAAAGTAAAAGACGGGTAAGAGAAGTTTGTTTACACCAGAATGTGTGTAATCAGATGATCAGCATTTTGCATTCATGTATCAATCATTTAATTCAGCACGTACTTATTGAATACCTACTGTGTGCCAGGAAGTTTGCAAGAGTATTTTTCTGTTACTTTGAAAAACACAGGTGCTGATGCTGGGTTGAGATAGGAATGGATGAAGGGGCTTGGGTGGCCTTACACGTAATTTAATTAGCACACTTTGTGCAGGATTGGGTTTCTCTGTGGATGAAGTTGAATTGAGCAAGATGTGGGGAGAGCACAGGAATTGCCCAGAGGAACCAGAGGCTTCTGGGCTGTGTCTGAGATTTGCTGCTGCTTGAAGACACAGAGGTGTCTCGCTGTCCGAGGAAGGGCACCCATGTCCCCACCGCAGAGCGTCAGTGACTTACACATATTGTGTCTGCTCATCGTCCCAGGAAAATTGAAATTTATGGTTTCTAGTAGGTGCTCTTGACAAAGATTAGGCAGCAGAAAAACTTATAACTAGATGAGTGAGCTAATGAGAAAGATGAAAATTGGGAGGTCACTCAGAGTCTGGTGACACATAAAAACATGTATGCCTACGACAGTTACAGATGACTCTGGTGGGAACCCAGCCGGTTGATATCTCCAGAAAGGAGGAAAAACAGATGAGGGGACATGTCTTCCGTAGCTGGACTTGGTGAGCAAGCTGCTGACACAGATGCATGTCACACAGAAGAGACATAGTTTTCTCACCAGAAAGCCCTCCCACTGCCAGCCTCTGAGCTGCTCCCATGGGCTGCACAGTAACTGGGCTGAAATAATAAGGGTGGGCCCCATGGTAGTCGGGAGGGGAAGGTGTAGAATGATGTCTCGTAATTTTGGACTTTTATGACTATTTTCCTATTTGGTATAACTCTGCACGTCATCCACCATGTTTTTAAATGGCAGTTCTGTATTCCACCCACATTATGAATGCATTAAGATTTCAGTCTAAAGCGTGTGCCATTTTCTTGCTTCAGACAAGTATGAACCTCTCCGGCCAGTATCCTGTAGGCACTGCTGTTACGGGACTAACCGCTTACTCTTCGTCCCATTTTGTCACCGAACATCGCCGCCGTCACCTGAGACTGGCTTTCACCGATGTTTTCTGTTGTAATTTCTGGACAGATTCCTGAGGAGCACGCTGCCCTGACGAGCATCGGGCAGTTAGCAACAGAAGGATTAACGCGGTGGGGCTTGTGGACTAAGGTCAGCGGGCATTCCTTACTGATGATCACGTGAGGCCTTCTAGAGGGCATTTCCATCACCACCCCCCATTTTATAAAACACCCTGTAAGGGGATGCATGTGCCCCCACTACAGACAACTGAAGGAGAAGCGGCTTCCCCACCAGGAGCTAACAGCAGTCCTGACGGAAACTTGGTCCAGCTGTGTACCGCCTGGCAGAAGGAAGGGCCGTCCCGGAATTCCCAGGGGACATGCTGTGCTCGGGGGCCTTTCCGGGGCTGAAATCCACCTGCTCTCTTCAAATAGCTTTCAGACGCTTGCCTGGGATGCGGAACTGTTGTCAAGGACTGCGTGACGGGTGTTTCCCATCCATTCAGCTACAAGCAGAAGATTTGCATCAAAAGGCATTTCCACGCAGCCCAATAAATAAAATGGTTGAAAGACGCGTCTGCCCCATGGAGGCTGCTGTGACCAAGATGGGAGCCCTCACCTCCTCGGAAGACTGGCGCCACGCAGGGTGGGCCTTCCTGGACCCTCAGCCCTCTCAGGAGGATGTAGTCTGTGACGTGTGAGCTAACGTGAGCTGACCTTGGCTCTGCACCTCTGTAAAGGGTGGTGCAGGCCCCGCGTCAGCTGGAAACTGCTGTGAGCAGTGTCTGTGTCCAGACATCTGTCCTAGACTCTCAGAGCCCGGGAGGTGTTTGGTGACGGTTTTGAACAATTTGTAGACTTGGGTGGCGGTTGTTTGTTCAAGACTTTGAGAACTCTGCCCAAACCGACACATGCTATGGATTTGAAAAGTGTGGAAGCTATGAATTCTGATGTGTGTCTTGCTAATGTGTGCCTTTTGTATACTCGGAGGAAGGCATTTAAAGTTCCTGTATTTAGTTAGAATCTGGATTCCAAACTTAAAAATCAATCGTTTTTGTTCCGTGATCTTTACATTCAGGGAAATTGTGGTCAAAGGTGTAAGAAGCAAACTCCTGCTTACGAGAGCACCTCAGCTGGTTTAGCAGCAGCAGAAGAGCTTTGCATAAAGTAGGCAGACTGGAGAAGCTTCGGAAAGCCCCTCCGCAGACACTGAGCTCGGGGAGACGCTGGAAAAGTCTGTTTTAGGCAAGCCTGCTGGATGGTTTTCTGCACTTGGTAGCAGGGTGACATGGGGTGCTGGCATGTGGCAGGCAGGGACTGCCCTGGAGCTGGCAGAGGCCCCGGGGTGGCAGGCGGGGCCGTCCTATACAGCAGGGCACCCAGGAGGCTGGCAGGAAGCTGGCGGTGCAGCTGGAGGGGCTGGGAGGCAGTTCTAGGTGGCAGCCACCGTGCATGTCTCTGAGAAAGCTCCGCCTGTTACCACCTGGTTGTAAAGACTGGCCACAGCGGACATTTGGTCCCGTCGAATGGCCTTCTGCCCCTGGACAGAGTGACTGGCTGTGTGCTCGGTCCTTCGTTTTCCCCAATGGAAACGTCAAGCAGGGCAGCACAAGGCCCTTTGCACCAACGAGGCACGCGTCTCCCTCCCTGCACGCGCCTCATGAAATGCTATGTGTGCACAGCAGGGAGCAAGCGAAGCGCCTGGTGTTTTTGCCAAGAAGGTTAAGGACAGCAGTGCTCCCAGCTGACCTTCATTTGCATAGAAACAGGCTGTGAGGTAGTATGAGGCAGGTCACCTGGGCTGGCGGGCCACGTCGTGCTCTGCAATGGCATCAACCCCAAGCACGTCCGAATGAAGGAAACACACACGCTCACTCTCATTCTGATACACGCACACACTCTCACACTGCCACACACTCCCCCTGCACACTCTCACTGTTGTTATACACACTCACATGCCCACACACTCTCTCTTACACCACACTCATACAATTTCACACTCACGTTCTCAGACACACACTCAGACACATTCTCTGACACACACATACACACACACTTTCATATACACACTCTCAGACACACTCACAGTCATACCCACACACCCCTCGCATATAGTCTCATGCACACACACAATTAGAAACCTTACACAATTAAATAGCTTCCATTTTCCAATACTTTTCACACCACCCAATAATTAACATACCTAGAACTTTTCAGTGCTTTAAACTTAATTAGCATTTTTATCAGCTATCAGCATTCAGTGTCAGCTACAACACTGAATGTGTGAATTTTCTTGTTTTGGTTTATATATGCCAGTGCCTTGTGATGGTGATAGAAGTTTATTGCAAACAATATGGAAGCCTTCCCAGGTATTTATGCTAGTAGCTATTTTTGTGAATGCCATTTTATTTTCTTGTATTTGTCAGGAAATCCTAAGCAGCACTCCTACTAAATGTTACTTTCTAATGTTACCGGATATTTTCGCCTTCCAACCATAAAGACAGCAGAGTCCCCGGCCTCACTACTTTGGAGAAAGAAATTACTCTTTACAACTACACTGGAATTATGACACAGTTCTTTATGGCACCTTTGCAGATGAACCAGCTGGAGAATGTACAGCCGTTGCTTGGATTCGGGTAACGTCACGAGTCTACTTCCGTATTCAGAGGTAAATCTGTTCTAGCTCTGTCAGGATGGGGGTCACAGAGCGCATTCATGGGGGCACGTGGCCGTGAAGGGTCCAGTCTGAGGTCAGGGAGGCCTGGACTGCCACCCAGCTGGCCTTCAGGCCAGAGCATGCCCATAATAGGGCAGCTGGTGCCCTGACAGAAGGACGCAGCCCTTGAAGGCGGGCGCAGGTCTGTGTCATGCATGGAGGGACTTGGCCTGGGACCCCACTGCAGTGGCAGGCAGCTCCTGGCCTCGGCAGCTCCGTTTTTCATACTGGGTGTGGGTGGCTTCGTGTTCCTGGAAACAATAGTTTTTATGGAGACAGTCCTCTGAAACCTAAATGAAAGTACAACAAAAATCACAGCAGATAAAACACATATATGAACAAAAAAAGCTGTTACAGTGGGTCTGCTTTGTTTGCCCCTAAAATTTCCTTACGATGACTTAGGCTAACTCTGCTAAAAAATAGAAACAGGCCTTCCCTGAGGACACTAGAATGTCTGACTGACTGTGTTACAATTAAGCAGAAGTCTGTCTGTGTGCTGAGTCTCAGGCCTGTGCTATATGCTGGCCCATCAGGTGTTAGAGGACCGACCATCCTTTCCCACAGCTCACAGCTAAGTGGATGGCCGTGAGCCTGTGACTGAGTGGCAGTGTGGGGGAGGGGAAGGCCAGGGCCCGGGGAGCAGAATGAGGGCATGCTCTGTGATCCTATGGCCAGACCTTCCCAGGGAGAGAACACAATTCTGGCCCCAGCACAGAGCCGTTGTGGCAGAGACAGGGAACTTTCCTTACTAGTTAGTATTTCTGCTGGGTCTTGCCCATCAAGACTTGCTTTCTTCAATTTATCCATGGTGTGGATGGCAAGTATTGGGCTCCCTTTCCTTTGCTGTATGTGACTCAATGACAGTGATTGGTGGTTACTTGGTATTACTGCCCAGTACTTTGGTGGGGATTTACTGATTTTAATGCAGTTCTGTGAAGTGCCATTCCCATCCAGTAGATACAGAAACTGAGGCATAGAACTTACGTAACATTGTGACATCACCCGTTGAGGGAGTGATGGGTTGAGCTGTGTGCCCAGTCCCGTATCCCTCACACTGACAAGCCCTCACTCTGTGTCCACACGTCCTTCATTGTACACCGAATCAAGGTTCAGTGGAGTAGAGATTTATTTTGAGGGCCTCATTGAAACCAGTGTTTAGTTGGTCACTGATTTAAAGATGAGAATGAGCATAACAAAACAAATCTTTGATTTACTCACTGGTGAGCCCCGTCCGGGAACAGTGCCTGGTGCCCAACATTATTTGTTAAATGAATAAAAGGACAAAAACAAAACAATCACACTCATCGCTGGGAGGAGAAAAGGGGCAGTGCTTATTGGGTCGAAGCTACTAACTTTTCTCCGATTCTCTGGAATCCAGTGAGGTGTACTGTCAGACCATTTTCACTGGTGCAATTGCCAAATTAGAAAGTATTTAAAGCCCTGATAAAGGATTCTGGATTGCCGGTATCCTGACGGAGAGTAAGGGGAAGAAAGGAAGTTGCCCGATGTATAGTGGTGAAGGTTTACCTTGTAAGTTAACTCTGAAAATGATATGGGAAACCATGTCTACCTGGATGAAGTGACAGTAATTTAGGGATAAAGAGATAGTTTTAGGGGAATTAGTACTGAAATAATTATTTTGTAGACCGTTTTCTCTGCATTAAAAAACCGAAGCCCCAGGAGGGTAGAACAGTATATTTAGACGGAATGCTAATTAGAAATGTAACAATAGTCCTACAAACACAAGTGAGGACCACGTTTTAAAAGAAATGATCTGTTACCTTACAAAACATGACACCACAGGATAGCTGTTGGCATTTATTTGGTCCTTATTCATTCAACAAATATTTAATAAATAAGTGGGACCTACTGTGTGCCACACACTGATTCAGGTCCCTGAAATAGATCACTAACCAAATATACAAAGGACCCTACCCTTATGGAACTCACATTCTAAAGGGGGAGACAATATACAGGAAAATAAATGAGCAAATCACATAGAATTCAAAATATAAGTGTTGTAGAAAAAGAAAAAGGTAGATGAGGATAAAAGGGATCAAATATGTGGTGATGGAAAGGGAACTGACTCTGGGTGGTGAACACACAATGTGATATATAGATGATGTAATACAGAATTGTATACCTGAAACCTTTGTAACTTTACTAGCAATTGTCACCCCAATAAACTTTAATTTTAATAGGGAATAAATAAATAAGGAAAACAAGAAAAAATACAACAAAGAAAAAAGATGGTAGGCTAAGGCATAATGGGCAGGAGGTGTGGTTACAATTTAAACAGGGATGAGGACCCTCTCGCTGAGAAGATGACACTCAAGAAAGAGGAAGGCAGTGAGGGAGTTAGCCGTGCAGACATCTGGAAGAACATTCTAGGCAGTGGGGACAGACCAGGCACGGATCATGAGGCTGAGCTTCTTTGGAATGTGTGTGACATGAGGACGCGATGTGTACGGGTGGCTTTGAGAGGGTGGGGTCGCGACCACGAAGCGCCTGTGGCACCGTCGGTACTTAGGCTCTTACTGGGAGTAGACGGGACAATTGCAGGTCTTGCACAGATGATGGCGTGTAAGGGGTCAATCTGTGGGGCAGCCCTCATGGAAAGGGGACTTCTCCAGAGAAGTGGGGTAGGCGACCTGTCCTGGACTTGCCGAGAAGTGGCCAGGCTCCTGGCGTATCTGGACTTACTGATAGACTGGTGTGGGGGTTAAAAGAGGTCACTTCTCCAGAACTGACGCTGGCTCGGCCACACGAAGTCAGCTTGACGTGTTGAACCAGCGACAGCCCTCCCAGGCAAAGGCTTTTATTTAAATGGAGATATTTCACATGACTTAATCCCAGTCATCAATGTTTCCAATGTCCCTTCTTTTTATGAACGTTTCAGCAGTGACACAGGTTAGGCAGAGTAAGCCTACGGTTTCAGTCCTGGCTGTACACTAGTTGAGTCACCTGGAGAACTTTAAGGAGCAATCAGATGCCTGATGACACCCCAGAACAGTGGGCTGGGACGCTGCGGGTGGAGTCTGGGTGCTAGTATTTTTAGCTGAAAGGTTCCCTGGTAATTCTAGCATGCAGCAAGGTTAGAGACCCTGAAACAGCGCCCATCTGTGCTAAGTCAGGGAGAGTTATGTCCCCCAAAGAGAATAAGTTCATAAATTGACCTTGATATTCTAATAACATGATTTTATTCTTTATGAATAATTTAAAGGAAAAAACCCCAAGCACCAAAAGTATTTTCTTGCCCTCTTAGATCTCATGCCAAATATGGAGGCCATGTGTCACAGCTTTTGAACCAGAACTTGTGGAACTTAGCTCTTGACCTCAGAGATCCGTACGGTATGCTGAGAGCATCATTGATGCCAAGCAAGCCTGGTGTGGAGAAGGAAACATGGTAACCACACGGGTCTCAGGTCCATTAGAAACACCACAGATGGAGAGAAATTCCTTTTTTGCCAAATGGAAAATGTCAAAAAACCAGCAGGGTGACAAAGGATTGGATTTTCAGGCTCCTAAGAGGAGGGGAAGAGGCTCAAAGTAGGAATTGGAACTGTGCCAGTCAGTTTTGCTAAATATGTCAGTTTGGTGTGTGTGCTTCATGAGTTCAAAGACACTGCCATGTTCAATTGATCAGGCCTTTAAAATCAAGATGCCCCCTCCTGAATCATGTCTTCTCGCTACCTGCCACTCCAAAGCCCGGGCCCAGCTTTGTGACACGTGAGTCTCCTCGCCTGCTGGTTTAAGTCTTTGGGTTCAGATTCCGTCTGTTCTTTTCTCGTTGTTACATCCGTCTGCTCACTGGCAATGTCAGAAGATGCTGTTAGGAGAATAATATGGACAGAGAAATCATTACTGAAATATTTTTCAGAACATGATGAGTTTTCTTCACTGGAGTACGTGAAATGTGTGCTTTAATTAACAGACCCATCACAGAAACAGGTGAAACCTGTAGTATAAACAGGGTATTCAGAATTAGACTGAGAATTCTGGGTTTACAATTATGAATACGAGCACACCCAATCAAATGCTGACATAATCAGTTGGATTTTTGTCTGAAAGTGGAGAAAGAGAAGAAATTCTTTGATTCCATTGAAAACAAAAGGCTCAAGTCCGTATGTGTGAGGGTTAGATTTATTGAGTATCTACATACTGTAATAGTTCTAAGCTTCTTTCAGGCATCGGCTTGTTTAGTCGTGTCCGCTATCTTACTGGATAGGACCTGTCTTATCATCAGATGTAGAAGAGCAAAATGGGTCCTGAGGAGTGGAAAGCCTCACACCAGGCCGTGTTGCTGCAGACATGACACCAGTGGTCCGCACCGAGCCTGTGTGCCTGAGCACTCTTCTGACATCGGTGTCACAGGGGACAGCAGTGAACAGAGTGCCAGGTAACTCAGCAAAGAAGGAATTCATAGTGTCATGACCACATTTATCCTCCAGCTAAGGTGACCAGGGAATAAACAAAATGGAGGCACATCCACATAGAGGTAAGACTTTCCAGTCAGATGGAAAAAATAGACGATGGGCTCTAGGGAAAAAAAAAGAAAAGAACTGACAAAGGAAATATACAATTCCTATAGTGATGGAATTTCCCAGCGGTGTGGATTCATCTGGAAGACAAACTCTTGTAAAAGAGCACAGTTAGTGTGCTTATAAGTGGTCCTGCCGGTTTTCTGGGGCTGGATAACAAAGCACGGTAAACCAGGGGCTTCACCAGCACAAATGGACTGTCTCCTGTCTCGGAGGCTGCATGTCTGAGAACCAGGTGTCGGGGGGTTGGTCCTCTGAGGCCGTGAGGCGGGTCAGGGCCAGGCCTCTCGCCTCTCTCCCACTGGTTTCCTGCCCACCTCTGTCCTCCTGTGGTTTGTAGATGAGTCGCCCTGATGTCTGCCTTCATGTTCACCTGGGGTTCTCCCTGAGTGTGTGTCTGCATCCACATTTCCCTTTTTCATAGGACACAGGTCATTTTGGGTAAGGGACCCACTCAATGTTTACTACTTAGTCCTGCAATGACGCTACTTCCCAATAAGGTCATGTTCTGAGGTCCTGGGGATTAGGACTTCAGTATGTGAGTCCAACCCAAACAGAGGTCTTGAACAGTATTTTTATTTCCCAGAACGCAGAACAGTAGCAACTGGACTACTCCGACATAGTGGTGCCCATCAGGTAACTGCGTTGGATACGTGCCGCTGTTGGATGGGAATGGCTGTAAGGAAAGAAGGGGCCCATGGCATAGTGTCATGTGCAATGGAAAGTTCAGAAAGGTAGATTGTAACATGCAAGAGTAAAGATATTCATGGAGTCCCGTCCCAGGACTTTAAAAGGAAAAGGAGTTCGGCAGGAATTGATAACTCAGAACTACAAAGTTCCCAGTAAGCAAGGGTCCCACATGGGTGAGAAGTTGGTAACGGGGGTTGTCTGGTGGCACCAATCCTTCTAGAAAGAGCATTTTGAACAGCTCAATCTATCACATACAGCATCAACTAACACCTTCTGTTCATTTAAAGGGGAATGTGTCATGCCCCAAAGATGGAAATTTGATGATATGATCGATAACTAATATTAAAAATGCTGTAAACTTGTATAAATTACATGAGAAAATCTATAACCCTGAATAAAATGTGGCTTCAGAAAAATGTCGGCAGCACCAAAGGGCTTTTTCAGATATGTAAAAAGCAAGGAAAAGACAAAAGTAAGTATAAGCCTGCAGTGTGAGCCAGCTGGTGTGCAGACAGCAGGGAAACCCAGAAGCCTTCACTTCCCAGAGTTTCAGCTACTTTGTCAGAGGAACGAGCCTTTAGTATGAAAGCGTGGGGCACACGTGTTGCCAGGTGGAGTGGAGTGGACTGGGGTCCAGCGCCCGGATGCTTTGTGCCATGCGTACTGGGGGAACTTGGGGACGAGAGGTCTCCTTGTGGAGGTCCAGCACTGTGAGCACTTATGGGAGACGCCTGGGAACTGGAGGCAGAAAATAACACCCTGGGGTCTAGCAGACAGAAGACAAATACGCCATCTGTACACAGCATTCCAGAAAAAGCTTGTTGGTGCCCTGGGGCCCTTCCTGGAGCCTAAGGGTTAGGGTGCGAGGGGAGGGTTGGCTGAGAAGGAGGAACAGGCTAAGCGCCAACCAACATCATGTGCAATTTCAGTTGGGAGGAAGAGTGCGGAGGTTTTAATCCTGAACCCCACATTCACACAATGGAGTAATAAACCCTGGGCTCGTGAACATGTGGGGAGGACCACAATCCTTGCAGGACATTTGTCCGAAAAGGCCCTGAGATGTTTGGTCACACCAAAAGGTCCTTGCAGTTTGGTCCTAGAGAAAATGTCCATGCTTAGAAAATGTCACTGGGTTTGAATAGCCCACAATGTTTACTTAAACTTTTGTTTTACAGGATTTATATGTAAAAAGTTCTGTTGGGATTTATTGGTCCAATAGTTGTGCTGTGGATGTGGATTGCCCACGAAACCCTTCTTCCTCAGGAGCCTGGCTACTCATCGCACAGGGGATTCGACAGATGTAGGGGCTCGGGTCTGGTGGAAACACCAAGGACCATTTGGTGCAACCCAGTATCTCTGGGGACATTGGGACGGACCTGCACCTGCTAATCCGAGTGAGAGCAGCTGCGTGAGGGCGCCGGCGGGAATCCTTTCACATTTCTTTTTTGGGTTTTTATTCTTTTTCTCCTGCTGCACCTCCCTCTCTCCATCCCGTCACCCTTTCCTTGTGTTTTTCTTACTTCTTTCCTCCTTTCCTCCTTGCTGAGGTTACCAGAGGCTGTTCTAGACACATTGAATGTGATTTTCTGCAAGACACTGACAAGGCCTTCCTTGTGGGGACGATGAGGGGTGGGGGTACTATACTTAGGTGAAATCTTAGGCAGTTGATTAATTGGATGCAAAGGATGAAAATTAAATTGGTTGTTAACAGAGAAAGACATCTCAGCTGCAGTCTCTGAGCTCTATTCTCTTCACAGTAATAGTCAACATTTTCAATTAATAATTTGATTTCAGTTAGCAAAGCGTGCTGATCAAGTTGGCACATTACACGAAGCTGTGGGAAATACAAATGCATGCTTAGAATTTCTTTTCAAGTGTTTCAGCACTTGAAGGGCTAGGAAGGGACTGAAAACTGCACTGTCCTCGCCGGGCACAAGGTGTTGTGGGATCGAACCTTGGAAAGCATTCCGGGCACATTGTCAACACTCAACTGTCATTCTGTTGTTTTGGCAGCTTCGTCATCACCACCACTGTTGTCTGGATGCAAAAAAGCGTCAAGTGGTTTCAACCTGCGAATCGACTGTATCCAAGGGGGGAAATTGAAAACTCATGCTCAGATAAATCTTCGCAGAAACGTGGCTTATTGTACAAATATTGGTCTTTACGTCAAGTTCTCTGGCCCAAGAGTTACTTTTGTGTTGTTTTAAAAATATTTATAATCCTATTAGAAATCTGAGTAGACAAAAAGTGGCTGTCTTGCCGGGGTTTTGTTTCACCACAGTTTTTTCTCCAATTCACAATTGACAAATGTGCTGTTGCTCTTGCCAAATCCTCTACAACTGAGGTGGCGAGAGGAGCCCTGATTCTGTGTGTGTGTCTGTCTTCCTGCTTTTGCTAAAACAACACTATCAAAGTTGTTATTAAATACTTTTCTTTTAAAGAGCAAGCATAGCTTCAAGATGTGTGAAGGAATTTTCACAAAGATATGTCTAAAAAAAGATGAGTGAGATTGGTTACCCTCTCGTCTACCCAGGGGAAGAAGCATGCAGGACAGATATAGTTTTATGAGAAAATGAGAAAAACTAAACTTTCATTTCTTAAGGACAGTTTGCTGAAAGGCCCACAGATAGGGTAAGCGTCAGTCTTATTTCGCTTCTGGCTTGTGTGCCCATTTTAAAGATTGTAGGAGGATCCATGAAGTGCCTTAGGGCACTTTTAAAAAATTTTTCCATTTCGAACACTTGGCTAACAATTTTGGCTTTATCTTACAGCTAGTGGTATCATTGGGGTGTTGAACAAAGGCGTGTTTTACTTGGACTGTGGGAGGGGTTGGGGGTCAGTCCGGAGGACAGGAGGCCGTGACAGTAGGCCACACGAGGGCAGGGCCGGCCTTAGGGTGGCGGCCGTGGGATGGAAGGAAGAGGTCATTTTGCCGAGGAGGGATCAAAGGGACTGGCGCTGGGCTGCAGGAGAGAGAGGGTCAGAGCTGTGGACTCAGGGGCCCCCATGGGGGGCGTGAATGATGTAACAGAAATCAGAGTAAGTATTATAAAGGGAACATGGTGGTGGTGGATGTCCTTTGAAAGAAAAAAAAAGAAAATACACTAAAAAAGGTCCTGCCACCTAGACAGCACATCACACTGCTGGGGACGGCCTCATTTCTCTTTGCTGGTCACCTAACGAGCAACCTCAGTGATGCCTGGGAGCCACGCTGTCGTGACTGGGACCCCACACTGTCCTGGGCCACACTGGTACTTTCAGTTAGAGTCCATTAGGTGTGATGAAGGACGGTAAAGCTTGCATGAGAAGGGAGAGCGTGCTATCTCTTGGCCGATTCTGGTGAGTCATGGTCGGTTGTAAGGTGGTCTTCTGCTCGCTCCTATTATGCTTTGATTAACGTTATTTCTGCTGAACCACTGAGTGCCAGGAACTGTGCGAAGCGCTAATAAACAGTGAATTTTCTCTTCGCACAGCCTCTCACCCCCACTTTACACATGAGGACATGAGGCTTAGGAGGTGGAGAAGTTTGCTTGGCTTCCCAAAGCCGGTCAGTGGCGGAGCCATGATTCCCAGGCAAACCCAGGCAGTGCGACTCCAGCCCCAGATCTGAACAAGTATCCTATACTTTCAAGTGTCCTGTGGGCTTCAAAAAAGTTACCTCATGTCTTGTAAAAATTCCAGACAGATTTACTTCCATCTCCAACTGCCTCACCTCTTGTGGAGAGTGAGAGTGTCACTTCTTTAGTTAGTGTGGGGAGAAGACGCATAATGTGGCTTCCGAGGGGATGTGAGTGTCCTCTCCTGTCCAGGAGTATGTCTGTGGGCCTTCAGTGCTGCCACCTGTGAGGGTAGGACACGGTGTTCCTCCTGATCCTTCATGGGGTGCCGTGCGTCCCTGGGGGTGGCGTGGCACACAGTGCTCACAATAGCTGATTCCCCATGTCCCCCCGCTTGATCTTTCAGAGCCCCAGTTCTTACCAAACATCCTTCTCTCATCCCTTCGTCCCTTCTCTGCATAGCAAATCTCTACTTATTTGACAAGTCTTAGGCCAAACTGGATTCCTTAGGAATCAGGAGCCAGTGCCGTCTTTCTGGGCCTTTCCACTCCTCTGCGTGCCCCTGGGCACGGCACACGAGCAGTCACAGGAGCACATGCATTTCTTTTCCCTGTTGTCTGGCGTGTAGTAGGGATGTATTAGGGATTGTGGAGCTGATGAATAACTGAAAAACAGGTGTATTTCGGATACTGTGGTGAACATTCCAAGCCTGAGTTTAGCAGCCTTTGTTCTAAAGCGCACAGATGACTTTCAGGGGTCCTGAGGCCTCACAGCCATCAGGTGAGCAGATTTCCTGGGGCTAAGGGAAAGTGTTTGTGATTTCACTTGAAAGGCACACTGTGCACTGCCTGACTGTTGTTAAAGAGGTGACTGTTGATGGTGCTTTCTTCAATTTTCTCTTTCCAGTTCTGAATTTCTTTTTGATTGCCCTGGCATCTTGCTGTTCAGAAAGAATGTCCAATTATATTTAATTGCATCACTTTTCAGTTAAAATTTTCACCGTGACCAATTTTTCTGTGATCCTGCATAGCTTTATAAGTAATCTATCATTTTTTAAAATTTCCAATTTGAAATAATGACATGCCCAATTTGCTTCTTAGGTTTGTCTAAATGTATTTGTTTGTGGATACCAATTGCCTTTATCCATTCCAGCAAAATTGTTTTATTCGCTTTAATTATAAATGTGCCGTTTCTGCTTAGACTAGGCACACTGTAAGATTCCGTGTTTTTTTCTGCTGTGATGACTGTTTCTCAGGCGTCCAGTCATAGTGCCAGAATAGCTGCAGGACCCGAGACAATCAGCCTCGGGGATATGGGTAAGATGGAGGCTTTATTTTGCATGCTTAACTGAGCTGATTGACTTTTTGTTTTTTGAAGAGGACACATTTTATACACCACCAGGCAGAGATGGTGAAAGGAGCCCTGTTCTCTACCCTCCTGGTTTAAATGGCATATTCAGGCTCATTCCTGCGTCATTAGCGGAACTCGTGTCGGAGTGAAGTTATGCTTCTCCATAGGTGCAGAATGGTGGCCCTTTCGTTTCTGTGCCTTCCATCTTTGGTTAGACAGGTAGACTACCAGCCAGAGCCTGGCTGGCAAGGGAGTTGGAGTGAAGCATGTAAGCAAACCATGCAATGTCCTCCATGCCGAAGTCACCGCCCAACCAGAGAGGCCAACACCTGACCGTGAGATCCATGTCTGCAGTTTGTTGTTTAAGCTGCCACTGTCAGAAGGTCACCATTTGCACAGAATTCTATCTTTCCCCCACGCATGCAGGAGTCACAGGAAGCTACACTAATTTATAGCCAGTTATTGCAACAAGCATTTCCTGAACCCCAGCCATAGGCCCAGCCTACATCGGTCTGTGGGAGAAACAGAGCTGAACAGTGTCTGGGCCCTCAGGCCTGTTTCAATCTGAAGGGACCTTCACACAAGTGACACACGGGTGATGGCTGTCACGGAGACTCTGCGAGCGCAAGGCAGACCAGTTAAGAGAGAACCACGTTTGTACCTGTCTATGCTGGAATAGGAACTTTAACTCGGAGTGTGCCTCATATCCTTTTTGCTGTCGGCAGGGCCTGTGGGGAGTGAATGAGCCAAAACAGCATCCAACAACACCGAGCCAGGTGGAGCCAAATCATACTGGCCCGGACCACACTGCACAGACCGAAGCTGGAGTGAACCACACACAGCCCCCGGCGCAGGCTCACCTGTGCTCTTGGTAATTAATATACACGCAAACTACAAGTCACAGCTGAACAAGCAAAACTTGGAACCTGAAATCTATATGTTTCTTTCTACATTGGAGTTATTTTCCTGATCCAGTCGCAGACATATTAACATGTTTGTTTAAGGAATACATATGTGAACTTTAAACATAAAGGGCTTAAAAGGTCAGCAATCTAACAATTCCTTTGAAAATTTTTCTATATTTTTTTTTATTAAAAGAGACCATTTCTTTTCAGGAGTTAGAATATCTGATTTCAATGTTTCTGCGTTCTTCGCATTTTTCTTCCCTTTCCTGGAATCTGTAGACGAAAAACTGTAGCAACTAATGGGTTTAAAAAAAAAAATCTGTCATCTACAAATTCTGTTTTCTATGCCCAATAAGACGGGATTTGGGGTATTTCACCAGGAGAAGGTGTATTACTAAATGACATTTTCAATTATTAGAGATCTGTGTGATTTAGACACATTGAATTTAGTGAGTTCACCTTTAATCTGTTTTATAAGAAAGGAAGTGACACTTTATATCATGTGACAAACTCACTTTCTCAGTTGGAACACAAAGCATGAAAATACTTTTAACCTTTCAGTGTATGTCCCAGGGTAAAAACAGAACCCCGTCTCTACTTTTCACATGATACAGAGTATTCTTTGTTGTAATCTCCACCCCAATTAACTACGTCTGTTCTTTACGTGTTGCTCTGTCACGACGACAAAGCATTTGATTTCTGCATGAAACTTAAACTAACCTTTACCAAGGACACGCCAAACATGTGCTCATTTCCAAATAAAACCTAGTTTTTTTATCAACAAGATTCACCCAGAGTTGATGACACCAGCGCACCCTGAAAAATCCCGAGAATCCCGGTGTAGTCTCCTTCACATTCATCTGAGCCTGGAGACTTCATGCACATAGACACTGAAAGTTACGGTGTCACCTGGGGGACTCAGGCAGTTCACCAAACACACGGGTAAGTCTTTCCCATGAGCACAGACGTGCAAAGCCTTTCAGCCTTCACATTGCATGCAGTTACTGAGACAAAGCAAGGATCTGGGAAGGTGTTATTTCTACACCAATCAGGCTCTCACTTTCGTTGTTGCCTGCAACTTTTTAGCCTAATATCTTCCCTCTGTGTGGGAGTGGCCTTTTCTGGAGTGCAGCTGAAGATGATGAAGGAGTCTGTCGTCATTGCTTGCAAATTTGCAGCTGTTTCCCCAAAGGATTGTAATCAGTTTGCTTTTAAAGAATAAGTGATGTTTGAAAGAGAGTGACAGGCAGAAAATTAAAAGTAAAATGATTGTAAAATGGAAATACATCAAGGACTTGATAAATTGTCTTGTTGTATTTGGCCAATTAGTCTGAAACAAGCTCTTAAGCCCATGCTCTTATAAATGTCAACTCTATCTGTGCACCAAGAGTGGTTCAATTCTAACCTATCCATACCCCTGAGATTTAGACGAATAAATAGAAGACACCTGGAGACCAACATTCCAAAGCAACCTTATTTCCAGCTGAGCAACGATGGATAACAGCGTCCCTGCTTTTTACTTTCTCGGTTATGCCTGCTTCTAAAAACACGGACACAACCTGGGTATGGACTGAATCTGAGTTGGCAGGTCGATAATAAGTGCCTTTGTCACAGTGATGCCTTTCTGTTTAAAGAGTTAATTGGGTGAATATCTGTACCTTGACAGGCTGTCTGCAAAACGCTCAAAATCACTTAGCAAGAGGATATGATAATCAGGTACCAGTTGCCCCAAATTCCAGCGCTTGGATGAAACACTTTCCTGTCACGTGTGGGATTCCTCTGATTGTCTACAGACCGAATTTCTGAGTGTCCATGTACCCCATGTCCACACCACACACACAGCCCACGGAGCTCACTGCAAACACATTTACCCAGTATCGTGAAACTTTTCCTGTGGAGTTTGTTGCATCAGTGAAACTTTGCTTCCGCCAAACTTTTCCAAGTCCGAGACATCGCTTAAGAGAGTGTTTTTCCTGCTGTCTGCTTCCATCACTTGCGTTTCTGAAAGTCTTGATTCAATAATTTGGCAAAGTCTGCTTACAGCCTCAGATGGTTTTAAGGTATGACTGTAAGTTCTCTTATATCCAATCAGGCAGATCTGAGCTCCCAACTGAGTATGAAATCCAAAACTTTGTGGCCTTGTGGTTTTCTTCCAAAGGCTTCACCCCTGTCACTGCAGGTAGGGTTTCAGCCCCATCTGCACAGGACTGGATGGGTGTGGGAAGCTGTCCAGCAAGATGAAGGGCTCCCCTGGATGGAGAGGGCAGGAATGTAAATGTACAACCTGTTTGGTGAATTTTCACCTAAATTTTTCTTTCATCTGAAACTGTTGTTTAAAAAAAAGAGATTTTTTTTTTAAAGGAGAAAAAAAACACAGTGGCATCTTGAGATGACATCCCCAAAGACACAGATGTAATTCTACAGCCGATTTTTCTCCAGCTCAGATGAGTGTTGTCTCCAGGCTCTGGGATGGTTTTCATTCAAGTCAGAAAGCAGTTCTTCAGATAACTTTTAAAAATCTTCCTTCTGATTGTAATCATGGTGATAAAGGTTGTTACACATGTTGGAAATAAGTAAACTTATGAGTCAGATTACCAGCAGACCAGTCCATTTCTCCTGTTGGGACAACCTCGGAATCCGTTGGTTCTGTTGGTTTTGGGAAGGTGATGACTCATATAAGCAGTCTCTACCTTTCCACCTTAGTCTCAGGGAAGCCTCGTCCGTCCTGAAGGCACATTCCACTCATCTGGGGACTGTTTGAAAAAAATGCCAAGCCAAGGCCCCAGTCCAGAGAAACTACATCAGAATCTTTAAAGGTAGAGACTACTTGTATTAAAACAACAAAACAAAAACTCTCAAGTAATTAAACAATCTAGTGTGTTAAAAAATACTGCCCTAAAAGTCTGTTTTCAGTTGTTGCTTAGTGGGTAATGTTTTGGTTGCGAGCACCCTAAGTCTGCTCTTCTCAGCTGAGACAAAGGATTTGGGGTGTGACAGAAGCCCGGCACCAGGCTTTGTCCTTTTTTGGGAATGTGAGCTGGACGTAGTGACTGCGAGATTTGTGACTGGTGTCCTTTGAGTCTGGGGTGTGTGTGTGCTCTGTTTCAAGGGGGAGTGAGAGGCTTTGGGGACCAGAGGGCTGACTATGGCAGGCTGACGAGCTGTCACCACACTGTCTGTCTCTCCTGGGCACACAGCTGGGGGACGTGCACATAGTGTGGCCACAGGACCACTGAGTCCCAGCCAATGGAGGTAGAGAAGTGATTGTGACACTCCTAGGTCTGACTCATAAAAGCACTTTCTTTATTCGCTTCCTCAACTCCGAGGAGGTCAGTCACAAGACGGAAGATGCTTCAGTCTGGAACTTGTCAGATGCAAGACGCCTCCCAGGAGAGCCATCTTCCTAAAACCACCTCCACTGGCTACTGTGTGAGCAGCAGACACATTTTTACTATAATAAGCCACTGACATTTGGGGGATTCTTATTTACAACAGTTAGCCTGGAGAGGAAAGTTCCCGAAGATAAATTCCATAATCAGGTCTCAGGAAGATCAGGATCCAGGCCAGATGTGCGTGCCGGCGGGCACGTCACTCGTCTCGTATCTAGAGGTCTGCTACATGTAACTGCGCTCCAATCATCCCTGCCTGCATCTTACCTTATTCTGAATGTCTATGTACTGGAAATCATAATCAGAATGTTCTGGAGTTGATCAGCTGCCCAATCCTGACTCCGTCAGTTGGCTGTGGCCAGAGGACAAGTGTCCAGCTGGAGAAGACGTAAGTCTCCTGGGGCACTTCATCCGCCAGCAGCCAGGGCTCTCCCCACCCCACCCCACTGTTTTTTCTTCTCTTATAGTTCAATTATTGCTGTTCTTAGTTCCATCATGCTTTTGTAGAAATCCCCTCCAAGCCGATATGAAATTAGTAGGACAAAAATAAATGTATAGGTAATAAATAGATGAAGGCTCTATTTCTATCCTCTTTTGAAATTAGCAGCGCTATTTATTTCTCCACAGGCCTTTGGCGTCATTCATATTCTTCAAACTCGTCAAAGGTTCCAACAGTAGTTCACTGATCTCATTTTCACATTTTTCTATATCCTGAGATCTAATTATCTTCCCACCATGAGAATTTAGTTCATTTACAACAGTCTGGGTGTTCTCTTCCATCTCCCTACTCCTATTCGTTTTTATTTCCTTCTTACCACACTGAAGACTATTATCCTTGACAAGGAAGTGAGAAATGTGATAATGGAAAACGGGCCTCGTGTTGCCCATCCAGGGTAGCGAAGGCTGCCGGAAACAAGCCTTTGTAGTTCATCAGCCTTCTTGATTTGAATTTAACCAAAAGAGTGGACACTGTTGTTCAGAGCTTTTTTTTTTTTTAATTTCTGAAAACTCAGAACTGATTTTTTAATACATCTTAAAAATGAGATTTGCAATCCAATTACAGATCAGTGTGCATTGGTTACATTGCAACATTTCTTTATTCTATTTTTCCTTCCAAAATGCTAAGTATGAAGAACGTGAACCAGAAATTACGTGTTGTTATTTTTCTATTAGTCTAAGGATTATTAAGAGGTGGCATATGTTAAAAGTTCTTAGCCAAATTTGGAGATTGCTAAGAGAAGGAACATTACAAAAAACTGACAAATTATTTTGCAGAATAAGTTGTAATGGTCCTGTTACTAACTGTATGCAGCATTATTAGTGGCTGTAATCCCCATCCCCCAAATATATTCGTTCTTTTTTTTTTTTGGCAGTTCTTTTAGTCTAAATGGAGGTCACCTGCTTTGTGGATTGCTTTCCGTTCTGGTTGTGGAAGAATGGGTTTGACTTATGCTATTCCAGAAACTTCCTCATGTTGCCATCACGTCAACTGGTAAGAAAATAAAGGAAACATGTATTAACTGACGTTGTACCTAAATGGCTTCATAAGTGCAGCACTTTGTGGTGTGGGTTGGTATTGTTCTCTGATGGTGTAAGGCCTCCCCCCACCCGCCCCTCACTCATCGTTCTCCATCAAGTTCATTGTTCAGAGCCATTTTTGAAACCTAGATTCATTAGGAGCGTTGCATGCAAGGACATTGATCTGATGGGTGTGTCATCTTCTTACTGATCTTTAAGTGCGTTTCCCCCACAATGTCTCTCTGGATTTTAAAGTGGGAGCTCCTCAAAGCGCACTCCATGTCCATTTTCTGGCCTTCTTTAGGTATCTTCTATTTTTCTCGATGGGGTCATTTATGATTGAGGAAACAGAGACTATATTTCTGAGAATCCTAAGCACCATCTATGACAGAATATCGTATGGTGAGATCAATACTCTCTTTTTCCTAAATATTTGACTTTCTGCCTTCAAGGATACATGTCTTCATCTTCTGAGTTATGATAGGCTCTAAAGTGACAGCTTTTTTTGTCCTTGTTTCATTTTTGCAATGAGAAGGAGCAGTGCCTGCTGAGGAAGGATAGCCACCTTCAAAAGAAGTGGTGGATGATCACATTTTCGGATTTTGCCCTCAAATTTGCTGCCTTGGAAACGTAATTGTTCAAGTATGCGGAGTCCCTCACTGAGCTGCAGAAAAAGCCAGGAACACAGCAAAGTAAAAGGTAAACCAGGAGGCCACTTATGGATTTACATTAACACACTTATTTCAGCCAGGACATGGAGACAGTTACATTAAATGGCAAGCTTATTTTTCCTCTGTCCTCAAATAAACACAACAATTGCAATCTAAAGTCATGAAATCAGATAAATTAAAATGATGTGGACGGTTTTAATCATTAGTGTGGTAGCCTGATGCCATCAGTCTTGGTAAGAGGGGACTTTCTAATTGGACCTGTTTTTCACATAGCTATTCAGGAATTTCTAAAGCTTTCAAATGTTTGGGGATTAGTGCTATGGATATATTTTATTTCTATTTTTCATATATAGAATTATTAAAAAATGAGTTACAAAAGCCAAACTTTATTTTTTTTAGGAATTATTTACAGTTGAAAAGAACTTTTCATTCTCAAATAAATGTTCTAAAATAGATCTCATCAGACTCCTGGAGGTTTGAGGACACATTTTCAAGGGTCCCAAGTCTCTTTGCCCTTCTGACCAGCTCTCCCACCTCCTCGGGGGGAGAAAGTATACTGCAGCTGTTGAGGTCCTTGGCCCCGGGTAATACCAGCGACTCCTAGCATTTGGAAGTACGGTGTCTTCAAATGTAGTCACATACACTACTGTTTTCATGAGCTGTCTTAGCTCACGGAATCAGGCTACACTCTTGTCTGTAAACCATTCATCTCCTTATTAAAACGAAATCTCTGATCTTTCACTAGCCAATCAGTTCTGAATCCCCTGCAAAGGCTTGTGGGTGTTTAAATCCCAAGTTTCAGTGACATCTGCTTAGAAGGTGCAAAGTGTGTGGAAACCTGACGTTCCCTTTAGCCCCCACTCCTCAGGGTGCTTGCCTATTTCTGCTTTAAGCTCCATGTGTTAATAGTTTAACTCTCCAAAAATAACCTCATTTTCCTATGCTCAGGCTCTCTGTGGTGCCTTCCTCCCCTATCCCTGAAAATTTCACTACAACACAAACCAATCCCATTGGCCTGGCATGGCGGTTTTCTTTTCTCCAAGATGAATTTTTCAGCAAGGCAAGAATTTGTGAGACTATGCTTTATTAGCTAAATAAACCCTTAGGATTTCCTGGTATTTAGGAGTTGCCAATGGCTTCTTATCTTTGTGCCAAGAGTGGATCAGATGGTCTAGAATATTCCACAATAGCAGTATCTTCATTTCTCTTGCCGTTTCTCCTCAGCCGTATGTTTACAGGTCAGCTCGCACAGGACCAAAGGACACATGGTTCTCACGCAGGTAACTGTCGTCCTGCATGCCACCTTCCTGTGTCCAGGCCTCTCCATTCCTCGAGTCCAGTGTTAGCTCCACCCCACTGAGTGTCTGTAAGTCTCACTAACACTCTCAGTGGACAGTCGCAGCATCTGCTGCTCATTTGACATAAGCTGACCCAGCGGCCCTGTTTTCCCCTCAGCCCCGCTTCGCACTCCCCATGGTAACTCCTCCCTCCACACACCGGTCTGCCCTCACGTCCCTGGAAATCAGACTCCAGGTGGATCCTGTTAGGTGTGGGAAGGGAGGAGGAGCTCCTGGTAGCTGCAGCCATCTTTGCCCCTCTCTGTTCATATGTCCTGTGGGCCTGCTCTGCACCCATGCTGGATGCAGCGTCAGGTACAAGCCCGGGCAGCGGGAAGGACCTCATGACTGACTGCTGCTCTTGCATAGGTGGCGCTGGGCTGGGACACTAACAAAACCGAGCTCTGAGCAGACGCGGGGGCCAGGATACTTCTCCTTTGGGGGCTGAGGATGAGTAGACTGTCGAGTGGGTCGGCCCCACGCTCCGTGTTCCTTTCCTCACTTTAACAGTAACCAGTGTGCTGACTCGTCTTCAGCTCACGCTCTCACACAGAATGTTTCATTAGATTCAGATATCTGAATCTGAATAGGAACTCCAGCCCCACAAAAATCTGTCTTCTTGACCAAAATCTGACCCTTCACCAGTTCCATCATTTTTCTCCTTCTGAACTTGTCCTCTTTGGCTCACCACACTTGTCCTTAGGCTGTTCCAGGGCCATTGCCACCATCAGAGTCCAGGGACACGTGAGGTGATGCCTGGTCCCAGCTGCCTTCCCTGGGGCTTCTCACCTCCGTGACCATCTGTGATGTGCAGTAGGACAGACTGTCGTCGGCGGACACACCCATCCTGTCACTGCTCTCTGCAGTCCCCAGAGGAGCAGGTCCCTACCTCAGCACTTAGGCCACCTCCACAAGCTGGGGATGGCACGACTGGTCCTCATGTCCTAACGAGGCTCTTCCCTTATCTACTAAGTGACATGGTGACAGTGACCATAGATGCGGCTGTGGGATGCTGGGCAGCTATGTCCTGAGCCACACTCGTTACTGTTATCCCACATCAATGTGTTCTGCTCTTCTTACCTTTTGAAACTCTATGCAATTGATTCCACGTTTCTTCACTGCTTCTCCAAATGAGCCATTTGGGATAAGTTTTTCACTGACCTGATGATACAACATACATCTTCCTCCCTTTCTATTTGTGTGTGGTGTTTCCTTTGTCTGGATGGTCTCTCTTATATTCACCTGTCGAGATATTAGGTTCAATTTAGTCTTTATTTCTTCCATGGCCTTAGTCATTATCCATCCCTTCCGTCTTAAACTGTGTAAGTCAGAGCCTGCTCCCTGTAACCGTTAATGACACTGTTTTGTAGTTTCTATTCTACTTTCATTGTAGCGACTGCAGTGAGTGGGGTAGGTCACCAACAATAGCATTTTGTCAGTCTGATCGAGGGATATAAGTAGCAAGCATTGCACGACATGGGCAACAGAAACCCATTGTATAACAGTTTATTTGCATTGTATTAAAAGAGAAACATTATTACTTTATGGATTTGAAATTCTAGCTGGATAAGCTGAGCAGTCATTGTACCAGCGAAGCACAAGGGCCTACCTGCCCACATAATAAGTCATGAGAGCTAAATGTGCGTGTGCCCCTGACCGCGAGTCCATCAGCCTAGACTGACACCCCGGCCGGATCTGTTATTCATCCTGTTTCTCCCGGCCCCAGGGTTACGTGTTTAAATAACAGGATGATAGGAGTCGGGCTGGCAATTTAAGTCCTGATTTGCAGTCTCTAGAAGACAGTCTCTCCCCTGTCCCTAGAGGAAGGAAGCCCATTGACGTGTCATTTTTCTGCATGTGTAACAATGTCGTTTCTCTGGGTTTCTGTGCAGGAAAGGCTGCAGCCAATACCTGGTGATGAATGCCGCTCTTCGATGCTCGCCGACGGGCTCTATCCTGAAAGCGAGACCTGTGCGGAGTCACCTTGCTGTGGACCCCACTGCCTCGTCCATTGTGCAGGGAGGTCAGCTAGCTGCACCCCACGTGACACGTTAAGGAGAGAACTCCAAGTGAGGTGCATACCAGCACCCTGTAGCTGCAGTGGTAATGGAACAATGACGACCATTAATGAGACCTGTGGCTGCAGCTTTGTAAATGGGCACTGACAGGAGGCGAGTAACAATTCCCGCTGGGCCAGCAGTCAGCTCCTGTGACTGACTCATCTGAGTGTTCTTCTGGAATGCCTTCGCAGGTTGGGGCATTCCAGAAGTTTCTCGAAGGGCCGGACTGGGAACCACACTCTAAATGACAGTGCCGAGTCCCACTGCAGGGACAGAGGGCCTGGGCTCTGCCTGGCTCCTTTAGGGAAAAGATTCTGTCAGGATCACATGCAGTTCCTTTGGGAATGGTAGGAAAGCGGCCAGATTCAAATGCAGAGAAAAGGCAGAAAGCAGCTGCAAACAGAATCTTCTAATTGCATTGCTAAAATGGGCATGGAAAGCCACCTAATGAGAAAACTGAGGTCAAGTGAGGCGAAGACATTTAGTCAAGGTCCTAAAACTTGTTTGTCAGAGTTGGGAGACAGAAGTCCTGGCTCTGGCATTGACTGTCACCGAGGCGACCACTGAGGGCCTAGACCAGCTTCTGAGGGAGCATGGCTCGGAGGGGTGGGCAGACACTCTCGGATGTCACAGCCTGCCTTGCAGTT
Source organism: Rhinolophus hipposideros (assembly GCF_964194185.1). NCBI lineage: Eukaryota > Metazoa > Chordata > Mammalia > Chiroptera > Rhinolophidae > Rhinolophus > Rhinolophus hipposideros. The sequence goes on from NC_138062.1 coordinate 1,319,477, forward strand.
AAACTGACTATAAATGATAGGCTGCCAGAGAAAGGACATGAACGTGTCCAGGTGAGACAACAGCCGGAATTCTATCAAGGCTGATAGCAACAAGGGGAACGCAACACAAGATCTGAGCGTCGCTCCCCAAATCCAGGCAGAAGCATCGACCGCCTTCACTGACTTGAAAGTAAACAAACACACGTAACTTCTGGAAGTGCGTCGCTGTCTGGAAAACCCACATCCTTCTCTTCAGTGCATGCTGATGATTGTGGACAAGGTCAAATCCTCTCTCTGTTACAGACTTTCATGACATGGTGAATGGCGCTTTGGCAGCAGCTGTCACAGTTACAGTTGTGGATTTGTTGTCCAGTTTATGTGATTAATATGGATCTCTATCCCAGGAGACTAGGACAGTAGCTGTTTTTACATGCTGTTGTGTTATTCTTCCTTAGCATGCGCCTGCACACAGTAGGCACTTAGTTTTAACAAATAAGTGAATAAAGAAATGAAACAAAGAATCATTTTGGAGAGAAAGTCACACAGCACGTTTTGCGAGAAGTGCTGGTCAGACCGGTCAGGGCGGAGCCCATCTCCTTACTCACCAGCCAGTCAGGCGTCGTCACTTGGCTCACGTGATGTTCAGGCTGGTAAAACAGGGTCAGTGGTTGAATAGATACTTGTTACAATATGGATGACTCTTGAAAAGGTGCTCAGTGAGGGGGTCTAGACACCAAGGTTACACATGGAATGATTTCTTGTAAATGATACATCTGCAAGAGGCAAATCCATAGAGAGAGAAAGCAGAGCGGTGGTTGCCCAGGGCTGGGGGGAGGGGAGATGAGGACTAAATGTTATTGGATTCCAGTTTATTTCTGGAGTGATGGAAATGTTCCAAAACTAGATAATGGTGATGGTTGCACATATCTGTAAATACAGCAAAGGACACTGAACTGTGTACTTTTAAAAGGTCGATTTTGTGGACTGATCCCGATAAAGCTTTTATTAAAATATGAGCAGAAAAAAACCTCAGGTGAAAACAACAAGAACTCACCCCTGCGTGTGTTACTGATACTACCTTCTGAGGTTAGCTGGAACTGACAGGCATGGTATGCTTTAACGTAAGCCATTTTTTATATCCTAGAATTTATACAGAAAAGTCTCTGTTAGATTTTTTCCCTCAATATTTACTCCTGATAGAATGAGCCACTTAGAACAATTACCAGATAGGACTACGAATTACAATCACACGGGATTCTAATACTTAAACATTTTTATGAGGAAATGTTTCATATCTGAATTCAGAGGAGCACATACGTTACACACATGTGTTATCAGGTTCAGGATTTGTTATGCCTAGTGTAAGGAGTTTGTCACCAATGGATGTTGACTTTCATTAAGTTCGTCCTGCTTCTATTAATATGATCATGTATCTGTTTTTCTTTAATCTGCAAACATGGTGGATTCCATTAACTGATTTTCTAATGGCAAACTGTCCTCACGTTAAAATGAAAGAGTAATGCATAATGCAAACCTGGTATATGTGTCTGCCTCCCTCCGTCTGCTAAGTGGACTGGGCCACTGGAGAAGACCGACCCGGGAGCCAGCACCGACCAGTCTGGCCCCTGAGGGTGAAAAGTGTCTTCTATCAGAGAAGGTTTGTTTGAGCTGCAGGAACACGAGGCCATCAGGACTAAGGCCAACTGAGATTCAATTCTTTCTTGGGATTTTGGGGGCCTTCGGAGTAGTGCGAATTCTAGCACCAAACCTGTGTGGGCTTATGGTTAAGCCTTAGAAAGGTGAACATCAATATCTCCACATTTCCCTCTCTGGGTAGGTTTGCTCAGGTTCCCTCACCGAGGGTGTCACCCTGCTTCTCCTTCTGCTTACTTCAAATATTTAGATTCTGTGGCTTCTTAACTTCGGCAAAGATTCCAGGACAAAGGCTGACTCCATTACTGGAGTCACAATTAGGCATTATTTTAGAACTTCCTGTACTTTCACGTAAGTTGATATGGGAGAGTTCCCTCACTACAGGAATTGTAAGTCTCCTTTTCCCTAGTTTCTTAGATCCTTAGTCCTGGGTTCTAACCACTCTTCTAAACAGTTTCTTAGTCGTAAACTAAAGATTGCTCCTAGCCTGAATCACAGAATGTCTCTCACCCCTGCCTAATAACTACTTAAAAGCCTGTGACCTATAATCATTGCAGCCCAACATTTCCCCAAACCATTCCAGACCTAACTCTTGGATAAACAAACGCCATCCCATAGACCAAATGGGTTTTAACACTGTTCCAGGACAGCCCATACCTAACCCCTGGGTGAAATCAAGATAATTGGGCTTCAAGTCCTACTCCTGGAGCCAGTGCTTTTAATTTATGAACTAACATCTGTATCTCCTCATCTAGGGGCCGTCAGGATATGAGTTATGTCCCAGCGAGGCTTCCAGTGCACCCCGACCAAGGCAAATATGAGACCCCCTCTTCTTTATTTAAGAACAGATAGGGCAAGAGTTTCGTGAATCCTCAGTAAGTAGGGACAGCTCCGCCCCCTTCTCAGCTTGAAGCTGAGACCTGCCCCTCAATGCGGGATCACATCTCTCAGGAGAAACAAGGCAGACAGTTAGAGACCAGTAATGGGGTCTCTGCATTCCTGCACGGCCAACACAATCTACGGGAGCACCGCCTGGAGACCTCCCCAACTCTTCCCTTATCGGCCCTAACATTAACCACTGTGAGGACTTAACTAAATTAAACCGGTCCCTCACACCTGCCCACAACCTCCATCTCACCCCTGGCCTCATTTTACCCTGTTTCCCCGAAATGAGACCTAGCTGGACAATTGGCTCTAATGTGTCTTTTGGAGCAAAAATTAATACAAGGCCCGGTATTATATTTTATATTATATTTAATATTACACATTAAAGACCCAGTATTATATATTATAAAGACCTGGCCTTATATCATATATCATATCATATCATATTATATTATATGAGACCTGGTCTTATAGTAAAATAAGACCGGATCGTTATTAAGTTTTGCTCCAAAAGGAGCATTAGAGCTGATTGTCTGGTTAGGTCTTATTTTTGGTGAAACACGATACCATCATTATAATATCACATATGCCCAGAAGTTCATTAATATCATTATAACTGACTGAACTCTGGGAAGGGGCATGCACAGTCTAAGAGGGTGAGATAATAGCCCTTTATCTATCCCAGGTGTCATTCGAGGGGTCCCGCCCCTGGAGGGGAACAGCCCATCCCAGAGAAAAATAATAAAACTGCCAGACCCCGCCAACAAAGGGCCTGGAGCCACTTTTCTTGGTGCTCGGCCTGCTCCTAATTATTTGGAGTGTGCTATCTCTTCTAATAAACTTCTTCACCACTTTACCTCTGTGTCTCGTTTGATTCTTTGCTGGAGACACCAAGAACCTGGACGTTGTGTCAAGGTGGCCGGTCCTCCAGTGACGCGGTGGCTAAGCGTCCCAGTTCTCGCTGAGGCCCGGGTTCGACCCCCGGTGTGTGAGCCAAGCTGGACTTCTCGCCGAGCAGGCCCCCTCCAGTAACAGAGCTGTCATTAGAGCGTGTTTTGCTTGTCACATTGTGCTCACCTATGAGCCTGTTCAGATTCCTAACGCCCTTACCCGAGGTACTCTACGTATGTCTGAGAAACCCATTCACACTGCCTTGGCACTAATGAACGTTACACCTTTACTGCTCTTGCATTCAGGAAGATGTGAGCTGGAATCTTGGAACAGAGCTCTCGAGACCCACGGTCCCTGAGCCTGTGGCCATAATAGTACTTGTGTAAGATGTTCTCACAACACAGGGTTCCATGATCAAACAGAGCTGGGGAATGGTGGGCCCCATGGTCCCTTTCTAACTGACAGTGAAGGTCCTGACAAGTCGTGCCCTCAATAACACGACTCTTTCCCTTCACATTTTTCTTAAAGCTCATTAACATCTGAAGAAAATAGTATTCTCTAGAATAAACTGTTTCATTTTACAAGTGAGGAAACAATTTCAACGAGGCTTCTTGATGATGAGAGAGTGTTGAAATTAGGAGTACAAATAAGGCCACGTTCTGAGTTCATTTGTCTCGCTCCACTTCACACACATACCTCGGGAACAGGGATACAGGTGACATAAATACTCATATATTTGTAATTAGAGGACCCAGTGAATTACAGAATCTGAAAGGCTCTCAAAGGGGCTCTGGGATGTCTGAACAGTCACGGGGGAAGGAAGAACACGTTGGATGGCGAGCTGGAAAGATGAGGCATGCACCAGAAGGTGGGGGCGCCGGGGCTCAGCTCTCCGCTTGCTATATGAGCAAGTGACCTGTTACTATTAGTAAGCGGGAGTGAGAGGACAGAAGGGGCGGCTCCCTTAAGGGTTCTTCAGTGTGGGATTATGTTCGGAGACATTTAAATTCCACATAACACAAAACACAAAACTCCTTTCTTCCTTTCATTCTTTTAAAACCTCTGCTTATAAGCATTAAGGAACTGATTATGTTAATCCTATGGAGACAAAATTTTAAGTAAAAACCTAACCTCTCCCACAGTGTAGAAATCTCTAAAATGTCAGTGTCCCGTGATGAATACCTTGCCTACTTTCCTTACTTATCTCGCCACTGCACAAAAACACACTTTCTTTACTTCCTGTGTATATCACACAAATAAAATACTCTCACTTCAAAAGGGATCTGTTATTCACTCCTTTTCTGCGTCTGGGGAGCTGTAATGATTCTCAGCTGGAGTCCATACCCAGAACTGCGGTCAGAGGCCAGAGGAGTTGCACCTGGTCCTTCTCAGCCACCTTCCTAAGGGGTCACCCCGCATTGTGGAGGCACCTGCTCCCCCAGGACGAAGCGGCCTTCGGACTCCATGCAAACACGTGGGGAGACTGTAGACACAGATGAGCCTGCCATCCGCCCATTCCTCCCTTCCCCTTAAACTCCATCTCCTGGTTCTGTGTGGAATGGGGGGCGGGCACCCCTGGCTAGGAGTTGGCCAGCCTCCCCTGGAATCATTTTCTGCCCTCGCCCCACCTCTGTCTGCTCCTCAGCGGGTCCCTGAACGCCCACTGTTTTCTCTGCAACCAGGGGCCCCGGGGCCTGCGCCTGTCCCAGCACTGGTCAGTCCTACAACCCTAGCGGACTTGGCCTCCGCCCGCCAAGGGTCCCAGACCCACGTCCTCCCACATGTCACGTGGACCTGACTCGGGAGACGACGATAATCAGCAACAAACAGCACTTCTGTCCTTTACGAGGTCCCTCCCCTGTCACATTCCTGTCCCCAGTCTTGCTGCCCTGAATCTGTATCCCCCTCTCTCAGAGTGAGCCACTTATCTATGGCTTTAGGGTGACCCACGCACCATTTGGAACGCTTCATTTTACAGTGTGTGGGGACAGAGTCCCAGAGAGGTTTCCAGGCTCGGCCTCACGTGGAGGGGTGCTCACTTGGGTAGTAGATGGACATCCACTGTGGCTGGGTGGCCGTCAGCTGTTACCAGTTAGCCATTAGCCATTAATGTAACTGCGTGGCTACGCTAGCAGGGGGGTTGGTTGGCAGAGAAGCAGACAGCTGATTGTAGTTCCTGCTTCCTGTGTCTCCAACCCAGCTGCCAGCGAGTCTATAGTGGTCTGACTCCCCTATCTGTGGCTCTGTGGTGTTCCTTTTTGGCCTCACCGTGTCCTGTGTTCTTATGTGGGGAGCGGGACCAGAGACCCTGCATTGCACAGTGACAAGGGAATTTGTCACCCACTAATTAGCTCTACTCTCCACTCCTCCATCCTCTCTCCAGGGGAACCAATGGTTAAAATAATCCATCGGCTAATTTCAGAAAAGTTAGAATGATTCTGGCCAGACCAACACCATGGGGTGGAGAGGCTCCAGCAGAACAAACAGGAATGACCCTTATCATTTCAAGCCCTGGCCTCTTTAAATTCCCCATTTTCCCTACATTTATCTCTCATTGTTAACTCTTGGATGGTAAAGATTATCACGCAGGGTCTCAGCTCCCTCTCCCTGCACAAGAACGCAGGACATGGTGAGGCCAAAAAGGAACACCCACGGAGCCATAGGTAGGGGAGTCTTACCAGTATAGTCTCGCTGGGGGCTGGGGTGGAGACACAGGGAGCAAACATCCGCCAGTACCCCAGCAAGGGGTCTTCCTGCACCCCAGTCTCTCTGGCAGCCAGGCGAGACACAGAAGTAGGACCCACACAATCTGTAATCCGCCGTCCACTTCTCTGCCTGCCTGCCTGCCAACCAACCAACCAACCAACATAGTCACGGCAGTTATTTCAGTGGCTAATTGGCTCACTGGTTACAGCTGATGGCCAACCAGTCACAGATGATGGCCATCTACTACCCGAGCCAGCACCTTTCCACGTGATGCCGAGAGCCTGGAAACTGCTCTCTGGGCCTCTGTCCCCACAAGATACAGAAATATAAACACTAACAATGCACAAGATTTCTCAGAGACAGAGTCTACATTCATATTAAAGAAGAGAACTATTTCCAGATGGCACCATAATATGTCAAGACTCTTCCCAGCTCACAGAGCATGCAACATTTAAAATAATTATGCAAAGAGTTTCAATTCCCCACTTCTGGTCTATATTCAAACCTCCAGAAAACCATAACCATCAAGATTAAAATGACTATTTGCTATAGTGATTGAGATGTTTTAACAAATAAAATATTACAACCATATCTGAAGCCCAAGGTAATGAGGCTGTGTGCATATTTCTCATGCTTATGTTTTTGTGTTTATGTTTTACTGCATATGAGGCAATAAAGGTCCCCCTTTCCTAATTCCTGCTCAGCCTGGGCCCTGGGGCCACTATTGGGCCTCTCCAGACAGCATCTATCTCTGATTTTTCCAGTTACTCACACGCCTGGGCGGGGAGGTGTGAGTTCCTACAAACCCAACTGTATTCAGACACTTTACCAAACGTTGCCAACATTTACATTCCTTGCTTATGTGGGAGAACGGATGCCCAGAGGAGAATGCCTCACACCATGCCAAGACCCCGTGGTAGCAGACAGCTGGTACCAAAGCCCATCTACCCTGTCCTGAGCTGGGAGGGGGAAAGTTTAGGGCCTCGTCTCCGTGGCGCCTGTGTTTTGTAAGCCATGAAGTGGCATCGACTTTCTAACAGAGAAACAAGGAAGTAATGCCCCTAATCATTATGGTAAAATGGATCACAGCCACATAACGTGTCATCTGAAAAAGCTGAGGGCGCTGTAATTAACGAGAACCCTGAAGGTCTAACTGGGCTGAGGCGTTTGTGCCTAACCCATTTTTCAAGACTCAATGCAAAGCTTGCAGAAAGAGAAGGAAGATCTAATGGCGTCATTATTGGCACACATACAGAAATCAATCAAGTAATGAATAGCGGCGGGAAGGGTGAATAAGAGAAACAACATCCACGGGGGGCTTGTTTTTTATTGACACGTGCTGCCCTTTCATCTAGGTCACCAATTTCACCCTCACAGAAACAATCTGTGCATTGATAGTATTCCCATTTTATGGATGAAAAAGCTGAGGTTCAGAGTGTGTGAGCAGTTTTGGCAGGTAGTAAATGCTGTGAGTGGGTCACAGATGTCACTGAGACTGACCCTGGGCTATACTTCTTCCCACTAAACTACAACAGCCATGAGTGAGCGAGGCAGGTTTGAAGGATCAATGTGACCTTGGGTCCCCCAGAAAGGAGACTCTAAGGTGTACTTTGGTGTACGAAACTTTTTCAGTGTCCTCAAGTTCAACACACATGGAAGGGTGAGGATGAGGTAGCTGCGGGCAGACAGAGAAGCTGAGCTGTGCCGCAATCCCATCACCACGTGGGTGGCCCATCGCACAGGGAGTGGTGCAGTGGGACGATTCCCAGTGTCATGCTGATGGAGCTGACATGGCCAAGCCTGCACGCTGCCACAGCAGTCACTGACTGCGTCACGAAAGAAAGGGGCATAACTTGCGGTTCTCTGGAGCTGAGACCGTCCCCCGGAGGGGCTGACAGCTGATGGCACTCAAAGTGGTGGAGGCAGTAACTCCTTCACTGAAGGACGACCTGGGGGGCTTGTCACAGTGTTCACCTCGAAGCCAAGTGTGCGAAGGGTTCCCTAACAAAAGTTGGTCGTTTGTAGATATGGATAGATTTGGGGGGACTCTGTGACCAACATTCAAACCAGGTGGCCAGCTTACTGATTAGAAGCTGAAATTGCAAAACGGGACACAGCAGGAAGAGGACACAAGGAAAAATGATGTCAGTCACAGGCAGGTTGCTTAGCTTAAGGCAGAGCTGCAAAGGTGTTTTGCTGAGAGACTGGAAAGCTAGTTCTTCAAGACTAATAATGACAGAGGGGCCAGGCTATAGGACAGGGCCATGACTGGAGTGTAGACGGAGGGTCCCGGCAATTCATGAGGCTCCTGGGGAAGGAGCAGACATGCAGGTCAGCACTCAGCTGCTATCTCGGTTCTTGAAGGTAGGATTATTTTGAAAAAGGCAAGTACGATACAACTATTATATTTATCAGGCAAAATGCATTCTAGAATGGTGATTTTTTAGAAACTAGGCTCTTCCCTGAATCACAAGTTCACGCGAAATTTTGTTGGTAACATAAACATGTTCATTGAATTTTCTCTGTGTTTGTGGCCTGCTGCTGTGCCTGCATTCATCATTTCATGAGTGACTTTGGGTGATTGGATTATTGCACCTTAACTTGTGCTTCTTCACATTTCTACACGCTTTCATTCTCTCATTCCCCCTGACCTTAGGTTTTCTTCGTCCTGCAAGAGGAGAGACAAGAAAAAAGAAAAACAAAGGTTGATATTAATATACAAAGAAAGAGCACCTGGGCAAAAGTGACTGACGGTTTGGAGAGAATGCAGAGAAGCAGGATTAGGAAAATCATTCTGTGTCATGTTGATTATGTGCCTGAGCAAAACACTCCACCTGGACAGCGGGCACCCAGGGCGGGCCAGGCCAAGCACACGGGAAACCCTCAGTAAATAGGAGGTGGACACCAGTAAAAGGCATGGAGACTGTTTCTGGCATCAAAGAAATGTGCTGAATGTCCTCACATGCAGGCAATCACACACAATGTGTGGAATTCGGGGACGGAAATGCCTGTGGTATTTCCACATGACTAGCAAGTTGAGAGATGTACCACCTGTGGCCATTTCCATGGCCGCTGCATGGGTAACAGCAGGGCCTGCTGCTCAGCTACTATTTCTTGAGTATCCATCTTGATATGATTAGTGAGGAAATATATCTGCCCCAATTCCTATATTCACACCCCACGGTGAAGTTAAGACGGGCGGAGACACCATACCTGGAGAAGAAACCAGAGCCAACAACACCCAGGCACTTAGGGGAAGCAACCAGCGGGGAGAACAAGCCTGGTTGGAAGGCGAAGCCTTGCTATTGGGGGCAGAGCTGGGGATTTGAAGTCTCCCTGAGCCTCGCTGGCCTTCTTCTCCCTGACGGTGACTTGGCAGTCTTGCTTTCTCCCAGCTGACACCACAGACGACTCGCAGAAAGAGAAGATGAGTAAAACGGGGCGAAATGCTGACTCCTGGAGTAAAGTAAAGCTGGTCCTTGATTTTGGGATCGGGAGGAAAACGCCATGGGGCTGCTGCGTGCGGCTGGGAGAGCATCCTCTGTGGTTGAGGAAGGGGTCCCCGGGCGGAGGGCACACGGGCACCAGGGAAGCGCGGGCGGGCCTCCCAGCGGGGCCTTGGTGCCGGGGCTGGGCCGCCCTGCGCCCTGGGGGGCCGCCTGCAGCTTCCTCTCCACGGGCCCGTGCGGCGTGGGCATCCCGGGAAGGAGACTCCTCGCTCCCAGGAAGCTCCCGGACACGCTCAGCCCGGCTCAGCGGGCGCGGCCTCGCGTGGACCCTCCTTGCTCACGCCGCCCGCGGGCCTCGCCCGTTTTTCTTCGGCGAAAAGCAATGTCTGTGTGCCCCGCACCCCGCTTTTCTACCTCGCTGTCACACCTGAGCCCATTTCCGTGGGGGTAGCCCCGGATTTCAGCGTCGGTTCTGGAACCCAGACCGCGGTGGCCTCGGTGACGCTGACACGCGCGTCTCTGGCCGCGTCCGCCGCCCCCCGGGGCGCAGGGGCAGGTGTGAGGGCTCCGCGGCCCGCGCGTGGGTCCGCGCACCTGGCCAGGTGTCCCCCCGCGGGTTTTCTCTCGTGGGACCGCGCCCGTGTTTTGCCGCCTCCTGGTCGCGCATCAGTTCAGTGTCTGAGTTCCTGGTTGAACCTGTTGTGACGTCGCCTGCACGCTCACCTGTGTCCTCCAGGTGCGACCTGACTGAGGGGCCGGCCGGCGGGTGCCCAGGGGTCCCCGGACGCTGACCCCCGTGGCGACGGTCCCGCTCTGTCTCTAGCTCTGTGTTTACGTGTTTCTCTGTCTATGTGGCTCTTTAGCCACAGCCGTGTCTGTCTGTTTCACACACAGATGCCACACAGAACAATCACTGCTGTTTTCAATCCAAGAGGGGGAGGAATCTGGGTCCCGCAGTGCAGGGCAGGGCACCTGGGCCCAGGGGACAGCAGAGCACGTCCGGGAGGAGGGCCCCGTGACAAGGCCCAGACGCCCGCCTGGCGTCACGTGTCGTGTTACACTCCACACAGTGGTGTTGCACAGATAGCCGTTTGCAGGAGGTGAAATGCAGTGAGCAGTGTAGAAGTCCTGTCAATGTCTTGAAAACAGGAAATTAGCGCAATGTAAAATGCGCGTGGTGGCCAGTTGCTCAATGCAGGCAATTGCAGAATCCACTTTGTTTTCGTTTCATGGCTTTCCTTCACACGCCAGTGGAAGAGGAATCGTCATAAAGGAGCCTGTGCCTTTCGCTGTGCTTGGCGCTTACATGTCGTGGTTCTGCTCACCTTGAGCACTGACATGAGGGGCTGTGTTTCAGTGCCTGGTCTAATGCATTCATATGAAGAGACTGAGGACAGTATGTACTTAAAATAACAGTCTAATATTGATTACTGTGCAGACACACCCCATTAAGTTTGGCTAGTTCTCTACTAAGCTACTTCAAATTAAATATATGAAAATAATACGTGAGGTCTATAAAAAATATATATAAAATTTTGGTAGTAAGAAAAGGGTTGATAATTTTAATCTTAAACCCTTGCCAAATATCATATACATTTCGGATATTTAATTAAATCTAGTCTTTTACACACAAAAGTAAGACTTTTATTCATATTTAGGAAACATTTAAAGATTCAGTAACATTTTGAATTTTTAAAATGCAAAATTTAGTATTCTAAACCATAGTTTTATTTTTTCATCAAATCAGCTAGAGAACATAGTGCGATCACTAATTTACCCAACTCAGTGTTCAGACTTGGTAATTGAATTCTCAATAAATGTAGAAGTGCCCACCATATATTGAGAGTGATTGAGACATTTAAAATGATGCAGGCTTCATTTATGAATATTCTACAATATGTCATAAACTTTTATTGTTTAGCATTTTTCATCTGGAAGCCACAGTTTTAGTCATTTTAATATAATCTTTTAAAGTGTACACTTGGACCTCAGTAAATACGAGCTGTTTTAATCTCCTCTTTGGAGATGTGCTTCATTCTTTAGATGAACAGAGACGTCTTAAAAATACAAAGTCACCCCTGAGCATACAGGCATCTGGAAGGCAACTGACTTCGTCAAAATTGCGGCTGATTCTTACTGTCTAGACTTATTACAAAGTTATCCACCTAACATGTACTTCCTGTTTGTATTATAGTTTTACATTAGTAAGTGAACACTGTGTCTGCTTGAGTCTGATTGCTTAGAATAGGAAACAATGGTTTCACAGTTGCACACATTTGATAGTTACATAGATAAAGACTATATAGAATAGCCAATTTCCCTCCAAATTGTGCAAAACCAGACTGCGTACTGTCACGGCTGTGCCCTGTGAGTTGGCTCATGTATGTTAGACACAAGGGTGGTGGCGTCACTGGCCCCAATCTGTGCAGAAGCTGTAAAGCTTTTAGAAGGTACTGTAATGTTGAAACACGTTTTCTGTATCACTCTAGTGTGAAAAAAAATTGTTTTTGAACTGACCACCTGCTATACCAGGTTAGAGAAATATTTGGACCCAGAACAGTGTTGCCAGATTATGAAATCTCCTGCCTATGTTACATGTGGGGACAGAATGCTCCAGGTGGAAGCAGACCCGCTGAACTTGTATAATAACCATCCCTGTCGTCACAGTGACTCACCTCTCTGAGCGTTCTCCATTCCCACCCTCTCATTCACATGTCCCTGGTCCTCCATCCTCAGTTCACTCACATTCACAAATCAGAATTCTGTTCAGATGCGTCTTCCTGCCGGAGTTGTTCTCAAACCTGCCTGTTTGGGTCACATCCCTTCTTATTTCTCCCTTGGAAACCGGTGTGTCGTTTTATCAGAGAATTAGCATTCGGTCATTTGTCTCTTCCCCCTGCGTGACTCTGAACAACTTGAAGACAGAAGCTGTATCTTTTTCATTAACACCTAGCAATCCTGAAATAAATTAAGGGCTCTATAAACCTGTTACATGAATGAATGACGCTGGGGGATGTGAAGTGACGTGGAAGCGTCGATCAGACAGTGATGAGTCCATTTCAAGCACTTCTCTGTCTTAGACTCTGCGTTAGGGTCTAACATACAGGAAAGGTTGCAACCGATGAAAAAGAGGGGGTAACTTAGAAGATGTGGCATCACATTACATATTTAAATTAGTGCTCTGGGAACAATCAGATGCCTGTGGGTACTGCTGGGGTTTGGTTGTTAAACATTAAAAAAGAATTTCAATTCCTATGATTTTGGCCCAAGTTCAAGAAATGCTTTGAAAGGAGTTTATAAGTATAGGTTTATCACTTACATTTATTTATTTCTCTGCTTGATCAAGCATAATGATATATTTTTAGAGCAGATCGATTAATTTTTTCGTTCATTGTTATATTTTGATGGTAAATCGATATAAAAATAGATTTACAGAATAAATTATAGGTTGATATGGTGATGGTCATAAAGCAATTAGATAACACTCACCAATAAAGCACCACAGCCATATACATTTTCACTGCTTGTCCTGGTGCTGTTCAAAGCCACGGTCATGAAGTGAGGTGGGCGCTTCACCTCTCCGCCTCAGGTGTAGCAACACTTCCATCTGATGCCATTTAAGTTCCTGAATAACCATGTCTCCTCGTTAGAGAAAAACATTCTATAGAAAGAAAATTTTAAAGTGCCACTTGCACGCTCCAACAAATGCACCTCGATCAAGCTTGATTTTAATAATTTAGTTTGGTGACGTGTGCGGACCAGTTCACATCGTTCTGTGCCCACTCTCTGCAAGTGACTCTCTGTCCAGGCTGACCGCCCAGAAGCTTTTCTAAATTCTCTTCCTGTCACTGGAAGGTCTGCCTACAATGTTCTGACAACGTTTTTATTCCTGTAGCTAAAGTAAGTGCTTCTTTACAGACATATAACTTTGGTGTTTGTAGTGAGACGATGAAATTGTCTCCCAGGGCTTTGTAGGTATTGCTGGGATCGCTCTACCTAGTTCCTCTAGGAGCGGCCTTAGGCATCGATGCACACCGCAAAGCTTCTAGATGACTCTGTTTTATTCACACCTACGTTTTGAAGATTCTAGGTTTGTTCCCTAATCACTAAGCTTTGATAAAGTGTCGTACTTATAACTCAGTGAGATATTTAACAAATACAAACTACATTACACTGAAAACTGTAAATAATTAAATGAGCCTCCCTTCGGAGGTACACGATAGACTCAAAGTCTTCCCATCGATATGAAGAAACGAACCCATACAGACCTAAATTACTCACATCGAGTATGTTTTATTAATTTAAAAGACTATGTTAAACCTTTTCAAAGTTCTTAATGACACAATAAAATGATACAGGGCTCTATAAGAGGAAGATATAAAATCACGTTTATATACTCGACAAGATGATGTTAAAATTGTGTTGGTGAATAAACAAGCGAGAAGAGACTTAGCACTTTTGCAAATAAAGAATGATTCTAATAATATAAAGTAAAAGCTATAGTGATCAACAATGTTTGATATTGGCATAGTAACATTTCAATAGAAGTGAACAGACAGCCTCGTTTATATAACCTAATTTCATGAAAGTGGCACTAGGAGCCTGCAGGGGGACGGAGCGAAGTTTGCATATTGGCCTCACCTGACGTGTGGGCCCTGTTTTATTGTGGGCCCAGGAGACATCCCGTTCCTCCAGCAGAGACAGGTGGTGAGAAGCACGTCAGGTTCCCCTACCGCCTCTTCCTGAAACAACGCCATTCTTATCCATAGAGTATAATACACTCGCAGCAATTTTAATGATATGAATGGAAATGAAGTTCTTCCATGAAATTGCTATTTTCTGCAACCATATCAGTTGCAGAATAATGGGAATACGCATAAATGTATCCTCAATTAAAAAAGTGTTTCTAGCCACATATAGACCAGCCAGTAATATTTAACACATGGACAAAACAAAATCTTTTTATTATGTGCTTGAATGATAACATTTGGATACTATGAAAAGCGGTACTTTGCACAACATGACCGATATAACGTGTTCAAGTTTGCCTGTTACTTTCTGTCCCCACATTTCTTGCTCATTTGTCTACCTCTACAATCATCAACTCAATCAAAAATACTTTGCCAATTAGCAAACTAATTTTACTTTCTTTTTTTTTTTAAAGATTTAAGCATATTAAAAAGGAAAACAGTGAATCTTTAGCAACTTTTCATTTGTATTTTCCACTTCTGTCATTTACATTCAAAATCCTTTAAATTAAATTACCAGTTGCTAAATTATGACTTGCTAAATTATGTATGGGAAGTAAGTATCACCTATCCCAACTGAAATGAATGTCATTTGCTTAATCAGGTAAATGCTATGTTTAAATTTTTTTTCTATTTTTGTTTTACCAATGAATTCTACAGTTTGAGTTATTTTTCCTTCCTTATCTAACTCTGACTCGCAGACACATGTAGCTGAGGTCGAGCTATGGGAAAATTAGTGCCAGACTGTCCGATGGAAGTCAGGGTCACGCTTCCAGCTCTCTCTGATTTCTTCCTAGCAAGATAAACAACAACAACAAAAGCAAGCCCCTTCTAGAATTTAACACCTGGAAAAGTGAAGTGTCTTCTTTCACAGCCCTCTTTCTTCTTTCACAGCCCTCTGCCTTGGACTCTGAGGTGGGAGTCACCCTGACGTCCTGGGTGCTGCTTCTCTGCAGGCTTCCTGGGGCTCGGACCCTCCGCCCTGGCCTGGCCTTGCTTCCACGGCCAGGGAGGAGCTCGTTTCTGTGGCCTGGTCATCATCAGGCTTCCTAAGACCAGTTCCTAAATGCCGTCTTTCCACGCCCCACACGACCATCGTTTTCCAGGGCGTTCTTGTTGACGCCGATATGGCGTCTCTGGTTTGGCTTCTCTGTGACTTGGGGGGAATAGTGTCTGCCTTTAAGGAGTGTACAGGAGGCTGGGGAACGATGCCATGAGCCGCTCTCCGGCCCAGGACCATGTCTGCACTAAGGCCACAGGACCTGCTGCTGTAACTTGGAACTTTGCAACAGACCAATTTACTTGCTTTTCTGGAGGGTCTTATTCATTAGGCTCTGGTTATTAGACTTTTATAGGAGAAGCTGAATCGTAAAGTCAGCCAGAAAGAAAGGACTTAGTGATGAGTGGTGTGTCGTAAGGTGAAGGATGAAATGCTACAGACACCACGAAGGTACTTACCACTGCATTCAGAAGTGACACAGCTTGAAAAAGACACTGGTCGTGCAGCCCAGTGATAGTAAATGTCGATCTTGTAGACTCAGTGAGGGCTTGGTGCAGCCGCGTGCTTGCTGTGGTGGAGACTGAGTACTGTTTCTGCCTTGCTCTAACGTGCAGGTGCACACACACACACGTGTGCATTCATAAACAGGTGTGTGTGTGTGTGTGTGGTTTCGGTACATACACATATGTACTATGGATAGCATACGTGTGTGCAATACACAGACAAGGAGCACACCCTCCTCTGTCCATGGGTGACAAGTGCTGAGGGACAGTCCAGCAGGGACAGCGATGGAGATGGATGGGGTGGGGCCTGCTTGGTGCATTCAGGGGCAGGTGAGGGCAGGTGTGCGCTGAGCTGGCTGAGCCGGGGGGGGGCAAACTGGTCAAAGAATGGCTCCAGCTGACCTGGAAGCCGGACATAGAGGCTCCAATCTGTGAGGAGAACACACTCTTGGTCCCCTTTGGAAACGACAGTGGGGCTGGAACTAGGGTCCAAGCTTGGATGTGATGGACGTTCCTGGAGTCTGAACACTTGTGAAGGAAAAGCCGACAGGATGTGTTGATAGATGAAGGTCTGTGTGCAGAGAGGATGGGTCCTGCATGACTCTGCTGTCTTCGGGCTGAACAGATGAGCTCGCCTTTCTGTAAATGGGTAACTTCTTCTTAGAAAGGGGAAATCGTCCACTTGGCTACACGCTCCTCCCACATTGCCCACCCACGTGTGAGATTCACTTGGGACACCCTGTGTCCTGGGTGCGATCAGCTGAACACGGAATTACGCAAAGCAGTGAGCTCTCCCGTCCAGGACTGCCGTTCGCTCTTACACGAGGCGTGCTGTTCTCACGAGCACTGAGCAGCATCGGCGTCTGTGGGCAGAATATCACGGAACCTTCCGGGTTTGCTTCTGTCCCTCAAGCCTGGGGAACTGGGAAGGATTTTAAAGAAAAGAACGGCACGGTCCTGTTCAGCTACGGAGACCAGCCATCAGGTGAGGGGTGTGGCGTGTGGCTCTGAGGACAGGGGACTCTGGGTCAGCAGCTGTGACTATCCCACAGGCAGGTGGGGAGGGCTGTGGGTGAGGCCAGGACATAAGATGCGGCATCTCGTGCGGCTGTGACATCTTGTGAAATCGGGAGCATCTCCCACGGCCTAGCCTCAAGTTCCCTTCCCACACAGCTCCTGTGGAAGAAGCCCCCTAGCCAACTGCTGTCCCTGTCACGGGGACAACGGGCAGTCCCTGCTTCTCCCTGAGCAGTGGGTTCCAGTTCCCACAAGCTGGTCATATGTCACATGTTCAGTGGCAGCCAGGGCACCTTCCATCCGAGTGCTCGCTTATCACCTCCCCACCGCTCAGTGTGACCAGGTGGCCTGGCCTGGTATGCAGGGTCCTCGGCCCCCTAACAAATGAGCTGTGGCTGCTCTCACCTGTCCAGGGCCGCGTGCTGTGTGTCTGGCTGCCCCTCGGCACCTTCGGGCTGATCATAGACAAGTAGACGAGGAGAGCAGAGGCTGAGCTGCCCAAATCATGCTGTGCAGTGAGGGTGACACAGCCTAGCTGAGAAGAGTCAGCATGAACAGAAACATGAGGTCCCATTAATGCTTTTGCTGTGACTACACGTTAAATTAATAGTTTGGATATACTGTATTAAGTATAATATTACAATTAATTCTACCTTCTATAGTTTTTGGAAGTGGCTATTAGAAAACTTAAAATCGCATTTGTGACTCACATTTTCTTTCTATCAGACAACTGTGTTTAGGGAAAGACATTCGGGAGAAGACTCAGTGGAACCTAGATGGCAGAAGAGAAAGGTCCCAGGCAGTAACAGCTGCTTCTGGCTGGGATAGTTTTTAGAAAGAAAAGGGGCAAAGGAAAGTTGAAGAGCTCTGCGTCAGATGTACTCAGTGCAGGTGTGAGGCAGGCGTCAGACGGGGCTGACAGGGGCGCGTGGGAGGTGTGGGGCGGGGGTGCAGCAGCAGCTGGGGGTGGACATTGGAGTCACTGGTCCCCATGTCCTAAGCACTGAATACAATTTTTAGAGCTGGAAGGTATAGCGAGCGGAGAAGGTTGTGGCGTATATTACAGCTGGGCAAACAGCTAAGTGAGTTGGTATTGCCCAGCACATTTCAGTACACGAGGCACACTTCTACTGAGTACCTACTGTGCGCCAGGCTTTGGTATTACATAAGGCTTTAGACGTATGAGAAACAGTAAGAATTTCTGAATGGAAATTATTTACACAACAGTGTTATTTAAGGCATAACAGGCAGTGCATTTGCAATAATAAATACAAGAAAAATAATGTTTGATATTAATAAAATAGAAAACAAAAAATGGAGATATAATAAAATGGTTCATTTGTGGAAAGGAGTTCTTAGTAGAAGCAGATGATGTTAGACATACAGACGTATAGAATTCAGAGAAATTCTCCTGTAGTTTTTGAGTATCTAGAATCTTTAAGCAGTAATCTGTCATTATGTATTTGCCTTCATTACATGTTGTGGTTTCCCTTCTGTTTTAGGAAGTTGTCCCCATAGGTCTGACAGTCCTGACAGAATATCAGTGGGGTTGCAAAGGAATTGGAGAGAGAAGGTGCATGGGAGACAGTGTACTGAATGAGCCGAGGAGGAAAGGGACCTGGGGAGACGGACGAGTGGATGGAGAGGGACACACCTTGCTCTCGATGCTGACAGAACAAGGGCAGGGGCGCACGGAATGGCATCTGGATGGTGGTAGGGAACACGGTTTCCCATCTTGACCAAATCCAATTAACTGTATGTTCAAGACACGTAGGTTTTCTTATTAAAGGGAGTAGAGAAACATTTTTGTTTGAAGGAAGAAGAGGCAGTGGTCTGACTGCCATACACTTGCTGTGTGACACGCGTGGTCCAGTGTAAGTGCAGCAGGCAT
Organism: Rhinolophus hipposideros; assembly: GCF_964194185.1. NCBI lineage: Eukaryota > Metazoa > Chordata > Mammalia > Chiroptera > Rhinolophidae > Rhinolophus > Rhinolophus hipposideros. The sequence goes on from NC_138062.1 coordinate 1,338,199, forward strand.
GTGCTAAGTTATTTACTATGTTCTCACCGTACGCTTACGAGCAGCCAGGGAGTTCTACTTCATGGTCTGCACTTACAGCAAGGACACTGTCGCTCAGCCTGGCCACACCTCTGGGGGAGGCAGAAGTGGGTGAGGGGGGACCCTCGAGGCCCCCCCGTGATGTCCTGGCCACATTTGCTATGTGTTTGGGGTGCAGGGAACAAAGACAAAGGGAGGACACAGTTCATGCACCGATTATAGTCTCAGGTTCAGGAGGACAAGCCACACGAGTGCAGCAGCCATGCCAGCAGGAGTGTTTATTCTGAAGACATGAGGACGAGTGACGCTGTGCACGTGCCCCAGGCTCACGCCGTGAGCTCGTGAGCCCAGCTCTCTCCTCCTGCTTTGCCCCCCGCTGCCCACACAGAAGACCCTCCTCTGGAATTACACTTACTGACTGTACACTTGTGCCTGGGGCTGAGACAAACTGCAACGTGCTGCCCACCTCACTCCTTCCTTTCGAAACCATTGGCCAGCACCGTTTCTGAGGCTCCCCCACTGAACAAATGGTCAGCCCATTATCTAACCACCGACATCGGCCTTGGAGACCATTCCACTACACACTGTGTCATTAACCGCAGTCGGCAGTCATGGTGAACAGGTCGCTCCATAACCTCGTGCAGTCGTGAGACAGAACGGAAGCAACATGAGGGAGAGCTGAGTGGGCCGGCTGAAGCTGAGGAAAATCAGCTCTTACTGGATGGAGAGCTATTTTTTTTTTTTTTAAGAAAACATACAATGATAGAAGGCGTATACATTTTTCTCACTAGCATTCTTTCTTGTTGCAGATTTCCATCTTTTTGGGCCATTGCTAAATACGAACAAACTCTGGTTTTGAGTGAGATTTGTAATATAGCCATTAGGGACCGATATTTGAAAAGCATATGTTATATTTTGATGCAGGCTTATAATCCCCTACCTGTATTAATGTGAAGTAACCGATGACTACATTTACTCGTGAGTTAGACGATTGGAACAGAGAAGGGGAAGGAAAGAGGAGAAGACACGGGCTTGCTTAAGGTTTTTGTAAGTTCCTTAAAATTTAAAAAAGTACGTCACTGAAGACCATGAGAGAGAATTTATTTAAAATTTTAAAGAATTACATATATTAAATCTTGAGTCGATCATTCTGAAGTAGCCAATGGGTAAAAATTGGGAAAATCAAGGTATTCTTAAAACTGAATATTTTCTTGATTTATCATAATTTTCTCCTAGCCCAGAGTCCCTCTAAGTAGTTTACTATAGGATGAAGATGAACGATATAATTAAATTCATTCTGTTGTCTCCTTTATCAATCTTAATAAGAAAGATGTACACACTGATGAAAATGAACCGGAGGGAAGAGACTGGTTGAATTTGGGGCAATTTTAGTCTCAGATATTTGTAGGTACGTGAATGATACTATGAACACTAATTAGAAAAAATGGGAAAGTACAACAAATGAGTTACATTTAAAAAATCTGGTAATGAGTTGGACCATGAGTTATGTGAATATTAATATGAAAAATCTCTCCTCTCTCTTCTCTAAATATCTCTGTTATCCCACTTGAGGGAAAAAAAAGTTAATTTCTAGTTCAAGAAGGAGAAATGTTAGAATATAAACTGGAGAAAATTAGTGTACACAGACATCCAATGTGAGAGCTCTAAATACACAATTATTGTGACTTTCGTGGGCTTAATGGAATGCTATCACCTAAATAACAATAAAGTTGAGAATCCGAGTCTCATAGTTAACAAGGAACAAGAAAAGGATGAGTTTGGGAGCTCTGTTAACTCATGGCCAAGAAAAATCTTACATTTTCTGAAAAATATCAAGAGCCTCTAGACGCAGTGGAAAACAATAGGAAAACGACCAAAAATCTAACAAAGTATAAATCCAAAGGTGAATTCTGAAATAAAATAGGTAGAAATTCTTGATTCTCTTTTAGATTTGATTTGCTTGCTTAAAACAAGAACAAAAAATAACAAATAAACAAAAATAAAGATCTTTAGTTTCCTGTGAAGACACTGAATTAGGCTAAGCACAATTTCTTAAATTATAGGAAAAAGTAACATTATTTAGAGCCTATAGAAGAAGTTCTCTGGAGGAAGGATGGATTGAGAGGTGGTGTCGCAAACCAGTTAGACTTTCTGTTCTGTTGAAATTTTACCTTTATGTACCACTGAGAAGATGCACAGAGCTTTAATACATCTTCACTGACCAAACAGGACAGAAATCCAGCCAGCAGGATAACAGCCTCCAGACTCGGGCAGTAGCTATGACCCTAAGAGAGAGTACCCCTTCTTCTCTAGAAATTGATGTTCGGGTGACACAGCTGGGAGACAGGTAGAGCTTAGAGAATTGGTGAAGTTGAAAGAGGTACGTGTTGGATTATATACTTTTAAGCAGGAATTACAGACATAACCTTGTGCAGTGGTACATGCACTGGCGTACACAGAAGCCCACGCTCTGACTGCCACCTGCCACCCAGAAGGCACAGGTCCCTCGTTCCACCTGTACACATACATTGGTGCTTCCAATTCATAGTTTACCAGTAAAGTTTTTCTCTTCCATGGACAGTGACAAAATATATAAATACTGCCTCACTGTCAAGTGAAAATATGTAGATTAATAGAATGACAAGATCTGGATCCATGTAAAGACAGCCTTACACATATGAGCTACGATTACGCAGGGTACCCAAAAGTCTCTGGCAAGTTTTGCTGGAACCGTAATGCAGAATTCACTGAGGATGGCACGCCCTGCCAGGTAAAATATCAGTGAAGAGGGACCTTTCAGAAGGTCCCCTCCTACAGAGGAGAACAGACGAAAACATGGGAAGTCACAGCGTTACTTCAGCAAGTCAAGGAAATTCACGAAGAAGAGTAATAGGAAAACGTGGGTATGCAATCAATACTATCTGCTCAGAACAGGACTGGGATTGCAGAAACTCTTTTAAAACAAAAGCGAAGGGAAAGTGGAAGCCCTTAATTCGGATGCGGGGTCACTGCCGGTATCTCAGTCCCTGTCTTTCCTCCTGTATGGCACTTGCATACAGTTGGGGTTCCCAGTCCACATTGGGTTTCGGAAACCTTATGGCTCGCAGAGGGACTGGGCTGTTAAGATCCCCACGCTGGACACTAGACGATGCCACAGAACCCCACAGTATTTCCCCAAAGCACACACAGGACTGATGCTAGTTGTTGCCAATGCGTGCATATGTAAGTTTTCATTTTATGAAGAAGGCAGGAGGAAATTATGTGCAGTCCCATGCTCACAATCCCCAGTGCGTTCGGGACGGACGTGGTGGGTCGGCTTTCCTGCCTGTGGTCAGCAGGAGTGTCGCAGCCCAGCGCTACCTCACTTTCTGCAGCTCGTGCCTCAGCCAGGCCGGCAGGGGCTGTCCCAGCCTGTGCAGCAGCTGGGAGAGCTCCACGTTGTGCTGGCGGTAGTAGGTGGACAGGAAGGATCGGGCCTGGAAAGCAAAGGCAGAAAGAAGACTGAAATGAGTCAGTGGTCCCCTCAGCAAGGGTGTGCGAACTGTTAGGAGAAATGAAAAAACTGACAATGCAGGTGCCTATGAAACGTGTACTTCTTTATAAGTCTCCTCTGATTTCACTTGTATTTACATTTTGAAAAGGTTTGGCAGAAGTGAGGCTTAAAATAAGAGCAGGTCCAGGTATGTCAGCTGCAGCTCCCACCCCACTGGGGTCCTTAGTTACTGGGGGAGTGGGAAAGATCACGGAGTGAGAAAAAGCCAGCGAGACAGGCCTAGGACTAAAGTGGAATGAAGAAAAGAACCGATGTACTGCCAAACCTACAGCCTCAGCTAGAAAACACAGACTATCCTTTACACGTGGTCACTTCCTGTAAAATTTGGCCATTACATAAGACCTAAGAGTGAACCATAAAAGCTGAAATTCACAATTAAAGAAATAACTTGCAACATCACAGCAACATTTTCTATATTTATCAGGACCACAATAGGTTTTAAAAAAAATCACCAAGAGCTTTCTACTTTAAAAATATTGTAAAGTCTTATTATAAAGATCGCTATAACAATCTTTTCTTGAGACTGCTATATTCTAGGAAAGCTGGAGTGACGGGCTCTTATTTGATGAATGATTAAAACAAAGATATGTCACCATTCATGTTTTTCTTTTATTTCTGGAAAACTGGACGTTTACAGTTGGCTTTTCCCTCTGGGCATCATTACTTCATATTACAACCCCACTGCCATAGCTCTGTGCCCTTGATAGGTCAGAGGTGAACATTTTCCCAAGTTCAGGGGGCAGTGGCCCACCGTTGTTTCCATCTGGTCAAAGTTACACCTTCTCTGAAGCCCTTCCCAATTTTTTAGCACAAATGGTCTCTTTCTTCCTAAAACTCCTTAGCAACTTTGTGTAGACCGTGGAAATGGACTTTAGACAACTTCATCTCTCCTTGCACCATCCATCACCAGTTATTTCATTGTTTCTTTCCTTAAAGCAGTTTGTAAACACTTCAAATTCTTGATAAGACGCTTGTAGAAGTAGTGGGAACATTGCATTGATTTCTTGGCAGATTAAAGTGATTCCTGAAACCCTTTGGAAATCATTGAGCTCAAATTTCTAGTTGAAGGACCTTCTGGTCCTTCTGTTTCCACAGCAACGCTCAGGTCACCCTGTCCTCCTTTTGCCCCTCTTGCTTTAGGAGAAGGACGCACAGTGAGGGTTCAGCTGACTGCCAACCGGTCCCCACCCCAGAACACCCCTCACAGTATCAAGACTCTTCCTGCCTTGTTGTAGTCCCACTGTTTTATCTTCTTACAGACCAGTGGCCATAAGTCTTTACCCTCCTGTAGGAAATCTGGGTTCATAATATTTCATCCTGCACCTTCCCTGTGATACTGTGACTTATGAAGAAAATATATATTTGGTCTTTGTCCCCTTCCTGGCACAGAGCTCCAAAACCCTTGGAATTTCCTAAGTGAGAGGGTGACAAACGTGTCTCATGCTATGAGGTGGCTTTTGGAAAGCACCTGAGGAAGAGGACTGGTTGCTGGAAGGACCATCCATGTGGCTGGAAGGTGGGAACTTTCAGTCCCACTCCACAGCCTCTGGGAGAGGAGGGCTGGAGTTTCAATCAATCACCAACGGTCAGTGAATCGATCGTGCCTGTGTGATGAAGACTCCCTAAAAGCCAACAGGAAGGCTTGGGAGAACTTCCGGGTTGGGGAACGTGTGGACGTTCTGGGCCAGAGGTGCCCGGAGATGGCCTGGAACTCCGTCACCCTTCCCACGTGCCTGTCCCTGTGTGTCTCTCCCATCTGCTGTTCCTGAGTTATGTCCTTTTACAATAAACTGGAGATCTAGTAAGTGACGTGGTTCTGCGAGCCACTCTAGCAAGGTAATGGAACCCATGGTGGGGTGGTGGGAAGCTCTGATTTAGAGCCAGTGGGTCAGACGAGCAGGTGACAGCCTGGGCTTGTGACTGGCATCTGAAGGGGTGGGGGCAGCTGGTGGGGCTGAGCCCGTACCCTGTGGGATAGGATGCCATCTGCAGGCGTGTAGCGTCAGAAGTGAGCTGAACTGCCGGACAGCCAGCTGCTGTCCAAGGGCCGCTCGGTGGCAGGATAAACCTCCCACTGTGTGCTGTAAGCCACAACCAGAAGGCTTTGCTCCCACTGCTGAGTCAGGACCACGTGGTGTAGGCCCTGGGTGCGTGTGTTTAGTTAGCGTTTAGTTACCGTGTTTCCCCAAAAAGAAGACCTAGCCAGACCATCAGCTCTAATGTGTCTTTTGAAGCAAAAATTAATATAAGATCGGGTCTTATTTTACTATAATATAAGACCGGGTCTTTCATATCATATCATATCATATCATCATAATCATATCATATCATATCATACCAGATCTTATATTAATTTTGCTCCAAAAGACACATTAGAGCCTATTGTCCGGCTAGGTCTTATTTTTGGGGAAACACGGTATGATGCTTACACATTTTATCTAAAATCTTTGTTCCGTAAACATTGTAAGTGCTTCACACATTTGGGCAGGAGTCACTCTCCAGAGAGCATTTACGTTTCTACTGCATCCCAAAGGCAAACGGTTTCTACGGTATCTACCAATCACTATCAGTCCGTTGGTCTTCTAAACAAAAAACTATTGACAGCAGAGGAAGCAGAAGAGGAAGCAAACTGCTCTCACTGGCTCTGAAACAGGGTTTTCCAAATCAGGCAGTGTTACCTCCGGGCCCATGGGCGGGTATTTCCGGCCTTTGCTTTTCCCAAGGCATTTGGTCTTTCCTCCTTCCAATAGTTGGCACCAAAAGCCCTTTTGGGGATCAAACCTGCAAATGACCGAACATACAAGTGATTATAAAGAGTAAAATGATCACAAGGGAATACGATGTTTAAGTGAGACAGCCTCACCAACGCATTAAGGAAAATGAACTTGTGCCCGTCCATTGGTTCAGCTTAATTCACTTCTATAGATATTTATGAAATTGATTTGAGAGAGTCTAACTGAGATTAAATAAACTAAATGTTATATATTTTTGAATATTCCTACTGTGATAAAAAACATAACATCTTTAGTGCAATCTTATGTTGAAGTTATTAACCTAAGTTCCATATTTTATTTATGCACCCATAAAGGATCAAGGTCCAATAATCAAAACTACAACCCATCTATACAGGACCTTTAGAATATTTATTAACTTACTAATATGATTTCCCTGTCAAAATATATTACTAGATTTCTTTGAAATCATTCAATGGTATATATTAAAGTGACTGAATGTAATGCAAATATAATTCTGTGAATATAAACATGAATTAAATTTGGAAAATTCTGTGTTTTTACAGTTCAAAATGTTTATACCTTTGAAGGAGAAAATTGAGTGTTAAAATACAAGGTGTTCTATGTGTTTTGGACAACATGAGAAACAGGCTGTGCGAAGGCGGGGCTGGCACAGTAGATGCCTCTTCATTGTTTCGTTGAAGGCAGATGACCCTCGTGAACAATTCAGGTACCTGTACTCTTAGCATTCGAATACCGTTTTGTTTCCCAGGCTGCCCAAAGTTACAGAAGAAAGGAGGAGTGACCTAATCATTTTGTTTATATTCAAACCTGTGAGCATTTCCGTTTTCAGCACCAAGACAGGAAGAGGAAAGAAGGAGCCAAGTAAGACGGGACACGTTAAATTTATTCTAGGGGGTTTGCTGTTTGCATCAAACAGTGAAACGTTTGCATTTTTGTTGCTCAGCAGATGTTTCCAAAGGATGAGGCATAATTGCCTGGGATGTGAAGTTAATTAGTTGCATGATATTTTGTTGGCTGGTGCCCATTGCCTCTGCACACGCGTGAGCTCCTGCACACACGGGAGGGAACGTCCTTCAGGTCTCTGCCCAGCCTATCATCAGGGACACGCTCCTGCAGCCCAGCTCGGCCTCGTCCATGTCACCAATTAAAATTACATCCCTACTGGGTACATGCACAGAGGGAGGACAGAGTCTTCTCCGACCTGGACTTCCCAATCTGCTCTTTGCCTGTTGGTCCTTCTTCAAGTCTTCATTCAGTTCCCAAGAGGACAAAAAATCAGTCTGCTGTGCGAAAAGAGGTGGGGAAGTGCCCCAACAGTGTTTCCTGCCTCAGGATGAGAACGTTTAATTGCATCAAGGGAACACACAGCTCTAGCAACACAGCCGCTGCTGTTGGGGTGGGGCCCTCAGGCTGGGCTGCCATCACATCGTGCTCTCCACAGCGGTGGCTGAGGTCCTGCTCACACACCCTGAGGAAGGAGAACCTCCCAGAAAACTGACGGTCATTCTCTGCATCGGGTTGTTCTAACCTTACGTCCACATGATTTGGGTGTCCTGCTTTTGTTTATTGCATTGACTATGTTCTCCCCCTGAAGTTCCACAAAGGACATTTCTACTTTCTAAGTGACAGCAATCCATGGCTTCACGGCTTTGTATTGGTGGACACGACACTGTGACATTAACGTGCAAAGCTTCCCTCCAATACCTGTGACACAACCTGCAGGACATCCTCTGGCTGCCATGCCACCTCCTCTGTTACACCGAACAGCACGGTAGTGATTCATTTTGTGAAGTGGGAGGCATATTAAAAACCATATATTTTGTACTTGTTTGTAATCTCTTTTTTCAAAGTAGGATTTTACAGGTTTATTGAACTGCAAGCAATATTTGCAGTAAACAGGATGGAACTGTTCCCTGAATGAGTGCCGGGAGGTGGGAATGCCCGCCCTCATCTGCAGCATTCCGTGGACATGTCCCGTGGGGCATGTTCCGTGGGGCATTTTCCATGGGGCGTGTTCGGGGAGCCCCCCGCCTGTAGCACCAGCGGCCTGCCTGCCTGCCTGCCGTGCTAACGCCGTGGGCACCTAAACCTGCATTAGGGCTGCTTCGGTGCAGGAGGAAGAACCCAGCCTCATTCCTACTTTTCCTGTTTCTCCATCGCCCTCTCTAATTGTCCAATTGCTGATGATTATCTGCTGGGAGCTGGGAAATTATATAATCAGGCTTGTTAGACTTTTGTCTAAAATTTAATAGGCTTTGTATCAGGCCTCCAGAGGGAGTCAAATACACGCCCTTTTAAAATGTGCTGTGGCTGCTAGGAGGTTTTGTTTTTGTTTGTTATTTGTTTCTTTACATTTTTTTCACTTTCAATTGCCCAGGCACATGGCTTTGTTTTCCCAAGATGACTAGAGCTCTAACCCCCTCCCACAGCCTCTTCCGCAGGGTGCCCTCACTCTCCCTTCCAGTGGGGGACCCTTCCCTCTTCCCCTTGGGTTTGGGCTGGCTGTAGTGACTTGGCTGTGATCAATGAAATGTGGCTTAAGTGACGCTGTGTCTGGCAGGGCTGGGTCAGAGAAGGGCCTGGCTCTCCTGGCCCAGCGCCCCCGACATGTCATGGAACAGAGCCATCACACGGTGAGAAAGCCTATGGGAAGGTTTCCTCTGGTAGAGCTTGGCACTGAGCCAGATATGTGGGCGAGGCCGTGAAGAGAGTCAGGTCCAAGGTGCTGGAGCAGGGAGACGCTGACAACGCTCACTCCTGCCAGGGACACAGCGAATTCACATGTGGAATGAGACCCTCTGAACGAGGTCTGAAAGCTGGAGGGACAGAACGTCCCCTACACAGGTGAGAAGGGCCGCGCCCAGATGGGAAGGACGGGCAGAGTCATGGTCTTGCCAGGGAGAGCCTGTACCCACCTGGAGATGCACCATCAGGAGGAACCTCATAGGCAAGGCACCCATCCCGGGGAGTGCGGGGTTTGGCTCCATAGCAGGCACCTACCCTTAGGTCCTACACAGGAGACATGAGCCCCAAAACACTAACTTTGTAAACCTACTAGGATTACGTCCAGGAAAACAACAGCACTGTAGGAACAGAAAACCTGCTCCTGAAGGGCTCCTGTGCAGACCCATGACCTGAAACCAGCACAGACTACAGAGGAAGGAGACCCACCTGCAGCCGGTGAGGGTTTGCTGAAGAGGCAGGGCCTGGCTGGGTCCCTCCGTGGGGCCTGAGCCACTGGTGGGACCATCTGGATGACCTCACTCCATCTTGCTAATACCTGCCCCCCAAATCTGCTCCTCCTTCCATGGCCACATGGCACAGCTGGGCTGGGGAGAGCCCTGCCCATCCTTACACCACAGTCGTGGCCCAGCCACAGCAGGAGGGGACACGCAGCACACATAGGGGGCAGCCCTGAGTACCTGGCTCTGGACAGGTGGATGGCACTTCTGGGCCACAGGGCATCTCCTACATAATGCCACTCCTTTGAGACTGGGACAGTTAGCTGAGTTAGCTAATACACAGAGACAAACACAGAGAGTTAGGCGAAATGAGGAGAGAAAGGAATAGGTTCCAAACGAACGAATAAGACAAACCTCAGAAATAGAACTGAATGAAACAGAGATAAGCCGTCTCTGATAGAGAGTTCAAAGTAATGTCATAAAGCTGATCGCCGAGCAGGCTGAGCACAGTGAGGATTTCAACAGGAAGAAAGGAAACATAACAAAGTATCCATCACAGATTATAACTCCACTGCGAAACACACACGGGAGGGCTGACCAGCAGCCTGGGCCAAGGAGAAGAACGAATCTATGTATGAGCTAGAAGACAAAGCAACGGGACTCATGAGAGAGCAGCAAAATCAAAAAAATAATTTTAAAAAGTGAAGATTCCTTAAGAGACCTTCGGCACAACATCAAGTGTAATGACATTCATGATATATGGGTCACAGGACTGGACAGCTTCACTGGTGAATTGAAGCAAACATTCAAAGAAGATTTAATACCTATCTTTCTCAAACTCTTCTAAAAATTAGATGAGGAAAAACTTCCAAACACATTTTACGAGACCAACATTACCCTGATACCAAAGCCAGACCAGGACTCCACAAAAAAAGAAAATTATAGGCCAATATCCTTGATGAACATAGATGCAAAAACCCTCAACAAACCCAACAATACATTGAAAGGACCATGCACCATGACCAAGTGGGATTTATTCCAGGGATGCAAGGATGGTTCAACAAATCCATCCACATGACTCCACCAAAAACTGTTAGAACAGACAAATGGATTCAGTAAAGTTGCAGGATACAAAATTAATAATATTCATAAATCTGATGTTTCTACACACAAATAATGAACTATTGGAAAGAGACCGAGGAAACAACCCCATTCACAATTGCATCAAAAAGAATAAAGTACCTAGAGATACGTTTAACCAAGGAAGGAAAAGACCTGTACTTGGAAAGAGAAGGCTGCAGGAGATTCCAGCCCCTTGCTGTCCACATCATACCCAGACCCTGATGTCTTCCCCATTGACAGCCCTGTGTCCTCTCTCAGCCCCCAGCCCAGAGAACCCGTCAGGCGATGAGGAGGCTGTGGTGTCCACTGGTAGGTGTGGGGTGGGCTGTCCACAGCAGTGAGTCACTGGGACATTACAGGAGATTATATCTGGTTACCTAATTTAATCCATACAGGACAGAGCATGCATATGCCCTTTTCCCCTTCTGCCTGAAATACCACTCGCTTTCTTCCCAACCAGACGTTTTCACCTCTGTAAGCCCCACTCCTAGGACACTTTCTGTACAACCTGGGCATGTAAAGAGTTCACTTAGCCAAACTTCTATGTGACAGAAGCTCACAGAAAGGGAAATTTGACACAATAAAATGCGTGTAAGATAATACTTGAATAATACTCGATGCAGTGTCCCTGGTGTTCGGAAGGGAATAGCATACAGCTGGTGAGGAGCTGCTGTGACTGTAACCAGCAAAATGTCGTATAAACTCATAGCTGGAGTGAATGATGGTGTACACAGGCCGACCACGGAGAGTCTCGGACAGCAAATGATGGGAACGGAAGCAAGCACAAGAATGGACTCACGTGAGAGCTTCGGAGTAATTATAATGAGGTGTCACTCCCAGAAACTTCTGGACTTCGTCCATCACAGTAGCTGGGTCCGATCTCAGTTGCTGTCCATCAATAATTAGCAACTGAAAAGTCAAAGAGTCACTGTGTGAAGAACAAAACTGAGTTAAACAGGCCGCGCTGCCTCCCTTGCCCCGGCATGCCAGTGGGCAGCGAGGCCATGTGAGCAGGACGATCACGCGGGACCTAGGACACTTTGTAGTGTTTGCTATTCCTAGGTCTCCAAATGAACAATTAAAACTCGCCACCGGCAGTACTTAGGATCCTTACGGAACGTGACTATATATCAGAAATAAACATAGAAACTCTCTTGATTTAGTAGTGCACTGGGAACACCATTTCCCATGTGTTGTATAATCAGGTAATCACCCAGCCTATGAAATCCCACGACGTAAGCTTGGAGCTCAGGGCTTAGAAACAGTGGGCATCTGGATGGAAGTGACTCATCCATTCTTACAAACTGTGGCAGAGAACTCAGGTTCTACTTGGGGCCTGATCTGGAATGAAGACTAAATGGCACAGATGCTTTGCTCAAACCCTGATTTCTTGTTCTAGCGCACATTCTACAGCTGTGACAGCACTTCCCTTTTGCACGGTCTAGTGCATGAGCTCCTTGTTTCACTGTGAGACGCCCCACGACACATGACACATGCACATCTGCACACGCGCTCTGTAACCCCCTGTGGACCTGGCTGCTCTGCCAGCAGTTACAAGACGCTGCCTATGACTCACAGGTATGTCCTGTGTGAGGACTCACCACTCTGCAACTGGCTAGTGTACAAAAGGAGCCCCCGAGGATGCGTGTCACAGGCACCCAACCTCACGTTAATACTATTATTGACATGGAAAAGGTAAAGATCCACATTAACGCCTCTGGGATGATCCCCTCTTCCTAGTAATCACGGTCTGTGGCAATGTCAGTGCAACACAATCATGATACAATACACAGAGGCAGCAAATGTCAGGGCCTTACCTGAGAAGCGGCAAAGTAAGTCAGCCACCTTTCTATGTGGACCGCATACCATCCGGGGACGAGGCACTTCCTCTGCAACGTTTTGAGGTCGGACGGGCCCCAATGTCCAGTTGTAATGACTTCATAGAAATTAAACCTCAGGGCAGCGGGGTCTTCATGGGACCGTTGGTGCTGTAATAAAAGAAGTCAATTATAAAATGAAATTTTTCTATGCCTACAAAGGTTCAAGTGTGTTTCATGTATGTTTCATGTGTGTATAGGGGTGTGTGTGTGTGTGTGTGTGTGCGTGTGCCTCCTTTATGTCACAAAAGTAATAAAAATGATTTATTGATTCTAGAATAAAAACTCCGGTGCAAAGTTCATGCACGGAAGCCAGGTACTGGCCTATCGCTGAGTACACGCCTTGCACAAGCAGTAGCGTGTACGGACGCTTGCGGTCATCTTCATGTCTCAGCTGTCTGGGTGCAAGACACGGGAATTTTCTCATGGGTCTGATCAGAAGTGAAAGGAGTCACAGACCAGATGGATCACCGTGACAAGGACAGAGGCAGACTGGCAGGAGTAGGCTCACAGGTTACCCAGCTCATGGCTTCTTCACAGCTGTCCCTGTGGCTTCTGACATTTCTCCAATATCCCTGTGGGCACCATGGGGACAGAGGGGCACGTGTCTATCCCTGATGCTTCTCAGGTGTCGCACTCATGCTGACACTGCCCATGGCCCTTTGCTTCCGCTCCCCTGATTACCTACACGGGCTAATCCAAAATACTGCTTCATTGCTACTTTTCGGTACTGGGTCCTCTGGGTCCTTCCACGCCACCATTGTTGGCCAAGCACAAGAGCCCAACATAATGAGATATGAATTGAATACTCAGTACAATTTCATAAGCGTTCAATAAGTTCCTTACCAGACCAAGGAACTACAGTAGAGTCTGGAGATAAAAAGATGTGACATCATCACGACCTTGAAAGAAACCAACCTTTGCATGTTGTGATAAAGTCGCGTGTTTGCTAGAGGTAGACATGACGTATAGGGAGACCAGGAGATTAGTTATGAACAGAAGGCGAAGGGATCTGTGTCAATGGTTGGAGCTTTTGATAAGCAGAAAAAAACTAAAAGTGGGAACCAGGAGAACTAGTTCTGTAAAGTAAGAGTGGAGGTGGGTGAGGTAAGGGAACAGATGAGTTGATTTTACAAGATATCTAAAAGTTTAACATAAAGAAGACTGCAGGAAAAGGATGGAAGTATGTCAGGACACGATACAATTGTGTAAGAGCAGGCCTTGTATGTGAGTTAGAAATAAAAATTGCTAAACAGTAAAAATGCTTAAGAAGTGGTCAATGGTTAAAGAGTGAGTAGTGGCTTGTAGATTGCTGGGACTAATAAACCTTTGAAGTCCTTTGGTGATTTACTGACATTCGCATTTGTATATATGTTGTGCTGAGTACATTGGGATTACACAATACACTTAATATAATGTATAGAAGCTACATAACTTGAACAAAGATATATTAACATATTGTGTGGACATTAGTACAGTAAAGCTACATTTTCTGTGTTAAGCAGCCATAGTCTGGAATTGTACTTAATCGACTCTACACTGATGTATAAAGTTTAGTACCAATTTTACTTTATATTTTTGCAATTATGAAGATTAGCATAAAAATATCACCGGAAGTCAAAAACGGACGTATTTTATGGAAAAAATAGCACTACTGATCCTCTGTGAGGCCCATCATAAAAACGTGGGGTAGGAATTGCAGTGTCAGGTGAGATTTGCAGGGGCTTCTGTATTACACAAGCTGAGGCAGATTTACAGTGTTTACTGAAGAGACAGGACCAGCTAAGTAATCGGCTGCATTACTTTGAAATGTAGGGAGTTTGGACACCTTCATCTTAGCAATATGACAATAGAAAGTATTATGAGAAAAAAGTAATTCCTTTGAAATGTGTGTGTTTAAGGCATTTACTTGAAGAAGTGTGAGTAGATCCTCTTCTATTTAAATAGTTTAATCTATGTGAAAAAAAAATCATATAAGTCTGCTTTAAGTGGTAACTGTGGTTTCTGCTAAGAAGATGTACAGCATTTTGCCCAAAGTATTAACATTCAGAATTTTTAATGAAGGCTTAACATTTTAATGCTTTTGGCACAATTTGTTAAAAAGTAAGTTTATCTTGCTTTGCAATATGAATTTTCATCAAACGAATAAAGCACACTTTTGTATGTTAAAGGAGACACTGACACATGGGTTCTAATAATTTCTGAATCTTACTGCCAATCCCAGTGTGCCTCTTGGAGCTCCAACCACTGGCAATCTCGATTTTCAGTGTCCTACTTTTCTGTCCGTCACTGCTTTTCTGGGTAATTTGTGTTTATTGAAGAAATTTTGAAAAGTCAAGGAAAAGGATGAAGAAATAAAATTAAATTCACTCTTATCTGCCTATGCTCTTTAAAAATCCCCCTTTAGTCTTCATTCTTTTGGCATTAATATCTCCAGGCACTAAGCACACACCCACCAATGCACCGGTGTCACTGGGACTTCACTAGTGTACGTCATTACCACCGTAAGTTCAAGATCAGTAATGTCAGCTGGGCCTCAGGGCTGTAGAGTTTTCACTTCTCTGATCGACTTTGCCGCACCCCTATACAGAGATTTCACAGCCCCTTTCTCCCACACAGCTGCCCCCAACATTACCCGCCTTTTTCTCATCAGAGGAACTCGTTCTCAAGTTCCCAAAGGCAGGAGAGACCATCACAGTCACTTCCATTTCTCTACCCCAGACCTTCACATTTTGTGGCTTTTTTGCCTCTGCTTCACGAATCTGTCTCCAGCTCAGTCCTCTCCCCAGAGTGGCAGCTCATGGGTTCCGTTCAGTGTGACAGAGACTCCCAATCGCGGTCACCATCTGGTCACCCTTCAGCCCTTCCCACCCCACACACTCCTATTTCCTTCTTCAGTGACTGTTTTGTCATGTGAATATGGCCAATAGCCAGTTCTCCCTTGACGTTGTTGATAGGTCATTAGAAATGCAGCGACAGGACCTCTGAGAAACCAGCTTTACTACAGCTGATTGATAGAACTGAGAGTTAGGCTCCCATCTCATCTGCGTTACAAAGAGATGACGTCAATCCAGGACCTGCTGCACAGGGTCACCACCCGGTTGCCCAGACGGGACATCTGACTCATGTGTGCAGGTCCTGTTGAGTTCAGTCGCTGAGTGTCTCCCCTCAGCGTGTATTCACCACTGCGGTCTGTGCCACCGGCACCCACATGGTGACCACATGCTTCCACCAGCATTCCCCCTGCACCGTACCTGGTACCACGAGTACGCCCTGTCGGAGGGGTCGATGAGGATGGTGATGATCTTGGCCTTGGGGACCAGAGAGGCAGCTCGCTTGGGGGCGTCTTCTGAATGGAAATAATTAGCACTCTTTTCAAACAGAAAGTCACTGGTGATGTTGGATGGTGTTGGGAAAAAGTCCATGTACCTGAAGGCAGAGAAAGACAACTAACCTGAGGTCTGTTTTTTCCTGCCATCCTGTGGACATGCGCTCATTCAAATATTTCCACACTCATTTCTGTCAGTCTTGATGACTGGTACTACAACAGTTGAGACAGTGGCTATCCTATCTAGGATTGTGAGAACAGCCCGAGCCCTGTTGTGCTACTGATCAATTAGGGCAGGGGAGGCGTGAGTGGAAGCAGGTGGCTGTTAGGGAACAGCGGGGACCTCCTCTAGAGCGGGCTCCAATCCAGAGAAACTTTGCCCTTGGCAAACAGCAAATGACCCTACATTGCCTGGTAACTACTGTGACATAGTAAATCGATGTTTGCACACTTGAATGCAACATTCTTACATTGAGATTAAAATGTGAGTCACAAGAAAAGATTACGGTGTAGTTCCCTCCTCCGACTGCTCCGTAATTTGTGCTAATGTGCAATGCGGGCACAGCAGAGCCCTCTCGAGTCATTCAGGGCTGGTTCCTGCCAGTGGGCACCATGGTGCCTCAGTGGGCTCGCTCCTCTGTGTGGAGATTACGGAATCAATATGTTCACAGGTTAATCCAGTGCAAGGCTTTAATTATGTGTGCAGCCCTCCTTGTAGCTCATCAATTCTCTAACCCTCAAACATACTAGAAATAAAAACCAAGAATGAGTAAGAATGCACAAAAGACACTTAGTCTCGTCTTTGACATTTGTTACCATGTTTCCCCAAGTGAGTGGTGGAGTCTCATCTATATTCTGACTTAACACCTTGTGTTCCACTGGAATTCACAGAGAAAATGGTGGCTGTGCTTTTTAGCAACTTGCCTGTGATTCCAAAATTCATTTAGTCATTTTACGGTGTGCTAAAACAGAGATCCCAGCAGCAGAGAGGATGGACACGCATCTACCACGACTGGAAGGCTCGTAGCTCCTGGCAAGGACCTGTCCTGCCCTGGTCCCCGTGCGTCTGAAAGGGGACAGGCTCATGCGCAATGCTGAGGTGAGCACTGAGGGGACTGTCCTCAGGGGACAGGTGCCTGCACACCTGGGAACTGGACTTCAGGGCCACACTGTTTTACAAAACTGGGACAGAGTCAGAAAGAAGCCCCAGAGGGAAGATCAGTTCCAGAGTCAGGTTTATTCTTTTTTGGTTTAGGAAAATATTGTGATTTAAAATTTATTCACAGTTCACCTAATGAAAGTAATATTCCTTTTATTCACTTGTGTGATGAGCATTAGTATGGTTTTAGAAATGCTTTGTTACTATTTGCATGACAACTATCAGCTTTCATTACAACACAGCATTTGCAATCTACGTGGGTAATGAAGATACATGTCACAGAGGAGAAAAGAAAACAGCCTGATTTATTTGTTTCCTCAAGCATCATTGTGAAAACAAATTATGTATTTAGCTAGAAAAATTCTAGGCGCAGTGAAATAATAATATGCTTAAGGAGAATTTTAAATATCCTTATGAATAATTCTGATGAAAAATATTCCATAATCTGCTTTATTCTATCGTATTAATTTACCAGAAAAATGTTATCATTATTGTACTGTCCAAATCAATTTATAGGCAACACTGATTAAACATATCGTCTGTCGTCATAAATTAATTTCTAATTCACTATGGTAGAATCGAGCATAACGAATTTATTCTGCAATTCTGCAGCTGCCATGCACACATCTGGAGGCGCCCTGCTCTAATGGAGCCTGTGCTGGGGATGAACTTGACTTTCATTTTCCTTACCAGTCAACACCCTTGTGGTAGTTGTTGCCGTTGAAGAACTGAATTTCCTCGAACGTCCTGGGGCTGGGCAGGTTGCTGATGACAGAAGGGTGCATGAGAAGAAACAGATAGAGAGCCGTTGTGCCTGGTACAGAGAAGGAGGCGGGAGTCCAAATAGCAGTAAAAGAAGAGACAAATATTATTTTAGCAGAATTTTTGCTCAAAAACTTACATTCAGAAGACCAGTTCTTTCCAGGGTCAGGATGATTTCCTGAAAATCAGTGAGGTATATTTCACTGTGGCAACAGCCTATGTGTCTATTTGTTGTCCATGTTCATGAGTCTATTTACGTCAACACCTGGTCTGATATCAGTACTGGCTGAAGGACAGTGGCCTGAGGACAGGGCTAGGGCAGAACTTTGGAAATCAGGGCTTAGCCTCCGTCCTGGCGTCAGCTGAGTGCAGAGCCTCACTACACCTCACTACACATTACACATGAGCCCCACTTAACACTACATTCAAATCAATTAAACAAGACAGAACTATCTGGCAGCTGTTGGTTGCTGCTGCTCTCTGTTCACCCTTGCAGACTGCTGAGACTTCTTGATGAGGAAACACATATGCTGAGTGTATGTGGAGATTCAGGTGAAGGAAACGGCACTTGCAACATGAGGAGACAGGTTCCACGATGAAAGAAGACCAGAGTGCTTTTCGTACTGAGAAAGAGGTGATTTAGACTTGGGAAGTCAGTGAGGGCTTCCAGGAGAACGCGGTGTAAGGCTGTACCTAAAAACATCAGTGCTCCCAGAAAGCGTCAAAGAGGAGGACAGGATTCTGGAAAGAGGGCCACTTGATCATGCTGCCCTGGCAAGGTGGGGCAGTCCCATCCGACAGCAGAGGCTGAGCAGAGTAGCAGACAGGCCCCCTCTGACAGACGGGAGCCACCGAGAAAGGATCAGGAAGTGACTGGGTCTGCACGGCTCTCACAAAGCACAGCCGCCCTCTGGAAAAGTTCATCCCTTCGCACACACGGGACCAGGAAAGTTTGTTGGGCTGCCGGCCCTATGTGAGCTGGAGATGAGCTACACAGCTGGGCTAGCTGGACAAGCGTTAAGTACTGGGGTATTGCCCGTTTCAGTCCTCCCAGCTCTGTGGCTCACAAACCTAAGGGCCAATGGAAGGGGCTGCTCGTCGCCTGGGATGGAAGACACGCTAGCATGTCGGGAATGTTGGCTCCCAGTGAAATGGGAGGGCGCAAATTAATAAACGTCCTAAGGAGTCTGAATCACTAACCCTAAATGACCTTTAGAAATGAACAAATATGGAATCGCAACATATAAACTTGATACAAAGAACTGGAGGAGTCAACTGGTTAAAAGCTGGGTTAGAGGCCCAGACGACCTGGCAGAAGACCCATCTCAGACAAGCCGAAAAATGCAGACATGGAAGTCGCAGGGGTGACAGCAGTTTAGAAGAATGCACCTAATTTGCTCCTGAAAATAGCAGAATGCAAAAAGGCGACAAGGTGAGAGGGAGAACGAGAATGTTCCAGAGAGATCAGTGAGAGACCAGTAGCAGCTGGAAGGGAACGGAGTCCAGCCCCAGGGTCTTTCCAGGTACTTAACGGAGCTCACCTGTGTGTGTGTGTGTGTGTGTGTGTGTGTGTGTGAGAGAGAGAGAGAGAGAGAGAGAGAGAGAGAGAGAGAGAGAGAGAGAGAGAGAGAGAGAGAGAGAATTTGGGGACACATGAGAGCTGAGGACCCTGGTAGTTTAATATCCCTGAGATGCTGAGAACAGACAGGTCCATGGCAAAGAGAAATGTTTATAAATTATCCACTTTTATCACCTCACTCTGCAGCCTGTGCTAATGTTTAATCACCGGTGGTCACAGAATTGCACACTGGTCGCCCCTGGGCCACAGAAAGGCAGAACCGTATGTCCTAGGCCGGGGACAGGAGAGCACATTGGCGGCCTCTGACTGGGAGGAGAAAGCCCTTCAGCTAGGGACACAGGCTGGTGGCGTGATACACACATGACCCCTGTGAAGCCGGCCCTCTTCCTCCACAGGCAGTGTGATTCTGTCACCGCCTGTTCCCTTCTACCCTGGACAGTCACTGTTATCCAGTATCTGACGCAAGTGCTTCATGGAGGAGGCGGAACAGGCATCAGAACTTGGAACGCTCTAAGAGGAACTTTATTTCATTTTACAGGCAATCCCCTTCCTTTAGTTTTAGCAGACTGGGTAAACCTGTCACATCGTGGGACACCGATCTTGGCAAAGGGGGCACGTCTCCTGGAAGAGTGAAGGCCAATGAGTTACTGTGCTAATGTAACTCTTTTGGAAATCCTCTCCTATCCTGGCAGCATCAACACGTGACCCAAAATTGTAAAGGCAGCCTCGCTGTCCCCAGGACTCCAGGCCCTGCTCTGCTCCCGCCCCCATTCCCACCCCACTTTCAGCTGCCAGAGTCCCTGCAGGACAGGGGATGGGCAGAGAGGGGCTGTCCTGTCGTCCATCCTCACCTCAGGATGCAGCAGACCCTGAGGGCCACTATCTCTCCTGCTTATCGCAAGGGATGCCAAGGCCACTTTTAAGCTGTTTAAAGACAGCTCTGCGAGGAAGGCCGGTCCTTCCCAGTCCCCTGCGCCCCCGCTCTAGGGGGCTGACAGCCTCTGACAGAGCAGTTCTGCCAGCAGAAGCCATGCGGAGAGCAGAGGAAGACCCCACTGCTGACTGAGGGGGTTTTTAGAAGCCTCACAGCCATTTCCACGTAAGAAAGCATTTTCATAGCATGTACAATAGCATCATCCAGTTTCTTTATTTTAACTTTGCTTGTCTTGGGAAAGTCACAACGCAGCTAAAACCTTTATCATTCCAAACTGGCAGGTCAAAACTTAAAATCTAAAGGTAGAAGTTACTGTCTTTAGAAATACAAACAGCACGAGGGAAACTAGATTTATCTTTACTGACCTTAGTTTTCTAGCTGAGCAAGGAGGAAGTTAATAGCTAGAGACAAACGGTGGGAGATAGGTCTTTCAATTCAGTTTTTAAACCAAGTTTACAACGGAGGACTGTTTATTTCTTCCATCGTCATCCCAGAGATGATGCTGCTACAGCAGCATTGGTAGGGAATTAATGCACATTTTAAGCAAGAACGGCGCGGCACGAGCCATGGATCTGAGACTCTGCTGCTTTCCCCTCCCGCCCTCCCCGCACTTTCCTGCTGTCATTCAGTTTATACTTTGGGGAAGAAGAGATTCCAACAGCCAGTATCTAATAGGCTGGAAACTGTGCCCCAAACCCTTACAGTGACCTGCTTGCTTGTATTACAGGTACTGTCGTGGGGGGCGGGTGCAGGTATTGTTACTGTTTGCTTTGTGTCACGCTTTGTCACTCACTGATGACAATGCTTCTGGTCAAAGCAGTGAATTCAAAATACAGCAGCTCAGGAGAAACTCTGATTCTTGAGCAGAGTGTATAAAATTTGTCACACACTGAGGACAATACAAGGTATTCTAATTGAAAGTGTCATCTCATTGGTGATGTACTTGTCTTCTCTTTTACTACATTCTCACACACTTGTCCTTGGCACATGATGAAACACCAGGGGGAAAACATCTGAAGAGTCTCAGGTGTATCAGAAAATAAGTCCAAACCATATTTACACCCAGTGATTATTAAAAAGCACATCATGTTTGAAAGTCATAATGGCAGTGGCCCTGGGAAAGAGTCACTGCAAGGCTGATATGCAGTGTGAAATAGTTTGAGTCAAGATTAACCCTTTTTAAAAATAACTGAATTCAGGAGTTAATTAGGCAAATACATAGAAAGTAGAAATTAAAAATCAGATGCCAGAACCATGACACAAAAACTGAAAGTTGTCAGAAATCTGACGTGTGTTCAACAATTTTAAAATATATAGTTAAAAGTTTGGTCCCTCTGTCTAATCCACGGGCCCCATCTGCGTCCCACTGAGGCTCCGGGCAGAGAGATGATTGACAGGGGAGAAGACCGAGGCAGACACCGGCCTTGCCAGGTGTCCGATATTCCACCCAGGAATCCCAGTCCAACACCGCCTCGTGGCAACGTGTTTCACGACCAGAAAAAAAAGGTTCAAGCAGCAGAGCTGACCATTCGTACCTGTTTTTTGTGGCCCAATGACAAGAAACTTCGGTAAGTGGTCGCACGTTTTCTCCCTGGACCAGATGTCCTTGTGCCGTTTGTCATCACATGGATTCTGCAGGAGGAAGCAAAATGAGACCTACTGTGCCCTCATGCCTGGCTGTGTTCAGCGGGGCCCGTTCCAAAGCAGGGTCACGCGCATGCCGGCCCCAGACCCCAGGAACTCGGCCCTCCCGGCCCCACAGCTGACAGCAGGACGGTCCATGTTGGTAGCCCTTCCCTCCCTCCTGCTCTCTTGACCCATATTTTAAACTGCATATGTGTCATTGTTGGACTGCTGTGACGAAGAAATGCCAGACCTAACATATCCACCCATCGGTCCAGCTTTATCCCCGTCTCAGCCTTCTCCTTCTCCTGTTCCAGCCCATTCTGGTCCGTATCAGTGACCCAGCCCATCACCCAAATCATGACACTTCGGAGAATTAAAAGGGCCCTTAAATAAAAATGATAGTTTTTAAAAAATATCTATTGACTCATTGGTTTTATTGTACTGGTAATGTAAATAATTATATTCAAAACTCATTTTCACAAATAAAATTATTTTTTAAAAAACCTATGTTGGGCATGACAACAATGACAATTTTTATCCCAATATTTAAGATGATGTAAGATGGCTAATCATTTATGGTTCATAGTTATAGACATTAATCAGATCTTTAGGCTCATCTTTCTCTAATACCAATTGTCCAGAGTTCCTCTGAAGAATGATTGTTTTCAGTATGATCTTGCTATGTTTTACTTTTCCATAACATTGCCAGCAATCCTTTTCAGAGTTACTCTGTGGTCAATAAATTTGAAATGTTGACACTGTCAATCAACTCTTCCCTACAGGCCAGCACTTTTTTAACTGGGGAATATTTTGTCTAGTGGGCAGGAGTAACTCACAATAAATTCTGTTGAAGAAAATATTTTCAATTCTAATTTTTCCCATACTGAAATGTCTACATATTAGAGACCAAATACTTTCAGACTTACTTTTCAGTGTCCTTTTTTGACAAATATTTTTCAAGATAAAACTTGTCAAATAAGTTCTGTAATTATAATTATTTTGATTATTTTGTCAAATACAGACTCTGCAAAGTCATAGACTTCTCAATAGCATTTCATTCTAGTTCAGAATATAACTTTAATTAAAAATAGATCTGTTAAGAAATGCTTACCACAGTTAAACTTCCAAAGTTCAGTTAAAGAATGCCAAATTAAATCCTCTATTTCTTTTGAATTCACATTACTTAATTTGTTTAGTTTCCTCCCTTCTTGTTTTGAAGTTTTGTTTTGTCTTGTTTTGATTTTAGATGGCAAAAAGCACTACAGAAAGAAAATATTACTTAAATGTATTTTTTCTTCTGTTCTGTTCCATTGATCTATGTGTCTGTTTTTATGCCAACACCATGCTGTTTTGATTACGATAGGCTTGTAGTGTAGTTTGATACCAGGTAGCATAATACCTCCAGCTTTGTTCTTCTTTTTCAGAACTGCCATGAATATTTGGGGTCTTTTAATGGTTCCATATAAATTTTAGGATTTCTTGTTCTGGTTCTGTGAAAAATGCCATGAGCATTTTGACGGGGATTGCATTGACTCTATAGGTTGCTTGGGTGGCAGGGACATCTGAACCACAGCGAGTCTTCCTGCCCACGAGCACGGTGTGGGCTTCCACGTATCTGCATCTTAATTTCTTCCTTCAATGTCTTATGATCTTCAAAGTACAGGTCTTTTACCTCCTTGGTTAAATTTATTCTTAAGTATTTGATTTATTGATTTATTTTTGATGCAATTGTAAATGGGATTGTTTTCTTAATTTCTCTTTCTGAAAGTTTGTTATTGGTGTATAAAAATGCAACTGCTTTCTGAATATTAATTTTGTATCCTGGTACCTTACTGAATTCATTGATCAGTTCTAATAGTTTCTTGGTGGAATCTTTGGGGTTCTCTATATATAGTATCCTGTCATCTGCAAACAGTGATGGTTTTACTCCTTCCTTTCCAATTTGAATGCCTTTACTTTTCTTGTCTGACTTTTATCCCAATACTATGTTGAATAAAAGTGGTGAAAGTGGACATCCTTGTCTTGTTCCTGATTTTACGGAGAACACTTTTAGCTTTTCCCCGATGAGTATGTTAGCTGTGGGCTTGTCATACATGGCCTTCATTATGTTAAGATACATTCCCTCTATTCTCACATTGCTGAGTGTTTTTATCATAAATGGATGCTGTATTTTGTCAAATGCTTTTTCTGCATCTATTGATACGAGCATTTGATTTTTATCCTTCATTTTATTTATGTGGTACATCACATCCATTGATTTGCAGATATTGAATCAACCTTGCATCCCAGGAATAAATCCCACTTTATTATAATGTATGATCTTTTTAATATGTTGCTGAATTCAGTTTTTTGTTGTATTTTGTTGAGGATTTTTGCATCTATGTTCATTAAGGACATCAGCCTATATTTTCCTGTTTGGCTAATGTCTTTGTCTGGTTTTGGGATCAGGGCAATGATGGCCTCATAAAATTACCTTGGGAGCTTTCCCTCCTCTTGAATCTTCTTGGAATAGTTTGAGGAGAATAGGTGTTAATTCTTCTTTGAATGTTTGGTAAAATTCACCTATGAAGCCATCTGGTTCAGGACTTTTGTTTGTTGGGAGCTTTTTGATTACAGATTTGATTTAATTAGTAGTAATTGGTTAATTCAGATTTTCTGTTTCTTCTTGACTTAGCCTTGAAAGATTGTAAGCTTCTAGAAATGTATCCATAAAGAGCCCAGAAATAAACCCACTCTTATATGATCATTTAATCTATGACAAGGGAGATAAAAATATACAATGGGGTAAAACAGCCTATTCAATAAATGGTGCTGGGAAAACTGGACAGATCCATGTAAAATAAAAAATGAAACTGGACCACCTTCTTACTCCATATACAAGAATAAACTCAAAATGGATTGAAGACTTAAATGTAAGACCTGAAACCATAAAACTCCTAGAAGAAAACATAGGCAGTAAACTCACAGACATTATTACCCTTAGTAATATTTTTTTCTAGTGTATCTCCTCAGGCAAAGAAAATAAGAAAAAATAAACAAATGGGACTACATCAACCTAAAAGTTTTTTTCATAGCAAAGGGAACCATCAACAAAATGAAAATAAATCCTATTGAATGGGAGAAGATATTTGTCAATGATACATCTGATAAGGGGTTAATATCCAAAATTTATAAAGCACTCATACAACTCAATAATCCAATTAAAATGAGCAAAGGATCTGAACAGTCATTTCTCCAAAGAGGACATACAGATGGCCAATAGACATATGAAACGATGCTCAAAATCACCAATCATCACTGAAATGTGAATTAAAACCACAATAAAATACCACCTCATACCTGTCAGAATGGCCATCATCAATAACAAACAACAAGTGTTGGCAAGGATGTGGAGAAAAGGGAACCCTCATGCAC
Source organism: Rhinolophus hipposideros (assembly GCF_964194185.1). Taxonomy (NCBI): domain Eukaryota; kingdom Metazoa; phylum Chordata; class Mammalia; order Chiroptera; family Rhinolophidae; genus Rhinolophus; species Rhinolophus hipposideros. The sequence continues at coordinate 1,363,509 of NC_138062.1, forward strand.
TGTTGGTGGGATTGCAACCTGGTGCAGCCACTACGGAAACAGTTTGGAGTTCCTCAAAAAATTAAAAATTGAAGTACCATGTGACCCAACAATTCCACTTCTGGGTATTTGTCTGAAGAAATCCGAAATACTAATTTGAAAAGATATACGCACCCCTATGTTCACTGCAGCACTATTCACAATAGCCTAGATATGGAAGCAACCAAAATGCCCATCAATAGATGATTGGATAAAGAATTTGTGGTATATTTATACAATGGAATATTACTCAGCCATAAAATAAGTGAAACCTTACCATTTGTGAAAACATGGATGGACCTAGAGAGTATTATGCTAAGTGAAACAAGTCAGACAAAGAGAGACAAATACCATATGATGTCACTTATATACAAAATCTAAAGAACAAAATAAACAACAAAAAACAAAACAGAAACAGACTCATACAGAGAACAAACTGATGGTTGCCAGATGGGAAGGAGTTGTGGGGCTGAGTGAAGGGATTAGAAAGCACAAATTGATAGTTACAAAAGATTCAAAGGGATATAAAGTACAATATGGGGAATATAGTCAATAATGTTGTAATAGCTATGTATAGTGCCAGGTGGGTACTAGACTTATCCGGAGGAATCACTTCATAAATTATGTAACAGTCTAATCACTGTGCTGTACACCTGAAACTAATATAAATAATATTGAATGTCAACTGTAATTGAAAAATAAAATTATTTTCCTCAAAATAATATTTTTCTCAAAAACAATTCTCCAAACCAATGCTCAGTGTCATATAGTGTCATCTTCACATTCGAGAGAATGCAACTCTGGCCTGCCATATTGGTGACATGAGGCTCACTAGATCCAGCAGGTAAGAGTGGCGAGTACTCTGGCTGCCTTGACAAACAGGGTGGAGATATACCGCCAAGTGCCAGGGCCCAGCACCGCGGTGGATTTCTGAGGCCATGTTCTGGCACAGCCTCCCTGAAGTACAAGGTGTCTCACTGTACTTGCATTTCCTTCTGCTGAAGAAAAGCACAGGACTTGCTAGGTTTCTGTGGGTTTTGGAAGCAGAATTGTCTTGTTCTGGGGATGCTGCTCTGCGTCCCTGACCAGGTGATGCAGAGAACTGCTAGCTTTGAGTGGAACCCAGACCAAGAAACCGCCCTGCTGGAGGCAAGACTGAAATGCAGGCAGCCCTGCCCCGTGGGCCACACGTCATGGCAGACCCATGGCACTACGGCCGCTAGCTTCTAAAAGGATGCCTCGCAGGGTTTCGGTCAAACCTCAGGGGAGAATCACAGTGTGACCCCACTGAGGTTCTGTAGGTGTGCCGTCTGCGGCAGACTGTTCAACAGGAGACCCTGGAGCGCTCCTGGGCGCTGGACGAGGAAGTCCATCATGGCCACCTGTATGCTGAGCGCCTGCCAGCCTGGGGCCCTGGGTGACCACGAGGAACTGAGCTAGTTCTCCTGCCATCTGTACACATTTGTATGAGTGAGGAATACATTTGCATTTTATTTAACCACGATTTTTGGAGTGTCTTCATTCTAATCACATAGCCTGTACTCGAACTCAGTGTGTTTCAAAGCACTTGTCTGGGAGAACATACGGCCCTTGTGTCAGAACAGGACGGAGTGCACTGCTTTCTGGTATAAGAATAAACAAACATTTCAGCTGGAACAATTGGTATGCCTAGTGCTACAGATGCTTTACTCGTTGGTGCAGGGGCTTGAGCTCCAGTGGAGCAGATGCAAGCCTGTTCACGGATCACACTTCGAGGAGCGCGCTGAGTCAAACCAACCCAGTGCTTCAGTCACACCGTGTTCACGGCTGTAGACACACTTGTGCCGGCACCTGAATCTTTGACTAGTTTAATTTTCTGGGCAATGTTCTCAGTACTTTTCCAACTCAGTCAAATCTGCCAATTCTTCTACCTGAAGAGAATATCTACCCTCCCCCACTTATTTCAGTTGTCAAGAGTGTGAGCTCAGGAGGGAAACTGCCTGTGTCTTCACCAATTTTCCTAAAGTCTCTGGGCCTCAGTTTTCTTATCCAGAAAATAATGGTTGGTAGTACCTATCTCACATGGTTATTGAGAGGATTAAATGAGTTAATACATTTAAAATCATTACATTGTGCTATAACAGAGAGTGCTTATTATGTGATCCCACACTACCCACCCCCACACACTGTTTTTTCTTTGTCCAGATCAGTTAGGCCATTGTGGTGACAGAGAAACCTTACTCTTGCTGTGAACATCCATCTGAGAGCCGATGTCCTGATGGATGGTCAGAACACAATGGCACCTGAGGTGGCTGCCCCCCACAGGAGGAATGTTCCCTCACAGTCCGATGACTAGACTTCTGGGATATCTGAGTTTCTTGATAGGGAAAGAGCTTGAAGTTTCTTCATGGAACCCAAGGACCCTGATACCCTTGCACAATGCTGATTCAATTCATTGCCGGATACGCTTGCTGTTTGGTTCCTGCAACTCATCCAACTAATTGATTTAGGACTTCATTGAGACATCATTCAGGTCTCAACTTGAATGTCACCCAGTGAGAGGGGCCATCCCTGAGGACAGGGGACATAGCACTTCCGCAGCCTTGTCTCTCTGGGACAGTTCTCGTCCTATGTCCTTCACTGCATTTCAACACCTGGAATTATTTTATTCAAGTATATGCTTACAGTAACTTTACTATGCACATAAATAGTATAGGATATTGATAACAACACTATTTCACCTGGCAGGTTATGTTCTCTGAGGGGAGACCTCTTTTTGCTATAATGTGACACATAAGAGGTGTTGATAAGTAGGGACTGAATGACTGACGGTGACTTAGGATAGGCACAGGGGACTTTTACTAAGAGGCACAGACAGATTTTGAAATATGCTTGAAAACTAAGATACTATGAACTGTGTAGACATTTTACTTCCAAACTCCCACAGCAAATCATTGACCGTCTCCACTGCTGGCTTTCACAGAGGCACCGGAAGCTCGTTCCTTCTGTTTACTCACACCCTCACTTCAGAACTTAAAACGTATTCAACTGCTTCCTTTGTAAAGAACTTTATTCCTCAGTTGTATTTCAGATGTTAAGTTGGAGTAAGGCAATGACCTACACGTACTCAGTTTCTCCACATATATTTGTTCTTTCTCAACAAAGAACAAATCCCAGAGCAGGTGTTCCATTTGTTTGCTCAGATGGTTTCTTCATCCTCACAAAGGCTGATGAGCAAAGTGAGGGTTGGACAGTCCGCTGTGGAAAGCCTGTCGTTTGTGAGGTTGTTTGTTGTGCATGGGCAGCAGGCACTGGCCTTCTCCCCTGGACGGCATGTCTCTGCCAGACACACCTCTGCATGCAACCCTGGGAAACAAGGCGCCCCAGAGACAGGCGTTTTACAGAAGACCAGCAAAGACCTGGCTTTCATCGTAATACACGGGACACGGATGGACATGTCCTGTTTTCTTAGGGAAAGACACGAGTCATTCTAGCTGTACTTTCCCACAAAGTTACCCTGACAGGAGCAAACCATCAAATAAAATGACCAGGATACTAAGAAGTATAATATGCCATTCCTGTGTTACTACTAACAATTCAGTCTGCGTTCCCTCAGTTCTCCTGTCCCTGTCATCCAGTTGGTGGCACCTTGTAACCCTCAGTCTAGGCAGATTGTCTCTTTGTAATGCATTCCTTCAGTTGTGCTGCTTTTGGGCTGCCCAGATGCCCACATTTCTTCTTCTGCCTCTTTTCCTTGCACCTGTTTCCCCTTGCATCTGTTCATCTCAACTTCATTAACAGGACGTTTGTGTTTATTGTATATTCTGAAAACATTTGTTCAGAGTTTTTCTACTCTGACTTTCCTTCTATTGTCTGAATATTTGACTAACAGCTAATGGAGTTTCTAACTTTATTGATCACGTTCTATATTCTGGGCACTTGCTTGACATAGATTATTTCTAATCCTGAAAGCAGTCTGGCAGCAGATATAATTATCCCTTCTTACCGGCTGGAAGCTGAGACCAAGGGGTTCTATATAGGTCTCACTGAAGGCACACGGCTAGTTAGTTCCAGATCTGGAATCCAAAGCTGAGGTTGTCTCTGCAGTTAAAGTGTGCGTGTGTGTGTGTGTGTGTGTGTGTGTGAGAGAGAGAGAGAGAGAGAGAGAGAGAGAGAGAGAATTTCTGGCAATGACTACGAAAGTCCGAGGGGATTCCCAAGAGAAAAGCAAAGCATTTCCTTGTACTTTGCTCCATTGCTATTGTTGTAATTTTAAATGTCAGAAAATTACAAAGCTATTATGTTCCATTATCAAATCTGATTGTTCCCTGCATATCTGAAGCTGCTGTAAACAGTAATTTACTATTTGAAGTACTATAGTATACACTGAAACTTTGAAAACAAAGTAGTTAAAGCTGTTTTTAGAGCTCTGGTTCCAATGCATGGAACTCGGCTTTCACACAGGTAAGAGGATACAGGTGGTTCTGAGCAGGTGGACATTTAAGTAGACAAGCAAGGTGACCAGAAAATTCCCTCAGGCAAAGAACCAGACTTAGAAAGCGCAGCGAATTCTGACGGAATCATGGTGCTTAGAGGGGTCTGAGCACCCTGATTCTTCCTAATTAAATAAAAATCTCAAATTCACAATCAGGCTAACAGTATATATATTTAAATCATACTACTTATCCCAAAGTTCGTATTTTTATAGAATAGACGTGTGAAAATAACGTCCTTTCTCACTAGATCCAGTTACTCCAATCTGCCTAGCCTTTTCTCTCCTGGAGAGCTGCTTTCGCATCGCTTCTCCACCTCTTTCCCTGGCAAGGGCACTGCAGAGCCATCAATTACAGACTGACCATCCCCTCCCAGATCACATGCCTGGTCCAGGTAACTAGGACATCACTAGGCCTTAAGAGCTGAAACTTTAAAGACGCCCACTTCTCTTGGCAGAAGATGATTCTGTAATTACAGACGTTTCCCGACTATTGTTTCTTCCCCACTTGCCCTGCCTGCCTTTTGCTGCCTGGATCTCACTGTTTAAAGGAGAATGTTATGGAATGTGTTTTTGCTTTTGTTTTTAAATCTTTCTTCCTCCCTATCTGGCTGTATTATTTTAAAATTTCTTCTGCTTATTAACTTTTGCCCTGTACATGTCTTTAAACAAAATCCTTTTCCAAGTTTGCATTATGCAGGCTGGCGACATCCAATTTTTTGTCTCTCAATGCATTTAAGCCTAGAACAATCCATGTGCACTGATGAGGCATTTTAATAGGCTGGGGAAGTTCATTCTCAATGCTGGGGATCAGCAAATCTTTATGGAGAAACCCTGAGATACAGCATCTATGCAGAGACCCCGCAGCCCTGGCACTGCCTTCCTCCACGGGCACCCTGCTGTCCATTGAATGCCTTCCGCAGAACTCCAGAGGCACCGAACAGTCTGATTCTTACTCAGACCTTACTACCAAAGTCCTCTGAATAGCAGGCAGTGAGGAAAGAGGGAGACCAGACGTGAGATGGACGGACTCCATAAAAGAGGCCGGAGGCTGAGTTCCCAGGAGCCGAGCAGGGCTGTGAGGACACGACACGGGACGTCACTCATTCATGGGGCCGCCAGGAGCTGGAGCTGACTCAATGGCATGTGACTCCCTGAATTACAGAGGAGCATGCATGCCCACCTTGGGTGGGAGGGGTCCTGGGTGACAGCTGCAGGAGTGCTGCTCTGAGCACAAAGGATCTCTGATTTACCCTAAACATCTGCACATTCTGTACTGCATACCCACACGTTTGTTGAATCAGTTGACACTGTTGGAATTTTCCCATGGAATATTCTCATAGTGAAATGGACTCTGCAAGAAGGCGACAAGTTCCCTTTGCAGCTCTGAGTATGTTCAAACAGGCGACCGCACTCCTGCATGGAGTATCTAATATTATTGCTGATGGCTCAGTGGACCTGCCAGGGAATCTAGAGAGCCAACTCAGTAAAAGAAACTGCATGTTAAAAATCCTTACTAACAGGTTGGTCTAATATAGTGTATTAGTCATAGTATGACATTAGAATCAGACATTCCTGCAGGGCACACACAACATTTCGGTTTATTTTTCGTTATACTTGGATTAGGTGCTCTAAACATATTTATTTTAGGATGCTTTTGGTTCAGAAAGTATGAAAGTATTAGAACATCAGTATTTTATTTTTTAGGATCTGCTGGCAGCCTTCCCCTGACTAAACCTCAGTAAGTTACTTGTGTGGCAATCTGACACTTGACTAGGTCATATTTGCAGATGACAGGAGAAGGATAATGCAGGACTGCTGTCACCGATTCTGCGTGTCAGGATGTCCCACAGCTCTGCATAATCTACGCAGTGAGGTACTTCACTGTAGGTTAAAGAATTGAAAGGAATTGCCTACATATTCAGGAAGCATTGCTGAAAGGTCTAAGTACTGCTCTGAGTTAGGAAGAGCAACGTAACCAGGTAATACACAAACTCAGATTGTGATTAGGAAAACACATGGGAACAGTAACGAAGTCCCCTCTTCCATCTATAAAGTGACACAAAACCTCTAGCTTGTCACTGGGAAGGCTAAAGATGAAAACATGGGAGTAAAGAATGAAATTACAGAGCTCTATTCCCCACGCTGCAGGGCGATTACTTACAGGTGAGTTGTCTTCCAATCCAAGTGTCCCATCCACAACCAAGCCCTCCACTTTCCTCTGAAGGACTCAGCTTTTCTACAGTCAGGAAGCTTATTCAGGGCTTCCCTCTCTCATAGCGACATCATCGTCCTACCTTCATCTGCCCCTGTCCTTATGTGTTCTGCAAAAGGCCTCTGGTATAATCTCTATAGGCCAACACATTTTTGTAATGACTTCACTATCATCTTTAGAACCTATAGACAGTGGCTCCTGCCGTGTGTCTCATACACGTGGCCTTGGCAGCTTTCGAGCTTTCCCGACTCCCTGGGCTGCTCCCTGAGGCTGTGTCTCCTATATGCTGCTCTACCAGAGGAAACCAGGGTGCCCGTTTATTGTTCTTCATGCACACACACTGCTCTGCTCCTGCCCACTCACTCAGGGTACTCTAATGACGGCAGCTGTGCTCGTTCCAGGCTCCCAACATGGGAAAACACTGGCTCATCAAGGTTTGGATGAGCTGCTAGCACAGGCCTCGTGTCTGTGACTGCATGGTCAGGGCAATCATAGTCACAGATAAGGAAGAGTGCAAAGGAGGATACGTGTAGAGACAGGTCCATGATGTCATTTGGGTCACATCGCCAGGTGCTGTGATGGTTTGTAAGTCCCAGGGGGGCAGAGCCCATCCTCTTATTATGCAGGGACCTCAAAGGAAGACATCCACACCCACACACCGTCAGATTCTTCTGAAGGAGCCCAAACACTTCATCCCAGAGAGAGTTGGCGATAGAAGCAGGTGTTTCTGCATGTAAGCATCCACCTTGGTGTGGTCAGGACCACACTGGAGGAGGAAGAAAACACGGGAGCTTTAGTCCTGACTGTCCCTATGAAGCCAAGGGACTTAGAACAAGACATTTCAGTGCACTCGGTGCCATCGTCCCTTTCTTCTCCAAAGTGAGCAGGTTGGGCTGGAAGCCCCTAACTTCCACTGCTCTTGCAATCTAACATTTTCTCTTCCTTTAACACACACACAGAATGTTCACTACAGTGTGCGTCACCAGCCCTGTGATTCTTTTGTGTCACAGATATTCCAATTGCAGCATTTCTGAGCTAGCGCCAGATGATTTCACAGCTAGAATTAACACAGTTGTGAACCCCCGAAGGTCAGCACACTGCCCCCTCCATTCTGACTTCAACCCTGGAAATGGGAGGGACGGCCCAGAGCTGGGCTCTTTGCACGTTCCGCCGGTCGCCCGGCCAGCAGGCGTCCCCATCACACCTGGCATGTCTGCTGAGATGGAGCCCGGAAGGCCTGGCCGCAGATGGACGGAGCCGCCCTGGCAGGTTAGAGCTGGAAAGCATCAGTCAGTGAATGTGCAGGAATCTGACCTCCCTGCTGCCTCCATCGTGTGGTTTGGGTTCCATAATGAGAATTTAAAAAGAAAAAGAAAACAGAAGTGGAAACTGTATTTTTTCCACCTTCATAGTGATGATTCCACCAAAACAAAAGGGGCTTGAATTAACAGGAACCTGTGGGTATAATTTCAAGAATCCTGCACACCTGGCGCCACACTGCGGAGGGTATACTTAGGAACAGTGCTGTGTGTGTCATTAGCACTTGTCCTCGTGTGAAAGAACCAACATCCAGGGAAGGGAGCACACACACTCCATGGGGCACCGGCCGAGCTGTCCCTTGACTGAAACTCATACTGCGCTTTTCATTAGGTGACACAGTGATTTCATGTACAGTAGTTGGTGCTAATAAAAATTTACATAAGGAACCAAAGGAAATTAAATAGATGTCAAGATCATCATTTTGCATGTTTTCCTTTTATTTGTGGTAATAAAAAGTGTGAATTGAAAAGCTGAAGAAAAAGGACACCTGACCTAGTTTTTAAAAGTGAACTGCACTAAATAGAAGGCATGTTTTTAAATAAGAAAAGTACCTGGACATTTAATGCTGAGACCACACGAGGAAGACAGACACACACCAAGGAACCTCTCCTGACTGTAGGGTGGTGATGGTGGGTCGTAAAAGACTGGATTAGTGCTGGTTCTGCTTCTACAAGTGGTGATCAAACAATACAGTGGATGTTTATGTAAAAAAATTACTATAGTAAAAGACACGTTGCCATTAATCCCCCTCAAAACACTCCCCCTCACTTCGAACACACTCATCCCATCGTTCTTGCCACTTTCTGAAGCAGTTCTGGAAGTCCTCTTTCGTGAGTGTCTTTAGTTGTGCTGTCATGGCTGCCTCTCTGTCCTGAATCATCTTGACTTTGGGGAAGTAGTCACACGGCGCCAGATCTGGTGAACAAGGTGGATGAGGACACACTGAAATGCTTTTATTTGACAGACATTGCCGTATGCCAGAAGCGATGTGTGACACGGAGCACTGTCATGATGGAGGATGATTTACAGCACAGTTTAAAACACACCTTCTCTCAGCCATAGCTCACACCCAACTGACTGCACTGAACAAGTTGAAACTTGTCACATACTGTTGTTACTAAGGTTTGACGTGCCACTTCCTGTATTGAAGATCCCTCCCTTTCCGTTGGATGGCACTCGGCAGCAGCATTCACTGTATTTTCTGATCACAATGGAAAGGCTCCATGTCACACATCGCTTCTGGCATATGGCAATTTCTGTTAAATAAAAATATTACGGTGTGCCCTCATCCTCTTATTCACTGGATCTGGTGCCATGTGCCTTCTGGCTCTTCCCCAAAGTCAAAATGACCATGAAAGGTAAACATTTTGAATTAATTCAGGACATCGAGGCCACGACAGCGCAACTAAAGACACTCATGAAAGAGGACTTCCAGAACCGCTCCAGAGAGTGGCAAGGACGATGGGGTGAGTGTATTAGAAGCTAGGGTGAGTATTTTGAGGGGGGTTAATGGCAATGTGTCTTTTACGGTAATAATGTATTTTATTTGAATATTCACTGTATTTTCTGATCACACCTGGTATGTTGTTATGAAATTCACTTCATATTGTATAAAGGACACCAGGTAATGCTTAGGGCTGTATTTGTCAGCTATTATGACTACGCCTGTGAAAAGAAGAGAACCACGGGGAAAAGGGACGTGGGAGGTATTGCGTACTTTACCCAACCATTGGCATCATTTATGATTGACAGAGTGCATAGATTTGCTTCAATAAGCTAGTTGTCGTCAATGTCTCATGTACCTGAGTAATTCCCTCTTGAATTTAACGGCTCTATTCTTTGTTTTCCTTCTTAAATACATTTGAGAATAAATGGCACTTTCGTTAATGGGAAATATTTGCCAGTTTATTCTGCAGTTAAAAGAAACCACATGAATGATATAATTCACATGATAAAACGGGAGTCTTTTAGTAATTATTTACTCTTGAGTGTTAGTTAAATATTCTTATAATAAGCTATTTTTTGATAATATACAAAGGGTGCCAAAAATGAATACACATTTTAAGAAAGGAAAACTGTATTAAAATTGTAATATTCAATATATACTGATAACAAAAGATGAACACAAGTCCCATTTGACTTCTGCAATGACAAGAGGTGCTCAGAGTGGTTACCATCAGCGTCCAGATACTTCTGATGATGGTGAACTACTGCTTGAGCCACGTTGACAAAAGTGTCCACTTGTAGACATTTTGTTGGCACTCCTGGTATGTGAAAATTTCTAAACTTATAAAAATGACAGCAACAATAACAAAAACTTATGAACTCTGAATTTTTTGATTAATGCTGTCATTAATTAAGAAATTCTCAGGGAGTTACCTCTGTGATGGTATTCAAAATTAAAATTGTCAGCATTTGGCCAAAGTTTATCTGTGTCTGTATATGATCTGATGTCTTTCAAAGTGACATCGGTCCCTAAGAAATAATTCTATTTTCTGTGTCTAATTTTCATTTATACCCTCAATCAACTAGCACAGTATTTTATATGAACATTTAATCAATATTTAGAATCATCATGCTGACCAAATAATACTGGAGCTGGCATAACTTTGATTATATTCATTCCTTAAAAAATAAACAGTGTAACGGATATTGAAACAATATCAACAAATACAGTTACTTTAAAAAACTCACACAATATTAAGAAATAAAAATTCTTCATTTTTTTTTTTTTTTTTAGGGTGAAGAAATAGTAGAACTTGGGGCCATTCACTCATTTTTTTACATCAGCCGTCTGCAACCTTGGCTCCTTTTTCTTGTTATTGTACCATGAATGATTGCTATGTCATAAATGAACATGTGTGAGAAAAGAACTGGTTTACTTTCAACATGACGGGTTTTATAAGTGTGTGAGCATCTCTGGGTAACTGCCCTTTATGGGACCCCATGCTTCCCTTTATGAAAGCCAACTCCTACTTGGGGTGACTTTGTCACTGACAACTGTGTCTCCATCTGTTTATCTCTCGAATGCACACACCCAACATACAGACGGTCCCACAACATACAGGAGGGAGAATGATCAGAAGACGTAGTGCTGCCTGAGCACAAACAGTGGCGAGCTGCTGAGTAAGCTAAAGAACACAGTGGAACTTACCGTAGCATTTTAAAAACACACTTTGGAATATACAACAATGAGTAAGATTGACAAGGAAACCCTCCACTGTATTTCCTTCTTTGTTCCTTCCCTCGAGCACACACCTCGCCTGACACACGGACACACAGGCACACTCAGTTCCGATGGCACAGGAATTATGGGACGAAGAGAGACGCACAGTCTGGAGGAGAGGCAGAGAGGACGGTGACGAGTGTGTCACTGCGATTTCTCGTGAGCGCTGAGGCCACTCCTGGCCTACCGCCCAGCAGGGGACTGTCAGGCCAGCAGGGAACTCCCTGCAGCCAGCCCACTGACTGCGTGGCTGCGAGATCCAATGCAAAGAACCCGGAAGCGGGGTACCGCTGAAAGAGAGACCGCATTTTCCTGCACCGGGGTTGTGTGGCTCCCCTGAGAAGTTGAACTATTTGTGAAAGCAATGCTAACAGTGACAATTCTTTCTTGACCAGTAGACCTGATCCTAGTGAAAGATCAGTCCGATTTAAAAGACCGTGAGGATATGTGAAAGACAGACTGTGTACGAGCACCTGGTATACACGGCTCCCCTTCTATTTGCACCGTGCGCTGTGTCCACCCACACATGTCAGGCCTGCTCACAGCATCTTGGATCTCTGTGGCTCTCGGTTCTGTCTCCCTCGGCATCCAGAGCCTGGCCGTTTTGCTGCCAGCCCTGGTCACACTACTTCCCAGTCAGGATGACCAGCTCTGAGAAGACACCAACCACGAGACATCCTCACTGCGGTGTCCCAACCTCCTGAACCAACAAATGAAAGCTCCGAAAAGCAAAGAGAAAATACACTGAATCCAGAAAACACACAAGCACATCACTGAAGAGAATGAAATGACTGGATGAGAGACAATTGTGGAAAATGCCAGTTTCCACACCTCCAGCAGAATTCCTTGCACACGTTCGGCACTCATGAACTGTGACTCCCCTCTCTACCCCCAAGGACAGAAGGTTCAGTGTCACCTGCCAGAGAGGGTCCCTTTGCTCAGGGAACAGCTCGAAGTACTTGTGGGCCAGCTGCACTGGGGGCAGAGTCTGCAGTCGCAAGTTGGTCCAGCTCTGCACGAAGTTGGCCAGGTTCACAAAGGTGTACGAGCCCAGGCGGTCATTCCCGTAGTTGGACAGGTGGGTCATGAAAATACTGATCTGAAACGTAAAGAAAAACGACCATAAGGGAGCATGTGCATAAGCTCTAAGTGGCAGAGAGGTTCTGGGCGGTCTGTCACCTAACCTCGCCTTTCACGAGAAGTACAATCATCATTAGGTGGTGTTATGGGCTGACTGTGTCCCCTCCTAAATTCCTATTGAAACTGTAGCCCGATGTGACTGTACTCAGAGATAGGGCTTCCAGGGAGGTCGTTAAATGAGCTCATAGGGGTGGGGCCTAAGCCCAGAGGTCTGGTACCCTTATAAGAAGGTGGTGAGTGAGCACTCTCTGTCCTTTCCTCCCTCCCTCCCTTTGTCCCTCTTCCTCCCTCCCCCTCCCTCCAACAGCACACAGAGAAGAGGCTAAGTGAGAACACAGCCAGAAGGCAGTTGTCTGCAAGCAGGAAGAGAGGTCTCATCAGAAACTGAATTTCCGGCACCTCAGTCATGAACTTCCGTCCTGCGAAACTGTGAGAAAATAAATGTCTGTGGTTTAAGCCCCCATCTGCGCTATCTTGTTATGGCAGCTTATACACACTAATGCAGGTGGAAAACCATACCTTTGAGTTTGATTTCTACTTTGAAAATTGCTCTTAAACTCTTGAAATTAAAATTAAAATTGGGTTTGGCACCCCTCACTGTTCCTTAAAATTACAGTATTAATTTCCTCATTGTACAATCAACACCATCAAAACCAATAATCTAATAACTGCCAGGCTACTGAAGAAGCAGAATTAACAGTTCTAAAATTAAACAATTGTTCCAGATATTTTCTGCTATAGAGGTGTTTTATGGCGTGGAATGTTGAAATGCAACCAGGCTCAAGAAAACTTACTTCTTTGTGGTCCAATGGGGAATTTTTATTGCAAGAAGGAAACTGAGTGTTTGCCCTGAAACTGACTGCATTTCCTTAAAAGGTCTTCCGTGAGCGTCAATCCTCTTACAACTGGTCTACCTCAATACTAGTCATTCTAATATGGTATTTCTGTGTCTTCTTCTTTGTGGATCAGAGACTAGGGAAAAGTGAAGTGTAGACTGACTGCTCTTCAAAGAGCAATGGAGAATGTGAATGTGATGCAGATATAATCCAGGACTGCCCGTCATGGGGTGGCGTGGGATCAAGGATACTGAAGAGAAGAGAACTGCCACGATCTGGATCGAAATGGCGGAGGTCACTAACCCAACTCACGAAAGAGAATTCATCATTTTCTCCCATAAACAATGTTTGTACTTGCTCCTCAATCCATAATATGCTTACATACAAGTACTTTAAAAATTCATTTGATTGTTTATTACTTAGAGCTATACGTATTTCAGAACAACTATCATAATTAAGTATTTAACTGACTTCATTAGGAAGGTAAAAGTAATCTGATGTTTTAAATAATAATATGAAAGAAAGTATAATGTGACCTTAACCAGAAAAACAATATCCGCAGGTCAGTATGTAGAAGGGAAGTCAAGTACTGCAGGCTAATCTTCGTCTTTATGCTCAATGACTCTTTTTCAAGGGTTTATGTTCTTGGTGTGCTTATTTGTGCTATTTTGAACACAAAATGGGTTTGCAGTAACCATTCCAGATGATGTCATGACCACTGGTTAGATGGTCAGCCATGCGCTGAAGGGTACGTGCACAGAACTTGTGTTCCCAAGAACGTCGCACGCCATTGGGCGACTGTCGCTGCCCAAAGAGGACACCTTCTGCCTTAAAAAAAAAAAAAAAAAAAAAAAATAGAGCGCTAGCTCGTATCAGCATTGGAGACCAGTGCTCTGGCGAGGCCGTGAGAGGTGCAAGCTGAAGAGAGCAGCTTCACTGAATGCCTTTTTAATGTGGAAGACACAACTCTTACTCTGTGTCACACAAGGTCGCTGAGAAGGATTCTTTGAGGAAAGCCTATTAACATGATTGAGACGTCTTCACCCTGGCTGAAGGTGGGGGAGTGTGGGAGAGATTGGCCCGTTGTCCTAATATCTCTGGGTTACTTAAAATAACGCCTAAACAGTAGACAGCATTGACAGCTGGGCGTGAATCCACACTCTTCACATGGTGAAATGATGAAACCCTCACAGCAATCTTGGAAGGAAGTCACAGTCCGCTTACAGGTGAGGAAACTGAGGCACACTGAGGCGCATGTCCAGGTCCCACATTCAGTCTACGGAAGCAGAACTTAAAACTTGCAGTTTGGTTCCCTAATCTGACACATGATACACCTGACACCTTCATCCAAGCAGTTTTACAGAGAGTTTGACAGTCATCATTTGTTTTCCTTTCGCCTTCTTGAAAATAAAAGACAAAGAATGTCTGTCTCTAGAAGAAAGTGGGAAGTCTATGTATTTTTTCTTTTAAATTAGAATGACAGAGGTAATTTATGGACCCTTAGATGAAAAGTTCTATACAATGAATCAGAGTATTTGAAAAGAATATTACCGATAGACTGCACATTTATCTCTGAAAGCGGCACCCCTGCTATCATATGTCCAGGCTACATGTCCGCTGCGGCATACTCAAAGCTTTTTATTGTGAAGGTCATAAAAGAGAAAGGCTATTTTTTTTAAAAAAACATATTTGTTACACAGCTTGTTTAGATGGAAATTTAAATTAAGTCGCCCAAATGTTAACTGACACAATCAATGTTCTGACTTGAGATTCATGTGGGATCACCGTACAGGCTCAGCGCACGTGTGTCGCTGATTTTCTCACTGTCCCACCTGTCTCTCTTTTTCAGATAAGAAGTGCCCTCTTGGAAGGACTTAATTATAGAGTTTCTAGAATATAACATAATAGTCGATGACCAAAGAATTGCAGTTATCGCGAGAACTTTATAATTACCGCAGAATAACATGCATTTGGTCCCCAAACGTCTGCATTTATCTCATGTCACTACTGTAATTAAGAAATAAGACAGTAAGTCCTGAGCTTCAGGGAAACTATAGCTTCTCGGGACTGAAATTCTTATGAAAAACCAGCTGCAGGCTAAACGCCCGAAGAAGTAAAATAATGACCTAGAATTCCACCACCCGCCCTCTGGTGTTGTCAGTGTGTGATGGAAATTTAAGGCACCTGTGAGTGTCTAAAATCTGCCAAACTTATAAGGAGAACTACTACTTGGAAAGTACCGTAAAGATTATTTTTAATCGGGGGCAGATGGGTAGCCCCCTTTCATGAGGGCATTAACATAACGCTTTTAAAAGACCTTGTGGCTGACTAGGTCTACCTCACTTACACAGAGTTTCCTTAGGAGTACAAGCCTGCTTTTCTGTAAGAAGAATAAACGCAATGCAGGGCAAGTGGAAACTCAACCTGTGGGAGCCAGTGGCATCTAGAGAAGTTGGTGGTTCTAAGCTGAGCGCGTCCCATTCGAAGGTCCCGGGCTGAGAACACAGCCAGCACCCTGGCCACAGCGTCTGGGTCACGGCTGTCCGCGCAGTGTGTACACATGCTGGTCACAAACACATCAGTGCTGGCACGTGGTGAGCGGCATGTTCAGAAGAATTCTGCACGCACAGCCCGACGGTGAGGTCTGGCATGCCAAGAGCACCTACTGTGCAGACCGAGACCCTTACTTTCAGTATTTCTGGACAACTGGCTTGTTCAAAACAGCAGAACTTATTCAGAGAGTGTCGGGGGAACAAGCTGCATTAAGAGTGGGTGTGGCCTGGAGCATCAACAAGGGAAGTCAGAGGATATGCAGCACAAAATGGTAGCAAATCATTAATTTTTCACGTCACTATTTTTTACATGCTGGGGTATATTCCTCACGTATCCCGCCCCTTTACTTAATTATTTTGATCGTCGTTTCCTAATCTGTGTAGGAATACTCTTGCTCAATGCTCCCAAAGTGGCATCTAGGAAAGGCAGAATTGTGCACTGTGGATGCAAGTCCCCGGACCTTGAGTTCTGGCAGCTCAGAGGCTGGTGACATTCCCACTGCAGAGCTTTTCCTCCCATGTGACAAAGCCAGGCCAGGTCACCACGTCCAATGCAGGAGTTTAGAAACAAGACATCAGGTGCTCATCAGCAGGATAACCGCTGTGCAAAGGGTCCCCAGGCCTGGCTGCCTGGCGTCTGTCACCACCTCACCTTTGAGCCTCTGCCTACGTCCCTCCCTCAACACTCAGTGCTCTCAACTCCGTGTGACCAAACATGAACCACGTCTGAGCTCTGCCTCCTGTCTGCTGCGAAAATATAAAATGAGAATTAAAAGCACACTAGAGTCTTACGATTCGTTAAAACACAAAACATTATTTTGGAATACCAGGTCAAAGCACATGTGCTGAATTGGACAATCACTACCCACCTGTGGAATAAATCTGCTCAACAAAAAAAGGGGCTTCAATGTAGTGACGTATGCATCTTGATATTAGGGAAGTAAATCATGATTACTGAACTCTGTGGGTAATCCTTGCATGTGGACAAGGATTGCATGTGGACAGTGACAAACAAGGGAGGATGATATAAATGTGAGTAAGTGGCTTACTTGTAAATTATAGTTAATCGTTTTGTAAAGCGTTTTACTTTGCCTCTTTTGTGAAGTTGCTAACATGCAAAATATAGGAGCAAGGAAAAGGGGAAAAATGAAATGAAAACAAAGGCCTCTTTTTATCCAGAAAGTGAAGCATCAGCCATCCAAATTGCATTAAAAACTTCTCAGACTCCCAAACCAGCACAGTCTCCTTGCATTTCCTACTCGTATGACAAACAGAATGTCACTTAAGCTGTGTGGACGTCGGCATTCCATAGCCAGCATCAAACGCAGTGCCTTAAACTGGAACTTACCATTACTTCTGGAGCATACTTGTACATTTTTACTCAAAGCACACATTAGATTTTGGAAATAGTGCCTTTAGAAATGAAATCTCGAGTAGTCAGACACATGGTTCATAAGGAAAAACACATTATCATAACACTATGAATAGAAACAATTGCTTTGCAGAGTGAGAAGGGACGCACCCATTCTAAGGCATCTGGCCCTGCTGTAACGCAGTACTTTTCAAGATGAACATTAAATATTAGTAGTTTCTATTTTTGCCTCTGCGGCCCTGCCAGGGTTCCCCCCTTCAGAATAAGTCCACTGTGCTTAAAATCATGTCCATTAGCTTGTTACATTATCGATCAGCCTTTTTGTTCTCGTCAGATCTGAAGCTAGACAGAACATATGGGGAGGTATTCCCGACGGCCCATCTGATGGGCTTCGGCGTCTACACATATTTTTTCTATCAAAGGTAATTTTGCATCTTGATCTTATTCTGCATATTCTGAACATGAGAGATACTACGAGTCAGACTGTGCTTAACGTTACAGTTTGAATGCCGGTGCACTTCTGGATTTAAACACATGCGACGTAATTGTTGCACAGTGATTAGGGGCACCCACGATCACTTGTTCAGTCCTGGACCACCAATAACTTGATGCGTGCTTGTATCTGTGCCCTCGAATACCCAAAGCAAGGGACATTTGTGCAGACCTAATGGAATCGTGCTAGGCTGCCAGTCCGTGGGAACAAAACACCATCAGGAGCTCGGAGGTCACTGCCGAGGGATGGCACTGTCTTTTCCAAAAACGTCACAGACTGAATGGTGGTTAATGGTTGATCTCAACACATTAGTTTTTGAATCGTAATGTTGATGTATTTATAACTTTGCAAGTGGGTTTATGTTCACTCTTGTTGCATAGCTTGATTAGGTCCCAGAAGCCATCCTACTTTGGAGAAAAGGAAATGAGAATCAGGGGGTTCAGTGGTCTTTCTGGGGCTGCACAGGGCCTCTTTCATCCCCCGTAACCCTCGGTATGGTGTCATGGCAGACGAGCACCCCACAGGCAGTTATGATCAATTACTATTCCTAGTCGATGCTTTAACATCCCATACCCTCAGCTACTTATGCAAAGCAAAACTTTTCTTGGGTGTGTGAAAAAACCTGAACCTTTGCTTTTAACTTGGAGAAGAGGTAATGGAGAAAATACTACTAATCAGACAGTTTAAAAATCAAGAGAGATAATGAATAAAAGATTATGCTGGGAGTCTTTATTTATTGCACAAGTCAGAAAATACAGAAAGCTGACTTCGGGTTGCTGTTCTAGTTCATATTGGTTCAGTTTGCACACAGTGGGGCAGCACATACAGGCGACTGGAAACCAGAAGACCCGGGACTCAGGGCTGCCTCTGCCTGATGCATCAGTTGACTTGCCTGAGCCTCAGACTTTCCTGCTGTAAATGACAACAGTGACACAGTTACCAGGTCTACCTGACACTGACCTGAGTTTCAGGAAGACAAAACATTCTATGGAATGTTTATCATCCTGATGAAATTCAGTTAAAGTAACTATAGAATAGTTCACATATCAAATATCATTTTAAATTACTTGCTTTCTATCTCAGAGATAATAATTCCTTTTTCTAATCAAAACCAGCGTTTCTTTGTTCTGGGGAAGTCAGCGTGCATATACCATGCTTATCATGCTCAATGTGATTGCTAGTTAAGCCAGAAAAAAGCTGGATACATATATACAGAGTAACAGTCACTCATTTTGACACCTAATACACGAAGCTCTTTTGTAGTCTTCATGTTATTTCTTAATAAATGCAAGTTTTATCCACCAGAATCACCTCTGACGGCTGTAGTTAAAAATCAACACTGGAGGAGACTGTTAAATGGAATCTTTTGTTTCATTTCAGAAAGCACCTTGAGTAGATTTAAGAAACAGATGCTACTCATGGGTACAGTGCCTGAGCTGGTGTCACCTGCCTGGCTGGCCAAAGGGCGCTCCCCGCCCACCACCCCTTCCCCATCCTCTTCCCCTCGGCACACGGCCCCACTCCTAGTCCTGTTTCTGCTCCTTATTTGCTGATACTCCCCACTACCAGGTTAGACAGCCTCCTGCTGCTGTACCCTGGGGCTTCTTACGACGCCTGGCACATAGTAGGTGTGCACATGTATCAAATACACAGACAAATGCTTAGTAATATCACTCTGCTAGTGGAAAATATGGAGTAGCTTAATTGCTTTCTAATTACTCCCCATGTTCTGAAGACGTGCAGGGAAAAACAAAACCCCCTTATCCTCAAACCCTGAAAACAGCTGGCATTTAAAAGGAGACGACGAATGGCTAAATCACATTTCTCCTGGTGTTTTCCATTTGCGTGACCAGACTAAAGCCACCAGAAGACTCAGTCTGCCGCTGATTATTTATGTGTCCCAGTTTTCCAGCCATAATATTTGGTGAGTGAATTACTAACAAATCCGACTGTTTGGATTCAGGGCCGCTGCGTGTAAACACTGCTCTTCCTCGGTGAAGAGGTGGGAGCAGCCGTGATGGCCCTAGTGGTGCGGGGCTCCAGCTGCACTTGGGGAGCTGAGCCGCTCGCCCCTCCTGCACACTCACAGAGCCCGGGTCATCTCAGGCAGCTGGTCTCTCATCCACACTGTGGTGCACATTTTGTGCTCTGTCTTCTGTTCATCGTCCAGGCAGAACCCAGGTCTGAGATGTCACAGGGACTGTTCTAGAACACTCTGATCTTGAACACAACCCCCCATTTTGACACAAAGAGAGACAAACAACCAGAGCTGCTGCCATCGGAACCTCTTAGCATCATTCTTTTCAAGAGACCAAATCTCCTTTCCCACTGTGTTGGCGTTGCCATGGTGCCACGTAGAAGTCACTGGAGTGAAAATTCATTTTCCCTAAAGAAGCTGAGGTCATGTGAGGCTATTGGAAATCCAGGTTACACCACAATGCGCAGTGGGAATGTGGGCTGGGAGTGTCCCACAGCCGGGCACTGACCCAACTGTGGGTCTTCCTGAAAAAGGGACCTTGGAGCTGAGATCTGCAGGAGAACAGATTGTGGACAGCTTGGGGGAGAGATGGGTGAGTGACACGGGTGAGACCATGTGTGGGACACAGAAGCCCACATGCACAGCAGCTGGTACAAGCGAGCATCTGAGGGACAGAAGAGCCATGTGGTCCCTGCGAGGCTGGGGCAGCAGGAAGGGGGAAAGGCCAGTGTGTCCACAGTCTTGAAGGGTTTGGACTTCAATCCTAAGGATGATGGGAAGGACCCTGAATGTCCCCCCAGACAGTTCAGGGCCAGGAGAGTTTCTCGGCCTGTGCTTTCTCCTGAGGGGGGCGGGGCCTGTGAGGGATCACCGGTTCCCCAGCTGCATGGGACGCTGCCCAAGGGGCCTATCTCTGCCCCACCCACAGCACTGAGCCCTCAGTGCCTAGACTGGGAGGTGAAAGAGTTTGGGACAGAGGCAGATAGGACTCACTAGGGTATTACAGGAGTGTAAATCCAACTACCTGCTTCTCTGACTCCATCAAGGAGCCTGCCCAGGAGTCTCTGGCACGCCTGCCCAGATGTCCAGACGCCCAGACGCCCAGACGCCCAGATGCCCAGACGCCCAGATGCCCAGACGCCCAGATGCCCAGATGCCCAGACGCCCTGACGGCCCACTCCCTGACCATGCACCATTACAGATCACAGCCTGTGGTTGCAGATTAAAGAATGTGGTCCACTCACTACTGTGAGGTCTGTGGAGATGTGGATCTGGTAATTCAGCAAACAGCTGCAGTGACACAAAAGGATTGTTCAAATGGAGATTTGGGGTTGTCATTTAAAAATGACAAATTTTCTCAGAATGCAAAACTTTTCATATTCATGACGCTTCTGCTCCTGAAACAAAGTAATTGATGTGCCTGGATGCGGCATCTTCTAGATCCCACGTGTTTTTAGTCAGCACATCCGACATAAGAGCTGAATGTTTTCTTAGTCATATTTCTTCAAAGCAAGGTCAAAGGGCAGCATGTGAATTGAGCTTTCTCTCCGCTGCATTCCTGTAGCCCTTTACGCTATTGCCACTGTATTCTAGTTAATGAACTACTTCTCCCACCAGACGGCGCTCATCGGGACCAGGGATTGCATTGCTTTATCTGAGACTCTGCGTAGTTCCTGGCGTGAGACAGAGGAGGAACTACAAACTCAGGTGTATGCAGAGGTCAGCAATGAAGTTATAATAAAACAAGACGAGACACATGGTAGAAAGCTCAGACTCAGGCCCAGGACTCCAGGGAGTGGCGTTAGTATCACGGGTGAGCTCACGCCTCCCTCTACACGCCAATAACGGCTGTCCTGTTTTTTCTGGAGACTTCGTATACATTTTGCTAACACATTTATATTTTTAAAATAATGGTGAACAATCTATCTCCCAAACACAACATGTCTGTGAGTTAAATAATTTAGGTCACTGGCTAACCGTTTTTCAAATGTTGAGAAAGATCCTCAACAAATACGTAAGTGGTTAAGAACAGGGCATCAAATATATACGCATTATCATAGCCCACTCATGTTGAAGCATGGTTTCAGTAATTGTTTTTATTTTAAAATTTATCATTTATCAATTCACATATACTTACATTAATTAAGAAAACTAATAATGATTCTATTGATAATGAGATTAAAGTTGTAAATTACTTTGAAAAGATAAAATGCAGTACAATTTCTTTTGTTAGCCATACGAATTTATAAATTGAGAGCATAAAGGGATAGATTTCAAATTGAGTAAGTGTTTGTGAATTTGAAAAGTTGCCTTTGGTTTCAGTGAAATACTTTAAGCCCCTACTTATTGACCAAGTGGCCTTTCACTTACCTCTTCATGAATTTCTATGTTTCACTAAATGGGATCCCCGTGTAGAATACTGGGGGTGTGAAAAACGCACACACATGACTTGGATTCATCTTTTGTTATTGGTACATATTGAGTATTACAATCCTAATACCGTTTTTTCCTTTCTTAAAATGTGTATACATTTCTTTTGGCACCGTCTGTATTATTACAATTAAAATAAAATCACTCAGCTTTCGGGGAGGCCGGTTAGCTCAGTGGGTTAGAGTGTGGTGCTAATAACACCAAGGTTACTGGTTTGATCCCCGCATGGGCCAGTGAGCTGCACCCTCCTTAAAAGAATAAATAAATAAAATAAAATCACTCAGCTTTCTGAGAAGTCAGCTGTCAGTATTTTTCCTTAAACACACATATTGTAAATTTAGATTGTGACTGTATTTGGAGATAGACCTTTAAAGAGGAGACTGTTAATATTTAAAATGAGGCCCTTAGGGTGGGCCCTGAGCCCCTCTAAGAGGTGTCATGATGAGAGGAGAAAAGTGACAGCAAGCGTGAGGAGCAGAGCAGGGGCCCTGTGGGGACGTGGTGGGGAGGAGAGAGGCCTGAGGCAGCCAGCCCTGCACACTGGGGGATCTCGGAGGACCTGCCTCCAGCCTGGGGGAAAGACACTCGTTTGATGCCTCAGACCGTGGAGATGTCTCTGGGGCGCCTCTGCTGAGCCGAGAGCCTGCCCTTTTGCAGGAGCAGCGGGTTGGGTAGAAGAGCAGTGGGCTGTGGCTCAGGGAAGCTCAGGCCGGAGCGGAGGACCGTTGGCCCACTCTGCGCTGAGAAAGGGATCCACAGGCTGGCACGTGGTGGGATGGGTGGCCCATCGTGCTGGGACACTGTCTGAGGTCTTGCAGGAGGGCTGCACATGCAGCTCTAGACTTCATTCTCGGAACTGAACAGGTGCCAGCGTCCATCCAGTTCTCCGACGTGTGGAGACGAGCCCTGGACCCTCGGGAACACCTTCGATGGAGGCAAAGGACACTTGGTGGGAGCTGTCTGCTGTCTCCCTGCAGTCGCCCCCACTGCCATGTGCAGAGTCCACACGACCTTCTGCCATGAAGCCCACTAACTGCTGGTGACGCCAGCAGCCAGGGTGACCCTGAGGTGGGATGGGCTGCGGCCAGACGGCTGCCTGACCTGTGAAGCACTAAACAGACCTTCAGGAGGAGCGCGTCTGCTTTCTGGCCTCACTTGTGACCATGTCGATGTGGGTAGAACTAATCACTTCTGATGAGAAAACGAATTTCGTCTACTCTTACACACCATCTGCTGCTTCGCTCAGTGATGAAATGAGGAATAGGGATGGAGGGGTACAGAGAACTGAATCTGGCAGCCAGGTGACACTGGGTTCCCTCCTTCCTCAGCTCCCAGCCTGCTTGTTGCTGAGTGATAAGCTGAGACTGCGTATTTTTACGTGAGTATTGACGCCTTAGATTTATGAACCCCTCACAAACAAAGGAACTCGCAGGAGGGCTGAGGAAAGCAGAGACAAGAACCAGGTGTGCCCTCCGTGAGTGTGCGGGGTTATCTGTCACAGGTCAGGGCCACTTCCTTTTAGAAGGCACAGAACAGCGACGGCCCACTGTGCATGACACTTAGAAAGTGTCTGCACGGCCAGAAGACAGCTGGACGTGAACCCAAGTATTCCTACAGGGGCTAAGTTTTGTTCTCAAAGGATCTGGATTCACAGTCAGGCTCCATAGAGAAGCCGGCTGATTTAAGAGGAAAGTCGGTGGGTCTAAGTAGGGGTCCTTCAGGAAGCAGCGGCAACCTTTTTGTTTGTGTGCTGTAAAAATGAATTCACCTCACAAATTAATGTGACTTTTAACATACAGAAAGAAACTAGCCAAATAGAAATCAGCAAATACGACGACAATTAAATGAAGATTGCTTTGCGCATCCATCCCGCAGGAGAAGATGGCCAGCTGGGCGAGAGCTCAGTGCCTGTGAGGTGTCGGGCTGCACGCACCGTGAGCCTGAGAGGTGAGCTTCCCATTCACCAGGATACGCTGGCATTTTGCTGCTGCAAGGCAGACACCCTGTGATGGAAACTTACAAGCATTGCCGGCCGGTCTGCTGTTGGCACAAAAACAAACGGGCATCCACGTGTGGACCTGCTCAGTCATGCTTCTGTGAGATCCATCGATCTAGCTTCGAGGAACGTGGCATTTGAAATCCTCCAAATGTTAGCAAGTGCATCTGCTCGCCTGGAGTGCACTCGATTCGTTTATTAAAACAAAGAGCCTGTCTTCCCCCTGCAACTTAGCGTTTCACTTTCTGGACTCCAGGTGAGCGAGATGCTGCAACTAGGGACTTCCTAGGTGCTGTCACTAGGGAGACTCAGGGTCTTAATCACCATCACAGTGGTCAAAAGGGAGGGACAGCTCCTCCAGCTCCCATCTAACTTGCTGCCTGGGTCCCAGGAAGCCGTCTGCTTTTGGGGTGTGCTTACGGGCACCTCTGCCTTCTCCCCTATTGCTGTGGCCAGCACTCATCTCAGGCGTAAGGATGCCTTACTATGTGGTGGGAATTCGGGGACAAGTAAACACCTGAGAAGAGGAACCAGTTCAGCTCCAGGCTGCTCCTTCACCGTGGAGCAAGCTTACCCGCATTTATTGGCCCAGTTGCTGGTTCAGAAGACACTTCAGGTTCAGAAACGTCTCGTCACCAGCACTCAGGAGCAGCGCCCCTGTTCTGGTGTTCCCTGCTGAGGGCGCTCATCTAATGGCCGGAGAAGCTGAAACTTGGTGTAGCAGAGTTGGGCCCAAACCCAGGCTCTTAGGCAGCATTTTACGGACGATGGCTCACTTTTTGGTCAGCCCACACATTTTTCTTACGTTGCACACACATTTCCTACTTTAATGCCCTCAGTTTTGTTGGCTTGATCCTGCTTTCCTGAAGGGTTCAGGAGGAGCCCTTGGCTCTGACCTCAAGCGCTACAGTCTGTCACCATTTCCTCTGTGGTGACCTTGAGAGTCTGAGACACTGGCTGGATCTCACCGTCCATCGTGACTCTGACCTTTTTCTAATCCTACAGTTTTGATCCTTTGGGATCAGAAATACCAATTTACAGTGGTACCTCTGTTTTTGAACGTCTCCATTGACGGACATTTTGGTTTATGAATGCCGTAAACCCGGAAGTAAATGCTTTGGTTTTCGAACACGACTCAGAAGTCAAACATGTCACACGGGTTCCGCTGAGTGCCAGATCCTGAGGCCCAGCTGTCGGCTGTTTTTGAATGTTTCAGAACTCGTGGATTACGTTCGAAAACCGAGGTACCACTGTATTTATATTTCAGCATTGCTTTCCTTTATTTCCTTTCTTTTCCTTTCTCTTTCTTTCTTTTAATGCCCTTTCCATCGACAGGTTGTCATCCACACATCTCTGCTGAGCTGTGAAGTCTTCACACCTACACTGAGACATACTGGATATTATGTATCTTCTTAAATAACTCCCTCCATGCACATCCATGTTTCAAACAAACTTTCATTGATTTTATATCTCACAAAAGCACAGGTGTTTGAGCAAAAGGACAGCTACTCACTCTGCTACCAAATTGAATACTTGAACTTGTAAGCTTTCTTTGGAAAACGGGTATTCTCTCAGACTGCCCTCCCCAGACACTGGGGAATCGCGCATTTGAGTATATCTTATACCAAGAGGAATTTGGTCCCACTCGCTTTAAACTGGTGGTGAGCACAGTATACAAATTATGTGACTGGTTACTGGTAATCAAATACTGAGAAGCTGGGCAAAGAACGGGTAGACGGAGGTGACCTTGAAGCGTCCGTTGAATCCAATAAAAGGAAGCCACGATCCTGGCGTCTGTGCTGGCTGAGGGCTGTCCCACGAATGCATTCACATTAGCTAGTAAAGGGTTTCAGTGAGGCCACATGGAACACAGCACATGCCACTCAGGAGTGAGGCAGCCACACCGATAATCCCCGCCCAGGTTTACAGGGACCTTTAGAAAATATCAAAGCAAACTTGGGTCACACACGTCTCTCACAACACTGTATGTCGTCTCCAAACAGAACAGCCGCACCTCCTGGGAGGTCATCCCGAAGGGAACAAAGCTCCAAACTTGGTGTCACATGCACGTGTGTGTAACTTCTGCTGCACCGTTTCCCAGCTGACACCTGGGGGCGTTCACCCACTCAGCCTCAGTGACTCCACCTGCAAACTGGGGAGAGTGACACCCACGTCACAAGGCTGTGGGGAGAAGGAGGCCCCGGCTCATGGGGAGGACGGAGACTGAGCTACAGTTGTCGCACGGAGGCACAGAACGGCGGCTGGAGCTAAAACCCCTGGGCCCTTTCTCAAGCCATTCCTCAGACACTCTGGTGCTTGGCTCACAAACCTATAGCTGCCCTATCCACTGGTGGTCCTTTCACTCGCGGGGGAGATGTGTACAAACTTGGAATGGTTAAAAACGGGACTTGCTTGTTTCTAACGGTCTCTTCCTGTCTATAGGTATAGATTCCACACTTGTTCCACATTCCAAGACACAGTGTGGGGTAAGACTATTTCCCAGCCTGACACGATTTACCGAGACACCTATAGTCAGATGAGCACGCAGATAACATGCTGGAACAACTTTAAAGAAGCGACAGCAGGAAGGTGGGGCATTTTGGCGAAAGCGCACTGAAGCGTGGAGCCTGCACACGGGGCAGGAGTGCCGAGAGCAGGACCTCGTGGTGGGGACTGAAGTCCCGCCTGGGAGCCCCGTCGTCCAGACTCACCAGAACCAGTCTGCACGGAATCTGTGGGGCTGACGCAACGCAGAGACTTTCCTCAACAAGATCAACGGCTGCGGCCTGATCTCAGGCTGAGAAGCAGAGCTGACACAGATGAGGAGTCCAGCGACTTCTTTCCCAGTTTCTCCGAACCAGTCTAACTTGATCCTCTCCTCTTTAACTGACCCGCCCCCACCCGGGGTGGCTCCTTGCTGTGATGGGGACTCATGGTCATCAGGGCTTCTCTCCTGTTAACCACCCTCTCCCTCTGCTACGTGAGGACACACTCTTGCACATTTGTTCTCCTGCTCTCCAGGATGGCTTTCCTACCACCATCCAGTCCCTTCATCCTGAAGTACCTTCCATTCCTTACGTCCGGGAGCTGCCATGCAAACCTACTGCCTCCCCCACACTGAGTTCCTCAAGTTCCTTCATTTTCTGCCAGGCAATGACTCATTAGTTCCTTTATCCTTGGCCTTGGTTTTGACCTTTATACCAAAACCCCCTTTTGAAGGTCACTAATAACATGCTCGTTGCTACGTCTGGAGGTCCCCGCGCCCCTGGACAGGTCAGCCCTACCCGACTTTGTTCCCTTCCCTTTGACCTTGCTCATCGTCCCCAGTGATGACAAGTCCAGCTCTCACATTATTCTGTCTTTTATTGCGCCTTCTTGCCTTCACTCAAAAAGCCGAGTTCAGCCTCCAGTGTGCACTGCAGTGGTCAGGCACATAGGATGTCTAGCTAGTGCATTGTTTTGCACACCTAACACTAATAAAAACAATAAATAAGAAAAAGTTACAGCCTATTTGAAAAAAAAAAGTCCCGAGGTCTGCGTATCCTCTTTCTTTGCAAAACCCCTTCCATTATAAAAGGCCTCCTCTGTGATTATTCTCCTAAGTAAGGTCATCGGAAACACCTTCAGGGTTGAAAAGTTTTGTGCCCCATTTCCAATCTGAGACGTAGACCCTGACACATGAAGGCTTGTAGATCATTTCATTCTCTCCTCAACTCGGTTTTCTCTACAAAGCAGCCCCACCCTTTCCACAGGTTTGGGACACTAACTTCTCTACTGAAATCTTTAAGCCAGCCCTGTCCATCCTTCTTCTGCACCGAGGTCACACACCTTTGAAATGCCAAGAGAGCCTCTTTTGCAGGCCCCTGGGAGGCGTGCCCACCCTCAGGGGGGCATGCAGTCTTGTTAGCTGTCCTGCAGGCCCACCACGGAGATCCCCCAGCCTGCTTGCCCCCACCTCCCTGTCATCTTCCTTCCCTTCCCTCCCTAATTCCAAGTGTATGAAAGGAACTACAAAACTGTCATCCTCCAGAGAAACTGAGATCTTGCTTCCTGACATGTTGTCCATTTGGCTCAAATAAACTCAGATAAACTCACAAAAATTCTCCATAGGTTAGAATAGATAGAAAGGGGCATGCAAGAGAGATAAGAGGGGCCTGAAAAGGGTCTGTAATGTTGAAATCAGGTCTGTATTGTCTCCCTCGTTTCTAAAAGGGTCAAATCTGAGTAATAAATATCCATTAAGAATCCAGAATCTTGTATGTAATCTAACAAAGCAATAAATACATGTGATTCTGATAGAAAAGAATAAGTGAACAACATGGAAACACTTCATCTCTGTAGTAATGATATCTGAGTAACAGTACATTGGATTATGAAGCCAATTTCCCACTCAAGTGAGATGTGTTTACTGTCATGCACGTCCATGTTTCTCCTCTACTTTTTCTCTCACAGCAAACACGTTAATAATTATCTAAAATATGAAGGAATCTGAAACATTAGTGTGATAAGAAGGTGTAGAAACAGAAAGCTTTACAGAATTTTCTTATTTTTTTCACTCTATCACTGCACGAGTTCTTATTAGTAATGATGATTGCTCTTACGGTCACTAGTCTCACCTAACGAGATAATTTTACTATCAACGGTACATGTTCACTGTACGTGCATGATGCCAGATAGCGTAAAGATCATAAAAATATAAAGAAAATAGAAATGCGTATGTATGTAAATATTGACAATAGGTATTCAACTGCTTTGTTGCATAGATGCTAGAAATAGATGAATGTTTAAAAAATGTTTTTAGAATAGCAATGTTGATAATTCTGGGATTTGTGACAAAAAGGATGTGTGCCATTTTGGTGATTTATAGTGATTTTTTAAGGAACCAAATATAAAATATGAAGAACAATAATATTAAATATGTATGATTCCAACTAGACTGGTAGGTATTATATTTGGTACTCCTATTCAAATTACTATGGGCCACACATGCATTACAGAAATTTTTACATAATCAGACAACTAGGAGACTTTGTCATCTTTGCCTATCCATATATTATAATTAACAGTTAATTAAAGACTAGAACAGACCTGAACTGGAACATTTTCCCTCCTTGGTAATGAACTGTAGAGTTAAAAATTTCCACATACTCTGAAAGCTATTTCACCTATATCATCACCCAGGCCGAAGACGGAAAACAAATGAACAAACCAACAAAATACACAGGCTGTAATAATTTCTTTGAGATCAGTTTCTTTCTTCACCTTCCCTGCCCAAAATAGAGTTGCATAGTGGAAATTCTTCCCTTCTTTTTCCCCCTCTACAATCCTGCCTGTGGCATACGAGTAGCTGTGATAGCTGTGACCTAGTCAATATGCCATCCTGTGGGATTCCTGCATCATGCAGGCTGGACCACTTCACTGCTGATGGTGAGAATAAAGGTTGTTAAGTGGGCTAGTCATGCTGACCAAAATTATATAGCTGGTTTTTACCTTCTGAAAGCCAGTGTGTAGCTCACACAAATGGAATCGCTTTATGATGTGTTAATATGGATTTCTTATCAACTTATCAGCCACTCTCAGAAGATTTAATCTGACTTTTTAATCAGAATGTCTGTATAAATGCAGGTAACAGGTTTTATTGGACTTTGCCTTAGATTAAGGATGCTTTATATAAAATTTATAAAACACTGCAAAGAATTAGTGAAATTGAGATATAAAAAGATAAGTTATTTGTTTTCATGACTTTCTCTGTTTTCCTTTGTCTAGCTGATTTCCTGCAGCTTTTTTTTTAAGGTAATTTGTGATTCCAAGTACTTAGGAATGATAATTAACACTCATCCTGGAGTCCTACTATGTGAAACAAACTTGAATTAATTTTATTCAGTATTTGGTCAGTTCATTAGAGGATATTATATTTCGAAATCAATCGTTTCCCAATTAATTTTGAATGGTGGACAACACAGTTACAATTCTGTTCTTTTCCATTTACTTACATTAAAGATTTATTTTGGGTAATCAGAGAATTGTATATCAGCTCTTTTTACCTTAGAACTAAAGCTTTGCTTCTGACATTTTAATAAATGATGCTGCAGTCTGTGCTGGAAGGTAACCAAATTTTTTGCTCAGTAGCCGTCTTGTTGACATGTGTTCATTTATTACGATTTCTTTCGTCAGCCGACTCACTTGAGGCTAACTGTGATGAACTGCTTTCAAACAAGGGCTGCTATTGGTTTACATTAACGAGGAAGTGCTGGAAAGGCAGCTTTCCAACAGGAGAAATTAGAGAAAGAAAAATTAGGAACCCTGGGTCAATTTTTCTGTGAGTCCTAACATAATTAACTATGAAGTATGAAGCTGAAGAGCATTATTCTCAGCAGACCCTGATATTCTGCTTCATTGGGAACTCTGGATTAAGATGGAAAACAAGGGAGGACTGAAACGAAAGGCAGACTTACACAATCATATCTAGGAAGAAGAATGGTGCAGAAAAGCCTGAGTTAGGAAGAAACAGATTGAATCATACATCTGGATTTGGATGATAAAAGTCCCTTCGACTTTTATGTTTGCACGGTAATTTTCCTATCATGTTATCACCTCTAGCAGCGTTTCTTGTTGTGAAAGGAAATGTTTGGGGGGGATTATTCTACAGATGGGCTTTCTTTAGTACCTGACATAGCTTTCACCAAGAACACCATCTGTGAACTTCCGTACTGTAACACATGGAAGCGGCTAACCCATTCTGTCCCCTAACAGTCAGTTTCACATGCACACACAGTCAGGACATGGGAAATAATGACATTTTCTCATACTTATTGAAGTGCAGGAAAATCACTTTCTTTATCTATCTTGTTTTAGGCCTTCTGACTTTAAATGTGGAGGAGCTATTTATATGTATGTGTATATCTTCTGAAGAGACCATGATGCATTTCTTTTTCACAATTCACCCTGTTTCTCAAGATTGGAGTCCTTGTATACTTTATAAAATTTGGGCTTTTAATAAATAAAAGTGGTAACTCTTTATGTTCCTTGGGACTCATGAGCCTATTTTCTTTGCATCTGTGTCTCAGTTTCCATAGGATGTTGCTCGGAAATGAGTAGGGAGAGGGAAACTTGGGCAGAGAGAACAGCAGGATGGTTGGCAGGCGCGTGGGCCCTGTCTCAGAGGCTTGGGGACAACGGCTCTAGGAAGCCCAGCTCAGCACTGCTGGATGGGGCCGTCCCCGCGGTGGCCTGAGGCCCACGTGGACCAGACTCAGGCCCATGGAGACGCACACCTGGGCCTGGAAACTTGGACTTGAAGGAGAAGCATTAAAGGAGTCTGCATGAGCGACTTGAGAAGATGTTGGCCTCACATAAGAGCTGTTGTCCCTGGCAGGGGTGTATTACAGAAGGTGAACTGAAGGAGAAATGCTGGTGAGAAACATACAGCCGCAGGAGGGAAATCAAGGAAAAACTCCCAAGGCCTATTTTAGTCAACAGCACAAACATTCATAGTGTACCTAAATAATCCAGAGACCGGGAGGCACCTCATGCTCTAATAATAGGTAAAAAGACAGCATATAAACCACATATTCTGTGGTGAGACATATTTTAAAAACTTTATAAATGCTAACGTTTTAAATTCACATTAAAATGTTGATTCTGGCAGGATGTAGGTAAATTTTGCCTTGTTTTACTTTTCTTTAGTTTTCACATTGTCCTCGTTAAGCAGGGATCTATTACCTTTGTTATCAGAAAAAAAATATGTAACTTTAAATCAGCTCAGTTGGATTACATTCTGATGAGCTTTTCTCCCTTTCTGGGAAAGTACTGACCTACTTTTTAATTATGTGGTGTTCGCTAAACACAAAATGCTCGGCGCTCCCACTGGGCATGAGAAAATCTGCAGAATCATTTCACTGGCCAGCAACTGCAAGACCTGTGCAGTTCCAGTTATGAATTATGTGTGTATGTAGACAATGGGTTTTTTTTTTATTATCCCAGGTTAGATTTTTCTCCCCACTCTTACTAGACTCAGAAAAATAGAGCAAAATCAGGAAACATGTTAATATACTCACATACATGAACAATAATATTTAAAATCATTTTTCTTACAATAAATGAAAGCTTATAAGCCTGTACCTTTACTAGTCTGAGGCAATTTTGACTTAACCTTGTTTTCTATTTTTACAATTATAGTAAAGAAAGTAAACTATAGATGGAAATAATTTGTTTTAATAAGTTGTTTAATTACCTAACATAAAATATGTCCTGATATTATTAGGTTTAATAAAAAATGTTATGAAAATATATTACAAAATATAACGCTTGGAAAAGACCAATTATTTTTCTATCGCCACAGTATCATTCCCTCCACCAATAACCTAATCAAAACAGTATACCAATTTGAACCAAACCCTACAACTGAAGAATATTTATATATTTAGTATTATTTTCAAAATTCACTTATCAAAAAATTACCCTCCCCCCATTTCTGGATATCCTCCAATGACAAGTAAATTACAGCTGTGATAATAAAAACCATAATATTTGCCCTTAATCATGACAATTATGAAGAAAGAGTACTGAGGATGGAGAGGTGGTTAGGTAATTCATTCCCTGTAGGCTGACAGAGCCTCAGGGTTAGGGCTTAAAACATCTCAGCTATTGGGAATTGTTAGAATCTAAATTTCTAATTTAGATGAATTCAATGGCCACTCAAGAATTTATACATTAAGATATTACCCATTTCCTTGGGCAAATCCCTACTCATTAGTAAGACAATTTTAGGCATTAGTATGAAGTTAAGAGCTTATTGAGATGAATAGTAAGATGTATCATTATAATACCAGAAGAGTTGCTGATAGCTCATTGGAAATGTAGATTTTATTTGAAATTCTGACTTAAACAGTTTGGCTTTGGAGAAAGCTAGGAACTATTCCAGGACAATCACCCTGTGACTATTGTAAGGGGCTATTTAGAGCTGTGTTGATTTGCTTGTCTTGTCTGTTAGACACTTAAGAGCTGGTTCTTTATCTTCCAAAATGACAAGGGAGTGAGAAAGATGCTACGAGACCTTGTGGACACTGAGGAGGCATGATTTACGGGACAGACTCGGGCTCAGGATGCTTAAATGGGTCATGCACGGCCTTTCTCACCTGCTCAGCAGCTTGGGAAGGAACAGGGGATAGTGAAAGGCAGCCAGTAGGGCATGAGCTGTAGTACAGGAGCAAATATGGGCCCCTCGTTTTCATCAGTCACGTCCTTAATTTCTGAGAATCATCATGGTAGCAAATGAAAATTTCTATTAGAGAAAAAAAAAAAGGCCCTAAAACACTACCTATTTCAACACTATGGCAGTCATTCAAAGGAACAGGCATGGTGTGTGCCTGTATTGGGCCTTGTTCTTTGTCTGAGAAAAAATGAGAAGATTTTCCTTGCAATTGCTAAGAAGAAACAGCGGCATCTGGAAAATCTGTCTAAATATGAGAAATGACTTCTGGATGTTATTGAATCTATTCTTTTGCTCTGTAGATAGGTCATTCAGTCCTTTATAGGCCATCACAATGCCTCTGTGTCTCATTGTTAGAGCTGAACTGCGGAGTCATGTAGCCTATTGACTGACGTTTTGGATGTGTAAAGTGTATCTCAAAATCAACTTATCAATAAGTGTACTCTCGATAGCGCTTTTCCCAACCTTGTCCTCTCCCAATATTCCCCTTCTTTTAGCCAATGTTTTTATCTACCTGCTTCTTCGAGCTGAACCATTTGGGCCATTATGGACCTCTCTTTCTTCCACACTTCACATCCAACCCATCACCAATTAAAATGCATTTCACAGTCGGCTATCTGTCACCTGGTGCCAGCCTGACCCTGCCTGGCAGTGCCCTCTCTCTCGGTGTCTTTGTTCCACCCTTGCTGACCACTGACTCTTCTCATTCCGCAGTCACACTGCTTCTTTCAAAACATAATCTGTCTCAGATCCCTATTCAAAACCTTCCAATGGCTCACGTCACATGTACATATATACAGAGTCCTTGTAAAAGCATAAAAAAAACACTTCTAAAAATACTAAGTAAAAAATAAAAAAATAAAAATAAATAAAAAATAAATAAATAAATAAATAAAAAATAAAAATAAAAATACAGAGTAAAACACAAAGCCCTTCCACGGTCTACAAGGCCCTGAGACTCTGCTGGTTTGACCTCCAGCCACGTCTGCTCACTGAGCCCAGGCACCCAGGCCCTGGGAGCTTGTGGCCAGGGCCTCGCTGAGGAGTGCCCTTCCCTTGGCCCACACTTGCGCTCGCCACCGCCATCGTATCCGTCCACACATCACACTCTCTCTTTATTTTCTCATGTGCTTTGTTGGTTTGCTTGCCTGCTTGTTTCCTGTCTGTCTCCAACAGAATATATTCTCATAGAAGTTGTGACTTTGGTTTTTTTCTTCACGCCTCTCTCGCAGGGCCTGGAATACTGCTTGGCAGAGAGTAGCCACTCGATAAAAATGTGTGGAATGAATGGACAATACTGCAGAAAAAGGTAAATAATCAAATATTTCAGTCCTCTTACTGTGTTTCCCCGAAAATAAGACCTAACCGCAAAACAAGCCCTAGCATGAGTTTTTAGGAGGACATCCCCTGAACATAAGCCCTAATGCGTCTTTTGGGCGAAACTTAATATGAGACCTGGTCTTATTTTCAGGGAAACACTGTAAGTATCTGTGCCTCCCCCACAGAAGAATAGAAAAAAAATACATAAAATCTTGTGGGCATTAGACATTTTTTTTCCTTTGCAACCTCAAAATTGTTTCCCCTAAAGTGCTAGTTAATGAACATTTTAAAACATCTTTCCATGGTCTGCTGACATACTTTTATCATCAAATTCATTACAATAAGTCTGGAATTATTATAGTACTTTAAAAATTACATTAAAATTATGTTTATAACCTCTGTTCCTTATCATGATTTTGACTATCTCTCTAGCACTATCATTTATCTATTTTCAGGAAGGCTATAAAGAGAGTTTAGAAGAATATACAGCATAAACTAAAGGTGGGTGAGAAGGAGGAAACAGTTTATAGGTATTAGATGTAGCGGGAATAGTCTAATAAAATATGTTTATAAAAATAACCTGCTACCAGTGGATCATGAATTTGGCTCTAAGCTTTCTAACAGCCAAAATGAAAAGGGGAAACTAGTCAGTTATGCAAATTACCATTTTTAAGAATAAAAGAGGCTTCGTACCCAGGAAAGGAATAACTATTCCTGATACTAAGTTTTTTCAAGACTCTCTTCCAAGACCCTCAAAGACATGGCTCATCAATGCTGTAAGTGATGAGATCAACAGAGCTGCTTTGAGAAAAGCTAAGGTAACACATTCACACAATGTGGTTTCAAAAAACAGCCGTTCCAAGGAGGGAAGCAGCGAGAGGCCTTGCTGGAGATGTGAGCGGCTGGGACCATAGCCCTTCTCTCATGTGCCCAAACCCTCAAGCAGGTGTTTATGAATCAAGATCCAAAAGAAACGTGGATGTCACATACCTATTCCTTACTCAAACGGAAATTTACAATGTTTTATCAAGAGAACATGACTGCTGATTGGGACTTTCTTAGTAATATTGTAGTACAAATTCTTTATGAGCACAATAAATGACTGAGCTCATAAAACTTAACCCATGTCCAATGTCTGACCATGGAGTCATGAGCCAAGGATAAAACGGCAAAAATACAATTCTTCAAAAATAAAAATTAACACCACTTACATCATTTCGCATTACTTAACAAAGAATGTTTAATATTGATGTTATGATCTTTCCTCATGATACTTGTAGGGATATAGGGCTAATTTGGAGTGTTTATAAATTTTATTGATGGACATTTTGATTCTAAGTTACCTATGTTGGAAATAGAACTTCCTAAAATTTTCAACACAAATGGCATTATTTTCTCCCAACATCATTATTTTTGCCTATAGTAGTGCTTTTTAAACTTCAGTACTTACAATAAAATTACTTGAAATATTGGGTTATGAAGCTGAAAGATGCCAGACCTCAGGTTCTGACCTGGGTGAGTGTAATGGGCCATCTGCTCTCCTCTGTGGGACATCGGCCCCCAGAACAGGGAGGGGACGTGCTGGCACAGGACGCGGTCACTGCCACAGCCCCTCTCCCCACAGACGTCAGTGACCCAGAGAGGCTCTTCTGCACATTTGGATGCCGTCTGTCAGCCTTTCGATTCTCTGCTGTGGGGTCCCCACAATGCAGGGACTAGAGGACGCTAATACCCTGGATTCCAGGAGAAAACACTGCGGTTTTATTTATATTTACTTTGCATCTCAATATAATGTAACTGGAGAGCGATGCACTGGGATGAAGGAGTGGACTTAATGTATACATAAACACACATCTGTGAATGTTTTGTGGGCACTTGCTCAAAATCATCTTTATCGGTTTGGTTTTATGTCTAAAAATACTGGGCACCAGTGTGTTAGAAGGGACGGACCTCCTACGTTGGGCCCCCACAGGAGAGGAGCAGTAAACATTCTTTAACAGCCTTTAAATACCTTAAATAGAAGCTGGGTCTGTGTGTAAACTATGGGAAACCTTCCATTTTCTAATACGGTAACAATCAGAATTAGCGCCTTTTCCCTAGATTTCCTTGAAACTTCAACAGTCATGGCTCCAGCCTGAATTCAAGGTGTGTCATCGGCTTATGTTAAGGTTGACATGACAGGACACTGAGATGGGCAGTGTGTAGCTTTCCACTCTGTGTTTAATCACTGTCTTTTAGAAGGCGACAGCCACTGCTCATCTCTCTGGACTGTTTTACTCCTGGCATTGCCAGGCAGAGAGTAGGGGACTTGGGCTGAAGACAGTGGCAGGTAGAGATAGGGCAGTTTGGATGAGTATGCCTATAATTCGTCCTTCGCTACAGAGGTTGGTTCATAAGATGTGAAACTGACACGACCATACATTTTTTTAAAATGAAGACAAATTGAACACACCACACGGCCTAGCAAAGGAGCTGGGTATCAGCCCTGAAAGTACGGTCCTGCAGGGGTCTGGTACGAGCTCCCCAAACGCAATTCAGCACAGACCTTACTGTGGGCCCTGGAATCACCAGTGGGAACCCCGCTCCGAGGTGTCTGCTCGGATCCCCCCAAGAGGGAGCCTCAAACCCCTGGTCAATGCACACAAAGACTGTGAGGCAGGTGTGCTGGGACTGGGTTTCCTTCTTCATGGTTCTCGAGTTTCTCCCCACTGACACCAGCTAGGTTAGCAAGTCTCGTTAGGAGTTAAGGGAAATATACTAGATACTAAATTCCTTCCTCTTTTATAATATCTACTTGTTGACAGTGAAAATGTGGGAAGAGTCTCAGTCCTGCTTCCCATGATTGAGATTATAAATTAAAAGGTTATTTTTATAAGGTGGGAATAAAGTCTTAGAACAGATTTCTTTGTTTTTCTCTAACAAAGGAGACACTTTGTTAAAGACACACAATGGGGTAGTATAAAGCCTGTGTGCTTTTCCAAATATGTTTATTTTAAAATCTACTTTCTTGGTTGTTAATCGAAGTCTGTTACTTTTATCATTATGATGACATTAAAAGTCAATGGATGATGGTTTAATAGCACTACCTCTTTTTTGTGGTCAAATAATATAATGATTCTAGAAGTAATGAGCTGAAGTAGCTCATTACAGAGAACAGGAACATATGAGAAGGAGAAGAGAGAATGAGGAGGGGAGGGGAGGGGAAGGGGAAAGGAGGCAGAAGGGGAGGGGAGGGGGGAGTGGGGTGGAGGGGGAGGGGGATGGTGGAGGGGAGCAGAGAGGGAGGTGGGAGGGGGGAAGGGGTGGAAGGAAGCAAAAGGGGAGGGGGAAGGGTGGGGTAAGGGGGGAGGAGAGGGGGGAGTGGGGCAGAGGGGGAAGGGAGGAGAGGAGGGGCGGGGCCAAGGGAGGAAGGATGGATGGAAAGAGAAAGAGAGAAGTAAACAAAGAGGGAAAGGACAAAAGAAAGGAACCTGTAGGAAGAAACACAGTGACCCTATGGTTTCAGAATTGCAGTATTTCCATTGTCACATGGTTTTAACCAATTTTACAGGCTAATCTTCAGAAGTCCTGAGAGAGCTGACTTTGCAGGGGCAGCCTAGGAGGGAAGGGTGGCTGGCAGCGCTGGGCTCTGAGGCCACACCCCGTTTGGGAGCAAGGAGGTAAGAAGGTTTGCCCTGAGATGAGGGCAGGTTGTGGTAGGTTCCGCCAAGAGGCCCACGCTGCTCATGGGCTGATGAAAGGAAACACATCCTTTTTCTGGGAAGGTCGCCATTCTGATGCAGAGCCTGTAATGAGCTTTCTTCCTAAAGCTGAGTAGCACATCAGTCACCTGCCTTGGGACCCCACTCAACGTCTGTGAAATGCCACGGGATGGGCCCGGCCCTCTCCCACCCCTCTCTCAATCACTGTTCTTCCCATACTCTTTGCACACAGGCCTTCAGCTCATTAGCTCATCAGCTTCCTCACAGCAAAAAAACCCTTCTCCTTCACTGACAGTCAAAATCCCACATCCTCTGTCCAGCTCAGCTGTCACAGGGGCCCTATGGACTCTACTGGCCCTTTCAGACAGTGCCTTCCCTTCTGTAATTCCATGCCTTCTGTTAGTCACACTCATCAAGCCTCATCCAGATTCTCTGCTGTGTGTTCCCTTCCCACCAGCCTGTGAGAACTGTACCCCATTCTCTTAATTCTTGGGCACACGGGGGGCCTGTGTTGGGTGTCTATGGGATGACATGGGTACCTACAGCTCCGAGGTGAGTGTGGGCATCGGGAAGGTGTGAACCTCGGCATCACACAGGCAGATACAACCTGGGACGTGACGGGGAACAGTTACTGCTACTAACGTCACTCTCCCTCGAAAATGGGCTTTCCCAAGGTGTAGACTATTGTGACAGGAGTTGGATGTGGAGAGACTGTGAAAGGTGCTGCCCAAAGAGGGGGATTTGGAGCTGACTTCTGAGTTAGGGTTGCAGCTCCCGGATTAGCTAACTTCTCTGATAGTCTCCTCGCTCAGAAAATGGGGATGGTAATCACACACATCACATAGTTGTTCGAAGAATTCAGTGAGGAAATGCATGTAAGTC
Organism: Rhinolophus hipposideros; assembly: GCF_964194185.1. Taxonomy (NCBI): domain Eukaryota; kingdom Metazoa; phylum Chordata; class Mammalia; order Chiroptera; family Rhinolophidae; genus Rhinolophus; species Rhinolophus hipposideros. The sequence goes on from NC_138062.1 coordinate 1,402,670, forward strand.
ATTTGAATATCAAGTATAGTAAATACCGAATAAGTGCTAATATAAAAAGTGAGAACAGGCTTCGGCACATTGAAAACAACTGGTGTCGACATGTGAAGGTGGCTTGGACGGCACAGAAACTCTGTACCTGTCCCCCTCATGTGGCACATTTGGATTTGTGGGATTTGTGATTCTCACAAAATGATTACAAGGTATCTTTTTCAAATTTTATGTGGACGTTAATGAACCAGTTAGGTAAGATGAAATGAAAGAGTACCTCGAGTCAAATTTGCATAAACTTTTACAACACTTCAGGTATATGTTGTGTCCCATAAAACATGCACAGTTACCCGTGTGTGCGCACACATAAGGAAGCCATGGTCCGCTGTACACAAGTATGCACTTTGCACATCAACACTGAGTGTCTGGCTAAGGCTCACAGGTAACGCGAACGCTACCCACCCAGGATCACCCAGTGGTCAGCAACGAAGTGGCTTCGAGTCCTACATCCCTGTGTCCTCCTGACACCAGTGTGGCCATCGTGCAAGAGGGCGGGGTCGGCACTGGGGAGGGACACAGTGCTGGACAGGACAGCGACAGAGCAGTGAGTGCCGTGAGGCATGAGATAGAGAGGAGCCAGGCAGCGCGAGGGAGGGCAGGAGGCCATTCTGAGTGGGGGAGCTGGTCCTGACACAGGACAGGCGGAAGTCAGGCTCACAGCCCCGGCAGCAGCTCATTCTGAGCCAAGTAGAGAAGCTCAGGTCTTGAGGGCAAGTGACGCTGGAGTGTTCCAAGGGCTGTGCAGAGTATGGGGAGATGGGCTGCGCCTTCCTGTGATGGTGAAGGACACTCAACCTCGAGTTTTCCATTTAGTGTGCAGGGTTGGGTTTCTAAAATTTCTATTAAGTTCAACTCATTCATCCCAATTGTCTGTAACTATGTAACAGCTGGAAAGGTCTTCCATTGCTCATATCATCCATTTTTGTGTGCTAAACCCAGAAATTTCTCTATTTCTCTTTATTCATCATTGGAGCAAAACTCTCATGACAGTCAGTGTTGACTATAAGTCTTATCAAAGTATGGACTTTCTGGGCCGGCCCGGTGGCTCAGGTGGTTAGAGCTCCATGTTCCTAACTCCGAAGGCTGCCGGTTCGATTCCCACATGGGCCAGTGGGCTCTCAACCACAAGGGTGCCAGTTCGATTCCTCGAGTACTGCGAGGGATGGTGCGCTCTGCCCCCTGCAACTAAGACTGAACACAGCACCTTGAGCTGAGCTGCCGCTGAGCTCCCACATGGCTCAGTTGGTTGGAGCACATCCTCTCAACCACAAGGTTGCCGGTTCCACTCCCACAAGGGATGGTGGGCTGCGCCCCCTGCAACTAACAACGGCAACTGGACCTGGAGCTGAGCTGCACTCTCCACAGCTAAGACTGAAAGGACAACTTGAGTTGGAAAAAAGTCCTGGAAGTACACATTGTTCCCCAATAAAAGTCCTGTTCCCCTCCCCAATAAAAAAAAAAATCTTAAAAAAAAAAGTATGGACCTTCTGTTTCCAGCAAACCCTCTATTAATGAAAAGTGAAAAGCCCTAACGCCAGCAATGCTAACAACCAGAACAAAGACCTTTGATGAAAGCATCTGAGGTCTTTCATTAGAAAGCAAAAACCCATTTAAAAAGCACTCCTGTCTGACCCAGCAAGTGTTGCAATTGACGACTCAATTTCTTCCACTGGAATAAAGAATGAGGATGTGACGTCATCAAAATGGCGGCGTGAGGTGAGCCTCTGTAAAGCTCCCCTGGAATTTACAACTAATCGCACAACAATAACTCCACAAAGGACTCCCTGCACAGCAGACAGGCAAGAAGAAGAGGCCCACTACTGAATTCACCTAAAGGTGGGAGAGGGAAGGGAGAAGTGCGGGGACGGAGCCGCGCGGGCGCAGGACACAGACCTAGCTCAGTGCTCTGAGCTCGCTGCATCCCGGAACTACTGCAGCTGTGGCAGAGGGAAGAACTCTGACTGCTAGGGCTCTGCTTATGGTCCACAGGGCTGAGGGGGCAGCATATAACACGGCTGAACCCAGTGCTCACGGCAGAGACCTCGGAGAAAAGACTGAGGGAAGAAGGCTGAAAACGGTGGTTTAAGCCCTCACTACCAAGCGGAGAACGGAAGCCTTAGGCACTGAGACTAGCCGCCCCTCCCTGCCCTCCCAGAGCTCGCCCCGCCCCAACCTGCCCGGTGCTACAAGCAGAACAGTAGCAGTGTCAGATCAAAAGAACAGAATATTTGCTGTTCTGAAAACTGTGGACCAATTGCTCTGGGCCACCTCTCACAACTCACCCCACCCCTGTCCCCACATATCTGGGTGGATCCCTACAGTAGTAAACAGAACTGAAACATACAGGCTCCGCATCAGGTGTAGGAAGAGCTTTGGAACTTCAAAAGCTCTCCGCATCCCCACACGAACACTGTGCCCTGTGACCCAGGTGAACTATTAACAGAGGAGAAGCCCGTCTCCCAGGGAATCCCCCCATTAGGTGAGAAGCTGGAATAGTGCAGAAAAAACATAGCACTACCGTGTGAGAAAGAAAAAAAGGCTGCAGTTGGAGAGAAAATAAAACATTCTACCAACAAGTACTGGAAAATGAAAGAAAGACCTTTTCCTATCAACCTGTTGCAGAAGCCACTCCTGTAGATGTCTAGACAGAAAAATAATAAATCAGTAATTGCCATGAATAACCAAGGCAACAAGACAGCTCAGAAAGAAAGTGAAGTCTCCAGAAAAGGAACTTAAGATATGGAAATATGTGACTTAAATGACAGAGAATTCAAGATTGCGGTTCTGAAAAAACACAACGAGATGCAAGAAAACACAGAAAGGCAATTTAATGAACTCAGAAACGCAATCAAAGAACAACATGAGCATTTTACGAAAGACATTGAAATTTTAAAAAAGAACCAAATGGAATTTCTGGAGATTAAGAACTCAATAGAAGAAATTAAGAATGAAATAACCAGCTTAGGTAGTAGAGTTGACCAGATGGAGGAAAGAATCAGTGACATCAAAGATAGAAATCTGGAAATTACACAGATGGAAGAAGAAAGAGACTTGAGACATAAAAGAAATGAAAGAACTCTACAAGAACTTTCTGACTCTATTAGAAAGAGCAATATAAGAATAATGGGCATACCAGAAGGAGAAGAAAGACAGAAGGAAACAGAGAATATATTCAAACAAATTGTCAATGAGAACTTCCCAAATTTGTGGACAGAACTGGATCCTCGAATCCAAGAAGCAAATAGAACACCTAATTACCTCAATCCCAACAGGCCTTCTCCAAGGCACATTGTATTGAAGCTGTCTAAAATCAATGACAAAGAAAGAATCCTCAAGGCAGCCAGGGAAAAGAAGACAGTAAACTACAAAGGAAAGCCCATTATATTATCATCAGGTTTTTCAGCAGATACTCTACAAGCCAGGAGGGAGTAGAACCAAATATTCAAACTATTGAAAGAGAGAAATCATGAGCCAAGAATAATATATCCAGCAAAGATATCCTTTAGATATGAAGGAGGAATAAAGACCTTTCCAGACATACAGAAGCTGAGGGAATTTTCTAATACACAACCTGCACTAATAGAAATACTAAAGGAGGCTATTCGACCACCATCAACAGGGACAATTTGTGGCAACCAAAACATAAAAAGGGGGAGAGTAAAGGCCTGAACCGGAAATGGGAATGTAGAAAGTAAGTGTACTGAAGAAAATGGAATACTCTAAATATCAAACTTTCTCTTATATAATCTTAAGGGTAAACACAGAAAAAAAATCCAGAACTGAAATATATACTGTAATAAAAGAAGAAACAGAGGGAAACATCATAGAATACCACCACACAGAAAGAATAGACAACAACAAAAAGGCAAACAAACAATGGAGACACAGCCTCACCAGAAAACTAAAGATAGAATGACAGGAAATCCTCACATATCAATAATCACCCTAAATGTAAATGGACTGAACTCACCAATAAAAAGGCACAGAGTAGCAGATTGAATCAAAAAAACTAAACTCAATCATATGCTGTCTACAAGAAACACATCTCAGCTACAAGGACAAGCATAGACTCAAAGTGAAAGGGTAAAAATTGACACTCCAAGCAAATGGTACCCAGAGAAAATCAGGTGTAGCCATAATGATATCAGATGAAACAGACTTCAGGCTGAAAAAGATAACAAGAGACAAAGATGGACATTTCATAATGGTAAAGGGGAATATACAACAAGAAGACATAACAGTCATCAATATTTATGCCCCCAATCAAGGGAGCACCGAAATATACCAAGCAACTACTAACAGAACTAAAGGGAGAAATTGACCAAAACACAATTATACTAGGGGACTTAAATACATCATTGACAGCTATGGATAGATCATCCAAACAGAAAATAAATAATGAAATATCAGCCCTAAATGACACATTAGATGAAATGGACATCATTGACATATATAGAGCACTTCATCCTAAAACATCAGACTATACATTCTTTGCGAGTGTACATGGAACATTCTCAAGGATAGACCATATATTGGGACATAAAAGCAGCCTCAGCAAATTTAAGAAGATTGAAATCATACCAAGCATATTCTTTGATCACATGGCTTTGAAATTGGATGTCAACTGCGAAAAGGAAGCAGGAAAAAACACAAATACATGGAGATTAAACAACATACTTTTAAAGAACAACTGCGTCAAAGAAGAAATTAGAGGAGAGATCAAAAGATACATAGAAACAAATGACAATGAAAATACATCCTACCAACATTTTTGGGATGCAGCGAAAGCAGTTTAAGAAGGAAATTTATATCATTACAGGCCTATCTCAAGAAACAAGAAAAATCCCAAATAAATAACCTCATGTTACACCTTAAAGAACTAGAAAGAAGAACAAGTGAAACCCAAGGTCAGCAGAAAAAAAGAAATAACAAAAATCAGAGCAGAAATAAATGAAATAGAGAACAAAAAGACAATACAAAACATTAATGTGACAAAGAACTGGTTCTTTGAAAAAAATAATGAAATCGACAAACGCTTGGCTAGACTCACTAAGATAAAAAGAGAGAAGACACTAATGAACAAAATCAGAAATGAAAAAGGGGAAGTTATCACGGACACCACAGAAATACAAAGGATCATCCAAGAATACTATGAAGGACTATATGCCACCAAATTCAATAACCTAGAAGAAATGGACAAGTTCTTAGAAACATATAGCCTTCCAAGGCTGAACCATGAAGAACTGGAAAATCTAAACAGACCGATCACCAGTAACGAAATTGAATCAGTCATCCAAAACCTTTCCAAAAGCAAAAGTCCGGGACCAGATGGCTTCACTAGTGAATTCTACCAAACCTTCAAAGAGGATCTAATACCAATCCTGCTCAAACTCTTCCAAAAAATTGAAGTAGAGACAGTACTCCCTAACTCATTTTATGAGGCCAACATTACCCTGATACCAAAACCTGGTAAGGACAACACAAAAAAAGAAAACTACAGACCTATATCTCTGATGAATACTGATGCAAAAACCCTAAACAAAATTTTAGCAAATCGAATACAACAATGCATTAAAAAGATTATTCATCATGACCAAGTGGGGTTCATCCCGGGGGCACAAGGATGGTTCAACATCCGCAAATCCATCAATGTGATACATCACATAAACAAAATAAAGGACAAAAATCATATGATTATATCAATTGATGCAGAAAAAGCATTTGACAAGATACAACATCCATTTATGATTAAAACATTTAATAAAATAGGTATAGAAAGAAAATACCTTAACATAATAAAGGCCATATATGACAAGCCCTCAGCTAATCTCATAATTAATGGTGAAAAACTGAAGCCCTTTGCTCTACGTTCAGGAACACGACAGGGCTGTCCCCTATCACCTCTGCTTTTCAACATAGTGTTGGAAGTCCTTGCCAGAGCCATCAGGCAAGAGAAAGAAACAAAAGGCATCCAAATTGGGAATGAAGAAGTTAAATTATCACTTTGCAAATGACATGATGCTATATATAGAAAACCCTAAACACTCCACCAAAAAGCTGTTAGAAACAGTCAACAAATACAGTAAAGTTGCTGGCTACAAAATCAACGTACAAAAGTCCATTGCATTCCTAAATACTAACAATGAAAAATCAGAAAAAGAAACACAGAAAAAAATTCCCTTTGCAATTGCAGCAAAAAGAATAAAATACCTAGGAATAAACTTAACCAAGGATGTGAAGGATTTATATGCTGAAAAATTTATATGCTGAAATATTTTTGAAAGAAATTGAAGAAAACACAAAGAAATGGAAAGACATTCCATGCTCATGGATTGGAAAAACCAATATAGTTAAAATGGCCATATTACCCAAAGCAATATACAGATTTAATGCAATCCCCAACAAAATCCCAATTGCATTTTTTAAAGAAATAGAACAAAAAATCATCAGATTTGTTTGGAACCACAAAAGACCCCGAATAGCAAAAGGAATCGTAAGAAAAAAGAACAATACTGGAGGTATCACACTCCCTGACTTTAGCTTGTACTACCGGGCTACAATAATCAAAACAGCATGGTATTGGCAGAAAAACAGACACATAGACCAATGGAATAGAACTGAGAACCCAGTAATAAAACCACATAAATATGGACAGATAATTTTTGACAAAGAAGCTAAAAACATACAATGGAGGAAGCACAGCCTCTTCAATAAATGGTGCTGGGAGAATTGGATAGCCACGTGCAAAAGAATGAAACTGGATTGTTATCTGTCATCATGTACCAAAATTAATTCAAAATGGATCAATGACTTAAGCATAAGACCTGACACAATAAACTGCATAGAAGAAAACATAGGTACTAAACTTATGGACCTTGGGTTCAAAGAGCATTTTATGAATTTGACTCCAAAGGCAATGGAAGTAAAAGCTAAAATAAATGAATGAGAATATATGAAACTTAAAAACTTCTGCACAGCAAAAGAAACCATCGACAAAATAAAGAGGCAACCGACTGAATGGGAGAAGATTTTTGCAAACAGTGCCTCCAATAAGGGGCTAATATCCAAAATATACAAGGAACTCATGAAACTCAACAACAAAAAAACGAACAACCCAATTGAAAAATGGGCAGAGGACCTGAAGAGACATTTCTCCAAAGAGGACTTACAAATGGCAAATAGACATATGAAAAAATGCTCAACATCACTAATCATCAGAGAAATGCAAATAAAAACCACAATAAGATATCACCTCACTCCAGTGTGAATGGCTATCATTAACAAGACAAATAGTAACAAGTGTTGGAGAGGCTGTGGAGAAAAAGGAACCCTCAAACACTGTTGGTGGGAATGCAGACTGGTGCAGCTGCTATGGAAGGCAGTGTGGAGGTTCCTCAAAAAATTACGAATAGAATTATCACATGACCCAGCAATCCCTCTCCTGGGTATCTACCCAAAGAATTTGAAATCATTTATCAATAAAGACACATGTGCTCCAGTGTTCATTGCAGCTTTGTTTACGGTGGCCAAGACATGGAAACAACCAAAATGTCCTTCGATAGATGAATGGATAAAGAAGTTGTGGTATATATACACAATGGAATACTATTCGGCGGTAAGGAAAGATGATATAGGAACATTTGTGACAACATGGATAGATCTTGAAAGTATAATGCTAAGCGAAATAAGTCAGACAGAAAAAGCAGAGAACCGTATGATTTCACTGATATGTGGTATATAAACCAAAAACAACAAAAGAACAAGACAAACAAATGAGAAATAAAAACTCATAGACTCAGACAATAGTTTAGTGGTTACCAGAGGGTAAGGGGGGTGGGAGATGAGGGTAAGGGGGTCAAATATATGGTGATGGAAGGAGAACTGACTATGGGTGGTGAACACGCAATGGAATTTATAGATGATGTAATACAGAATTAAACACCTGAAATCTATGTAATTTCACTAACAATTGTCACCCCAATAAATAAATAAAAAAGGAAGAAAAAAAAGAATGATGATGGAAATTTTGTCATTTAAATATACCTCAGAACACAGAATAAAATGACTCAAGCAATAGCATTTTCAGAAGCAAGATATGCAATGAATGAAAAACCTTTATGAAGAGAACGTCTTTCTCCCCTGATTTCTGTGTTCCCAGAGGGAGAAACAATCAACCAAAATCCAAACTGTAAACAAACCCAGAGTTTACGGGCTGCTAACACACCTCAAATGTCTTTTGATGATAAAAATGACATGTACACATATAATTCTAATCTTTCAAATAAGAAGTATGTCCACACTATTTACATTTTCTCTGAAAAATCCACACACTTGCTTTTTGCCACATCTCATAATATCTGTGTAACACAATAAAGGAACTAACATCCCCCCCACCCCATTTTATAGACAGAAATTCTGAAGCATAGGGGAATTGTATGACTTTTTCTTTAGCATTTAGGAAGCCAGGAAAAATCTAACGAAACAAGCTTTGTGAGCTTTGGTTACTAGACAGTATGAAACATGCCTGAGGTCCAGCTGACTTTGCACAGGAAGAAGGAACAGTGTGCCCTGCTTTCTTTCCTTCTTCCCGTTCTTGAGTCCTCCCCTCCCACGCCCTCTTCCTTTGCTTCCTTTTCTTTCCATATCCCCCTCATTGCCTCCCCTCCTCCTCTTTCCTAACACCCAGTGCCCAGTCCACCCTTCAGAGCAGTTTTGGAACTCTTCCTGGAATGGCCATCAGAGCTGTCCTTGTATTACCCTTGATGTCCTGAATGTCACCAAAATGTCTTCCTTTCAATATTTCCTTTATCTTCAGGTAAAGAAAGAAGTCACTGAGGGCCAGATCAGGTGAGTAGGGAGGGTGTTCCAATACAGTTATTTGTTTACTGGGTAAAAACCCCCTCACAGACAGTGATGTGTGAGCTGGTGCATTCATTGTCGTGATGCAAGAGCCATGAATCGTTGGTGAAAAGTTCAGGTCGTCTAACTTTTTCATGCAGTCTTTTCAGCACTTCCAAATAGTAAACTTGGTTATCTGATTGTCCAGTTGATACAAACTCATAACAAATAATCCCTCTGATATCAAAAAAGGTTAGCAACATTGCTGCGACAAGTTCGTGAACTTAATTGTCAGACCTCTATAAGCCACTAAGCGAAAAACTGAGGCAAAATAATCTGGTTTCCTGAAACACAAATATAGCAACACGTTTTAGAACAGAGTTCATATTTTTATTTTTAAATATCTGACCCTGAGGAGTGACAAAGGGAAAATGAAGTAGGAATAAACAAAGTGAAATAAAGTAAAATGAGCCAAGATGGTTTTTCTGCTTTTCTGGATCTTAAAATTAAAAGAAGCATGAGCGTTGAGGAAAGAAATAAGATATATTGAGATGTTTACATGCTATATAATCTGAGGAAAACATAACAAAATCAATAATTTTGAACTCTACGGTGGGGTAAAAACACACAAACGACAAAAAGCACATATTTTCCATTTTAATCTGTGGACCCTCACCCCTCCCACCCTCATGCCCACTTTCCTACCCACCAGCCCTCTGAGTCATAAACACTGATTCAGAGAGCTTTTTCCTTATTACTGTGCATTCACTGATTTGGGTTCCAAACTACCCCTACGTATCAAGAGGATCATGTACCTGACATTTATATATTACAAGCCTCAAAATAGAGAGAAAAAAAGGTTTATGTGTTGACTAACATCCACAAAAATAGGAGGGTACATTTTCTGCTGCCGAAATTTATTCATGCTAAAGAGTTATTCCATCACCTTCCACAGCACGCTTTGGGAGAACTAAAGTATGTAGTTACACTAGATGAAATAGACTTCCCCGATAAAATATTGCTGCTTTCATTTATTTTTCTAGGGAAACAAAATAGAAAAAACAATGCATTTTATGATTTGTTCGTGGTGTAGAAATACACAGGAATGTGCATCTGGCCTGGAGCAGCCACTGGAATAGGAAGCCACGTCCACACAGCAACTGCTTCTTCCTCACGTCTGCCCAGGAGACAGTTAGGTTTGGAGACCAGTGTCCTGTTGTGTGGCGGTGGCACAACACATTTGGACTTCTAACTTCTAGGTGATCCCACCATGGAAAATTAAAGGAAACCTACAACCACCCCCAATTTAGGAAAAAGCCCGGTGTCTCCACACTCTCTAGATCCCTGAGCTAACTGAGCCTGCCTTTCAGAGTGAACAGAGAGACTGATTTCCCACACGGAGGACCCACGGATCTTAGGGGACTCCAGATTTCCCAGCCCCTGCCTTCCCAACCCTGCAACTGGTGACTCGGGTCTTTCCTAAAGGTCGGGCCTGCAAATCTTCAAGTTAAAACAAGCAGATACAGGAAAGAAGACAGAGGTGACTGCGGCCTTTCAGTGAGAGTGTATAGACCTTTCCAGGACCCCTGCACCCTGCCGGGGTCTGGGCTCCTGGGGGCGAGGGGGCTTTCTCCCAGGCACTGAGCCCCCAGCTCCTGTAAAACTAACTGCTTCCCAATCCCTGATCAGGGAAGAGGCAGATTTCCCTCTAGGAGACGAGTTAGAAGTTAATTTTTTAAAAAATAAATGCTGCTGGGACATATCTACAAATCTCCTGTGATCCTAAGTTAGAAATAGTAATATATTAATTTATAAAGAAGTACATTTTGGTGGAATATATAAAAGCTCTGTTCCACATGGAATATTACCCGATGGTTTCCATTTTCTAGGATGCACAGTGTTTCCAGGAAATCAAAATGGAAATCATCAGAGAATACCTGGGTGCCTTGATCAGTCAGGAATGATTCTTTATAATGTGCTCTAAACAGACTGGGGGGCAGGGTCCCTTGCATTTTACTGTGCTGTGTGGCACGTAAGACATGTCATCTAAGAATTATCTGACATGGCTGGCTCTGCATTATTTCATCACTGGAAAGAACAGAAAGTTTGGTCCAGCTTATTTGACGCTGATGTTCCCCCATGCCCCGTATTGCCTTTTCTCCAATCTGTCTGCAGAGCCGGCACTAATCTGCAAGTCCAACACCTGCCGTTCGACTCCATGCGCTGGAGCTCAGAGATTGATATCCACAGGCAGGGAAGCTCATCAGGCAGCCTGGATGGAGGCAGTGGGGCTGCCAGCACGTGGAGACGTCTGCGTCTTTACCATTCCATTATGCCCTTCTGTCAGCGTCAAGTACGCTGCTCTGCCAGGCACATGGTTCTTGTTCACTGGAATTTGCGGTGGGCCCACAGGATGGGGTTGGCGGGTGCAGGTGCTGCTCTGAACTTTGGAACTCATAGTAGATTTCCTGGCTCCGGGACGGCCCTTTTAAAGCATTCTAGAATCTAAGCGTCTTTTAAAAAGGCAACTTAGAAAGTTCTGTTTTCATATTGTTCTTTGTGTAGCAGAAAATTAAAATGAGTTATGGAAAAACTTCCATCCAGTAGGGCTCATTCATTCTGAGCTGTTAGCCACTGGGGACACCACCTGAGAAGTCTCCAGACACCTCACTGCTGTCAGCGGCTGCAGATTTTACAGGGCAGAGTCTGGACTTGAATGATGGCAGCTTACCTGGTATAAGCTGCTTCACCTCATACATGATTAAATTATATTTCTTCCTGTCTGAACAAAGATTATATTGAGAATACAGGAAGGATTTGGCACCAGGGAAATACTTGTTAGTACCTGGCAGTGTGGAACGGCACAGGAAAATATCAGTGTGTGATGAGGTCATGATGGAACCGATGAAAATGAAGACGGAGTCACCTGAGTGTTAAGTGGGCACACGCCTACCTACCCTTTTCAAATGCCATTCAAATGGCCCTCCTGTCATTTCATTTTCAATTGTGTGATTCATTTGGGCAGAATAATTTGGTATCCAAGGAAATCAAGAAACGCCGTTGCCTGCAGTTTGCTAAATTAAAGATCAAATACAGAAGGAAACAGTTCATATGTGAGACAAGATGTGAAAATGTATTCCAATTTGCATTCTCTGTTGTATGGCAGATTAGAAAATAATGACACCTTAAAACATGTAAAACTATGAATACAGGGTACCAGCTAGAGTCAAATTAAAGTAAAAAAACAACACTGAAAATGTGTAAAGAAACATCACAGAGACTTTTGAGCACAAAGAATACAGGTCTATTCTAGGGGGGGCAACACAAAACAATGTATGTGGGTCCTGACATGGGCAGCTGGACAAGGATGCAGAGATGGCCTTGTCTGGTGGGGCGTGTGCCTGGGTGCAGGGCGGGGCGCTGGGGGCTGGAGACTGGCGCTCAAGCTTGTCCCATCTAGTCCCCTTCCTTCAGACAGATGGACTCCCTCGGGGCTAAGGAGCGACTGACTGCTTATGGATTCTGTTTAGAGTGCTCCAGAGGGACCGTCCAGGACATTCCCTGCCCGTACACTTTTCAGCCTTTATCAGCCTCAGAGGATGCTGCTTACATCCAAATGAATCCAGAAAACCAACGATTCAAAATGGTGCTGTGAAATGAGCCAATAATATTTCTTTCAGTAGACTGACGATGGCCATTTTTTCTCCTCTACTTCCCTCAACACATCTGCCCCTGAGTCTCTTCCCATTTTATCTCGTCCTTTCATTTTTATACTTGTTAGGCCAGCCTTTCCTCCTCTCCTCTGACCTTATATTCACAGAGTAGAACCACCCTATAATGTTGGCTTGTAATATTTTAAATTAAATATTTTTCTGTTTCACAGTGAAAAAGGTACACCCAGGTCTAAGTGGATCAGAAGACAATCACAGACTCAGCGTCAGATATTAAAAGTAATCGATTCCACATTCCCACAGAATTTGTTGGGACAACTTCAATGAGAATGAACGTACGTCATGATGCAGCCAATACAATTTCCTGGCAGATCTAATCTACTCTTGCGTAATATGTATCCTTATTTAATGCTGCAATTACACCACTATTTTCTGTGAAAACAACTGTGCGGTTTTCATTATTCCCTGTTAAATTTCGTCTTGCTAGATGTGGTGATAAGAGAAACTGGGCATTGACATTATCGTGTGGGGTGCCTGCTGTCACCAGCAGCCCTGTGTCAGGCTGTCTGCACCCTTACTCATCCCTCCGTCAACATACAAACCCAGAACCAAGGACAGAAACCTACAGATCATTAGAAGCCCACAGAGAAAATCTGCACACAAGAGAAGGGCCAGCACATACGACATTTGCAGCGTATCCATGATATGAAAATGTGGATCACTCATGAAACAAAGGGAGTTTGATTGGCCTTTTACCTCCAGAGTTACGCCAACACTAATGATCACGTATCCTCCTCACAAGTCCACACAGACTTCGCTTTCCACTTTCCGAGCTGGAACAGCACGTAGAGGAAGGGGTCCTCTCTGCATGGCTGCATGGATGCTGAATGCTTCCCACTGAAAACCATGCACCCCCAAGCAACCTTGGTACCTGAAATGATGTGATCACAGAGCTGTCCCTTGGGTCCGTTAGGAAGTATTCTTTAGAGTTTGCATATTAATTAAGTCATAGCGATAACAACCTTCCTGTCAACGAATGTACAGCTTTTTCCTTCAGCATGGCTTATCGACAGAGTAAGGAGAAGAAACTACTCTGACAAAGATTTGAGTGAGGGTTGGAGAAAAGCCCAGAGCAGAGGAGAAAGCTGAGGTCACAGTAGATTTTCCTGTTTTCTCCTTTCCTCACTCAAGTCCTGCAGGCTCCTTCCTTGCCACACTTGTCAGAACCATCTAACTTGGAAGTATAATTCGTCAGCCAGCCTGGACACTGCTCTTCCCCACATTGGGGCACTGGGTTCTGCTCACAGCCCATCACCTGTGGTAGCGCCTGTACGTAATGGGACACATGTACCAAAATGTTCAAGTTCACACTATCTTTTCTTTGTCCACCACCTCCTCCCTCTTTCTGTGTTCCCGTTTTATTGCATTCACTTCCACTGTCTCCCACATTAAGTTCGTCCTCAGGTGTGAGGGTTAATTTCATGCGTCTGCTTGACTGAGTCCCAGGGTGCCCAGATATTTGCTCAAACATTATTCTGAGCATGTCCATGAGGGTGTTTGAGCACCAACAACTGAATTGGCCAACTGAGCAAGCAGGCTGCCATGCCCCATATAGATGGTCCTCACAGAACACAATGCTGACCTTCCTGGTTGCCTTGGAGCTGGGGTATTGGTTTCTTCCTGCTTTCGAACTTGAACTGAAACAGGGGTTCTTCCTGGGTCTCCAGACTGCCAGCCTTAGACTGGGATCATCCCTTCGGCTCTCCTGGGTCTCGGGCCTCGGACTTGTACTGGAATTACATCACTGGTTTTCCTGAGGCTCCAGCTCGCCAACCTCCATAATCACATGAGCACATTGCTTCTAAGAAATCCCTCGCTCTCCCCGTCCTCCTGCTCCTGTTTCCCTGAGAACCATGACCGATATACCTATACAGCTCTAGGCTAAGTCCCGTTTGACCTGGGTTCCCTGATGCTGCCTGCAACTGTCCCCTAGAGAGCTGTGTGGCACCCACCTAGATGGCTGATGCTGGCACATGTCTGTTTTGAGCAATCCTGGCTCCTGTCCCATTGCTTTGTGGACCGCCATCTGCCCAATCCAGACTTATTACCAGACTTGGGGTGTCTCATGTCACCCACACTCGTGACAGGCTCTGGAACTGCTGTGTCTGTTGGGGTCTCTCTCCTGGACTCAAGCACCAATGCCCGAGTTCACCATCAATCTCCAGTGATAAAGTACAGTTCATGATTGGATAAAAGAAGCCCCCTGAACACCTCCCCCCACCTACTGCTCCATTCCACCTGCATTTCAGATTAATCTGTGGCCATGACAAGCTTTGTCAGTGAGGTTAACAGCACTTGGTTTTATTAGTTCACAATAAGTGCTGAAGACAGAAATGCCAAATAGTCTTCTCCCTTATTGAAAGGACCCATCGGAAAGATGCTTTGTGAGGCGTACTGAATCCAGGGACAAGCAGTCAGATCAGATTAGACTGGCATCCAGTAGCCAACGGCAGTGGCCACGGAGCCTGAAGGACAGGAGTTTAGGAAGGAGCATTCAGTGTCCCAACTTGCCCACTCCCCTGAGGGGGGACAAGGGCAGGTCCAGGGCAGGGAGTGTGGCCCCAGAATGGACCTGGTGTGAGGATGGGCCCTGGCCTCCGTGGAGATCAAATCCTCAGTGAGTGAGGGAAGGGGAGAAGAGGACAGTTCCCCACATTTGCTTTCATTTACAGTCACATGCACACTTCAATTTCCGAAATTTATTTTTAGAATGTTCTTGACGTCTTCTAATTGTCAATAAGCTTGAATTATATACAACAAATTGGAACGTGTCGGATTTATAAGCACAGAGAATACTTGGAGGCACGCTGAAAGCTGCCTAGTTCCACAAGCTTCTTTTACAGGAGAGCACGCAAGTCCTGAGAAATAGTGTCTTGCTAAAGGTCCCTGAGCATCCCAGCTCCCCAGTCCTGGCGCCCTCCCCCCACCCCCAACACAGCAGGCTTTGTTTTGTTTGGAACAGCTGGGCAGGTTGAGAGGAAGGTTTTTGATTACTCGTACTTAGATAAGGCATCTTTACCCGCAGTCCCTACCCCTCTAACATAAGTTATAAGCTTTCGTCTTTACACAATGTAGATTTTTCTTTAATTTCTTCAGGAATTAAAATACTGTACATAATTTGTTTTACACATAGGTGGAGCTTCCCATAGACAACTGAGCTGCAGTTCTGGTTAAAGCATGAGTGATTTTCTCTGAGTATGGACATTTCTCACTGTAAACAAGGGGGCAGAACACGGGACCCAGTCTTCTCAATTTTTGTGGGCACTGGGTGTAGAGAAGATGTGCTTCTCTACAACGTCTACAACTTCATGGGAGAAAAGTCAGAAGGCTGAAATGATCCCAACACTGTCCAGTGATGACACCCCCCCTCGCACTGCTACGCTGTCCCACATAGAATAGGAAATAAAACTACAAGTGTTCAAAGTTGAAAGGAAACGATTAATAAAAAAAAAAAAAGGGGGGACCAATTCTCTATGTTTGATTCCAAATAAAATTAGTGGAGGATTTTAGGATAGGCCTTGGATGACGCTCGTTTACAAAGCTGACGATACTCAGCTACGTGTGTGGAACGCAGTCTTGCAAAGAGAATGAATGAAGTAACTGGGCCCATTGAGTCTGGCGCCAGAAGCAAACTCAGCTTACGGACAAAGCACATACCACCGATGTCACTGAGGGCTAATTTCGGGCCAGACAACAGCATATCTTACTACGTAGTAATGTCTTACTACGATTCAAGAGCAGAAGCCAATGGAGACGCACTGTTACATTTAGTTCTCTTCAGCACAGGCTTTCTAACAAATCTGTGTTCTCCTTGACTTAAGATCATCAGGGAATTGAATAATTTGGAGACACAGTCTAATTTCTCTCACGGAGGGCTAGCGTTTACCGACTACTGTTGTGAAAGAGCTGAGAATAGAAACAAAATGAAACACAGTATTTGAAAATTCTGATGGTACTGTAAAAAGCATAAACAGAATACATACTGGGTTTAGAAGGACTGTGAGGAAAAGTTCGCCTCCTCTGATGCTCTTGTCCAGTTCTTGGGGGCCGCCGGGGTACTCCTTGTAGAAAATGGTGTGGGTGAACAGCCCGCAGGTCTGTCGCGGGAGGACCTGTGGAAGGGAGCGCGGCTGACGTAACTCCCTCAACCTGCACCCCCCCCGCTGAAGCCCCAATCGTATTGTGATCAAGAGGTGGCAAGAGTGTGCAATGATGTCAACATTACAGGAGTGGCCACGGCAGAACTACAGCTGTGTCACGTGCCCTCGAGTCAGCTGTGAGTCCTGGCGGCCCCACGAATGAGTGACATCCCATGTCCTGTCCTCACAGCCCTGCTCGGCTCCCGGGGACTCGGCCTGTGGCCCCTTTAGCGGAGTCCGTCCATCTCATGTCTGCTCTCCCTCTTTCCCGCTGCTGCCTTGTATTTCCCCAGCTTTACTGTCCTTTCCAGGGAGCCCCGCCTTGTCACCATGTGCCCGAGGGAGGACAGCTGTGGAGCTGTCATTTTGCCTCCAGCCGTGTGTAAGGCTTAGTTTGCTCAGGACCCTGGCCTTCCTGTTATACATGGGTTAAAGCATCTCACTCAGCTCTATAAATCCCACCCACCAGCTGAGTTATGCTAAAGGACTGGCACAACAAAAGCCTTCTTAGGGTTAATTTAAGTCAAATATGGAGAGTCTCCAAGGGTACATCCCATCCTTATGCCATCACACCCCTTGCTTCTGAAGTTCAGTCTGGCTTGGATCTCAGCTTTGGAGACTCAAACAATCAGTTTCCACCCCTTCCTTCACCTGGCTTTGTTTTTCTTACACTCTGAATTGAAATTTTAATCACAGTAGTAGTAAAGTCATCTAATGACTGCTTCTGGCATATTCTGTGGTTAATTCTGTTGTAAATCTGAATGTTCAACAGACAAAACAAATAAGTAATTTTATTCCAAGAACTTATTTTGAATAATACACTACTTATCGTCTAATGGAAAAATTCATCCAACTGCACAGGTGGCTATAATTTTATTTATTCTTTGCTTAATTTTCATAATAGTTTGTATGAAATGCAAGGTAAATGAATGCATGTAATATCGGTTAAAAGGAATGCTTTTATTTCATAATATGTCAAGTGGTCATGCAACCCATGGGAAAACTGGGTACTTTCACTCTGATTTGGAATTATGTGAGGGACACTTTTCTTACCAGCTGCCTTTCGATGACTGTCAATAGCACCATTTGCATTAGCAATCGCTCCGTTTACATCTGAGGCTTCTTTAAGTCTTCCAATTTACAATAAAATATTAAAGTTTTACGATTAATGAATATTGAGTGCTATTGTTTTTCCTTTGGTGTTAGACAGTGAATAGGTAGACAGGCAGACTGACAGGTAGATATATCTAACATCAATCTTAATAACGGATTGGGAAAATGTAAATATTTAAGGTGGGAGAACAGTTCGTAAACCTTTGCTACAATCTAGGCAACTGATGATGAAAATATGATCTAAGGCACTGGAAGTGGGATGGACATTTTAAGATGGGTTAAGAATACTATTGTTTTCTCTTTAAGGAATAATTATAAGTTTTCATTTAAAATTCATTTGGTTTTACTCTCATATAAAGGAACTGATACATTGTTCTTACATCTGATGATTATTTTTTCAATTAGTATATATATGAATGTGTGTTGTGTATGTGTGTGTCTGTATGTGAAAAATATACACCTCCTTTTTGTAGTAGGCAAGGAAAAGAAAAATGAAAAAGAATAGAATCGTAAGGTATTCCTGAGCATCTGGAAGTCAAAATAAAGTGAGTGGAGGAATTTCGCTCTCAAGATGCTATTTGATAGATTTTGTTGATAGTGTAGAGACTTGTGAGGTGTTTTCTTAATTTACGAACCCCACACTTTGCCTAGAAAACTCTCAATAAAACCACCCAACAACAGACAGAGGAAGGCTCCCCGGAAGCCTAAGCTCCCCAGACCAGGCTTAGATCCGGAACTGCAGGGGGCCAGATGCGAAACTCATTCCCAACATTTCCAGCTTGTCTGGGGTTTGACACCCCCCAGCCCGCAGCTTAAGAAGCAAGCCCGGAGCCACACAAAGCGTTACCGTGTGGCCAGTCACCACTAGGCACGCTGGGAGCTGGTGGTGCTCGTGGGAAGGGAGTTGAAGTGCCGTGTGTGTCACGCTCCCGTCCACACAGCGGCGTGAACTCACCATGACACTGTTGTAAATGAAGCCCTTCCGGTGTCTCGCGGGTTTCAGGTGGGGGTACTCCTCGGTGCTGGTGACCTGGATGCCCCAGACCTTCTTCCAGGCCTCGTACAGCTGGCCGTGCACCGGGTACACGCCCGAGTGGTGCGGGGCCACCGCGTAGCCCATGTGGGTGGGGATGCCGTGCTCCTGCGAGAAAGCCAGCACATCACAGGGACGGGGGTCAGTGACATTCAGTTATACTTGTTGTCACAGCCTCTACTTAGGACACACTGAATTCTATGTCTCGTGTGAGAAATACAAAAACTGACAGAGGTTTGTCTCCCAGCAGCACATAAGCTCACACAGCTCTGACGGTAAATGCTTTGGGCATGTGGTGTGTGGATGGGGTTAATTCTGAATTCTGAATACAGAAAACTGGGGGGAAGATAGGAAGGGACATGGCCCTTTCTCAGATAGATTAGGAAGAAAAAGTGTTACTTGAGCAAGTGCCCAAATATGAGATGGAAGAGCAGTGAGTGTGTGTGTGTGTGTGTGTGTGTGTGTGTGTGTGTGAGTGCACGTGTATGAGTACATGTGCGTGAGAGAGTGTGTGTGTGTGTGTGTGTGTGTGTGTCTATGATGTTGAAGAGAACCAGAACGGTAAGTATGAACCATAAAGCGATGAGCTTTAACTGCTCATCTGAGGGGTTGCACTTAATTCTCTGAACAGTGTCGATGAGGGTGCTCTCTGAGCGTGGAAGGCCACACATGCTCTAACCCAGTGACACACTAGCATGCATGGGACGGGGGGCTGTGTACTAGGCAGCTACTACAATGGTGTGGTGAGAGGAACACAGCACCGAGTTGACGAGGTGGCCAGACAGCCAGGGATAAGTGCCACCCGAGGCCCAGTGATGCTTTGAACAGCAAGTATGGGAACAGCAAGCATTGAGCAGCTCCATTTATTTTTACAAAGCATACACTTTACATGAGACATTTGCGTTGTGTAAACAGTCTCTTTTAAAGGAAACAGGTATAAATTCAAAACAAGAATATGAAAAAAAGTGTCAAAGAACAGTGTTATATTGCAAGGTTCATGCTATAGAGCTACCATTTTCTAATTTCTGTCTTTCCGTTTCTCCCTTTAAATGCTAATCAGCTTTAGAAAGACGTACTGTAGGATTGACTCTCATGCACTGAGCTTATGAATGACACTGGGAGCTGACTGAATCAGCACACAGAGCAGGGACTGCTGACCAGTCGTTCCTGTCATCTATGACACGGCACGCACCGCAGAACAGCTCCTTCCGGCGGGATATGTGAGACCACAGAGCCACTCTGCTGAGTAACGGCCACATTCGGTGCAGAAGACGGGCCCTAAATGCCCTTCTTTCATGGGATGACCCGCACGTGTAGCACAATTTCCCTCTTCAGCAAGACTCTGGATCTTCTCACACTTATGACAACGAGCAACTCTGTAGAGACTGAGCTTCGAAGGCCATGCTGTGGAATGGGCTGGAGTCTTCCGCGAGGCGCTGGGCAAGCTCATTTCCCGGGGTGTGCTGAAGGAACCTCCTTCTTCCAGGAGTGTGTGCTTTCTGCAACGTCGGAAAGTCTTTGGAGGCTGCCAGAGGGGCTGGCCACTCCTGTTCCTGACACATCGCTCGGGCATGGACTGGGAAGGTGCCAGGGCTCCCAGGTGAGTTCCATGCAGCCCAGTGAATTGTCACAGAGTGTTCTGAGGATGAGTGGCATCGGGACCTGAGAGGTGAGCCACGAGGGAGACACAGATGAACTTCCTCATGAGAGACACTTGGGGGCAAAGGTGTGCCAGCCCCCGGGTGTGGATGGAGGCGTGTGACCACCGCCAGACGGGAAACAGCCTGTTAGGCCTCCTCACGCTCTCAGTGACCCACACGGGGGTTTGTAAGAGTCTTCTCCCAGGATTAGAAGGTGCCCGGATCCTAACAGTCTCCACTAATCCCCTGCAGCCCTCACTTCCCATCACTGTACAATGTTGTAGTCCACCTCTGGGGCCTAGGACACTCAATACGCATGTGAGTGTCCTGGAAACAAGGAGATGAAAAGAAAACCAGGCAGAGAATTGAAATATCAGACAACTGTGTCTTTTCAGGAAAAGAAAAAAAAAGGCATTTCATGTTTGACAGGTAGTAAAGTGAATTTTAGAACTTTCATGAAAAACCAGAAGGTAAAAAGCAATTGATTTGGTGAGTACGAAGGAAAGGGCAGTAAAAGGATTTTATTATATTTATTGATTTCTGGGACTCAGTGTTATACTGCTCATAAGGTCATCTTATCACACTGACAACTGCAGCTCAATCAAAACAGTAAATCACACTAGATAATTATGGGTTTATGCTTTTCCGATTGAAACGATAACACAGAATGAAAAGTAATTCCCCGGTAACTCCTTTCCTGTCATCAGGGGCTTGCTGTACTAGAAACCTTCATCTTTTACTGTGCAGAGCTTAAGACCCACTTCACACAGACGGGCCCACTAAAAAGTGAACTGGGCATCCTACCCACACAGCATCACAAAATGATAAGGTCTGAAAGGCTTTCTAATGGGAATATAGGAAGCATTTGAAATCATAAAGATAGCCATAAACAATGACAGGATGAACTAATTCAGATATGGCTTTTTGTTATTTATTAGAACAGTGTTTCTCACAGGATCTAGGAAATTCTATGATACATTATGACACAACGTCACAAATACTTACAGGGGAGTTTAACTTGATCCAATTTTCCCAGGCACATTAAATTCCCAGTTGACTGGAAAATGAGCTAAAGTGGTAATGTACAGACTATATAAAAGTAGGGTGACCATTTTTCAAAAAGTAGACTAAAATATACTGAGCACTAAACCCCTAACTGCAACTGACGTGGTCCATCTAATCTTTCTCTGCATATTCCCACTGATCCTGTCTGTGTAACTGCATAGTTAGTACCTGGTCTCCGAGATGTGTTTTTACATTCATGTGTTTTTATAAGGTCTTCTTGGGGAGACCTTGATTACCGTGGGAGGACTGCACATCACTACCCATGTGGAAACTGAGGCTCAGGGAGGGGACATGACTTGCTCGTGTTCACAGGTGTTGAGCTGGAATTCTACCCAAAGTTCTCCTTCAGAATCACAGATGGTGGCTTTGCTTTTCCTTTTGATGCAAAAGGTTCGGCCATGAGAAGGCTTCAGACAGATCTCAGAAAGTGGTTGCTGGGCAAACACTGGCATCAGCAGCTCCTGGCTCCCGTCGCCGACACACATGACCTTGAGATCAGGCACTGTCAGAAGCAGCACTCGGTGCCCAGTGGCACGGCAGTGGCAGCAGTGGGAACTTACTGCTTTTGCCAAGGTTCAGGTGGCAGCTGCAGGAGTGGTTGCTCCCCAGGGGACCTGTTCCATCTGGCTCTGCGTCCCCAGAGGAGTACAGCCTGGAATCTGCTCCATCAGCCCTTCCAAGGATTTTGGAAGCACTTATACCACCGAGGACATACTCTTTCTGTTGAAAGCAATTCCAAGTGGCTTTGGTTCCTAGCATGGAAACCTGGCTGGTGCAGGGGGTCTTGGCCCCTTTCTGATAAATTTAAAGGGCGTAATGGGTCCAGGTAAGATGTCAGTGGTTTGAATTCCAGGAGAACAGAGGAAGACTTTGCTGAAGCACTGCCCAGTATTTGAACAAGAAAACTCATTGATAGATGGAAACACCCACCCATCTAGCTGGACACTAGCATGTTACACAAATGACTGTTAGATTGTATGTACTGGTCACCCAACGCCTAGTGTACAAAGGAAATAAATAGGAGACTCGTTTATTTAAATAATAAATGCCGCAGGTATCTGGCACAGGTAACACTGTGGTGAAACCACATAAAACAGGCAACATAAAGAAAGAAGGGGTGAAATCACTTTGCATTAAAATCACTTTGCTCCAATGGATCACGGTTGGTGGCACAAGCACCTCTGGACCAACATGCATTGCAACAGCCCTTCATGAGGACAACCCCGTCCTAACAAATCGTCAGTGATCTGCAGGCGTCACCTGCACAGGTGAAAAGCACCACAGGTGAGCGTGAGCAGCACTCTGATGCGGCATGGTGTAGTCCTTTTTAGAAGACCTGGCACACCATAGGCAGCCAGAGAAACAAGGAGAAAATGAGAGCTGGGAGGGCTGGGCTTATGGACAGGGGACATTCCCTGAGTCTCCTGCAAGCAGCCGCACAGAAACCTGAAGGGCGATGGACGTCTTGAGAGGAGAGGAGGAAGCGCAGACAAGAGGCGTTGCCCATTATTAGGAGCTCGTGTCTGCACTCAGAAGGCACGCTGTGGAAGCAGCCCATCACACATGTGGGGTGTTTGTTCTCTCTCTCCAGTGCTTAGCAGTGTGCCTGGGGCATTGCTGGGGTATAATACGTGTTTTCTAAAGGAAATAATACACAAGAATGCCATTAATAAATCCACTGTCGATGCGTACTAATATAAAATGAATATTTTATATTATATAAATATATATGATGAATATACAAGAGGAGTACTGAAATGCTGGTTGCATAAATGAATGCCCTTGTAACCAAAAGCTAACCCAGTAAACAGTATGCATTTGAACTAAAAGTCTTGGTTTGTCCTAAATACACAACTCCCAGGGAGCGACTCAGGAGTGACAACACTGGTCTCATTATCTATTTTTCCTTTTAATAAGGACTTGGGATCGTATCGTGAACTCTGAGAATGATCCTAGGATCAGCGATTTTTCATTGTGTTTTGGGAACTGAAATTGTCTTCTGTTCTCATAAGTGAAAAAAGCAATGACTATGTGACCTGGAAATTGGCTGGGTCAGTCTGCGCACTGCTCAGACTGAAGCCCAGTAAGTGGTGACAAATCCCGGAGAGCCCTGTGTTACAAATGGAATTTTCTTTTGAAAAAGAAATAGCAAAGCAATGGCACTGCTTCTAGAGCATGAAATTCCAGCAGCTGAGATGTTCCTTTAATATTCTTGAGCTGCCGAACGTCTACTTTCTGCCTGAAGGGAACTAACAGAAAACAAAGTAAGTCTCATTCCCACTGTACAAAATGTGGTGAGGTAGGCATGTGTATCACTGTTTCTTGGGTTTTTTTTTTTGGGCCAGAATTCTTACTTTATTGACAATCCAAATGTGCCAGGTGCCATTCTAGGTGCTGAGGAAAGAGCACTGAACACAACAGACAGGTGGGAGTATATGTGTTAGTGGAGTGGGACCAAGGTGACATGAAATTGGTAGGTAACTTGTGGAATGTATTAGAAGGTGCTGTGGAGCTATGGAGAAAAACAGAGCGAGACAGGGAGAAGAACGGAGGGGAATGGGTTGCAATGTTACATAGTTCATTTACTGAGGGGTCATGGAGAAGGGGGTGTTTAGAATCCAGGTGTGACGATGTGAGGGATTAAGCCACATGGACAGACTGGGGAAGACCATTCCAGCTGGAGAGGGCAGTGCATACACTGTCCTCAGTTGAAAGTACCTCAGACGTGTTTGAGGAAGAATAAGAATTCAGTTGTTTGTGGACAAAGCAGCCAACAGGGGTGGGAACATCAATAGACAATGTCAGGAGGCAGGGACGCCGCAAATGGTCTCACCAGTTACCTAATGACAACCGCAGGGGGCGCCACTCACACCCAGTAGGCTTCTACAAAGGCCGAGCCAGCAGCATCCCTGAGGAGAGGCACAGTGCAGGCTGTTTAGGTCCCCATATGTCCCTGTAATGACGCTGGTATTTACCCTGATTGAGATGCGGAGCTAGCATTATAGAAGAAAATTCTGGCAGCTCTGGAGAGCTGGCTGAAAGGGGGTAGGAGGCAGCTAGGAGCCAGTTGGCAGGTTACTGACACAGTCTCGTGAGAACTAACGATAGCTTGGACAGGGTGGGGCCAGCACCGCTGGTGAGAAGTGGTGTTACTCTAAACGGGGGGCAGGGGTGAAGGTGGAGACGCTGCACCTTCAGTGATGGCAGGTTGCACACAGAACATGAGAACTAGGACAGACTTCCTGTCAAATGAGACTGGGGAGCTGACCAATCACACAGGTTTGGGGAGAAAGACAGGACACACATTTGGGATTAGACTTCAAACTGGAGATGTCAGGTGGGAAGTGAAATAAACAAGTTTAGCCTTTGGAGAAGAGCGTTCAGCTGGAGCTCTCCACTGGTGCGTCATGGACACACTGATTTTATTTAGTCCTAAGACTCCTGATGATCACCGACGGAATGGGTATGTACACAGAGAAAAGGTGAAAGGGTAGACCTTTGGGGCAGAGAGAAGGGAAGAAAGCCAGTAACAGATTGAGAAAGAAGAATGCTGCACGTGACATGGGAGGGATGCCGGGACCCTGCGATGAAGTGGGGACAACTCGAGGAAGTGGTGGCAGAGCATCTGAGCTCAGCAGGTCAAATGCTGGTAACTGGTGGCGTCCAATGAGAAGCAGGAACCACCCACCCGGTTTAACACAGGGTGTCACTGGTGACCCAGACAAGAGAAGTTCTGGTGGGTGGTGAAGGGCAAACACATCCGAGTGGGTTTGAGGGAGAAAAGGAGAAGCTGGCATGAGACAGTGAGGGTGACAACTACTGCAGGTAGTTTTGCTAGAAGGAGAGTCTAGGAATGCTGCTGAGGCTGGAGAGCGAAGGGGCATAAGCATGTCTGTCCAAAGACAGGAGAAAGAGCAGTGCCTCTGCAGAGACGTGGGTGACTCGGGGCAGCGGAGTTTCTGGGAGACATTCTTGACCGGCTGGTAAGTGATGGCACTGAGTACAAGGGTGGAGAAATCAGCCTTGTGGCCCCCTTGGATGTCCGTCCACAGGTAGGTTTTTGTCACTGCTAACACAGTCTATGTTACTAAGTGGTATCTATATATTCAGAAAGATATTACTAAGTAATGATGACATTTTGAATAACTGCCTATAAAGATAATTCTAACCGTATTTTTCTGTATACACCTTCACGTGTTTCTAATGAAAATCAAACTATATTTCATTTTGGCGTCAGGGTGAAGTTGAAGCTGTAGTAATGGGAGCACACGGGTGTTCTCTTCTAATTGACTGGCTCTTATTTTTAGGAAGATAAGAAGGTTGCCAGTGGAGAGTAAGGACGGGCAAATGCATGGTAATTTCTGGAGAGAGACGGTACTGAACTGGCTGGGGACAGCAGGACAGTGAGCAGTGTAACTTCCGGGCAGCACTGAGGGTCCATGGGAGGGACGTCTGTGGCCGTGGCTTTAACGTGGGGACAGCTGGGTGCAGGTGTCAGGGCACAGGCACGGACTGGGAAGATGTCTGGATCAAATGGGCTGAGGCTTTGCAGGAGAGTGCGATGAAGCAAGAAGCATGGAGGAGGTCAGGGCATATGCAGGGGCTAGTTTGGGATGACCGCTTCAAGCTGAGTGAGGAGGAACGCGGGGACCTGGGGACGTGAGGGGGCAAAGGTGTGGCCTCTGGAGGCGTGGGGCAATGCCAGGACTGCATGTCAGCTGCTCCTCTCCACTGCGGCCGCTGCTACCTGCGAAGGTCGAGTTCTAGTTTAGTTCAGTAGCGAGAGGAATGGCACCAAGTAGTAAGTACTTAGAGCTTCTAGCAATGCCCGGGACCTGGACGGAATGCTAACATTCGTGATTCCTAAGTGTGTCAGTCAGACAGAGCGGTACTGTGCATTCTGTTAGGACATCATCCCTAGCTCACTATCAGCAGAAACAAGAAAAGGAAGAGTGATAGCTCAGTGTGTTTTCTATTTGCATTTCTCTGATGATTAGTGATGTTGCACATTTTTTCATATGTCTATTTGCCATTTGTATGTCCTCTTTGGAGAAATGTCTCCTCAGGTCCTCTGCCCATTTTTCAATTGGGTTGTTTGGGTTTTGTTGTTGAGTTGTATGAGTTCTTTGTATATTTGGGATAGTAGCCCCTTATCAGGGGCATTGTTTGCAAAAATCTTCTCCCATTCAGTTGGTTGCCTTTTTATTTTGTCGATGGTTTCTTTTGCTGTGCAGAAGCTTTATAGTTTGATATAGTTCCATTAATTTATTTTAATTTTTACTTCCCTTGCCTTTGGAGTCAAATTCATAAAATGCTGTTTGAACCCAAGGTCCATAAGTTTAGCACCTATGTTTTCTTCTATGCAATTTATTGTTTCAGGTATTATGCACTCTCATACACTATTGGTGGGAATGCAGACTGGTGCAGCCGCTATGGAAGGCAGTGTGGAGGTTCCCAAAAAAATTAAGAATAAAATTATCCTATGACCCAGAAATCCCTTTCCTGAGTATCTACCCAAAAAATCTGAAAACATTTATCCATAAAGACACGTGTGCTCCAATGTTCATTGCAGCTTTGTTTATGATGGCCAAGACATGGAAACAACCAAAATGTCCTTTGATAGATGAATGGATAAAGAAGTTGTGGTATATATACACAATGGAATATTATTTGGATATAAGAAAAGGTGAAACAGTACCATTTGTGACAACATGACTGGATCTTGAGATTATAATACTAAGTGAAATAAGTTAGAGAAAGTTGAGAACTATGTGAATTCACTAATATGTGGTATATAAAACCGAAAACAACAAAAGAACAAGGCAAACAAATGAAGGAACAAAAACTCATAGACACAGACAATAGTTTAGTGGTTACCAGAGGGTAAGGGGGGAAGGGGGTGGTAGAAGAGGGTAACGGGGATCGAATATATGGTGATGGAAGGATAACTGACTTTGGGTGGTGAACACACAATGTGATATATAGATGATGTATTACAGAATTGTGCACCTGAAATCTATGTAACTTTATTAACAATTGTCACCCCAATAGACTTTAATCAAAAATAAAGAAAAGAAAGGGGCTCAAAACAAGTGTGCTTAATTCACATCACTCCATTTCACATGTTCATTTGTCATTTTGTCTCAAGCAAATGTTGCAAGCTAATTTATCTTGTCAGGTCTTTCCTCCATTCTTAGTTACCTGGATTATGTATACACAACACACATTAAATAGTTTGTTTTTTAAATCTGCTGCCTGATTGCCTATGTCCATGGAATAAAGGTGGAGTAGCAAGGGGGGTGTGTAAGTGCACGTGTGTGTGAGTGTGTGTGTGAAGTATACAAGTTAAAGACAGTGATTTGTCCTTTTTGTCACTGGCTAGACTGTTCTTCATTTTCTAATATGAACATATTTCCAAACTTGTTGGATCTTCCATGATTATACAGACGATGGTTTGGAACCACTAATTTAAATGCATCACTTTGCAGACACAGATTCACACAAACTGTTACTTTCTCTGAGCAATGAATATGTTTGCAATATTATTTTTGAGTCAGGCTGAGATTTTCCTTAGGAGTCATTCTCCCCCACCCCCCTTAATGTCAGCTTAATGCATTTATGGGAAATGCTTTAAACATTTGCTGTAGACACGAGCCACCCCTCTGGTTGCCAGTTTCTCCCAAATACAAGGTGTTCTTACATTCTGTTCTTTTGGGACACCCTGTGCTTCTCTATAAGTTAAACTGAGTCATATCTCTGATTGTTTTCAATTTTGTGGAACCTCTACTACCATGTGAAATAGGTTACCTTTCATCAAAAAAGTAACTTTATGTTAATAAATGTATATATTAAAAATACAAATTATGCTCACTTAAGTAACTGTCTGTAAAGGGGATTAAAGGACTATACTTTTCTATGGATATGCTGACATGTTTCCAATAACCACACCACAATATTATATTTCTGTTTTATCTTGTTGAAGTTGCATCATATTTGGAAATCAAGGCATCAACACAGATCTCATCTCAAAATGACTTCACTTCCAGCACTGCCCAATCTCCTACATTACTCACCACTACCTCTCTCCACTGTCGACATGCTAGGAGACAGTTGCTCGCATTTCCATGTTACTCAAGTTACTGCAGAAATGGCTACAGGCAACTGAAGAGGTAGCCACGGCATGGTGAAAATGTCCACCCAGGACAGACAGACAAGACATAAAAGAAACTATCAAGCTGAGAGAATGTTTCAAGCTGAAAAATGCAAAAGCAAAAAAAAGAAAAGAAAAGAAAAAGGAAAACATGGTAACCAACCTGTTTGATGAATTATCTAATTTGAATAGGGTATGCTCAGTATACCGTTGGTTCTTGATTATTTCACTCATTTAATAATTAAAAACAAGTTTGATCATTGAAGCAATAAAATTAAAACCTGTCAGTGAGAGCTAGTTATGTTATCATTGACCATTCTGAGAATCCATTCACAAACTAATGATTGATAAATAGGCATAAAATCTCACTACAATTCACTTGTTATCAGGGAAATGCAAATCAAAACCGCAGTGAATTATCACCTCACACCTGTTAGAATGGCTATTATCAACAAAACAAATAATAACAAGTGTAGGAGAGGCTGTGGAGATAAAGGAGCCCTCATACACTGTTGGTGGGAATGCAGACTGGTGCAGCCGCTATGGAAGGCAGTGTGGAGGTTCCTCAAAAACTTAAGAATAGAATTACTATATGGCCCAGCAATTTCTGTTCTGGGTATCTACTGGAAAAATTCAAAAACATTTATCTGTAAAGATGTATGTATCCCGATGTTCACTGCAGCATTATTTACAGTGGCCAAAACATGCATGGAAACAACCAAAGTTTCATTCGATAGATGATTAGATAAAGAAGATGTGGTATATATACACAAAGCAGTACTATTTGGCCATAAGAAAAGATGAAATACTGCCATTTGCAAAAACACGAATGGATCTTGAGATTATCATGCTAAGCGAAATAAGTCAGACAGAAAAAGTCGAGAACCATATGGCTTCACTCATATGTGGGATATAAAACTGAAGGCAAGAGAGGAACAAGACAAACACACAAACAAGAACTCATAGACACAGACAACAGTTTAGTGGTTACCAGAGGGGGGCGGGGGAGGGAGATGGTAGATGAGGATAAACAAGGTCGAATATATGGTGATGGAAGGAGACCTGACTCTGGGTGGTGAGCACACAGTGTCATATACAGATGATGTATTACAGAAGTATACACTTGAAACCTATGTAATTTTATTAACCAATGTCACCCCAATAAATTTAATTAAAAAATCTCACTATGAACACCTGTTAAAAAGTGTTGGACTATTATATTCGGGGCATTCTACATAAATATTCCCTTGATGGGTCTGTACATTTTAGACACTGAGGAAATTTGAATGTCGGCAAATCTCAAAACAGCTTAAGAGAAAAAAAAATGCAATGGGGAAACACTGAGTAGGGATGGGTTCCACTATGTACCAGAAAAACAAAAATGAAAACATAGTGGATTACAGAAAGAAGAGCTTATTTTTCTCAAGTAATGGTAGATCTGGAGTTAAGCGGTGGTTTAGAAGTTTCAGTGCCACAAGTGGGGTCTCTGGTTCCCTTGGCCTTTCCTTCAGAGTTTTAAGAGGAATCCCTTAGTTGTAGCCAATACAACCACAAACTAGCAAGAGATAGGAACGAGGGCTAAGGGTAGGAGGTAGGACCAGTGGTGTGTGACCTCCTTTCCTGGAAGTCCCATTCCACAACTTATCCTTCCATTCAATTGGCCAGAACTATGTTAAATGTCCCCTACCTGAAATAAAAGCTGATAAACCAGTCTTTATATGCTTTGCCTCCACAAGCAAACTTTGGATTCATTCAGAAGGAAGAATGTGAAAATGGGTACAGTGGTCCCCCTTTTCCCACGGGGGATAAGTGCCAAGACCCCCAGTGGATGCTTGAAACCTCAGATTGTACCAAACCTTATATGTACTATTAGTGAACACATCAGTATTGAATTACGGATAGATGGGAGACTGCAAAGAAGATTAGAGTGTCTTGCATCTGGCCCCAACTTGCATGTCACATAACCTTGAAAAAGTCTTTTGATGGTTTTATCATCATCATCAAACTCTTATTTCAAAAGGAATTGTCATATACTTCTTAAAGAAATTTGGTGAAAATGATGGCAACCATGGTGATGGTGGTGATGATATGGTGATAGTGGTAATGGTGATGATGGTGATGGTGGTGATGGTGATGGTGGTGAAGGTGGTGGTGGTGGTGGTGATGGTGATGGTGGTGTTGGTGGTGGTGGTGGTGGTGATGGTGGTGATGGTGATGATGGTGATGGTGGTGGTGATGGTGATGATGGTGATGGTGGTGATGATGGTGGTGGTGGTGGAGGTGATGGTGAAGGTGGTCGTGATGGTGGTGGTGATGGTGGTGATGGTGATGCTGGTGATGATGGTGGTGAAGGTGGTGGTGATGGTGGTGATGGTGATGATGATGATGGTGGTGGTGGTGGTGATGGTGGTGATGACGGTGATGGTGGTGGTGGTGAAGGTGGTGGTGATGGTGGTGGTGGTGAAGGTGGTGGTGATGGTGGTGGTGATGGTGATGATGGTGGTGATGGTGGTGATGGTGAAGGTGGTGGTGATGGTGGTGGTGGTGAAGGTGGTGAGAATGGTGGTGGTGATGGTGATGGTGGTGATGATGGTGATGGTGATGATGATGATGGTGGTGGTGGTGGTGATGGTGGTGGTGGTGATGGTGGTGATGGTGAAGGTGGTGGTGATGGTGGTGGTGGTGAAGGTGGTGAGAATGGTGGTGGTGATGGTGGTGATGGTGAAGGTGGTGATGGTGGTGGTGGTGAAGGTGGTGAGAATGGTGGTGGTGATGGTGATGATGGTGATGGTGGTGATGATGGTGGTGGTGGTGGTGGTGATGGTGAAGGTGGTCGTGATGGTGGTGGTGATGGTGGTGATGGTGATGCTGGTGATGATGATGGTGGTGAAGGTGGTGGTGATGGTGGTGATGGTGATGATGATGATGGTGGTGGTGGTGGTGATGGTGGTGATGACGGTGATGGTGGTGGTGGTGAAGGTGGTGGTGATGGTGGTGATGGTGGTGGTGGTGAAGGTGGTGGTGATGGTGGTGGTGATGGTGATGATGGTGATGGTGGTGATGGTGGTGATGGTGAAGGTGGTGGTGATGGTGGTGGTGGTGAAGGTGGTGAGAATGGTGGTGGTGATGGTGATGGTGGTGATGATGGTGATGGTGATGATGATGATGGTGGTGGTGGTGGTGATGGTGGTGGTGGTGATGGTGATGGTGGTGATGGTGAAGGTGGTGGTGATGGTGGTGGTGGTGAAGGTGGTGAGAATGGTGGTGGTGATGGTGATGATGGTGAAGGTGGTGATGGTGGTGGTGGTGAAGGTGGTGAGAATGGTGGTGGTGAAGGTGGTGGTGATGGTGATGGTGGTGGTGATGGTGGTGATGGTGATGGTGGTGGTGATGGTGGTGGTGGTGGTGACGGTGAAGGTGGTGGTGGTGGTGGTGATGGTGATGATGGTGATGGTGGTGATGATGGTGGTGGTGGTGATGGTGAAGGTGGTGGTGATGGTGGTGGTGGTGATGACGGTGATGGTGGTAGTGGTGAAAGTGGTGGTGATGGTAGTGATGGTGATGGAGATAATGATGACAAATGCTTTTTGAAACACTATGTGCCAAGCAGATTGCTAAGCATTAAACATATGTGGACATGTACAAACCTTATCTAATCCTCACAAAAACCTATGTGGTAGGAACTACTATCACCCCTATTTCACATATTGGAAAGCTAAAGCACAGGAATTTTAAGTCATTTACTAAGTCCACCCATAGTAATTGGCAAACATGAAATCTGAACCAAGACTGGTCTGAAGTCAAACACAGAAGTTTAACTAATACACTGATAATTAGGTTACAGCATGCATAGGCTAAACTCGTGTCACAAAATATTTTTATATGTAAAAATAGCTATAGTTTGTATTATTCAGAGGAACATGATTTTTTCTTTTGTATTTTGAGCACAGTTCTTTGTTCTGTATAATATAAACAAAACTAATATTTAGAGAAAATATTTATTTGCCTTAACGCCAAGTAAATTAAGTATTAACAACTCTTTTAAGCCATTATTAGTTTATCTCCTGGGGGAAATCTCTGTTGCAATTGTGTCTGTCATGTATCAGCAGTTGAGAAGAACTGGAGATCCTCTAGCTAATATTAAAAATAACTGAAATGAATAAAAACTATAGAGAATGACTTCCAAGGCTTACCAAAAATAATGGTAACAGGTGCCCAGGACAAAGAGATGCAAGTCTAGATGGATTCATATTAATGTAGGTTGAGTGACATAAATAGTTCATTTCCTTCTTACCATGCCCAACATTACAGTGCATTTTGTAGGTATTATTTATTCCTTTGAGGTTAAACATGTTCAGAAATAAAACAGCGACTGGACAGAAAAGGGATGCTGCAGCTAAGATAGAGATTTGGGGGGTAGGTGCATCTGATGCTGCCTTCTGCTAGAAAAATCAAACAGATAGTACGTATCGTAGAGACTTTCCATTTAAGGGACATTTTTTCATCTACCTGCCAATAACAGACCAACAAGTCCGGGATTTATTACAATACCACACATGACAAGAAAAGCCATTTTTTCCCCTCTAAATCCTTTGCATACAGTATGAATGTTAATAGCTAATGAAATACCCATTGTAATTTGCAGGCAGAAAGTTCATGTTACGCTTCATATTGTAGGTTTGGTGAGAACAGGAGTTCAAGCCTTAGCGAGAGCTTGAATCAGCGAGCTAGAAACTTGACTGAACAATATCATCCTACTTGTAAAATCCTGTCTGCTGTCAGTGGGTAGCTGGAAGAGAAGTCACAATATTTCCACTTGTTAGCAGCACTGACCATTATGCCATTGACACACTTCAATTGTCCATATTAATCCTTAAGTTTTATACAATTACATAGGTCAGGGATGATTTGTAGAAGAAAAGTTCTGTGTTCTTCAACAGCATTCATCTTTGCAGACGTTACTTGTATATTACAGTAGTACCTCGGTTTTCACACGTCTCTGTTGACGAACATTTTGGTTTACGAACGCCGTAAATGCTTCGATTTTCAAACACACCTTGGAAGTCGAACATGTCACGTGGCTTCTGCTGAGTGCAAGATCTTGAGGCCTAGTGGTTGGCTGTTTTCAAAAGTTTCAGAACTGGAACGGCCTTCCGGAATGGATTACATTTGCAAACCGAGGTACCACGTTACCTTAGTACCTGGATTGTGGTTAACAGAAGGTCATTAGGGAAACAGGCCACATGAGTCGCTGCACTGTCTGGCTCTCCCAGCCCTTGCTTGGGGAGCGCTATGGTGCCACTGAGGGAGCACTGGCCTGGGAACCCCAAGGTGGAGGGTGGATTGTTGGTGTGACCGAGCACAAGATGCCTGCAGGTGACCTTAGAGCTCTCACGGTCACTTTAGAAATGAGCCTGAGAAGCTGGCTCTGTCTGATTTCTGAGCTCACCACAACCCCACTTCAGAGACCTGGGAAATATCAGGGACCTCAGCGTCCTCTGGCCCGATCCCTTCATGTGACTGAAATGGGAACCAGGCGGCGAGACTCAGGTAGCAGGACAATGGCCACAAGAGGAAGCTGTCAGCCTTACAAACCACAGACTAGGAGAGGTGACACAAGAGTGCAGACATTCCAGGAGACCAGTTTAGGCGCAAACAGTGGCATCACCTCAGCAGACTGAACACAGCAATGGCCCGGCTCCACGCCATCATTTGTATTAAGAATGAAAACCTTCAGTCCTTGTGAAAGTGTGACATGATGCTCAGGGTGCACTTATTAATTTAAAAGCAGCAAGTCATGCGTTTGAGAAAGTTATGCTTTGAAATGGTTAAAACCTTAAGTCACTCAAATCCTGAAACTCTTCCATGACAAATGGATAACTGTCTTCTTGTCGTACAACATGCCATGTTGGCACGGCGTGCTAAAGGCGGCATCTGTAGGTGTGTGAGCTTGACTATCCTGAATCAAACACGAAGGACTGTGACAAACAATACTGTCAGAGAAAAGGAACGTGGTGATAGATGAATGGCATCTGTGAACACACTCTCCAACAGTACCTAAGAAAGGCATGCGCGTGTAACACAGAGAGCAAAAATAACTAGCAGAGTAATGACGAAGCATGGTCTCTACTGACCACGTGGTACATGGACGTGTGTTTAAACGACTGTAAAATGCCTGTGTAAATAAATTCTATACTCAGTAACAAAATCATTTAAGTACTTATGTAAATAAATGAGCCTCCGTTGTGCTGGCTGGTGTTCTGTAATCTTCCCACTGAGATTTTATCATTTTCTTCCTTCCTAAGACCATTTCCCTCATGATAGGTTTCCAATAAGTAGAATTAAATATATTCAAGATCATATGAATATTCCATTTCCTAAACATTTAGCAAATTTTCACTGCTCCATCTCCCAAGGAAATGTCCTTCATATTTGATTTAATTATTTAATTCATTTTCAAACTTAAAAATATTTTTTGCCTACCCTGCTTTAGGATTTAAAATATTTATACAAAATTAGACACAACAGACTTAACAAGGAAATTGTTTCCAAACAAAACAAAACACAACTAAAAACAGTGGATTTTAATCTGAGGACCCTGCCCAGAAATTCTGGTGTGTCAGGGGAAATTATCAGCAACTGCAACTGCATTTATTTCATAGGCTTAAATCTAAAAGTAGAGTGGCAACTTTGGTATGAAGAATTAGGAAAACGGATAACAAGGATTGAAGTAGATAAAAATGAAGTCAAATAAAAGTGGTCTGATCCTTAGAGAGTAGAAACGGGAAATGGCAGATAAGACAGAACACACGTAATTTTCTTTTAGGAAGAAGATTCAAAGAGAATGCTTTCCCCCGACTCCTTACTCCTTTTAGGTTCTGGTGAGGGCAACTTTTGATTTAACATGAGATGATGCCACTGAAATATTCTTTAAGCCACACCTTTGTAATTTGTTCTTACGGGTGTGCATGTAGTGTGGAGAACGGCAGTTAGGGAAAGGTTCTTACAAACTCAAGGACCCCCAAGTCTGGATGGATGTAGGTCAGCAGTGATTTGTAGGAAGAGGGGGGAACCTCGGCGTCAAACACCAGAGTCACCAAGTTGGGAGAAGGAGCAGAGCATGGTGCCAGTGAGGACGAGTTGCCACCAAGGACGGCGTGAAGGAGGCAGACTGCAGACTTCCATCGACAAAGCAGATGGGGGCCTGCAGCACAGGAGGCCCGGAGCCAGGTGCTCGGGCCCTGGGCCTTCTCAGGCAGTTGGGGGCTTTGTGATGAAAAGTGACAGGGTCTGAAGTGCATGTTAACAGCATCACTGTAGCTGCCTTGATGAGAGTTGACATGAGGGCCCAGGGAGGAGCTGGAAAGCAGTGAGGAGGCTGTAGCCACGCTGTCTAGATTTGATGGCAGAATTCAGGCTTCCGGAATGGTGCTGGGAGGAGCTGGGAGGAGCCTCTCCCAGCACCACAACCACAACTCGTGGACGTTATTAAGGAAAATCTAAAATCTGTAGGAAGTCAACTAAAGACGTACAGCAAGTGAAGAAACACCTACTGAAGAAAATCTATTATACTAAGGTGTAAGAACAGTGAAAGTGGACAGCATTCGAGCCATGGCCCGCTCCCTTCCCCACGTGCCCCACTTTGTAGGGACAACATTTCTGCCCCAGTGGTACATCCAAGAACACTGGGGTTCCTCTCTCCCTGGTATCCAGGCTACAGCTATGATTCTCCCTGGGAGTGGCAGGCCACCCGCCTTTTCTCATCCCTCCAGCTCTGTGTGCAGAAGAGCTGTTCCAGGCACGAGCAGCTGAGCAACTTGGAGCTCTGCTC
This sequence comes from Rhinolophus hipposideros, assembly GCF_964194185.1. Taxonomy (NCBI): domain Eukaryota; kingdom Metazoa; phylum Chordata; class Mammalia; order Chiroptera; family Rhinolophidae; genus Rhinolophus; species Rhinolophus hipposideros. The sequence continues at coordinate 1,439,249 of NC_138062.1, forward strand.
CCCGAGCCCCCCGTGCTCACAGACAGAAGCTGTGTCCCAGACGCAGGGGACTGCGACCCCCAACCCAGGATTTGTCCTGCCTCCAGCTCTGCTGTAAGGTGGCGGTCCTAGGGCAGGAGAGGCAAGCTGAGACCATCAGAGCCACCCCCACGCAGGACCCTGCTTCCCTGGGCAGACGAGGCCACTTTCCCCAACCTCAGCTCTACAGCGCCAGTGCAGAGATTGCCCCGGAGGAGGAAGGTCACTAGGGGACAGAGCTGTGTGTACCTGTCAGCACAGAGCGCAACTTCATAACTAGGTGGGGACAGAGGCTAAGTAGTCTCTTGGTTTGTTCCATGTATCATGATTTCACCAGCACTCCTTTTCACTTTTTAATTAAACTTCCACACAGCTGATGTACTGTGCAGACCACATGACACTTAAAGATGTTCCACAGTTGCTCTTTGGTGAGTTTGGGTTTTTATGAGAACAATTTAAATGCCAGCATTTTTCATATTAAGAATATTGTGTCTAATTATGGAAAATGTTACATAGAGTCCATAAATAACACACAACATTTCAAAATAGGATTCAGACCCTATATTTTTATTTTAAGACCCCTTCACTTATTACTTATGAGTAAGATTTCTGACTGTTCAATAAAATGTCGAGAAAAACATCCTTCTTGAAAAACTAGCATTATAGACAAACAGGATCTTTTTTCCTTCGGGATATTCTTTTGGTGAAGATCAAAAGAGTGAGCGAAAGGTCCTAAATTTTCACCTGGAAATTTGAATGCATAACCTGAGACAACCAGACGGCAGTTATGACTTCTTTTCGCCAGTTTATCATGGAGTAAGCATAAATAATTCAGGTTTCTGCTCCAGGCCCCCTTGTCCGTGTTTGAGAGGCAGATGCAGGCGAGCAGGAACGATTTTTGGAAATTTGCTCATCAAGCACTTGAACGTGAGCCATGCTTCGCGTCCTCGTAGACTTTGTCTGCTGTCATCTTTGAAGTCTTGCTTCTATGCAGTGACGCGTCCAAGCAACTGAATGGCAGCACAAAGGTATGATCCATGAAGAGGAAGAGAATGAAAGAAGTGTTGCCTTACCCTCTGGCGGCACAGGTGGAGCGTCTGGTCATGGCCATAATCTCGGCTGCTGTGGCCGTCACTAGACTGACACTCTGAACACACACATGTGCATACCCCACAGGGCACACGTGTTCGTGGATGAAGCAGGAATGTGCACATGGACACACACACACTCACTGCACACGCGTGCTCATGGGTCAGGCAGAGCACATACACGAACACCTACGTTCACGCTAGTCCGTACGTGTGTCTGGGTGAAGAAGGACGAGGTAGCTCTTCTCACACAAGAAAACAGGGAGGAAACAGTCTTGCAAGGTGTTTCTCTCATGAGTTTTAGAAACATGAGAACAGAACATGAACTCTATCCACACAGAATTCAGAGAAATTCTACAAATAAACCATCTCGATTGATTGTTTAACTACTTTTGAAATATCAGTGCGATGTTATTATGTCATTTGGATCATTTCTGTCAATGTTTTCAGAATAACTGTGCTTTTCAATGACAGTCCATCTGTCAGCCAAGGTCATGCTGAGAGAGTGAGGGATGTCAGGATGGAATAAAGAAGCGATTTCAGTGTTTTGGGCTTTTCAGTATAAATTGGTCACTTAGCTTGGAAATCTCTTCCCGACATTGCTTCAGCTGCAGCTCAATGAGTATTTCAAGATGTTCACCCAAGTCTGTGGTCCCTGCTGTCGGTGGTCACAGAGCTGCAGAACTGGAATTGATCATCGGATTATCTGGTCCCGGGCTTTTGGCTAGCAGATGAGCTGATGCAAATTAATTACCTATAATGTCTGTAGTTTAGAGGATGAAAAAGGGACTCACTACCATTTTGGGAAGAAAACTGAGGCAGGAAGACACTGAATGAGTCACCAGCTGTGCTAGCCCTTGTCATCAGCGGCCAGGCCTGCAGCTTAGACGGCCATGTCTCCTTGGCTGTCTCCCACCCTCCTACCCGTCCCACCTTCATGCTGTTGGTGGCTTTGGAGTATCATCTGGGTATGTAAGGATGATAATTTCACAGGGAAGAAATACATTTCCTGGCTCTGTGATTACACTCATACTGTCATCCTATATTTACAGTGACAGGTCAGGTTCTGAATGTCACTGCTGGAAGGAGCTGAGCTCTAGAAGGAGGAGGACAGTGTCATTTCAAATGTGTGTTTAATGGACTTCGTTTTAGTTGTAATATTTTGACGATGCAACGTATTGTCAGACTTTTTATTTTTACAAAATATATTTATCAGTTGCACTCTAGCTTTTTAGCCACACTGACTTAACAAATGTAAGTGCATAGACTTGAAATAACTTTCAACATTTCGTTAGAAAGCAGTTTCATCTGAGTCATTCCCAGTGCTCTCCGCATGGCTTTTAAAAAATAAATTACACCAACAGGTGAAAGCAACCATTATGAAACACCACCTACATGCCTAAAGGGAAGACTTTAGAGTGGGAGAGAGCTGGGGAGATTTCAGCCCAAGGACAGTTTATTTTCAAGGTAACCGTACTGACAGAATACGGCACGTTTCCTCAGGGTAAGTTTATGTTTTGAAAAGCGAATATTTATTTTACAAGGTTCTGAAGCAGTACCAAATTTGTTAGACATTCCCTCAGAATAAGAAAAATCCGCATTTTGAAAAATATTTGGCTTTTTTAAAACAAGAACATAACTGTATAGTCATCTGGATTGAGGAAGATAATAATTGGTTAATTGATATGTATTGAATGTTCTCGTAAGCCGGGAAGTGTTCTGAGCATGTTACATGTATCCTCAAAACAATCCTAGCAGGCAGTTTTTACAATTATCCTCGTTTTTACAGATGGGAAAACTGAAGCCTGGAGTGGCTGAGTCATTTTTAAGCAGCAGTGTGGATGGTAGTCAGCACGCAAACACCGGCATGGTGGTGCTCACATCCAACATCTTAACTGCTGGTTGTGCTGCCCACACGTACAGCAAGGGTCCTCCATGCAGAGGTGACCCAGGTCGGGGCCTCAGAGGCGGAGAGAGTGCTGAGCCATTACCATCATCCACTATGTAGGACTCATGGGCTTGGGTCTGCGCCTCCTGACATGGCTTTTACACAACCAGACAAGTCACAACCATGCGTGCAGAGACGGCTCACTGTAAATGACAGCTGTTGAGGCTGTGTTTTCCCTGGGGCCAGGGTCTGTGCTAACTCACAGACGGTGACCATCTGCCTCACTGGCCGAAGGTTTGAGAAAGTGTGTCTAAGCTCTTTTCTGGGGGAAATTCTTTTTCCATTAGATGGTTAAAGGGAGGCATGGTTCACTTAATTTCCAGAGCAAGGGTGGGCGCACTTTCTCAGTCAAGGTCCAGACAGTAAGTGTTTTAGGGTTTGTGGCCAGATAGTGTCTTCTGGAATGACCCAGCTCTGCTGTTGCGAAAGTAGCTGCAGACAATACAGAGGGAGGATGTGGCTGTGTGCCAGTACCCCGTTATTTATGGTCACTGCAATTTGGATTTTATTTAATTTTTATGTCACAGAATATTATTGTGTCTTTGATTATTTTTCAGTCGTTTCAAAATGTAAGAAAACATATGCAAAGAACAAAACTATCTTAGCTCAAGGACAATCAACAGCCAGCAGAAGGCCGGGTATCTGCCGTCCTAGCTGCACTTGCAGGGGAAAGGGACTCACACATGGGGCCTCTATAAAATGGAGCAGGAGTGGCCCCCGCAGAGGAAGTGCCTCACATGATGTCCTCCTCCGACCTGTGGGAGGCTCACACATGGCAGAATAACCTGCGTGCTGGGCCCAGGCCACCACGTGTGCACAGAGTTGTTTGCCACGCTCATGAGAATGCTGGTGTGATTACGGCAGGACCGCTGAGTTCCGCACTGAAAATGACTGCAGACTAGAGGCAGCGTCACCATGTTGGAGGGGGCCCGAGCAGCCCCCTCCTTCTGCTGATGTCACTGTCCCCCTTCCCTTTGTCATAAATGCCAGCACCTCGGTCTCCCCATTGGAGCCCCCTTTTGCCTTCTGCCCGAACCAGTGCGTGCTCTTTGGATCTCAAATCAATGCTTGCTGCCTGTCACTTTGGCCTCTTTTTAGGATGACGCCCCTCATCGGACACCCCGTTGGAAATGCAGTCTCAGGCTCTCTGACAACCTACGGAGTAAGAACTACGAGGTGTGACCCAGCCGCGGAGTTTTAGTGTCCTAGATGACCAGGAGACACTAAGGCCTGGGGACCACTGGCCTAGTGCCTCCGCTCTCATAATCCACTTGGTCCCTACCCCACCTTTGCATCAAATGCTTTAGGAGGCGAGTTAAAGGCGCGGGGAACACAGTGAAGGGACCCGCTCTGGTCTTCACACGCGCAAGGACGGCCTCCTGTAGGAAACAGGGCAGGGCCCCCTCCTTATTGCAATACATTGGGTACCACCTCACAGCGCGCGCGGTGCGCACACACACTCACACACCTACTCACACTCACGTGCACACACGCCACGCGCTCTCACGTCCCCTTTCGCTTCCCACGACCCAGCCCTGCAAGCCCACACCCACACCCCGCAGGACCGCGCTGCCGGCGGGTGACACCGTGAACACTCACCATGGCGAAGTCCTTGTTGAGAGCCATCTGCTCCATCAGCGCGGACTCGTTGTGGAAGAGGTGGGGCTGCATGTGGCTCCACATGTGCGGGAACCACCAGAACTGGGAGGCGGAGCGCAGCAGGAGGTCGTCGCCCTCGTCCTCCTCCTCCGTGCCTGGCAAACACAGCGTCAAAGCCCGTTAGCCGGGGACCCTGGCAGCTCACGGGGTAAGTCTGTCACGTCTGTCACTCTTCTTACCACTGACACTCAGATCCCGGTTTGTGCTGTTCTGATACAGTGACCCTGGCCTGGTGACATCAGAGGCCTGGGGCGGGGGAGGGTGAAGCGGGGGGAGGGGGTCCTGCAGGGACGGCCTGGAGCCTGACTTGTTGGGATCTGCCTGCTTAAGGTGCGAATGAAACGCAGACTGTTTTACATGGTTTGTTTTTGTTCTAAAATTATCAACCGATGATGTTCTCTCTTACTGCATTGCATAGGGGAAACCTAATCAGAGGTGATTTTATTCTTTTTCCTCTCAAAAACATTCCTGCTGTAAGTCTGAAACTGAGCTGAAAATTTAACTGGTGAAGTTTGTTAATTTTCTTTTCTGGTTACAAAAATAATATACGCGTATTGAGGAAATGTAGGAAGCACACACTAGTGATATATAAAAATAAAAAAAACAGCAACAGAGACCATCTTCCAGATTGAACTAGTGGACACATACTGGTATCTTCCTTTTAAATCTTTTTCTACTTATTTTTTTTTTTAAAGTTGAGCTCATACTATATAAATACTTTTATCTCTTTAATGTTTTTTGAGTTAACATCGTGAACATAAACATTTCCCATTTTGATGTAAATATTTCATAAAATGTAAATACTGAATCTATTAACACCATAGAAACCCAACTTGAACATTTAAACTAGTATTAATTTCTCATCGTCTAATATGAACATCTGTTAACAGTGCTCAGTGCATAGAAAAAGCTTTTCTCATGCCAAAGTGAAAAAAGAAAGAAAGGAAAAGAATGACTGGGTGCTAAGAGAACTCACTATGTTGTAGCCATTCAAGGGCAGTTTCACTGTTTTGACAATTGTACAGTTCTTGTACAATTTTACAATATTCCGTCCAGTTTAAAAATGTTCTGAATCAATAACACAAGCACTGATTTCTATTTAGTCTCTAAACATGCAGACAAACAGGTGAAGTAAAAGAAATTCTGGCTTACAGTGTGAGGTCTGTTTATTTGGTTTAGTTTTTCAAAATGGGGTGTAATTTACAGGTGGCTACCTGATTTTATATTCTTTACTTAAATTAAGCAAATAAATATTGAAAGTATTGTTGAAGGAATCTTCGACAAATGCTTGATTAGGTGTCCTGTTGTCAAGACTTCACTGATTAATAGAAGCACTGTGCAATGGTTAACGCATGTATTTGGAGTCCATCAGCACCTGGGTTAGAGCCCCCTCCCCCCCATCTACTTCACTGTGCTCTTGGACAAGCTACTTCTCTGAGTCTCAGTTTCCTGGTTTGAAAATGGGGACCTAAATGCCTATCTCAGTGGCTCCGTGAAGAGTCAATGAGATCAGCTGCAAAAGCACTTCACATTGTGACTTGCAGTTAGTCAGGACTTCATAAATATTAGGATCTCTTTCTTCTAGAAATAATATCTACTGGCTTATCCCTGTGATGTTCTAAATTTCTGTATTTTCTCACATTCTTAGGACATTGCCTGCCTAGATTAATTTCTTAAAACCAGGAACTGGATCCCTCAAACTTGCATTGTATCTTGCCGCCTCTGAGCAGTGAACAAGTGAATAGTATAATTCAGTCTATAAGTTGGTGAACTTTAGAGCGTCATGTCTGCTCGGTGCTTGCCAACTGTGTGTGTGTTTATGTACATGCATCATTTCTGGGGCACGGTCCATAATCCACAGTTCTCAAAAGGTGTAAGGACCACCAGGGTCAGAGTTGGGGCACTATTATTGCAGTAACATTGCTACTATACAAAAAGGAAAGAAGTTTTGGAAGTGATGAAGTCCTATGGATAAGATGAGCAGGCAGAATTCTTACCATCTGTTAACATGTGCTAAAGACTTATAATTCATTGACTTTTATGAATATATTAAGGATATCAAATATTGAAATGCAAATGAAGAGAAGTTTATCACTTCCTCAGGTGTATTTTAAACATGAGGTGTTTTTGCTATGGACAGAATGTTTCTCATGGCTATAATGTAGCTGACTGAGGTGTAGATTAGAAAGAGTTACTTTGTCACATGAGATGAGTGAATGGATACGTTCCCCACCCTTCTCTTGTGCTTTGTATCTAGAATGTTTGAGAAAGCTTCCACTCCCTTTAAACTCTGCTGAATGTTACTGGAAGTATCGGGAAGCACATAATGTACACTGGGCCAGGAAGGAGGTCAAATATTGAATTTAAATAAAATTTTGCAGAATATTGATAAAAACAGATGCATTACCATCTAAAATCTTAGTAATTTTTACAGTAGAGTTTGTGTTAATTTAGAAATACTCCCTGCAAGGTCGAGGGGCACAGGAAGAAGCTCTTTCTCTTTCCCTTCATAGATTAATTTCTTGCCAGCCTTTCTCTTGTGTTTTACAGGTTAGATAATTCAAAGCCACATGAAGCAAGCTTTTTCATGACACTAGAAATAGCTTAATTTAAAACATGATCCAAGTTATGCTGAGGGACTTCACCTGCAAAGCAGAATTTCAAAGGTTTTCAAAACCAACCAATGACAATATGAAAGTCTGACTCCCTGTAAATATTGTTCTGTACCCAACTTATCCTCAAACCACCTGTGAGAATGTAATGTACGGTTCTCACACGTCTATATGTAACATGGACAAGCCATTCAAGTGTCTGTTCAGAGCGAGCCTTTCACTCCTACCCTGATCTGGACTCAGACACACATCATTAGTCATTCAAAATACAGTGTTTTGGCTCCATGTGAAAGCTTTATGTTTTGAATTCCCAGAAAATAAAAACTGTTTTAATTCAGAAGTAAAACACTGAAGAATTCACTTTTTCGTTACCACTTTTGGAGGATGTGTGCTGAGCTAATGCTATGTTTCTAAATTTCCTTCAGTTTGCCAATGAGAGTAATTTTAGCAAGATGTGGCCTACAGGTTTATCCCCACAAGGCACACTGCAACATTAAAGTAAGAGATACAAAATTCCAGTGTCTTCCTTATCACTTTCATACAAACATCTACTTATATTTGCTCATTACGTATGAATATTGTAATTCCTAAATGATGTTTCCAACTTTCTTTGTACACTGAATGTGGCATGGTCTCATTACTAAATAATAAAAAAAAAACTGTATTGTGATGAAAATTAATTAAAAACTACCTATAGTTCCAAAATTAGAAAAACAGAACCCTATGAATTATTCATCACTTAATTTTTGATAATATTTGATTCATATACAAAATTCCTTTTAAAAGTAGTGATGATAAACACTGACATAGTATTATCATTCCTACTTTGGAGATGCAGAAACTGAGGCAAAGACAGGTTAAGCACCCTGCTTACGTTCGCAGAGCAAGTGAAACGTCAGAGCCTGGATCTGAACAGAAGCAGCCTGTTTCCAATAGCTTGTCTGTCAGACAATACTTTACCCAGAAAAGCAAAATAAAACAAAGAAGAAATGTAATACTTTTTGTTTACTCTCATGTTTGAAAGTAAATCATTATATATAAAGGGTCATTTTTTGTAAGATGAACTCTCATGAAAAGGCCAATATTAATCCAATTTTCAAATATTATTCATGAAGTAGCTGAGCCATATTCAATGTATTATTAATTACAAAAAATGGCAATGATTGTCCCAGAATCATGTCCTACAAAAAGTAACATTTGCAGCCCTTCCACCCTAGAAGGCATCTTCATGCTGTAATGTCTCCATTTTACAACTGAGCTGTAACCACCATTTCAATCAAGCTTTCAGCAGTTCCAGACTACACGTAACATGGCTCTCCAAACTCCACACTTCTCTTGTTTCCTTTTAATCAGTGATATGTCTTTCCTCCTTCACTTTGGCACCCACGAGTGATTGACTTCTCGGGAAGGCTTAGCGACATGTGCTTTTGTGGCAAGGCTGATTTTAGCTTGTGAAGGACTGAGAGGCTGAACAGGAAGGAATGCATGGGAAATACAGCAAGTGAGGAAGTCTGAGGGGTGCAGGGTCTGCCGTTATTACACGGTGTGTGTGTGACTCAATGTCTTCAGGGCAACGAGGCTGATCAGCCAGCTTCCTCCGCACCGGGCAGTCAGGTCATCCTGCGAGAGGATGCAGGCGGTGTCTGTGACAAGGCCACCTCCTCACGGTTACACAGGTACACGTGCAGGCCTGGCACTTTCCTCTACAGTCAAAGGCCCAGGTGGGGACATGACTATACAGGGAGCAGGTGTGCCCTCAATAGAGGGTAGCCCCCACATCTAACTCCACTCAGTGAATGAAAAGACACGGGTGGCACAATGGCACCCTGAGAATACACTGTGGGTGCATTTCATCAAGAGCCAATCAACTGATGTTGCTGTTTATGTGATGGAAGTTAATCCCCTGGGACATACATGCTTATGTGTCACTTAGCCTCTAAAGGGTGCTGCCATCGCAGCAGGACGGGAGGGCATGTCTCCCATCACTTTTGTTAGGGCACTATCAGTGTAAGAGTCCATGAGGTCCTTTTGAGGGGGGTATCATTAAGTGTAAGCTTTGTACCCATTGCTGTGATAATAATCAGCGAGTCCTTCATTACCTAGTGCGTGTGTGCTGTGTACATGACCAGGATTCTAAAGCGTGGGGAGTGCAATAACCCTCCTCAACATGAACTTGGGAAAGTCCGGCAGGTTTCACAGGCCCGGATGTGAAAAGTGAACCAGAGTGGGGCACCTACCCAGACGTACCTCAGCCCAGACAAGGGCTTTCCTCACACTCTGTGGCTCTTTAAGGCAAAAGAGTGTGTTTGTGTGTGAACTCCAAATAATCCCATGCTTTTCCCTGCGTGAGTAGATCCAGCCGTGGTGTTTCTGCTTCATGACTTCATCGTCAGTGCTTCTCGGCCTGAACTCAGATCTTCCGGGGGCTTTGAAGAAGATTTACAAAACCACATCCCTTCAGAGTGTAAGCTGGAATAGCTTTGTCTGTGCAGATACGATGATCCAAATCTCTCTCTGTAAAATGCCCTTCTAAAACATGCAATCATATGATATATCAACTTGTTTAAATACTACTTTCCCTTCTATTACTTTAAACAGATTTGCATGTTTCCAAGCAGGAGGGAAAAGGGACGCAGGAGAGCCGCTGCTGCAATATTCTATGAGGTCACACTGAGCCCCTCTGGGGAAATGAGCTGCACTTGCCATAATTGAAGATACCTTTGCATGGGGTGGTTTGAAGGACTCCACAAAGTGCCCACCTGCAAGATGACACGATGGAATGCCCTCACTGTGCAGTGACAATTGCAGTCCTGAGCAGAGCATGTGGCTGACAGCAGGACACAGAACCTGGGTGGGCGGTAGGCTGTGGGCTCGTGATTATCTGTTATGCACAAGATAGTTCTTCTGTGCATATGGTTTTCTCTGCACTAGTGCCAGGCATCCTATGCTGATATTCTGAAAATACTGGAGGTGAAGATGGCTGACGAGGTGAGAAATGTCGGAACACAGAGCTGTGCCTGGACACCAGCCACATTCTGAGTATCTGTGCAGTGGCTGCGCCTGTGGCTGGATAGATGGACAGAATCAAGACGGACAGCCTGACTGTGATGGTCCCGGGGTGTGTTGGGCCAAATCAGTGATAGTAACTGTAGGGGGAAATCCTGCAAGGGGAGGTAAATTAAGAAGGATGACCCTTAAAGTCTACTACCTTTCATTGAGGCTTATAAAATCTCTCATCGATGGATGATTTCCAAAGACAAATAATAGGCACAAAACTGCCTGTCACCTTGACTATCTGACAATTGAAAACCAGTGTCGTGATTCTGATTTGCACACTGTGACTGTCACCGTCATTGTGGCTGTGCTTCCCCCTCACTCGACACTGAGACAGGAGACAGGGTCACATTTAGCGCAATGCTTCTGGATTCTTCTACTGGAAAGGCCCTTCTCTTCCTCCTTTGACCTTGATCCAAACAGTGTTTGCCAAAGTTGACAGGCTCACTGCTTTTGGGCTCGGCTACTCATATATGTGCCCACGTTTTCCCCATAACAACCTGCATATTCCATTCGCCTACTTATGATGCATTTAAAATCTGCTCTCCTATTTATACGTAGCTGCCTGAGATCATGAAGCCCCTTCTTACCTGTGTGGTAAAACTTCCCTGAAAATCCAAGGTTGAAGGTAAAATTTGCAACCTGAGTGCGCAGTAAATTTTGAGTCTCTAGTAATGCCTGAAATAAATAAGAAATTAACATGATTTTAGAAAAATAAATATGAAGCTTTGGGATGCCTCTTTTTCAAATGTGTATGCATGAGTAAAACAAAATAATCTGAACTTTGCTGCTTTTGGGGTTTTGGATGGGTGCTGTTATGTGCCATTCTTATTTCAGGTATTATAGTCACTATTGTTCTTATTTTGATTGAAGGTTACCCAGTTAAGGAACAGTTTAGTCCTAAGCACATTCTGTATCACTAAGACGCAGTCCTCTAATCCAGTGCTGAAACCACTTTTCACTTCTGTGTGAGAGGTTCCTTGAATTCCGGGATTATTATATCCATTTTCTTGGGAAACTTCTTCAGAATTATTGGATGTGGACAAGTCCTGGACTTGCTGGGAAGGAGAAAAGGACTTCGTTTGAGCTGCAATTTAGCGTTTCATCTAACTGAGCTGCCTGCCCTATCCCTTTTTAAGGCATAATTATTGAGTTGAAAGCTTGGGTTTTATTTTACACACTGAAGAGCAATGTGCATTTTATAGGACGTTTAGAGCAAATGTTGGGGAGTGAATGGGAAGGACAGGTAGGAAATAGCCATTTTCATAAAGAAGAATCTCTAAATGTGGCAAACTGCCCCTCGTTTCTGGGTCTGTAATTACTGCCTATTGACTGCTTGTCCACAGACACGGTAAGAACGCCCTGATGGGAAGGGCGGCCCTGGAACCCACTGCCGTCCCCATGTCCCTATGTGCAGCATGGCAGAGTTTTTCAGTTTGCTTACTGGTTCAGATGCTTTTTAAAATTTTTAATGAATTTTTAAAGAGGTCTCATTTTGGTCTGATGGAAATGAGAAACCCATTTCAACTGGAGATGCTCCCCAGCCGGGTCCTCGGTCGCTGCCTTCTGGGCGGTAGCCAGAGGGTTAGATGATGTCTCTGCAGCACTCGTCATGGAGCCCGCCATTGCCTCAGAGCTTGTGGCCCTAACTACTTATTCCCCAGAATCAAGAGGGCTCTCCTCAAATTAGTTTACTGAAAGGAAAAAGAAAAAGAGGAAAAGAAATGACCAAACCACTAACAGGTAGATAAGCTATAATATAGTCAGTAGTTGTCTAAGATCACATTATACTGGTGTCATCCTGGCCAAACTTGTTTAAATGTTATCAACTAAATAGAAAAAGCATTAAAAATAGACCCCTTAGTTTCATTGTTACATGAAATATAAATACACATATATAACACTCCTCAAAAAGAACTAAATATTTAAAAAAAGGGTGAAGTGAATGAGGTCAGCTTATTGGTAAATGCTACGGAGTAAAGCCTTAAAATAAAACATCATGCACCCTGTTTTCCTAGCCTGTTCTTTTTCCTGACTTTTGTGTTTTATTAATGCCCAGTCCCCGAGTCTCCATGTCTTGAAATAGGTTTTTAAAAATCCCCCCTCCCCCCTCCTCCCCACTGTAACCCCATCCACTCAATTTCCCACCTCTGAGCTCTTGGTCTGCATTTACGGTCCCGCCACCCACCCTTAAATGCAGCAAATACTTCCTGCAGGTGCACCCGGCCCCTGGGATTAACACGCAGGCCTGACTACCTAGAGAGGGACAAAGTGTTACACCAGTGTGACATTACAGCTCCTGATAAATGCCACAGAAGAGACTTTGAAGTATACCGGGGGTGGGGGGGGGGTCACACATTGGACGCTTTCTTAGGGGCAATCTAATAAAGATCACACAGTCTATTTTCCCCCAACTTGCCTCCACTCTAGCAGGCCTCACTGTCTTTTCCTTGGGCTCCTAAAACACTATCATCTGCTCACCCTGTCGCCCTTCCATTTCCAGTCTCCTCTGCTGTACCTTATAGACCCTGCAGTTGGGCTAAGGTCCCCAAGACAGCACCTGACGTCACCCTGTGGTCACGGCTCCCCTCAAACCTTTCCGCTTACCTGCAAACTACTAACCTGCAAACTAACAGTTGTCTCTCACTGCTGTGGCTACAATGTACCAGGCACGCAGCTGCTTAGCTCAGTGCCCCGACAGAGTGACAGCTTAATAAGCATTGTTGAGTGAGCGCTCCGCATATCGTCTTCCCAGCAACCAGGTGTATGGGGCCTTCCCGTTTCCCCTTAACAACAGGCACTGCCAGCTCCCCAAGACCCGTCATCTGACACACTGTGTCAACTTCCCCACACCTGTCTCAGTCTGTTCCCTTTGCCCCAAGAGCCTCCAAGCCAGCCATCCGGAAAGCTGCACCCCAACGTGACCCATTCTGATGGAGCCTCCCTGAGGCCTCAGAGCTTTTCTAGCCACAGCCTGTCAGCATGTAATGCTGACTAATGTGGGAGTAAACATGACGATTTCAATAAGTGAAAATAAAACATATGGATAAAAAAGAAAACAAGAAAATCCTAAAAGGTTCCAAGCCTTCCTCCTTCAGTATAAATAACTGTTTCTTTCGTTTTCAAAATTCCAGGAAGGGAAGTGTCCATGTCTTTCAATGGTATAGGAAGAAAGGCACACGCAGTAAAGAATACATACAAAATGACTTGAGTTAGCCCTTTAAACCTCCCTGGAATCCCTGCATTAACCCTGATTTACAAATGGGGAAAACAAGACACAGAGACACGAAAAGCTCCAGTAAAGTTCTGGAATTAAAAGTGTCTGACAAACAAAATTGATATGTTTCTTGCTTTCATGGAGCTTACATTTTTCTTAGGCACACAAATGATACACATGGCAAATCAATCAAATGACTATTGAATAGCAAATTGTTACTAGGGTGCAAAAAATAATTATGGTATATGCTACTATCAGAACTACCAGAGAGAACCTACGTTTCCACAGGACAGGCAATGAGGCCTATGGACTTCTCTCTGAAAAGTGGCAATTTAGCTGAGGTCTGAAGAACGAGAAGCCAGTCATGCCTGGCACTGGGCTCTCGGAGTGAGCGCCCCAGGCGAAGGGGCCAGTGACACGAGGCAGGTGTCAGGAGGGACCCAGGCGTCTTCTCTGCTTCCTCTCATAAGGGATATGATTCTTCTGTCCAGTGCTGAGAAGGAACTGCAGAAACTGGAATGAAAACAGGGGAGCCACGCAGGAGGCTTCTGCAGATTCCCGGTAAAGACACGGCTTCTCCTGGTGGCACTGTGAACGGAGAGACGTGAGCAATGCAGTGTGGTGGTGGACATGGGGAGAAACCAGAGTGGGATTTCACCATTGATTCCGGTTCCTGGGCTTCCTGAGCTGGGGACAATCAATGCCCCCACAGGAAGGCTAGTGCTGCAAACACTGTTGCTCAGAACAGGAGAGACAGCACTCCCATCCTGCAGCTCCCCTGCTTTCCCAGCTTCTCTCCTCAGACTGGAGGGTACGTTCCAGGGGCCAGCTGCAGAGGGGAGCAGGGACAGGCCAGGGCAGGGCCTCCAAGCACAACCGCTGTGACAACGGAAGGTTAAGCACCGATGCTAAGATACCGGCACAGACAAGAGAAACACTGAAAATCAGTTTGACCTTGTCAAACAGCATTAACTCATGTCACGTAAGTGAAGCGTTTGCATCTTCTGCTCCACTATCAGCAAACACAACGGAGGTAATACAAACCAATCAATTGGAAGCGCACTTATAGTGTCATAATTTTTACTGGATTGTGTCAGCCCAACACCCAGGTGGCTTCCAGTCCCTTCCCGGTGGCTGTGAGTGGAACTGTCTTCTGCTCTAGACGTGGTTTCTGGAGCGTCCTGGGCAGCTCCGTGTCCACAGAATTCTACCCCTCCTGACCAGTCCGCTCTGAAAGTGTGTGAAATCAGCGTCTGTTCCCTTGTGAGTGCTCGACGCTCTTCCTGGGCTCAGTTTCCTGGGCGTGGACAAGCCCTGCCGTTCTTAGCCCCGATCTCTCTTCAAGTCCCCACTTTCTCAGTTTCCATCCATGTAGGTCACCTTACACCGCGAGTGAGTCTTGCTCGCTGTACCTGTTTCCATCTTGTCCATGTTCAACCTAATGGACTGGAATTTTGAATCAGATAAATTGGAATCAAATATGAACTCATCTGACCCTTCAGATAGTAGTGCTCGAACGACTGGCGTGCTCCTTCACAAGTCACTCCCCCACACATGGTTTTCAATTATACCATTTAATTCACTTTTCCTGTAAGCTTTCCTCCGAAGTCTCCAACATAACCTAGAAGACTTTCTGAGTAGTGAAAAGAGAGATGGTAACTTCAGACATTCTTTTTTTTCTTTTATACCTATTTATTGGGGTGACAATTGTTAGTGAAATCACACAGATTTCAGGTGTACAATTCTGTATTACATCGTCTATAAATCCCATTGTGTGTTCACCACCCAGAGTCAGTTCTCCTTCCATCCCCATATATTTGATCCCCCTTTACCCTCATCTCCCTCTTCCCACCCCTCTCACGCTCTGGTAACCACTAAACTATTGTCTGTGTCTATGAGTTTTTGTTTCTCATTTGTTTGTCTTGTTCTTTTGTTGTTTTTGGTTTATATACCACATATCAGTGAAATCATACGGTTCTCTGCTTTTTCTGTCTGACTTATTTCGTTTAGCATTATACTCTCAAGATCCATCCATGTTGTCACAAATGTTCCTATATCATCTTTCCTTAACGCCGAATAGTATTCCATTGTGTATATGTACCACAACTTCTTTATCCATTCATCTATCGAAGAACATTTTGGTTGTTTCCATGTCTTGGCCACCGTAAACAAAGCTGCAATGAACATTGGAGCACACGTGTCTTTATATATAAATGATTTCAGATTTTTGGGGTAGATACCGAGGAGAGGGATTGCTGGGTCATGTGGTAATTCTATTCGTAATTTTTTGAGGAACCTCCACACTGCCTTCCATAGCGGCTACACCAGTCTGTATTCCCACCAACAGTGTATGAGGGTTCCTTTTTCTCCACAGCCTCTCCAACACTTGTTACTGTTTGTGTTGTTGATGATAGCCATTCTGACTGGGGTGAGGTGATATCTTATTGTGGTTTTTATTTGCATTTCTCTGATGATTAGTGATGTTGAGCATTTTTCCATATGTCTATTTGCCATTTGTAAGTCCTCTTTGGAGAAATGTCTCTTCAGGTCCTCTGCCCATTTTTCAATTGGGTTGTTTGTTTTTTTGTTGTTGAGTTTCATGAGTTCCTTGTGTATTTTGGATATTAGCCCCTTATCGGAGGCACTGTTTGCAAAAATCTTCTCCCATTCATTCGGTTATTGGAGGCACTGTTTGCAAAAATCTTCTCCCATTCAGTCGGTTGCCTCTTTATTTTGTCGATGGTTTCTTTTGTTGTGCAGAAGTTTTTAAGTTTCATATATTCCCATTCGTTTATTTTAGATTTTACTTCCATTGCCTTTGGAGTCAAATTCACAAAATGCTCTTTGAACCCAAGGTCCGTATGTTTAGTACCTATGTTTTCTTCTATGCAGTTTATTGTGTCAGGTCTTATGCTTAAGTCATTGATCCATTTTGAATTAATTTTGGTACATGATGACAGATAACAATCCAGTTTCATTCTTTTGCACGTGGCTATCCAATTCTCCCAGCACCATTTATTGAAGAGGCTGTGCTTCCTCCATTGTATGTTTTTAGCTTCTTTGTCAAAAATTATCTGTCCATATTTATGTGGTTTTATTTCTGGGTTCTCAATTCTATTCCACTGGTCTATGTGTCTGTTTTTTCTGCCAATACCATGCTGTTTTGATTATTGTAACCCTGTAGTACAAGCTAAAGTCAGGGAGTGTGACACCTACAGCATTGTTCTTTTCGCTTAAGATTGCTTTGGCTATTTGGGGTCTTTTGTGATTCCAACAAATCTGATGATTTTTTGTTCTATTTCTTTAAAAAATGCCATTGGGATTTTGTTGGGGATTGCATTAAATCTGTATATTGCTTTGGGTAATATGGCCACTTTAACTATGTTGGTTCTTCCAATCCATGAGCATGGAATGTCTTTCCATTTCTTTGTGTCTTCTTCAATTTCTTTCAAAAATGTCTTATAGTTTTCAGCATATAAATCCTTCACATCCTTGGTTAAGTTTATTCCTAGGTATTTTATTCTTTTTGCTGCAATTGCAAAGGGAATTGTTTTCTGTATTTCTTTTTCTGAGATTTCATTGTTAGTACATAGGAATGCAATGGATTTTTGTACATTGGTTTTGTAGCCGGCAACTTTACTGTATTCCTTGATTGTTTCTAACAGCTTTTTGGTGGAGTCTTTAGGGTTTTCTATATATAGCATCATGTCATCTGCAAAGTGATAATTTAACTTCTTCATTTCCAATTTGGATGCCTTTTATTTCTTTCTCTTGCCTGATGGCTCTGGCAAGGACTTCCAACACTATGTTGAAAAGCAAAAGTGATAGGGGACAGCCCTGTCGTGTTCCTGAACGTAGAGCAAAGGGCTTCAGTTTTTCACCATTAATTATGAGATTAGCTGAGAGCTTGTCATATATGGCCTTTATCATGTTAAGGTATTTTCCTTCTATACCTATTTTATTAAGTTTTTAATCATAAATGGGTGTTCTATCTTGTCAAATGCTTTTTCTGCATCAATTGATATAATCATATGATTTTTGTCCTTTATTTTGTTTATGTGATGTATCACATTGATGGATTTGCGGATGTTGAACCATCCTTGTGCCCCGGGGATGAACCCCTTGGTCATGATGAATAATCTTTTTAATGCATTGTTGTATTCAATTTGCTAGAATTTTTGCATCTGTATTCATCGGAGACATTCGTCTGTAGTTTTCTTTTTTTGTGTTGTCCTTACCAGGTTTTGGATCAGGGTAATGTTGGCCTCATAAAATGAGTTAGGGAATACTGTCTCTACTTCAATTTTTTGGAAGAGTTTCAGCAGGATTGGCGTTAGATCCTCTTTGAAGGTTTGGTAGAATTCACTAGTGAAGCTATCTGGTTCCGGACTTTTGCTTTTGGGAAGGTTTTGGATGACTGATTCAATTTCATTACTGGTTATCAGTCTGTTTGGATTTTCCAGTTCTTCATGGTTCAGCCTTGGAAGGCTATATGTTTCTAAGAAGTTGTTCATTTCTTCTAGGTTATTGAATTTGGTGGCATATAGTCCTTCATAGTATTCTTGCATGATCCTTTGTATTTCTGTGGTGTCCGTGATAACTTCCCCTTTTTCATTTCTGATTTTGTTCATTAGTGTCTTCTCTCTTTTTGTATTAGTGAGTCTAGGCAAGGATTTGTCAATTTTGTTAATATTTTCAAAGAACCAACTCTTTGTCACATTAATGTTTTGTATTTTCTTTTTGTTCTCTATTTCATTAGTTCTGCTCTGATTTTTGTTATTTCCTTTCTTCTGCTGACCTTGGGTTTCACTTGTTCTTCTTTTCTAGTTCTTTAATGTGTAACATGAGGTTATTTATTTGGGACTTTTCTTGTTTCTTGAGATAGGCCTGTAATGATATAAATTTCCCTCTTAAAACTGCTTTCGTTGCATCCAAAAAATTTTGGTAGGATGTATTTTCATTGTCATTTGTTTCTATGTATGTTTTGATCTCTCCTCTAATTTCTTCTTTGACCCAGTCGTTCTTTAAAAGTATGTTGTTTAATCTCCATGTATTTGTGTTTTTTCCTGCTTTCTTTTTGCAGTTGATATCCAATTTCAAAGACTTGTGATGAGAGAATATGCTTGGTATGATTTCAATCTTCTTAAATTTGCTGAGGCTGCTTTTATGTCCTAATATATGGTCTACCTTGAGAATGTTCCATGTACACTCGAAAAGAATGTATAGTCTGATGTTTTAGGATGAAATGCTCTACGTATGTCAATTATGTCCATTTCATCTAATGTGTCATTTCTGTTTGGATGATCTATCCATAGCTGTCAATAATGTATTTAAGTACCCTAGCATAATTGTGTTTTGGTCAATTTCTCCCTTTAGTTCTGTTAGTAGTTGCTTGGTATATTTCGGTGCTCCCTGATTGGGGGCATAAATATTGATAACTGTTATGTCTTCTTCTTGTATAGTCCCCTTTACCATTATGAAATGTCCATCTTTGTCTCTTGTTATCTTTTTCAGCCTGAAGTCTGTTTCATCTGATATCATTATGACTACACCTGATTTTTTCTGGGTACCATTTGCTTGGAGTGTCAATTTCTACCCTTTCACTTTGAGTCTATGCTTGGTCTTGTAGCTGAGATGTGTCTCTTGGAGACAGCATATGGTTGAGTTTAGTTTTTTGATCCAATCTGCTACTCTGTGCCTTTTTATTGGTGAGTTCAGTCCATTTACATTTAGGGTGATTATTGATACGTGAGGATTTCCTGTCATTCTGTCTTTAGTTTAATAGTAAGGCTATGTCTCGATTGTTTCTTTGCATTTTTGTTGTTGTCTATTATTTCTGTGTGGTGGTATTCTATGATGTTTCCCTCTGTTTCTTCTTTTATTACAGTATATATTTCAGTTCTGGATTTTTTTTTGAGTGGTTACCCTTAAGTTTATGTAAAAGAAAGTATGATATTTGGAGTATTCCATTTTCTTCACACTTACTTTCTCCATTCCCATATTCCGGTTCAGGCCTTTACTCTCTCTCTTTTTATGTTGCCACAAATTGTCCCTGTTGATGGTGGTCGAATAGCCTCCTTTAGTATTTCTTGTAGTGCAGGTCGTGTATTAGAAAATTCCCTCAGCTTCTGTATGTCTGGAAAGGTCTTTATTCCTCCTTCATACATAAAGGATATCTTTGCTGGATATATTATTCTTGGGTCATAATTTCTCTCTTTCAATAGTCTGAATATTTGGTTCCACTCCCTCCTGGCTTGTAGAGTTTCTGCTGAAAAACCTGATGATAATCTAATGGGCTTTCCTTTGTAGTTTACTGTCTTCTTTTCCCTGGCTGCCTTGAGGATTCTTTCTTTGTCGTTGATTTTAGACAGCTTCAGTACAATGTGCCTTGGAGAAGTCCTGTTTTGATTGAGGCAATTAGGTGTTCTATTTGCTTCTTGGATTCGAGGATCCAGTTCTGTCCACAAATTTGGGAAGTTCTCATTGACAATTTGTTTGAATATATTCTGTGTTCCCTTCTCTCTTTCTTCTCTTCTGGTATGCCCATTATTCTTATATTGCTCTTTCTGATAAAGTCAGAAAGTTCTTGTAAAGTTCTTTCATTTCTTTTAAGTCTCAAATCTCTTTCTTCTTCCATCTGTGTAATTTCCAGGTTTCTATCTTCGATGTCACTGATTCTTTCCTCCATCTGGTCAACTCTACTACCTAAGCTGGTTATTTCATTCTTAGTTTCTTCTACTGAGTTCTTAATCTCCAGAAATTCTATTTGGTTCTTTTTTAAAATTTCAATCTCTTTCGTAAAATGCTCATGTTGTTCTTTGATTGTGTTTCTGGGTTCATTAAACTGCTTTTCTGTGTTTTCTTGCATCTCATTGAGTTTTTTCAGAACCACAATCTTGAATTCTCTCTCAGTTCTGAAAGAGTTGCATGAAAAAAGTTAGATGAAAATGGCCTGAACTTTCAAGTCACATATTTCAATATCTTAAGTTCCTTTTCTGGAGACTTTTCAGTTTCTTTCTGAGCTGTCTTGTTGCCTTGGTTATTCATGGCAATTACTGATTTATTATTTCTCTTCCTATACATCTACAGGAGTGGCTTCTGCAACAGGTTGATAGGAAGAGGTCTTTCTTTTGTTTTCCAGTACTTGTTGGTAGAATGTTTAATTTTCTCTCCGACTGCAGCCTTTTTTTTTCTCTCTCACACGGTAGTGCTATGTTTTCTCTGCACTATTCCATCTTCTCACACAATGGGGGGATTCCCTGGGAGACCGGCCTCTCCTCTGTTAATAGTTCGCCTGGGTCACAGGGTGCAGTGTCCGTGTGGGTATGAGGAGAGCTTTTGAAGTTCCAAAGCTCTTTCTGCACTCGATTCAGAGCCCTTATGTTTCATCAGTTCTGTTTACTCCTGCAGGGATCGGCCCAGATAGGTGGGACCAGGGGTGGGGTGATTCGTGAGAGGTGGCCCAGCGCAATGGCGGCGACCACCACCCCAGCCGGTCCCGCGTCCACAGCTCCCTCCCTTTGCCGGAACTAGTTGGGCTTCGAATCTGTGTTTGCGGTCCACAGTTCTCAGGACAGCAAATATTCTGTTCTTTTGATCTGACACTGCTACTGTTCCGCTTCTAGCACAGGACAGGTGGGAGCGGGGCGAGCTCTGGGATGGTAGAGAGGGGACGCTAGTCTCAGTGCCTAAGGCGTCCCTTCTCTGCTTGGTAGTGAGGGCTTAAACCACCGTTTTCAGCCTTCTTCCCTCAGTCTTTTCTCTGAGTTCTCTGACGTGAGCGCTGGGTTCATCCGTGTTATATGCTGCCCCCTCAGCCCTGTGGGCCATAAGCGGAGCCATAGCAGTCCGAGTTCTTCCCTCTCCAGCAGCTGCGAGAGTTCCGGGATGCAGCGAGCTCGGAGCACTGAGCTAGGTCTGTGTCCTGCGCCCATGCGTCTCGTACCAGCACTTCTCCCTTCCCGCCTCCCCCGCTCGCACGATTCGCCCACCTTTAGGTGAATTCAGTAGTGGGCCTCTTCTTCTTGCCTGTCTGCTGTGCAGGGAGTCCTTTGTGGAGTTTTTGTTGTTCGATTAGTTGTAAATTCCAGGGAAGCTTACAGAGGCTCAACTCATGCCACCATTTTGATTGAAATTCCAGACTTCATTCTTTATGTAGCACGGTTATTTCCTTAAACGCTTTTTGTAAATTAATGACCAAAATGGCCATCTTATTTTCCCTGGGCCACAGTGTGTAAGTAATGACAGACTCATAGTGAGCTAGGAATACCTTATATGGGACTTGCCAGAGGATGTGGAATGCAACTCATCATTGTCAGCACAGTGACTGAGAGATGGCTCTAGCAGTGACCACAAATCTGGTAGCTGAGAGAAACACACAGGCACATACCACACAAAACAGTCAAACCTTTATCGGGGGAGGAAGGGGGATAGTAGTTTATAATTGAGAATATTCCAGGATTTCTCAGCCAGGACCTGTGCTGACCTGGCCCAAACTCTCTTTGCATCTGGTTAGAACTTTAAAATGCAGCCTGCCCCACTCTGCATAAGCCTGACCAGGGTGTTGGGGCCACTTCACAGAATGCTTGACAGAAATGCTGTGATGGCTGTGACACTCCCGCCTCTGGGCTGGCCTGGGGTCCCTGGAGGCAGGGAGCTGGGCTGCCCTCCCTCCTGAGTCCTCATGGGTGGTTTAGCCATAGAAGAGGGGATAACCAGTGGAACAGGAACTGTGATCATGGATCACAAACCGTGATCCATGTGTCACGAGGTCTGTGAATTTAATAATTCTGTGAAAAAGTAATTCCATGCTCAAATGTTTAGGGAATGTTCTATATTCTACTCCTCTTGGCAGCTTCTTGATTCATATTAAGATACTGAACTCTTTAGTAGGAAAAAAATGTATTTACTTTAGCATTCCCCCCAAACTATTAGCCAGTACCACACACTCCCACTGACCCAAATCTGAGACGCACTGTTGTGGGAGAAAACATTAAGTGAACGGCTAAACCCTGGGAGGCAGAGGTGTTTTCTGGGGTCAGGCATCCTTGACTAAATACAGTTTCCTAGTTGGTATCCAATCAAGTTGCAATCCTTGTCATTTTCTATGAAATGTGACTCTGCAAACCGCCCAACCAGGGGACGGGATTGGCTCCTGCGAGCGACCTATACAATGGGGTGTCTTCCATTGCTGCAGGTTTACTTTCCCTACAGCGCTTCTGTTTTCCTAATAGTAGGAGGTGGTGGAGATGCATATCAAAGCAACAATTAAACTTTTGATAAATAAGACATTGCCTCTTGGAACATTTATTTCCTGTTGAGAAATTATTAGACACAACTATTAAGTCCTTCTCATTAAAATGTTACTTGTTCCTTAAAGACAAGAACTATCCCTAAGTATAATTCTCATTTTTCAGGCCTTAAAAATATGGAAGCCTCCAAGCCCACTAAGTCCTTCATCAAGGTCAGAGATCGGCCTTTTTCCTGTGGACGCCCCCTGCTGTCCTCGTGGCTTGTCACCTCTGGTTCCCGCTGTCGCCCTCTCCACACTCAGTGCAGGTCCGGTGAGCTGATGTACCTGGCACAGCACCGAGGCGCAGTAGCTGTTGGCAGGTGCGGCAGCTGACATCTCTCATTTCGTCTCTACAAACACTGGCTGTGCTGTACTTGTTTGCAGTTTCTCCAGCGAGGAGGTACTCACTCATCAGCTATATTGCATCATTATTTCATTCAACATTGTGTTGCAGCAATTCCAAAATGTTCCTTGAGCACAGGAAGTATACTTTGTGTTCCTTTTTATACACCTCCAGTGGCCTCAGCACATCCCAGCTGTCAGATGTTTAGGGTCCTGGGGGCTTCAGAGATGTTGGCACAGAGAGGCAGCCAGGTGGGTGCCATCACAGCTCTCCTAAAATGTCCTGGAACCTCAGAGGGGAATTCTGGAGATGGCGGGTATTCGGGATTTTAATTTCAAGTTCCGTCTCCACAGCCATTTCATTCAAGATTAAAAAGAAGAAAAGATCGCTTTCTTGTCACCTTCCACCATCCCTGTGTCACAACAGTGATGGCTACACCACTGAAACTCCCCGGGGATATCTGCAGGGTTTTAGGTGCCTTTTCTGTGTACAACTACTTCTTCCCTTCCATGTGATTTCATTCCCAATTTATCTTACCCCGAATATGAATGAATTTCAGGTTAAAGTCTGTAGAACATTTCCAGTGGCCAAATGTTTCTCTACTACAGTTGATTCATTTAGACTTGGCTTGAAGTCTACAGACCCTACACTTTAACTTTACTCCTTAACTTGCTGTTAATAAAAAGGAACACAGCTCCGCTTTGCTTGTATTTGCTACATTAACGGAGTGAACCCGTCAAGCTGCAGTCAGTGCGGAGTGACAGATAATAAGTAAGACCAGTGGGTAAGGGCCGGAATGGTTGTGTGCAGCAATGGGTCCATTGGCTGACACGCTGCTGCATGTGATCCAGGTAAGTTGCCCTTCTGTTGGGTGGTGAGGCGTGTTGGGTAGTGAGGCGTGTTGGGTGGTGAGGCGTGTTGGGTGGTGAGGCGTGTTGGGTGGTAGGCGTGTTGGGTGGTAGGCGTGTTGGGTGGTGAGGCGTGTTGGGTGGTGAGGCGTGTTGGGTGGTGAGGCGTGTTGGGTGGTGAGGCGTGTTTGGTGGTGAGGCGTGTTGGGTGGTGAGGCGTGTTGGGTGGTGAGGCGTGTTGGGTGGTGAGGCGTGTTGGGTGGTAGGGGTGCCTAAGTGGCGAGTTAACAACTGTCTCGCACCCCCGCAGTGCATATATCTGGCTTCTCTCTGAATGGGAAGGAGATCTATTTTTATACATCTTTGGGCTAAGAAATGAATAAAGTACATCTAATAGCAAATTTATTACTTATTATCAGGGTCTAGTCCATCAGTGTGGTACATGATAACTTAATTGTTTAGACTTTTAAAAAGTACCATTCTAATAGAATATTGACATAACTTGGATAAAAGGATAGGAGTGCCAAAAAAAAAAAATCTAAAACCTCCCCTGGAAGACTTAGAAAACAAACAAAAGAACTATCCCTGGTAATAGAATTGAACGTATGATTAGAGATTTTCATGTCGTCATCGTAACAGCATAGATTCAGTGTCTAACAAACATGAGCTTATATAACAGGTGAAATAAAAACATGTGTTTGCAAAGGAACACACCTACTTGTAGTGACCATGCACTGTCAGCGAGCACCAAGAGCTTTAGCTCCACGAGGAATGTGTGCTCAGCAAACAGTCACTAACAACTTCTGTCTTCCAAGGCGTGTCCTGTGCCCTAGGTCCTGCTAACATACTGTGCCCCTTGAAAAATTATACATATGTGTCATATTCATTGTATAATCACACACACACACGGTATGCATGTGAAAACAGTTCTGTTTCATTTGCGTGCTATTTTACCACATCTGAATAAATCTGGATTAGTTAAAATTTTCATGATCAACTTTATAAACCTTTGGAAATTTTTCATGATACATAGTTGAACACGTTGCAAGTCAGAAACATCTACCTTTAAATGCAAATCACAAGTCATTTCCAAAGGCTAAATACCAAATCATGTGTCAGTCTATATACAATTAAGGCATTAACACTTATTTACTGCTTAAGCTCGACTGTGAGAGAATCTTCTCATTACACTGTCAACATGGTAAAGCTACCTCTATTTTTAGGTTTTGTTACAAATGCGGATACACGTCATTATCTACATAGAACCGTGACTTGGTTATAGAAACCGCAACCTGAACACATCATAATTCATGGAATAGATAATATTTTAAGGAAGATTTTTCCTGTACTTAGTAAATAGACCATCTTCCAGTGAGGCTCCCCCTCTGACAAAAACTTGAGTTTCTAAAAGAAAAAGCTCCCTTGAGACCTTGTCACCTCCTCAAACTCAATCCTATTTAACGCCTGATCATTGTCCACATTCGTAACAAACGGCGTGACATCATCTGATAAACACCTACTAGTCTACCAACTCTGCTCCCCGTAGATGAAGGAAAATGAGTGACATACTCATGAGGAGAAGAACAAAAACAAAAACGTGTTAATGGTGACATTTGCCAGTGCGGCTCTCAGCTCCCAATAGGAGAAGACACTGTTCAAAGTGTTTTCTACATGGACGGATTCTGTAGAGCTCTGTGACTGGCTCTCACATTATACTTCTCGTAAAGGAATTTACCGTAATTTTAGGAAAGATTCTCAAACACGTTAAATATGTTACTGTACTTACTCAAAAATACTCGAGTGGCGAATATATTCCAGCTGCTCTAGGCAGTAAATTTCTAGCTTTGAACAGAACCAAGTCCATTCCGTAAGAGTTTCTATTCCAGTGTCTGAGACAGACCGCACACAGGAAATGGACGCTATGGTGCAGTGAGATGGCCCTAGTGGGAAGACACTGGATAACGTGGGGCAGAGATCTGTTCGTCATACCTTACATTTTTGCTGGGTGTGTGAGGAGCTGGCTATGTAGGGGAGGCCAAATAAGAAGAGGGAATGATTAGAAGGGAGAAACGACGGGCTGAGTGAGGAATGAGTGTGTTGGAGTGAGTGGTGAAGTGGGAGGAAAGCGGTCACATCAGAGTTTGAAGACACAGTTCTAAGACACTAGTTATCAAGTGACATGTTGAATGCAGGTTGTGGGAGAATCTGGGTGATGACACCGGGTTTGTTCACAGATCTGGGGGATCAGAGATGACTGATGTTTGGGAATCACCAGCTGCCTCTCTTCTCCAGGACTGAGTGTCTGTCAGAACCTGCAGAGCATTTAGTGAGCTGGCATCATCTACAGAAAGCAGGTGTTCTGAATCTATTAAGATTTTGACCCAAACAATATATTTTTATTCTTTCTGTGTTTTCATGAGAGCTCAAGGAGCATGGAATGAAAGCAAAGTTTTTCAAATATTTTAGAGAAAAAATGATGGAAGGGGTTATCAAGTAAAAATACTGCTCTAATGATTTTTAATTTAGGAAGTAAATTGGACACATGTTTAAATGAAGAGCAAATATAATATTGAAACAAAGGTCTAACCTAGTTTAAGGAATCTGAAACAATGGAGAATGAAAAGCATAGCATTACCAATCTTTCTATGTAAATATTGTGGTATAGATATTAGCTATTAAATAATTTATACTTTCATTCCATTCACTGAACTGTTGAAATAAAACTCCTAATTAGTATTTTACTAGTTACAGATTGTTTAATGTTATTAAAAAAACCTTACACCATATGAATTTGCTGAAACAAAAGTCTTCGTACTTCTGTAAGTGATATGTAGTAACTCATTTCAGAGTAAGTTCTTGAGGGATCTCTTGCACAGAAGATACATTTAATCAGCTACAGGGACGTTTCACTTTATTAACTGACTGTTTACTCTGACATTGAAATATGTCTCACCTTGGACCACAAGTGAGATAAAGTCTTAAAAAATCCTACTCTCATATCTTGCATGATTTTATCTGAATCTCCATCATTACCTTTATGGATATTGAATCGTCTTTATTATTCTTCCTAATTGCTGCATGTATTAAGCAGGAGAGATGTTTTTCTACATATCCTTGTTAATTACTAACATATCCCACATTTACATAATATACTTCTGGGGCAATTTCTGTGGTAACATTTGACGGCTCATAGGAAGCAATTTGCTTTCCTTTATTAAGTGCATTAAGACGTCACGCCCTCGCCGTAGCTGACTGTAAACATTGGATCCTGCTGGCACTTACTGCACACAGACTTCTTGCGCTGCCAGATTAGGTTTATTTATGTGCTGTGTTCTACACTGTTAGCTGCTAATGAGACTTCAACTCTTACTGCTCTAAGGTCTCAACACTAACCTCATTTTAATGAGTTCATTATTTGCTGTCTTCTAAAAGGAAGACAACAAATTTTCCTTTTAATTAAAGGTCAAAACACCTCTGGTGAAGGAGGAAGAGGTTACCCAACCCTAGGAGAAGCTGAGAGATGGCTCTTGCAGATTTCTTTGCGAAGCACCCTTAGTGTAGGCTGGGGAGGGGGTTTGGTTTCTTAAGAACACAGTCAGTCAGTCAGTCAATTTCAGGAGATGAAGGTGCATCCGAATTGAAGACAAATGGGAACACTGAAGCGTGACAGCTAATGGGCCAAAGACCGGGTGGAAAATGAAAAGTCAGCCAAAGTAATTAAAGAGGATTTTCTCCTAACCAAAAGGGGAAGGGGTATAGGCTGTGGGAGCCAGCGTGGGCCTTTGCATGAGGACTGAGTTAGGCGGGTGAGAGAACAAACCAGAAAATCCCTTCTCAAGGGTTCTGTCACAGAGTGTGATGCAGACAAAGGCGAGTCAGTATTTGGGGGGAATGTTTTGAATAATGTAAAGCACATGCAGCCCTAACCTGAGCTATAAGACTATACGGAGTCACAGGAACCGCCGCCAGGCTGTGCGTTCCTGGAACCTCAGCTATTGGCTTGCGCAGGTGAGAAGCACCACCTCCCACGGCAGGTGCACTTCAGTGATACCGCCGCCTGTCCAGCTGTAACTGACAGAATGAACAACTTGCTACTCATCAACTTGAAAGTTAATTTTGAAGTTAACAACTTGCCACTTACTAATTTTAAAACAAAACCAAGAGATTTGAGCATAACAATTAAATGCGGCCCTTGCACATAAATAGTGAGGTGAGGTTAAAAACCACCACACTTTCCATGCGGCCCTTGCACATAAATAGTGAGGTGAGGTTAAAAACCACCACACTTTCCTTTTGCTCCGAGGACAGACACACCCCACACACATCACTGTGACCTGCACGCTGCTTACCAAAGAAGATTTACAATTCTAATCCTCTATGAGTTTCATTTACACCTATGCCTTCAATAACTTTACCTTTATGCTATGTACCTTTTTATGTTCCTAGAATTAGTCCTGGCTTAGTGTATAGAATCAATAAATATTTTCCTTCAATACACTTTTTACTTTAGAATATTTTTAGATTCACAGAAAAACTGCAGAGATAGTATCGAGTTCCACTACCTCAACACGCTCGATGCATTGCATGGTATGTTAGTGTGGTAACTTTGTCACAGTTCATGAAGCAATACTGATACATTATTGCTCACTAACGTCTGTACTTTATTCATATTTTTCTCACTTTTTCTCCTTTTTTTTCTGGGATCCCTTCAGGATACCACATTCATTTAACTGTGTCTCCTTAGGTTCCTACTTGCTGGGAGAGTCACACTCTTTTTTTGTTTGTTTTTGAGTAGTTTCAGGTTTAAAGAAAAATGAAGCAGGAAGTAGAGTTTGCAGACACCCCTCCCCCATCCCATGTCCACACACTTGTTACAACCCCCATTTGTTACAACTGATGAGTGAGCATCAATGCAGCATTGACTAATGCCCACAGGCGTCTTGAGGTTCGTGCCTCATGTATATTCTACAGTTGTGGAGAAACATAGAAGGGCATGTGTCCACGTGACAGGCTCCTGTGGGGTGGTGACACTGCCCCAAAATCTCCTGCACCCCACACTCATCCTTCCTTTCCCTGGCAACCCTGCCTCTCTCCCGTTTCCACAGCTTTTCCCTTTTCAGGATGCCCTTTAGTTGGAATTACACAATATGCAGCCTTCTCAGGTGGGCTCTTCTCATTGAGCCATATGCATTCAAGATTCCCCCAGGTCTTTTTGTGGCCTCATAGCCCTTTTCTAAAGTTGCTGAACAACATTCCATTGTCTGGATGAACCACAGTTTGTTTATCCATTGCGGTTTTCAAGGACATCTTGGTTACTTTCAATAGGAATAAAGAGATTATTAATATATTTTATGAACAAAGCTTCTAAAAACGTCCGTGTGCAGGTTTTGTGTGGACATAAGTGCTTCGCTCCTTTGGGTGAGTGCCAGGGAGTGTGATCGCTGGGCCGTCTGGGGAGAGCACGTCAGTTTTGTAGGAACCGCTGGTGCCTTCCACAGTGGATGCCCCGTCTGCCCCCCCCCCCGAGTCCCCCAGTGACTGAGGTTTCTGCTGCCCCACGTCCTCCCAGCACGTGTTGTCTCGTGCTCTGGACTTGGGAGGCTCTGACCTCCGACGAGTGTGCAGTGATGTCTCGTGGTTGGTTTAATTTGCATTTCCCTGGTGACCTGGTGTGGGGTGTTCTTTCATATTTTATTCGCCTTCTACTTATCTTCTTTGATAAGGTTTCTCTTTACATCTTTTGCCTGCTTTTCAATCGATTTGTCTGTTTTCTTACTGTTGAGTTTTTATAGTTCTTTACATATTTGGATACAAGTCCTTTATCACATATATGTTTTACAAACATTTTCTCTGGCTTGTCTTTTCATTCTCTTAACAATGTTTTTTTTTTTTTGTTTAGAAGAAGTTTTGAATTTTAATTAAGTTCCACTTGTCAATTTTTTCTTTCATGGATCATGTGTAGAATAAAATTTATTTGCTGAATGGATCCAACAGAAAACGTCAGATAGGACAAGATAAATAAGACAGGATAAGACAAGACAAGACAGGTGGAGCCAAAAGTTTGTGAGTCAGGTGGGGGAACTTCTGTATTTCACGACGGTTTTTTGAAGAGGGCTGGAAATAAGTCCTCTTAAAAAAAAGAAAACGTTGATCTTTAAAATTAGAGTAATCTGATAAGTGTGGAGAGACCAATCACAGCTCTAAGGTGGGGTTGGGGCAAGACCAGGGAAAGCAGGTACAAGGAGGTTATTCAAATCGTATCTACTCTGAGTTGCAGAGCTCAGGTGGTGGTAGCAGTGAACAGAAGGGAAGAGACACACCTAGTACCGCGCAGAGGAGGAGAACACAGGACCTGTCAACTCACTCACGTGCCAAGAAATTGGAAATACAGGAAGCTCTGAGCCGAAGTGAGAAGATCAGGCGCCCATTAGCAGATGGATGTTCGTGTTAAAGGAAGGAACTGGTGTGGATGGCGACATCATGGAGAGTTACCATTAAACGTTTTCATGAAGATGAGCGGCAAGTGAACTACGCACATGAGGTTCTTGTGTAAGTGCACGCACAGGTTCCAAACATAAGCACAGGATCCGTTACAACCAAGCTGGACACAATGAGATTTACTCAGACATTTGGAAACATTACTTAAAAGTTATAAACATGGATGCTTAATTCCAATTATGTGTTCATACAGACGTACATTGATGTTAATTTTAAAATAAAAATCCCCTGCTGTTTATAATGTTAATTGTTTTTATGTCCAGATATGTGAGCCCACAACTACCAGCAAATATTTTGAGAATGCATCCTTAATACACAAATATTTATTCTTATAAATTATGTACTTGTATTCTTATTAATGTACTTTATAAAATATGCAAAATAGAAATGATCCAATGATACACACTATTTAAATATTTTGTTTTATTTATTAATAGCATGGCACCGTTTTGGTACTAACTAAGATTGTAATGTCTTAACTGTAAGGAAGGTGACTGGATAGGTCGCATCTGATTAGAGACCCTTGTTTACAGCCTGTCGTGTGACCTGACTGACAAAGCACTAAGGAAGTGGAACATCTGGTGACTGTCATTTTCTTGCTATCCACCTGTGCTTGAGCTATCGGTATTGTGTTTAATTGGCAGTCTCTTCATAGGAAGAGTCTTCTAAACTTGTTGTTCCATCTACGAGGGTTTGGTCAAACTAGAGCATGCAATCTGTAGATTGTTTTACGGAGTACAATCTGTAGCCACACACTGACACTGAAGAGTGCAGCGGGCTTGCTACTGTGGACCGAATCCACTGACATATCCCTACAAGGGTGCTGTGCATAGGGCCTGAGACCAGAGGCTGCCTGACATCCAACGAGGTGGGGCCTCAAGGTTACGTACTAAGTATTTTAGGTCAGTGTCTTCCTTACTTTTAGATGAATATCGGTCAATGCCTAACACTCCCCCTGACCCCCACCCCGCATCCCAGTTGGTTGACTGCCTCGCATTCAGCCCACACTGGAGCAGTGCTTGTCACAGCTTCCTACACAAACCACCTCCAGCTTGTGGTGGAGAACGCAGGCCCTGGAGTCAAACACGAGGTCAACCAGTTACCCCACTTATGTGCCTTCTCTTAAGTCCCTCATTTGTAAGACAGGGTTCCATCTACTTCGTAGACTTACTTGTTGGGAGGAATTGCTCCCAACATTGCTGAAGTAACAAATAATACTCCTCTATGGGACAATGTGTGGTACATGGTCAGCCTTCAATGAAGTGAATTGTTGTGATGTGACAGGAATACACCTGAGGTCATCGAGGTCTGACAATTAAGGGACTTGAGCCTGTTGGGTTAGATAATCAGAAGGGACAGCAAGAATAAGATTGCAAATGGAAGAACACTTTGATCTTGTGAAAAATAAACCCTTAGAGTTAAAAAGAAAAGGTAATGGCTTTCATTTTTCCCATTAATTGATCAGCAAGCTAGAACTAACAAGGTATAACTGACAGAAAATGCCAAGCTGAATGGGAAAAGCCATAAGAATCTCCATAGATTTCTTGAGCAGCAGCAGAAAAATCTCTGAACACATTATGTGCTTTTCTTGGAACAGGTCACTTCAAGAAGTGTCTGAAATTCTGTCTGGTTTCTAACAATTAGAGGTCATTGAAGTGGTGCCAGAGGCATAAACTTAGGGATAGTGATATGTGCTGCTGGCTGCTCTCATTCCCCCAGTTCCTCTCCTAGAGTCACAAAGAGACATTTAAGTTACTGTTTCTCATTTTTTTCTAATTTCACTTAAACTAGATAGGAAGTTATACATTTATGAATTGTCTGTTTTCACTTCTCCCAACAAGACGTACAAACTGCCAACAGATACAAGAAAAGATGCTCAATGTCACTAGTCCTCAGAGAAATGCAAATAAAAACCACAATGAGATGTCACCTCACCCTAGTCAGAATGGCTATCATCAACAACACAAATAGTAACAAGTGTTGGAGAGGCTGTGGAGAAAAAGGAACCCCCATACACTGTTGGTGGGAATGCAGACTGGTTCAGCCGCTATGGAAGGCAGTGTGGAGGTTCCTCAAGAAATTACGAATAGAATTACCCTATGACCCAGCAATCCCTCTCCTGGGTATCTGCCCCAAAAATCTGAAAACATTTATACATAAAGACACGTGTGCTCCAGTGTTCATTGCAGCTTTGTTTACGGTGGCCAAGACATGGAAACAACCAAAATGTTCTTCGATAGATGAATGGATAAAGAAGTTGTGGTATATATACACAATGGAATATTACTCTGCCATAAGTAAAGATGAAATACTGTCATTTGCGACAATATGGATGGATCTTGAGGTTATTATGCTAAGTGGAATCAGTCAGATGGAAAAATGTCAAGAACCATATGATTTCACTGATATGTGGGATATAAAACTGAAAGCAACAAACAAACAAGATAATCAAACAAAGAAACAAAAATTCAGACACAGACAACAGTTTAGTGGTTAGCAGAGGGTAAGGGGGGGGATGGTACAAGAGGAAAAAGTGGGTCAAATATATGGTGATGGAAGGAGAGCTGACTCTGGGTGGCGAGCACACCATGTGATATGTAGAAGATGTATTATAGAAATGCACACTTGAAACCTATGTAATTTTACTCACTGATGTTATCCCAATAATTTTAATAAATAATAAAAAAGAATTGTCTGTTTGGTGATAGCATCAGAGCTCTCGTCACTGTTAGGGGGACAGTGCACATGGAGTGTGTACATGCAGCATTTACAATGACATGTTGACACATAATTTAATTCAAATTAAGAAGAGATTCAAATCGTGATAATCTAAACTACTGATTCATTTTCATTAAACCGATACTTCTACTATTTTCACTCAGAAGTAGTGAGAGGTGAAAAGTATTTTGACATCTGTTTTGTATAGAATAACTATTGTCATCACAATGCTGACATTCGGACATTGCAGCACAGTATTATTTGAATAAGTGTCTAAATTAGACACATGTATGCACTTTGCTTTGCCCAGTGTATTCCTTCCAGGCCACGAAATATGATCAGAGACTCAATGATATTAAACGGTCCTGACATTTCTGTGAGAATTTTATTTGAATTCTTCAAAACCATCTTCCAAGTTTTCATTGTAATTAGAATGCTTTTGTTTTTATTTATTTCCTATATTGAGTATTTGATTTTTATAAATAACTTTAACATTGTCTCAATTTTAAAGATATTAAATATTAAATTTTTCTTTTGCAATCTTTCTTTTACTGTGCAAAATTTTTATTTTTATTTTTTTTAATGTGTTAAAGTGATAATGCAGTGAAGATTTATCTTGGGTTCTCTATTGACAGAGTGAGTTTTTGTAACCCTGGGTTCCCTATCCTTAAAATGGGGGATAATAAGACCTAGCTTGAGGAATTAATGGGAGATACAAATCAGATAAATCATTAAGACCTGCCTCGTGTGTATCATTTTTTATGTGTATTAAGAATTTGAAAACAAGAATGAGCAGAAGATGGCTTAACTTCCTACCAGAAGCTCATCTTAGAGATCTGGGCCCAGGTTTTCTGATCCCTCATCTCTCTACTAAGCTGTTCTGTTATTTTTATGTCTAACTCCAAAGCGTTGTGTCAGAGACCACAGCTTCCTGATGAGGACACATTTAAATAACAGTGGGAGGCCTGAGGCTTTCTAAGGGCTGAATCTGGGTCCCATCTCAGACCTGGGGGCACCTGTGTCCTGCAGTCAGCCTAGTCCCCTCCCTGTACCTGTCAGAAAGGTGATCAGCCTGGAGGCAAATAAATACCTTTCATATTTATAGTGGGAAAGTTCTTAGGGCATTTAAACAAGGCTAATATTAACAATCCAGTTTTCACCAGAATGCATCCTGCCACTGTAAACTGAGAACTACAATTACTTGCCAGCACGTCTCTTCATTCGGGTCAAAGTAGAAAGAGACTCTGGAGAATGCTTTCCTGTGTTCACAGGGGCCTCAGAGACCAAAATGGAAAAAAACAATGTCCCAGTTAGAAGCAATAACTACTGGTTTTTACATCCACACATTCTTAGAACCCAAGGACTGACTATGCCAGCAGTTGTGTAGACACACTTGACGTGTTCGGAGACGGCCTGACCTGGGCAGGCTGCACCTGGCGGCTGGATGCAGGGACCCCAGGGGTCTGCGCCCCTTTCATTTCCATACACTCCCCCTTATCCGGGCTGGTGATTTGCCTTAGGGTGCACTTTCCACCTTCTGGGCTTTTATGGTGGTTGTAATTCCCCTCAGCAAGGCTCTGTGACAAAAGTACCCCCCCTCCAAATCCACTGGTAAATCTGAACCTTCCAGGATGCCCTTCCTCAGTCTTCCTCAGCAGAAAAGTTATTTTTCAATATAACTTTCTTTCGGTTTCTCCTAGCATATTTAGTCATCAGTATAGACCAAAGAGATGAAATGGGGGGAAAAGGGAGATACGATCTCCAAGTTCCAAGAGAGAAAATATTGTCAAATAGGTGATAATAGTATGAGCAGCTCATAACATCATCTCTGAGAGGTGGCAAACATAATCACTGTTCTAACTGTTGGGGGACAGATTATTTCAGTCAGGCAGAAAACAGCGTCCACCTCCATCACAGGTAATCTGTGCACTCATCACGTTACATCCCAGGAGAGCCGTGGCAGTGAATTTAACCGTATGTCGTAGTTTCCGTGGGAGTTTTCTTGACTTCTTCCATGATTCCCTCAGGAGAGGGAACTGCTTCTTATTTTCCTTTGCATTTCTTACATAAACAAACAGGCACAGGACTGCACCCACAGCATGGCCCCGCAGGTAGGGTGCTGCAGTGAGCTGAACTGAATACCCCTAGGCTTTCTTAGCATGCCCAGAGAGAAACATGACTCCTGAAAGAATGAAGTAAGTGATGCTCCTTTCGGCCCGCTCCAACCATCAAACTTCTGATGATAACAGAGGACTGAAATTGCTCTGGTCCTAGGGGTTTTAACCTTCCATCCTTTTGAAGAGGATTAAAGGATTTGTTGGAAATGATACTCCATACTGGAAATTACATGTGGCCCGCAATGCACAGTTATGCGGTATGGTGTGACAGTCCTCTCTGATTCTCCTTGGCTGGTGACGGCCTAGGTGGTGAGGCTGATGGAGCCCTGCGTGTCTGTGCTCAGAGGTCCTGGGGATGAGTCATCTCCCCCAGCGCCTGTCACCCTCACCCGCTCTTCCCTCACGGCCGCCAGTCTTGGAATTCTTGCAACTGTCCACAAAACTGAATGCTTGCTTTGCTAAATGCAAGAATGGCTACTTCCCTTGGCAACTTTCCCCGTCTGTCCCCAAGGTGGGCACCCCAGACCCACAGCCTCTCCTGGAGATCAGCCTTTTTCTCGCAGGCGGTGGGAATGAGGAGGCTTCTGCAAACCTGTTTTAATGGAAACACTCAGTTCCAGTATAGAATCCAAGTGGAAAATGGGTTCCCCAGTGTGTAGAGACCCGAGGTCACGGCTCAGATTCAGCGACCCCATTAATGGTCCCTGGGTAGCGAGCGAGTGCTGTGGAGAAGCAGAAACCTCCCCCCTGGATGAAGGCCGCAGGGGAGTGTGGTTTCTGAAAGCAGGCAGGCTCTGGGCGAGACTGAAAAGCAGGCTCATTACGTCAGTACTGCAGCGCAGGATTTGAGGCCTCATTGCTCCCAGGTCATCATCAGTGACACTGCTGATGGGCGCAGTGTGACTGCAGTTTTGCAACCACAGCGTTTTTTTCTCTTCTTTTTTTCCACTTACCCCAGAGTTCATCAGGGGAGTATTTGGGTGTCTTGCCTCTGGTTGCCCAGGAAACTGCCTCCTGACTTATATTTTGCCCAGTGGTGGAGGGCCTCTTGCTGGCAAAGAAAGGTCCCTTTAATGTCTTGGATTTCCATATCGCTTGGCCTTGTCTGACGAGCCGCCTCCAGCACCAGGCCCCGTAATCAGGCGTGTGTTGCTGTCCCTGCACCGTGGGCCTGGATGGCAGGTCAAGTTGGGAATGCACCTTGCTGGTGTATGGTGACCACGAGACGGAGAGCGGCTGCAGGAGGAGAGTCAGCGTGGGTGATGTGTCCTGCTCAATCCTCTGGGGCAGCATGTCTCTGGTTTGTGTGACGACATCATACACGTGTGTAAGTGAGTGGGTGGAGTGACGGCCGTGTCTTTGTGTTTCATCAGGACATTTACTCACCTGCTCTTTGTGCAAACGTGTGCATAGGTTGTACTTCACAGAAACGCACAGGTGATAAGAACTAACCTGCACTCAGCACGCATTACACAGCGTTCTAAGCACTGCAGACATATTAGCACATTGACCCCGTGTCAGTTGGGTCCATGCTAGGCTCACTTCATTTTACAGGGGATAAAACAGAAGCTCAAGGAAGTGAAGGAGAATCACCAAAATGGAACAGCTGGTCAGGGGCAGAGCTGGGATTTCAGCCCAGGTGGTCCCGCCTCAAAGCCTTGGCTCAATCTCTGAACTTGAATCAATTATTCGCCTCTCAGTTCCATCATCTGTAAAATGGGACTAATATTTCTATCCACCCCATAGTTTCTTGTGAGGAATCATTTAGATGCTACATAAAAGTACTGAGAATTGCTCCTGGCACACAGAAAGTGCTCAGTACAGGGGAGTGATTAATATTATCATGATGGATTAAAGCATGTGCCATAATTTGTCATCTGGATGAGTGTTCACTGAATGAACCTCACTGGACAACTGATTTTGCCAAGTGGAGAAGATTTAAAGCATAGTAAGTGTATACGAAGTACACTTATCAAAGGTCATAGCACGTTCAAGGAATGTAGCACATTCTGAGTGTCCTTTCTTTTCTGAACCAGAAGTTGGGAGTTATTTTTCAGGTAACAGATAATCATGGAGGTTTCCCAGGAAGGTTCCTCCAAACTCCGGGCTGCAGTGGGGAGAGCCCCTCATAGTCCTGATGAGATAGTTGGTGAGACTGCAACTGCCGTGTTTGGAAGACCCTGTAGACGTGGTCATTTGAAAGACCTATACTGATCAGTTCTCATTTTTCCAGTTTTAGTTTAAATGGCAATGTTACCATTTCACTAGAATATACTCAAAATCTGTAATTCAGTATACACCTCTGATTTTTTATCAACATTCCTGAGTACCTGTAATTCTACCTTATAATGCGACAACATAGAATATAAAGCATGTTTGAAAATATTAAAATGTGTAATTTTTAAAAGCTATATCAATCCAGTGCACATCTAAATATATGGCAGCTAGATCATCTGAGTTTAAAAGGGAGCTGATGTGATGATCACACCAACTCAAAAGAATGATAAAATGAGGGTAAAACTAAATTACAGACAATGTGGGAAAGTCTAGTATCTGCATTTTGACACTGATTTCCCAGTAATTCAATCGTTCGCTTCTCTTCTAGATTGCCTCACGAGAATATCTGCTTCTTAGAAGTCTGCTAAGAAATCAAGTACCTTCAGTAATCAGTTCATGACGATAAATCACAGAGATACAGAGGGTTTTCAGATGCTTTTAGTTCCTTTCAGATTCTGCAGCAAGGACTTTGATTAAACACAGATCCAAGTGGATCGCCAATCATTTTACAAGGAAAGTAAGTAAATGAGACAAATCCCAAACCCCTGGGGCAGAAACTTAAAGCTGTCTTCATTGTTCACAGTTTCAGCATGGCACTCATTTGTATGCAGAAATTCTTTCCATTCTGCAAGGATTTTTGTACCCAACTCTTCGAATCCTTGTTTTTCAAAGCTGCATTCTCCCTCCTGAAGCCTTCACTGAAATCCTGCAGCCCTAGTCTGATCTGTGATTTCCCTTTGGAATGGCCACTCCTCTCCCTCGTGCTGGTGACAGCACCTGCGTCTCCCAGTGTGTGGAGTCTTCTGTTCCTCCTCGTGTGGCCCGGTCCTCTCAGGGGCTGAGGCTGACCAGGCTCGCTCCCAGGAGTTAATGATTCAGGGGAGTGACCCCAGACAGGATGGTCAGAGCTGAGTGACCGAGGGGAGTGATGAGTAGAGGGCATGGCCTTCACTTCCCCACCTAAACTATCAGAGCTGTCCTGCTCCCTGTTCTGAGCCTGATTCTTTTATTCCCCTCCAGCTTCTAGACAGAAAGATGTGGGCTGCCATACACCTTCCAATCCATGGATCTGGCTCAAATTAACTGGAGTCTGATTCTGTTTGACTGCCTAAGAACAATCGCGAATCAGGTCACTTTACCGAAGCCCCATATTTAGAATCTAGTTACATATTTACAAGTGCTTTCAGCAGCCGTCTTCCCCTTAATACATTAGACTGTGTGTACAATAATATTGCTAACTCCTATGGGGTTGGAACCAAGCAGAGTATTTTCACAGAGCCCCTCCACATAATAGCTTAATACATACTTTTTAAAACGGTGCTTAGCGTTCAATGATGATTTCCAGTTTTCAGTTTACTTTATAAAACAAACACATTTCACATTCTGTAGTGCCCGAAGGCAGCTCTGCCAGTGGGACAGGGCAGGGCACGCGTGGGCCGGCCGCCCCCTTGGGAGCTCTGCCAGATGGGGCGAGCCAGCCCGCATGTTCTCAGTGTTCGAGGGTGATGACTAGATAACGTCCACCTCCAAGTTGTGAGGCTGGTATCTGATGACGTCAAGGGACTAAGTAATAAATGTTAACTATTTTCTTGTCATTTACAAGTAAAGAAAACGAGGTACGAAATGTGTCACTGGAGGCTGCCTGTTCGCAAGGTCAGTAGATGGCTGGTGGCGAGGACACCTGGGGCTGTGGGTCTGTGTCCGGACTCTGGGGCAGCGGCCCTGCTCTCTCCCACTCGGCCACATGTGGCCACCTCTCCTTCTATTAGGCGGGTGCAAAAGTAATTGTGGTTTGAAAAGTTAAAAAATAAATTGCAAAAACTGGAATTACTTTGCACCAACCTCACAGGAGTTAAGTGTCCTCCCGTTTGCCCACCTCTCTGGAACGAATCTCCTAGGCTGTATTTATTTTCATTGAGAGGCTAAAATTGAGAACCATTGAAAATCAATAATTTGTACTAACACAATGCCATAGCCCATTAAAACCAAAATAAAAAATTAACTAGAGGCTTTAAAAAGTTTTTTTTATCATGATCATACTTCAATATTAGCACATGCTTTGGCTTCAGATTTTATACCGCTTACTAATGATCACAACAATAAGTGTGCAAGAACCCCCAATGGGGGTCTGGGGGAGTACAGCTCAGCCTCCTGCGCCAGTGCGTGGCCTGTGTGGTGGGCGTGTGCCGGAACCTTCCCCCTAAGCCCAGGCCCTGGTGAACCCTGTGTAGTGGATGCAGGAGCTGCTTTCTGAGCCGTGGCACACAACACACAGGGCACCTGTCCTTAAGTCCAGCTGACACGAGAAGCTAGCTGCCTGCGGGGACAGAGTCCCAATACCTCGGGCGCTTAGCGAGGCCTCATTAAGCAAGTGAGATCTGAGCACTCTCTGAGGAGGTAAGGTAGTGGCCATGAGTATAACTGGCAGAAGAAATGAGTAGCACTAGAATTGTGTAGAAAAGAGTCCGTGGTAAAAGGCGAAAGATGATGTGATCTGAAGAGGAACCGGGGCAAAGGGGGTCAAACATATGGTGACGGAAGAACTGACTCTGGGTGGTGAACACATAATAGGATATATAGATTATGTGTTACAGACTTGTACACTGGAAACCTGTGCAGTTTCGTTGAACACTGTCACCCCAATAAACTTTAACATAAAAAGAAAGAATCTGTGGTGAAGGAACAGCCAGGAGGAAGTAGGACATCAGTCCTTGTCCTGATGAGATGATTTTACAGTTCTTCAATGAGGAAATTCACTAAGTCTATAAATTTAATACTTTAGAAGATTTTCCTTTTACCTAGACTCATACTTTACTCAAGAATTCTTCCAGATTTCAATAAAAATTTCAGATGGTAACCTGGATTAAAAACTGTTGTAATTGTCTCCTACTTAATTTACCTTCTGTATTTATTTGACAAAAGTAGTGATAGTTACTATGCGAATAACTATGATAGTTATTATGCGATTGTCTTTGAAAGATATAGGGTGCTGCTTTGTAAAGTCTACAAACATCTTGTTTTATAATATTGGACCCACAAAAATATCCCCGGCACACAGCTAACACAATAGCTGCCTCTCCCTTGCAGCGATCACACACGCCCTCATACATATGCATGCACGGTGGACGCTTAGCTGCGTTTTCTGAGGCTGATGCCATTTGCCTATTAGCCCTCCCATAAACCTCAGAGCTTCAAATGTTTTGAGATGAGGTCACAGCCTTGATCTTTCAGTGCTTTACTAAATAATTACTAGATAACCTTGCAGTAAGTCTTCCTAGGAGGAAAATCTCATAAAACTCACGGAGTCAACCATCCACTTGCTCCCTACTAGAACATCTATTCTGGACAAAAGAGTCACTGACACACAGGACAGTGTGGTTGGTATGCTGTGCTCTCCTTCACATTTGGAGAATCATTTCACTGAAAACAGATCATTAAACAGGAGAGAGAACTGTATTAGGGGAAGACTTGCAGCTGGAATGTCATCTCCAGCATCAATGACGAGAGTCTCTGTGAGGAGTAAAACTAACACGAACCCCCCAAATGTGGTGCGTCCTACCCGCCCACCCTGCAAGATGACAGCTTCTCTTCTGGGCCGCACCCCAGCAGGACAGAGTGATAGTATTTGGTGACTTTTTAATTAATGAATTCAATCCTAGAGGGAGGGCATATGGGATTTGTTTTTCACCTAAAGTGAATGTAAGAAATGAGGTCCTAGCTTCTTAAAACGTATAGATATCAACAAGCAAGGCACACATATTAAGAATCTGTCAAGAAATGACCAGATATAACGGGAAAATAACTTTAAATATTAATACATTATATAAAAGA
Organism: Rhinolophus hipposideros; assembly: GCF_964194185.1. Classification (NCBI taxonomy): domain Eukaryota; kingdom Metazoa; phylum Chordata; class Mammalia; order Chiroptera; family Rhinolophidae; genus Rhinolophus; species Rhinolophus hipposideros. Next base: position 1,480,769 of record NC_138062.1, read on the forward strand.
AATATATGATTCACTGATGCAGTAAGAGAAAAGGCTGTGAGATAGAATATGAGAAGTTATAGTTTATATTTAAAATCCAGTGCCCTTTAAGATATACTGATGACCTATAACATGTTTCATGCTATGATTTTCAGTTCGGCTCTGAACACCACTTAGCAAAGCTAATACAGTGAGAAAAATGAATTATGCTATTGAAAATATATTTAAGTTAACCTTCACATTAAAACTCATAGGGAAAGCACATACTGCAATGTAAAATGTTTATTTTACTTAATTTGGTTGAAGAAATTCCAATAAGAAAAGAGAGCAAGTGAGGTACTCACACTGTGGTGTTGGGATGATAGTTTAATTTTGTTATCATCAAGTAATAACACCGCTGATTTACAGTGACATTGACGATAACATCAGGTAGTGAAAATTTAAGATGCCAGTTCAATTTCCCATCAGATAACCCAGCCATATATCAGCGATCAGTATGAAAACAATAAGTTTTGCTGGTTGTAAAAAATGGTCTCAGGAGTATCTGGCTTTAACAGGCATAATATCTAAGTTGTAAAATTGATACATTATTTGTTTTATGATGATATCATTGATGGTTTGAATCAATTGTTGCTTGTTTATTGGTTTGCATTTTTTGTTTGATTTTGTTTCTGAAATATTAGATCAGCTCTAAGACTCTAGTGTTCATTCTATGTGGTCATTAAATCCCTGATCTGCTTCACCACACACACACACATACACACACACACACTTTTCCTATTGCTCTAATTTTGCTATTCAGGTATCTTATTTGTAAATTCCGGTCTATGTATCTGCAACACCGTTCATGTGGGACCATGTAATTATATTATAAGTTAAATACATCATTTCTTATTTCTGTTCTTAGTGTGATAATGTTTTTTGCCTTAAGAAGATACATTGGAATATAAAAAAAATAATTCTACAGTTCTTCAGAGAGAGAAAATAGTTTCACTATTTTTATAGACACTATTACTTATGATTCCAAGATGAATAGACCTTAAAGAAATAGATATTTATTGTTTATTATTAGCCGGCATTGCTATTTCTAACACATTAAATTCTCCACTTAAAAAAGCGGGTATCTAAGTTGACAGCAGTAGGGCTTACGAGAGATGCCAGTTCCTAACGCTATCAAACATTTCAGAAAAGCAAGTATACACAGACCTTTCGGCATGGAAAAAAAAAAGTGATGCCTTAATGTTGCTGCCATTAAAATGGAAAGTGGTGGAGGAGGAAGCATAATGGAAGGTTAAGAAATAGACTTGAATGGAGTATCTGCAGAGATCAGTGATAAGACTTTCCTCAGAGTCCAGAAAGACAGAGAAGAACCAGAACGGCTCCGCAGCTGTGAAGTGAGGTGAAAGAAATCGTTTGATGTACCAGTGGGCATGTGACATCGAGATGAATAGAAACTATTCAACAGACAAGTAAGTCATATGGTGGGATAAGGGAAGCACATTATGTCTCGCTACTAAGCATCTGAATGCAAACCGAATGGAGATAGTATGGATGATGCTATCATCCCCTCCTCCTTTTTTTTTTTTTATTATCAGTTTCCAGTTGTCTGGCATTGTGCTGCTTGTGGGAAAGGAAACACATTGCAGTTATACTGCATAAGAAAATTAAACTATCACCAGTGTGAGAAAACCTACAACACAGGCTTCCTTGATAGTCGTTTTCTGCTTTGTTCAATTCTGAATTAGCGATAAACTCCATCACTGTATTTATAAAATGGCTGCAGAATGTTGCAAATTTTCTTAAGTAACAATTTATTTCTTATTTGTATGTGAGCAGAGTGTCCAGCAGCTGCACTTTAAGAAATAATTTAGAAAACCAATTTACGTTTGACAGAATGAAGAGTTTACGTAGTAACCATCTTTCGTATCATCTGGTATTCCAAGTCTATCGTCAGTCAGCTGTTCAAGATATCAAGCCACAAGGAGCCATCTGACAAAATCAAGTTCAAATATCACGCCACCTATCAGACGTGAACTGGAGTGACAGAGAAAGAGCAAAAGGGGAAAATAAATACTTTAAGTTATAATGGCTGAGAAGATTCCAAAATTGCTGAAAAATACTTATTTCATATTCAGGAAAGCAGGCAAAAATAACAACAATGAGGAATAAACACCAAAAAACTAAACAAAACAGAAAACCTCACTTAGGCCCACTGTGGCCAAGCTGCTGAAAGCCAAAATTAAAGAGAAATCCGGACAGAGCAGACACACGGGAAGGCTTCTTTCCTGGGAGAACACAATTGCTACTTTTTAAGGGTAATAATACTCACTTCAATAATACAAGGAGGGAACACTCCTTGTATTTCTTCCTTGTAGCTCTCTTCAAAGCCATTTCCTCCCTTCTTTTGTTTTGGTGTAAATAGTCCCTTAGCCAGCCTGATTTTTGTTCTCCCCGTTTCTCCTGTATGATCAGGAGTGAGCTGTCAAGCAGTGTGAGCTAAGGACAGACTCCTCACCCATGTGAATACCTAGCTTTCGTTTCACTACGGCTTGGAACATGTTTTCAGACGTGTTATGCCAAATATAGAATTGACGGTAAACCTTGTCCAAAGGGCTTCTTAGGTTTCCCCTCCAAACCAATTACACCACGAGGGAAAAGATCTTTTTAAAACGTCCATAAAGATGAATTCCTTCAAACAAGGACTACGCCTTTATGTGAAGACTTACCGAATATGTAACCTGGAAAGGAGGAGGGAGTCAGAGTCCTCCCCCTCCCTTCACTGAGACGTCCCCAGAAAAAAGAAAAGAAGGCAGGTGACCCAGTCTAACCTCCTTGTCCTCTGAAGCCTTGGGGAAATAAACGGATTAGTTTCGCTAGAAGGAAGAGGCCTGATTCCCTAGCTAAAGGTAGCTTAGTGTCAACAGAACTCAGCATCTACAGGCCTGGCCCTCTGGGGAATATCACCTAAAGTGGGGAACACTTAGGTTATAAAATGGGCGCATTTCATAATGTTCCACCAGTGTGCTAGGGACCCTGAAAACTTTCCTTAGGGACCTCACTTCGTTGGGCCAGACTGGCATGCCAGACGTGGAAAGATGGGATGTGGAAGACAGCCTTGATGTTCTAGAACATTCTTTGCTTCACCCGAGCTTCCTGGTTTCCTGCATCCTTGAGACCGCCCAGTAAAAGGTGACGCCGAGTAAGATACCTAACTCATGCCAGTCCGATTAGACAATCTGATCCTGCCTGTACCTGACCTGGAGAATGAATGACTTTGATGAAGCAGAGATGTCACTTCCTGGTAATACCTTGTGAACAGGGGGAAACATTATGCACACTCGATGCAAATTTAAGACAAAAGGATGTACTCAAGAGTCCCTGGCACAATTTCACCTTCAGAGAGAACTTAAACTTCTTAGTAAGGGCCCATCTCCACTCCTTGTTCTCCCTGCTGGCCACAGTCCAAGGAGAGTTACGCTGTAGCAGCCCTATTGAGTGTCCTCATGTGAACGGCCTGAGTTCCACTCCTGAGCTCACAGGCTCTCCTACGGTATCGATCACTATAGATAAAATAGGCTTCAGTCTACAGAGACAGAAAGAGATGCCTGAGGTTAAGTGCATGCACTTTCAAACTTACTAGTCAGACACGTATTTCTAAAAACATGTTACCCAAGGTATACACTTATACAGCATGACTTTATTGATGAGAACTGTGCAGATGCTATAAAAATCTCCTACAGACAGAACCAGTTTCTTAAATATCTGTCAGGCTTGTTCCTTCCTACTCAAGTGTCACTTAGGCGAGTGAACTAATACTCATATTGCCCTTGAGATGCTTTTGTAGTCTTAACAATTAATATGTATGATTTTTCCATCCATGGTATTCACCGTCACAGAGACTGCTTTCTCTCCCCAAAACCCTTGTTCTCATCGTAGAGTAATAAAGCTCCATTTACCTTTCCACTTTTGGGGGGAGCCAGTTTTCTATTTGATTACATGAGGTAAACTGGAAATGAGTTTCTTATAATATGACAAATACGTTGTGTCGTTGACTTCACTGCAGTTTATTATTTATTGAAACACATTGTTTTGGATCAATACTGAGCTCCCAGAGAAGGATGTGCTAAAGCAGGAATTCCTGCTGTCTAGAGAATATGATGGCCCTTAACTTTTCAGTGAAGTGTATCTGAACTACAGTTTCTGCACGTTTGTTCCCTAAAACACCGGCATACGTACACAATCTCACACACATATATGCAGTCATATGCATATGCCCACAGTCAAACACACATTTTCTCACAGTGTCGTTTCTTAAATAAAAAAGAAAGTGTTTTACACATATATACACACACACAGAGTTTGGCTTTCACGTAAGCCTAGTTTAAAGGAGGAGGCGGTGCAATTGGCTGTCATCCCCTCTCTGAGTTGCTCCCAAGTCCCCAGGCAATCGCGTTCACGTCCAGATGTGAGACTTGCTCCTTGTTCACCATGGTTGTTTTTTTCTTTTGCTTTGGCTCAGATTTCGTCTCCACTGCTTCTGTGCCCCCAGAGAGATGGCAGCACACTCTGTGGACGGTATTTACTGTAAGGCTCAGAAGATTGTGCAAAAAGGTATTCTGTCGGGCTTTACACGGGGCTCAACTGATTGGTGTTTAGATGGATTCTTCTTGTAATTCTGTGGACGACGAATAGAAAAGGCACTAACATGGGGTCAGGAAATGAGGTAAGGTGCTGCAGTTGTGCAGAAGACAGGCTGGGAGCCTTAGGCAACCGTCACCACCATCGGCAGCACTAGTGACAGAAGAATAACGCATGTACGCACTGAGGTGGCTGGAGTGCGCAGGCTGTGCCAGCACCAACACCTGCCCTACTTCGTCTCCCTCCTTCTAGGACACCTACAGCGGGCGGGGCGCTTTCCTGCCTGAAGACTTGAGCAGGCTTCCTTCCCCTCAGGCCTAGTGGCAGGCAGCCCTGCTTCCTCACAGGTCCGTCCACTCATAGTTAAAGGAACCCAGACAAAGCATTAATCTCAAACCAGTCCCTATTGGAGGCAAGGCCTTTTGTCCCTTCTCTTCCTAACTCAGCCTACGACCTACCTCTGAGACGGAGGTCTGGAGGCCTCTGCTTTCTCTGCTGACTCCCAAACATCCCCACAGGGAGCACAGGAAGCATGGTGGGGAGAGGCGGGAACCTGGCTGACCCCACTCCATTGGGCTGTTTTCACAGGTTCTCTGAATGTTCCCGATCCCGTGAATCCCAGGATATTCTCAGACTGTGTTTCTGCGTGCTGTGCAGGTGAGGTGTCTTGTGTCCCGGTCAGCCCCATACGTTCCCAGAAGTCCCTCTTGGATAGGGTTTAAAACAACTGATGCCCATTTCTGTCGGTGAGTCACACACGTGTTCCCTTTGACATGTGGGATGGAAAGGAAATCCGGCTTTCACTTAACTCGTCCAGCAGACCAGGTTGCATGTTGAGGTCTAGGTTTCTGGATGAGAGCAGCATGTCCAGCCATAGGTCAAGCCGCCAGCTGCCTGAGCAGTCTCCTGGGAGTGCCATCTCTGTGTGTTTGGAAGGAAAGGTGAGCAGCCTGCATCCATCTTCTCCCTGGGGACCAGGACGGTGCCTCCCAAGATCTTTCTGAAGGATTTTTCTCCGATTGTACCCCTGATCTTTTTCATAGTGACACAGTGAGTGAAAAGTTTCAAGGACCAGGGATTCAGTGTTTGGCTATTTCCTTTGTCAACCAGTCATATCTTGACCTGATTTTGTGATTTCATAACTATTTTATCTGGGTATCTCATTGGAAATTTAAATTTTAGCATCATGCTAAAGTACCATTTTTGAGCATGTAACTGTGTGGCAGGCACTGTTATACGAGATTCACATATCTCGATCCTCACAACGGCCCTGAGTGGAAGAAATTCTTACCTCTGTGATGCACATGAGTCACGGTAGGGGGGCGGGGTGGGGCACCGTCACAGGGGTGGGTATCAGCAGGAGGAGCTGATGTCAGAGCTGGTGGGGGGATCAGATATGGCTCTTAGGATTCTGAGCATGAACGTCTACTTGGATGAACTTGCTGTGGAAGGCTAAGAATGTACACATGCAGGATGGAATACCTTCACACAGGGTGGAGGTGGGTGTGCTTTGGACAGGGACTTCCCAACAGGCAGGTCAGGGAAGGGTGTGGGCACAGATACAGACCAGGAGTGCATTAGTCTCCCTGTGCTTACCCAGACTGTCTAGTGATCAACCTCACAAATCTAAAGGGACAGAACAAAAATAGCAATGGGCTGAGCTGGACCCAAAGGAGCAACGGCCTTCCAAAAGGAGCTAGTAGATACAAAAAAGGAAAAGGGTCAGAGAAGAAGAGACAGGGCGCTACAAGGAAAGCACAACAGTGCCGTCTGTCTGGACCTGTGAATGCAGCGGGCTGCAGGAGGGTACCACTCCCTGGGGGGCGATGTCAATCAAGGAAGCCTCAAAATCACTGATGGATAGGAATTGGGAAGTTCTGAGAATGCTTAGCAGGACTGCCTGGGACAGAAATGTGGTGAAAGCCAGACGCACTGGGTGGAAACTGAATACAGTATGTGTTCGTTACTATCCTTGCAGACAGCATGTCTCACTCGAATTTGGATAACTAGAGAGTTTCCTGCAAGGGCAATTTGTAAACAAGAGGATGGGGGTAGAAAAACTACACAGGATGATACGATTGCGTAGACCTAGAAGCTGGCTTCCATCACCTCTTCCAAACCTCCGGTCTGGAGGGGGAGTGGTTACGAGAGCAGAGAGAAAGAGAGTTCTGTGTAGAGGACACACCTGAGAAAGGTGAGTGTCTGGTCAAGGTGCTCAGCCAAAGGGCAGCAGCCCACAGCTCAGTGTCATCTTCACTGACCTTCCTTTTGTCAAGATGCTGTGTGTGGTTCACATTGAAAAACTCAGCTGGACGCTAGAATGAGGTGCTTTACTCATGTGAACATGTGCTAAGAAAGCAGATAAGAAGGGAGAGGAAAGCTGGTCTCAGATTTAACAAAATGTCTCATTTTCTCTTCTGTGTACTGTCTGCCTCAAGAATTAGAGTTAAATTTATCTTAGGCTGTAAGATTAAATGATACAGTGATAGAGTTTTTGACTAGGATGTTTAATGAAATAATCTCGGGCAGATGACATATTTTCAGTCACATTTATTCTTCAGACTTCTGACTGAAGCTGAACACCCCTACCCTCCAATAAGGTGAAGACTCAGCGATTCAAACACAATGAAATCTACACAATGCCTAAAAAAAGTATTATAACAATTTAAATCACATTCGAAGTGCTCAGATTATAATAGTAAATGGAAATATGAAGGATTCAAAATTTGATTACTTTCTTCTTCTCAACATTTATGCCTTAAAGTGATTGGGAGAAAACATACTAGAATATCGTCATGGTGACACTGACAGCCATGTGACAGCATGTGTTGTTCAATCCACGAGGTACATCACGGATGGATGGCCCCGCTGTGGCCCCAGGACCCACCCAGTGCTTCACAGCAGGCTGCCGCGGTCACTGAGCGTGGCAGGGTGCTAATTCAGGACACTTCCCGCAAGACACATGACTCCTTCAGTGGGTGTCTGAGCCAAGCCAGTTAGTCTAAACTTTCCCAGAACCGCTTTGCAATCAAAACTCTTCCTTTCTATCCTCCTTCCTTCTCCCTCTCTTTCACAGGATTTAGCTCAGCATCGCAGTTTGCAGACTCCTCCCACTTTATCCACCTCCCTCCGCTCCCATGACTCTCTGGTATGTCTAATCCCGACTTGACAACTTCTTCTCAAAGTAATGAAATGGACACGATAATCTTTGGGTGACAAGACTAGTGGTAGATTTGATTTTTCTCTTATTTTTATACAAAACTATTGTATCCAGTTACAGAAAATACTAGTAAAATTGTTAATGCATTGTTTTGTTATTTCATCTGCTTGCAACTTTTATTTGTTCAGCATGCATTTAATATTATCCTGTTAAGTGATTGGGGCCACTCCATGACAAGACCTGCCATTTTGTGGTAGAAACGAGACTGTGGGTAACTTAAACAGTAAGGGTACAAAACGGAATGAAAGGAATTTCACTAGGTGGTATTTCCTTACACAATGCAGAAGGACAGAACTGTGGAAAGACAAAGTCACAGCTGAAGCAGCGAGTAAACGACTACATGGTCAACGATTGGGGCTGGCTCTTCGAGGTAAGACACGGCACAGAAACTCAATGGCAGACGTGTGTGGATAAGGACACAGAAACTCTAGAAGAGGTAAGCAAAAGGAATGTGTGACATATTTAAAGAGGGATCAATAACTAATTGTGGAAATATAATTTGTAGTCCCCATTAAATTTAGAGATTAAAGTACATGTCATGTGATTTAAACTATAGTGGCATTTTTTGTTTGTTTTTTAGAGAACCCACTGAAATGCTTACTCAGTCCACTTTATTCTGTGTGTGTATCTCCTTGAACTGCTTAGTTAAGGAGTCAGAATATCCCACGTGCAGGCGTGAGTTTGGAAACACAACAGATCTGCAAGTCACATGTGGGCACAGAAGGATCATGTAAATTTCTGACTGTCTGCTCAGTTCCTCCTTTGTCAGCTGCATACCAAGGATGGAGCAAAAAAGTCTAATCCACTCTATGAAAGTTGACTACAGAATCTGCTTACAATGCAAAATGTCATTACCAGTAAGGATGTGGAAAGATAATGAGAGCATAATTAGGATTTATACTATGCCAAAGTATGCAGCCAGTATAATTGACACTACGTTTCTGACATTCAAATAAATGGAAACAAAGATTGAAATAAATGATGAGACTGCTTTCTTTGATTGGTTATTAAGACATAGCAGTTCCAACAGGTAATGGGGAAACACAGAATTAATAAAAAAGTGAGCGTTAATTCTGTTTTTTTTATTTCAAAAAAATCTTAACTTCTCAAAGGAAAAAGATATTTCATCTGGCTAGAAAATTTTTTCTAAGTTGACTATTATATGTATAATCTGTCTTAGTAGAGCTTTTTTGTTAACAGATATTTGCAACATTTAAAAGTAAACTATGATTTTTCTGTTTACCTTCTTATTATTTCTTATAAAACATCCCTGGTTGCAATAGTTTACAGCTGTAAAGTATTAATTTTAATATAAATTTAATATAAACTATGTATTTCTATAATTTTAAATATAGTAGTTATGCATGTGTAGGTATGTATTATAATCAAAGTACAAATTTTCTGACAAGGAAAATGAATAATGGTAAATATGTATAATTTATAAAATTATTTCATCTAGTCATTTCAGAGAGAGATCAGAATAAAAATCCTCATGTATTCTCCCTTTGTGCAGATTCTGCAAGAGAGATTAATAAAATTGCCAAGGTCATATAACCGGTACATGTCAGAACTCAAATTCTTCCCCAGGATTTCTACTGCGAATGTGTGCAGCTTTTCTAAATTCAGAGAATCACCACAGCACGTACCCTGATGGGGCATGACTCATGAACCACCTGGGTGCCTGACACCTAAGGATGGTCTCACCGCAAAGTCATTGAAACAAAACAATCATTCGGCTGTAACAAACGACCCCACACATGGCGTTGGTATCGAGTAGTTAACACAGATAAATGATATCCTCCATATTTGTTTATTTTCACACTGATAATATTTGTATCAGCAAATAGAAGAGGTGAAGTTAGTTAGTTAAAGCAAACGTTAGTTAAAGTATAAAAATAAAACTTTTAAAATATATAAACGAGGAAACAACTTTTTACATACTATTTCACTTGGTAAATTATATTGTACATTGAGTTAGAAAGATGGGGGAGGAGACAGAAGGTTGTTTATGCTAGAAGAGCTGCTGAAAAGAGGAACAGGATGATTTGATTAAGATCAATAAGGCTGTGATCCAAAGACTGATTCTCCTTTGGAAGGAGAGTGGCCATGAATGATCCTTCCAGAAAGAACAAAAGGTGGAGAGGAGAGACTCCCTGGGGCACAGTGAGCTCTACAGGGACCAGTGACCTGGGCAACAGTCACAGCAAGACATCCAGGTACGTGAGGGCACCTAACACCCCCCCCCAGAAGAGGGTACTCTGGAATTTCGAATGGTACATACGATCGCTAATTTGTGCTTCAGTCTGTAAGTCCATAGCGCACTAAGAAAGATACAAATTTCTTTTGAGGCATGTGTTTACACACCATGCGAGTCCCCAGCAGTGGGACTTTTTGGCTGTTCACACTATATTGTTATGCATATAAGTGCATATGCCTGTGTATATGTATATATGATGTATGTGCCTTTCTAGAATGTTCTTTGTGATCAATGACTTTTTTGCATATCTTCAGGGCATATATTTAAGTACCTGGAACTCTGTGTTCAACAAATATTGTTAAAATTAATGAATATGTAATTGGTTGGAATTACTCCCATGACTTTACTAATGCTGAAGGCCAACGTTAGAACCCTAGGAATTCTAGTTGGTGTCAGCTCTGGGTCATCACTGATTCAGGTATTCAACAGCATAGGCCATCAGTATTATGCCTGCTTCAGTAGCCCACACTTAAATGAGAAGAAATAAATCCATGAGGACACAGCTGAAGAGAACAGCTCGAGAATGACAGAATGTCCCAGTGGAACATCAACGATGGAAATCAGGTAAATGCACAAGTGACTTCTCCAGTGAGATAGATGTTTTGATTTTCCATCTGAAGCCAACGTCAGAAGGTGAGCTAGAAACAGAAGTCAAACCTCATCGATCTAAACTAGATTGTGTGTTTTGTGACTAGACTTAAGCTCAGTACCTTCCACTTAATACCTGTTCAATTAATATTCGTTCAGTGAATGAGGGCACTCAAGTGGGGTTTTTGTTACCATTTCACAAGAAAATGAGAACCTATCAGCAGGAACTACTGCAATAAATTTTTCAAAGTGCGATAACCTTTCTAACTTTCCCATGTTTGTTTCTTTACTATCCTCAGTCTTTTTTTTTCAAATGTAGTTATTGGCTAGGAAAATCATTAAAATTAGATTTGTTCTTAACTTCAAAATCAAAAGAAGGGGTGATGGATGCCACCCAAGAAGCGTACATTACACGGACCTTCCATAGAAAAAGAAACCCAAGGAAGCCAAGCCAGGGCTAAGAAAGGGCCAGTGGCCGAGTACCCACTCGTGGAATTTAACATTCCACAAACTGGAAGACCACGAGGCACCCCATCTCTAATTGGGCATCCAAACAAAGACTTAGGATCATGTATTTTCACAGCATCAGCGAAGCTTTCTAACATGTGATTTTCCCCTTTAAAATTAAATTATAAGAAATATTCTGGGAAGACAGGAGCAGCAGCAGCAGCACATGTCTCTGAATTTCCCATAAACATGAAAGTGTAGAGCTACAAAACTAGAATCATGAACTACATCTAAAACCAAAGTACGTGAATAGGTGTTCCCATGAAACCCCACAAGGAGTGTCCAGGAGCAAACCACCTACAGGGACAAAGGCAGGCAGCTCCTCCTCTGCAGAGCAGGAAGCAAAGGGAAGCGCCGGAGTGTGAACCACCTGGGAACAGACACTGAAGCCCTGACCAGGCCCTAGGGAGCACAGCCCGCCAAATTTAGCAGAGCTGCGAAAGATGGCGGCTTCTATGTGTCTCCTTTCATTGATGAGTCAAATGGTCACTGTCAAGTGTAGAGTTGGTGGAGAGATGCAGGCATAGGGACCTCAGGAGTAACCGATAGAAGCTTCCAGTGGACACACTGTATCCTGAGGAAAAAAACCTGTCGACAGTGCAATCCAAATTGAGCAAGAAAGAGAAACAGGGCAAATGCATTGCTATAAAATGTGTATGTGTGTGTGCACGCTCGTGCACACGTGTGCGTGATATGCCAAACCTCAAGCTCTCTGTATTGAGGACATGAATAAACATAAAGGCCTATCTCATCTATGAGATGCAAACATACAACTGTTCCCACCAAGCTGAAGCAAACGCCGTGTGCATACCTCTCTATACGACTGCTGGCTGACCTCCAGCTTCTTCTATTAAGGGAAAAAACCCTCAAGGTGGACACAAATGTGGATGCGGAGCGTTCGTCTAAAACAGAGGAGCGTGTGAGTGGTGCATGTGTATCTACTTCCATTTTTAAAACTGGAAGGATAAATGACCTGGGTTTTGGAAAGTTAACCTAGAGGGAAGGGTGAGGTAGAGAGCGCACAGAGACAAAGGCTGGCCTGCCGGAATAGACCGTGGTGGGTGATTTTTACTTTGGAAGTACGTAACAATTTCACATATTTTTTAAAATATATTTTAAAAAGCAATCCATAAATATTGAAAATAAAGTGAAAGAAGTGAAGCTAAATGGGTCTCCAGTTAGAGGCGTAGCCACCCAGTAGGGCGGCATCCGATGGGTCCTTGAAGCACAGTGACTGTTCTGCACATTTCAGAGCAAGAAGAAGGACAGAGGCATTTGTTCTTGACAATCGCTTTCCTGTGATTGTTCTGACAACGCTGGTGTGGCCTCAGCATGTGCAGCAAAGCCTGTGCTCTTCAAGGACGCAGAGATTGTAAATGAGGTTTTGGCTACAATTCTACCAGCTAGGACCAAAACCTGGTTTTAATGGTTATCCAGGTCATCGCTTTTTTTTCCCCATTCCTCCCATAGTGACGTCTTTCAGTATCTTCATTTGTGTTATATATTCCTACTAACGCGTGTGGACTTCAGATGTCTCCTCCTATGAGAACACACATGAAGCTATTTCTTATTTTTGCAGGAAAGACCCTACCTAATCATAGTATTTTGGGCCTTTCCCAGGTCAGTGCCCAGGGATTCACAGTCCTGAAACACGTCAATGTGTTTCACCACCATTAACACTTCTCTGAAAACATCAATTACAAATATTGCAAACTGACCTTCTTCTCAGAAGCATGTAAACAGCTAAGAGCCTACTTAGTCAATCCTAAGTGATACCTGCTTACTTGGCATCTATTGCTTTGAGAATGAACACACACACACACACACACACACACACACACACACACACACACACACACACACCACTGCTCAGAACACAAGGTAATAGCGTGCAATGGAACGTGATAGTCCAGACACGGCCCCGAGATAGTAACGGTACCAACGCTCATGCCCGTGCCTTAGAAATGCACTTCAAGTTTCCAAATAACAATGATGTCCTTTTATGGGAAACCTTGTGTTCATCTTCAGTAACATAGTGTCCTAATCATATTTGGTTATTGTGCCCATGAATCTTAGCAAGTATCCCTGGGAGGAGACACATACCGCCTGTGGGGTCACAAAGAATTCAGAACCTGTTTGCATGTTTCTCTCCCAAAGGACTGTGATTAGTCACCATTCTGAAATGTGAGAAGGGAGATGTTATACTACATTAAATTCTTATGACTGTAGAAATAAGGAGGTTATACATGCCTTGATAACATAAAATCTGCTTCAAACAGGAAAATATTATGGGTTTGTAACGCAGAAAATCCTATTCCAGAAGCAAATCCCCAAATTAATCAATAGAAAATGGTTTCTTACAGTGACATACCACATTTTATTTAAATGGTATGCATTTTAGCAAATTGTTCTAAGTACCTCTGAACTTATTGAAATAAGAATGTAATTTCAGGTGGAACGATTTTTATAGTTAAAGTCTGTTTAAAATGGCAAGATTTTACTGAACGGGGAGGGGTTCACTGGCTTCCTGTGCATACTTCTCCCCCACGACAACAGGTTAGTGCATACATTTTCTAGTTTTATTAAATTCTTACTTGGCTTTATGATTCAGTTTAGTTTTTAAATGTATTCCCAACAGCAATGTGAATTGCAGAGTATCTGCATACAGTTTATCTGAGTTAATAAAAAATATCCATTCCTGTAAATTGTATGTGGAAACTGGCCTCTAGCTTCCCTAGCTCTGAGGAATGGCGGGAAATGCACAGGACTCCAAAGCTGCACACTTTTCCATCTGCAGCCCCTCTATTAAAATCAGCCATTTCCCGTGGCACTGCCAACGGGCCATCAGGTGGTACAGTAAGCCTGCACCCAACTCCCCAGATACACAGCAAAAGCTAGAGATAGACATTTTCTTCCTAGTAATTTCTTTCTTTCTTTCTTTCTTTCTTTCTTTCTTTCTTTCTTTCTTTCTTTCTTTCTTTCTTTCTTTCTTTCTTTCTTTCATTCATTCATTCATTCATTCGTTCGTTCATTCACTCAAATACTCCATGAATCCTCTAAACATTGTACAGCATCAGCGACTTCATTCTCACCCAATTAGCATGGTATAAGCACCTGTCCAAAGAAAGGTGTTTTTAAAAGGAATGGTAGTCTTTCTGTGATTCCTTGTTTGGAAAAGCCACACACTAAATGCTGATGTTAAATACCATGAAAACCATGGTAAAAGGAAAAACAAGATCATTTTACAACAAAACGCCACCATACTACTTGAAGGAAAGACACTAGTTTATAAGGAAGTAAGGCCATATGTTCCACACTAGAGCCCAGTGGAAAAACCAGGGTGTGCACACAGGCCCGACCATCGTGCGGGGGGAGAAGGTGGGGGGGGGTGCTCAGTGTCTGTGATGGGAGTCCCCTGTCGAGCGGAATGAAACTGAATGCAAAACCCGTTTCTCTCAGGGCCTGGGGGCAGCACGTGTAGCGGAAATAGGCAATTTAAACACATTTTGTTGTGAGATACAAAGAAATCTGGACAGTAAATATTAAAGGGCATTCTCACCATTAGTAAGAATTAGTAGTGGAATTTAAGGCAAACGCACTCCGTGTATTGAAGTGGAATGGACCGACTCACTGTGAGAATGGCGGGGCTCGTTTTGCAGCAGGTAAGTTTATCAAATCAACGTGTTATAAAGTTACACATCGTGCAAACTCACACAGTGTTCTACGTCAGTTATACCTCCATGAAGCTGGAGGGAGGGAGGATGAGAACGTGGACTGCGCGCTCTGTCATTCCCTGAGACCTAGTACGTCTGCTCGTCTCTGTCACACCCTCTTGGGAAACTGTCACTGACTATTAAACCATCGACCCTCTACACATGCTTGGAGCCCCGACACCTGAAGGACATGATGCTCGAGGGTATAACGATTTTCCTGGGAAGCGGAGCTCAGGTGTATTATTTATGAAGAGTGCCCCAGTGTCCGCTGCCCCAACATGCACTGACACCGGGAGGGAGAGTGAAGCAGTCTGACGAAGAGCGCGACGGACACGGGCCTGGACGCCGGGCTCCCAGAACTGCCTCTGCAGCCCTCACGGGGTCACCACCACGGAGGCCTCTAGCTTCCCACAGCTGGTTAGGACCACACCCCTTCGCACACTGCGGGACGCCCTTCCGAACATCTGCTCCTAGAGTTTATTTGTTTGGTTTTTTCAGATACAGAAACAATGGATCTAAATCATACTGGCTCTTAGCAAAGACTCTTGTATCTGCTGACTCTCTACAAGCGAATTCCTCTAAATGCCACAAAGTCACTACGTATTCCTTAAAAGGAAAAAATACCCCACAAATTATTAAAGTTTAAAAATTACGATTAATAATAAATATGTACATATTGAAAGCACGATCTATCTAAAAGGATATAACGTGGTGTGAAAAGGTCAGCCCTGGCAGGTTTATTTTCAGTATGAGAAACACAGGAGCCCTGGCCAGGGCACAGTCGGCCCCGTGCGGCACCACGTCTAATGAGCCCCGCGCTTGCATACGGGTGGTACCAAGTAAACAGGAGCGGAGGACAAAGGCAGCTGAGCCACTTTCTCTGCCATTGGACGATGTATCCAGGGAAGTGTTTTCTAACCTAGAGTGCTTAGATTTCTTCTAGTGAGCATACAAGTGCTCTGTTACACACTCACGTGCAATACGTGATGCTGTGCTTTATTCCATGTATACTCTTTAAAAAGTAGATACACATTTCTCATCAAATGCAAACATGACCACCACCAACCCTTTTGATTTTATACAGATCTAAACAGGATATACCACAAGGTAAGTTTTCCTCAACACATGTTTTTTGTAAAAATGATTGAAATTATCACGGTTTCCTTAAAAGGGACCTGTAAGACATTAAAATTTGGGACATGGCTAATGATAAATCTAATAGCAAACTGCATTAAAATCACAGTACCAGACTGCACAACCCCAGCTGGCTTCTCCGTTAGTGGCTGTCATATAGGGTGACGGTGAGGGTGACAGAGAGAGCTGCCTTTCAAAGACTCCTGATTTGTCTCAAAGGTTCTTTCCAATTTCATTTAAGTTTCTCAACCAGGGAGCAGCTGAAATGATTTGTAGTTTCATAAAGCAGCTGAAAGGCCGTTTCACTGGCCAGAGGGAATAAACGAGGAATCGGAGTCCCTCCAGCCCATCCAGGACAATGCCTGCCGCTCTCAGCCTCGGGCTGTCAGCTGTTATGACAAATGATTGTGTCATCACAAAACCAAACTCTCACTCTAGTCTGCTCATGCTCAGTGACTAGATATGTATTCTATGATGGAAGCATAGTTTAGAGCTTCAAAACTGTGGAATTTCACATTAATATGATTTCTTCATTTCCAAAGACTAATTGCTCTTCTTTTAAGAAATTTAAATTATAGAAAAAGAAATCTTTCATGTGTCTGGATGCTCATGGTAAGATTTCCATTCCGAACGGTATGCAGAGTCTGGTAAGAAAAAGCAGTGCCATGTGGGCCATTTGTCCACATTCTTTTTGTACAAGCGTTCTTCCTTTTTTTCTCTGTCCCATGTACACACACACACACACACACACACACACACACAATTTTTAACTTACGTTTAGAGATTAAAATTTTAATGTAACTGAAAGTGGTACACCTCATACATCACATGTTTCAGGCAGTCTTTATTTCCCTGAGGACTCTGACATAAATCACAATAGAGTTGCCTTGAATTTCCATATTAGTGTATGTGTATGTACATATCCTTTAAATTATTTCAACTTAATACCCCTGGTTGACAATTTGAATTTTGTCTTTTTCTCTGCCCCTCCCCCTACACCTCTTATCACATTGTTCATAAAGAAGTACCCTTACAAAAAACCAGGGACCAAATATATCACTAATATGACCATCTCAAGTATTAGCTTAGACTTCACATCTAGAGTCACACGTGGTGGCTGTCACTGATAATGACCAGGCCACGTGACATGGTCACGTCATTGGTGTGTGAACAATATGTCACAGCCTGCTGGTCATCTGCGCCTGAGAAAATGCACTTGAAGGCACCCAACAGGCAGTACCCTGTGACAGGTGACACGCTGTCCCCTACGAAGGCATCCACACCCTCAGTGCTGCCTGACAGGGAGCTGTCCATGCAGGGGACATTTTGTATTAACGCATTGCCAGCTGGGAAAGGATCGGTGTGTCACATGGTAGTGACTTACACCAGGTGACTAGAAGCGAGAACAGAGCCCCAGAGGCTGAGGCTCTGCTTGTAAGAAGGAGGCTGATTCCTGCAGCCACATTCCTGCAGCATGTGGTCCCGGGGTAGCAGACACTAAGGGAGGGGTGCTGTCCACTTCCCCAGCCTGTGGAAGGGAAGGGCTGGGAAGGGTAGAGGACAGCCGGGCATGGGATGTCCAACCTGTTTTGCAAATAGATTATCTCAGATGGCGGTGCCAGGTGAACAGTGAGCCCCGGAAAGGAGGAGAGAAGGAGAAGCAGAGAGGAAGAGCCAGGGGAGAAGGCAGGGGGACTGAAAGAAGGGGGAAGAGAGGAAGGGAGAGGAGGTAGAGGGGGTCTCAGCAATACAGCAATCTGTGAGAGATGTGCAGAGAATGGGCCAGGAAGTGACTTCAGGTGTGGAGGTAGCTAAGGGGTTAAACGTTGGATGTACAGTATTGAATTTTAATTGTTGTGTAGAATTGTGGTACAGCCTGCTTTGTAACTATAAGCCTCCATCAAATAAGTGCTCTGCCGAGGTGATGTTTTGGGAAAATCAAGACAAATGTGGCAAGGGAACAAGGACGCAGAGACAGATGGCCTGGTTGTGTTTCTTTGTCCCTCTCTTGCTGTGTGGCTTTAAATTAACCACTCAACATTTACAATCCCATTTTTCTTATCTTTAACATGGGTATAATTACAACCATTTTAAAATTCTCAGGATTAGAGATGCATTGTATAAAATACCAATCACAATGTATGCACTTAAATATATATATTCAATATAATTTTCACATTATTAATAATAATAGGAAGAAATTGTGACACGTTTTGTAAACTGTTCTCATTTATTTTCATTTTTGTTAGCTTACACATATGTGTTTCCAAACTCAGACACATATTTTCTTGAAAATGCTCTGTTTTGCATCGAGTCTCCTTGCTGAAAATCGAGGTCTTCTCCAATGGAATCTGTTTGTGGAGCCCCGTCTGTGTCAGTGGAGTCACTTCCTACTTCCTCCGCCTCCCTTCCTAGTTCCATTACGTAAATGTGAACTACACTCGGGTTTAGCCCTCTTGTTCCGTATATTCAATTCTCCAAGTCCAGAGGCCTCGTCCTTCAAATGTCTCAGGGGTCTCTCTTCCTCCCAGGCCTTGATGTGGCCCGTCTGATGGAAGACCCAGCTTCCTGCTCCATCCATCTCAGGATGTGACGTCATGTGGAATGTAAGTCCTGCTTCCATGCCCCACAGCTGCCCCTGGAAGTCTCTCCTGGCTAACCTGCAGGCCTTCCTTCCTGGGTGGGTGATAGCCAAACCAGGTACACTCAGGACATGGCTGATCTTAGCCGACCTTGCTCGTCACTTTCCGTGCTTCCCCATAGGGACTTTGAGCAGTCAATGCCCCCTCCTCCCTTACTGCACTTTCCACTGTGAGCCCTAAGTTTTCTAGAACAGTCAAATCAGTAATTGGCATCTTCATAAAACTGACCTAATTTTTTCAGCATCATTTCACTGCCTTTTAATTCGTTAAACAATAGTATAGTCATTATTTTGTGTTTGGACCTTTGGCTAAATACTCTCACTCTCTCCCCAGTGGCTCCCAACACACATGTTGGGTGTCCCTCCCTCTTCACGGCATTACCAGCATTTACGTGGCCCTCGCTGAAGCATTCGGATAATGGACAAATGGCTCTTTTGCTCTCTTCCCTGCATTGAAAGCAGTGAGCAGACCCTGCTGACTTATCTATGGGGTGTCCCCCGTGTCCACTGTGCCCTGTGGCAGTCCCAGGGGCACAGGGTTAGTCCCAGCCTCAGCCCTTCCCCTCCATCCTACACTGTTATTTCCCATAGACAGAACTTGGGTACATGTACTCTTAAAAGAACACAGCAGTGCATTTACTGCAGAATAAAGCCTGAACTCCACAGTATGTCCTTTGAGATGCTTCAGAAAAAATTCCAAGATCACTTTTCAGTGTCTCTTTCCCATTTCTACCCTCCAGCCACCCCCGACAAACACTGTACCTTGCCACATCGGACTTTTGCTGAGCACTTCTTTTTCCCCGGGCGGTTCTGATGGTGGCCTTCACTGAGTCCTTGAAGATGTGCTTCAAACACCACTACCCCCACCACGTTTTTCCGATCACCCTGACCACAGAGATGCTCCAGCTGGCATTCCAGCAGCCAATTCCTCCGTTACTGGTGTGTTTTGTCAGATTTATAACACACTGAAGTTTTTTGCATGCCTGTGTTACCTCTGGTAGACTACAGATCTCAGTCACAGTTTCCAGAAGCTATGCCTGTGTTCTCACCCTCATCATATAAAATTGTACTTTGACTGCAGAAGGAAGTTCCTTATCACATTTTTCTGATTGAATCCCACTTCTCTTGGAGCTTGGCCATGGTTAATCGGATTCTATATAGAGAATTATCTCTTCAATATTGTTGAACTCTGTGACTGCCAATTATTGGTAGACATCAGATACTTCTGTTATGTTTCTGTATTATTACTAACATGTATAACTGAACGTTAGTTGTAGTCATTTATATGTTGATATTCACTGGAATTAGATCGAAACTTAAAAATAAGCATAAAGAAGTATGACTTGCTGATCAATATTTTTAAAAAGACTATTAGAAACTTGCTGTATGAAGTTAAACTTTCCTTTGTCCTGTGTAGAGTCTAAAAGAAGTTAAATAGTTTACAGCTGCCATAACACAGAGGGCACACACACACACCCCTTACGTATTCTTAATGAGTTAGTTTCAAATTTTGTTTTTAATGAAAATTCAAATCTCTATGTGAAAATTATAAATGCACATAAAGGAGGAAAGCAGTTTCGGCTAAAGGCTAAAAAATATACTCTACTTTCCATGAAAAACATTGGACTTTGTGGTTTTTGTTTAACCAAATACAAAGTAAAAATGAAAACATACTGGTATTTAAAAATAATCCATACTCCCTATCATCTCTGACATTTGTGCACATGACCATTTTCATGAAAGGAACACAAAAATATTTTCAGTCTTTCACTTACTTCATATTCTGGCATTTATATTGGGGCAGTATTTAATAAAACAAAAATCCTGAATATGGAAGAAGCATGATGTAAAGTAGTTGTTCTTGTGTGAATTCCTTAATTTGCTTAATACCATTTTAAGACATCAAATTTGGAATTATAGAACAAGTAAATGAAGTTTTAAAATACTGAAAAATTAAAGGAATTGAAGCATTCCTTTACAATTCTTACAACTTCACCTAACCTATTTCATTAAAATGTGGCTTTGAGACTCGTTTCTTAGATTCTCTATGTATATGTGGTGCTTAAAACAAAGAGTTTTATTAATTTATTGCTTGCTCACTAGAGTAAAAATATAGCCAAAAATAGCAAATTATTAATAGTAATATATATGTAACATCAAAAGATAGACTCGAGGGAAAAATACATCTCTGAAAAGCTTTCTTTCCAGCGTCGCATGGCAATTACTGCACAGACTAGCTGTACTGGGACACAATTAGACCTTTGAAAAAAATTTCTTTTATGATTCTGATTAAGAATACAAACATGCATACGTAATATGTATGTTTGTAGGACATATCCGAAGCCTAATGCCCATCATGAATGAATTTAATAGATTAAAAATACTTGTTTTTATGTTTAAGCTTCATTATACTACGTTAAAAAATAAAAGGTCATTGCATGAGCTTGGCAATAGAACAAGTTACAAATTATGACTTCCATCTTAAATTTCCATTTATTTGGGTCATATTGTTCATGAGGACACTTAAGTCACCAAGTGAAAGCATAGAGAGAAAAAATAACAATCTGCATAGCCAATGATCAATGGAAAAGTCCAGGATGCAGTCAGTGCTGACACATGGGGTAAGACTGGAGCCAGCCTTCCAGAACCCAACAGCTACTGTGCTCCCTGCAGGGTATGTAATGTGGGACAGGCCGCTGGCACTCAGGGTAGGTAGCTCGCTGCTTCTTCTACCACATTGATTACCAGAAGCACACGTGACCTGGATTAAACTGATGACTTGAGTTAACATCTGCAATGCACTATAAATAATGAAGGGAAGGTAGTAAGAAAAGTATTTTTTTTATTATTACTGCTTTTTTACCTATTATTTTGTGGTTAAAATGTTCACCTAACACTTCAATTCCAATCATTACTATGCCATCCTTATTATTTCATTTCCCTTTCGAATTATCCAACAGCAGTAAATACACCAAAGCTATGTTTAAATTATAAAACATCTGGCAAACATTTCAAAAATTTAAAATCCAATCATTTTTTTTGTTTCTGAAAACAACTGCATGTAGGTATAGAGCTTACATTTAGCATAAACTGTTTAAATGTCTCATTTAGTTCTGAAGCGTGTTATTTTGGCCGACTTATCATACGTATCAGTTTAGCCACAATGACTGCATAAATGATATGGATACAGAGACACAGCCTTGTTATTTGGGGCTGGACATTTTCTACATTTGTGGCTAGGAATTAGCCCCATACACGCACACACGCGCACACGGCAGAAATGGGCACTGTTCACTCATGTGTGGACCTATGCACACGTGCACACACACATAATGCACATGTGCACAGTGGTCCCTTCCCAACTTTCTTTCCTCCTTACTAAGCACAGGAAATGATGGATTTATTTTTCACACCTGTCCACTCGTCGGAGCCATTACTGCCCTGAAGACCAAGACTTTTTTTAAGTACCTGTGTCATAATAATGGTCCTAAACTGTATTACTGCCCTGAGTGCTTCTTGTACTTGCATTTGAACGGCAAATCAACTGCAATGACACCACTGCAAATGGAAAGGCAGTCCGTTGATTTGGCAACTTCTTGTGATGGGTTTGGGCTACAAGAGGGATTTTCAAGCTCATCGTGACATGGCTGCTTTTTAAGTTCGGATGAGCTACATATTCTAGTAAGATATCTGATCTTCCTACGTCCTATGTTCCATTACGGAAAAGAATTATTTTTGTTTCCTGTTAAATTTTATTACTTTGTTTGGAGACTTTAAAATGTAGTTTAACTTTAACCCCCCGCCAGTTTCTTCTTCTTCTCCTTCTCGTTCTCTCTCTCTCTCTCTCTCTCTCTCTCTCTCTTTTACATTTTAAGACATTGAAATCAAGATGTCTTCTCTATAGCAGAACACAAAGCTTTGACTCGATTTCTCCCAATTTGAGGTAAATGCAAAATGTTTGATTGTAGTATTTTCAGAATTTGTTTCAATTTCAAGATCTCTTTCAATTTCCCCCCTTTTTTTTCAGTAGTAATGGTACAAAGTGAAATTGTACCCCACAGGATTTTTTTTTAAGTAGAACAAAAAGAAATTTAGAATTAAATTATATAAACCTAGTAGGCAGCAAAACTTAATTGTGCCTTTTTATTTTTAAAGAATGATTTCATAGACTCAGAGCAGATGAGCAGCTGACACGATGGAAAGAGTTCTTAAGTTCACACACATAGCCACACACTAACACACAAACGCAAGTTAGATTTTTTGAGGCAAAGAACCAAGAAGGTACATTCTTTCCTATTAGCACAAAGTACTGAGGAGAAACTTATTAAAACCTATCTTAGCGTGATGAAGAGTTACTGTCAAAATACAACAACTTCATCCCAAACAACCACAATAAGACAAGCCAACCAACCGACGCCTGACTGTAACGATACGTAAAGTGAGAACTGACCATAACCAAGGCTAAGCACGGTCAGACCAGACTGGAAGGCACACTGGGCTGGTACTGGATGAATAACATCCTCCTAGGGGATAAAACTTTGCACACAGCCTCCCTGCTCACAGAACCCTGACCTCACACCACAGACATGCTGCGTATCTCATTCCCATCACCCGATGCCTCCATTAAAGAAGGACTTTCACATGACACATGGGGCCATACTTGGCTGCACTGTTTCACAACAGGAATTACAAAGAGATACAGTGGCTTCCCAACAGACTGAGAATACACACAGACACGCCCAGACCAAGGGCAGCCCCTGCAAAATGTCGAAGCGCTGGACAACATCAATCTCTGGAATTCAATGATTCTTCCTTGTAAATGTCTCCTAAAGACATTGCTGTGGAATTTGTTTTTCTTACTGCTATTTAAAAATCTTTGAAAACTGAAATGGCTGTGACTAATTTCTAGGGTTGGCGGGGAGTAAAATAATTGTACAAATTACCCCTGTTTAAGGAAGAAACTTGCGTGAAGCACGAGGTACTGCTAGATTAGAAAAATTGGGTGAAAAGAGAGAGGATCTGTACAAAAGGAAATGATGACTACAAGTATTGCAGTTACAGCCATTATAGAAAACAGTATGGAGGTTTCTAAAAAAAATTACAAATAGAATTCCTAGATGATCCAGCAACCCCACTTTTGGGTATTTATCCAAAGGAACTGTGATCAAGATCTCTCAGAGATGCCTGCACCCCCTCGTTCACTGCAGCATTCTTCACAACAGCCAAGACGTGGAAACAACCGAAGTGTCCATCGATGGGTGAATGCAGGAAGAAAATGTGCTGTACACGCATAATGGACTACTATTCTGCCCTAAAAAGAAGGAGATCCTGCCATCTGCGACAATGGACGGACCTGGAGGACACGGTGCTGAGGGAAAGACAAACTGCATGGTCTCACATGTAGAACCTCAAATGGTCAAACTCACAGAAGCAGAGATAGAATGGTGGTTGTCGGGGTTGGGGGGTGTGGGAATGGGGGAGTGAGGGTCAGAGTGGACAGAAGTTTAACTACGCTAGTCAGTCAGTTCTGGAGATCCCTACCTGGTGGAGTACGTACAGCTAACAATCCTGCTCTCTATGGTTAAGATTTGCTAAGAGAGCACATCTTATGTTATAATAAGTGTTCTTACCAGCAACGATAATGCTGGTACTAATCTAATACTAATTCTACTGCTAATACTAGTAATAAAGGAAGTAGGAGGAAGCTGGCAGGGGATGGACATGCTCATGTCCTTTTTGGTGGTGATGTTTCAACCTCATCGAATCCTGTACATTAAATACATACAACTTTTGACATGTCAAACACCTTCACAAAGTGCCTCAAAAATTAAGTATCATTGATGCCTTGCCATTATTAAATGTTAAATAGATAACTAAAAGTTTCAATTATGGAATACAGACTTCAGAAACTATTTTTGTTCCCTAACATTTAAAGGGATAGAACTTTGTTTCATTTAAAAGAATGTGCTGCATAACTTGACGCATTACAGACTCACACTACGCGTTTGCCATCACACTGAGTGGACCACAACGTGACCTTAACTATACCTCCCACAACTTGATGATAAAGAATTGGAAGAAGTACTTTTGTTTTATATACTTCGTAGTATCTTTCTGATGAGTGAAGACGATTTCTGTGGGTTTAGTTTTCAATAGCAAACTTACAATGACCACTTTGAGTTCACCAGGTGAACTTACATTAGCTACTAGGTAGAGATGTTAGGAACTGTGATCTCAGTTTAAACAAAATCAGTTTAAATGACTGCACTTCGTAAAGCGTAAGACTCTATCAGTTAAAAGACAAACTCTAATGTCTGAGAGGTTAAAATGTTTGTGAATCTTAGAATCAGAATATGGTAATCAAATAACTGAAAAAAATCAAAGGAATTTTTTTTTCTTCAACTCTCTGTTATCAAGTAAACGAGGTAGTTTTTCCCCGTACCAGCACGTTCCTTTGCTATTTATGGGTAGATCATTTCATCTCCACAGCGACCTGTTGAGTATGTACCATGATCAGGTCTCATGCCACCAATGAGGGAAGTGTGACACTTAATTAAGTAACTTGTACAAGATTATAGTTAATGAGTAGAGCCAGGATTCAGTCCTTTCCTCAAAA
The DNA here is from genome assembly GCF_964194185.1 of Rhinolophus hipposideros. Lineage (NCBI taxonomy): Eukaryota > Metazoa > Chordata > Mammalia > Chiroptera > Rhinolophidae > Rhinolophus > Rhinolophus hipposideros. The sequence continues at coordinate 1,506,062 of NC_138062.1, forward strand.
CTCACATTTTCAAGTATGGTTTTCACCTACCAATGAAAACAGTATGTTTTCCACCCAAATCAAGTTTCCTTCAACAAAACACAGGCTCAGGCCCAGGAAACAAGCGACTTGTGTGCAGCAGGTCAGGTCTGTCTGAGGCGGGGTTCTAAGCGGGGAGGGGGTAAGAGAACCTGGCTTCTGTGCCAAGGAAAGGCCTGTGCTTCTGTTTTGCAAAGAAAGATTAACGAGCCCTAACAAAGAAGATTTCAGATCTTTCTTGCTTCTGTTGCTGCTTTGGAAAAACCAGCTACCAGTCAGACGTTTTCGCCCCCAGGAGGATAATTGGTCCTGTGTTATTTTGTGTCATTATCATGAATCGAGGTAGGGATTCATTTTTGGTTTATTCTGCCAGAGATTTCTCAAGGAGGTGCTCTGAATTGGAGTATTGTTGTCATACATTGATTTTGAAAATGTCACAGCTATTATTCTTTGAATATGTGTCTCTATTATCTTCTTCTGGAGGTTTGATTAGATTCACCAGTGAAAATTAGGATTGCCAGATTACATGGAAATACCACACCGCAACATGGAATTACGTTCTGGTCCTAGAGACAAAGCTAAGTCCCTGGGACACAGAGAGGTTGGGAGTAAAACCATGCAAAAGGATTTAGCAGGTAACACTGCTAAGGAGGAAGGATAATATTAAACTAAAGCAAATCCTAGTTAAAAAAAAAAAACACAACAAAACATTTCAGGTGTGATGTGTCACTTAATAATGATAAACGTTTTATCAGGAAGATATAGGAATTCTCATGATCATTTATTTCAGAACAAAAGGAGCTAGTTTTGGTTTTGTTTTCCTTTTCTCTTTAGTGAGTCTCTAGATGTGAATCCTGATGAGGTATCTTTTGGTGATTATCCAACAAGAAGTTGGCCCTTGCTAAAGAGGCTCATTATAATCAGAGCCAGTTAACTGGCCAATTAATTAATCACTGTTTATGTCATCACTGAGAATGAAAAACTATACAAGAGCAATCAGAAATCATCCTGGGGTATCAGGCCTGAGCCCAGAGATGAGGCTCTAACAGGGATTAGTACCCCACCTCTAGGAGACCTGGCCAGCCTGCTTGCTTCTTCCAGAAGAGTGTCCACGCTCCCAGGGAGCCCCTCGCTACACGTCAAGGGGCAGAACAGAGCTCGTGGACTTGAACTGTGTGCTTTGCTGCTGGAAGAAGGTGTTGCTGGCTCGGAATCATCCTCTGCTGGAACCTAGTCAGAGCCAGGACTCTTGCTAGCGTTGGATCCATTACTCTTCAGCCCGTTTCGAGTGGAAGTGAATTCAGGGAGTATCTAATCTTAAAATCTAACTTGGATACAAAAAACTTTACAACTATTCTGAGCAGAAAATCCTCAGATGATCACAGGCCTTGCTTTAAAATATGTTTTTAGAAAGAAGTAATAATAATTGACCGATACCTACAAAACAGGTTTAAATAAAAACACTCCTCAAAACCCTTCTTTCTAACAAAAAGTAGAAATGTTCTCAACGAACCTCATCAAGAAATGAACACATAAAAGCTAAGTGAAATTCAGTAGAATAAAATTTCTGGGGACAGTGACTAAAGACAAGGCGTTAGCTTCCTCGTTCTCTTGATACTTTTAACCCCGACTCATCACTCCACATTCCAGGAATATTTGTGGCAGAGCCATTTGGTGTTTCTCATGGTCATGTTAGCAAGGGTCACACAGTGGCTTTTGTGAACCAGGGGGTCATGAATACGAAGTAAAGGAGATTCAACGTTGGATCCCAGATGGAGGATGCCGGTCCTGCCTGAACAGCGCTGTTCCCAGCAGGCTTCCCCTGACTTTTATTTCTCCAGGACGGTCATGCTCACTGAGCTTCAGGCTTTCCTCCTTGTAAGCCATGAAGGGCTGTGGGCATGGCTACAATCCCGGTACATGAAACAATTCCTCTGGCGAAACTGGCTTGTTGTGACCTTGGCTTTATTACACGATATCCAAAATGGTGCGTTCAATGATCTGTTTTCCCTCCTTTTTGGTTAATTTCCTTTTAGTGATCATCACTAAAGTGGCAAATACTAAGCTCGATGATTTCTGAGTCTGCACTGCCACCTCTGAACAGTATCTGAGAATCTAGGTCTGCTTTTCCAGATGCCTAATGTCCCATGTGGACTCATTAGACCCGAAACCAAACTCCTCATCTTCTCAGCACCTTGTCCTATAGCAGATTCTACACAGGCTGGAACCCGCGATGCCACCACATCCCCACCCTTTTCCCTGCCTGTGCACTGAGTGTGTGCCCGCCTCCCATCACTCTCCCTCTGCACAGGCTCTCCCAATGCCCCCTCTGCACCCTGGCTGTCACCGAGCTAGGCTGAGGGAATCCAACAGGCCAGACTCTGTGCTAGCAATCCCCTACCCTCTCTCTCATCCAGGGCTCCCCACAACGCGAAGACGGTTGGACTCAGGTGGTGTTACACACCTGCAAGCAGAGGACTAGAGAGGTTAACAAACAGCTCCAAGGTTAACCAGTGAATGCTGGCGCCGAGTCTCCAACCCAAACGCAAGCCGTTGTTTCCCAGCAGCTGCTGAGTCATTGAAGACAGTCTAGGTCTGGTCTTTGCTCTGTCGCTTATCAGCTAGAAGAGTATCTTGTTATTGTTCCACCTCATTTTACCTGTTCAGAAAATGTACAAATCTCCTCTTGCTGTTGTTGTGGGCATTAAAAGACATACTGCCTGTGAAAAATCAGCACGGTGCTTAGTGTATTTAGCAGACTAATATGCTAAATAAAGACTACTTTAAAGCCACATAATAATTACTACGCCTGCATTGTGGACGCAGGTTCCTTAACAGGCCTCCTGGAAAACACTTCCCTGGTTCAAACAATGTATTTTTCTTCAACCCCAGCTCTGATCATCCCAATTCCTAGAACAGCAGTTGTTCTTATGTCCACAATCACTGTCTTCAGGATTTAGTCCCACTGCTATTTCTTATTTCCTTTACCATCCAGGCAAAGGATGGTATGCCCACATACCCCGCAGCATCCCAGCTGCGCCGGCGCCCTGGCCGAGAACACACCTCCCCGTGTTGACGAGCTCGTGTCCTGTCCAGCCGCACAGGGCACTCACATGCTCCCTGCTCCAGGAAACCTCTGCAGGGCCTAAAAGAAGCACTGCTGTCACCCGTTCTTCGTCCCCGCTGTCCACAGTGATTCTGTCATAGCACACGAGCATTCTGCCTCCTAACGCAAAGATGACTCTATCCTGTCCATCCTACTGAAATAAAAACTGAGTACTTTGCGTATCTGTGCAAACTATGATGATGAATGACGTACAGCAGCCACAGCTGAGCAACAAATGATGGGGCCATCGAATTAAAGTATATCAATATATAAGAAGTAAATGTTTCCTGTTAAATGACGATCTGTAAGGGACAGTACTGGCTTCCGCCTCATCTACTAGTGTAGGACGACATGTCTCACTCCCAGAAAAGGAATGTGAGGGTGGGAACAGCATCCAGAACTTTCTATGCACAATTTCAGATTCTTTTCCACAAAATCATGGTTATCCAAAAAGAAAGTCAAAGCAGAAACCAAATGCCAAAGATGGCAACCAGAATTTTTAAAGTTGAAAAACGGTATTTCCTATGAACCTGTAAGGAACCTAAGAGGGTCAAGCCCCAGTTCCAGTCAAGTTCCTGATATTCTTAGGTTAATATTTTTGAGGGAGAGCCCGGAACACCACCCAAAGGGGTGACAAGAGTATTTTCCTCAAAGTGACTGTGTACATGTGTGTAAAGTATATAATATCCATACACACATACATGCACACGCACACACGCACATTCTTTCTCACCCTGATACTGCTCCAGCCTTTGCTAATTTCAGTATCCTATTATTCTGTGTGGGGTTGTGTCACTTAGGAAGTCATCAGTGACCTCTGAATACTGTATGATTAGTGGTGAATCGGTATTTGTTTTTCTGCTCAGCACAAGTGAAATAGCTGGATTTGAGCAGGGCAGTTTGGCTAGTTAGAAAGAACTCTTTGGTCATATAACCTGTTAGGTGAACATGAGGAAACCCCTTCCTTTAGGCTTCGGGGTAGAATCATTAAGACAATCTGGTGAAGCACAGGATCTCTTTTTAGGTTAATGGTTTTGAGATGAAAATAAACTAAAATTTGTATTAATTAAAAGGAATAGTACATATAAAATACAAGGAGAAAAAAAACAGAAAAATCTAGCTAGATCTCAAGAGGGTCCCTGAATCCCTTCACAGCAGTATCTGAAGCTTGGGTCCCAGTCAAGTGACACTTCACTTGGGGCTCGGTACAAACAGTGCTCTGGTTCCCATGAACCTTGAAGCTTTTCTAAAAGTGAACTTATTTTACTGGTTTTAATCATGTTTTATGATAGTGTGATAGGTCTTGGAATGGGGAGAAAAGCTGTTATTTTGAAGTAGTACCAACGTTTCATCTTTGGAGGATAAAAAGCTTACTAGCAAGAAAAGATAACATGATCTTAACACTTTAGTTCCTTTATAATTCCAAGTAGTGTCCTATTATTTTTCCATATATATCTTTGCTAAAATCATTTATCCACAGAATGAATTCAGTTATGTAAAGGACAAGACAGGCACAAGTGATCATGTTAAATCAAGATGAAAAGAAGGGGGACTTATTCTCAGAATTGTTACCTACCCACACTGGTGTAATGCGTTTGGCTTTGTCGCTATCTAACGGCAGACATGGGGTGAATTTGTCACACAGTCAATCTGATCATAACCTAGAGGGTCTGCCAGAACCACTGCTGCATTACCCAACACGACATGACCGTCCAGCCTGAGATCATGACGGGTGCTTTCTGAGGTCTAGTCCCACGCCCTTCCCCATAAAACCGTTTCCCGTTTGTGTGTTCACAGTGCACCACCATTTCCTATCAGCAAACACGGTGCTACCTGAGGTTACAGGACGGTCTCCCCTGGCCATCTGGCGTTGCAGTCGCCACTGTCAGACCCAACAGGCAGGGGCGCCAGGCTAGGGTCCAGTTCTGGGGCGGTGTTAGCGCCCTGCCACCAGCCCGCATGCCACGTGCCAGCAGAGGCCCACGTGCCAGCAGAGGGCCACCGGGGTGGGTTCTGGTGGGACCGGCCAGGCCTGGGGCGGGGAGGAGGGGACCCACAAGCGGCCCGAGGGGCGGTTCGGTGGTACCCGGAGGCATCGCTGTGAGGAGTGGCGAACCCCTAGTCCGCGAGGTTGTTTTCCTGCCCATTTTAGGTCAAACCTACCGCCCCTAACCACTGTGACTACCGAGGATGCTCGGACAGTCAAAACTGCGCTGTCTCAGCACGCCCCCCCCCCCCCCCGTCCGTGACATACGCAGTGCGTGCCGCCTCGCGTGTCCTTACCTGCACGTCCCTGACGTTCATCCGCGTCCCCTCCTTCCCCACGAAGATGTCGTCGATGTCCACGAGGACGTACCGGTCCAAGGACAAGGTCAGCCTGTCCCCGGACAGGAAGGCCACGGCGTCCAGGAAGATGAGCTTGTGCAGCCAGAAGCTCAGGCTGTGGCCGAACAGCACGCGCTGGATGCCGTCGTGCAGCCCGCGGTCGTGGATGACCGTGGCGTGGAGCGGCTGGCGGCCCAGGGCGGGCGCGGCGTGGCCGGCGCGCGGCGCGGCGAGCAGCACGGGCTGGTAGGTGGAGTGGTTGGGCTGGAACACCGTCCAGTCGGCGCCGGGCAGCGGGCCGGGCTGCAGGCGCGGCGCGCGCGTGACGTGCAGCAGCGGCGAGCGCGGGTTCACGCGGCAGTCGGCGAGCGCCACGTTGCTGAGCAGCGCGAGCGGCAGGCCGGCCAGCGGCGCGCGGGGGGCGCTGCGCTCCGTGGCGCGGTGGAAGGCGATGAGGCTGACGCCGAAGCGCACGCAGTAGCGGTGCAGCAGCTCGCGCCGCCAGGCGTCCAGGCCCGCGTAGCGGAGCACGTTCTCGTAGATGACCAGCCCGTACTTGCCGCGCCCGCCGGCCGTCAGCGCGGGCACGGCGCCCCGGCCGGGCGCGATGACCATGTGGTACTGGACGCGGCTGGACTCCAAGGTGGCGGCGATGTCCTGGCCGAGCTGCGAGTACTGGCTCTCCACGAACAGCAGCACCGTGCGCTCCGTGCCGGCCGGGCCCCGGGGGCGCGCGGAGCCGGGCTCGCCGCGCGTGGACGGCCGCGGCCGGAGGTCGGCGCACTCGGCGGGCGCCGTGCTCTCGGCCGGCGTCACCGCGCGCGTGTGGCCGGCGTAGAGCAGGTAGGCGGACACGACGACGCTCGCCAGGCAGGAGGCCGCCAGCAGCGCGAGCAGCGCGCGGAAGCTTCTGCGGAGCCGCCCCGCGAGACGCATGGTGCGCAGCGCCTGGGGAGTCGCTTCCCTACAGCGCCGTCGGGACACGGTGGGACCCGCGGCAGGGACCTCCGCCCGGACGTTCATGTCACCATCGCCGGCCATGCGGGCGCGGGGTGCGATCACAGCGCGTGGGAGCGGCGGGGCCGCGCGCCCGGGAGACCCCGACCGCGTCCCACGGCCCGAGGGCCGCGGACTCCTGCCGGCATCACCTGCAGTGGGGAGAAAAGCGGTGAGTACACGGGCGCGGGACGCCCGCGCGTGTGCGTGCCGGTCACCGAAGCTGCTGGCGTGCACTTAGCGCTAAGATAGTAACAGCCGAGGTTCTACTCCTCAGGCTCCAGTGTTAATAAGACATCGTTTCCTTGTTCTCAAGAACACAGCATCCTATCGACGCCGTGAACACACATGTATGTTTATGTATATGTAATATACATACATACAAGTGCATATAAAATGTACACTCCTGTATGTTCTCTATGTACAGCATGTCACACATAGGCATAACGGTTTCAGACAAGTCACCTAAGAACAGTAAGAACGGAAGCTGTCGTGTAGAGTGTTAGTCGGCATGAAGGCTGCTGTCCCCGCCTGGAAACCTGTTCTGCGTGTGCCCTTAGAGAGCCAGGGCGTGCGTGCAGGCCGCACAGCCCCGCGGGGGACGCCTCGCGTGCAGGGCAGGTGTTCCTCTCAGTAACATCCTTTCCGAAGCCACGGGGGACACTTGGCCCTCTGCCGCATCACAGCCCGAGCAGACAGGAGGTTTCCTCTCCGTTCTGAGAAGTACAGTGACGGAGACGCCGAGGGAGGGAGGACCAAAGGACCGACTGTCCTCGGACCCCTCCCGTGGGCGCGGGCCGGGAAGCCTGGCACAAGAGAAGCCTCGCTGCTAACCCGGCCTGCGCCTGTCGTCCCGGCTACAGCTGACTTTCCCTATTAATTCTTAGGCAACAATCACATGTTCCAGTTCCCTGTCACTCCCTTTGGTTTAAAAGAAACAGAAGGTAGAGAGTCCTAAACAGCAATCTTTGCCAAACTGCTTCAGCACCAACACACATGGCTTTCCATTATTATTAGATGCTTTTCTGTGGATGGATGAGAATGATGTTTAATGAATTCTTTCTATACAAATTTTCTTCGTTGCCCCCAAGACTGTGCTAGCCTGCGGATGGAATTTTCCATGTCCCACTCTGCCATGCTTGTGTCCCTAGGGAAGCAACCAAAAAGTTCAGACTTCCAACCTGGGATGCACACACACATACTGTATTAGAGAATCAAATTTTCATGTCTTACAGTAAAAGAGCTGTGCATTCTAGCACACTGGAAATATTTTGTTTCTGTATTTGCCTTGTTCATTTTGAGGAATCCGAGTAATTAATGGCTATTAATTAACAGAGTGTTAGATTAAATGATCAAACATTATAATGTTATGTCACTGCTTGCATTTTATATTTTTTTCATGTTCCGAGATACATTTTTCTTAGTTAGTAATTTAAATAAAATTCAACAATAAGTTGAAATGTTTGTTTATGTCTTAGGGTTTTGAAAAGATGTTTTTGAAACAACCTCAGAAGTCCTCAATTTGAAAATGTTAAATATCTACAAAACATTTCAATTCTTCAGATTCCAAATACATACACATAAACAGACCTGAATTTTTCCTTTAACAAACGAACCAATTTGAAAAATCTCCCCAGTGGTTTCACACTCACTTTAAAGGAAAAATAACTCCCATGTGAGGGACTTATTCATACTCTTTTATCAATTATAATTCTTTAAGAGAATTATTTGCTCTCCAAAAACCTTTTAAGTGTTTCAAGATCCATTTCCCTTTAAACAGATTGAATTGTCTTTTGCTAAAAAAGTAATGAAATACAGCAATAAAAGGGTTTGGTTTGTATAAAACATATAAATCATTATGCTGTACCCTCTACTTGTGTGTATGTCTGACAATATTGATGAAGTAAAATTTTAAAATGAAAGTTAAATTAAATGATAAACTCAAAAATGTAATAGATATTGAAAGAGATTTGAAATGTGTCAAGGGAGATTATCCAGTCCTGTATTCTAACCATTGCTAGCCTTTTCCTCACTCACGTATTTGATTTAAACATCCATTTAAGCAAACATGGAACCAGCCCCACCCCCACCCACCCTGCAGTGCACCACAAGAACAGAAACATATTTACTCCACATATTTTGGAGGTTTGTTTAGTACTTTAAAAATAAATTTAATCAGGAATTTGAAAAGAAACTAAGTGTACTACAAGCTAATACTTTATTGAATCCTTATCTAGTCTGACATAAAAAATGTGACTTAATTGTCAGTTTTGCATATTAGAACAGTTTATCCTAATATGATACAGTGAAAAAGAAATTTTAAAAAAAGCATGTGGGACTAGAATCTGTCAACCAAAAGAATAAATAAAATTTAAATGTGACATTTACTTAACATTAATATGTTCAGAGTTGGAAGAATGATAGACACATATTGTTACCATTGTAGATATGTGGGCAGGAGTGTGTGTATAAGTGTGTAAGTGTGTGTACTTGTGTGTGTGTGTGTGTGTTTTATGCAAGGAGTTATCCTTTCCTTTCAATCCTCCAACTTCTCCTTCCCTAACAAAATTTAGCCAGTGAGTGTGAGGACGTCTGGAAAATAAAACATACTCGGCCAAGGGTGTTTACTTGAGTTTTGTGTCCGAGAGAAGAGATGACCTGGCATTGCCTATGATTTGTCTGACTCTGACTGTAACTATTCTGCCCCGCTTCCTGGCACAGCGCTCTAAACCCTGTGACTTCCTCCGTGATCAGAGCATTGGGAGCGTCTCCTGTGCTGATAGCTGGCCTGTGACGCCATCCCTGATGCAGGTCCTCAATCCCTGGTGATTTCCTGGGTCACAGCACTGTTTCTGTTCCAATGAGGCTACGCTTGCTGTGCTCCTGGGTGGGGCTACTCATCAGAAAGGAGATGTCAGGCTTAGAAGCTTGGAGGTGTCAGCCCCACGCCCATCCTATGGGAAGGAGAGAGGGAGTGGAAACTGAGCTCCTGAGAGTCCTGTCTACATGAGGAAGCCTCCATAAAAAGCCCCAAGGTATGGGGTTTGGAGAGCTTCCGGGTCGGTGACCCACATCCCAGGAGGGTCACACACCTCCACTCCCCGGGGACAGAAGGCCCCTCTCTCAGGACCCGCCCAGACCCCGCCCTGCACTTCCTCATCTGGCCCTTGAGCTGTATATTTATCATACAACAAGCTGCTAAACATAGGGTGGAGTTTCCCTGAGTTCCGTGGGCTGTTCTAGCAAAGCATAGAATCCAAGGTGAGGTCACGGGGGACCTCCAAGTGGAAGCAAAGCCAGACAGACTTGTGGGGAGCTGGGGACCTATACTTGTGGTGGGCATCTGAAGAGGGGGCCACTCTCCTGGGACTGTGTCCTGGACCTCTGAGGTCAGAATTGCATTGAACTGTGGGACACAGAGCTGTGTCAGAGCATTGCCTGGCATTTGAAAAGAACCCCTACATCTGGGGTCAAAAGTGTAGAGTGTGGGAGTAGTGTGAGAAACAGAATGGAAGGTAGAGGAGAAACAGGATGGAAAGTGGGTTTTCTATCAAAAATCCAGACTGTGCCCCTTCCAAAAAAAAAAAAAAAAAGAACAATAACAAGGCAGAGGGTAGGACACCAACTTAAGAAGCTTGGAAAGGTCAAATAAGGAAACTGAGATATGTGTAAACAGACACATATGTTAAATGAACCACATACAATTAAGGATGGCAGTGAAGACATTAAAATGCTGCCCCCAAAGTCTAAAATTACGCACTGTGTGTTCTCTTTTCTTTCTTTTAGTGTCAGGTATATGTGTGGTGTGTTTTTAAGGAATGTAGCTCTGGGGCTAACACTTCCATTTGACCCCCATCCAATGTGCTGGGCAGGGCGGGCCTAAGCTGCTCAGCAAAACCTTCCTGAGCTCCTGTCCACTGTGATGGTCCTTCTTTAGGGAACCAGGGAGAAGGGTGGCTCAGAGGAAGGCATCTGGGTGAACCAGCACTTCCTGAGCCCATCCCGAGCAAGGCAATGAGGCTTTGACCTGAGCCGGCCAGCCTGCCTACCAAGTGTCCTGAAAGTCTGCTGTGAGCATTTGGGAGGACAGAGCCACTACTTTGTGTGACAGCCTGTCCAAAATGCGGGCTGCGTGACCTTTGTGCAGACAATGGCTTCTTTCCTAGGTGCTGCCTCCCTCGCCCTCACTCTCCTTTTCTTTTCCTTCCAAGTGTGGCTCAAACCCTCACCAGCAGTGGGATACCTGTCATCCAGAATCCTTCAGTCTCTCTAAGATTGCATAATGAAAGGTCATTATGGTTTTGCGTGCCTGCTTTAAAATCATTCTTTGACTTATTTCCAAAATGTTTTTATAGAGTCTCTAAAACACAGCCTGCAGAGCTCGTTCAGCATGGGTTCTCAGTCCCCATGGATGGGCAGATGTCTCTGGAAACAGCGGAGAAGTCAGTACCACAGGCACTAGTGTACTTACTGGATTTTTCTGGAAAGGAGGAAATTCGGAAGTAAGCTGGGGCTAGAGTCACAGGGAATGCATGAGTGGTTGTCTCTGTCTCGACCTGTTCAGATCACCAGACGCTGGCTGAAGTTCAGCTGAAATTGAAAAGAAGAATAACGGTAACATTCCCCAGCACGTGTGAGTGTCTGCTGCTGCCAGTCACTATGTGACGGCCGTTGCCTTCATCATCCTGCTGAGCCATTATCAGTCTATTTTTAAAATGAGGCCATTGATTTTGAGAGGGTTTGAGAAAGACTGTGATTCCACGACTAGTGTGATTCCATGACTAGTGTCATGCCCTGCACGACAAATGGCGCAGCGAGCAGGGTCCCCTGCGTGACAGAGGGACACTCCTCATGAGGGCACAGCTTGTTACAATGGTTTAACCCGGTTTGAAGGGAATGGTAAGTATCACATAGGCTTCAGCTAAAATGAGTGCCATCTCTTCTGACGCTGAGTGGTTTCTGGAAGAATCTATTATTGATTCAACAGAAGGTGAGACTAGGAATTGGTTGATATCATATAGTTTTGTCCCTAGAAGCTGCTTTGCCATTCCAGGCCACAAAATATTGTGATTTTACTTTTGGCGACAACCATACCTACATGTATAACTTTTCTCAACATGAAGGTACAAAGTTATGAGTATTTGTTATATTTAATCAAAATCCAAGTGGTATGCTTTATGATAGTCTGAAATATGATCTTTTCTACTCTTTAAAGTAACAGGTTTATTCTTACCTTTTATACACTCATATTTTCTTGATTTCAGTGACATGCTATACATGTGGTCCCGAAAGTGTGTGTTTTTATCAGTACACCCCCCTAAAAGTCTCATTTCACACAAAACAGCGACATTACTGCCCCCGCTTTACACTGTCACGTAACACACCAGCAGGTATGCAGCTGAGCACTCACACTTCAGGACACTCTGCAGAGGGCACTCAGGACGTGGGAGAGGAACCGTCAGCTGATTTGTTTTATCTCCATTTCCCGGGGACACTTACTGCCTGCTTACACTTTCCTAGGTCTTGTTTTCTAAAGCGGAACAACAACAGAATTTATCAAAAGGAGGAGTCTGGTATTATAAGTGTGAGTACCTATATTTATCTTATTAGAAAACCATGGGGACTCTGGGAAGGAAAACGCTGACTGGGCACGTGCCCTGCCTGATCTTAGGAGATTTTAGAATCAGTCACAGAAGTGTTATTTGTGACCATGTGGAGAGGGCTAGTAACCATTGCAGAGAACTGTATTTCCATTCTCAAGATTTTATCACCCAGTGTTACCCTCAACACTACTAAAGTGATGATATCTCCAGAATATGTGGCCCAGAACTAAATAGCATTAAACAGCTTGGAAATTCCTGGATCTGTCCTAAACATTTCGAAAATCCAGACAATTGCCTTAGGACACGGGGTGACTTTGGGTAGACCTGTGACCTGTCTCGTTTTCGTCTCGATTTGGGAGTAATATTTATAATGGGACGCTCAAAATCAAGCTAGGACCAAATAGGCTGTCTAAAGTTCAGTTCCATTTTGGAAATACTCGTATTTTCTCCCTTAGGTGAGAAGCAAAGGCATTCATTGTTAACACAGATGTACGAATCCTCATGCTCTTCTTTCTTCTCTTCCTTTACTATCTATTTCCTGTTCCTCTCCAGAAAGCCTTTCTTCCTCCTCCCTCTTTCCCTCTCTCTGAATAGTAGAAAGTTTCAATGTTACTGATTTAAAGCTGCACTAATGGATTTAACGTGAGAGTGTGGGCATTAGCCAGACAATTTATGTAACGTCATTTGCATTTCCTATCTCCACTTTGTTTGCTCTCCATATAAACAGTTTATAAGGAAGCTACCAAAGGTGACCGAGGACAGTATCATGGCAGGCTTCCTGGTTTAGATACATAGTCTCCCCCTTATCTGAGGGGCACGTTCCAAGACCCCCAGTGGATGCCTGCCACTGCGGATGGTCCCAGACACTCGGATGTTTTCCCCATCACACACACCTATGATCGAGTTGACTTCCTGTATCAGGCGTTTACATGGACAAAGAGTCCTTCCTACCACAGGCCTCAGCAATCTCAGCACACAATTTTTTCCCCTTCCTTGTAGGTGGACAACTTCCACCTTTGCACATAAAGGAAGCACCTTCTGGCTTCTCTTTGGCACATCTGATTGGCAGCATCACTACTGCTGAGCTTTGGGCGTATTACTAAGAAAAATAAGGGTGACCTGGGCGCAAGCATGGCCGTCCCTCTCAGTCTGTCTGATCACCTGATAACCGCAACGGCTACCAGGTGACCACGGGTGGCGGTGGAGACAGAGTGGGCGTGCTGACAAGGGGCGATGCGTGTGGGAGGCAGAGGGACCGCACGAGGTCCCATCACGTCGCTCACAGCAGCACACATTTTCAGGGAATAAATTGCTTACTTCTGGAATTTTCCATTTAATATTTTCAGTCTGCCACTGACCATGGTTACCACGGGTAAATGAAACCCTAGAAAGTGAAACCGTGGATAAGGAGGGCTGCTGCAACCTTAAAAATTTTCTCTCAACTGCAGGCTCCATTTTTGTCAACTGTCTCATCTACCAAGGTTATGTGAAAAATGTTTTACAAAGCTAACACTGCTACTTGCTTCTTAACAAAAATTATGTATACTTCATACACTTGAAATCTATATAATTTTACTAACCACTGTCACACTGGTAAGTTTAACAAAGATATATATATATATTTCTTACTATGAAAACATGAAATAATTTGAAAACCCAGCAAAAATAAAATGACAATTGCTTAACAAAAACCTCTCATGTATTTCTTTCAAGACCTCTCTTTCTATGTACTTTGTTTTTATATAGTTGTGGTTACACACCAAACATAATTTCTATCCTACCTTTTAACTCAAAAATGTAACATAACCAGTTAGAATAAAAGGCAAACGTGATTAAGAAATCCTTCTTATTTATATCCACTGTTGTTTTTTCATTTCTAATCCCCACCTTGTTATATTTTGATGATTGCAATAACTTTCTAACCCTGGTGGTCCTGCTACCTAACTCCCCATCCTTCTGCTCCCAAAGAAAATAGAAAGTGAGGATGAATTGGACGGACATCTCCCAGGAACCAAGCTGACTCCCATCAGTGTTTCCCAAACTAAGGCCTTCTCACATACTCTGGCTTCCTGACGCCAAGAAAGTGTGTAGTCATATAGTCAGTGTTTTCCTTTTGCCCCAATTCTGTTCTAGAACTTCAACCTCTCTTTGCTGAGGACTTAGTTAAAAACCGAGGACAATCCTGTGTGAGTAATTGACCAAAACAGCACGTACCTATGTTCTGTTTGGCAATTACAGACTGTTAACACCTGACTTGCTTTTGTCTCCATTCACTCACTGCCCCCAGTCTGTGCCTGGCCTGTACTGATGTGAGTTGGACACTCCAGGTGTAATGTCCTTTACAAGTTAGCTCACCATCTCTCCACAAACCTCCCTCACACTGACCCGTCCCCAGCAGCTGCCTTCACCTTTCTGTGCACATGTGGAGTCAGGCTTTTCCCGAGTTTTCTCCTGTGAAACTCTCCTCGTACTATTTCTGCACTTGACGTGTTGCACCATGTCAGTTCTGGAATGCCCGGTGAGCAGCTCTGCTTCTCTTAGGAAGTCGGTTCAGATGGAGACGAGCACCTGCCCTTGCAGGAGCCAGCCTGCAGGAGCGGCCCCTGTGGGGCCTGGAGCAGCGTCTGTCACGGGCGTTTCTGTCTGGCGGCCAGCACTTCTCTGGAGGCCAGGGACTGCTGTGTATCCAGAACTGGATCTGCAGCTCTTTGCAGACCACCTGGCTCAACACACGTTAAAGAAAGCAACAGCAAGTGCCACTCGTTGAGGGTGCTAATGCAGACTTGACTCGAGCCATGGAGACAGGCACAGGCTCCACTGTCACTCGCCACTCGGAGCACAGGTGAGTGAGCGGGACTTGCAGCCGAGGGCAGGTTAGTGGTAGTGGGAGGGTGGGAAGGTTCTAGGAGGCGACATCCCGGGAAGGGCGAGGGGCTTCTGTCTGGACCTCACCGGGGGTGGTGGAGGAGAGGTACCTGATCAACACCGAGGGTGACCAGATGTCCAGTGGGGGGTTCTGCCTAAACGGACCTAGCAGGGGTTTTGCTCACAGTAGATTTTACAGGGAAGTGCAGCGATGGGCCAGAAGACTCAGGAGCCTGAGTAACATCTGGTAATGCAAGGGGCCTTTGCACGTGCCCAGGACAGTCAAGCCAAACCAACAACATAATTGCATCTGGAGTACATTCACCTGCTTTCTCTGCTCCAAGGTGGAGCTGGAATGCTGTCTTCTCCAGACACTTGTGGGTGGGAGGAAAAGTCTGATCTTAGGTGTCCCCATCATCCCCATTGGAAAGTAAGGAACCAGCTATGTGTCTGTTTGCACATTCCCGTTCGCAAGGGAGAACGGCAAGGACATGCACCAAGGCTAGGCATCTCTGCCTTTCTTGTGCTTCCCTCCAGCATGTGACTGCTCTGCAGGAACCACGCTGTTTTATAACAAGCACAAAAAAATGTAAGTAGAAAATTTAAAAGGGGGTGTGTTTGATAACATTAAGGTTGCTTCAAACTTTAAAACTCTATAATCTTGTAAGAAATAAGCCTTCCTTATTCGATCCCTGGTAATGCTTTTTCCTCTAAATATCTGAAGAATATGTTGTCCATACTTTTTTGTGATGCCCTTACATTTTTATTTAACTGAAAGGGTACATTTTCAACAGCCTAGTCTGCATATTAAGTTTCTCTTCTCACGCAAAACCACTTTCCCTTCCCTCAAGCATAACGCAACACCAAATCAGACACCTAGGAGAACTTTAATAATATTGACTCAGTTCAATTGATATCCTATGTTATATTTGCGATAGTTCTATTGGAACAATGATCTCAGAATTCCAGCCTAAGGTTTTGAAAACTGGAAAATCAATAACAGCAAATTATTTGCAATTGTTTTACTTATTTACTTAATTATTTGCAATTAAGTTTATTTATAGCTAGGATATTATGATGCATCAGTTGATTCCAATTGAGTCCAAATTTGTCAGAAGATATTACATATGTGCAGATAATTCTTTAAAACTGCCAAATTCATATTTATCTGTTATTGAAAAGAAAAATGAAATACTTCTAGTGAAGAGTGGCAGGAACCCAAAAGCCCAACTTCCGTCTGCCCCCAACAGGTACTGGCATCTCTGATAAGGAGGGTGTCAGGGAGTGGCAAGCACCCACGTTCCATTTGCCTCATAGGCCTGCAAATTCTGTCAAGACCTCAGGGCACAGGGAGCTTTGGGGGTGCAGGAGCTGCAGCTGTGACACGCACAGTTCTAACAGTGGCCGGCTGAGATACCGTCACTGCTTGCTGGGCAGTGAGACTGGTGACAGGCTGGAAAGCCCGCGTGGACCTGCCAGTGGGCAATCCCAGAGGAGACCCTGAAGGTACTGAAGTGACCGTGTGAAAAGACAGGGAGGAGCCAGTGACCTGCGGCCATTATGATCGCCCAGACCCCTCTGCACCCACAGACAGAGGGAGCCTGGAGAAATTTGGCTTGGAGTAATACCGGTGTATTTCCGCCTAGAATTTACTTTGTCTCAGTCTGTCATTTTATGAATACAAACAAATGTTGTTCTTGCTACCTCAATCATTAACTTTCTACTCACGGTATTTTCTAGAAGGTTTTTTCTAATGAACTTTCACTCAATTCTTGATCTTGCATTTCAGAGAAGGGAAAAGATTTTCATGAGGCACAGAATCTGCTACAGAGGACTCAGTGTCACCTCTGCCACCTGAGTGAGCTATGCTACAGAATTGTGCTCTTTAATCTCAGCAATCAAAAGAATGTTTACAGCTAATTCTTATAATACAAATAAGTCATTGTAAATACTAGGAGATAAAATATCATCACTAATTTATCTTTCCTAAAGTTTTAAAACACTCACCCCAAATTATAATGAAGATAATATAATTAAAATTGTGTAAAATATTTAAAAAGGAATAATTTATTTTCAAGCCATTTAACATATTTTTATTACATAGCCACAAAAACAGGCTAATTGTGTTTGACATTTGTTTCCCTAGGATTCACAATGTTAACCTGTGTATTAGTACATCGCATTTATTTGAAAAGAGAAAATAAGAAAATTCTCTTTTTAAAGTGAATTACTTCTGTATTTCTAAACAATCTTTGGAGCGCTCAGCTTTTTCAACACTAGAGGGCGACATGTTCTTGCTTTTACTGTGACCATGGCCCACGGCGCCTGCTCTCCACAGACAGCTTCTAGGACACAACTGAGTGGTCGTGGGTAACTGCTCTCAGGACAGGCGCCCTGCTGTTGACCTCAGAGAAACCTCAGGGATTCCTAGTGTCCACACGCCAGTCACGCCGCAACCCCACACCCAACACACAACCCTCTGCCTCACATTTCTAGTAAACCATCACTGCTATTCTTGTGGGGTCCCCCGTTTCTGAATTCTAATTTTTTAAATTTAACCTTCTTATTGTACTTCCTGCTTCTGTGCCCTGGAAACGGTAAATGCAATATCACCTCTGCATAGTACCTTGCTATTTCTGTGAAATTTTAAGATCTAACTCTTTACGGGAACAGAAGTATATCTGTACTTCAAAGAGGATACATTTATATCTGAAGTAAAAACAATATACTCTTTTTGTGAGAGTTACCAGTTTTACATTTCTCTATTATGCAAATTATACATTTGGGAAATAATTTCCTTTGCCCCCAAAAAACATGATTTCTAAGGATTTGAATCTGTTTCAATGATTACCTTTTTAGTATCTTTAAAGAAATACCATCAGATGAATAAGAAGCAAAACTTATATACAAAAGAGAAATGCGTACACCATGATTTAAGGCATCTCCTAATTTACTTCTCAGCTCTTATGTGGAAATACAGAACATAAGACCTATATGAAAGATAATTTAAAACTAGGGTTACAATTTCTGTTTAGAATGTCAATATGATTTATCGTTAAATGGAGATTTCCAGATACTAACTACTGCTGCTCACAGTTATATCTTAGAATTGTAAAATGATGTGCTTCCACGATAATTTATCATTCACCTGAGAATGTGTGAAAGTCCTTGCTCATACGGAGGCTGCTTTGCAGATGATTTGAAAGGTAATGGATCATTAGGAGGCTGTACGTGTGAGGAAATACATCCAAACCAGTTATCCTGAGTAATATGTACAAATGCACAATAAAGTGGATTTCTATTCATGTTTTGAGTTTTTCTCCAGAGTAGATTTCCCTAGTCATTAAAAGTTTGCTAAACAAAAGTGTTTTTAGGGAGTAAGCCATCACACTCTCTATCACAGAACATATAAACAAATTCTAAAGAAGATGGTACTGTAAGTTATAAACTATAACTGGAATACAAACATCAAGGTGATTGAATAACACATATCCAAATTTGTGGATTCAGCTATCATAATAGAGAAATTTAGAGCCTTAGATGCATGTATTTGAAAGGTGTGAAAATTAATAAACTAATAAGGTAAGCATTCCTCTCAAGAAGCTAGAACCTAACAATAATAACAAAAATGATAGAAGGAAAGGCATAAGAAACATGAGCAGAAAATAATCAGACAAAAAAAGAGAGAAAAACTAAGCCCAAACCCAGTTCTTTTTAAACAGGTAATAATTTGGCAAACCTCTGCTGACAGTAAGATAAAAATAGATAAATCACACATAACTGATAAGGACAAGAAAGAAAAGAACATTACATTTGCTTTGGACATTAAAAAGATTAAATTATCAATGGATTCATGAGACAATAGTTTAATTTTAAATAAATTTAAGTGAATGAAGTTTCAAGAAAATGTAGCTTTATGAAATGGAATTAAAAAACTCAAAAAGAATAAAGCAAAATTCAAGAATTCAAACAAATAGTCAAAAGTATTTCCACAAAGCAGACTCCAGTCACTGATTCCTTCACGAGAAGATCCTATCAAAGCTTTGAGAAATAAACAGTTCCAATCTCACACAATCCATTTCAGAGCAATGAATACAAGAGTGATACATGTCAAGCTCATTTTATGAGGCTACCATAATCTTGATAGTAACAGCTGATGATGGGATAATATAAAAAGGGAAATTACATAATTCAGAAATATAAAATGTAAAAATCCTAAACAATGTATTTACAAAGGAAACCAGCTATCTATAAAGAAGAATGAAATAGCATGAACAAGTTGAGAGTAGCTGCTACAGGTGCCCCCCGGAAAATGTGTATGCTTACGTCCTAGCCTCTTGTACCTCAGCACATGAACTCGGTGGGAAATACGGTTATGATAGGCGTCCTTAGTTAAGATACAGTCCCACTGATGAAGTCTCCATCTCTTGGAACCCTGCACTGTGCTTATCAGAATACACGGTCAGTGGTTAGCAAAGTGCTTTCTCCCTGTGGTGATTTTTCTGTGAAATTTTCTTCACCTTCTAGTTCCTGAAACCCGCCCCTTCCTTGAGGACCTTGGAGTCCTCTGGTCTTGGTTATGGTTTTGCTTCGGATTCTCCCACCATTGGGTCCTGAGGTTGCTTCCTCATTGTCATGTCTACATATTTTCCATTCCTGCTCCCTACAAAACTAATTTTCCATCTACCAGACCATACCACCCACCCCTTCTCCTTACAGCAGGCATCAACTAATGCAAAAGGTTAGACTCCTTCAACCGCAGAAAGATCCTAGTTTCCGGATAACTCTCACTACTTTAAGAACGACTAGATATCCAGATAGGTCCTCCTTCCAACACTATCCTCTCAGTTTGTAAGGCCCCTCGCTAATGTCCTGGTATTTCTCCCTACCATTGCCACCTAGTTCCACAGTGACATGCTAGATCTTTTCATTACAACAATAACTGTAGAACTGCAACCCATTCATAACACACTCTACACACTCCGCCATCTGATCTCAGTCTCCTACCTTTTTAGCTCACTCCACCGATCACCTCAACTTCAGCAATATTTCACCCCCCAGCATCTTCAAGGCATGATCCTTTCACTTGTCACTTTCTGTCTCATGGCCTCACAGCCCTTCTCACCCAGTTTAAATTCCACACTCAATTGTATTCATTCCTTTTTATAATCCTCAAACCGTTTATCCTCTTCATCATGTACATGTGTCTAGACAACGTGGGCTGAACCCCGCAATGCACCCCACACGCCTGTGACTCTGCAGAGGAATGAGCAGCTCCACACTGACTGCCCCGGCATTCATGTCAACAACTTCTGGTGGACATTTAACCTGATGGTGATCAGGCTGTAGCTTCTAGTCCATTCATCTCCTCCTCTCCCAACAATCAGACCCTCTCCTCTCTTCAAACTTCTACTGTGCTTTCCTTTCCCGCACTCTCAGCTGATGGTGGTGTTTTCTAACTCACAAGGAACACAGTCGCAAGCCTAAGGCAATTTCCGTAAGAACCTTCTACCTCACGTTCTCGTTCACGTGAGTATGTGCTTTATCAAGGTCGCCATCCATTCTGGCTGAGGACAACCCTCCACGTGGGCACCTGTTCTAGGCTCCACCCCCTATTCACTGAAGACACTGGTTCCCTAATGCTCCCCTCAGTCCCACGGAGCCCCACTGTTTACCTGCTCTGGGAATAGTCATGCTGGATACAAACACTCCATTATTTTTCTCATTATTCACTTACCGTACAAGCTACTCCTACATTCATTTCCTCTTTACAGCAAAACTCTTTGAAATGATGTGTCCAATTTTCTCTGGGACCTGCGCCAATCAGGCTCACCCTCATTATTTCATCAAAACTGCTCAATAAATTTCACGTTGTGATATCCAGTTGTCAATCCTCATTCGTCACCTTCCCTTACCTATCAGCAGTTTCCACACTGCTTATCATCCCATCCACACAGACACTGTGCGTAGCCAACCCCCAGGACAGTGTAGGGGCTGCTTTTGTGTAACTTCTGCATCACACCCTCTGGCTCCTTCCCACCTCCCTGTCCTCCAAATGTGGGCTTAGTCCTGGGGCCTCTTCTCATTTCTACATGTAGTCACTTCTTTGATGATCTCCCACTCTCTCGTGGTTTTAAACACTGTCTATAAACTGACTTCAAAACTGATGTCTCCAGCTAAATCTTTTACTTATTCCTATTTGCACAACCACCTATTTGGTATTTTCACTTGAAAATATAATGGACATCTCCAGATCAAGTCTGAATGCCTGATAGTTTTCTTAATCCCAAACTGATGACTCTCACAGTTTTCCCAGATAAATAAATGATAACTCCGCTATGTCACTTGCTTAGGGACACACACACACACACACATACACACACACACACATCTTGGGGTTATATGACTCTTCTCTTTCTTTCCCACTAGCCCCCCTAGATGTCAAATCCATTGGCTCTACTGTAAAATACACCTAGAATCTGAACACATTTGAACATCATCTCAGCTATCACTCTCCTCCAGATTAGCATTATATCCCCTCCAGATTATTGAAATATCTTTCCGAGTGATCTCTGCCTCTGCCCTTTCCCACATCAGTTTGTTTTTCAATACACTGGCCAGAGGAATTACTTTATGATGTACATCAGGTTTGATCACAACTCTGATTGACTTCCTACCCATATAGGGACCCCACCATTTTACTCAGATTAACAGTCAAGTTCATAGAGTGGTCTGCAGAGCTCTACCTAATCTACAGTTCTCTTTCTCCAACCCCATGGCCTTCTCAATGTTTTCAGAACAAGCTGTGTTCTTCAGGTATGTACGTCTGGGCTTCAGCACGCACTGTTCCTTCTGCCTAGAATACTTGTCCCCACATATAAACATGGCATATGCTTTCATGTCTTTTAATCCCACTTAAATGGGATATCCTTAGCATATCTGCTCTGGCCTCCCAGTGCAAAACTGCAAGGTCCTCCCAACACTTTCTGACCTTTCTTGTTTGTTTTTTCCTCTGTGTGTAATTTTAACAGTATAATAGGCCATAAATAGTATCATTTCTCTCTTTTCTGTCACCTCCATTAGAATCGAGCATTTGAGTCAGGGATTTTATTCTGTCTCGTTCCCTTCTATTCTCAATGTCTATATCCTACTTTACAAGGGAAAAGTAGGAAACTGAATTGAAAAGACAGGTGGGTACCAGAAGACTAAAAGGTCCTATTCAAAATGCTAAGAATTTCAATTTGCCTTAAGTATTGTACAGATATTGAAACACTTTAATTTCAAGACTGACATGGCAATTTTTATTTTTATTTTTTAAGAAAACAGACTGGAGACCAGTTAAGAATTGATCACAATAGGCCAGATGAGGACTTACAAAAATGGAAATAAGGATTTAAAAACAAACAAACAAACAAAAGTTTATGCGAAGAGTAAGACTCAGAATGGTTGACACAATATTGAATGGGACAACGTCAGAGGACCCCAGACTCACTATAAGACTTACTCTAAGTACTGAAAATAGTGTGGTATCAATGAAAGAACACTCGGACCAACAGAGCAGAACCCAGAGCCCAGACACCGACCCACACACACAGCAACTGATCTCTGACAAAGGAGCAAAAGCAATTCCAGGGAGAAAGGATAGTTTTTTGTTTGTTTGTTTTTTGTTTTTAACAAATAGCACTGCACCAGTTCTTCATCCAGTTAGATATCCACACATTATAAAAGAGAAGAAAAAAGAAGAGGAAGAAGAGGAAGAAGAAGAAGGAGAAGGAGAGGAAATGGAATCATCATTTATACACAGACCTTACACTCTTCTCAAAAATTAACTCAAAACAAATCAGAAATCTAAGTGTAAATGTAAAGCTCTTACAAGGTTACATAGGAGAAAATCTAGAAGACCTTGGGTTTAGTGATGACTTTTTAGATAAAACACCAAAAACATGATCCATGAAAGAAATAATTGGTAAGTTGGATTTCATTAAAGTAAAAAAAAAAAAATCTCTGCAAAAGACATTGCCAACGGACTAAACAGACAAACTACAGATTGGGAGGAAATACTTGCAAAAGACACATCTGATAAAAGACTGTTAACTAAAATCTACAAAGAACTCTTAAAATTCAACAATAAGAAAATGAATAACCAATTAAAAAATGGGTCACAGACCTTAACAAACACCTCACCAAAGGAGATATACAGATGGAAAATAAGCACATGAAAGGGGGCTCCACTTCATATGTCATTATGGAATTGCATATAAAAATAACAAGATACCACCACACACCGATTGGACAGCTGAAATCCTAAACACTCACAACACTAAATGCTGGTGGGGACGTGGAGAGACAGGGACTGACGCCTCACTGGTGGGAAGCAAAATGGTACAGCCGCTGGGGAAGATAATCTGAACGTTTCTTACAAAGCTAAATACAGCCTTGCATGACCCAGCAACTGAGCTCCTCAACTGAGAACAAAAGAGTAGAAAACATACATCCATATGAAAACTGCACACATGTTTACAGCAGTTTTATTCTTGATTGCCATACTTGGACGCAACCAATGTGCCCTTCAGTAGGTGACAGATGAATGAACCCTGGTACTTCTGTAAAATGGAATATTATCCTGTACTGAAAAGAAATGAGCCATCCAGACACACAAGTATGTGGTGGAGTCTAAAATGCGTGTTACTAAGTAAAAGAAACCAATCTGAAGGGGCCACATACTATGTGTGATTCCAACTACACGACATTCTTAAAAAGGTGAAACTATGGTGACCATGAAAAGACCAGTAGTTGTTGGGGGTGTTGGGGATGGGGGTACAGGGGGTCTTTGGGGCAGTGACACTGTCCCATATAACACTGTAACAGAGAATACATTCATTATATGCTTGTCAAACCCCTGCAGGGCCCTACCGTAAACTGTAGACTTTGGGTGACATGCTGTGTCAGGTTCATGAATTGTAAGGAACGTCGGTATTGGGGAGACCGTGGGAGCATATGGGAGCCCTACGCACTGTCTTCTCAATTTTTCTGTGAACCTGAACCTGCTCTAACAGGTAAAGTCCATCTTTTAAGTATAAGTACTTTCCCAGAATCGTATACAACTTTCGAGCTGTTATAAATTTGTAGCCCCGTGTGGGTAGCACCACCGAATGCATTTCAGACGCGCAGTATGAGAGCCACAGTAACTTATTTAGACGAGATTCTGTTCTTCACTCCCACGCTGTAAGCAGCGTAAAGTGTTCCACATCATAAAACACAATGGCACTTCTAAAAGGTTGATTTCTCTCCTATCTGTTTCCCTGGACCCAAGGCTACACTGGGAATCCTCCCGGGACACTGCCGTTCTGCCATCTGCTGCACTGTTTCTTTTCCCTCTGCTCTTCCCTGGCCTAAGAAACCATTCCACTCAACAACCAACCTCATGCTCAGAAAGCAAGAGGCCTTCTCTTTAGGGCAGAGATGGACAAGGAGAATGTGTCCACTGTATGTTGAAGGGGCAAGGCTGTGAATGTGCTCATCGGAATTCTTTTCATCCTGTCACATAAAAACAGAAGTGTCATGACTGAATAAATGTAGAGAGTAGGGAATGAGTGGCTTGAGACCGCAGATATCAGTCATCTACTCCGTACTTACTGAGCACCAACATGTGCCAGCTGCTCTACCCACCCGACAAACA
The DNA here is from genome assembly GCF_964194185.1 of Rhinolophus hipposideros. NCBI lineage: Eukaryota > Metazoa > Chordata > Mammalia > Chiroptera > Rhinolophidae > Rhinolophus > Rhinolophus hipposideros. The sequence continues at coordinate 1,530,654 of NC_138062.1, forward strand.
CGACCTCTACACGAGCAGTGCAAGTCTTTTCTATGACACATCTGAGTACACAGGCAATTATGACAGAACATGGAAGTGCAGTCACAGGAAAAGCAGTTACATGGAGGTAGAGATGTGCAAAGAGAAAATGAGTAGATTACGACACATTATTTCATTATTTGAAAACTCTGTGACATATTCACAGGGAATGTCCACTAGGCTGCTGAATACACCAGAGTGGAATTTCGGGTCTGTGCTGGGACTACAAGTTGAGGGGAGGAAAAGCCATGGTCCTGAGGGAGAAAGCTGGGGGACAGTGTGCACATAAAATGACAGTGGCACGCCAGGAAGACCTTCAGTGTCACATCAATAAGGTCAGTGGGAGACCGCTATGGAAGCTGCAAGCAAAGGGGCACAGATGTTTCTGATCAAGAACAGAATGTGATATATGAATCAAGAAATGCAATTAACCTTGACTTTGGTGACCTTAGCAAAACGTCCAGGAGTGTAGTGAAGTCAAGGGGGACAATTACAGTGAGTTCAGCAGGCGGGAGGTGGTGAGCAAGCAGAGAGCAGCTGCAAGGAAAAGGAAGAGTACACGTGGAAAGGGACAGGAATCTTGCCTTCACGAGGAGGACACGCTCACAGCCAGTGAGAACTCTGCTCCCTGTGCTGAGGTTTCAGAGACGGGCTGGAGTCACCAGGAGGGGCCTCACAGAGGGAGGGACTTTGTTCTAGTCATTGGCAAATGGAAGGATTTGGAGTTGGAGGAGGAGAGAGGAGAGAGATGTGAAACACAGGAGAAACCGAGCTCCAGGACCAGGCTGGGGTGGTGTGCCCACGTTTGCCCTTAGAATGCTGATGCAGTATTCATTTCCTGGGCTTTGCTCTGTACACACTGGTTAAATCAACTTACAGCCAGCCAGCGGCCATAAAATGACTGCCATTACCTGAGAACTGCTTTGGTGTAGCTCAATAATCTTTCTTTTATAAACCATTATTATATTTGGTATTGATCTGCACCCTTGCTAATTGGCTCAGCAGACAATCGTGGAAGCAGTTATCCTTGGAACGTAAGACGCTCGCTCAGCCTCTGAGTCTTACTGGCAAGGAAACTACAAGACCAAGAGGGATGAATGACGTCATGGTGGAGCCACGCACTTCTTGATCTACGAGTGAATAAAGGCGAGAGAAAAAGGACTCAAAGAGTGAACGCTGAGGTTTAATTTCTAGAAATCACAAAGGGCTTTATTGAACTATAAATTATTTTAAAATTTACATCAACTGGCCTTTTATTTATGAATTTAATGTGTTATTAATAGTATTGCATACGCATTCAGAAGCTATTCTTTTAATAGTTTAATTGTTCTCGCTTTCAATCGAGGTAAACCATCTCTTCATCTTTATCCATAGAATTTGCCTGCATCAGAAGTAACAGATGACTCTCTCTGAAAATCCATTTCAACAATCACTTCTCTACCACTGACTTTCTTACCTGGAGACTCCTGAAGTACTCAATACAAATGCCTAGGGGAAATTTAGATTGTTTTGGGGCAATAAAACTGAAGTCTATTATCTAGTTTACAGGAAGTTCTACTGAGGTTTTTCATTATATTATCACACTATCAGGATACTCTGTAACATTATGTACCACTGGCCTTTATCTGCTTGTAATGGAAAATAACTTTTTTCAAATGGACACTCTATTTTGTATATAAACAGCTATAAATTCCAATCATTGAAATAATTTTTTCAAAGAAATCAAGGAAACCACAATGAGATATCATCTCACACCTATCAAAATGGCTACCACCAATAAATCAACAAACAACAAGTGTTGGTGAGAACGTGGGGGAAAGGGAACCTTTATACACTGTTGATGGGACTGCAGACTGGCGCAGCCACTATGGAAATTAGTATGGAGATTCTTCAAAAAATTGAAAATAGAACTAACTACCTTATAGAACTACCCAGAAATCTCACTTCTGGGTATTTATCTAAGAAATCCAAAACACTAATTCAAAAAGATATATGCACCCCTACGTTCATTGCAGCATTATTCACAATAGCCTCGACATGGAAACAACCTAAGTGCCCATCAGTAGATGACTGGATAAAGAAGAAGTGGTACATTTATACAATGGAGTATTACTCTGCCATAAAAAAGAGTGAGATCTTATTATCTGTAACAATATGGATGGACCTAGAGGGTATTATGCTCAGTGAAATAAGTCAGACAGAGAAACACAAATGCCATATGATCTCATTTATCTGTGGAATCTAAAAAAACAACAGCAAAAAAAACTGAATCAAACCAAACCAAACAGAAACAGATTCATAGAGAACAGATGGTTCCCAGATGGGAGTGGGGTTGGGAATAGGGTGAAAAAGGGGAGGGATTAGGAAGTAGAAATTGGTAGAAAACAGTTAAGGAATGTAAACTAAAGCATGAAGAGCATAGACAATAACATGGATATACCTATGCATGGTGCCAGGTGGGCATCAGACTGATTGGGGGGGGGGGTCGCTTTATAAATCATATAAATGTCTAACCACCATGCTGTATACCTGAAACTTATATAATATCAAATGTCAACTGTAATGGAAAAAAAAGATGTTGCTTGAGACACAAGAAAACAAACAAAGAACCCAAGGAACGAGTGGAGAATTTAATGCACAGAAAAGTGTGGAGGCCTGTGCAGCGTCACTCCACTGTTGTGAACCCCCATTTTCTGGTCGATTCTAAAGCTCCTGATCCACTGCGAGGGGCCTGCACACCAAGTACGTGCCCCAAATTCCAGGAAGGGACGTTTTATTGCCATGTACAAGCCTTACAAAGAACTACTGAAACGGTAATGCTGAGGTTTTGTGTTGATGATGTGTTTTCTAATTGTAGAATCTGTATCACCTATATTTACTATCCCCATCTTCTACTTACTTCTCGTTTCAGAGCATTCTTCATTTTACACAGCACAATAAAGTTGCATAATCTTTACCAATAGCAGACATGCTCCATTCAATTTTACTGGTAATCCGGGCCTGCTATATATTTTTAACTTAATTGCTTCACATATCGTGCTATTTTAACTTGCAGCTACTGGAGAATGAAACCCCCGCTTGGCCACCAACCAGAAGTGGCTGGTCACATGTGAGTGTATCCCACAGAGAACGTCATCCTTGCGCACAAGCTAACCTGGGATACCCCGTTCTCCAAGTGGGGAAAAAGCACGACAAGAAGCCCTGGGAAGAGAGATGGAATCATTGCAAGCATTCTGCTCCCATGAACATTCTGGAGACGCTCCTATTTTAATACCTGATGATTAGAATTGAAAATTATTACAAGTGTTATTTGTGGATGCTTTGAAAGGATGCATAAAACTACCACAATTATCCACTTAGCAAACCTGTTTGATAGACAATACTGGAAGATGATGAAATGTAATTATTTGGTTGATTGTCAAAATATCTTCGGGAGAAAGGCTAGAAGGAGTGAAAATGATCTTGTCTTACATCTCAGGACCACAGGGCCAATGAACACCCACCGACACATCTGTGGCTCACCTTAAAATATGCTCGTATCTTTTTACTCTGGGTATGGGTCAACATGGGCATTCAGAGAAGTTCAATCTATTGTCCAGAGGTTTCTGTGGAAGGAACTCCTGCCCTGAGCAGGACTGAGATGCCGGTGAGCAGTCTCTCTCTCCAGTTTTTCATGTGTGACCACAGAACAGGGTAACAACTTCAGGATGTACAGACTGCCCACCTGAACACCTGCCCAGCAGCTCCGTAGAAAACTGCTCAACAGATTTCAAGTAAGCAATTGGGGGAAATTACGTAACGGCATAATTCCACATGTTTCCATGATGTCCACATGTAAAACAAAACCATTTTTCCATTTTCCCCATTTTTTTCCCAAAGACATTTTAAAGGTAAACCAAATATTTTACATTTCATAATCTCCCAGTATTTTCTACCAAATCGGCTTGCTGAGTAAATTATTTTGGTGTAGTACCTACCATCCTTTTAAAAAATTCATATAACTTTTGTAATAATTCTAGAAAACATGTCAATAGGAACTTTTTAAAAGTATTTTACTAGAAAAAACTGCAAACTAAGGAACATTTGTAGTTTTTTAGTTCTATCCAGTTTCATTGCCTTCTTGTCTTCCAATCCCATGTTTTTTCTTATTCCAGCATGCAAGGAAATCAAGATAAACTATCATCTTTTTTTTTTCTCCCTGACAGCTTTTCCCCTTGGTTCATGGTCTGTTTTCCTTAGATATTTGATTATAAATTATTTTTCAAAACTGTGATGAGTCATATTAAAATGTTAATCAATGAAGTTGGATCCTTTAAATTAGATTTAATATTATTATCCAAATATGTGATCATAAGTACAGTATAGGCAGGGAAAAGGGAGTTTTAGATAATCAGCTCCAGGTGAAGGGACTGGTAATGGTGAAACTCATCACTCAGGGCGGCTTTAAACCAGTACCAGTGTTACACCGAGGTCACGGTCAGAGTACTGATGCTTGTAGTTGATCCTTAATTCCATTAAGTGTGTCCTACTCTGAACTAGGACCTTTGTTGTCACATTCAGCTTTCCCAGCAAGTCTACGAAGTGGGTGTTATCACCTGCACTCGCGGATCATGAATCCGAGGCACCGAAGTTTAATGAGCTTTTTCAAGGTTATATTACAAGGGCAAAGCAGAATTAGAATCCAGCTTCGGTGAAATTCAACATTACTTCCTGCCTAGACTGTCACTATCTCATCTTTAAATCACTTCATGTGTGACTTAGCACATGAGTCTGCAAACTTATTTGGTAGAAAGTACTGGGAGATTGTAACTCTTCTCCAGAAGGGCCCACACTTGACAAGCAATCTCAATATTCCTCATCATTGAGAAGTTCATAGAAGTCAGAAGTACCTTTCTTATTCACACAACTAATCTTCAGATATGCTTGTACTTGGAGTGGCTCAAAAGAGAAGCAAAAGCAAAGTTTTAAAAAAAAATCAATCTCCTTAATTAAGATATTTATCAATTCATTATCTTTAAGGGATTATACACCTTGTAAATGATCTTTTTGTTATGAAAAGTTGCTTTTACACTCTAGAGCACACCCTGATTAATCCATTCCTGTTATTTGATTTTACCCAACCGTTATTTACTTGAATGTTGTTGACCAATTTTCTACCAACTGGGAGAGCTGGTTTGAAGTGGATAAAGTGACCACTCTAAGGCTTTTTATCCCTACTCCTTCCAGTTACACTACGAAAAACACAGAAAACCTTGGTAACCACCATTTATCTCTAATTCCAGGCAGAAATTCCTTCCACACAAGTCTGGAATAGTAGCAACCAACCTGTGTTGGTTGCTTTGATTAACTGGAGTCTCACTGACCTTTAAAATGGATTGTTTTCCCTGGAATTGCATAGAAACACCCTCCCAATATCTTTCATATGTTAGTCCACTGGTGTCACATAACATAAAACAAATGTGTTTTCATAAAAATAGAAAAATAAATAAATAAAAGCTCAAAGCATATAAAGGTCACTATGGACTATCGAGTTTCCTCCAGAGACTCTTTTTCTTTACATATCATTGTTTCTTCAGCTGTTGCTCATAGGACCTGCTTCCCAGATGTCTCTTCACAGTTTACATTCGGCAAACCCTTGCCGTGTGCCACAGGTCAAGCATTCTCTCTCTCAGCTGGCTTATCAATGACATCCTTCAGTTAAACTGGGGACACTGACACGTGCACGGTAATTGCACCTGAAGGGAACAAGTGAGACCTGGGGGAGGAGGAAGGTCAGAAGATCCTGCTCCTGCATGAGCAGGAGCCTGAGACACTGAGCCGGCCAGGTGACGTCAGTGCAGTGCTCCTGGGCACACCGATCACTGTTTCCTCGCTGCTGGTCCCAGGAGCCTATTAATTTGCTTTGTATGAATTAGCATGGTCTTAGTCTCATCACAGTTTATTGTTGTTGAGTTTGAAGTACTTTTGTAATGGTGAATTTTTTAAAAAAATTCAATAATTACATTTATCGCTCTGTAATTTCATTATGTTAAGCCCCTTGTTCTAGCCAACTGACTGATTTTTTTAGAATATTGGTTCTTATACCCACTGATTATTGAGAATGAGACTGCACTGCTGTGGTTAGAATTTCAATAATAGTATTCATTTTCAGACTATAGGGAAATCACGATAATTTGCTCACATACTACGTTTTAATTACCTTAGAACTATAAAGGGTAGAGGTAAAGTTGAGAATTGCATTTTCTAAAACAGACTGAACTTCCCACTTTCTGGAGAAAGTAACACTAACCAGTGTGCCATTCCCGAAACTCTACCAAACAATTTCACAGAACCGAGAAGAATACTAATAGGCAGAGTCCAAATGCAACTCGTCACCCTGAATATTACAGGAAGTTGCTCATCACCTTTTTGTACAAGAAAATCACTGGTACCAGTTTGGCATGTACCTTTTAGATGTTTTCTGAGTGTCGATTTCTCAGGAAGGCGTTTCCTGGCCAGCTCTAGGGTTTCGGCTCACGTCCTTCTGCCCCACCATGATTTATGCACCACCATGAGGCTTCCTTTGTTTGCTCCCCACTTTCTCCCACCAGCACTTGGGGCTCCCGAGCGCTGTTATGTTCACCCTAGTATCATGAGTGGGTCAGGCACATATTAAAAATTATGGATAATCGTATTTGTTACCTTTTCATTATGAACATTATTGAACAAAAATGAAAAGCTATTTTCTCTGTTTAAAGAGAACAATATGTCCAGATGGAGAAACAGAATAACTTAAGTACTAAATTGAGTTCAATCTCAATTGACCAATTTGAGCATCATTTTTGTGGTTTTTAAGAAAATGCCCCATTCCAAGGAAAATGGTTTCACAAACTGAAATGTCGGGAGCCGTAATAGTTTAATGAATTAATAATTTAAATGAATTAATAAGGGTAATTTTTCCATGATTGCCTTGCTTATTTTACTTATAGCGTACAGAATCTCAATTGCATTGATGCAACTATTAGTGAAAGACTGGTTGGGGAACAAATGGAATTTAAATTCTAATTATTCACTTGTACTTCGGAGGAATGAATAGAATTAGGACTTTTATATGTGTTCACAGGAGCAGATGCATCTCTGCATCTGTTTCCTTTCCTTGTATTAATCTTTAGTGTCGCTGTATTTATTTCTGGGGCTTATATGATTTTTATGTAGGCGTGGAAGACTATTCAGTACATCAAGAAGAACTCTTTTGAGATGTCTGATGAAATATGACAAGTTCTGTGGATCAGCAATCTACAATTGAATTCATGATTCAGAAATGGAGTCAGGCCAAAGCTTCTTAATGTGCAACATGCTTTCCCTTCTCTCTTCTTCCTCCATTAGCATGGCAATCGGCCTTTGGGCTCATATGGATGCTTTTATGTTAAAGTATAAAAATGGTTTACAGGAGTTTAAAATACCAGTGTAAGGATTATTTACATTTATTATTATTTTATTTTTGCCACTAAATTGCATTTGCTGCATGCAAAAGATTCCACTGACAATGAAAGGGAAGTACGAGGAAAGGGAGTAAGTTCGGTGGAAATTCATCGTGGGGAGAACCGCCAGTATTTTAAGGCTGCCATTACTACTTCTCTGACACAGACTTTCCATCCTACCTCACCTTTCTTTCTGTGTCGAATGTAGTGTCCCTATTTTCTGTGTGTGTTTTCCCACCCATGTCCACGTGCCCACCTGGCTATCAAATAAATAACAACTGCCATACTACACGAGTGGTTTCCTCCAGGCCTTTGCAAGAGAGCTTTTCAGCTGAGGTGCCACAAATGAAGAGAGAAAAGAAAAGAAGGAGGCATGAGGGAAGAAGGAAGGGAAACCAGAAATTAATAAGGAGAGAAGAAAAGCAGAGGGGAGGGAAGAAGGAGAGAATGGAGAGAGAGAAGAAAGGAGGAAAGTGAAGGGGAAGAAGGAGGAAAGGAGGAAAATAAAAAGAAGAAAGAAAATAGTGTGTCAGTAGACATTAAGGAAGCATTTCTACATTTGCTTGAAAGTACTGAACCTGGCCAGGTGACCTTCAACTTCTACAAGGTTATTGTCAAAGATAAATTGCATTAAAGACTTTTAATGAGTAGATTGAATATTTTACATAAAGCGCTATTCAAGTTCATCTAATCTTGGAATGTCCAAACTGAACTTTTGTAAAAAAAAAATTTTGGCATAAAAGTGAGTGCATGTGTGCGCGTGTGTGTTAACCTGCTAAAAGTTGCCTTCTCCATAGAACTCTTGAAATATCTAAAAGGATACTTTCCAAGAAGTGTAAAAACTGAGTTTGGTACATAAATCTTAATGGTACAACTTAGAGTTACCACTTGTTTTCTCAAATACCCTCACGACATCATCAAATTAAGTTCTCGAGCATTCAAACATGTTCTTTTCCAACCTTTCATTTTCTTCTCGTATTTTAAGAAGGCAAAGAAAATGCATACATCAAGTTACAAAGGCAAACATTTTCACCAGTAGGAATGGAGAATAAGTAACTATTCACATTTTAAAAATCTATTACCCAAAGCCATTGATGTTTGGATTTTATTATTAGTCTATTTCATGTTTGGGTAAAGTCTGTTATCAATTCAGCATTGTTCTAATAGGAATTTGAGATTTGTCAACTCTAGAATGTGATAGCATTCCTTAGCATTCCAAGATGAAGAAAACTTGGAAACAGGACGGTACTCATGAAAGTTCCACAGTGCAGTTGCCACGTCTGACTTCCGAGGTTGCGGACAATATTTTAAAGAGGGTACACGTCACACTCTGTAACAGCTTCGCTCAGTGTGTCCCGATGTGTTAAAGACGAGGTTGGAGGAACGTCCTGCCATGAGAGCTGTAGGCACGGCACTGCCTCACACCTGGCCCACTCCTCTCACTTCATCAACGGAAAATAAATCAACATGGCCCTTTCCCTAGTTATCGGGAGAGTGCAGGGGGTGCACTGTCGTTCCCTCCTGGTGTCCAGCACACAGGCCTTCCCTGCCAACACTTCTGGCCTGTCCTCTTCTATAGATCGGACCAGGCCAACGACTCTCAGAACCATCCCACCTCCTCCTCTCACACATTGTACATACGGGGCATTTGTCATCCCTCTTCCATCCCCAAGATGTGTTCAGACGCGCAGCTCATCCTCGTGTCTCTTCCTGCTCTTGACTCTACATTACATTGTACTTCTGCTAGGCAGATTGGCAGTTTTCATTAGAGTAACTCTTAGTAAAGAAGAAAACTTTGTTACTTTAATATTTTACTCTACTCAAAAATATGTTTGTTCTTTACATATCCCACAGTTCATACTAGAGAAAGACGTCAGGCCTCAGGTTAGGATTTAAACATAATGCTTATTAACAAACTTCAGCCCAGAAAGAACTCGCCTTGCGGGCTCCCAGCTTCTGTGTCGCCTTCCACACACTCACTCTGTTCTCTGAGTCTCTCCAGTGCTTCCCAGGTCTGGGGAGGCAGCCCCGGCTAGAATCTTCTAGTTTGAACAGAGCACACTAAACGCTTCTCCATTCTCCTCCAAGTAGCTGCTACCACACAAGCACAGAGTTTGATCTTTGGGTTTTACTCTCAGTGGCACCTTTCCTGCTCAAATCAAATATGCATGGGGACCACAGGGACAGTAGACCTACTGAGGACCCAGTTTCACTGGGTTAGAAACACACAAGAAGGAAGGTTAGCATTGAGATTTGAATTCAGAGACAAGTTTATTTTAAATCTAATTGCAGAATTCTTTTGGGGGTGGTGAAGAAGACTAGGTATTACTGTTTTAATATTCAGGTAAACTACAAAAGATTGTCCTTTTTGAAGTGATATACACACACATATGTTTCTCTCTATTTTGGTTATTAAATATATAATTTTCAAATTGTGATTTTATATAGTTATATATAAAATAGCCTCCATTTACTTCATTTTGGTATTTGAGGACATTCAAATTGACACATTTCTTAGATAATAACTTCAACTGGCAGAAAACCAAATGCAATTTATATACATTTTCAATTTATGGATAGGAGATCAAATATTAAAACATTTATGAATTTTTCCCTTTTTTACTTGACAATGATGCCTGAGTTTCTAAATTACATCTATATTTTCCTTCCAAGAGTTAGTTTCATTTTATGCTTAATAAGCCATACACATTATAATCTTTTCAAGGGATTTTCTAAATGTCAGTCTCATGCTGACCAATTGCCATTAGGACTGAGGAAAAAAAAGAAAGAGACTGTTCTGCTTAGTGTTTAATTTCCCCAAATCCCCCGCATTAGCTTATCACAATACTGCTATCAATACAAGAGCTGTGTGATATTAACCATCAGAAGGTAAACCTTCAAAGGATTCCTTGTTATGGAAACGTCATCAGTCTAGCAGGTGTTAGATGGTGGTAAGTCCCCTGTTTGCAGTGAGGTGAATGGAAGTGGCCGACCCACTCTGCTAATTAATGACTGATTTCTTAGGATCCAGGTGCAGCCCTAGACGGTTGTAGTCAGTGGACTCTATTCTCTGCATCCATTTGCTTCATGAAAAAACCGTGGCCAACACAGCACCCCCTCAGCATCTGGATATGGCTAACTGGCATCTTTGTAATAGAAGAACTTAAAATGGATGCTTTTGATATTAAAATATATCCTTTAAATCTTTGTGGAGAAAGATAATTGCCTCCTAGTTTTGGAGAAATTCAACCAATTACAGTAACTTTTGTCTTCATCAATTTCCTTTTGTGGCAAGAAACTCTCAGGATTTAAACCATGAAGTTGGTGAGGAAGGGCAAACAAAAACCATTAGGAAAACACTTCAGTGTCTTCATATGCCCTTTACTTTAAAATCCCTACAGTCTTTGAGCTGATGAAAAATATTCTGACAGAAGGTACCAAGAAAGCAAGAAAAGGTGAGTTTGAAAAAGATGTACTGAAGTATATACCACTGAAACTTTGTCAGAGCTCATCGTATAAGCTGGCATAATAAACAAAATAGGTCATCGCTTGGAAATACTGTAATAGTGCCTCTAAACACCACAACCTTATTCATCAGGACAGATTACAAGAAACAAAACAGGTGTAAGTGTCCCTTTTATTTAGCTCTCTCTGACAGACATTAGAAGGGATGGATAAGACCATATTTAAATGACATTTCATATTTCCCACTTATTCTGTGCATGAGGAATTGGGAGGCTTTACAGGTGTAGCATAAAGCTGTTTCTGTCCTCATGGATTTATGCTTGTGGTATGTTACATGTATTGTTCTCAGAATTGCCTTTTTTTTTTCCTAACAGGAAAGCCCCTGTTTCTTTAAAAGCAATTCAGGATGGTATCATATAATTTCAAATGCCGGTGACAGCTGTTTCTCTAAAGCAGACCATCAGAACAGAGTCTGCCTCTGAACCTCGGGTCCCAAGGAGAGGAGTTTCCATGATCTGCCGCGTTCTCAGTCACCCCTCTCAGGGAACCATTTATAACCCTATAGTTTAGATGCTGAGTTTGAAAAATTGGCATTTTCAATAAGAAAAGGCTAAAATTGTTATCAAGTGAGGTGCTTATTATGCAAATGTTCTGGCAACAGTTTAAAATATCTCAAGTGCTAGCTGTCTTTTTTTATAGGCAGGACTGTATGTTCCATTTATAGTGCAAATCTAACTTCTGCAAAGCCTAAGCGCAGGTAAACGCACATACTCTGGAAAGGCAGACTGAATCGGGTGTGAAGCAATTATCTGCTTCTACATAAATCTTTCACAAATAAAACTTTATTGTGTTCCACTCGTTTATCTAGAAGCAACATATATCCATCTACTGTACGTGCCTCGGTTCCAGCAAATTAAGCAGTAACTTACCTGGAGAAGCATCCTGATTGTTTTCTTTCCTCCGTGGAGCTGGTCCCGAGTCAGAACACGAGCCGTCCAGTGAGGAGACGGCGGGGCTGCAGGTTACTTAGCAGGAGTGGCCGGTTCACAGGGTCTGCCCCCGGCACCCTGGAGCCACTGCAGCCCAGCCCTGGCGTCTGAACTCTTCCAGCAGTGGCTTTTTATTTATACACACGCTGTCCTTTTCAAAACAAGCAGCCAGCTGGAATGATTCAAATCTCTGTGCAGCACGCCGTTCAATGCAGCTTCCCTCTCGGACATGAGAATTACACCAGGGAGCAGACCCAGCACAGCGAAAAGGCTGCGAGAAGTCTTTAATCACGGGGACCAGCTGCAGCTGCTGTCCTGGCCGCCGGTCCCCTCCTCTCACACCGGACTATGAAGGCAGCTGTGCCCGAGGTGATTGGCAGACACAGCCAATTCCTTCAGCTAATCATCCTCCAGACGTTCAAGGACCGGGAGCTGTTGTGATGTCATCCAGTCAGGGGGATGTCACACGCCCATACATTCCAACAGAAGCGAATTCAGCCATCAGCTGCATCCCTCCCTCACCTCCGTGATGGATGAGGAGCTCCTGCAGGATTTGCATAATCCTTCATCCCTTCATCCTACAGCTGGGCTGTTGCCTATGCAAGTGGAGAATAAAATTCCACTTTGCAGCTATGACGCCCAAAGATCCCATTGGGTAAAAAAAAAAAAAAAGAAAAGTTCAAGACAGGGTTTTCTGGGGTAGGTGTGTGCCAGTGAAACAAATGGGTGATGAAATCAGCAAGTCAGCTGTGAGCGGTGGGAAAGCTGGACAAGTACCAGTGGGCTACGTACCCACTCCTGACACTAACAACGAGTCGGACCATCATACGTGGTTGGAGGAAGGAATGAGTAACAGTGTACGTGTGTGTTTGTTGTAAACAGTTTCATGGTGACAGAGGTAAATTATATGGAAACGTTCCCTTCTAGTCCCAGCATGGGCAAAATTGTCTCCGTGTGTCATTTTTCTACTTGGTGATATAAGATGAAGATTACCTGCTCTTTGTTCTCTACAAACTCCTATTAACTCATAAAGATATAAATGACACTATATCACGTTCTTTGAACTTCTTCATCCAAAGACATAGAAGATAAAAGATGCTCTCCCGTGTTTCTTCATTCCCGGCTCTGATTCCCTGGCCTCTTCCTGCTGTGGAACCTTAAATGTCCACCTCCTGACTCAGTGGAGTAAGACGTGCTAGTGAGAATGGGGCCCCAGACCCTCACAGGCTGGAGAACAGAGCTGCAAACCTTCATTCACCCACAGCACGTTCCTGGTGTGTGCGCCTCTGGTTCCTGAGTTCTGTCTGAATTCCCGCACGGCCCCGGGAATCTCCCTGTACTGCAGGTGAGGGAGTGTCCCTCAAATCGCAGTGGTAACTGATGGTGTGGTCTTTGGGGTGAATGATTCTAACACCCAGTGTTACTAGCGTTGTTACACTGTGCATGGTTCTGAGGGCACAAGTTGTAGACAAATGCTAGACAGAGGGCAGCAAAAAGAATCTAGTAAATTAAAAGCAGATCTACCAGTTACTTTGTAACTCACAAACACTATCATTAGTAGATTACGGGTCACCTGGCAGTTAATTTTTTCAGGTGCACAGGCTAAATGTATGTTAAAGAAAAAAATTTACACTTTGCAACTCCTCAAACAAGAGTACAGGAACTAACGAGCTTTTAGGAAACTTTGGAAGGCAAAGATGCATTTTGAGATCAAGTCAGAATTTCCAGTCATACACAAGAAATTCAAAATGGATAAATGAATTGCAGTTAAATATCTCAGTGATATCTTACATAATTATTATTATTAAAACAGCACCACGTCAAACACTAACTACTGAGAAACAAAAGAAAATAAATAAAAAAATGATTGCAGATTTTCCATGCTATCATACTAATGATGACTTTTTATTTTTCACGTTTCCTCATTCTTGTCCTACCTACACAAAAATGAAAAGAAACATTAAAAAAAATACTCAAGTTCTTTATCTATCGACATATTTCTCTTTATAGCTCAATAAAGAATGCTACTTTATCAGGGTAATTTCAGTGCCTGAGACTAAATGACAAGACCGTGACTTTTATTGCAAAACCATGGCATTCATACCTGGGGCAGGACTCAGGTCCCAGCACTGCTGGTAATCCTACTTGGTGTTAACTGACTACAAGTGAAAATGGCTGATCAGTTTTTTTCTCCAGTAGTAGCCTATAAACACTGTTTTTAGGTAAAGAAACATCACATTATTATTTGGAGTAAAATGAATAATACAGTGAAATCACTTTGACAATGCAAAAGTGCTATACGTAATTTTAATGGAAGATATTCTTCCTAACATAAAATACTTTAAAATATCTGTGAAACAGTATTTAAAAAAAAATCTGAGACTCTGAGTTCAAATTCCTGGTAGAAGACAAAACAAAACACCTTACTGTCCTTTTCTCACTATTCACTCAGAAATAAACTAAATCTCGGGGACAGAGGGACCCACTGGATGTGCATGTGTGTAAATGATGGAACCAACCAAACAGTGCTTTCTTTCCCACTCCTGGGGAAAGTTGGAGAAATTCACAGTGCCCATACTAAACAACAAAAATAAAATAATCCTGAAAGTACCTTGAATGGTTTTCTTAAAATTTCCTTTTTATATTGTATTTATCAACACTTAAAAAAACTTACTTGAGAAAGCATTCACTTTTATCATTTTCTACTCTGCAGTGCTGGGGAAATGAAGTCAGTGACCTTGGGTGTTGTGTGGAGGGAATGTGATGCTACAGAGGGTGGGGAGGGCTACTTTCTTTTCTCCAAGTATGTTTCGATCACTAAATCACGTAACCTGTGCTCCTGGCACTTAAGTCAGATGCAGCATCTCTCCAGAGGGCTTGTCATAATAATCCCCATTATGCAAACCATCTGCCCAACTGCTCCTAGTTGAATTCTATTCCTTTTCTTTCGATACTCCAGGAAGTGAAACATAATTTCCCTTTATCTATTAAGACACAGGTCCCGTCCTCAATGGATCTTTATGAAATTGAATTGAATTTGTTGAACTAATACATTTTTGGAGATTCACATAATTTTATTCAATTGCTTCCTTGAACGTTCCATTCAAGTTCAAAAAATGTATTATGTGGATGGTTTTGAAAATGTAAAAATGAAAAACTTTGAAAATATTCTATAACACACACTTAAAATGTAAATAAAACATATACAGTATATATCAATATTACTCAATAGAAGAAACAGAATAGAAAACCACACACATTTATTGAAAAAGGAAACTCATTTTTTGGTTTGGGGCAATTCATGATTTACAGTGAAAGTCAGGAGTAAATATATCTACTAAAGAAAATATTGAACAACTTTAGAAAAATTCTTTAACAAAATTTCTGTTTGCTATTTTCTTTCTCATCAATTTCTTTTTTAACTATTACTAAAGCCAGTTTTAAATCCATCATTCTAAAATAAATAGAAATTTGCAAAGAAAATGCCAAAAAAATATTTGCAAGTACCTTGTAATTTCTCTTTTTAAAAAAACTGTTCTCATGCACGTACAGTTTATGGAAGATATTATAGCTTTAAATACACATTTTGATTTTTCATTACTCTTAATTCTACTGAAAAAATGATGATTTTGAATGAACACAAGTAATTTACTTTACAATGTGAGCTACTAAAGCTGGTGCTTGCAGTGCTCTGGTATCATGGTGCCACTTTCTGTCTCCTTTTCTTGCAATGATTTTTTTTTTTTTTTTTTTTTTTAACGATGAACAACTTTCCAAAAGGCTCTCACTAACTCTTTTTAAAAGGAAAAGCATGAGCAGATGAAAGTTCCCCGTTCAAAGTTTATGCCTTCAGGGAGAACAGCCTCTAATTGGGCTGTGAGTGGCTAACACAATGACATTTTTTAAAGGAAAAAAAATCTGCTACCATGTTTTCCCCAAAATAAGACCAGGTCTTATACTCATTTTTGCTCCAAAAGACGCATTCGGGTTTATCCTCAGGGATGTCATCCTGAAAAATCATGCTAGGGCTTATTTTCCAGTGAGGTCTTATTTTCGTGAAAATACGGTAGGTAGTAATTATTTCGATAAGAACCCAGGAGGGAAAAGGAGTATGAAGTCAGATTTGCTCCATTGGACTCATGCATGGTGAGGAAAGTGCAATGTGAATTGTTTAGACAGCGGCCAGCGGTCCAGACTCCAGGGTTACCTGTTACACTTCTGGAATGTTCTGCAGGCACGAAGAAGGCCAGAACCGCATGCTGGAGGGAAGAGCCCTCTTGCCAGTATCACTGGAAGCTCAGGGTTCTGGCGACCGGGAAATCCGCAGGCCCCTGCTTCAGACACACCCTTTGGAGGTGCGGGGCGTGGAAGGCAACAGGCAACCCAATTCCAGTCCCCCGACAACTGCCTAAAAGAACGTGACTTTTAACAAACAGCAGATATTGTCCAAAGCATCATGGAATGGCAAGAATCCGTGTGGTAGCAAGAGCCCTGCGTGGGGGGGAGGGGGGGCAGGGCCGGCGTTGGAAATTAAATTCACAGTCGTTCCACGGCCCGACCCATGCGATGAGAATTTTCAGTGCATTTCTCCTTTGGAGGCTGAGAAGGCTTGGAGTTTATAACGTACCTAATTGTTAATTAGGCCCCAACTCCCGGCCTGGGGAGTGGGGGTGGGGGGGAGGGGGGGAGTCCAGGAAAGGGCTGCAGTGTGAACCGGGTACCACGAGGGGGCTTCATGTGGCTTCTTGTCACTCTTGCTGCTCTTTGTGTATTTGTGCTGTTGTGTTTGCCAACATGTCACTATGGTTTAAAGGCAATTTCTTTTTGACTCAGCCCCTACGAGTTGAGTCACTTTATATCCTCTAACTTAACGTGAGAAATCTGCGTGCAGAACAGAGTGCTGGCATCATGGTGGTAAATTGCCAGAAACCCTTTCTGTTGCACAGGGTATTCTGTCCCATATGTTAGCAAATTCCTTTGATCTTAGGTGTCCCAATATCATTGGTTTTCTTCTGGCCCAGTCCTGCGGGAAAGGCATCTCGGTCGTGAGCTCCCCGTGCTTCTGCTCTGATCAGCGGGAGATCTCGTCTCCACAAGCCTTTGGGAATCCTTTTCTCTCCCACGTCACACTCCACTTCCCCACCACTGTGCAACTGCTGGACGCTCCTCCTGGTCCTATGGGATTTCTGCACAGTGCGCGTGGGGGGTGCTGAGAGGGTGAGTGGCGACTCATGGCACAAGGGCAATGCTAGCCGCGGTGGTCAAAATTCTCCTTCACGCTGGAGCGTGGAGACAAGGCCACATATGGGCTCAAGGACCAGACCAGGTGGCAACCATGGTACATGGTTCACAGGCTCAGGGGCCTCCTGTCACTGGCCTGCAGGACATGCAACAATTCTGAGTCCCAGTCGTAATCCCAGCCATGACGGTTTTGCTTTTTGAGGACAAGGACCATTTGTTTTGAAAGTTATATCAGTATTAGAAGCAGTGCCATGTCATAGAGTAAAAATGTTACCTTATGAATAAATGAATGGACGGTTGCAACTCCGATCTGGGAAATGGGCGAGGATACACTGACATTCTGCATACAATACATTTTCATGCAGCCACTGTGCCTGAATGAAGCCCACACATTTTCATGCAGCCACTGTGCCTGAAGCACAGCTCACTTCAGAATGACGCAGAGATGCCTTATAAGGCTGTTTTCACCATACAGCAGAAAACACAGAGGAGTTTTCCTCTTTAAAACCCACATCATTTTAATCCCCTTCATGTTAGACATGAAGAAAACGATTTTAGTAAGAATAAAGCCTCTTTTCTTCTTTAATATATATATGTATATATGTATATATACATACATATATAATCTGATTTGTATTTCTAGACTCAAAAGAATGACGTTGTAATTTCTAAGTGCTCCATCTTATAATATAGTTTGTTTGTCTTCTACATTGTAATAAGCACCATTCTGTTTTAGGACTTTAATTGATGTTTCCCTTTTCTGAATAGAAATTATCATATATGAAATGGTAATAAATTAATTGGAAATAAATGAAGTACTCTACAGACCGAAATAGTTTACCAAAAGAAGACAAAACACATAATTGACTGTAATATAAAATAAATAAATAAAATAAAATGAATTCTGTATTGAATAAAGTAAAATGAGACAGTAAATACACTATGTAATAAAGGCATGATAAATTTGTTAGCCAGATCCGCTGTCTGTTAGAGGGCGAGGAAGAGAGCAGTAATAACAGTTAGAGGGAAAGAAGCATGTGATGGCCACAGAAGGGTTTCAAAGGCTATGCCTGTCCCCCTGCTAAAATCTTCAACATTGGAGGCTCCCATAGAGGGCAATATTGCATAAAAGATGGTGAGGCCAGAATCTGCCAATTCATCTCTGTTGATATGCTTTAAAGAAAACTGCTGTTACCATATATTTGATGCTGTACTTCCCCTCATACTCTAATACATAAAATGATGTACACACACGTGCCCGCACACACGTGCCCGCACACACGGACCGCACACACGTGCCCGCACACACGGACCGCACACACGTGCCCCCACACACGTGCCCGCACACACGTGCCCGCACACACGGACCGCACACACGTGCCCGCACACACGGACCGCACACACGTGCCCGCACACACGTGCCCGCACACACGTGCCCGCACACACGGACCGCACACACGTGCCCGCACACACGTGCCCGCACACACGGACCGCACACACGTGCCCGCACACACGTGCCCGCACACACATGCCCGCACACACGGACCGCACACACGTGCCCGAACACACGGACCGCACACACGTGCCCGCACACACGTGCCCGCACACACGGACCGCACACAAGTGCCCGCACACACGTGCCCGCACACACGTGCCCGCACACACGGACCGCACACACGTGCCCGCACACACGGACCGCACACACGTGCCCGAACACACGGACCGCACACACGTGCCCGCACACACGTGCCCGCACACACGGACCGCACACACGTGCCCGCACACAAGTGCCCGCACACACGTGCCCGCACACACGTGCCCGCACACACGGACCGCACACAAGTGCCCGCACACACGTGCCCGCACACACGTGCCCGCACACACGTGCCCGCACACACGGACCGCACACACGTGCCCGCACACACGGACCGCACACACGTGCCCGCACACACGTGCCCGCACACACGGACCGCACACACGTGCCCGCACACACGGACCGCACACACGTGCCCGCACACACGTGCCCCCACACACGTGCCCGCACACACGGACCGCACACACGTGCCCGCACACACGTGCCCCCACACACGTGCCCGCACACACGTGCCCGCACACACGGACCGCACACAAGTGCCCGCACACACGTGCCCGCACACACGTGCCCGCACACACGGACCGCACACACGTGCCCGCACACACGGACCGCACACAAGTGCCCGCACACACGTGCCCGCACACACGTGCCCGCACACACGTGCCCGCACACACGGACCGCACACACGTGCCCGCACACACGGACCGCACACACGTGCCCGCACACACGTGCCCCCACACACGTGCCCGCACACACGTGCCCGCACACATGAGCAGAAACTCATCGAAAGCAAAGAGAGTGAACTCGGTTCCCTCTTACTGGTACGTTGGTTGAGCGACTGGCCTCCAGGGTCACCTATAACGACGCACTCAGAATCTCAGGTAGTAGGCTGCATACTGTCACCTACGTACATCTGTATAGTCATGCAGTCCAGTACAAATACTGAGGAAATAGTGGCTTCACACGCCCGGAAAAGAAAGGCAACTACAAATACGAAGAAGCCACACCTACATTTCAAATCCAGCACCCTTGGGCCCCAAACTGTCCGCAGTGGCCCAGGAGGAGACTACAGGCGAGGAGTGGAGGGTAACCAGGGCTCTGTCCTGGGGAGGGGGTGGGGCGCAGCGTGGAGGGGACGTGGTTACATGGAGCTACAGATCTCAGTTGCTTCCATCACTAAACACGCTTGTGCTCGTTTACCTTCCTATCTCTCACGACTGGAAAACTGGTTTCTTGGCCACAAGTCACCTCCTCTGAGAGATGCTAAATATAATTACAACTTGAAGCATTTACCATCATGGGACTTTTAGAGTAACTGCGAATTTGCAACGAGCTTACAAAGAAAGCAGGCAGGACGGGACACTGTGCATGAGTTCCGCTAAATCACATCGCTTGAAATAGCCAGTTGCCTGTAGAGGTCAGTACACATGGGTTGTGGACTCCATGGAAACATGGGACAGGCTCTCAGGGTGTGTCCACTGCCCCTCGGACGCAAGTCTCAGAGACGTGGCTTTCGATGGTCCCCTTGTCATGGGGTGTCCTTTCCAAGATTATCGTGATCATATCATACAGGCTCACATACTAAAACAAATAAGTAAAACTGTAAGTCCCATTTTAAGTCGCTTAGTCATAAGAAATAGAAAAGCAGACTTTTATTTAAGGTAATCTTTGAACACAAAGGTCAAATCAAAGTAAATTGTCGAGATCACACTAAGTCATGTGAATCTTTAAAATAAAGCTCAGTACTTATAAGTACAACTTCTCAAGTCTCCATAATATTTTCCAGTGCCAAAGTAACCAAGGGGGTATGTGTGCGTGCATGTGTATGTTTGCAATAAGCAAGAGTTACATTTGGAACAATCTGGTTTATCTTTCTATCCCAGATTTCCAGATTACCTCAAAAGAATTTATCGTTCAGCATGAACCACTATTGGGCCTGGCCCTTCCATGTCGAATGTTAGCGAGACGCAGTGAGAAAAGAAATCGGTTGAACTTTACATTTCCAGTCACAACCGTTGGCAGAAGTTTGGTTCAAGATGCTTGCTTTCTTAATTCATCCAACACCAAAGTTACTTTATCTTCAAATTATTTTAAAAAATGCATTTGAGCTCACAAACACTGTTCAAGATGTGTGGCATCTCCCGATGACCCCACAGTAAATGCAGCGCCGCCCTCGTCCTCCAGGCCTGACCCCTAGCAGGCGTCTGGATGGCTAGGAGGTCCCCCGACCCCTTCCTGTCCCACCAGAGCACTACTCTGAGGGCTGCTGTTCAGACAACGCTCCATCACAGGACTCGGGGTGTGTGGGGGGCCTTTAGGGCAGCCATCTAAAACCCTACACCCTAGAATACACTCGATGGCACAGCCGTCATACTGCCACCCTGTCTTTCTGGTGGGTTATGTGTGACGTGGCGGCTTGCAGATTTCAGTATGTGCTCCCTAAATATCTTGTAGACAAAACCTTATCTCCATCAGAACAGGCCTAAAGGCCGGCACAGCAAGAACAGTTTAAGTTAGACCTTAAAAATACTAAGCAGCATGGGGAGTGACAGTCACTGAAATATGTTCAGGGGGGAGATAAGATGAGGAAAACTTGTGAGATTTTATTTTCTGCATACTTCTATTTAAGTTGTACAATTTATTATTCTGGTTTGAATAGGAGGGATAAACCAGATAATATCTGAGATCCATGCTGTATCATCATCTAGAATAGAGGTTGTCAAATTTTTGTGACCCACCACACACACACACACACACACACAGTCACATAAAACTGTTCTCACTGTAGCTCCGTGCAGTGCACTTGATACTTTGTTTTGTTTTATTCCACTCCTTCCCTTTCCTTTCCATAAACATTTCAAAATGCTGACCTTCATTTATTAATGTAAATGCACATAATGAACTATGGCCTGCATTTTGAAAACTACAAATCTGGATTTGCTAAGTGTCTATACAATACTGAATATGAAAAGACCATTTCCACGGTGTTATAATTGGAACTGTTTCCTGTGTTTTTAGTCTATTTAGCTGACTATCTTTACAATCTTCACAGAACATCATTTTGATTTCACAAATAAGTAAGTAAGTGTCACCCACGGACGATGCTCTTCTTTGGAGACTCCAGAGCCACAGAGGCGAGCAGGTTAAACACGGACGTGGGAGCAATCGGACCTTTCAATTAGACGATGCCACGACCCCTGAGGCAGACGACAGCAGAATAACTAATGCATCACTTCCCCCTAGGACTTCACTTGTTTGCAGTTATATATTGATAGACGAACACCTAGAAATCCCAACTTCCAATTAAAGGGAGAAATGAGTTGCCATAAAGCCATGAAAGGACGCACTCAGAATGTGTTCGTGATTCTTTGTGAGAAACCAGGAAAGCCACAGTGTATTGCATCGTGGGAATCTCCGCACTGCCCCGCGCGGCGGGACTGATGTTCAGCGCCACCACCCAGCTCGAGTTACTTGCGCACTATCTGCAATGAGTGGTTCCAACCTAACGCGGAATTAAAAAAAAAACAAAAACGATTTTCTCTTGTGGAAATTTCTTAAAGTGCACATTTCTTAACACGCAGCTCTAATTTGAGGGGAAACGTCAGGGATTGAAAATAAAGAAGGAAAGGAGCGTGCAGCGGGATGCCTTACTGTCTGCATGTCTCTTTCCCGCCAGCGAGCGAGCCCGTTGTCGCGTGACTTTGCAGCTCCTCCCACGTGCTATTTCCCTGCCCCTCCGCTTCTGGGGCCTGCAGGACAGCTTTTGTGTTGTGGCCAGTGGCATGCAGAGGCAGCGACATTATGCTAGTTCCAATCTGAGGCCTGAGCGGCACTACGTGTTTGTACCGGTTCTCTTGGAATTGCATTATCAGTGATGCCATAAACCATGGCTTTCCTGCAAGAAGGACCCCTGGGCCCCTGGGCCAGCACTGCCCAGCTACCGTCAGCTGTCCCGGCGAGTCCAGCCTGGAGCAGAGCCCTCGCTGACCTCGGGACCCACGGGCAGGCCTCGTCACCGCCAGCGATCAGCTGCCCCTGCTGACCTCACGGCTCTGGAGGCCCCTGGAGGCGACCGCATTAGCGCAACGCCCGGAACAGAGATGCGGCTGTGGGTTGGGCATCAGTCCTGCTCTCATTGCGGAGACCACGGCGGGGCAGCTAGGACAGCCATGCCCTTCAGGACCACGGCTAGCTTCAGGTAAACAATCCGAGTTTTCACAATTTCAAGGGATAAAATAAATGTGCATTAAAGCTGTTGACTTTTGGGTACTTTGGTTCACAGAATTATTTAATGGCACATTGAGTGGCTCTCTTCTGTGTCTAAAGCCATTTTTAAATGGTCTTATTCTACTTACTATATAAATTATGTGAAATGGAGCAAGGAAACATAATGATCACGTTTCATTGTCACTAGAATTTGTTATATAATTTTGAAAACATATTTTTATCTATAGTAAGGTGTTTTACAAAACACACTTTTTAAAATGTGAGTAAATTTCAAGATTTGTTTTCACTCTGTTTACTTTGCCAATTTCTGTGAAAGAAACACATTCTATATTTCTTAACAAATTTCTTTTCATGTTGCAAAGTAAACATGTAGTTCACAGCAGAAATGTCACTCATAGACTCCATAGGATTTTTTCCCCCAGTCAAGATATGGAACACAATCTATATTAAAACAAATAAACAACACAAACAAACAAACAAAAAACCTATTTGCTGCTTTGGTACCAAATGGTCCTAAATTTATGAAGGCAGACATTTTTCTTTTTTTTTTTACCGACACCTTTTAGGGTTAGAGAACCATCGATTTTACTGAAAAAAAGCTATTATGAAGAAAGTAGAGTGAGCTATAATAAAATGCATTATAACTAAAGACATTCAACATAAATTTTCATATCAGTTCAAAGTGAGGATAAATTAATATTTCATTGATTCATACTTACAGAAATGTTATCCTTTGCCCAGTCAAAACTATGAAACAAACAATAATATCATAATTTCATTTGTAACTTGAACAGGTAGCTATTGGTATGCTGTTTCCTCTTTCCATTAAAATTAACTGAAGACATGTAAAACTAACTGAAGACATAAGATTTCTATGTAAGAAATATATTGACAAATGGCTGGCACACATCACATCCCTCATCTTTTGGATTCCAAGAAATGGGAATAATAGTAACTCCCAGATAATAACAGGCAGTAGTCCCAGTGCCACCACTGACCTCGGCAAGCAGCAGTGGTGACAGCAGTTAATAGCACCCACTAGTTACTGAATCCACTGGGGCCAGGCAGCATGGTAAACTGTTTGCGTTCCCGCCATGAGAATACATTCACATTTTTAAACAAAATCCAGCCAAGTTGGGATAGGTCCTGGTAGAACCTTTTCAGACTGCATGCATTATGGAAGTGTAGGCATTGGCAGCCCACAATGAGTTGAGAAATAAGAAAAATAGTAAGAGCAAAGAGAGAAGAGGAGCAAAGTAAGAACAGAACAGAAATAAAGCTGCCACCTCCTGATAGCAAATAGCAAACACTGAGCAAGCCAGGCGACTTCTAAGCAATTGATAGTTGACCCTTGAACAACGTGGGGTTAGGGACGATGGACCCCATGCAGTGGAAAATCCCTGTAAAACTTGACTAACCACAACCTTACCTACTGAGCCTTCAATTGACTGGAAGCCTTATTGATAACATACCCATTCGATTAACACTTTTTCTGCATGTTCTGTGTATTACATACTGTATTCTTACAATAAGTAAGCTAGAGAAAGGAAAACAGTAAGAAAACCATGAGCAAGAGAAAACATGGTTACAGTCCTGTATTTATGATACCGCAGGTTTACGTCCTCTGTTTCTAAGATGAATCGTGTCAGTATCTTCCTCAATAGTTATCGTGGGATACAACACACCACAGACGTTATAGGCATTACTAACAGTAGACATCGAAAGTGCAAAGACCCGGTGAAGAAGAAATCTTCAGGCCAGTGATTCACGCACTGCTAAGGAAGCAGCAGCCATGTGATGGCTTTATGGCAGCCAAGGGGGTAAGGGCATCTCCGGAACGTTTTCCAGTGTAGTCACTGGAAAAAAAATCATGTGTAAGGGGACCGGTGCAGTTCAGCCCGGTGCTGCTTAGGGTCACTGGTCCCCTTATTAACTTCCCCCTACGGGATACCTACCTCCTAAGATAGAGATGAGACATCGGAGCACAAAGGGCTCAGCCTCTTCACTGCCCAAGTTGGTCCAACTGGCCTCTGACTTGGTTTGTCTAGCACCTGAGTTCACAATTTTAACCGCAATGCTGTCCAACCGGAAGAGAAGCACTGAAATGGCAACTGCTTTGGCTCTCCCACCTCACACTTTCCAAAGCACTAGGAAGTCTTCCAATGACTTGTATTTCAAACTGTCGGAACAGTCAAACACAGAACAATGTCCCAGGGAGAATCAAAGCAAAACATCCAATCATTACTAAGGTAACATTAGAAGTGATCCCTTTAAAAAGAAGGAAAATCCCTGTGAGATGACAATCAATAAATTGAATGAATCAATAGCGGATTCAAAGGAATGCCAGAATAAGACTGAAGAACGGATCTAAGTGTATGAGAAACCTGTAAGTAATGGGGCCTGTACTACCTGCTTTCACATGAACAGTTCTGTCTAATTCCTGTTGTTCAGGCAGCCTGTCACTGGTTTAACACTTTCCTGAATTTTTCATTTTCTTTAAACAAAAGATAATATTAACAGTTGCACACACCAGCATGAGGTCGGTGGACTCCCACTGGATACGCCAGCGACTGCCGTCTTTTTCTGGACACCAGCAAAGCACAGGTCTCACTTTCACATGTGGTTAAATGAGAAAGACCCCAGTTACTGTATCTTTCTTCCTCTTCTGGGACTACTCCAATCTCAGCTTAGCTCCTATATCTCTTTCAAGCTCTGCATTCAGGATATCTGCTGATAAAGTAAAGGTGCTTGCATACTAGGAGCCAAGAAGCTCACGCATGTCGCTGGGGTGACACTGAGGGTGCATGAAGCCACTGGAATGCTGACCAATGGGATGAGTGGTTAGTAAACTTTACATCTTTGTGAGTGTGGAATATGTGTGAGTAATAAAATATGGGCAGCCCTACCACAGAGTTTAGGGATTACAGAGAGTAGTAAAATATTGTTACAGTCGCTTTGCAATATAGTGTATGACATAATTTACAACTGTTTATATTACTATTTGAAAGGCTTTTTTAAATTTTGCAATAGTGCTTTTCTACAGCAATGAAATAAAAAGTCCATGAGAAACTTATTTTATTTAATTTCTTAAAAAGCGCTGATAAAATGTCAACATTTATCATCTAGTAAGACTACTGTGATATCATTTCCTATCAAGACAACTACTGCAAATCTGCCACATGAGCTCTAGGATTTCTTTAAAACATAGTTTACTTAGAATGTGCTCCTATGATGGTGATTTATCATACAGAGCTCCAGAAAGGAACTCACGTATCATTATGTAAAGTATGAGTTTTCATTAGATCATTTGACTTCTCCTAAAGTAACTTATATTTCAATTATAAGTTTTCTTCTGTATGAAACGAGATGTTAGTATTGGCACTTTAGAAGAAAAATATCACAAAACATTAAAATGATGTCATTTGCAGAAGACAAAGTCAGATTTAAAGTGTAAATCAGGACAGTGAAATCTAATGATGGTTCGATTTTTTTTTTTCCAGAGTAAAGCTGTTGAAAGTCCGTGTGACTTTTGTAATTGTGAATGTTACTGTACACTCAATTAAAACTCATAAAAGTAGTTTATTTTACAATGAAAAGTGAAAATTTTGGTGGAGCAAAGCATTATGGTAAAACAATATTTTTACTAACATAAGCTAAAAAAGAGAATGGCAGTCAAATGTGCTTCCATTCAGTTGTGGTATATACCTAATTCATGACTGAATACAAACAACTTTCAGTATTTTCCAAATGTAAAGAGAAGCTGTAGTTGTTGTAACTCGCACGTGTCTTTCTGTGTGTGTCATAACAGAATTAACTACAGCATTTGTAAGGGAGCCCACAGCTGGTAGGCATATACGTATGGAAATGTTAGCATTGCAACGAGTGCCTTCTCTCTTGGCTGCACGTCATCAATCAGATTTTAGAGAAGTTCTGGCCTTTGAAGAATTATTCTGCAAATCAACCTAAATTCCCTGTAATGGTATTTAACTTTAATATGTCAGTTCGCTTTATTTTGTTTTAATCCTTTTCTAATGCAATTAGAAAACTTGAACAAAGTATTTCAAGAATGAAGTACCAAAAATTCCTCATTTTTCAGTTTACTGATAATTATTAAATAATTATTAACTACAAAATGTACAAATCAGAAAAAAAAAGCATTGACATTAAGCACTATACAGGCGAGAGTGCTACTGAATTAATCAAATGATGTGAGCTCACAGAGTGTCATAAAATTGAATTTTTGAATTATATAAGTGTACTTCGCAATATCTTCATTTGTAGGAAGAACTTTATGGCTTTTCTATTTCATTGGATACATTTATATTCTATATTGAAATAGGATAAAATTATGATGTAGCGTTCTAAAGCACAAAGGAATTGTTTTCCATTGGAATTAATTCATCTCCATATTCAAAAGGCATTTTTAGTCCATTAAACTTGTGATAATACATCATCCAATCCTTGCGGGTATGAAAAATGAAATTAGGACTGCACTAGAGTGGAGTAGAATGCCAGAGTAATGACTCAAAAAACATGGGTTCCTAGGTCTGGTTCTTAAGAAACTTGCCCTTGGATCTTAGCATGTTTCCTGGGGACGTGAGACCTACACCCAGACACCTGACTGCCTCCAATACAGCGGTATTAGGTATTCCTCTACTGCTCCAGGAAAACTCTGCCTGGGGAGATGGAAGGAGCAAATGACTTATTTGTTTCAGGGACTTCCAAAAACCCAATAAAATAAACCTCAAAGTATTAGACTTGTGTACAAGTAACATCAAACCAGTGTCCTCTCCAAGATTCCTGAAATCAGGGTCTCAAGTCCTCATCAGGATGTTTCCAACGTCCTAAACAATTATGTGACGATGCCCACCCAGTGCTAATCAGCCCCCCAGGCCACACTGAAACATCACCAAATGCCACAAGTGTCCCAACCTACCCCATCCTCTGACACAGGACTGTGGTTGTCGTGGTAAGGCTCTCCCCGACCATCACGGCTAACACTTCCAATACGCCTGAGAGTCTCCCTGCCACTGGTAATGGAACTTGGCGTTACTATGCCCTTTCCCAGGGTCTAAATATTCCCCAGTAGGACACGTAACATTGCCCAGTTACTTTTCAACTAATTTCTCAAAAAGAACAGTGTTAAATCATAAACTAAGATTTTGAAGGAGTCCCAGAGGTTCCAAAGTAGTACTGGCAGTTGGAACGAGATGCTCTGAATTTGATTTTAAAAGATTCAACTTGGTGAAGAGAAGATTCTTCCTTCATGAAAAGTGAGATGGGACTCAGCATTCCAACAGGAGGAAGCCAGGTGCCGCATCACTGAAATGACACCCACTCACTGATGTGAAACATAGCTGACATTGTGGAGAAAAGATATGGATGAACTAAGACAACTGTGACATAAAATTCTGTCTTTGGAAACCTTTTTTTTTAATTCATTTTTTTTAAATAAGATTTTAAAAAGATCATTATGAGAATTCATCTTTAGAGAAAACTAAGGAAAGGCCATTTTGTCTCCATTTGACCTTGACCTTTAAAGGGGCTGGATAAAAAGATATTCAATGGGAATGAACGCCAAAAAGAAAAGTTGCCAGACCTACTGGTTCCCTACTGCTAAATATTTCCTACTAAAATCTTGATGGATGTGCATTTTACAGAAGCAAAAGCAAAACCTAAAAAAGGAAGACACCCAATAAATGTCCCAGCTCCCATTTGGTGTGAAGGTGACAATAATGATTGCCACAAACTCATTCTTGCTGGTATTTCATAAGAGAACTGTCAGCCCTACACTGACTCTTTCAACAAGAAGGCTTTCCTTAAACATCACAGTTTGAGGGAAGATATTTCTGGTGAATAGTGTGGATGTTCATAAATATTCAGAAAATCAGTGCTAAAATTCACATTACAAAGAATATCTGTTATTTGGATTAATGAAGAAGGTAATCAATCAGTGAAAACTTCATGTTAGCCATTTCCATAATGAAGTACAACAAAATCATAAGGTAATCGCAAAAATAGCATCTGATGATAAGTAGGATGGCTTGGAGGAATAGTGGTTACTAAAGATCTGACTACATATCTTGTCTGTTCAAAATAAGGTCATATTTTTGTTTATGTTTATTTGTTATAAGAACCACATTGAGAGTTTCCTGTGAGAGAGGAAAAACCGACAGCACGAGAAAAATTATACTTGATCACAAACCTGCTTTAGAACGAGAAGAGGAATCGGATGGTGGTGGGTTGTAAGACAACAGATAAAATGGAATCGGTTTGAAGAAGCCTGACATTAGCACAGCCAGAATGGATGGATGTGTTGCCTGGAGAACCTACGGTACGAGCGATACATCTGAAATGGCTGCCAGGACACTTGTGCTGCACGAGAACCTTCAGAAAAAACTTGTGAAATTGTGAGCAAGGCATGTTTATTTAATTGTGATGTTTCTTACCAATAAATATCTTTAGGATCATGACTACGTTGATGCCTTCCCCCTGTACGTAACATAGTTGGTACCATATATAATTGATGACTGATAGGCATTTGTTGAATTGAGGCAAATCTCTAGCACTTCCTAATTAATGCTGTGTCCCTTTAGGAAGAGAGCGACAACTTCACAAGATCACCGGGGATTTCTGCAGGTCCCTGGAGTTAAGGACTTATTGAAAGCAAGTCTCAGTACAATTCTCTCTCTTTCAATTTAACAAGAAAAGAGCCTACATATACATAATTAAAAGGGTGACTATGTGATGGATGTGTTGTTTCCTACTTCTTACACAAACGATCCAGTCTTATTTTATATGTTCAATACATTTTTACTTTCAAGTAGCAATCTTTCCTTTAACAAACAATGCATTGATAACAGTGTGCTAGTCATGGGGATGTAAGAGGAGTAAGATATGGTGAGCCTCTGTCGAGGAAATCAGAGGGAGAGAGAACCACTGGAATAATAACGTCTCTGTGTAAGATGTTAGACAAAATGACAGATGCGCACGCATTGTTCTCCGGGTCACTGAGTGGGCACCTGTAAGAACAGCTGACATCCCTCGAGCAGGAATGGTGGTCTGAGCGAGGTTCCAACGTCTTTCCCTTTGTGCTCCCACCTGTGGTGTCCAGTTACACACCAGGGTGGGCGCCAGTGCAGAGTCAGTGCTGCAGAGCTATCTCCTGTGATGCCAGGAGAGAAGATTGTTTTTCTTTGGAAGTCTTGGCACACAGAGAATTGCAGATCGCTACTCTACCATGGGAAATGGACAGCCTGGGAAGAAAGCCTGCAGGAGGAGGGCACGGCTAAGAAAAATTCTAGTGAATTCCATAGATCTGGGCCACGGAATGATGGGCCACGGTAACCGAATCCTGCACCGTTTCTGAATTATGTGAACCAATAAATTTCTTTTTTGTTTTAGTGAGATTGATTGGGGGTTTCGGAGACTTGCTACTTTTAGCTGAAAGACAATTGGTTTAAACTCTGTGATCGTTCCATTCTTTCCTCTAAGCGCTCCCAGCCTTTACACATTTCTCTTCTGTGTAATAAATTCCAACCCACCTACTAAGGTTGAATTCAATTGTAATAACCTATATTAAGCGTTTCATGATCCCTCCAGTTGGAAGTAATTAGTCACCACTTTGGCTTCCACTGTAGTGAGTGGCATTGGTTTAACTCTATTTTGTGTTTTAGTTCACCGTTTTTCATGACAATGTTCTCACCACTTTGCGATTAGGAAGAAAAGGTTTAAATGTCAACTCTTGTAATTGCTATTTGGAAATCTATTAAATTCCTTTAACTTAGAGCTTTAAATATCTGTAAGTTACTGATCATCAAAACTAAATAATAGAACCAAATAGAACAAAGTTAAAGAACACATGTGTTAATGGGTCCTTGTGTCTCCCTAAGAAAGATATGATGACGTCCTAACCCCAGAACCTCTGAAGGTGATGTTACTTGGAAATAGGGTCACTTCAGATACAATTAGTTAAGACGAGGTCATGCTGGACTAGGGTGGGCTCCAATCCGATATGATTGGTGTCCTTATAAGAAAACGACCATGAGAAGAAAGGCAGATGGCCACAGGGAGAGCCTCATGTGACAAAGGACAGAGGGTGGAGTTTGGTGGCTGCAAGACCAGGCGTGCTGAGGATCACCAGCAAAGCACCAGACCCAGGAGGACTCAAGGGAGACTTCGTCTCCTGGTCTCAGAGGGTGCACGGCCTGACACCACCTTCACTCTGGATGTCTGGCCTTCAGAATTGGGAGGCTGTGAGTTTCTGTTGTTTGAAGCCATCCTTTTAAGGTAGCTGTAGGAAACCAGTCCAACAGGCAACCTACTGCTTGTGGGATCTGAGAGTACTGGGTATGCAACAAATATCAGACAGATGTTACAGGAAGGTATTTGCTTCTGTATGGCTCTGTTAAATATATTTACACACACGTGGTATTTACTTCTGTGTGGGGTGTATCTTTTTATGTGTCTGAACAACAGGTCTTCAATACATAATATGATCAATTTTGTCCTCTCATGTAAAGACCACGTGGCCTGAGTCCTACCTGTTCTCTGCCTGATACACTGACAGATCTGGGTCTTAACAGGTCCTGTAACAACAGCAGCATGACAACAGCAGTGTCAGTTCCTCAATGGCCTTTAGACCCATTTTCTTGTACATCATGTGTTAAGCTGGCTTTGCTGAGTATTGACTAGGTTTCCTTTATGCGTGGACCAAAGTATCAAATTTTTAAAAAATTAGAACTGTGAGTTAAGGCAGTCATTTAAAACATCGCAGCACTCGTGGCCTGCTAGATTGTAATTGTTGTGTTGTTTTATTTTTGGAAGTTCATGAATTATTGAAGAACATTCTGAAATGTATGAAATCATGCCTAAAGTGCATGATGCACTCAGTCTGCGGGTAGTATGACATTTGAATGGGGATTATTAAAGAGGACCTTTTCAAAAAGACTGATAATACACCGCATGCCTGATGCTTATGAAATTCCGTTCCTGGCTCCACTTTTCCAAGTGGAAAACTTTCGGTGTGAATTTCCCACGCATATGAAGCTGCATCCACAAGAGAATGCAGGCGTATATGGACACATGGACTCCGAAGGCCCCATACATTCTGGCATCCGAAGCTGTACAAGGCCTCCACCTTGAGTCCCAAGCCGCGTTCAGGGGTACGTGGGCGTCTCAAACACAAAACCCTTTGTGGATGGTGGCTGGAGCTGCAGTGATGGCAAACCGCGTGCCACATGATGGCCGCTGAGGCCCTGAGCTCTGTGTGCCCACTGTCTGCTCTGGTGTCTGCGGACACACACAATGACACGTGTCCTCTGGACCCCTGCACCTGAACACACTGGCCCCTGACGTTATCCCTGCTGACCTCATGGGAGCTGCAAGCATTCACTTTGTTTGTTTGCTTCTTCCACACCAGCATCTAGAACCACCCAGGTAGGACGTTAGGTCCTTGTTAAATCTTGTTTCCTTCACGAGAGGCACCATGGCAAGACCTCACATTCAGGCACATCTGTGTGTGCAGGCCCAGAGCATGGAGTTTATTTTACTCTGACTTTTAAGCCTCTGTGCTGTCCGGGGCTGATAACCACGTGGGTTAGGTTACATGGTTAATGAAGTCACATGTGTGCGTGCTCTCGCAGCACGAAAGCTGCCCCCCTTCCCTTCCCTCCTCATTGCAGCTGCTCACAGGACCACTACTAAGCTTTCTCATTAGTGTATGTCCAGGGTTTCAAAAGGAAGCTGCAAAAATTGGACGAGATATGTGTAAAACAGACAACTGCTAAGTGTAAAAGTACTATCAAATCTCCTATTTCAGGTCAGTTCAGAAAATCTGCTTTGAGGGGGGTTGTCTCCTTAACTGGGAGACAAAGAACATGGTTGCATGGCCCAGGATTTACTGCAGAGACAAAGCCTCACAGAAGCACCACGACACAGGTAGGCGGCTGCTCGTACCTTTCTGAAGTTATCGAAAGCGGTTGCCCGAGATGGCTGCAAAGAAAGATGTAAGTGCCAGGTGGGACAACGAGCAAAGCACCTCACAGACGAGTGTCCATCGGTGGGCTTCAGGGTGACCTGGAACCGGCCGGTGACATGACAGTCAGCGTTCCTCGTCCCAAGCCACACCCGCTACCTGTAGCTCAGCGTTTGCAGATTCCTTCCTCCCTCCCTCCCTCCTTTCCCCACCCTCACTCTTTCTCCTTTTGTTTCTTTCTTTCTCTTTCGTACTATTTTTTGTTAATATGGCAGACTTAGAAGGGAGGTTGGATAGAGGTCAGAGAAAAAATGACAGACACCCATTTACAAAAAATGTTAAGCCACAGGCACTGGACAACTTTAAAAATGAGTATCAATAGCAGTTTCTTAAAACTTCAAATTTCAACTGACTCTCATATATGGCTTTAAAAATAAACATAACACAAAAACGTGTATTATATTATCATAGAGTGTTCTTCTCTTGTACATACGTGCATGCAAATTACACAGGGTTCTCTAACTTTGACCTCTAGCCTTTAAAATGAATATTGGAAACCCTAAGCATAGTATTACATTTCAGGAACTGAACGGTGCACTGAAGAGATTGGTTGTGAGGTTCTGCAGACACTTTCTATCCTACAGGAACTGACAACACATTTGAAGAAACTATTTTCACAGTTTCACAAAAGGTGTAAGAGTCGTCCTTGGAGAAATACCAGAGCTTTGTTGAATAACTGTGATAAATTTCAATCAGATGCCCACTTCCTGCCAAAGCACTGTCTCTATTATCTAACACAGTTACACCTATGGCAAAACCTATTAGATTGAAAAGGTCAACAATTTGGATGCCTCTGCTTTTATTCAGTAATTATTAACTGGGCTGCTGTGCATTAGAACTTATTTTAAAGGGTACATAGGAATTTTATTCCTACAGCTATTAGAGTGATTTCATAAACAGGGCTTTATTTCTTTATGAAAGACTCTAGAACTTCTAGGTGATTGCATTGTTACATTGACCAGCCAATCACACAACACTACTCTGAAGTGTCCTCCAAGGGGCTGGAAAAAACAATTAATCCCCAAACACCTTTACTAAAGAATCATGTGTTAAGAAATGACTCCTTGAGTATCATACAAGTCACCTCTTGTGTCCTGAACATTATCTGTTACCTAAAATATAAGGTACCCTGGCCTTCAGTATATCCCAGTATTTAGGACTGGGGTTTAAACTAACAGAGCTTAAGTCATAGAAACATTGTCACTGCAGGTGGAAGAGAAGAGGCGTGTGGACTGAGAAATGATACTGATTACGTGCCAGGTCCTCCCACACACAGAAATAACGTGTCCAAGTTTCTTATGGCTATGAGGCCCCAAGTACCTGCCATGGGGCGATGGACAGAGGACGCCCAGGCTACATCAGAGAGGGAGAGAGCCACGGTCCAGTCTGAATATCTGCCAGAGCTGCAGCAAGGGCCATGATGACACCTGTGCAGGAACTTGGTATTCCCAAACCCGGAGGGGTTGGGGGTGTAACTAGGGTCGTTAATCGAGCTGCCATGTATATTGTATACTGTGTCTAGTTAGAGCGTGCTTATCGGTGCCTTTCCTGTACACCTCTTAAATAAAGTCTATTGTATAGAAACAGTACACATTCATTTTAACCTCCAGTGTCTTCCCCCCGTCTCATGCTCATGACACAAGGACGCGGGTGGAGCTCAGAGCCCACATCAGTGGTTCCCACGCAGGATTCCTACCCGGGAGCTGCTGACCGTGGTGACTGAGCTCAGCTCCAAGGCGCTCCTTTTCAGCCATGTTAGTGAAGAGAAGTGCAGATAAAACATGCACAGCTGCTCAGTGATAAGAATACACATGTGTTTTGGGATCTCAAAGAATCTGAGGAGGGAAAGGACGTGCAGAGACAGAAGGACATCCAGACAGAAGACGCCCCAGAGGGAAAGAAGCAAAACACAGCATGATGGCGAGGCAGACACCAAAGGGGGGCTGACCAACGTCATCTGTAAAGGTTAGGGCCCTGCATTTCTTCCATAGGGAGCACCACTGCATCACATTTCAGAAATGGCGAGCTGACTCGGGGAGGAGGTCCTGCTGAAATAGGTGTAGTGAGGGAGGAAAGTGGCAGGGCGGACAGTTTGGAAGGAGAACTAGTTTTATATGTGATAAAAATGAAGCATTGCTATCTGTGCTCTTGCAGGGATTGGTCTGATAAAATGACATTAAGTGAAGTCTGTTCTCATACCTGAGTCGAAGATGGATTAAACCAGTGTCGGCCAACCTATCATGGTTGGGAAAGGGACACAGGTTTCTGAATAAAAGGTCTGGAATAATAGTTAATATTTTAGCAGAAATTAGTTCAGAACTGAAAATTAAAAAAAAAAAAGGCACTGTCGAGGATAGCCAAGTGTCCATAAATTACATTTAAGTTACAATTTCTTCTAGTAACGATGTCCCCAGTACAGTTTATCTAAGTTCCCCACCCCTGCACTGGTGGTTGTTCCCTGGACCACAGACAGGTGGAAACTTCAGGAAGTTTGGAAATAACCAAAGAAGCAGAGGACTCATTTAAGAGGCAACATCAGTATACTCGCGTAAAGAGTTTGAAATTGTTTTTAAAGGAAAAGAAGTACATTTGTAAAACTAGAGGATGAGGATACGGCGTGGGGGTTTATGTTGATGTAGACAGCATAAAGAAAAGTTGTTTTCTGGACACAAATGCTAAGCTTATACTCACCACTGGTTTCAAAATACCTGGGACCAGTATCTACTATTTTATTAGGTTGGTACAAAAGTAATTGAGGTTTAAAAGATTAAAAACAATAGCAAAAACAGTAATTACTTTTGCACCAACCTCATATATGCTTCTCAACTGTATGTATTGCTATTGATTCATGGAGTTTAATTTTGTGTTTGTTTTCTACTGACAACTGAAAAATAAAAGGTCTGCACAGTAGACAATGGATGGGATGAGTAGACACTGAAGAGCCCTGCTTTCAGTTCCGCCCCCAAGCTAACATCTGAGAGCTTAGCCACAGCTTCGGCAAAGTCCAACTGGTGGGGGTGATTTCTGTTGGCTCAAAGAAAAACAAGTGTGTATCTATACGTCATAAACATAAATTAATAAATTAGAATTAAAATACTCATCTCTATAGATTCCGTGTTTACAAAAACACACAGGAAAAAATATTTTCAGACAGCTACTTTTTGCCTTACTTAAAACCCTTCTGGATGTGCTTATCACCACGTGGCCTTCCTCTGCTCAATTTGTTTCAAATAAATTATCAATAGTAACAGTAGAATAACAAGTTATATTATTTCAAAGTGCATGATTTGTACAAATTTGAGTCAGCAGGAGCCCGTTTTAATTGTCTTCTTATTCTTGTAACACTTTTGGCAACGGGACAGTCCCAGGCCTTCCGCATTTGATCCCAGGCCTGCTCATGGGACTCCGTCCCTTCAAGGGAGACTGGTCTCCTTCACTGGCGGACATTAGAGAGCCTGGAGCTCACAAGTGAGCCAGGCTGGGAGAGTGCTCTGTTCCCGAAGCTGCTACTGAGGCAATTTTAATGACTGACAGGTCTTGGAAAAAATTTCCTTTCTGGTTATGAGTTTGCATTGATCGCATGAATTCAGCATATCATATTGCTTACCCT
This sequence comes from Rhinolophus hipposideros, assembly GCF_964194185.1. Taxonomy (NCBI): domain Eukaryota; kingdom Metazoa; phylum Chordata; class Mammalia; order Chiroptera; family Rhinolophidae; genus Rhinolophus; species Rhinolophus hipposideros. The sequence goes on from NC_138062.1 coordinate 1,567,294, forward strand.
ACTTTTAACAGTGTGTGGTTTCATTGATCACCGAGTTTTTCTCTATACTGACATCTGGCACCCCAGAAGGCAGACTAAGTTAGAAACAAAGACAAAAACCAGGGCACAGGAGGTAATAAGGGAGTTAGGGAGCACGAGCGGATTGTCGGACTCCTGGGCGCCCCACGAATGAGTGACATCCCGTGTCCTGTCCTCACAGCCCTGCTCAGCTCCTGGTGACTCAGCCTTTAATGGAGTCTGCCCATCTCATGTCTGCTCTCCCTCTTTCCTGCTGCTGCCTTGTATTTCCCCAGCTTTACTGTCCTTTGCAGGGAGCCCCACCTTGTCACCATGTGCCCACGGGAGGACAGCCTTGGAGCTGTCATTTTGCCTCCAGCCGTGTTTCAGGCTTAGTTTGCTCAGGACCCAGGGCTTCGTCTTCCTGGGGGTCCAGGGTCTCCATAAAGCTCCTCCTCCGACACCCTATTTCAGATGAATCAGTATGTATATGCATATAGAGCATGCCGAAAAAATTAACACACATTTTAAGAAAGGAAAAACTACTAAAATTGTAATACTCAATATATATCGATAGCAAAAAATGACAAGTCACTTTTGACTTCAGCAATTACAAGGGGCGCTCAAAGTGGTTACCATCAGAGTAATTTTAATAGACTTTTTTTTTCGTTTCTTAAAATGTATACATTTCTTTGGCACCCTGTGTGTGTGTAGGTGTGTATGTGCCAGTCAGCCTTCTTCCCTGACTGACTGGACCCCTGGCAAGTAAATGTGCTTTACTAAGTGTTTCCATACAAGGCTGTATACCTGCTGCTGACACACACTTTCACTTTTATCTTCATTTTTTTCTGTAGCAGAGAATAAATATTTTTTGTTTGTGATCTACATGTATTCCCTCCACTAAAATGTAAGCTCTATGAGGAAATTATATTCAATTTTCTCACTAATGTTCCCATTGCATAAATGAGTGTTTGCCATGTAATAGTGCCCTAATAATTAGTCGTTGAATAAATGAATTCATTTTTTTCTCTTATAAAATCCATCGGTTGGATGGAAGGTATTGAAAGAAAATGTTTAAAGAGAAAAGAGGTAAAGGTGAAGAAGTCGTTCGGTGATACTGCATTTCAGGGCAAAGAAATGAATCATCCAAAATGGTGGCTGAGAAGGAGAAAACAAACGAAACAAAAACAGAGGGACAGAGGCCGAAGGAGAAGGGCTGCTCAGCTGGGAGTGACGCCCCAGCCCCGCAAGCTCACAGCAGCCAGGGAAGGAAGCCGCCCTGCGTGGAAGCGGCCAGAGCGGTGCCGGGGCAGCAGGACCCGGACGCGCTGTGCAGGCTCCTGGAAGGATGCGTGGCAACCAGTGTCTGATTCCTAAAGAACGTCGTGTACAGAGGAAGGCGGTGGGAGGCAGACGTGGGCCTGCACACGCTCCGGCCTTTGCTTGTCCACGCAGACACTTCGGGCATGTTTACGTTCGAGGAGGAAAGATGCAGTCAGGATTCAAAGACAAGGGGAGAAGCAGGTGCCTGTGGCCCAGGTCCCTGAAGGAACAGGTGGGCATGAATTCAGACCATAAAAAGGGTGGCCCTCAACCAGGCTGAGGGGAAGCCGGAGACACAGCCAGCTGGTAGGAAAGGAAGGTAACTTCCCAGGGACAGAATGGACCCATTGATTCCAGGGACGTGGGAAGCGAGGTCCCTTGCCCAGCATGCAGGGGTTAATGACGGAGGGGTGGGTGGGCACGGAGAGGCCTGCCTGAGTCCACGTGGGTGCTGGGGTCTAGGGGAGGACTGATGACAGGGACAGACTACAGTCTGAAGCAGGCCTGGCGGGACTTTGCGACGGTGCTGGGAGGGCGTCTGCCTCGGCCGGGGTTACAAGGGTGGCCCGTTCTCCCCGTAGGACTAGGCTGCCAGGTAGGAGCTTAGACGGTACATCTTTGGAATAGTCAGGTGTGGTGAGTCCATCATACCGAGGTGGATTTTCCACAGGGGCAAAGAACGGTTTTGCTGAAACCAAGGAGGAGTAAAAGCAAAACTTTTGAAGGTTGAAAGGATCTGTTATTGTATTCAGAGTAAAAATACTGACATTCAAAAATGTTTAAAAAGGAAATATTCAGGTAATGAAAAAATTCAGAGTTTGGCCACAGGAATGGTTTAAAGTATAGAAAAAAAATATTATTAGAAATTGGGAGGCCAAGATATTGCGAAATTAGGGCAAGTGGATCAGAGACAACGCACAGAAAATTTTCAAACTCCAGAGATGAATGATGAAATGCTAGGATGCTGGCATATGTAGTGTGGACAGAACTACATGACCTTGGGGTGCCAGCATCCCTGGGGAATGCCGAGTGCGGACTGCTCCAAGGACGGGCCGAGGAGCACAGCCGTTTGTCAGGTGCCCAAGGGGCTGTTTGTCTATGAGAATGGAACATTCGTGGTTTCAAGCCACCTGAGGGGGAGGGCGAATGCTCTCCATTTTTTCTGCCTGGAAATAAGAAAATGAGCTGCTTTCTTTGCATGGAGCAGCAAGGCATTATCATGTAGGAAAAGTGACATTTGCACTGAAGTGGACAAGGAGAGCCAGTCCCGTGGGTCTGGAGAGTTGGCTGTCTGCAGGACTCACTGAAGGGAGTGAGGAGGGGACAGTGGTGACGCAGTGAGGGGCCGAGCCCTGGCAGGTATGCACAGTAATACAGGCGGGAACAGAACTGCACCTGGGGGCAGAAGCCGACTGGGGAAGGGAATGGATGTGCTGGCAGTAATTGGCCTCGCATTTCACACTTCAGCACACAGCATAGAACAACAGTTCGATGGCAAAAACAAAAAAGCACCTCCCGCAAAACGCAGCTAAAATCCATTGTGTTGTTATTATGTAGCAACCAGTACCAAGCACGCTACATGGACAGCCGAGTTCAGCGTCACCACAAACCAACAAAGAAGGTGGCATTCCCAGGGGCACTTTCGCAGCCATGTCAGAGTCTCACAGAACTGTGTAACTTACCCCGAGTCGGAGCCAGGTGTGGTGGGACCGAGACCCGAGTCAGGTCCCTCTTTCTCCAGAACCAGGATTTCAACCACACAACTGAACTGACAAGCAAAAGCTGGCTTGTGTTCTGTGTCTTGCGCAGTCACCGTGCAACGGCCTTTGCTCAAGGTTTACGACGGTAAATTAGTGAAAATCGACCGGCTTCTCTGGAAAGCTCAGCGCAGTGTGGAGGACAGGGTGCAGGAGGGACCCAGGGTGTGCGACGGAGATGCCTGGCTGAACTTGTACGCAGCTCAGCTGAGCGTGCGAAACACAGGACGGCTGGCCGTGACTGACAGACAATCACGATGGAGATGGAGTGGAGGGGCCAGAGAGGGCAAGGAAGGGTGCAGCGAGACCGAGTCACGCAGGAGAGTCTCAGGCCGACAGGCTATGATGTGTACACTTCTCTCTCTCTCTCTCCACCCCCCGCCCCCAAATGTATAAGAGGAGAAAAAAGTTTGTAAAATGAGATATTTAGTTCTCTACTGATAGCGGTAGCTTTTATAACACCTACAGCCAGCAGTCGTTTGTGAGTCTCTACAGAGCACAATTTTACCAGAAAGCATTCCCACTACTGTGTTCTCCGGCCCCATCCCCAGACTGAAACCTTGGGGGAATGAGGGCTCCATTCCATTTCACCAAATGATGCCCTGCAATCCTGATCTCACTTTTGAGAATGTGACACATCCTTAACTAGAACCACCTGTTTCCATCAATGAGTGGAATGATATTTGCAGTACATTTTAATTGAGTTTTTCTTTTATGCTGTAATTTCTTGAGTTCTCTGCTTAGTTTTACATAAACTTGTAACTTTTTTTCTGAAATTGAAAACAAATAATGCCAGCAAAAACATATGGACTAATTATGCTCATTCACAATTTACATGGATGATGAAGAGCATTGTAGAAAGAGTGAGGACAGGATACCATTAGCACATCCCAGAATATGCCGCGGAATCTGCACAGGAGATGCTTTCGCTGAGGTCTTCTGATGTCTCAGGGGAATTCGCAGGAGACAGGAGCTATGGTCTCCCTGAAAGAGGGCACCTTACCGAATCAGCATGAACCAGAACTAAAGGAACAGACCAAGGACACATTGCCAACAAGCATCTTCCACTGTTGAATCACATGTAATGAATCATAAGGACATGTATTAATTACTTATTAGTTACTTTAAGCATGAAGTGTGATGGTTGGAAGGTGAGCATTGGAATGACTGGCAGGCAATACGATGAGCTCTATGAGTCCTTCTTAGCATTGCCTATGAAACAGAACCCCTTGGGGATAAAGCCAGATATTATCCAGGGCATCCATTAACTTTGGATTTTAGATAAACAATGAATAACTTTCAGTATGTCCCAATGTTTGCATAAGACATCCTTATACTAAATCATTATCTGTATTTGTATTTGCTAAATCTCATAACCGTTAGCTCCCTCACTACCACTAAGTAGTAGGAGCCCAGTATTTTTTAATACCTCACCAGACAATTCTAATAGGTAGGTTACACAAATTAATAGTACCATTTATTTCTACCAACAACAATACATTGTAAAAGGAAACTGCAAAGGGAAAGTGAGATATAACACACTGAATCCCAGAAACCACAGTGCAGTTTGTCAAGTCAACATGACCCTGAAAAGAATACACGAGACCTCCAATTGCCAAGGTGATTAAATTCTAGTAAAGGACACCGATGGACAGACTTCCTATTCCCAGATAAAACAATCTGGCATTTTGAAAATGTCAACATTCCAGAAGTATTACTTAAATGCATTGCAATTTCAATTCAATTCTCTGGATAGATTATGTAGAGTTAATTCTAAATTTATTCTAAAATGTATTCTAAGACAAATGGGGAAGAACGAAGTCCTCAGATAGTTAAGTCACTTTGAGAGAGAAGTGGCCAGTAGAGGGTGTGGGGAGAACGTGCCTGGTCAGGTATTGTGGGGCGACCACGGTGAGGACTTGATGCTGATGTCATGAGAAGAGACTAGACCAACAGGACGTGATACAGAGGTCAAAGACGGACATTTGTATGTTCGGGAAATTTATATTTAACAGACATAGTACCATCACTATTAGAGAAAGGATGACTTGTGTAGCAAACAGTGTTTTGAAACCTTGTTAATTTAAGGACAAATATAAAACTGTATATTAGTAGATTTATTTGGAACTAAAGACCAAAATATGAGAGAGAGAACTACACAGGTAATAAAATGAAAAGTAGGAGAAAAGTAGGATGTTAGGGGGATGATGGATTGAGTAGTAGTCAACTGGCTCCAACCACGAGGTAAAAACTGATTTGGAATTCTAATTATTAACAACATTACCAGAGAGAAGGTATGTTGTGCAGAGGTTATTTGCAACATGCAAATTTCACATGAGACTAGTGTCTAGAATGTGTAAGAAATGACTACAATGAGGAAAAAGTCAGAAAAATAAGGGATAAAAATTGGATAAAGCACTTCAATAGGTGACTCAAAAACAGGTAAAGCAAATGGATAATCAGTAAATAAAATGTAAGCTCAATTTATTAAAAATCACTGGAATCTCAACTAAAATAGCAAAACACTACCTACACTTAAATCACAGATAAAAGCTGAGCACTTCAGTGACATACCACATTATGCCACTAATGTATTATTTGCTACTCTTTACTCCAAAGCAAACTATGGCCAGAGACACAGACCCAGAACTGGTTCTCCAACTTTTCAGTCAATTAACCCTTCTCCCATTGGACAAACACTGAGAAACCTTCATTTATATATGTGACAAAATCCTTATCAAACAATTTAAAAATAATTTTCTTTGGTTATTGTTCCTATATTTTGAAAATTTCATATGAAATTTCACATAATAACTGTTTTTCTACTTTTACCATCTTTTTGTACCATTTTTTTTTCTCTAATTGGTTCTTTCTTTAGCCTGATAGACTGCATTCAATTTTGATTTTAATTTTGTTGGTCTACTAATTTTTTTCCTATTTTAGTCATAAAATTCCACTGAGAAAAGCACTGCCATCACTCTTGATTAGGTCTTTCTCTGTCACTCTTGGTCTGTTCCCACCACTTCCTTCATTCCTCCGATCTCCTCACCCATTTCCACCTTGTTCCCTGACTTTACCGCTTTTTTTGCCCCCCCGGTAAAAATGGGCAGTGTGGAGCTTGGGGGTGTGTGCTGAGGTTCCGTGTGGAATTTCTCACCAGACACGGCACCATCAGAACAGGCATATAACAGGACTTCGGTGAGGGGACAAGGCGATTGGGGTCGGAGCCGCCGTTTTTTCCTCGGCTGATGAGCTGCATTAATTATTAAATGCATGTGTTACCTCCAATGTCTGCTTTTGGAAACATCTTACTATTTATATTACTATTTATATTAAATAAAACTGTAGTAAGTAAAAGAAATAGAATACAATGTTTACTAGTAAAAGAAATAGAATACAATGGTTACAATATAATTCTAAGATATTTTCTCAGTGTAGAATAAAATTGAAACATAATGATAATTGCAGGGAAACAGCAACATCCCCCCAAAATTATTCAATGCATAGTCCCACCTAATATTTGAGCTTCTACCCTCATAAATCCATTTTCCTGGGATTTTTTTGGTTGTTGGTAAATAGCACACTATTCCTCGAGGGCAGAAGGTTAAGTATTTATAATTAACAAAATCGAGACTTTGTTAATCAAAGACAATCAATCAAGCAAGCTGATCTGTGTTTAATTAGACCCAAGAATAGAGAGAAATAAATATTAATGTCAGCCTGTAAGCTCCTTTAGGGGGACAAAAATGTCCAAGAAAACAGCATTCGTTACTTAGGTCTCTAAACACTAATGAGACCTCCTCCTCACAATTGATTTGATTCTATAATATTCAAAGATATTGTATTCTGTCCCCATGGAGCATGTAAATGAATACAGAATTCCATGATGGTAGGTAGGTCTCACACCCTCTCCACTCACATCCCAGTTGCTAAAACGTTAGGTCTTCACAGGTGGAGGGAAAGATCTTGGGTTAATTTCTTGTGTTAATTTCAGTAGCTTTTATCCCAATCTTGATATAAATGTTCTTTTCCTCTTTTTTTGCATTTCACTTGAATAACATACTATTTTGCCTTTCAATAACCAAAACACCAAAAACTATTGAACCTTTGGTACCTGCTGTTTTTGCTCCATGATTCTGTATGTCTTCCTTACTAATTTCAAGTGCTGTGTCATGTTCAGCACCAGTCATCGTGTCATCTGTGCAAAAGGGGTACAGCTTCCAGAATTAAGAGTTTGTGCCCTACGGGGCGAAACCCAACCAGCTAATCTTTTGCAATGAGGAAAAATGTGAAATGTTGGTGGCTCGAGGCACAGAAGGACAGTGAGACCAGAGGCCAGTTAGGTGACATTACCCCACGGGGCTTTTAAAACTAATTATGCCATTACTTGCTTTTGTGCTTCTACTTCATCATAATTGCCTTATATCTTAAATCCTTAATTAAAACAATTTAGAGCAGGTAACTAACTTAGAATAAGTAATTTAAATCTAGAACGCATGTCTTCTAAAATACATCAAGGTTAACTTAGAAGTTATTTTCTTTTCCTGACACTGTCTGAGGACTGAGTTTTTAGCAGAAGACATAAGTGTTATAAGGGTTCTCATGCAACAAGGACGGCTGTATCATCATAGGAAAAAAATGTAGATGATGGAATTGAAGTCCTTGCCAGAGAAAAGAATTTTCACCTCCAAAATTTCTTTTCTGTTTTTTTAAAAAATTAAGAAGCACATTTGTTTCAAATTTAAAATATAATATATATATTTCCCACATTAAGTCATCAATTGTTCTTAATTTCAAGAAGCATGAAATTATGCAGAAAGAAACATTAATCAATAACAAGTATTAGGTGAAGTAGCCTGCTTTGTTATTCACTGAAATCAGATAATATCACAATAACAAAAAATGATGCCTTTGAAATATTCAAAATCACAATTTTAGAGAAATAAATGTCACTGACATTCGCCCTGAGTGAAACAGGTGCACTGATGGACCTGTCCTATGACTCACATTTTCACAGGACTATCTAGCTGTTGTGTGGAAGGACAGACGGAAGTGTGGCCAGGCAAGGGACAGAGAGACTAGTCTCATGGAAAGGTCAATAATCACGGCAGAGATTCTGGTGGCTTGGGCCAGAAAGAGCAGTGAGCGGTGACAAGTAGGATTCTGGTAAATTCTGAAAACACTAGAATTGAAAGAAGGTAGAAAGAAAAAGAAACATCAAGGGCCACCCAAAGTTTTGGCTTGAGCAGCTGAAAGGGTGAGGCTGCCATTAATGAAATGGCAAGGTTGTGGGAAGAGAGAGTTTGGGAGGTGGTGATGGGGCAGGTGATTAGTGATTGAAAGTTCCATTTTAGGAATTTTAAGTTGAAAACGCTTATAAGATTCAAGCAGCAACAATGATTATGTAGGTAAATATGAACCTAGAGTTCAAGAGGGAAATGTAGAGTGGAGATATGAACACGGGAGTCACAGCTCTAAAGGGCTATATAAAGTGATAAAATTGGATGATGTCACCAAGGGACTGAGGGAAGATGGAGAAAAAGACATTCAAGGTCTCAGCTGGGCTATTACAACATTGGAGATCAGGCAGAACCATTAAGAGGATGAGAAGGGCAACCAGGTAAGGAGAGAAAGGAAACCAAGAAAATATGAACTTGAAGATGAGCTGAGATACTGTTTCAAAGACAAAAGACTGTCGGATGTTGCTAGAAATCACGGAGGAGAGGATTGACGGATGCAGTTGGATTTAGCCAGGTGGAAGGAATTAATTACCCTTTCAGGGAGCGGTGGGGTAAAAACCATATGCAAATGAGTTCAACAAGATACACTGGAAATAGGTCATGGGGTTGGCCGAAAAAGGAAGGAGAGGTAAGGAGAGAAAATAGGAGGGGAAGGGATAGCGAGGTAAAAATGACTCTAATTATTGTCAATGTCAGCATGTCACTCCCGTGAGAGGTCCCCAAACCTTAGAGTACCTGTGTATCTGGAGTTAATTAGCATTTGCAAGCTACTACTTGATCGCTTGGTACAGTTTTCTCTATTAACAAGAACCTCACCTTTAACAACTGAGACATTTTGAAGCATATCTAATCGTTTCACCATTCTTCCTTGGATCTATAACTTCATACTAGACCAGTAACTCGCCTTACCCACCATGACATGAAAGCACAGGTCAGGTAGCAACGATTCAATTTCCCTCAGGTATTTTACAGAAGAAACCACACCAAATGTGCACATACCTGTTAACAGTATTTCCCTGGTTTGCTTAAATACATGTTTTGCCTTTCTTTGCAATCTGCTTTGCAAGTAAACCATTTTCAAAGTTTTATACTTAATATAAATATAGTGAAGTAAACAGCATATAAAAAGTAGGGCTGGTGAGATGGGTTTACTTCAATCAAGGGTCTGTTTTTGGCTAATGGAGTTTCTTATGTACGACATGCCACGCTTCTACAGGGCTTCGTTCAGGCATGGGAAGAAGAGATGTCAGTCAAACAAAAACACATTCCTTTTCACTTCACGACCTTCCCTTGGTTTTGCCATAAGAATATTATTGGGATCAAAATAAAATATAAGCAAAACCACCTGTCGTCATGGGTTTATGTTTCATCGTTTATTAGAGGAAGTGAGAGCTAATATTCTCACCAACCGTTGACCTTAGGAAGCCAAACTGAAAAATGAGACGTTTCAGGAAAAGCATGCTTTTGGGGGCAGAGAAGCCCCTTTCAGTTCTACCTTCAGTTCTGCTTCTTTCAATACAAGCTTGAATAAAGTCCAAGTAAAGTGTGTTGATCTAAAGTCGCTTACATGCTCACCCCTACATGCACTGTATTTTTAGTGGATTGAAGTAGTGTGAAAACACAGTCTCCCATCTTCTGCTTTGACAGTTACATAGTACGTGACCTTTAAATAAACATCATGACAGTGAGCTTAACTAATTTAATGTTCTTGCATTTCAGCACGTGTCTGAATGTGGTGCTATATTTTCCCCCAAATATTTGGAGGCTGATACTGTCACAATATCACCAGTTAAAAATGAATTAAGAATAATGTGGACCCCTTATTTAACACATGCTCAGTTATTAAATTCAATGAATTTGAATAGAACCTCCCATTTCAGTTCTATCCAGTTAGAGAAATGCTGTTAATCATGTCGACATACAAAGACACTGTTTTCCTGGAAAGACGACTAAGAAGTAACTTTCTCGGATGCTCAGCACCCGTGGAGTGACGCCTTCTTAATCAGAAATGTGCTCAACTCAGTGCGGACGCTATTCAGTCTGAAGTCGTCAGAAAGGCTTCAGAAAGGAGATGATACTAGTTGAGCTGCATATTAACACTTGATAATAAAATAACTGGCTTCCCATGCATGCTCTCACTTGATACCAGGTTCCTCTTCAAGTCACACTAATTGGGCTTTTTTCTCAGCCCTTTCATGGAAAGTGTTCTCGGTTAAGGTCACAAAGAGTGAATTGCTGAGAATTTTAGTTCCGACTCAGGAGCTCTCAGCAGTATGCAAAGTGAGTTGACCGCCTTTTCCGTTTTGAAAGTCTCTTTTCACTAATATTTTATTTATAGCTTTTGACTCTCTGCTCCTGAGTTGGATTGGACATTACTATCCTTTCCATACATTCTTCCTCCGATTTAGGTATTAAATTTACACCAGGCTTTACACAGTGTGTCGGGGGATGTCTCCTTCTTCCTTTTTATTTTGAGACGTTTATATATTAGCATTTTCATATATATATATATATATATATATATATATATATATATATATATATATATATATTTGTTGATTATATATATTTTAAAACTTGCCTGTCAAACACATTTTCTCTGTGAGAAAATTAAAAAAAAATACTGAACAAGTGTTTTTCAAAGGTTATAAGGGTATCCACGCTTTATAGTTCTTATTGAAAAAGGTAAATGTATATTTTTGTAAGGATTTGTCTATATGTCTCTTTTCAAATTTATCAGCATAACCATCTTTGTTTTTATTCAACTCTCAGGGTATTTTACTCACTTTCCATCTATCACAATTCTTATTTCCCTGGATCTTACAGTTTAGGTTTAAACTCAAAAGGAATCTCAGAGAAGGTTCCCTTTCTATGATTCAGCTATGTAACTTTTTTGCACTGAGTTTCTTTTGGTGTCATTAACCTAATCACTTCCTGGCATTCTTTGCTTGTTTACTTTTATTAGGATTTAAGCTGCATGACACCAGCGAACTGGTCTTATTCGTCATCATATCCTGAATTCCAAGAATAGTACCTACTCCTAGTGCTCCACAATATTTGTGAATAAGGGAATGCTGCTTGGCTCTGTTTCCACAGCTCTCCCATATTTCTGCAGACCTGGCCTTAAGACATCAGCCGCCATTTTGTTCTGGGTATCTTTTCAAGGCAGTTTGTATAGTGAGCAGCCTTTGAAGACAGATGTGATATCTCCCACTGGAGCGGGGAGGAGGCATGCTTATTGTGTAATGTAATAATTTCTCTCTCCAGAGCATGGGGTAGGCATTCTTATGCTCAGGATTTCTTTCCTGAAGCACAACCCACTATGTGTGCAGGCATTACCTGGGCTTGTCCACTTGTCCTTGGGGGGTTGGGGAGCAAAGGAATCTGATGCGAGCATGCCAGTTGTGATGTTGCCCTCCGTGCGGCACGTGACACCATCCTTTTCTCTGGTCCAGGAGCCTCATGTGTTTTTCAAGCATTTGTGAAACTCGTTAGCTTGCTGCGGGGTAAGATTGCAAATCTTTACATTTCCTGACAATTACACACGAATTGGCTACACAGATATGAGTTGAGGTAAAGTACGTTGGAATATACTGTCTTGAGGACGTAAGCATCTTGTCCAAAATTACACAGTGAATAACTTGCGGTTTAGGGGCTGAGCAATCTAATATCATTTAAAGCTACAATGAAAAACCCCAGTGTCTATGAGAAGCTGTGTTTTTAGTCTTCCCTCTGTATGTATCCCTTTAGTATCTTTTGGTATTCCATAATCATGTTCATGTTTACGTGACAATTGTTAGTGACCGGGAGGCACGCTGTTCTTTTCAGTTGAAGCCACTTGGTACTTTATCATTCTGAAAACAAAAATCTTTCCAATTTCCTACGATAAAATGGTGCTCAAATAGAATCATTCTTACGTACTTGCCATTAGCTCATTTCTATTTTAGTCGTATTAAAATACCTGTTTATATCTGCTTTTTACACATGCCATTAATATGAAGTCTTATTTGCTACGAATCCTGAATAAAATACTTCTTTGAACAGTATATTTTGAAATGTTTTATGGAGTTGCTACTTCAACTCCAGTTGTATTTTTTCTTTAAGTCAAGAAAATAATTCAGCTAAAGCCTATTACAGCACAGTTATCTTATTTGTTACACTAGGTCTGTAGCTCCCCAAATTTCCTTGAATTATAGCCTCAAAATTTAACCAAGGTCCTCCACCCTAACCATCCATGGCTGAAATCATCCTTAATAATTTTCTCTGACTTGATACACAAACAGCAATATATTGACTTTATATTCCATCTGGACATGGCTAATAAATTTGGGTTACTCAGCTTTAAAATTGTTTTTGGGAACATAAAACTCATTTAAACTCATCAATTATGTGGTTGCAGTCACTGTCATTTGGCTTTTGGAGTATAAATAACTTGCTACAGTTAAGCTACTGAGCTGTTGTTTTATAAATTTTATCAGCTAAGGGATCATTGCAGATACACACAATTGTAAAGGAAGACACTCAGTATCCATAGATTTCACAATATACTCACTCTGTTATTTAAATTTCTTTGTAAAAGAAGAATCTATAAAACATATAAATATTTAATATGGGTTAAATTGCTACATATGATATATTGTAAGGTATTTCCTCCCAAAGAATTTAAATTTTTAAAAGGTGCCAATCCTCAATGTTGGAGGCAGCTAAATTGCATATTATGATGTTATTTTCAATGAAATATGTATGCTTAATACAAAACATCAGCATGCAGCTCATTATTTTGTTATTCCTATATATGTAGAGATAATCAGATTCTATTTAAACTTACCATTGAAATCTTATTACATAGTTTCCAATAAATAGTTCTAAAAAAGGTACTATTTAGGTAGTTAATTTTGAATAAAAGGGCAATATTTTTATGTTTTACACTGTAATATGAAAAATAATTTTATAATGTACACAATTTCACTATTGAAATTTTAATGGCATTCTCCGTATTATTTTAACAAAAAATTGGTACAGTTAAAGCAAACAAAATTTTTGTTTGCCCTTATTCATCTCAACAAAAGACAGATGCTTGGAAAAATTTGTTTCCTTTTGTCTAATAGTATTTAAAAACACACAGACTATTTCATTATAGGATCTTAAAGTTCTTGAAATATGTTTTCCATTATTTGAAATAAAACCCTTTTGGGAAAAAAATGGCAGGGCATTCACACATTTGTAATGGGTATAGATTTTAGTGTACAGAGATAGCATCACAGTTCCTGGTTTATAGAACTGATAGAATTACTCCTCCCAGTTCTCGTGATTACCTGAATATTATCTGCTCAAACATTAGGAGGATGGGAAAGGCAGCTATGAGTACGTCCTCTTCACTCTCACTGTTCTTACTGGGCTTGTACAGACACACAGACACACAGACATGCAGGCATACACATGTGTAGGTACACACAAATGCACCCATGTGCATTTACATGCACACACACGTGCAAGCACATGCATCTGCAGGCACACACGTGCACACACAGACATATGTGCAGACACACAACCATGCACACATGTGCAGGCATACACACATGCACACACATGCAGGCACCCTTACGATTGCCAGGGATGAGCACTCAGTGAGTGCATGTTACATGCCAGACACACTTCACGTAGGAACTGTTTTCACTCCCAACATGAGCTTCACAGACTGAAACAAGCTGGGAGGCTAAGTGACCTTCCCCAGGCAGCCCCCAGCGCGGTGTGTTGTGGGGACTCGAACCCAGACAGGCTGCCTTCAGAGGCCCAACTCCCAACCACGATGCCCCTTGACAAAATATGTGGAAAATTACACTTGTCTGCCTTTTACTACAACATACTCCCCCCACAAGGTCTTGCTGAAGATCAGTATATCTCTTGTATTTAAAGCTGGTTAATAGGAGCCATCTGTTTAAATCAACCAAATGGCTACATCATGCATTAAACAGAGTGACAGAAGTTGCTTTTCAGTATCAAAATTGAAACGTGCATGATTTCCCAATTCCTTGCATGCTTTCTCTCTCCTTCACAATCACCTCCCGGGACTCAAGGAAAAGAAAAAGGAAAAAAAGAAAAAGAAAGAAGGAAGGAAGGAAGGAAGGAAGGAAGGAAGGAAGGAAGGAAGGAAGGAAGGAAGGAAGGAAGGAAGGAAGGAAGGAAGGAAGGAAGGAAGGAAGGAAGGAAGGAAGGAAGGAAGGAAGGAAGGAAAGAAAGAAAGAAAAAGAAAAGAAAAAGAAAGAAGAGAAAACCATTAGTTTCATAGAAGAGGAAGCAACTCAGTTTTCATAGCCAGTTCAATGGTGGGTTAGAAATACACGCTTTCATTTCTTACATGTAAATTTCAATACATTCTTCTACTTTATACAGACCTTTCTAGGTCCACTCTAATTTCTTGCAAATATGTCACTCATTTTACTTGAATATGTTTTTACTATGTGACATGGGGCTATGTCATAACACACTCTGGTAGGAATAAATGACTGAAAATTCACTAAAATAGTATAGACATTTGTGGGACATAAAATTATATATTGGGCTATATAGTTCATGTAAATTTTATATTAAATTATATTAAATCGTTTTGTACATTTCCCCATTCCTTACATTCTGTGTGTATTACTGCCCATTCACTTTTAAGTCTTAATCATCATTGTATTTTCTTTCATTCTTTTCCTTTTAGTGAAGAACATGCAAATTATTTGTTGCATTTACCTGACCTTCGAATTCATCACAAAGATTACCTAAATAACACACATTCTCAGCTGAGTATGCAAGATCTCAGATAAATATTTTAGATTCCAAATACTAAAAACTTAATATAAATAAAAAATTCACTGTCAAGCTTGATCTAATTGTGAATTTACAAAAGTAGTGCTTCCTTTTGGTTCCTCACATTGCTTGTGGTGATTGTCCCTTACGTCACTGCTTGGAGAAAATGAACAATTTATAGCTTTGTGTTCCTAAGTAAATTAACTTCTGAATATTGATGGTTGAAATATTAGTGCCATTTAATACAACAAAAGAAACATTAAATAAATATTATAATTAGTGAATAAAAATACAACCTAACTTTTAAAATGCATTATCTATTTTTGGTTTTAATTTGCTACGAGAGAAGCTTATCTGAAATAAGATAGAAATACAGCCAAGAGATAGGTGTCTGTCTGGGGTTTGCTGACTCCTTTACCTAAAAATATACTAAGAAGCTCAGCACATTTCCACTGCAAATGCCAAATTAAATATTAACAATGTAAATCCTGAACTTATACAGGTGGTATCTGAATTTCTAGCTGGAAGCTATTTGGGATATACATTTGGATGTGCAGAATTTTTTAAATATACTTTGATGCCGTAAAAAAGCAGAAACACTTTTAGCAGAGGTACTGGCAAACTCATTTACCTGACGGGGGCTTTGAGACTGCAAGCTAACTTATTCTTCACACAATAATTTTTAATTTTTAGGGACATTAAATCATAAAGAGAATCGAAATAGGCAAAATAAAGATTCAGAGTTGTTTCTACTGTTCTCAGCTCTCAGAAGGCATATATCTCACTCAGATTGTTCAAGGCATTTTTAGCTGTTTTATCATAATAAGTATGTGCCAATTTCCAGCAAACAAAAATGTCCCTTTTCTTTTTTACCCGGAGCTGCATGTTAGTATATGTGCTGCGATGCACAGAAAGAAGTTCCATCACAAACATGAATTTCCCAATGGTTCCTGAAACATTCAGATATACTTAAAGATGAGACACAGCATATGTAATTATTTTCAGTTCTTTCCTTTTGCAATAATCTCTGTCACAACATTTATTTTTAATGAAGGCTGATGTATGTTCAAGTTGTGAGAATGGGTTGCTTGTTTTATTGTACCCCTTCCTTTTTCTCCCTTCCCTTTTTCCTTCCTTCCTTCTTTCCTTCCTTCCTTCCTTCCTTCCTTCCTTCCTTCCTTCCTTCCTTCCTTCCTTCCTTCCTTTTTTCCTTCCTTCCTTTCTTCCTCCCTCCTCCCTCTTCCCTCCCTCCCTCCCTCTCTCCCTCCTTTCATTCCTTCTTTCCTCCTCCTTCTAACCCCCCTGCCCTCTAATCTCCTCTCTCCTCCCTTCTCCTTCCTCCATCCCTCCTTCCATCCTCTCTTCCCTTTCTACTCTTTTCTTCCTCATGTGAACAAATGAGGTGGTTTGTGAACATTAGGACATCTGTAATACAGTCAGTTACCAGTTGTCAACAGAGGAGAAAAAGAGCGTCAGAATCATGTGTGGATGAATTACCAAAACCAGTGCATGTCTTTCCACACACACACACACACACACACACACACACACACACACACACACAGTGCAGGGACCATGGTGCTCTCACATTGCTGTCGTGACATCACAGACATTCTGAGCCAACATCCTAGGCCATCAGGCTGTTACCCTTCTGAGCCCCACATCTCCAATTGGGAACCTGACTTCAGGATATCACAAAGATGGTCTGCACAGGCGATGAGGGAAACACATACAACCAGACTGATT
The DNA here is from genome assembly GCF_964194185.1 of Rhinolophus hipposideros. Classification (NCBI taxonomy): domain Eukaryota; kingdom Metazoa; phylum Chordata; class Mammalia; order Chiroptera; family Rhinolophidae; genus Rhinolophus; species Rhinolophus hipposideros. Next base: position 1,584,152 of record NC_138062.1, read on the forward strand.
ACAGGCCTTCAAACACGACAGGGCAAATTTCCATGTGTTTTCCGAAACAAACTGAAGATTAGATACAAACACACAACAACTTCTTTCTAATTGAGCATGGATCCTTGAATATTCCCTGTGTTTAACAAAAAGAAATTACTTCACTTCCTCACATCCTGAGTTGGTATGTGTACACACATATTTGAGTTATGGCCCAAATCTTGCCTCAAATGCATAATGGTAACACTGAGTCTGTATCAGCTATATTCTAGCAACGCATAGCTAAGAATTTGTCTCAATGTTTTTTTTATTTATTTCATAATTCCTTGGTATTTATATTTTAATATAAATTAATAAATGTATTAATTATGTCTTGTCTATGAGCCTCCTGTGGGATTGGTTAGTGGGAGTTAGCATTTGAAAGATTTCCTCTGGGTCAGCCAAGAGAATCATAGCTTACTCCTTAATCCTTGAGGACACATTCCGGATTAGGAGACTTCCAGGCACCCCATGCCCTCCCTGAAACAGCTGACACTCTTTATCCTCCTTCCCTCACTAGCATTACAAAAACCCAGTGCTGAGTGTTAACCTGGGCCATGATACAGGGAACAAGTAGGTAGGTTCTGAAACGAACGACTCAGGGAAGCCTATAATATTTACGAAGACTATCAGGCTTAAAGAGTAAAAGATATATATATATATATATATATATATATATCTTTTACTCTTGATATATATATCGGTTTTTAGGCAATAATAGGTCTATATGAGTCTAACTAGAAAATAAGTACATACTTTTTTTCTTATTTCAAAGAAAGTCAGACATTGAAGATAAAAGAACACAATACAGTAGAAAATCGAGTCAGGCATCTCCAAAACCAATTGAAGATAGGCATTATTACTAATATTATTATTAGATTTAGGATTGCGTTGTGGCCCAGGAAGGTGTGGTTGGCTAGAAGTCACCTTCTGATGGCTCTAGAGGGTGGTCCTGGGTGCCGTCCATGAAGGGAAGCCCGCATAACAGGCTACGGCGGCAGCAGACGCGTCGGCACGTGCAAGGTCACACCCTGTACATGTCACGGAAATTTCTCCCTTTCACCCCCTTTTTCACTTTGAGCCATGCCTATGAAGTAAATGCATCAATATGCAATTCATCAGGATCACTGTAATTTTTATCCTCAAGATCGGGTCATCCAACAAGCTTTTACTGCAATCCACTTTCTATCCCATGAAATGGGGATATACGATTTCATTATTGAACAAACAGAATCTAGTGCATATTGGATTACAAAATAAACCACCTAACTGGAACGGTATAGTTGATATAATTGGTTGAGGGTGAAATTGTAACAAGTTAAAATAATGTTAAAAATGATAAAACTTTCATGATTATTGACATTATGAACATTTTGAGACAATCTATGATATATGACAACCAAAACAGTTAATTATTCAGATTCATGAAAGGAATATGGTGTTTAGAATGAAAGAGGTGATAGTAAAGTTTTCACTCTACACTCTTCAGATTATGTGGGTATCACTGTTTGCAATTTTAAGATGAGAAAGGTAGAGTGTGAGTTGAGAAGTCTTGTCATTACTATAGTGAAGGGACTTAAAAGAACCCCAGACAAACACATGAAACATTAGAATGAGACGAGTGCGCTTTGACTGAATAGACCATGATTTCTTTTAAACAGTTCTTGAACTGTTCTGTGCAGGAAGAGTGAGAGTCATGTAGGAACTCCAAGGATAGAATTTAGACCAATGGAAGAAAGATCAGGAGATATGAGACAATTAATATGTGCAGAGCTTTTTAATAAAGTGTCAAAATTTGAATAAATCCTCTAGAATATCAATAGGCTAAAATAACAGGGATGTTACTTAAAGAGTTTAGTCATTATGTAGGTAGTGGAAATATGGAACATTGAAATGCCCTTCCAATTTGTCAATTCTTAATTTATGATAATTCCATTCATTATTTTACTTATTTTTCATTCACTAAATATTTTATTTTTTTCTTGTAAAGTAAGAGTGGTTCATCTCTTTTATTAATCTAATTCACTTTGGCTTTTTATATTAGGAAATTTATTCCAGTTCTCTGATATTTGGTCACGCCTTCTTTGTCCATTATGCTAATATAATTGTCACTGCTTATACTTTTGCTTTACCCTAGATTCAAGTAGGTAGTGACACAAAAGTCAGGATTTATCACAGGTTAAAAAACATGTAGCCTCTACTTACACTACTGAATCATTTTTAAGACAACTGGTTTACTGGATTGAGGAAAGTCATGTTGTCATCTAAATAAACTACATATTCTACAAAAACAATACTAAAGATATAAAAGTAACATTAAGATAGAGACTATAACTTCCTTAGTATAAATGCCATTTGGTGTCAGTCTCATATCATAAACGAGTTTTACAAAAAAGAAAATCCCAGTTTTTAGCTAAACACACTAAAAAGGTTGGAGGTACTAACCTTACAGAGATGTCACCTCTATTACAGACAAAGGGGGGTACACCAAAGCTAATACAATGTTACATGTCAATTATATCTCAATAAAATAAACTGTTTGACCAACCTCAAGTCACCAAAATCGCTTAATATAAAAAGCTATTTCCACTATTGTTGTGTATTTGTGGGATTTAAAATCATTTTAAATTGTAATATAATGCCTTTCGTCACCAAGTAATATTAAAATTTGAAGTGTATTAAGAACAATGTGCTGAGTGTAACCTCAGTGTGTCAGAAAGTCCGTGTGGTTTGCTTCTAGATGGTCATAATTAAGTGGGAAACACTGTCACGGGCGGTTTCTAGCACTGAGCCTACGTATTTATACTCGGTAGATGTCAATATGGTAAACAAAGGAACACACTGAATTCATATTTTAAATGAAGTGGGAACTGAGTTACTAGTGTTCTAAATATCATTGGCTTACATGATGACCCAATTCTAAAACGGCAGTTTCTGTTACAAAGTTGTGCATTTAACCCAAAATAAACAGTAGTGCAGGATTATGTAAATGAACTCAATAATAGTTATCATAAACTACATTAAGACATACAGTGCAGACTATGTGAAGTTTAGCATTATGGTCCAGGGTCACATTTCACCCTCGTCCCAACTCAAGGTTTTTGTTTCACTTGGAATCCAATAAAAATAAATGACAGATCACTTTGTACTGTTGTTATTATAACTATTACTTTGGTTCTAACAATTTAGTATGAGAAATAGACAATCTACACTGCAATAATGAAAGGCATTATTAGAATGAAAAAAATAGGAGTATGCAGGAAAAGAGAAATAAAAACAGACAGAGATGCTTCTTCTATAAAAGGAGAATTTTAAGAATGTCGTGAGCTCTTTGTGCTTTTCTTCTTTCCCTTCACTCTCTTTTCAAAACAGTTCATCTTCGAGCACGTGGAGGGTGAAGTGGAGGTAAGTAGGCAGAAGCCTGAAGTGGGTGGGAGTGGGACTCCCAGAGCCTGGTCCCTAGTGAATTCTGTGTCAGAATTTGTTACGTGCAACAAATAGATAACTAAGAACATCTGTTAGTTGGTAGGTTATCGAACATACTTATTATAATCTCTGGGTTAGCTTCCAGGTGTTTGAGCCATACCCGAGTAGAAATCTTGAAATGAGTTTAGGCCATTGGACTGTCCCAGGAGTCCTGGAGGAAATTTCCAACTGGACTCGTCCATTGCCAGGCAGGAGCACATGGCTGAGTGGGTGAGCAGTTACAAAGGGAAGTGGGGTGCTAGGTTCATTTGTAGGGTTAGAAGTGAGCCCTGGGAAGCAGTGATGATGAACATATTGGAAGATCAATTACTTTCTGTAGAAATATCTCTAGAGGAGTGTTCGTTAATGTCAGTCTTCTTGTGCAATTCCACTGTTGGTTATTCATAGGAAATTATTCACAGAAAAAACACGGGGGCATGGCAAGTGCTAGAGGTAACGATGTTTGTGATTGGTGAGAGAGGAAATGAGACCACTGAAGACCAGAAACCGCCCACTCAGGATGGTAAACTGGTAAAACTGGAGGCATGAGGTAAGGATTGCAGAGACATAAAGAGATGATGACCAAATTTAATAAAACCATTGCTTTTCACTTTTATAAAACTGGTGTTACAGCAGCTGGATGGTGAGCGCTAGCAATGCAGGTGGTGCGTCCCAGACGAGAGAGGACAACTGTGGGGCTGCAGGGAATTCGTCACCCCAGGAAGGCACAGTGTCCACAGACTGAACACAGAAAGACCACCCTGCAGGCAGCACCCATCTAATTCAAGGTTTGTTTGCTGGCTGGCAATGGAAAGACTTGCTGGACTCATATCATAGCAACTTAATGAAGTTTTTTGTTGTTAACTACTGTTATTAATATACCTCTGTTGCAAAAGTCCCACTTCCTTATTTTAGTTACTCCTAAGAGTACAAGGAAAAGGAGCCATGTTGATGAAACTAATTACCTGGTAAATATTACTTTTAAATACTGTACTGAAAACGATGCTTCATTAATATGAATCCATGTGATTTGACTGCTAAAAAGTCTAATGCAAACCCAGGCTTCATTAATTAAACCAGAGCATCAAATCACAGGAAATAATACTTCTACTGTACTTGAGTTTATTAAAAAATAGTTTCAAATACATGCACCTCTCAGACTTGCACTTCTAGTAAAATAAATAAAAAGACAGAAAGAAAAACTAGGCTGTCCGAGAAAACAGGAGCTAGAGGTCATATAGTAAGCAAAGCAGTTTTCTCTTGATGGTTACGTGTCTGGACACTTGGCCTGGCTTTGTCTGGCATGCTTTTCCCCACATCTCCCATGATGGCCCTTTCTTATTATTCAGGTCTCAGGTCAAATACCACCTCCTAAAAGATGGATGCTGTGACCATTTGCTGTGTCTATGTCTCTCCCATCATCTTGTTTATTTATGGTCACAGCACCATGCATTATTTTATGTTTATGTACCTGCATGTTCTCTATCCAGACAATAACTGGTGGGAGGAGAAAGGTCCTCAGCCCAGCGTATTCCCGTATTTGCTGCCAAGGAGTGCACTGGGCACGGAGGACACATAGATATGTAGAAGTGAAAAATGTTTTAATCATTGAGAGGATTTGAAGAGACGTTTAAAAGGAAATACAATAGCTTGATTGAAATAGTCTATATTGTTTCAGAACAGAGTGAGAAACAATAGTTTGAATTTGAAAGGGGATATATTTCATGTCAATGCAAGAAACGGCTTTCACGCAAGCAAAAATCCTTCTAAGGCGAGTCACCTAATGCAGAAGGAAGTTCAGGAAATTTCAAGTAGAAACGACATACTCGTTTTTTCATTAAACTGTAGAAGTTTGAGAATGCCCTGATTAACCTTTAAGAACCCTCCAAACCTTGCCGTGGTACAACCCATGACTTGTTACACATTTTATTTCAAAAAGCAATTATTAAAATTCAGCCAGCAGTATAATATATTCACTCCAACGCTCCCTACTTAGTCCACACATGCTCTTGTTGGAATAGATGATGAATATCTCACCTCCTTATAATGTAAGAAAAAATATTAATTTTCCTATGACACAGGGATAGACAATACAATCAAAGCAGAAGTCAATCAAGAAACAACTGCATTCGTAACAAAAATTCCACGGCGGGTATGGCTGTTCTTGATATTGGACTACGTTCTTGACTTTCAAAATGGAAACCTATAGGTCATTGTGTTATTCTTAAATTTGTCTTATTTTAGAATCTACTGATATTTCCTGCTGCCACTACCTGCCAAGACGTGTTTACAGACGTCACACCTGCTCTATTCAATGCAAACAACTGCAAGATACTTTCTTTCACTATTTTCAATTATTCTCACGTGGGTTTCAAAGTACACCTTTATTAGTCAGGATTCCTTTTGTTGGTAGTAATGGAAAATTAGTTATAAATATTGTAAGCACACAAACAAACGGAACTTATTGGCTCATATCCCTAAGAAATCCTTAAGACAGACCTGGCTGTCAGCTGACTGCTCCTCTCCCCAGGGCACAACCTGAGATCTTCTTTTGTGACTTTAGCTAATGCAGGTGATCTTCCAAGAAATCACTAAATGATATTCAAGCAGCGTAACCATCCCAGCAAAGTGAATTTATTTCCCCAACAGTTCTAGCAACTTCTGATCGTTGACTGTCATTGGTCCAGAACTCAGTTGAATGAATTTTTCTGGGAAGACTCACACTTGAGTCAACCGTGATGGTCCCAAACTAATGGAAACCGATGACTGCGTGGTGGGCACACTGCTCTCAAAGGAAAAAAGAAGGTGCTACTGCTACAAGGGCAGCTGGGTGTCTGGCCAGTAAAACAACGGCCCTTTTGCTACAGGCCTCTTCTTCCTGCAGTTGGGGCCCCGGTGAGAGACTGTGAGGTTCCCTTACTCGTGGCTTCACAACCAGACGTTCGGAATTCTTTTCTCCATCCCCCTCATTTTAGTTTTTCATTTTAAATTAGTTCCTCATTTTACTAGTTCCTGACGCAGTCTTCCTTCCCTTCCATATCGGTTTGTTTTCGTGGCCTATTTGTGGTTCCTTCACATCCTTCTTGATGCGCACTGATCATAACCGCACAGCCATTTGTGTCAAAACTAGAAGACAGTTTTCTGTTGAGTTTTAATACCTTTCTGAGAAATCACTTCACTGGCCTTTGAGACGGATGCTGAATTTCAGGCTAGTTTTCTTATAATACAACCTAAAACATTTTTTTAAAGATTTTTTTCTTATGTAGAGCTCATAAGTGTTCATTTTACAAATACTTTATATTAGAGTTGCCCCCGTGTAAAATATGTTGGCATATACACTAGTCTCTCTCTTGAGATAAATAGATGGATGGATGATAGATAATAGATAGATAGATAGATGGGTGACAGATGGAGAGATAGATAACAGATGGACAGATATCCAGATTTAATCTAGACATAACTAGTCACCAGAGTGGCTAATCTCTGAGACATCACAACAAAAAATTATCGTTATGTGGACATCTCTTAAAGTCCTAAAGAATTTTCTAGCACTTTATTGTAGATACGTGTAAAATAACACAACATATTCCACAGAAATTTAACGTTAGGTAGCACTTTCACCAGTTTTCCAGCAAAACTCTGGAGCAGGAACAAAAGCAAACCAACCACAACCATCTGTCGGGCGCTCCCCCATCTCAGCACACAGCCTGCGCCCCTCTCCACTGGCCCTCTCTGCTCCGTCTCCCTGCCTCTGTTGTAACCTGCTGGGATTCTCTCTGGTTTCTGTGTCATGCTCTGTGACCGTCACTTCTTGGTTACAATGATTTTACCCCGACTACCTGTCTGCTGTCCACCTGACAACACTGTGGGTGATATAATGTTACCGATAAAAATCTCGAAGGCTAGAGATGGTTTTTAAATTTGACGATTTTGCCATTTGAGGTAAATGTTAAAGTAAAGAAGGAGCAGCAAACATTACCTGACCCCACCTTGAGTTTCATGACAACTGTCATATGCTGCAGACTGGGTCTAGGAGAGGGCAGATATCAGCCCCAAGGCAGCACGCGGCCGCCTGGCCTGGTCACACCGCAGGTAAGCCCATGACTAGGTGACGAGGGCAGGTGTGTGGCAGGCTCAGCCTCATCCCAGGGACTGAATTTAAATACAAAGGCCTGTCCCAGTCCCGAGAGACGCCCCACGGCACCTGAGCCACCCGTGGAGGAAGGTGCCAGAATCAGGGAGTCCCGGCAGGGACCAGGCGCCTGGAGCAGTCAGCGGGCCTGTTGAACTGGACGCCTTGAGGGCGGCCCAGGCCTCCACCTGCCGGGCAGCGCTGGTGGTTTTCATCGGAGTGGCACCGGGCCACTAAAAGGACAAACAGAAATCCGATAAAGAGAGATGAATTCATGATGTTCTCAAGAAATGTTGTGGATATTATTGTAATTAAAAAAAAAATCACTATAAAGTAGTGCACAGCCCTGAGTTTTATATACAATTACAAGAATATCGTTGTATTTTAGGTTATTTTGGGTTATTTTTTCAGGCGAACTCCGCCTCCATGAAGGTCAGGGCAGGGTGCCCTCCCTGCTTCCCCATCTGTGGCTCCTCCACTGCTTAAACCCATCAGGGGGCCCAGATTGTTCCAGACCTCACTGCCCCTCCCCCTCACGCCTCCCCACCCACCTAGTGGGCCAGGACTTTTGTCAGACTCCTGTTCTGGTTCCCTGTTTCACTTCCCTAAGCCCTGCTCTGCTCACCTGCAGAGCTGTTCTCTTCTGTCGCCTGCTCCCAGGCCCCCATCTCAAGGAAAAGCCTGAATGCCGGCACAAGGGGATTAATTAGACCTCGTTAAGTAAAAGACATGGTGAAAGTGTATGTTTCCACATGAATATATTACATAGAGCTCAAAATATGTGATTAAAAAAGAATCTACATTATCATCCATGTTTACTCTAAATAGGAACATTTGGGGCAGACACACTTAAAGACACTCTTTGGCAGAGGTATTGATTGTCTGGTAGCCAATGTGTCACTTTTTGATCCTGAACACCCATCTCTCGCTCAATTAAAGACATAAAATATATCTCGATGGGCGCCTCATGTCCCAGCATCCCGGGCTCTCCTGCCTCTCCTGCCTCCCGCCCGCTCCCCTGGCTCACGAGTCACGTGTCCTCTGGACCCTTCAAGGCCGACATCACTGTCCAGCTACACCACGTGGCTTGCTGCCCAGGGAATGTGTGCATCCCCATGAATTTTATCTGCTTTACATATTGTTCCTTCGCCTAAAATGTCCTTCCCTTTCTTTTCTAACTGATGGATTCCTGTTTGTTGTTTAGGAATCTGACTCCTTCAAATCTGACTTCTGTAAAGGTGTGTGTAACCTGAGGGGAGAGGGAACAACTGTCCTGCGTAAGGGACTGTAGCAAAGCCAATCCAGGTAACAGCCAGCACTTTTTCCAGCTGGTTTTTAATTTTCTTGGCTCCCTGATAAAGCATGGACTTTCTCAGACTGTATCTTACATGGATTGTATTTTATTCCTTCTGTTAGCCAGTCTTTAGTGCAATGCCAAGTACTTGGTACGTCTTCAACATTTTCTCAAGGAATGTGAGAAAGAATTTCGAGAGTGAGAAATGAAAGGTTTAACTGTATATTGTTAGGAAATTATTGCATTTAAGTTTTTGTATCTCCTAATAAAATCCTAATTCAATTTTAAATATAATGTTCTTGCCTTTTTTATTTTATTAAATTTATTGGGGTGACAATTGTTAGTAAATTTACATAGATTTCAGGTGTACAATTCTGTATTACATCACCTATAAATCCCATTGTGTGTTCGCCACCCAGAGTCAATTCTCCTTCCATCACCATATATTTGACCCCTTTACCCTCATCCCCCACCCCCTTACAGCCTCTTCAATAAATGGTGCTGGCAGAATTGGATAGCTACGTGCAAAAGAATGAAACTGGACTGCTATCTGTCACCATGTACCAAAATTAATTCAAAATGGATCAAAGACTTAAGCATAAGACCTGACACAATAAACTGCATAGAAGAAAACATAGGTACTAAACTTATGGACCTTGGCTTCAAAGAGCATTTTATGAATTTGACTCCAAAGGCAATGGAAGTAAAAACTAAAATAAACGAATGAGATTATATGAAACTGAAAAGCTTCTGCACAGCAAAAGAAACTATTGACAAAATAATGAGGCAACCAACTGAATGGGAGAAGATTTTTGCAAACAGTGCCTCTGATAAGGGGATAATATCCAAAATATACAAGGAACTCATGAAACTCAACAACAAAAAAACAAACAACCCAATTGAAAAATGGACAGAGGACCTGAAGAGACATTTCTCCAAAGGGGATATACAAATGTTCTTGCCTTTTTAACTGTGGTCGCTTCCCACATTTCTTGCTCCTCCCAGCCATTCCCACACAAACCCACTGACAAACACTCATCCTGGAATTATTGAAAGATGTCTTCTTTCAAGCAAAGTCTGTAACTGCTTCTCTATTGGGGGAATTTACTAGGAGGGGATTTTGCACCTCAACCACTCAATCTTCTCCCTAGTCACCCTCTAAATACATATGTCCTTAGAATTTGTCTTTTGTTAATGGAAGATTAATCTGAAAATAAAAACAGGGATTATGTCTATTATTAGAGATAATAAAAGCTTTAAACATAAGTCATTTCCAAGAGGCATGTTTACTGTCTCATAGCCTTTTTACCTTCTTGATAGAAAAAAACATTAAAGGGTGGAATTAGGAAGGAAGGTGATAACAGGCCCGTTGGAGGTAGAAGGGGACAGACACACTTTCAATTTGCTCCTAGAAATTCTAATTCGGTTAGCACTGTCCATGGCAGACAATAAACACTCGTTAGATGTTTGTTATTTGAAATAATGAATTCGACAAACATTAGTTGAATGTGTGTTATTATCTAGTGCTTTCTCGGCTTGGGGCATTCCTAACTTAGTGAAGAAATGCTGTAGGTTGATTCATTTATTCAGTGCATACTTAAGGAGCACCTACCTACACTGTCCAGATATGGAAGTGTGCTAGGGAAAACAAGCCAGCTGGGTCTCTGGAATTCACAGACCTTCCTGGCTGGTGTCGAGATAAAAGGACATGAAAATGCTATGGACATAAATTCAGAAAGCATTTAGTTCTACCAAATGGAGAATGAAACAACATTTAGAAATTTATTGAGCCCCTTTTGATGGATAGGTCAAGTATACACACAGATGTGTCATTTATGCCACCCTGCTTGTTTATTATAGTGCTATTTGTTTCTGAAATGCTTCTCATAATTTTGCATATACTAAAATAGAACAATTTACTCAAGTACATTATATAATTTCACTTGCGTGTTGTTCTACCTCTCAGCCCATATTTGTTCTAACTCGCTGCCCATAACTGAGTTTGTTATGAAGTGTGGTTTACATCACTATACCCTCCCTATCTACCATTTCTTTTTTGTTTTGATAACGGTGGTGGCTCACATACTAGACAGAAGGAATGTCGGTGAGGGTGCTTAGGCTTCTGAGGGAAATAAAAGGCGTAGCATACAGGACGTTAAAAAAGGAAGCCACAGAGATGTCGGAAGGCCCCTCAGGAAGTGACCGAGAAAACACATGGCAGAGACTGTCATACAACTTTGCACGGGTGGAGGGAACCTCATATACGAAAGACAGCAGAAAATGTAGCACAATTTGGTAGCATGGCAAAGGAATTGTCTAAAAGGTCTTTGAAAGAAACTCTTGATGGAGCATTGTACATTTGCTGCGCTCCAAACAGCTGCAACATGCTGCTTTTCGTAAACTCTTATGACTAATGACTTTAGAACTTCACGATGCACATTTATTTGCGAAAACCCTTAGAATCAATGGAGGCGTCTACCTTCTTTAAAAGCTAAATTTTTATAATCCTAAGTAATATTTATAAAATATTTATAAAAATACTTAATATCTTCCCAGACAAATAAAATATAATATGCAGGAAAGCATAGTTAGTAATGGATTTGCACACCCTCTCCCAAATTCAGTGTGTGTCAGCATGATGACCTTCTAATTTAATATGTTAAGGTCGAGAAAAGTCCTAAGTAAAATTTGAGCTTGATTTAGAAAAATAAATCATTCAACAAAAGGCCAATGCAGAGAAATTACCGTGTTTTCCCGAAAATAAGACCTAGCCAGACAATCAGCTCTAATGCATCTTTTGGAGCAAAAATTAATAAGAGACCCGGTGTATTTGTATTGTATTGCATTGCTTCATATCGTATCATATCGTATCTTATCATATTGTATTCTAGACGGGGTCTTATAGTAAAATAAGACCGGGTCTCATGTTAATTTTTTCTCCAAAAGATGCATTAGAGCTGATTGTGCTGTTAGGTCTTATTTTTGGGGAAACGCAGTAGTCAGAAGAAATGACCTAAATATCTATGCCACACTCTAGAACTTTGTGACGTGACACGATGAGGCTCTGACCAAGACAGAGCATGGGAAGGTAGAAAAAAAATAGAAATTTAAAGAAAAATAGTTGTAGGAAGTAAACATTAAATTCTGATGTTAATAAAGTATATGTAGTTATTCCAAATGGCTTTGACATGAAGTTGAAATTAGCATTAATATATCCAAATGAAGAAAAAAGAAAAACTAAACCATTTATTTCACATGTGCTTAGTTTTTTTTTAATAATTCCTATTCACTAGTTTTATAATCTGACTTAATATGTATATTTCTTATATGTCAGCCTCACCTATTTAGAACACAGGCAAGAAACAAGAAGTAAGGTAAACATTACTATAAATAGCCATCAATTTTTTTGGAATTTAATTCATTTTATTGGCAATAGAGCACCTAATACCCTCACTTCTAATTAACAATTCAAGTCTTCTACCTCTACCCCACTTCTTAGTCCACAAGAAATCTAAAAGAATCATTTTAAAAGGTCTTAGGAGAGATTTCTCGTTCTTGATATGTGGAAGTAACTTGCAGCAAAATAAGACCAGCTAAAAGGCAAAAGGAAAATCTGATTCTAGAACTGCTAGCTAGGGTTTGAGGGGACCCTGGTAATTCTGCAGGCTGCTCTGGCCAGTTCTCATGGAAGGGAAAAAGGCCAGGCACAGAGCTGTCACTAAGAGGACAGAGCACTGGCAGAGCCTTCCACACGTTTAATAGTCTAGAGAGAAAAGGCACAGATTACAGCTGCAATGGCAGCCAAAAGTTGAGAGGCTGAGATCTCAAAAAAATTGAGGCATAAAGAAGTAAGGCAAAATCCTGTGACTTTTCCTTTTGGGACATTTATTGAATCGTTGAACTACTCAGGGAGAGAAGCAAAGAAGCTAAAAAAAAAGTTGCTCAAAACATCACATAATTTTTCACAATCTTAAAATGTTGACAGGACTTAGAAAAAAAGAAAGAAAGAAAACGGAGGGCACAGCAAGGAGAGGGCTCTTGGTAAATAAACTATGGGTAGATCAGCTCTGGATGGGTTTGAGGTATTCTGTCCTGCTTTAGCTTTTCAACAGAAACATTGAATCCCTTGTGGAGCAAAATAAAATCATTCAGCCTCTACAATTATTAATGCAAAATGACCGCAATCAATAAAAAATACTCAGCATATCAAGACAAATAAACAACAACAAAAATGTGACCCAGGGAAGACTTAGACACTGCATTTACCAAGGACATACTTTAAAGTAAGTATAATTTAAATTTAAGAAAACAGATGATATAATGAATTCCACCAGAGACTTGGAATTTATAAAAATAAGGTAATCATTATAAATTCTATTTACAAAATCAATAACAAATTAAAACACAAGCAGATGAGTTTAACAACAAATTAGACACAGCAAAAAAGAGGTTAGGGCCAGTGGAAGTGAAGGCTAACAGAAAATATCCTAACTGCATGGAGAGTGAAAGAATACAAAACAGAGAAAAGAGAATAAGAGACACATGAGGAGAAAGGAAAACAAGATCTAACATACTTGCAATGTGAGTTCCAGCAAGACAGAGGTAAGAAAACAGAGCAGAGCAGGATTTAATGATGGCCAAGAATACCCCAAGTCTAAACAAAAGACCTTCAACCCACTTAAGAAACGCTGCCAAATCTAAGCAGGGTGAATTACAGAGAAAGGGGCACCTTCAGGGTTTTGTATCTGGGTAAAAGAGTGGACATCGGTGTCACCAAAAAAGCAGATATGTCTGAATGGGAAGATGACACGAGGGAACCACGCTGAGTGTGATAGGAGAATGGTCAGAAAGCGGTGCAAGAAGAGCAGAGATATGCCCTCATGAGAGGTCAGTCAGAAGAGGAGGCCCCATCACCACAGGAGCCGCCATTGATGGGGGAGGGGAGTGGCTTCATCAGGAGGGGGGATGATCAAGGTTGCAAAGTGACCCCTCAGCACATTGGGTTTACATCAAATGAAAGAGATGATGGAGATCTTTGCTGAAATACATTCACAGTACGTTATGGTTGCCACTATTTTCATATATTTTGTCTTCCCTATCCCATAATATGCTATTATGGAGACAGGGAAGATATTTAAAGAATCCCCAAATCAAACCCATTAGAACTGAACTTTAGAAAAGCTGAGTGTGTTCTAAACGATCCTTCTCACTATAACTCTAGATTTTGACCTATAAGTGAAAAGTTTTTTTTTTTTTTTTTTTAACATTAAGTCTTTGTAATTTTGATATTATTAAGGAATTACAGTTAATACTTTTAGGACTGAAAATGGTATTATACTTTTGTGTTTAAGAGGTGTTTTGTTTTATCGATATATATGAAGTACTTTTGAGTATGACACCTGGCACTTATATCCAAACAACAGAGGAATTATGAAAGTAATGTTCTATATCTTGTTTTGCATGATTCTGAAATGGATATGCATAATTGTTAACATTCATCAAACTGAAACTTAAGATTTTTGCATTTTAGTGCATGCCACTTATATCTAAATAAGAAAAACATCCCAAAAATAGCTAGCAAATTCAATCGTGAAGAAAATGGCAAAGCTTGAGGACTTACGCAATCACCATCAAGACACGCATGACTACAGCAATAAAAACAGTGTGTGCGACATGGGTGTATAGAAATGGATGGAAAACAATAAAATAATCAGAAACAGACTCAAAAATATTTAATGACCTGATGTAAATGGGAAAGGCAGAAAAAAAAACCTTCCAAAGGAAATCACAGGCAAATATATTCATAATCTTGGGATGGATATTTTTTTTTAATTAGGTCACAAAAGTACTAAACATAAAGGAAGAAAATAATAAATAGAGCTACATTAACATGAAGACATTCTGTTTATTGAAAGAAACTATTGAGAAAATGAATCAGAAATGCAGAGACTAGGGTAATATATTTGCAATCCATGAGCATTTGAGAGAGGGTTACATAGATTACATATAAGGAATACAAATAAAAAAATGGAAAACTATAGAATATTAAGGGAAAGATTGGAATGGGCATTCTAAGAGTACATCTAAATAGCCAATGAACAGATGAAGAGGTTCTCTGCCTCATTAACCACAGAGAAATGCAAGCTAAAATCCATGCCTTCATTGGGCAGCCTTCGTAATATGAACTCAAAGAAAGACAACACACAGCTTTAGTGAGAACGGGAAATAACTGGACTTCTCATATATGCCAGTGGGAATGTAAAATAGCAAAGGAACCTGGAGAGTTGTTGGGCTGTATCTACTGATGCAGACCATCCACTTATCTGAAGCCCCAGCGACTTAATTCCTTGGTGTATACCCAACAGGTGAGTACACATATATTCAAAAAAACACGCACGTGCATTTTCATAACAGCATTATGTATATACCTGGAGACTGCCTAAATGGTCATTCACAGAAGAATGGACAAATGTATTGTGTCCTACTTGTAAAAGGAAGTATTTCTTAGTAGTACAAATAATAATACGAATTGCCACTATATAGAACACCAAGGCTGAATATCAAATTCATAATACTGAGTGAAAGAACCAGACCTAAAAGGGAATACACTATATGATTCCAGGTATATACAGATCCAAACAGGTAGAATTAATATATGATACATGTCAGGACAGTGGCTGTGACTGTAGGGTAGTAATTTGAAGAGGGCAAAGGGTGCTTTTGGAATCCTGATAATATTCTATTGGTTGAATATGTGCTGCATGAATCACAATAAGAACACTTAATGCTTTCCCATTTTATCACGTGTTACATACTAATATAAAAATAAGTCTTTCCCCACAGAAGCAAATTCTCATACACAATAGGCCACACATAAGAAGAACACAGAATGAAATTAGAAACACACACACAATAAAATCAAAACCAAATTCACAAGAGTGGATCTGGGAGGGAAGAAATGTGAACGCTGACCTTTCTCGGTGTTCCCTTCCTCGCAGGACAAGATGGGGAAAGCTGACCCTAGTAAGAAATCTCACCCTTCACCTGCTCCGGCCCATCTGCATGCTCAGAGGTAACATGCGGCCCAGTGTCTAATGGAATGTGGTAGGTTTCCCCTTCATTTTCACTTCGTTTCCCGTTGGGTGTGTAAAGAAACATACTGAAGGGGGTACAGGAGGACGTCTGGGAGGGGCCCACACGGGGGTGGGGTGTTTGAGTCCTGTGGAAGGATGTGACAAATCCTTTGAGCGCAATGTTGTTCCCAGTGTCCCAGCTGACTGCAAATGAGACTGTGGTCTCTAAGCCGATGTTCTGATGGCAAACCCCTTGAAGGGTGCAGCAGGCAGGGGGCCCTAGCCTTGGAGCCTGGGCAGCTGTAAGGCCCCACACGTGGGACTTGTGTTTCCTGTCTTGTGGACTGTGCCGAGTGGAGAGAAGGTTCAGAGACAGGATTTAGGAGCCTGAGGAGTCCAGCGTGGGGGGCTAGTGGGGCAGCAGGACTCAGGTCAGTCTCCCAGTCTTCTGTGCGAGGTGCCTCATGGGTCTTTAATTTTTCATTGACCTTTGGAAAGGAATCTGGACTCTTGGAGCCTTTGAAGGCTTCTGGGTACAAATTAAAATAGCTTCCCAGTCTGTTTGTTGATCTGGGAGTCTGGCTTTCCAGGGCACTTCGTCAGTGAATGATCTCGTCTTACTGGAACATTCCCCATAATGATCGTTGTAATTCTAGGTTGTCTTAGGAAGATTGTGCCATTTCTGTAGATACAGCTTCTGGTATACAGTACTTAGACATAAATAAGCAGCGGGCTGGAAGGTGGCAGGCTCCATTCCTGGAAACCTGAGGATCCCCTTGCTTTAACTGTGCGTTGGGTCCCCCAGAACCAAATTAATACCAAATAGGGGTGTGCCTCTGGGTTGGGGTTGTGTGTGTTTTACAGTGTACCTCATTGACCAGAGATTTTCCTGAGGGTGGCAGGTGGCCTAGTGTCCCTCTAATCCATGCAGGACCAACCTACCCCCGCACAGGTGGGAGTCAGGTGGGAGCACTGTCACGGCTTGTAAGGGCCCCACTGTGCCCGCCAGGTGTGGGCTTCTCAGAGTCTCCTTGCGCCTTTCACAAGGAGACCTCTTTATAGTGGTGGGTGCTCTGATTGTTTTGATAGGATGACTTGCGCCTACTGAGATTTTTATGTTTGATGGTCAAACATTCCTAATCGCTTCCTTAATTTATTTCCCTAGTTTCCCATCATTTAGGCGGCAGCGTTACCTGGAGGCTCTGTGAGTCCGGGAAGGGCTGCTGCGTGCTGGGCACACTCACTGTAACTCGGTAATCTTTCTGCGGCGGAGCAGCTCTCTGGGAACGGTGTGTGTGGGTATAATCGTAAAGCCTGTTTGGATCGCAGGGCGGAGCGCGGCAGTGGCTCTGCAATCTGAGAGCGACTAACCCAAGGCCCTGGGCTGTGACAGAGGACCGGGGACTGCAGAGGTTTGGGGGCCCCTCCTCCCCCACAGGCCCTCAGCAGTCAGCGTGGGGTCCCATTCCTCCCTGCCCAAAACTGTGAAAAATGATGAAAGAGAACAACAGGGATTCAAACAAACTTCCCTTAACACCTCATGAAGCGGAGGGTCTGCAGAGAGAGCTGGAGACGGGCGACATGCGGGATGCCTTCAGAGGGGGAAGCATCAAGCACAGGTTCTGAACCACAGGCCGCCCGGTCAGCATCGCGGGGTGAGAAGGCCCGTGGGGGCCTGGGTTTGGGGCCTGGCCCCTGGGTAGACTGTTTCTGGTCACTGAGCCTTTGCAGGGACAGGACAGTCACGCAGTGTCCGTTTGCTGACCTGGCACGGGGGGGGGGGGGGGGGGTGGCGCCATATGCTCCGTCGTGGCCTACAAGTTTATTTCAAGGCACCAAAGCTAGTTTCCAGGCAGAGTCTCTGCCAAATCCTCAGACCTGAGGTTGTACTTTAACGACGGCCCGTGGCCGAAGGACAGGAGCTAAGCTCCGGCCAGACCTCCGTGCCCAGCTGGACCAGATTCCACACCCAGCAGGCCTCAAGGCCAATGCAAACCCAGCCAGTGCACAGCACACGGGCGGGAAAGCTCACGATCCCAACCTCCATGGTGGGTGCACAGACATCCCCTACTCTGCAGGGGTCCCCGAAAAACGCAAGGGGTTGGGACGCCCACCATGCACCATCCAAAAGCCTGAATAACTGGACTCTGCAGGGGCACTGCACACTCACAGATTCGACCAACCGAGCATGGAAAACCGTATTTTCCATCCGCAGCAGGGAAAGCGTAGCTTGGAATCTACAGTTGGAAAGCCATGGATGGGATGTGAGGATGGGAAACGGCAGCAGGGAAGGGAACGCAAATCCTGGTCCCAGGTTGGTTGAATCTGCAGAAGTGAAACCTATGGATATGAAGGGTCACCTGTATTTATTGAAAAAAATCCACGTAAAAGTGGACCTCTGCAGTTCAAACCCCTGTTGTTCAAGGGTCAAATGTGCAATGAAAACCTATGAAGATGCAATACAGAATTCTCCCAGTGATTAATACCGTTTAACACATCACACATGAAAAGGTAAGAGATCACATTATCTTGATAAATGACGGGAAAATGTGCAATTAAATTCAACATTCATTCTTTATAAAATTTTCAGCAAAAGAGAAATAGAAAGTCTTTTTTTTTTTTTTTTTTTTTTTTTACCTTAGTAAAGGGCACATACGAAAAGAATTAGCAAATATCACAGTCAATTGAGACAAAATGAAAGCATTCCCGTGAAAGTCAGGAACAATTCAAGAACACCTGCCATCACCGCTCCTAATTAAACAGAAGAGACAAGTCTTCCCAGGGCCGACAAAGGAAAAAGCTAGGTAGAAGGAAGGAGTTTAGATCATTTATGTAAGATGTGATGCCCTACAGAAAAAGCCCCCCAAACCTACGGATAAAGTAGTAGAATTAAGGAGAAAGTTTAGGAATCTCAAAATTTAAAAATCAGTTGCACTTCTAACATTGAACAGCAGTTAACACACCTCTTAGTGAGATAAAATAAAAAGTGGCCATTTACAATAGCAACAAAAAATAAAAATAAGAATATATCTTTTAAATGTATATATCTTTTAATAATGAATGCATCTTTTAAATTGTATAGGAAGCAAGTTATAAAATTTTACTGACATTAAAAAATGTGACAAAATGGTAGAAATAGAACAACTTCAATGATTGGAAGACTCAATAGTGTTATGTAGACTTAAATTGACAGACATTGCAATGGTAGGACAATTCTCAGTATGGTTTGTTTCACTTATTTTTACATTTAATATAATAATCTCATTTTAATAGTTATGTATATCAAAAAGCAAATGACCAGGAATAGCCAATGCATTCTAGAAAAAGAATGAAGTGCAGGGACTGACCCCCCCGCCCCGAGATATGAAAAAGGAGCTATAAAATGATGGTATTTACCACAGCAGAGCCTGAAAACATAGAGATAAGGGCATGCAGGGTGAGCCTAGGTACGCACCCTGAGTGTACACGGGAATGGACCCAAGCATATATGGAGACCTGACTGGAGAGAGAATAGGAACACCAGAGGGTGCGGGAACAAAGCAGAGTGTGAGAGTAATACCAGTGACAAAATATTAACAGTGGTTGGTTTAGGGAGAAGGGAACGAGAGATATTCTGAATTTCTTCTTTACGTTAAAAAAGTCTAAATATAAAAAAATAAAAAGTATGAAGTTAGCAAATGCCGTCAAAAAGCAGTGAATGAAAGGTGAGCAAGTGGAGATTGTGCATAACCCTTGAAGTTTCGCTATGAAGAAAAGCCAAGGAGTCAGACACTAGTTTGAGGAAAGCAAGGCCAAGGCGCTATTTTTAATGTTGGAATATTGAGCATGTGTCTAGGCTGGTAGGAATGACCCAGGAAAGAGTGGAACCTGGATAAAGAGGGCAAAGCAATCGATTATTTAAAAGTCTGGGCAGGGAACTCGTAATCTTCGGAAGTTTGATGTAAAAGAAGCATAAAGTGCTGACAATGTGACCTTGAGCTGGAATGGCAGTAGGTGCTTTTCCCACCTCTGTTGTATTTCAGAGAGAGTAGAAATTAGCTGAAAAACATGCTGGGATATTTCTGGAAGAATGATGACGTGGAAAATTTAATGCAGTCATCAGTGAAATACATGAGCATGATATCGTGAGACCCAAGATGAGAATTTGATACCATTTTACTTTCTTCAGTTTCCACGGAGTTATTCTTTTGGGTTTCTTATTTAACGAAAGCGCTGTGGGTCTACTGACCTACTGAAGAACGCATCAAGGCAGGGGGCGAAGGGTGCAGTATATGAATAAAGTGAAATCTATTGGGACTCTTCCCCGACCCAAAATGATGTGTATCTATTTCACTGCACATTTTAGCCAATCATAAAATTATTATTTTAATTTACATTAGTTAATTTTAACATTACTTATGGGCAGTTAAAAATTTAAAAAAAGAATCTTGGTAGGTGTTACCACAATTTATCAAAATATGGTCCTTCTGTATTTCTGGGTGTGGGGGAGACTGGACGCCCACCACTTGAATCGCATAATGAGCGTGCGGCTTGTTTCAGCCAACCGAATGTGCAGAGGGGTGCTGCACCTCACTTCTGTGGGAAGTCTGGGATGGCTTATGCAGCCTGACCTCTTGCTTCAGTGACTGTGAAAACATGTGCTGACCGGGAGGTGCCATGAGTCAAGAACAGCCTGGGGTGCTGACTAAATACAAGGATCAGAGGCTCTTAGTGAGCCCCCCCGCCAGTGAGGTGTGAGCAAAAGTCAGCATTGGGTGAGGCCAGCGAAAACGTAGGGTGCTCGCTCCCACAGCATACCCTGGACCTTCTTGACTAAACTAAGGTAGACTAGTAGAGCAAGAGAATTCTGGAAATGGGTAGGAAAAAACCCCTCAATCTTCCAACTATTCCGGAGTCTTAGGATAGAGGAGTTCTGTCTGAAGAAAACGCCGTGACGGGCATTTATTCCCTCCTAGAAGGACTGGGATTGAATATTATCCATTTCGTTATCTGTAATTCATACCTTCATGACCCCCCCCCCTTTTTTCTATTTTAAAAGAACTTGTTGCACTGGGAGCTGAAAAGCTAAAGTCTAGAATTTTGAACTGTAAAATTAGATAATAGAATATGACTAAAAGAAAGTTTCAATATGCATAGTCTTTAGAAAAAAGGAAACTTCTAGCATTTTATTAATGCTCTCTGGCAAGATTATCTTGTAAAGTTTACGGTGAGTAAGGAACAGTAATTAAAAATTACATAGCTGTACTGATCCTTAATATTTTCAGAAAATGTAATGCATCGTTGGTCTTTTTGTACTTATGTGCTGTCTTTGTCATTTTATTTTAGGCACCTGAGTCTATTTCAGCAAAATTTTTCTAAAAAAAATTCTGAAGTCTGGCAATTTAAGAAAATATTCCTACCAAGTGATTTCAGAAACCTAATCTTTATGGTTGAGAAGACACTCCTGTGTATAATAACGAGAAAAGATTACTTGTCAGTGGATTTTGGGGTTATATTTTTGTCTCATTACACTACCTTTTCTGTTTCATTCTTTATTGACTTTTAATAGTAAAACAAAGAACAATATTATTTTTACTTCAAAGGTCAAGTTACAAAGGCAGCAAACTGGCTAAAAGGAATATAGCACTATCACATAAAATCAAACAGAAAATAAAGCTCTAAAATTTAGATGACCACTTTGTCCTGACTTTGGCTTGCTTGTGGGAATTTACTGAAGGAGGCTTTTAAACTTCATCCAAAAAGCCTGATACCAGTTAATGACAGTATAGGGTAGAAGAGGTTTTGCTATGTTTAAATTCCATTAGAGCACTGTGGGTTTTCACTTCCTAAGTGGACCTTTTAACTGCAGAAGTAAATCCTTTGAGGTCTAAGTTTATTTGCTCTCAGCAAATATATGGTTTCAGTGACTTAGAATAAAAAGAAAAATATTTTAAGACAATAGCAATTATTTAAAAACATGCACTTGTGAAATTCGTATCATAAACATGTATCTGAAATTCATTTCAAAATTTCTCAATATTAGAGCGTAGGAAAAATCTTTGGCCAATATAATTTGTGTTTTCAACTACTTTTTTTTGGGGGGGGTAGTG
Source organism: Rhinolophus hipposideros (assembly GCF_964194185.1). NCBI lineage: Eukaryota > Metazoa > Chordata > Mammalia > Chiroptera > Rhinolophidae > Rhinolophus > Rhinolophus hipposideros. The sequence continues at coordinate 1,606,223 of NC_138062.1, forward strand.
TTTCTGTCTGAATACATCACAGTTATGTTAGTTTGGAAAAAAAATCTACCTACCTATTTGAAGGGTGGTCACTTATTTTTACTCATTTTCAGATATCTCAGTGAGTCATTACAACATTTGTTTTAGTCATTTTAAAAACACTTTTAAAAAAATCTGTTTTATTTGATAATTGCTTCTGCTTCATTACTTCTGGTTTCTCTTGGAAACCGAATTACCATTTCAAGATTTCTAGCAACCTTTCACCTGTTATTTTTATCTCCTTGTTTCTTTCCTTCATATTCTATGTGTGGTTCTCAAGTGTTCGTTCACTTTTCTAATTCTGTTTTCGGTAGTCTTAGTTCAGTTCTCTATGGTCTCTGTATTTGAATTTAATATTGCTTTGGAAGTGTTAGTTACCTTCCAATTCTTTTACTCACATAATCTTTTCATGCATTTTAATCACTTTCATTTAGTTATGTTATCTCATTTTTAATCATAATCGTTTTCGACACATTTTCAGAATTCTAAAAGTTTAGTAGAATTTTAATATGCTTCCTATGTTGTATTGAAATCAAGTTCCCTTTTATTTCATGCTGTAGAATCTTTTCATGTGCAAATCTATGCAGTTAGGTCAGTAGCCCCCCATGTGGTTTGGTGACAGGCATAGATGACAGCAGCAGAGCTAATCAGAGCTCCGCTGGCCTCCACCACCACCCAGGAATTTCAACATGAGGGTCAGAAATTCTTCCCGGTGCTATAGGGAAAAACAGAGCAGATACTAGGAGAGATATGTGAGTTCAATTAATACTAGGAAACAAGTACAAATTAGGAAATCGTGCTTGAAATTTCCCTCGAGGTACTGTCACGTCTCCAGTACCTTTATTCTCTTCCAATTTCTTTCAGGAATGGCACACTGATGACAACTAGGTATCCATGACCTTTCTTGTGTTTTACTCCACATACATTTTTACAATGAGAATGCCTATCATGTGTTAGCTGAGTCAGGTACAGTTTCTTGGTTATCTTTACTTTTGGTGTAGTGTGTAGACAGACAAACCCAACCCCAAATCTAAGACTATTAATAGATATTTGCTTTTACTTCTGTAGTTTTCATGTTTTGTGTCTTTTCTCTATATTTATTTGGCCACATAATAGATGGTCAGGCTTAAGCTTTTTTCCTATTTAAACAATTTACAATTGCCACATCACTTTAATTAGTGCATCATGCCACCTAATTTATATGCATTGTACATTAATATTGTTACTGATACTAAGTGATTCCTTGAAAAGTAATTGAAGTCAAGACAAAGTTGCGGAAGGGCATTGTGTATTATTTTCTGCCAGAGATTCCTCTACTTACATGATGTGATTCTAAGGTCTCAGTGCTCAAACTACACTCTTTCTGCTTGATTATAGTGACTTCTAATTGTAGTGCCTTCACACAAAACCTCTAATCAGAAGCTGAGCTCAGGTTTAAAAAATGTGCTGCAAACATACAGCTTTAACCTCCACTGATTCAAGGACCCTGTCACCCTCCCATTTTTCCAGGCTGAGATGATTTCTAATTGCTGCATATCCTGGTGATTAATTTCATGTGATAAGCTCGAAACGGATGGATGGATGGCCCTGCTTGTTTCTGAGGATGAAATAATTTGGATAGAATGTCCAAAAAAGAAGCTCTTAAGAAATGACAAAGGGGAATTTCACAAAACCAAACATATTTTAAATAAGGTTTAGATACAATTTTCCTGCCCGTAGAAAACAAAACCAATGCCTCTCTTTCCCTTTCAAAACCCATAAAAAACAAGATGAGGATGGGAAAGACAACCATTTTGCTATTGGTTTGCATACAGTGTCTTTTAAAAAAAATCACGAAAAATAGGGAAATTTATTGTTCATAAGATAATATAATGGGGCAAATATGCACTATGTATCAGATAACTAATGTTATTTATTTTATTTTTGGATGGGAGTGAGGAATTTAAAAGTATATTCAAACGAGCATTCAGTCAAACCGAAACACCTCCTTCAGAAAATGATTCTTTCAAAAATCATCCCTCACCCTATTGTAGGCTGCAAATCTATACATCAGGGTAATATGTGCTGATGCCTGAGGAGCTGTGCATGTGTGATTGGGGGTGTAATTGTCTGGACTGATGGGAGGGACATGTGTGTCTCGTGTATTTGCTCCATTGAGGTGTGCTGTTCGGACTGGAGCCAGGGCGAGTTACAAGCTGTTTAAAGAAACACATTATATTCATGCACGGCTGGATATTCTCGGGCTGTTCAGTCTTTTGAGAGCAAAAAGTGGTTTTTGCTAACTCCATCTCGCTGCTCATGGAAAGCTTGAAAATCAATAGGTGCAGGTTGATGAAACCTCAATCCACTTGATTCCTTTCTACCGCCGCCATTATGCAGACAGTTGGGGAGATGCGTTCATTCCGGGCTCTACTTACTGCTCTCAGGCACAGCTTCTCATCAGGGAAAAATTAGACCACATGAGAAGTAATCAAGAAATTCTGAAGAGGCGACGGAGACCTTCCTGTTAACTGCCTCCTTTTTTATCTGTCTTTCCTCTCTCAGTGTTCAAGAAAGAGAAGTAGTTAAAATCTCTACCAGAAAGCTTCAGAAAGTTCTGTAGACATGTTTTACGGCACTCTTTTCACTGATATTTTTATTTAGTAAGAGTCACAGCAATGAAGAACAGTAGCTGGATCAATGCCAAATTAAGAACCACCCCGCTCCCCCCTCACCAGAGCTGCCAGAGTCACTTTGGAAAAACTGAACAAATGAAAACTGCTTAAACCAATGTGTGTCTTTTCATTCTTACTGAATAGGCTATTTGATGGCAGACAATGTGAAGTAGCTGTACAACCCAGAGGCTCGGCAAATGGCCTTGGCCAAACATTGCCTGGTTCAAGCCCCGTTTCTGATCATTACTAGTTATCTGATTAATGCTGTACACACTGCCCTCTGATCCTCGATTTTATCATCCACATAAGGCAATCATAATAACAGCAACCTCAAAGTTTTGGCAAGAGAATAAAATGGGTAATCAATACAAAGCATTTAGCACAGTAAACACTTAGTACAGGTTAGTCGTTAGTAGTAATCCCTCATGTGGCAATGATTGGATCTGAATATGCAGCAATTCTTTTCAATTTCAGCAATGTTTTTGACAACTGAATTGAATGTTATAGATATTGAACTGACAAAACCTTATCAATCACGTCGCTGTAATGCATCCATTACAATAAATGATCAAATGACCATCTGGCCCAACCTCCTGTTCTAGCAGCGAAAATCCTATAATCACACAGAGTCAGTGCTTCATCGGAAAGCAAACATCTCTGTTTGGTACGGAGACTGACTAGGACGTGAATGTCTTGACTTTCAGAAGCATCTTCCACCTTTATCTCTCACCTGTGTGTCCACTGGCTTTTCGGATGTGGGTGGACAAGGTCAGCTCCAGATTACAGAAACTAGAATTTAAGGTGGGATCCTGGCCCCAAGCCTATACATGAAAATCATCCTTACCAGAAATGGTGCAAGTGGCTGGCCACACCGGATGACTTAGCTGTTGGCAAAAATCATTGTTTCTGACCAATGGAGTCAGAGCCCTTTGGTAGGAACAGCCATCTGAAAGGCAGAGACAGCTCTCTCACCCCAGACAGAATAGTAAAATGAAGCAATGACACATTTCAGCGCGAGACTCATCTGCCCTCCTAACTCTACAGATGGTGGAGATGTGGCCTGTGATCAATTCAGCGGTGCCGGTTTGGCAGAAACCAGGTGGATGTAACATGGTGGTGGGTTACCATGATTTTATCCAGTCGTGAGCCCCACTCACATCGGTAGTCCCGACAAGGTATGAACATCTTTACCTAGAAATATCTGAACTCGGACTCAATTTGCTGGTGTTAGTATGATCAGGCCATCCTTCTCACTCTCCATCAGCTGAGAGCATCCCAAGCCCTGTGTGTTTGTGAAAAGCACAGAGCAACACACTATCCTGCCCTCAGGCTACGCTCATGTTCCTTTTCTTTTGTGAAAAATAGCCTGCAGAACCTCGGTTATCTTCTGCAGAACATCACACTGGCTCGCTATTTGAACTACATCATGACAATTGGATTCAGCCAGCAGGAAATGGCATTTAGATAGTCTATCATTGTCACGCAGGGGACCCTGCTAGCTGCGCCATTTATCATGCGGGGCATCCGGTGGGGTCTCAGCTCCTGCTCCCCACAAAAGAACGCAGGACATGCTGAGGCCAAAAGGAACACCCACAGAGCCATAGGTAGGGGAATAAAACCAATATATTCTCACTGGCGGCTGGGCTGGAGACACAGGAAGCAGGATCTACATAATCTGCAACCCGCTGTCCTAACAGCAGTCCGCGCTTGCCAGCCACCATCTCTGCTAGCCCCCATTTCTTCTGCTAGCGTAGCCACAGCAGTTATATTAGTGGCCAATGGCTTAAGGGTTACAGCTGATGGCCAACTAGCCACAGCTGACGGCCATCTGATCACAGTTGATGGCCATTTACTACCCGAGCCAGCACCTTTGTATGTGAGGCCGAGAGCCTGGAAACTGCTTTCTGGGGCTCTGTCCCCACAATCATGCTAAGAGATATGGACGTCTGCCTGTGGGCAATGAGCGCTATAGAGATTCAGAGACGTGCCGCATTCATGCAAGTTTTCAGGGTGTTTCGCCAGGTGGTGCATACATAATGGGAGCAGGATGACAGTGCCCAGTATTCGGCGGATGCCGTGGATGGTGTCCTCGTACCTCCCTGTGGTTGCAGTGACCAAAGCCTAACAAGGACGAGGCCACAAAGAGCTCAGAGAGTGATGCAATTCAGTCAGGGAGAATCGACGCACCACGAAAGCAGTCTCGAGCAGCTGCTTTGCTGATTCAGGCTGAGAAAGATCTAGACGGTATAGGAGGAGAGTGATAAATACAACAGCAGTGGCAAGTGTAGTTGGTTTCAGTGACCACTGTATGCAGTCTGTCGTACTCCACACAAAAGATGGCCGGCCTCCACCCTGACAACTCAGCGGTGGCAGACACTAAGTGTGCCGTGGCGGACAGGATCAGATGCCCAGCTTCCCCACCCGACACCGTGGCCACACACGTAATCCACATGTGGACACTTCTGGGTGGGCTTGGAGACGCCGGCAGCATCTTGCCTGTCTCGAGGCTCCTCCAGACAGAGCTGCAGGCTCCCAATAGGAATGGACGTTACCACAACATTCTCAACAGTGATCTGGAAACAAAGCACCAGGTGCCCCAGGAAGGACTCGGAACCATGAGGGTGACAGGAGCAGGGCCATTCCAGGGGGCCTTCTGCACCCTCCTCTGAAGACCCGGGCTGACCTTGAGCCTCGGGTGTCTGTGTGTAGGGTGTGTTACTCACACTTACTGGCTTCTCCCCTTTCCCAGCTGTCCAAGGCTGAAACTCCTGCTCACTGACAGTAACTCCTCAAAACTGCCCGCACTGCAGTCTTCATTCTGGGCTGTTTTCAGGGCTTCCTCGGCTAACTCATCCCCTGCGACCAAGTCCACCATATTAAATTGTACATGGTCACAAGACATAGAGACTTTTGTCAAGCAATTACACCACAGGGTCAGTTGATGAATAAAACTAGTTCTTTCTATTATAAGAGACAGTATCTCACAATTCCTTTCACATAACTATCTTCACATGCATATACTGTGTGTATATACACACATATGTATACTCTACACACACATATGCAAGTTGGGCAAACTTGTAATGTTCACTCCTACTTATCAATTACCACTCCACATTTTAAAGCATGTACTTTTCTTCCTTTGAGCTAGTTCCACCCTAACCACCGCTGCCTTTTGTTGTAAAACTCCCCAGTCTCTGAAATTTTAAAGAACTTCATTACATCTTAAATGAATTAGGGAAAAAACCAGAAAGGCCCCAAACTTACAAACACAGTTCAGGAGTCATGGGGGATTGGATAAGGGAATTCACACGCTTCCCTCTTTGAACAATACATCTGTAATGACATTAAGTTTGGTGGGGTGAGACACGTAAGAGACCTGTTAATTCACGCATAAACCAACTTATCTCTTACAAGGTACTGATACTGGAACCACTCTGATCATATTGGGAGTCTCAGTGGCAGCTATTCATTAGTCTTTTATTACATTTTGGAAAGCCAGAAATGCAATTTATATCAATTTGCTTTCCATACTTCTTAGGGAATTTAACTGAATATGAAAAAGTTATGAGATCCTGAATGATATAGTGGCAATTGGGATATAAACCTGTACAAGTCACTTGTTAAGATGCCTAACTCTCTCCGATAATTCACTGTAAAATATGTAAGGCTATCAATGCCGGCAGGCTTCTCACATGGGGCTCTAGTGATGCTATTTCTGAATAAACACACGTGCACACACACCCCTCCTGATTTTCTTCACTACGCTTTTGCGTTTGGAGGAGGAGAGGCCTAGAGAACCAGAAAAGGGTGGAGAGCAAATTCTGTCATATGGTTCTATGAGAAGTCATTTACTTAACTGCGTTATTGTATACCAGGAATTAGTCCTCAAAGGCTCTCTGAGGTGGGTCTCATGTTATGTTTTGATTTTTTTAAACAGGTGAATATACGTATGGCCTCGGAGAGCTTAGACAGCTCTCCTCACAGGCCATTGAGTCCTTGTTTTCTAGATGGAATACCTTCGCTGCTTGCTTCAACATGTTATTTATTTAAACTTTAGATACACAATTATCGTTTGTGAGTTGCTATCTTACATAGTTTCCTGTTAGCTACTATACTGGATTCCTTCTTCGCATCCTCAATCAGAACACTTATCATCTCATGTTAACAAAAGTTTGGGCTCATCTACAGCTCTTTGAAGGAAAAGACTTTTCACAGTGGGTTCTAATGGTGTGTGTGGGAGACTCGCCTGGCAGGGACTCGCGGGGAAGGCATGTGTCGATTCTATGCTGTGCTCAGTGAACTTGGTTCTTTACTCTGTTTAGCATCTGGGCAAAGATAGTTATTTTACTGATATTAATACTTACATACTTACAATTACTTAAAATGTTCAAAACTAATTTGAGTTTGAATACTGAGACGGTCAAAAATTTCCCAGTGATGCCAGAAAAAGGAATAAGTTACATGCAGTAAGAGGATTTTGAACTCACATTAGAAGCAATAAGATACTGAGGCTCTTCCTCCGTCACGTCGTCAGTTCCACGTGACTTACGTGTCAGGGCACATTCCCCACTTGGCTACTGTGGCCTCCGTCTTGAGTGACAGTGGTGACCTCACATGCTCCTGGGGCACCTTCCACCCTCGCTGTGCCTACTTCTCCAGCAGGACCCTCACGGCCGCTCTGCCTCTGCTTTCTCCCCTCTTCTGAAAGCTCTCCTGTCCCTGTCAGGTCATGCAGGACTCCTAGGGCTTAAAAATGGCTTCAACTGCCCTCCACCAAGTCCTGGACACCCTTCAAATTCAACATTGTTTTCCCTGAAATTTGCTCCTCTCTGCCGTTAACAATTTGGAAGAATTACACTTGTCATTCAACAAGTCTCCAAGTTCAACTGTTATTTCCCATGATACCTCAACCCAGGTACTTGATCAAACAGTATTCTAGATGTTTCTGTAATTTCTTTAGTATAGGAACTTTTGGATAGGACTTACATTTATATCAGTGTTGTCCTTTCAACAGTGAAGATATGGAAATGTAGGTCAACAGCACAGTTTTTGAGATGCATAATAAATTACACATAAGCAAATGCGTTAATCGTTTTATTTATAGTAGTGTTTAACGATTACTCTTCTGTCCACTGGTGCTGAGATTTTTGCAAGATCCTGAAGTATCTCAAAAAATCAGTGGTGATTTGTAGACTAAATTTAGTATAGTTTTATTGATGAAACGTTTTCATATAGATGTGTGTTAATCCCTTTTTTCAATTATTTTGAATAAACATTGTATTAATATGGAGTGTCCTAAATTGTAACTATGGTGGACATAATGAAAAAAAATAGATGTAGCTTCTTTTTCTTCTACTTTTCATTCACATATATGTTTGCAAAAAAGAGGAAAATAAATGCAAATATACATCTTTCCTATAAATATAGAATTATTAACCAGTTTTCACTCCTTATTTACACTGAATTTTTATGTCTACTATAATTCCAAGCTAACTACTTTTTAGAAGGTGATATCACTTTTACTTCTCCAACACTGACCACTCCAGTAAAGTAGATTGCAAATGCCCTAACTCTTTTGAGAAACCCTTAGTTTCATTAGAAAAAAGAAAAAGAGTCAACAGTCATAACTGTAATGAAATATTGAAAAATCAATTATCCTAGAATCATTTAAAAATCCCACTTATACACACACATATTAATCTATGTAGATACATTAAGATTTTTCTATCAGCATTCCTGATCTAGAAATTCTGACTTTTGGGATAAAAATGGAAATAATGCTGAATAATTTCCAAATAAACATATTTTTAGGCATGAGTATATGCATACAAGTACCTTCTACAAATTGGAAATGCCATGCTAACGTGGGCAAGTTTAAACGGAAGGACTCTTTCCGAATGGGAAACTTCCTCTAGCCACCAGGTTAAAACTTCCACAATCATTAAGGAAGTTCGTGGAACAGTCTCAGGTTCATGGCTGCGTTGCCCCAGGCCTGAGGGGAAAACCTGATTCTAAATGAAGCTGTATTCTCTCAGATCTTATTAGTCCTTTTTAGCTAATGTACATCTTTAAAATGAAAATTCTCAGAGCTCAAATATCAAAGACCTATGCAATGTTAATTCTTCTTTAAAGGAAAATGATCTCAATATTTTATGTAATGTCTACTATATGTTCATTACTAAGCTAAGTGATAAGTGGAACTTTGGGGGTTAGTACTCAACAGTCTGTGTAAGTACTGCTCCTTGGTAAAGTGACATAAACTATTGATACTCTGCCTGGAGCAAAACTTAAACAAGTAACTACCTTTTTTCTTGTTACCTGATATAAAGGCATGATCAGTGAGTATTTGCACTACCTGGGGAGAACGTGTGCAGACACACCTAAGAATACTATTATAATTAAGAGGGTAACGGTGTGGGTTCTGTATCCTGACTGCCTGGACTTGGGTCTTGATTCTCACTGGCATTTGAACTTGGAAAATTTACTTAATCTCTGTGTACCTCAGCTTTTCTTCAGTAAACTGGGTGTGATAATAGTACAGAATCCATATGAACAACGCCTAATGCCCAGTAGATGCCCAGTAAATATTAGTTAGTCCTACAGGGAACAAAATGTACCTACTGTTCAGACACTGGTGATTTGTCATCTTTTTTCCTCTCTTTTTTTTCAGTGATTACTTTTCATGATTTGATGTTTGCGTTCTAAAACCTTCCTAAAATTCTGAATAATGTCTAAGAATTCTAACATTGCAATTAATTTTTCCTGAGGATGTTATAATATCCCTTAAAACAAACACCCTGGGTTATATTGGCTTAGCGCAATAGTGCAGTGGCATTTTTTTATAGTGCATGACTTGAATAATAGAAGGTTAGAGTTGAAAGGAAACTGAGAGGATATTATACACAGGAGAAGTAATGGGGGCCTAGCTGGAGGCTGCGACCTGCAAGTCACCCAGCAGGGGAGTCGAGGGTCTGAGCCTGGAAAGCAGGTCTTCTCAGCTCTAAATGGCAGGTGTTTTTTGTTTGTTTGTTTGTTTGTTTAAATACATGTACATGTTCTTCCTTTACATGTGTACTCCTTAGAAATGAGGAATGCTCTTGTGACTGGAAAATAAATTTGTCAGGCTAATTTATATGCAGACAGCATTTTCCTAGCTTTCTGATTCTAAATAATCCTTATACTATTGAACAAATGATTAGGCATTTTTCACATCTCAGGATGTAAGACCAATATTGTTAAATCTTTAATCAGGCCCAGGAGCAATACATCAAAGGAATCAACTCTTGTCATGAAGATGACTTCAATTAACTCGTTTGTAATCCAATAATGCATTTCATTAGAGTAGTCTAAGAACTTTCCAGGCATTACCACCAATATCTTCCGGACTCCTACTTGGCATTTATTTCCAGTCCTGAACATAACAGATAGAAGGGCACAGTCCCTACCAGCAGATAACTTTCATTTCTTAATAGAACACAAGGCAGAATAACATGTGTTGACAAGGAAATATTTGCACCAATGTTTTTCCACTGTGGATTAGTGGCAGGTCGGTGCTGGTTCTTTGGAGAGGAAAGGAGAGACAGAAACAAATGAGGAGTTGTTTTTTTGGCTGCCAGAAAGCCAGACAACAGCCTGTGCTAAATATTAAAGCTGCTGCAATCTCTAAATGAAGGCGAGACATTCAGTTTGTTCACAAAACACAGGTGAGAAAGATAACAAACAGTATTCTGACTTTCTATTCTGCAGAGTCCAGCAGGGCCTGGGAGCTTGTGACAGTCTCATTACCCAAATTAATTCCCGTAACCCAACCTCCATCCCGTCAAGCCAGCGCCCCCTCCAGAAGATAGAATCTCCTTTAACAGCTCTGTCTTTGTGAGTCTAAATATATGCTTCCCTTGAACAGTAACTCTCAGCTTAGTTAAAGAGTATCTGTCAATTCCTGGTAGGCAGAGGAAGCATGAGTGCACGCACACCTCTTATTCTGAAACCTGGGACTCCCTGACTGATGGCTTTTTTGACATGTGAAGACTCAACAGAATCAAGTGCATCTGATTTTCATCTCAGGCAAAAGGACCCTGGGGGTCATCCTGGGTACTGTGAAAGAAGAGGAGGTTCACGCTCATTTCCCATTTTCTAGTTCTGTAAAGGAGGGACACAGAGCGCACCCACATGCCACCGAGGCCTGTGCTGTGACCCCCAGGTGGCCAGATGTCTGCATGCATGTCCACAAGAATGGGGAGTCTCCACATTTCGGTGCACGGTCCCTTGTGCTGTCACAGCTTTGTGTGGAGTGCATTTTATCTGAAGTACATATACCAACTCCTTTCTCTCAAACGTGTAAGAGTAGGTCAGGATGACAATGGTGCACCTCATAACCAATCACTAGTTTGTTACTTTGATTTTGGCAGGAGTTAACAGGTATAGACAAACAGTATACAGAGCTGAAATGACGTGCTTTTCATAAAACCATGTCCGAGGTGTGATCAGACAATCAGTGAATGTTTGAATAAAAACAAATTATTACAGTAAAAGACACATTGCCATTAATCCCCCTAAAAATACTCACCCTCACTTCAAACACACTTATCCCATCATTCTTGCCACTCTCTGAAGCAGTTCTGGAAGTCCTCTTTCGTGAGGGTCTTTAGTTGTGCTGTCATGGCTGCCTCGATGTCCTGAATTAATTCAAAATGTTTACCTTTCATGGTCATTTTGACTTTGGGGAAGAGCCAGAAGTCACATGGCACCAGATCCAGTGAATAAGGTGGATGAGGACACGCCATCATGTTTTCATTTGACAGAAATTGCCGTACCAGAAGTGATAATGTGACACAGAGCTTTCCCATTGTGATCAGAAAATACGGTGAATGCAGCTGCTGAGTGGCGTCCAATGGAAAGGCAGGGACCTTCAATATGGAAGGGGTACATGGAACCTTAGTAACAGTGTGTGGCAAGTTTCAACTTGTTCAGTGCAGTCAGTCGGGTGTGAGCTACGGCTGAGAGAAGGTGTGTTTTAAAGTGTGCTGTAAATCATCCTCCATCATGATAATGCTCCGTGTCACACATTGCTTCTGCTATATGGCAATTTCTGTCAAATACAAACATTACCATGCATCCTCATCCACCTATTCACTGGATCTGGCTCCATGCGACTCCTGGCTCTTCCCCAAAGTCAAAATGATTCAGGACATGGAGGCAGCCACGACACTGCACTGAAGACATGAAAGAGGACTTCCAGAAGTGCTTCAGAGAGTGATAAGAACGAGGGGATTAGAGCATTTGAAGTGAGGGGGAGTGTTTTGAGGGGGATTAATGACAATGTGGCTTTTACTATAATACACTTTTTTAAAATGTAAACATTCACTGTATTGTTTGATCACACCTCATATTAGAATTTTTTTGTTTTTAATTTCAACTGATGAACCTAATCATTTAATCAGTCATATATTTCCTTTACTAATCTAAACAAAAATAGGTTGTCAATGATCAACACTTGAATATTTCATTTTAAACACATTCCTTGTTTTTGTCTTAATGTAACATTTCTTAGCAGGGCCAGCCCTTGCTCCTAAATTCTGTACACATACTCCTGGATGGGTTGCCTTCCTTCCCCTTGCTTCCGAGATCCTTCTCTCCCTCTACCTCAAGCATGTCCATCTCTCAGTGCTGTCCTCAGCCTCCATCGGTTAGCTCTTTTATTACTAATTGTTCTGTTTTGACATTTCTGCTGCTCTTATTCTCACAGTGAGGAATAATAAGCATTTAGGAAACAGCCACAGAAAAGGACGTTAGGGTACAGCACTCGGGGCAAGTGTTATGTATGGTGAGCAGGGAACCAAATCATGGGTTAGCGAGAACAAAACGCACTGTTTATGGAGCAGAACGTTCGTCCATTTTATTTATTTTTATTTATTATTATTTTTTTTAAGGAGGGAGCAGCTCACAGTGACCCATGTGGAGATCAAACCAGCAACCTTGGTGTTATCAGCACCACGCTCTAGCCAACTGAGCTAACCAGCCACCCTATGGAACAGAACTTGGTCAGAGGGGACAGCAAAACAAGAAACCCATGTTTGCTGCCAGACTATGATGACAAACGTAAAAATCCTGACCTAATTATCACATAACCAGCTTTGTTGTTATATTTTTATAGGAATATATCCATTTCGCTTATGTTTTTAAATTGCTTTCCAAATAGACACTCATAGCATGTTCTTATTACCCAGTTTGATAGTTGGTAATGATTGTTGAGCATATTTGCTTCTATTTCCTTCCAGGCCCCTCGTATGAAATCAAACACTATTTTTAAAAAATTATTTTCATTGTCGTAACATAAATTTAACCCTCTTAACTTTCTAGCCCTTGTGAAAAATTTTAGGTATTTTTGGTACATTTGTACATTTTATCCTATTTCTTTCTATTCCTTTGGAAGCTGAACTTTATATTTCTTTCCACATAAAGGTTATTATTTGGAAGTTACACTTAATAAAATATAGCATATATATTTTAACACCATTCTGAAAAGTGTAAGGATAGAATAGGAAAAAAAAAAAACTGTAGAATGCTCTAAGTTATTTTAACACCTATGCTATTTCATGCCATTTTGGTCCAAATTTTTTTTTTATCTTTCACAACAACAGAAAAGACATTGGTTATGATTATTCATACAGACAAGGCTTGGTTAGCTTTACCATCACTTATGATTATTTTTCTCACTCCTAGTATCATTTTCCTTGTTCCAAAAATATACTTTTCAGAGGTGCCTTTAATTTAGGTCTACTGTCTTTATCTGAAATGTTTTATTTTACTCACATTCTTAAAGTTTTTTTCCAGGAATTCCTATAAATTCTAGATTTATAATATTTTAATGTCTCCATATTTTAAATATCTCAATTCAATTTTTTTAACTTCATTTTTTAAGTTAAGAAGTTTACAGAAAGATTAATTATTGTTCTTTTTAACAAGTTCTTTTTCTCTGGCTTTAAGATGTTTTAGAGGCTGGTGTGTCCACTTTTTTTTTTTTTTTTTTGATTCATCTGTGTTTGGGATTCTTTTAATCATCCTATTTGACACATATTGTGTTCCCTGTACCTGTGAGTTTAGCTCTTTCATCAGTTCTGAATAATTTTATCCTTTATCTCTCAAATAATTACCTTATCTCAAGTTTCTCCTTATTAGATATTAAAACTTGTTCTCTTTACCTTTAAACCTTTTTTAAATATAAATATCTTTCTTGGTCTTTGTTCACTTTGAGTAACTCCTGAAAATTTTCTTCCAAATTGAGTTATTTGCTTTCAGCCGTATCTACGGTGTTGCTTAATCCATATTTTGTTTTTTTCCCCAAAGTTACATTTTTCATTTAAAAACTTTCTCTCAAATATGCCTACTGATTATTCATTATTATAATTCTAATTTCCTGTTCTTTAAACATCCTCTCGAGGGATATATGTACACACATTTCGTATATTTTCAGTATCTAAGCACTGAGTAGCCGAAATCTGTCCGGTGTTGGGATGATCTCATTCTGCTCGATTGTGTGTTCGCTGATTCTTGATGTTTGATTCATCACACACCCTGGAAAATGTAGAGGCTGAGACTGACGGCTGTCTTCCACAGGCCATCTCTACTCGCTCCCCTGTGATGTGGGGTCCCACGTGGCTCTGGTTTGTGGCTCCTCCTCTAGATGCCCACAGCGCCCCTCGCGAGTTCCCACTGCTCCCCTCTCTCGCTGGGATCGCTTCCTTCCCAACGTCGATCTCGCTTCTTTCCCACAGGCCTCAAAGTGTGAGGCCCGTTTTGCAAAGTGTGAGCAGCTTGGGGTTCCCTCCAGTGTGTAGTCCCAACTGTTACATTTCCCACCTTCGTAACTCTCTTTTAATCAAGGAGTTAATACATTGCCATTTTGAAAACTGTTTATATATATATATATATATATATATATATATATACATATATATATATATGTATATATATATATTGTGTTTAAAGTTAAATATTTAACTGGTGGATACTCATGTATGTTTGTATTTTCATGAATAAAGTTCTATGGAAAATTCATACATAAGACATCGTGGATATATGGGTAGCTCTCAGAATACTCTCAAGATCCATCCATGTTGTCACAAATGTTCCTATATCATCTTTCCTTAACGCCAAATAGTATTCCATAGTGTATATATACCACAACTTCTTTATCCATTCATCTATCGAAGGACATTTTGGTTGTTTCCATGTCTTGGCCACCGTCAACAAAGCTGCAATGAACATTGGAGCACACGTGTCTTTATGGATAAATGATTTCAGATTTTTGGGGTAGATACCCAGGAGAGGGATTGCTGGGTCATATGGTAATTCTACTCGTAATTTTTTTAGGAACATCCACACTGCCTTCCATAGTGGCTGCACCAGTCTGCATTCCCACCAACAGTGTATGAGAGTTCCTTTTTCTCCACAGCCTCTCCAACACTTGTTACTATTTGTCTTGTTAATGATAGCCATTCTGACTGGGGTGAGGTGATATCTCATTGTGGTTTTCATTTGCATTTCTCCGATGATTAGTGATGCTGAGCATTTTTTCATGTGTCTATTGACTATTTGTATGTCCTTTTTGGAGAAATGTCTCTTCAGGTCCTCTGCCCATTTTTCAACTGGGTTGTTTGTTTTTTTGTTGTTGAACTTCATGTGTTCCTTGTATATTCTGGATATTAGCCCCTTATCGGAGGAACTGTTTGCAAAACTCTTCTCTCATTCAGTCGGTTGCCTCTTTAATAACTATTCTTTTAGAGGATATATATATATATTTATATATATACATATATATGTATATATATCTGCCATCATAAGTCACGTTGGTGAATGCATTTTGTTTTTATTGGAGTTCAGCAGATTCAGCACAAAAATCAATTCAAAGTGTAGCTACAGTCATTTCAAGACTATAAGGGGATTAATATGCTTATATTTGGTTTACTCTCAATATTTAATTTCAATATTTAAATAGAGTGCAGATGAAGTTTAATATATTACTTATATTCATATTTTTACAAAAATGCGTGTATAATGGAGTATAAGTACAATTTGCAATTATGCCTTAATATATAATGTCACGTACATTAATTCCTACCCTCAAAAGGTTAAGGCTAATTTAATATTTTAGAGCATTTCAGAGACTATTTAAAACCAAATAAAAACTGCACATTTTATCACATAAAATTGAGAGCCCCTCCATTCGAGATCACACAAAAGCTATGTTTCTATTAATAAATAAATTAATAAGTAGTCAGTTTCAGTGAGTTGAACAAGTAGGTAGTCCCTGTTACTTATAGACCTTGAGATCTGGGAACAACTTAGGCAGAAGAAAACTCTCCTCTCAGAATATCACATCTTTGTGTTGCAGTTGTATGTCAGTAATATCTCAAAGACCAGGTGTGTACTGACTCACTGGGTCTCTGAATGATAATGAACCATTTCTAAAGGTATAGTGAAACGACAGACGGGAGTTATAAAACAGAAACTCTCACTTTTCAGTAACAAATGCACTGTAATGGTGCAGTGTTTTGGTAATAGCTCTTTTAGGGGAGCACAGAAATTCAATAAGAAAACACTTTGTTTGTTTGAGAAGATATTAAAACTATTTATGATCAAAACCTGTAATTGTAGAACTTTAGATTATGGCTACAGTTTATTGGCCACGTACAATATAATTTTTACTTGCAGTATAATTTCTTACCAACAAAAAAAAAGGTATTAACTCTGTTTTCTATGAGACAAATGAACCTCTGAGAGCTTACATATACCTTCCCCTCTGTCAGTTAGTAAATGCTAGAACCAAGAGCCAACCCACACTCGTCCGTGCACTCATTGTAAACGCAGGCCTACCTTTCAGGATTAATGATCGCCACCTTAAATAGGACACGGAGGCTATTTTAGGATTATTTAATTTAGTGAATAATATTTAATTACAAAGGTAAATAATATCATGAGAAGTTTGCATGGCAACAGATGATTACTAGAATTGGTGGGGTGTTTACACTGTATGGCATGAAAATGTCCAATCACTATATTGTACACCTGAAACTAACATAACCGATATAAGATTGTGTACCAACTACACTTATATACTTAAATTTATAAAAAATAGAAAAAAAGACAAACGATAAATGTTTCTTCCCATGTGCCACGTCTTTCTTTCTTCTCTCTCCACCCCCTAACCCCCTGCCCCAGTTTTTGGAAATAACAACATGTACCATTTATTTGAAAAATGGAGGGTAACTAGTATCCTTCTATGAAAGATGATGTTTAAAAAGACAGAGAGTGAATAAGCCAACTGTTATGAATTCCTGCTGCTCTTTTGAGGGCAGATTTATGAGGCTGTGTTGATATATTTTTTTAATGCCTCAATGGAAATTCACACGAAAGACAGCAGAGCATCTTCTGGAAAAGAGAAGAACAGGATTGGGACATGAGAGAAGCATGGCAGACATCCTCTGCTCTTTGTGGGTTAACCAGTTCTATCAGGACTTGAAAAATACCACGTTTACTTCAGGTGTTATTGTTCAAAGAATATGTGAGACATAATTCCATCCTTTGAGCAAAACACAAATTTCATACACCTTTTCCCCCTAGGCTTACAGGTATGAAAACAACCTTCTCACGGGCTTCGTCTCCCCCCACAGCAACCTACAGGGCGCACGCTGCCATAAATCTAGGTCCTAGAGATTATTTTTATGCTTCTTTTTAAGAAGTGGAAGATAACTCATCGTAGGGAAAATGTCTGTGTCCTCTGCACAAAACAACTTGAAGATATTGAATTTATGATGCCAGGAAGATGACTCAAGCAGAACAAATTTGTGTTTGGAATTAGTCTTCCTTTGAAAAGTTATGATTGCCCACCAAATTCTAGAGAAATTAAAAAAACATCAACTTCCATATTTAAAATTTTTGATTTAGTGAAAAATTCATGTTATATATTTTTTGCTACAAACATAAAAATAAACTTTTAAGTATCATAACACTTGAAATGTTTTTAAATTATAGAGTTTTGTCCAATGATTGAGAAATATAACAGAGAAGAAAAGAAAGCCATTTAATAGATAATTATTATAAAATTACAACTGACAATTTCTATCAAACCCTAAATAAATTTCAATATTATAAATTACAGTTCTGTCATGATTCTATTATTACTGATAATAATAATAGCTAACAGTTATTGTGGACTTACTATGTGCATTGATCTAAACACACTGATTATTCTACTCTTATATGATAGAAATAGAAAATATTTTCACTATAAAGATGACAAAGTTGAGAATTAGAAAATCAAATAGCTCGTGACTTGGAGATGGACTCAGGTGTGAACACAGCTGCACTGTCTCCAAACCCCACGTCCCAGCCACTGCAGGAATGCCCTCTAAAGGGCAAAGACCAACAGAGATATTCACACAGGGTAAAGAGAAACAGCCCTTTTTATACATTTTTCTGAACTCCATTTTCACTGATTTGCGTTTTTCAGGTTTTGATCATGAACCCTGACTGACCTACGGATAAAAAAATGCTGCTGTTTTCAGCTGACAACTAATATCGTCTCTTGCCATTTCCAATCTGAATTGGAGGAAAATGTAATTTCTCAAGCTGCTTGTGGGAGTTTAAACATGTAGCCTTGGGAGGAAAAGAGAAAGTACTCCATTGATTATATACAATCTCAACCAGTGATATATATTATTGATATTTCCAGAGCCCCACTGGATATGAATGTGCCATAGCAACCACAAAGAAATGCAGGACCCGTGGTCAAAGCAGATGGAATAAGCTACCTCTTTCTTCAGAAAATACTTTCAGAGTATGTTGTCTTCTGCTTCTAACGGAAACATAGCCCTCCAAAATTTTGTTAACTAGAACTCTCATGGCTCTGTCCCACAAAACACGTTTCTTTGGTGATTTAAATCAACATACTCTCACAGTGAAACCAAAAGTTATTCCTGACAAACAATCTAATTGACATAATTTTTTAAGCATTGTGTTTGGTTGTTTTCATGGAAGATGAAAAGGATTGTCTCAAGCACCACTAATTATATACTATTTCAAATTGGAATGCAAACTTTTTGGCATCTCTTGACTAAAACAAAAGTGACTTGACCCAAGAAAATAAACTAGCATGTAACATTACATCACGGGGTGTCTTTTTACTTAAAAGTGTAGATTCCAGTTGCACACTGTTTACAAAATATTGTAGAAAAAAAACAGAGGGACTCAGAACATTTTCTATTCATTCCATATATGCAGAGAAATGTCCAGTTATGGAGGGCCATGCCCACATTTTACTTGCAGATTCAAGGATTCAGAACATACATTCTACAAAAGGAAGTTCACCTTGAGAACATATGCTTCAAACTCTGTGACCATGAAGCCCAGGTTCTTCCAGTGCAGATGAGAACACCTGGACAGGTCACGTGGCACCAGACAGGTAGGATGCTTGAACTACTTTGAACAAGAGAACGGTGTCTCAAGCCACTGCAGCATTTCTATTACTCATAAATTGTCTTAGCAGTTTTAGCAAATTTTCAAATACAAATCAATATGGTTTTAATATTTTTCTCACGAGAGTTTTGCAAAAGTTGTTGAGACTAAGCTATTTTTAAAGGTAATATCATTATGCTCCACCACTTGGAAGTGCAGTTATTCAGACCTTCAGAACAATCCGACCTCAGGAAACTACAAATGAGTTTCTTGCTGTTTTCTAAGTAAAATGAAGTGTTTACTGTGTATCAGGGTCTTGTGGTTTGCGCCCATGTCTTTGCACGTAAAACGAGAAAAGCACCTTTTGTTTCAAGGAAGGAAATGAAAATATTGACTTCCATTCAAACAAATATCTCTCTAAGATAGATAAATAGATAGATAGATGACTCGACTCTCTCTATATTCTTGCATATGTATATATGCAAGAAAATGAACTAACAAGTAGCATTGTGTAAAAAGTAAACAGCACTGCATCTCTAATGGGCTCAGTATAAAGATTCTGTGAGACGGGAAGACTAACAAGTTCTCTGAGAAGCGCAATTTATCGGCACTGATGTCTACCCCCGGAGTCGTCCATATTCTTTTTAAATGGAGGGTCTTTATCAACTTCCACCCTTTCTAAACTTAGCAGTTATTGACACTGCCCCTTCTGACGGGATAAACGATCACCTCTCTCCCAAGACCACTGAAACCCTTCCATTCAGAAAAAAACTAACTTTATGTCCTCATATAAAGGATTCCCAAACATTTATGAAGCTTTTCGTCATTTAGCATGTTCATTCTTTTAGTACACTCTTAGTAGAAACACATTACCTGTTGTGAACCGAGTAAGTATCAGAGAGAGCCAGAATATTGCACCAAATGCATGTCTATCCCGAAGGTATTTGCGGTGTAGTACACACTTATTAATAGCTCTGACTTCAGTGTCACAGGGAACCTGATTAAAACCTCCGCCCCAATGCTTCTTAAAGCACTGACCTAGTGGTGTTGTGAAGAGAAATTAGATAACATTACACTGTGAGGCACAGCATCAGCAGTCAATGATTAAAATCTCTAAACATAATATTCAGTAACGGTATTCAAATAAAGAAATTATGTTATTAAAGGCACAACCTCAAAACTCAATTTTTTCTGATGAATTGTGTAACAAATGTTCTAACTATTGCTTTTTCTATACCTGTTTTGTCATCAGCTTTTAAAAATATTACAGACTCGAAGTGAACGATAATTTTTCTTTAACCAGAAAAGTTGTCCAAGTTGACTTAGTTTACAGTCTTATTTTTTTTGTAAAACACATATTTGACTTTGTGAAAACACATCTCTTTACAAGTTAAAATTATACGAAAATTACATGAGACGAAGGAAGGGTTTTATAATTTTAAGGTGTACTTTTAAAAAAGGTAAACTGAAAACTGAAAAATAAACATAAAAGTCTATGTATCATCAGAGTTCAGTTCATCAAATTTCACAAGGTAAAGCCACGCATGTAACCAGCACACAGACCAGAGAACGATCCTCGCAAAGTGGAAGCTCCCCCCAAGGCACTGATCTCCTGGTTTCTTTCATGAAGAAGGACTCCGCCCCGACGGATGGCACCACATACATAGAATCACGCAGTACACACTCCATTGCAGCTGCCTTTTATCATTTGCTATTCTGTACCTAGCAGCAGTGTGTGCGCTCTCAGGGTCGTGTAGTATTCCACTGCATGGGTGCAACACACGTGTGTAACCAACTTAATGTGGACGGACGGTGTGATTCTGGATTTGGATTTGTATCAATTGTGCTGCTATGAACATTCGCCTGCGTGCTGTTGCTGAAAGCACGGCTGCGTATCTGTTCAGAACAAGATGTGCCCTTCTGAGGTTGTTTGGTTTCAGCGTCGTGCTTGGGAGATCCGTCCACGTCGCTGTCCACAGCGCAGGTTCATTCATCCTCCGTACCCTGTAAAGTGTGTGCTTTCTTGCCTATTTCCCTGCGATTGCACATTTTCCTGATTTATGTTGAATTTGCCTAGAATGATGTTTGCCCCAGAGAATGACTGTTAATAGCCTACTTATTCTTTGTCTCTTTGCTGCCATCCTGAAATGCTCCAGTAGTCAGTCAGTTTAACACTGTGCAATGAACGCCTACTGGCCCATATTAACTGCTTCCATCATGTAGAAACCTGAGGAAACACTTTCTACAAAGAGTTAAAACTCTTCCAGTGTTAAAAAAAAATAAGTAGCCATTGGCTTTATGGTTATTTTATTTCCTTTCCTTTTTGGCAGTCTGTATAATTAATAAAAGTCAATGCCTAATTTATTAAAATATTTACTTTTTATAACTATTTTATCTCAGTGTATATTATTACCTTCTCATGTGTTTCTAGCAATTTAGAAAGTTATGGGGAAAAACTCTGTCTTAGGCTTGTTCAAAATAAAAATTCATGTACAACTGGGGAAAGAATTATTCAGTTACATTGGTCCTATCAGGTGGCTCTGGGCTTCTCACTAGCACACTGCATGCTGGACGGTTCATTCTTCAGACACTGTCAGCTTTATCTGTATTTTAAACAATCAGCCACGTCACATACTTTATCTTATCCTGATGTTTAGTTACGGACACTATATAAATCTGTATCTTTCCTTCTTCACTTAGATGCTATTACTTAAGAAAAATTCTACTTCTGAAGCACAATATGCATTTTGAATTTAGTTTTTCTACTATTAATACATAATTTCAACATTCCTTAGATATTTTTTTTTCCTTCCCAATACTGGTGTTGTAGCATCAGATTATCAAAAACACATAACAAGGAAAGTTATCTTAAGTTATCTTCAATGATTTTTTTAGACTAGGTTGAGAACATAAACTATAGCGTTTGCTTTCTGCTGTCTATTTCATTTTTTTTTCTTTTCTTTTTTTTTTACAAAGCAATGATTGATGTGATAAATTGGTATATTTTAATTCTGGAAATAAAAGCAGCAGAAAGGACATTTGAGAATAGTGAATTGATAATTAACTATTCTTGAAATTATTATATGGACTATCAAAGAGAAATTTCACCACACAGAGTGAAACAGGCAATAAATTTTATTCTAGGCTATTGCAATAGGGGAGAGAGATTAAACTCAACTCCACTGAAACAAAAGGTGAGAGGGTTTCTAAAGGATGGAGCGAGCTAATGGAAAAGTACCAGAGGACTTTCGGGATGGAGATTGGTCCATATGATTAGGCCAACTGTGTTTGACAACTGGCTTAACACAGTTGGGTTCCTCTCCTCCCAGAGACTGGAAGAGAGGGGCCCCATCTTTCTTGATGATTACATTTCAAAGGGATGACCTCCAGGTCCTTGAGAAAGATATTCTTGTGTCTTTCTAATGGGCAGAGGAAGATTTTTCAATGACAAATTGTCTAAAAGCTCTAAGAAAAGGGAAGTCAGGGGACTAGTCAGGAAAAAACCTGCCTAATGTTTAGTTGAGGTGAGGGGATGTTAGGACCCTCTTGGTCAATTTTAAATATTCGTTTACATACAAAGAGTCATGTTTAGAAAGACCTTTGTATTTTTAATCCAGTAATCCCTCTACACCCTGCCAAAAACAAAGTAAGCATATACTCAGTTATGACTTGAGCATGTAACTTGACCTTTACCCTGATTCCTACTTGGGCAGAGTTATAAAAACAAATAAGGATTTATTATATTATATTAATATCCAAATACATATCCCTATAATTTCAATATAAATATACATTAATCCACAGGGGTAACGTTTTTCAAGATTTCAAAATTCAATCAATATCAACTGCTTTCAATAGCTAATGTTCTTGAAATGACTCTAATTACTGGTTAGTTTTTATAAGCTAGACCTGATCAATTTAGTTTCTGCTGACTATAAATGAAACCCAAAAGCAATGACTCCCTCTGGACCACAGACAATTTCTAAGTTACTCTAATTTAGTGTTACAGTCAAATGATAATAATAAAATATTTCAGCTTATTTGCCTTATGTGCAATGAATATATTTCATCACTATTGAAACAATGCAAATTTATCATTAGCAAAGAAAAGATGGAAAAAAAATCTTAAAATTACCTTTTGCATGTTGATTGCCCCCTGCTCAGAGGTCCACTGACACTTGGTGGTTTTGTATACTGTTACAGAAAACACCACCTCCTGTTTTGCTCTTAGTCATGGATTTCCTGTCCCCTAGTACGCTGTCCTCCATCTGCCTATCAAGGTGTGACTTCCAAATTTCACACTTTTGCATATAAGAAATCAAAACAGAGATCCTAGTACAATTTATTTTGCATGAACTGGTTTTATACTTTGTATCATAAGTAAATGCAAAATAAGCAGTGTTTCAATTATTTCTACAGAACTATACTACTTCAAGTGTAAAATAGTTTTTCTTCATTGATAAATCCAAATAATATAAAACTACAAACTATTGACTTTTAAAATCAGTTTGTATATCTGAGACTACTGAAGTACCTCTCATTCTACAATATTTCAAATATTTACTTTCTAAAGTTTCATCAAATATCCATATATTTTTAGAATAAATAAATACACATAGTTGAAATCCTCTGGCTCTCATAAGACTTTAGTATAAGAACTAGTCATAGCTTTTAAAGAAAAACAAAGATATAAAATAAGCTTTCTTTGTGGAATTAGTTAAAGGCTTTGTTTCTGAACTACACAGCACTTCCTGGTTTCCATACGTCCTTCATAAACATGGTTTTATAGACCCACCAAGTCACAGACTTATGAAATCATCTGTCCTCTACGTTGCACTGTATCTGTCTAACTCCCATGCTGGTCTGCTCCTGACCTGCAGCTACTGTGGTCCCCAGTGCCGTCCCAGTGACACAAGCCCTGAGTTGCTTCTGCAGAGTGAAGACTGAGAAAGCAGCAGGTTCAGTTCTAGGATTATCTCTCTACGTCACATGGAAGTTGCAGAAGGAAGAAAGGGGAAATACGTTAAGAGGGGGAATCACATGCAAATCAGTGCAGAAAATGTGAGGGCACGTGGTCGTCACGTGCATGAGACAAGGTTCTTTCTCACGTTTGGTAAATGTGTTACCAGCATGTCCGGCTTTTCTGCTTCCTGCATTCCAGGGTGCTGCCCACACATCTGGTCAGTTGTGAGACAGGAACTGCCTTCTCTTCCTCGGCTGGATGACACTGCCCAGGCCTTGTGCTGTCACCTGGAGACCCAGGACAGAGCCGTGGCCGGTGCACGGTCAGAAGCGGACAGCAGCCAGGCCTGGTCCTAGACAGGCAAAGCTTCTCACGTCATCTCCTGAATTCTCTCACCTTCTCGGTTTGCTGACAAGGTGAGGTGCAGACGATCTACTGGAGCATAACAAGGTGTTTGAGAAGCCACATAAGGGAACAGCCTGGATCTCAGAGTAAGTTGGAGAAGCGGACAGAGTCCCCTAATGGCCACATGCCACTGGAGCGCACGGTGAGCCAACTGATTGCATTTGTCCTGGAGATGTCCTTTTAATAATAATAATTATTAATAATAATAATGCTTAGCATGACCACCACAGGCGTACTTTGCTATTAGTTGTCATTTCAGTGCTACTGAGATATGCTGGGCAGCACGACAAGCAAAGCTTCCCAACTGTGGGAAGCAGTATTTGAATATTTTGCCGATTCCGTACAATAGGATTTTGACTGTCACGGTCATTGCAGATCCACAGAATTCTCATATCTTTATTTAAGCATACTGCCAAAAATTCTTTCTCTCAGGACCAAAAAATAATAGCAGATATAATAGAAATACTTATTTGAATTACATAATTCATATTATCACATGCGATTACATAGATGTCCATAAGCACATATACGTATACTTATATTTATTATGTAGTTTAGTGTGTTTTATTTAATATTTACTTAAGTTTGTTATATGATTATATTTAAGTATACAAATATATATTATACATTTACTAGTCAATCAACCTAGGGGTACAAATATTACACTTGAAGATTTGATGTAAATTTAAAATATCTCATTTGGGAGAAATTTGGAGATATCATTTTGCCAGTGCTGCTTCCATTCTTGTTACATTCTTTGGTTTTGAGGAGGTTCTCTTTTCAGGTTAGTCCAACCTGTGCTGGGATGTTGTCTTTTTATAAAAGATCTTCATAGTTTTTGGAGAAGTAGTTGAGTCTTTGCTGAAGCACAGAATTTATTTTAAGTGCATGTATTGTTTGGCATATTAGGTTGTTCGATATCATCTTTTCAAAAAGCAGAGTGTATGTCCTAACTCCCGGACAGTAACTGTGAAAGGTTTGAGAAATTACTCTACTTGTAAACTAACAAGTGAATCCGCATACATTTCCTAGATTCCAGAAGAAAATAGGAGTCCTGGATCGGAAAGAAAGGGGTTACTGGTCACAGTGACAACATTAGCTGATGCATTGTTATGTGCTGGGGTGAACCTGCAGGACCCAGTTACCATGAGGCAACATGAGGACCCCGCAGCACCTCGACTTCCCCGAGAGGGACCTGATCTTAGGGGACGTGGGTACACCTGCTGGTAGGGGTGCCTGCCCTTCCCTCCCGGGGAGGCGCTCCGGGTGTTTTCTGAGCTGTTCACTATAAACACAGGGCTGGAAGACAGTTCAGACAAAGGTGGTCAGAGGCCGGGCTTGTGAGATGCACAGAACCAGGGGCCAGTGGGGAGCTGCCTCCGATCCCAGCCCGTAGCCCCATGTCCACGATGCCCTGTCTGAACTGAGCACCCACATGCTCGCCACCGTCCACCTGCTCTGTCCTGCGACCCCGACGGCAGAGTTCTTCTCTGTTTGACTAAAGAGGAACATGTAGATTCCAGTCAGGCCGAGGTGTGTTCCCCCCTGGGCTGTGAGCACCCGGACCAGCTGCTGCTCTGCGCTGCTCACAGCAGCTCGCGGCGTCCTGTTCACGGGGCCACAGCTGCGCCCTCGCAGGAGGCACGTGGCCACAGAACCGGTGATTCCTGGACCTTTTGTGAAGGGTTATAGGTCACAACTGTGACGGTGAGACGGCAGGTGTGTGCGTGAGAGTAAACGTGAGGAAGAAGGACCGTGAAAGAGGTGAGGGCTGTCACATCACAGTGCGTTAGGGCCATGGAGAGGCCTTTCATTCAGAAAAAGGCTGAAAACGTGCAAATGGACCATCCCCCCTAACAAAGTTACTGAAATGGAGCTTTAATTTAGATGAACATAAAGGTGCAGTCTTCATATGTCAACAGAATTAGTTACAATTGTCAATTTGGCCTCTAAATCACTTGAGAGCAGCACTGTTCAGCAGGTAAATACTATGAACTTCATATGCAATTTAGAAAGTTCTGGTGGGCACATTAAACAGAAAGAGGTGACAGTAATTCTCGTTCCTTTGCAAATGGAAGCCCACATGCCCACCATGCGATTATTTGTTACACAACAGTACAGACCTGCTGACCACTGGCTCCATCACTCCTTTGTGCTGAGCCCGCATCCCGTACTCTCTGCGCACGTGGTTGTGGCCTGGGCCCCACGTGTCCTCACTGCTCTGGGCCTGCAGGTCGCTAGCGGCCACCGCAGGGCACAGAGTGAGAAACAACGTCCGCTTTCATGCCACTGCTTCATCAAACTCACAAAATGGCTAATTACGTGATGCCAAGACATCCTCCTTGAATGGACCTGCGCAAACCTTCTGAATTGAATCGTCCCGTCACAGCAGACAGACGCAGGGGCAGGAACATTGGTGGGAACTGGGGGTCCCGCTGACTCCCTACACCAGCTACAGGACCCTGAGCGAGTCCCATCAAATACTGGGTCTGTTCCATCCTGTGTACAAGAGAGATGCCGGGTGGTCTGATTTATAAAGTACTTTTAGTTCCAAAATTCTGTCAGTCTATGCAGACCAAATAAATGGATGGGAGGAGGGTATAAAACGGCATTAACTGGGACAGTAGGTAAATCTTGGGAACCAATGGCTATGTTTCACTACACTCAGCTACTAAATCTACTTTGTATAGGGTCACGCAAAAATCACATAAACATATGTAGTTAATTTGAAACAAAGCATTAGAATACCCAGAGATATCATTCAACAAAAATTATGGGGATCATCTCATGTTTACATTGTAGGGTTGGAAAGGGTATTTTAGTCACATATCACTATTCTAATTAGAAGTGCATCTAATTCAGAAATGCATTTTTTTTCTTCCAATCCGAAAAGTCAGGTGCACTGAAATATGCAAAATACCAAGGGTGCCAAAAAATGTATACACATGACTTGTATTGGTCTTTTGTTATCGGTACAGATTGAGTATTACAATTTTAATACAGTGTTTTCCTTTCTTAGAATGTATATCCAGTTTTTGGCACCCTCTGCACATAGAGAAAAGGAATGCCTAAAGCACGCTGCCCTCTTCCTAGACACCTGTATCTGCCTGTCTGGATGAAGGGTCCTGCTAAGTCATGTAGCCAAAAATATTGTCTTGAAAACTCACAGCTGGTTATAAACCCATGTTTTACAAAGCTGTATTGTCCCTGCAGGCAGCGCACAAAAATATTCAAGTTCCACTACAACGGGAAGTTATTCATTAAGTTAACTTCCTGGTTTTCTTGTACAACTGAGTCAATTGTATTGAATTTGCTCTTTAACACGTCAGCTTTTTTTCCCTTCCAAAAAGTGACTTGACCTTACAAGGAGGGAAAAAAACAGTATTGATAGAAAAATTACAGGAATATTTGTTTTGCAACTACTCGGTCTATTGTTCATTTGCAGATGAACCATTGTGTTTGATTTCAGATTTCTGAAACACATATTTTATTGTTTCCTTAATTTTTATGTCAAGGTAGTTGTCTGCATACATTCAGTAAGACTGTTACTGCCCCTCAGGTCACCAGCATCCATCATCCTATCAAGAAGTACAGGGTGTCATATTTGAGAATAAATCTCATTGACTCAGAACTGAAAACCCCTCTAATAAATAACAAGGGTTATATTTCATATGTAAAGGGAACGTGTGAAAAAAAAATCCAGGAAAACTGGCTTGCTCCCTGTTTTATACCTAAAAGATGGACTCTCTTCCCGGCAAACCAAAAACCTCAGTGTATTTTGGGGACCTTGAGTAGAGAGAAATGCTCCAACATCTACAAGCACGCAGTAGTAATGAAGCCTTTCAAGGTCTGATTGGAGTTCTTTGGTGAGAGTTCACCATGGAAATCAATTTCATGACCTTAGCAGCTGCTCAAGGAGCTTTACAGCCACTTAATACCTTCAGTTGTAAACATTACAACAAAACAAAATGAGACCAGCCTTCTTGGTAACTTTAGTACTGTTTAATATTATTTATGGTCAAGACTGAAAATCTGTTAAGAAAAAACTATAAAAACCTATGGGGATGAAAAAGAGATAAAATGGCAGTTTTAAGAAGCCCACCTGAAAAATATTTATTTCTTCGTGAGAATTTACCTGTTAGTTCCTATTTGATTAGAGCTCAGTCACCGCAAAGTTGCATGTTAACTTAGAAATTTCTTTTTGGTAGAAAATATATCTCCTAGAACTTGAACATTTGGTTCGTATCAAACTCAGCAAACTTTTCATAATATTCTTTTCTTAAAAAATGCCTTTTACAATGGACTATACATTCTGGTTCTTTGGAGCAATCATTTTACTAGTTCACCATCAATGAGTTGAAAAAATAATTAATACTCATTTGACGAATGTATGGGAGTCATGCTGTTAACATTTGGACATTATAATTTAACACTTAAAACTACTTTGGAGACTAAATCATTGATGCAATTCAGTTACCTTATAAAATGTTTACATAGGAAACCTACATTTTCTACTGTTTACAATGATTTGACTTGATTATGTTTTGAATTCAGTGGTGATGAGAAAAATCACTCATAGAATGGTTTTAAGTTTTTAAGATTATTTACTATTCCTTCTGAATTGACTACTATTTACTCCTTTAGGGGTTCCTTTCCTTTTAGTTCAGATTATTCCACACAATCCTTCATTATTCTGGCATATAAATAACCAGAATGAGTTAAACTTACAAGTTTCCAGCCTTATTTTATTGAAAGCATCAACAATCTCTAACTTTTCATTTAGGATTAGGTAGAATTAATAAAACTGAATAATCAATATATACTCCTTTTCCCATTCCCAATAGATTTTGGAATTTTGATTGCTACACACACACACACACACACACACACACACACACACACACACACAATACTAGAAATGAACAAAATTAAAGCTATAGAGAAGCCATAAACTGGATAATTAGCCCCTAACTAGTTAACATTTGTTTGAAAGGTAACTTAAAATAAAATTTGACAAAAGGAGTTTTGATATGCGTTCACTGCTTTTAGAAATAGAAATGACGGTAACTTATGCCATTGGCATAAACAGATTTATGGCCCAGGAACCTCATTCATAATGTCACACATTTAAAGGAATCACATATTAAATGATATTTTTCTGAGATAATTTTCTAATAGCCCAATCTCAATTAATGTTTTTTTAAGACCAGCAATTTAATGATAAATGAATTTTTTGAACAAAGCACCACATCAAATAACTAAGAGTAATTTG
Source organism: Rhinolophus hipposideros (assembly GCF_964194185.1). Lineage (NCBI taxonomy): Eukaryota > Metazoa > Chordata > Mammalia > Chiroptera > Rhinolophidae > Rhinolophus > Rhinolophus hipposideros. The sequence goes on from NC_138062.1 coordinate 1,635,993, forward strand.
ATGTTTCCAAGTGTGCCGAGTACAAGGAATTTGTAATAGCACTGTGATCACTATACATTTGTATGTTAATGTGACCAGGTAATCACCTTGAAAGACTGAGAATGATTGACACACTGGAGCATCATCCAGAGAAAATGTTCAACACTTGATAGCGATAGGAACATTGAGGACAACGCAAAAACATCTGCCCAGGAAATTGTTTTCCAAACACTGAAAATTATAAGCAAGTACCAAGAATTTCACGTGACTACAATCATAACTCTGGCAACAGCCCTACTGGTAGGCAGCCTCAGTTTCTCAGCACTAGGATTCTTGGATTGTCACATCGTGCTTCTAATTTAGGCTGCTTCATCGTCCCTCTTTGTACGTGTCAAAAATACTTCAGCAATATATTCTAGGAGGGTACTTAGGTTGGCATATAAGGTTGATTTTATTTTTTAAAACTAGCAAAATAAATTTCATGTTACTGTGCTTACCTAAAAGTTTGAGAACCTAAATTTTCTCATTTTTAATTGTATCCTTTAATAAAATGATACCAGGCCTATCACCCCCCCAGTGTCAGTAGGTATACATTTTAATTGCATGTGGGGGTTAGTAGTGAAATCTAGGACTACTAAAAAAGAAAGAAAAATATAGTGAAGGATTAGATGGCAACGTATAGATTTTATATCAGGCACAATAGTCAAACCTTAGCTTCCTCAGTGACCAATGACATCTTTTAGTTTCATTCTTAGTCTCATCTAAGAGACTAAGAGATAGTCCTGTTAGAAGGGACGATGGATAATCGACACAGCACATCTATTAAAGTGGCCAGCACATAGCACGTCAATGAATAATAACTGTAACTGTGGGCCAACAATGCATTTTTCAATAATTATATCCATCACTATTATGATTACCAATACATAATCCATGTTTTATTCACATTTGTATGCGAACATCCCCTATCAAAAGAAAATAAAAGTTTAACTTGCGTTAATCAGGAGAGAATTTGAATACAGAAAAAGTTTAAACAATAGAATATACCATCATCATTATCATCATTTTAATAATTAATAGTATTGTTTCCAGTAACTTATCGTAATATAAACAGTGTAGGACAGAAAGCTATCCATTTTATTGACAAATAAATCCATATATTGAATATATGAAAAATATAAAAAAGTATTTTGAATCTAATAGGTTACAAATTATATGACTGAGTGACAACTTAAAATATTTAATGATATTTAACTATTTCTCTTCCAAATGTTAGATGATAACTGCTTTATACATGGTTACGAGAAGTACTAGATGGGACAAGTATAATATCTCTGATTTTTTTCTTATTGCCCATTTATTTAGTTTATTCTCGACTTTGAAAAAACTCAATTGGTTGAAAGTGATATTAAGGAAGAATGAAAAATTTGTCACCCATTCACTTCTCAGTGCGTTCATCCTCTTGGATAAAGCTAAATATAAGACAACTATACATTTGAATCATATTAGCTTTGGGGATCACAAAAGAATCAGTTAAAATATTACTTTCATTGAACTGCACTTTATTGAAATAATTTTCACATACTTTTTTTTCTAAAAAAGAAGCAAGTGATAAAAAATGGTGATAGTATCATTAGCAAACTGATAATTACACTGCTTTCATAAAGTCTTTTTAAAAGATAAAACAATACATTTCTCATCTTTTTCACATATCCTTTATACTTCAAATATTTTTTAAATTAAAGTTTACTGGGGTGACAATAGTTAGTGAAGTTACATAGGTTTCGAGTGCATCATCTACATATCACATTGTGTGTTCACCACCCAGAGTCAGTTCTCTTTCCATCACCATATATTTGATCCCATTTATACTTCAAATTTAATATCGTGATTACTTTGTCCTATGTCAGGAAAATTGGTGAATTTAGGTAAGAAAATCGACTGATCATTACTGCTTACTTCTTTGTCATTAAAATTATATATTTCACAGAATATATGTGAAAGGTAATCTTACTAGTTATTTACATAATTACTTAAGAGAAAGTAAAATTTCAGTCTAATGAATTACAATTAGTACCTATGCCAACTAGACATGACAGCATGGTAGTAAATCAACTTTTCCAATGTTTTTCTTTAAACTATCAGTAATCTAAACAGCAGTGTTTGTTCTCTAAGACCTGCATATTTTGTTCATCTCGGAATTTTTGTTCAGAAATCTCAGGATCTTCATACTGAAAATAATTCTGATGCATTTCTGGAGTTGACAAAACAACTCAAAGTCAAGAGCAATTATGTAAATTATCTGCTTTGAAAAGATACTATGTTGAATGTGCCACCTCCCTAACAGAAGCCTGACCCTTTCCACAGATGTGAATGATAGATTTGCGTGGGGAATGGCAGGAAGCAGAGAGGTAGTTTCCTAGCTGAATGATGTATAAGCAAAAAGGATGAACGAGAAAATCAATTTAAAAAGTTAAACCCTTTGGGCCACCTTTGAAAGAACGTGCTGGCTGACCAAAGCCTGAACAATTTACCCCATGCACGAGACAGGGATGCTGCTTTCCGTTTTGCTGTGTGAGGTGTCGTGTGGGGACTATTAAATATCTGTATTTATTTATAAAGATACCTTGTGTTAGTAAAGAAGTGCTATCTGCTAGACATTTTATAATGATGACTTTAGCAAAATGTCCATTTGTGAAAAGAATTAGAGGTGATGAAACCTGGGTGGTGAGATCAGTAAATGGGCCACTCCAGTATCCTAATCCAGAGGGGATGCCGGGCTGACCACGGGAATTTAGTCAAGAGAGTGGTCACATGACTTCACTGTGGGATATAAAACTGAAAGCAGCCAAGGAACAAGACAAAAACACAGACACTCATAGATACAGACAACAGTCTAGTGGGGGAGGGGAGAGGTAGAAGAGGGTAAAGGGGGTCGAATACATGGTGATGGAAGGAGAAATGACTCTGGGTGGAGAACACACACTGTGATATATAGGTGATGTATTACAGAATTGTACACCTGAAATCTAAGCAATTCTACTAACCATTGTCAGCCCGATAAATTTTAATGCATAAATAGAGTGACAAGAAATATTAGAGAAGTTTGATTCAACAGGACTTAACAATGGAAGGCGTAGGGAAATGCAACTTCCAAACAGGATCAGTGGGCTTCAAGTTCAGTGAAAGAGGTGACTCAGTGTTACAATTGAGCTGGAGAAAGCTGATGTAGAAGCAAGTGGGGGTGGGGGAGGGAGTGCGGGCTTGGACACATTAATATGAGAGATGGGGACCTCCTCATCTAGATGACATGAATCACTTAACTATTGATCTGAAGCTTCGGGGTGAAAGGTGAATGAGGGGTACAGATTTGGGATGGGGTCGCTAATGTAGGGGTGATATTTAAAGCAGACAAATTGTTGTAAAAAATTGCAGAGGAGAGAAAAAGCCTTGTAAGGTGGCTCACTGTGGAAACAATCATCTCAGTCTTCTCATCTCTGTCCCCTCCTTCTTCTAGCCCAAGGCTGTGCACTTGACCCAAACTGGGCCCCTCTTAAGTATCCATTAGTCATGGCTATTGATATCCTGTTTCCCCAAAAAAAGACCTAGCCGGACAATCATCTCGAATGCTTCTTTGGGAGCAAAAATTAATATAAGACCTGGTATTGTATTATATTATATTATATTATATTATATTATATTATATTATATTATAATTACTACACCCGGTATCGTATTATATTATACTATATTATATATTATATTATATTATACCCAGTTCTTATATAAGACCCGGTCTTATATTATAGTAAAATAAGACAGGGTATTATATTATATTATATTATATTATATTATATTATATTATATTACATTATACTATACTACACTACACTACATTATATTATATTATATTATATATTATAAAGACCTGGTCTTATATTATAGTAAAATAAGACTGGGTCTCATATTAATTTTTGCTCCAAAGACGCATTAGAGCTGATTGTCCGGCTAGATCTTATTTTGGGGGAAACACGGTGCTAAGGGAAGGTAGGTGGCCCAACAGGGGTGACCAGAGTAAAACTGGAGCTGGTGAACAGGTGTTCTTTTCTGCTCTCCTGAGCTGGGACCAGCTGGGACCAGATGATGACAGATACAGCTCTGTGTCCAGAGAGCAAGGCGGCGATGGGAGAGAACCCAGCAGACAGATGAGGGCAGAAAGAGGAGAGACAGTCCTGATGACACTGAGGATGTTGGGTCCCCTTTCTCACAGCTGACTTTGTAGAAAGCCAATGTTTTCTTGATTGGCTTATGTTAACTCTATCCCAACATGCATTTTCAAGAAGTCAAAATATGCAGAGGACTAAATGCATGGAATCATAGTTGCAGGGGCAGAGGGTGGGTTAGGTCTTAGAAAGGATACCTTTTTTTTTTTCCATCTATGTGGTTATATATTAAATTCACTGTGGATGCCAAAAAAAATGCACACATTTTAAGAGATGTTATCTATGTATTACTTTTCAAAGTTGAATTGAATTACAGTAGCAACGTGTAGTATGATGTTCGCTCAAAAGATGGCATTAATCAAATGAATGAGTCATTCATTATATTACAATCTTAATACAGTTTCTTCCTTTCTTAACATGTGTGTACATGTTTTTGGCACCCTCTGCATATACATTTAATTGAAAGATAGGAACAAGTAAGGTATGTCTAGATGCCTACAGGCAAGATTTAGTAGTAAAGAGAATTGCAGTGAATGACATTGGAAATGCTAACACTCCTCAGTTCTGTAACTCACACGTGAGGTGCGACTGTGACGGACCTATCACGACAGCACTTTACCTTTAATCAACAGGGCTATCATCACACAATACGGACATCTTTAAAGAACATCTTTCAAGAACGGACATCTTTTCCAGAAACGAATCTAAGTGTTTAAAATGAGGAATTCAAAAACTTGTAAGAACATATAATATATAACATCCCATAGCAATCTTATAATTCAGTGTTTTTCCCTTGATCTTTAAATTATAAGTTCTTTATGTAAACAGAATATTATACTACAGAAAAACTACAAGTTGGTTTTATTGCAACTGATGATATATTACACTTTATATATATATATATATATTTACACTTTAAATCTAAAATAACCAACATCATCAAATCACTTATTAAAAGTTTTTTTTTTTTTTTCTTTTAGGATTTACCTTTATCTTATCTTGAGCTTTAGAGTAAAAACAAACCGCTAACCTTGGTTAGCAAGCTGTGTGTGTGTGAGCCTGATACCAGTTATGGAAGTTAAATTCACTAGGAATGTGGACATATTAAGAACCATGGTCACGCCACAGTGATATTCTAAGGCTATTCTAAGGAGCCACACAAACAGGCAGGTTGCGCTGAGTAGCTGGTAAAATGACCAATTTCTGTTCCCAGCAAGGTTACGGCAAACACCAACACATCACATTCCCACACATGGATGTGCCTTAGGCAATCCCACGTGGCACATGACCACGAGCCTAGACTAAGATTACAACAGATAAAAGGTCTCCATGTTGAAGGTATTTCAGACAGCGGCAGCCAATGCCCTCACTGGATGTTTTTTACGCAATTCTTGTGATGCAGGAGACCACCATAAATGGCTCCTTCTATTCTCTTAAAGTCACTTAGTCACATTAATTTCCCACCTGGAAATGATGTTTCTAGAGCATTACTAAGAATCTTGTTCATTTGTTTGCTTAGCTAGGAGAAGTAACTATTTTGGATTTAAAATGGTATTACTAAAAAAAGTTATTCACATTGACTTTCACTAGTAAGTAAGGGCCTGATAAGGCCTCGTTTATTGTTATTCTTTCATAACATTTGTTTTGACTTATTTATTTCCTTTGGCCAAAGACAGATTTTATAGAAAGAGATCTATTATGATTACTACATTTTAGTTAAGAATCCATCGAAAGCAAGTCAAGGAGAGCTGTGTTTATTACAATACTTGTTTTCTCTGTACTGTCAACTAAAAAGGCATCCATGCTGTTCGCTTAAATATGTACCTTCTATTCTTTTAAGATTAGGTAAGTAAATGCTAAACTTAATTCTTCTAAATGTGTAATAGACACATTCTGTTGATGGAATGGACTAGATGCTACTTTTTAATTTAACATAAGTCTAAGAACTTCGCATGTGCATGGTGGCCCGTCTGCAATCGTGATCTGCATGATGAGATTCTTCCAGAAAACGAGAGACACATTATAATTTATATGGAGTTGTCGATCTAGTTGGTTTTAATCTGTGACTCAGAGGTCAGTAGTTATGGGGTGTAATAACCCTCCAGGAATGGGGAAATTCAAGGAACGTCTGCATAATGAGAAATCATAACTAATTATGGTACAGGATGATGAGTTTTCTCTTTGCCATTCTGACTGCTGCGATACTGCTCTCATTTTATAGACTGCGTTCCTCCAGCACATAAGACACATCTTTACCAGGCAGAGTCACAAAGTTAGTCTGTGATTTATAATGAAGTTTATAATATCCACTATGTTCAATATAATGCTGTTTTTATAGGCTTGCCATTTTAAAATTCACGTTTTTATTATCTTTCTTGTAATTCTCGTATTAATGTTGGCCTCATACTTTTTCTTGTCCTTACTTTTATTTTCCTACTTTTATTTATTATTTGTTTGTCTGTTTGTTTATTTATTTATTTATTTTACTACATTAAAATGCTCATTTTCTAGATAGAAGAAAATTCAGAGCAGAGCTGTCCTTGCATAAAACGTTTTATTATGCATAGAGACAAAAATAAAATTTATCACAGGGTTAGAAACAAGCCTTTTCAAGTTAAGTGAGAATTACACACAGTAAAATAACATAAAATCTGACCTTTAGTCATCATTACCTGAATCCAAATTGAACTTTGAACTTAGAATAATGTAAATCAAAATATAGTCAAAACTTTAAAAACTGAACGGAAAAGATCTCACTGTGTACAGTGCTTTAAACCACTCTTAGGTCCTTCAGCTAAGCCTCACAGCTACCACGTAAGATAGGTACTGTCAGTACACCACTTAACAATGAGAAATCGGAGATTTAAACAGATTCCGTAAGTAGGTCAAAGTCACATTTGCTGTTAGAGCACGTCAGGGTTTTGTGGCTTCAGACCCGTGTTTTCAGAACAACTTCTCTGCGAAGTGCTGTCTTGGACCCTCGGCTTCAGATGGACTGACTCAGAAAGTCTGCACCAGACGTCCCATTTCTACAGATGGTAGCTTGCAGGACACAAGAAATATCAGTAAATAACTAATTGTGGATGTCATTCACTGCAGAGAGCCCAATAGTAGAGTGAAGACAAACTGCCTGTTTGAGTAGATAATGGCCTATTTTCAATGACACATAGAGGTGACACCCTTGACAGAGCTTTTGTTGGGCTTGCCTCTTCCAGTTCCAATGAGTTCTCTTTGACCTTGGAACGTGCCTTTGGGCACTTGTGCTTTACTCATCAAGCTGCCCACCCTCCAAGCGAGAGGGAATGTTAGAGGGAACCCCAGCTTGAGCTGACAAAGTCCAAGGGGTCCCCAGTTAAGGTGGCTGCTCCCTTAGTCTGTATTAAGGGGCTTTGTAGGTGCCCTCTTTTCAATGACTACATCAGGGAGAGTTTTCAGTCATAATTGGAATTCCTTTAATATCAGCCCTCCTTTCCTGGGGTTTCAGCAGTTATAATAGGTGAAACAAATATGTTTATTTAAGGTCTTTGATATTTAAATGAAAGAAGTTTTATTCATCGTTTGGTATTAAAAACAAACCCAGAAAACTGATCTATTTAAAACTAAAAGAAATTAAAATCTGAGAGGTATTAAAGCAGGAATTTAAAGTTCAGTGTTTGGAATATGGATGAAAGAAACATTCGGTGTGTTTCAGCTTTTTAAACAGCTTCAGTCAAATCACTGAATTTTGGCTTATTGAATAAGCCAGGTAATATTGGGTAATTTATGGTAGCTTCAATGTCAGTGACTAAAGATGGAAGTCACACTTTAAAAACAAAAAGTCACAAAACAAAAAAATGAGGTGAAAATAAAAAGAGGGTAAAGGGGGATCAAATATATGGTGATGGAAGGAGAACTGACTCTGGGTGGTGGACACACAATACAACATATAGATGATGGATTACAGAATTGTACACCTGAAACCGATATAATTTTACTAACCAATACCACCACAATAAATTTAATAAAAATAATAATAATTGGCCATGTGCATCATACTTAAAATAATAAGCTATTCGTTTTACCCACCCACCGTAGAAATCAAATAACTACTCCCCACTGTGTGAAAGCTCCAGCCACAGTAAATAAAGATTAATTTGCTTTACTTCTTAAAGCTTTCAGAATCAACCAATCAACTGACCACTTTTTATATTAGAAGAATGAACAGATTCACTGTAGAATGTATTATGTATCATACAAGCCAAAGAACAAAAGTAAATGTCACCTAGAGCCTACCACGCAGCCTTGAGCGTCACTGTTTGGTGGACAAGCTGCCCCCCTCTGCCCCCCACCCCAGGCCTGGGGTCACAGTCATGTGAATTTGATGAAGTTGATCCCTCACTGACAATCTGTCTTGTCTCTTCCATGTCATGAAATAGTCTGGCGTAACTGCTTTAATAGCATTATTCTATCCGCTAAGGGTGATGTAAAACATGATAATAAACTAAGAGGCTTATTGTTAGATGTCACCACAGGACAGAGGGGACGAGGCACAGGCTGTGGGGTAAGGGGCCGCCTCTCGCAAGCTGAGTGGCCTGGGCCACGTGACTTAAGCTCGCTGTACCTCCATTTTCCTAACTGAACATGTAGATGAAAGCATTTGTTTTTTCATGGAGTCGTTGTGAAGGCTGGGTGAGTTAATACTTTTGAAGCCCAGTGAGTGGAACAAACAACTGCTCAATAAATCGTAACTGTTGTAAAGGCAGTAATCATTCTGGGGTGCTGCCATAGAAGGGGGCATTGTGAGTCAAAGACGGTGTATAATTTTTCAAACTTCTGATGGCTCTCAAGCAACTGCCGAGGTTGGTGCACTGGAATACACGTACAGAGATGATGGGTCTACCTACCTGTCCATCCATCCACCTATCTAATAATAAAATCACTTCTATTTCCAGATCCAGAGATTAGGATCAAACCTGACATGCAAATTATCAAAATTTATTTCAGAACTTATGAAACTAATGTTCATAGCACTTCATCAAGCTTCTAGGTTTTTTATGGAGTTTTTGTTGGATCGCTACTCTGATAAGCAACACCCTGTATTGTCATCTTCGGGTAGTCGGTGGTCTTCTCTACATCCAGCTAACAGCACAAATTACGACAACTTTATCACCTGCCTCAGTTTGCTGCACAAACAGCAAATCAGTGTTGTCCTCAGTTTCATAGTGAATGTGATTTTAAGGTAAACACTTTTTTATTTCTCTTTGGACTGCTTGTATTTGGTGACCTTTCTATGAGATACTTGTTTCCATTCATGACGAACATTAAACCTTTTTCTGCAGCATATTTTACACCTTCTTTTTATAGTTTACATGCCTTGACTTTTTTTCCTTTTAATTTCCTCTTCATAGGAGTTGTGTATGGTGTTAATGTGTGTGTGTTTGCGTGTGTATGTGTGTGTGCGTGTGTACTGCTCAGTCTAGTCTGTCAGTCTGAAAGTTGATGAACTTTTGTTTCTATCATTCACATAATATGAATATTTACAATTGTAATTTGGCCTGCATAGAGCATTATATTATTGTGAATTTGAGGCTCAAAAACATTAATATCTTCTGACACTCTTCTGACTTTGGCTTCCCTATAATATTCACAGTAGCTTTATAATTAACACATATCACACACACAATGAATGGCAGCCATTCTGTTCACTAATGTGTGTATTCTTTAATTCATTCTCATAAGGAATAGGTATTCTATTACTTTCATGTTTTTCAAATTAGACATGTAAAGTTTAGGTGGTGGCCCAGCTCCACAACCTAGAAGCAGCAGGGCTGAGCCTGCTCACCCTCCTAACCACTGCACACAACCACCTTTCCTGCAACAGGGCACCTGACATACTGGGAAACCCACAGAGAGGGAGGGCAAGGTGAACCCCACAACTGGGGGGCTGGGAGAAGTCTCTCAGATGATCTGGCTCAAATACTTCATTTTTCCATGTATAGACTAAGGTGGGATCAGAGTGATTAAGTATCTTGCCTAACACGTCATCTAGGTAAGAATTTCCAGAATTTAAATAAGGACCACTGCATGTAGATCAGGGGTGTCCAAACTGCGGCTCCTGGGCCAACTGTGGCCCACAGTCCATTTTTTATTGGCCCGCAGCAAATTCCAAAAAAATATATTTAGTTTACTTAAATAAACCAGGTGAGGCAATACGTACTTCACCTTGAGTGAGTGGCCCTGCTGTTTGTGTATTTTACCGCATATGGCCCTTGGTGAAAAACGTTGAAAAAAGTTTGGACACACCTGATTTAGACATATGGCACATTTGGTTGATGTTTTTGAATCTAGAATTAAAGCATCTGGACACAATTTAATTGTTCAGTTTGACAATCTCTAGTTTTATTCTTTGCTTATATACTTTTATGTTGAAAAATATTTTATCAGTATTTGCTCAGATGTCATTATTAGTGGCTCCTTTAGGGAAAGACAAACAAGTTATCCACTACCTATGATGATGATAAGCTTTATTAATAAACAGAAGAAAAGGGAGAAATTCTGCTTCCTGTATCTGCCTGGTTGACTATTCCTATGCTGTGTGCTGTGCAACACATTTGCTCACATGCATTCTTCTCTGGCGTTAGGCTTGAAAACTATTATTAATACAAAGGTTTTCCCCAGATGCCCCACTCCCAGACAGCTTAGTGCGCACACACTAGCAGGCTCATTTCTCTCCCTCTTTGGAAATCGATCCCTGGCTGCCAGAAGACCCTAACTGGGGCTTTAAGAACATTCATTGCTTTTCAGAGCTGGAGGCAGAGAGAAAATTTCAGCAAGGCTCTCATTTGAAGCACTGTTCTAAATCTCTGTGATATACCTGGTTCTCATGTGAAGGGAATAATACATTTATAAGTAAGCTAACACCGTGTGTTCTGTGACAGGCCAGGAAAAGATTGAAAGGGAGATTCAGTAGGGAGAGCCCAGCTCCCTTTCCCTGGCGGTGATGGGAAGAGCGAGTATTTACCTGTCGGCCTCCTTCAGCTCTCCCTGAGTTACTCCCCACTTTGCCTCGCATGTCATCGCACGTTTGTTTCCAGAGCCAGCTCTGTGTAGTGACATGGAACAGGGAACCAGAGAAAAAAGACTGACTTCCTAGGGAAATTTCCTTGAACTCTGGGGGGAAACTGTAACGTAAACAGTACACGTTAATTAAGTCTCTTCCAATTTGCTTCCCCTATTCCATCTGCTTTCTCCTGAGTAGACAGGAAGTTGGGAGGAGGCGGAAGAGACAGATGTGTGGGATTACGCAGGTAAGCCAAACATGGCTGACGTTTGGAGTGCCACAGACTCACGGGTCCCTTGGGGCCACCTCCTCCTGCTGAGACCAGCTGCTGTCTGCCCCGGTCTGGGGCCTCAGCACGTGGCCGAGCCTTGTATGTGGACATGCTGTGCTCTTGAGTCTTTGCTTTAATCTCTCCAGCTATTAGCTTCCCTCCTGTTTTGCTCTTTCTCTTTACAACTCCCTCCCACTCTAGCCTCATAAACCTGTTCACTGGCAGGATCACTTTTTCCAGCCACAAACCACTGAAGCTTTATTTAAAAGATCTCCAAGGACACCATTACAAAGCCCTGCATGAACTGGTGTTGTTTTATGTGGCTGAGGAAGGGAGCATTTGTAGCAAACCAGCTCCTTCACTTTACTAACATTCAGTGAATGTTTGCCTGCACATGAGTGCCAAGCCGAGTGCTAGGTGTTAGGGAACTGAGAGCAGACACTGTCTCTGCCTTGGGAACCCCATCTCCCAGTGACTTTTAGTTGCCTTTCTGAGCATCCAAGAAAAATGGGCCATCGTAGGATCCACTTAAAGACGGTGCATATTCCCACAGAGAGCAGTTAAAACCTTCCGGTTGTACGAGTGAAAAAGCATTGCACACGGTGCAGTGTGAGGGCCCGTGGTCGGTGTCCCCAGGCCAACAGGTGTGTGTGCCGGGAGCAGGCGGTCAGAACGCCCTGCTGTGTTCTCGGCGCGGGCGGGGCGGGTTCTAAACGACATCAGAACTCGGAATATGGAGCTCGCATCACCCGTTGGGTCTGTCGAGAATGGCCTCCTGGAGATTTTACTTAAAACGAAGCTAGAAGCTTCATGGCGCACAAAAGGACATTGCGGAGGTTTCATTCCAGAACAGTCCAGCCGTCATCTCGTGGGTGAGAAGCAGCAGCCACAGCTGACCGTGCCTTCTCACGTGTGCAGAAGGGACCGTGTGCAGTCCCATGGGAGTGGCGTCTGGCGCGCAGGAAAGGCAGGGCCAGCCCAGGTGAGCCGGACATTCAGGCTGGCGCAGAGCTCCACCTGCCAGTAGGAGCTACTGGAGAACCAGCGACCACGGCGTCTTTCAATGGACAGACAAAAGATGTTTTGAGCTCACCTTCCCTGGAGAAAACAATCTGTATTGGGGTGTCCAACTCAAACTACCATTCAATGTGAAGCTTACCCAAAAACTCTGAAGATGGGGAGATTGGCTTCCCAGGTCTCCAGCCTCCCCTGTGTGAGTCTAAATGCCCTTGGTGCTGCACACTGGCGTGAAAAAGAGCCATTGGTCACCGCCAGGGAGATGCACTTAAGGCGAGGTGCCCGTCGGGTGCCCAGGACGGATCACGATGGAGGACAGCGGGACGAAGGCAGGCGACTTGCCTCAGGCCCTCTCGGCGCCTCCCTGGTCTCTCCCTAGGATGTGGCACTGGCTGTTTTTGTTATTTTAGTGAGGGAAGAACGTTTCTCTTGGAAGAACTTTCATAAAAGCTAGAAATCTAAGAAGAGAAAAAAATGTAGCATTTAATCATTGTAGCTTTTTAAAAGATAAACTGGGTGAAAATATGTGCTGTATATATCAGAGGGCTTACATTCTTTGTATAATAATAGTGCTTATAACGTAAAGGAATAAGAACACACTAGCAAATAGAAAACAAATATGCACTGTTAATTTCACAAAAAGAAAGAAAAATGAAGATTTATGGGCAATAAAAAGAAGATATTCAAAGTCAAGCAACGTTTTCAACATAAGGTGTTTTTAAATATCAGCTAGCCAGTTAGTTATGCGACACTCTTCAATATTCAAGCTGTATTCTTAATTTCAGAAAATCGAGTTGGTAGGAATAGCTCTCAGTTGAATGAGTAGATCTGCTGCACAAGCCCACACAATCATGCACATGCATGTTTTAAATGCGTGTTTAAATGCAAGTTATCAATCTATCGATCATCTATGAGTATCTGTCTATCACGTTCGTATCTAATATCTGTGCATGTATCTTCACAATGGCCTGGACAAGTGCGCAGGGAGCAGTTCACTCAGCGTTTCTGAGAAGGTGAGTGGGGTTGCAGGCTGGTTAAGGAGAACCGCACACTGCATTTCATCAGCCAGAGCTAGGACACGGTGTCAGAATGCAGTTCCTGCGTGGGACCGTTCCCCCCGAGAGGCGGTCAGCTGCTCAGGGCTTGAAGCAGTGCATGAGAGCTGATGGTGGGCCTAAACTCTAGCTCCGCATTCAGCGCAGCTGACAGCACTCGGTGGTGGGAGTACGGGCACCCAAACCAGCAGCTTACACTACACAGCACGGCCCAGCCCCCCGCTAATCTGCAGCGCTGCCTGGCCAAGCTCATCAGCTGTGGGCCTTGCCATTGCAGTGGCTCCCACACAGCGGGACGAGCCCTGGGCAGTGAGTTGTGTGCACGGGCGCTGCTAGTGACCCGAGGCCCGAGCAGCGGGCCGTGGAGAAGGACGCGTGCACGGCAGTGCTGGGCATGGAGGTGCGGAGGTCACGGTCAAGGTCAGAGCCAGTCGCCGTGCACTCTGCGCTGGGACAGCACATTTCAATCAGCACGTTTAATTCGAGAGAACCCACGGCAAGGGCTGCGCGGGTGACGCAGGGGACGCGGATGGAGAGAAGAAAACGCGCGTGACCAGGGCGCAGGACCCTGGCTGTTCAGGGACGAGAGGGTGATCAGGTGGGGACGGAGTATTAAGGAGCAGCAGCGTGTTCCGCAGTGTGTGTCACTCGGCAAGTGTCGCGCGTCTCCATGGAGCAGGGCTGGACCGTACACACGCGCGTTCATGGGAGCCGGACTCTGCGTGACGGCGGCACCATCGTTACGGACTTGCGCGTTCGCATCACAAGTATTCTGTCTTTTAACCACCAATAACAACATCCACCATGTCTTATTACATTTTTGAAGACATAATAAATTACATGTCCTTAAATTAAATGTCCTTAAATTACAAAAATAAGGCATAATTTTACCTCATACATCTTTTTTATTAGGTTAGTGCAAAAGTAATCACGGTTTTTGCAGTTATTTTTAAGCTTTTAAACCATGATTACTTCTGCACCAACCTAGTATCTTCAGGACCGCAGCCCCCGCCAGGCCCCCACTGCCCCACCCCATGCACTGCCGGCCGCGCGTGGGTGCCCTCCCTTTGTGTCTCTTTAGATGGCTGTCATGCCACGTTTGCGACCAAGTGAGGGAAATGACCAGTAGGCCCGGGAACGAACCCCAGGCTTCTTAAGATCGCATCATACATCCTACGCTCTTCCCTGCCGTGCCATTCAAACGGCTCACCTTCTGACGACGCAGAAGTACTATCCGATTATCTTTTAACTCACAAGAAAAATGCCTGAATTGTTTTTTCTTTTTGTTTAGTTAAGGACACAGGAGTGGTCAAAGCAGCCTTTTAGTTAGGAGAGTTTGGCATCTAGACAAGGTTTTACTTTGCTAATATGTTTCTTTCTGTTAGCTATGCAAATAGGAAAACAAGAACATACAGGTCTCTTCACTTTTTCCTTCTAAACCAAGTAACAGTAGGACAGTGTGTATTGATATTATAACACTGAGACGGAGCCGAGTGTGGGCTGGGGACACGCTGGTGAGGTCAGAGGGCTCTGCACCCATGGGGCTTCTCAACAGAAGCAATGGACATGTCTACGTGGTTAACAATTCATAGTTTAATTCAACACCCAAGTCAGACAATGTTGAAGTTACAAATGAGAAGACTTAGAATCAAGATCAGATCGTGCAAGAGAGTGAGGAAATCAGTGCATCACAGGGCGCACAGTGGAGAACACAGCGTCCCCTCTGTTATGACGTTTGATGTCAGTCAGGTACAGACATGAAACAGTGATACTGCTGGTCCAAATGTCCAGGGAGTAGAAGTCCTGTGGTGTATGTATTTCCACTGACAGAGGCATCATCTGCCATGTTCTAGATACACTCTGCATGTGACTTGTGGTTTAAGCAATAATTAGTGGAGATGCACTAATACTAAGGTGACACTGTATCCTCATTGTCACTTCACCCTCCGGACAACCAGCCAGCTACACAGCCTCTGATTATAGATGGGAAACGAACTGCAAGATGTGGAATGATTTGTCAAAAGCTCATCACCAATAAAAGAAAATTAAAATTTAATTGAGCAAATTACAGACGTAGTCAGTGTTCTCTGGTACACACACACACACACACACACACACACTGGGGGCACCAAAAAAAATGTCTACAAGTAGACACTTCGGTCATCGTTGCTGAAGCAGTAGTTCATAATCAGAAGTGTCCGGATGCTGATGGGAACCACTCTGAGCACCTCTTGTAACTGCAGAAGTCAAACGTGTCTTGCATTCATCTTTTGTTATCAGTATATATTCACTATTACATTTATAATAGTTATTTCCTTTCTTAAAATGAGTATGTATTTTTGACACTATATATATGTATATATACATATATATAAATATGTGTATACACACACACACACACATAAGCAAATATAAGACAGCATTTTCACTTTTAAAGAGCTTCAATTTTACTTAAAGGAAAACATATAGAAAAAGCAAATTAGAAACTTAAAACAAGGCTCTCAGTCATTTTGCTGTATTTTTCTGGTATAGAAATAGGAGACCTAGAGGTTTTAAGGAAGCAGATGTCAGGGAAGAAAGAATCTAGGAATGGAAAGGACAGCAGCATTGTAAGGGCAGCGGTGGCAGAGGAAGGGCGGGGTGGGAGCAGGGCTACACAGGACTCTGCCGGGAGGACACTGTCGGTTGACATGTGAATACAAAACACAGTTCTTCCACCTGCTTTATTAAAGGCAACAACACAAAGGAGACTGCAGAAGTGCACTTTAAAGATACTCTCCAAGTAGGTGAAATTCTAGCTTATAATTAACTCCCCAAATTTATACTTTATAAAATTGGAATGAAATAAAAAGACCTAACTATGCCTTCCTTCCCCTGACTGGCTTCATAGCCATTCACCTCCCTACTTGTTTTCACATTTCTCTCTCACACACACACACACACACACACACACACACACACTCACACACACACTCACACATTCACACATACGCACAAACATTTCAGGAGACATTTTCTTAATAAATTCAGGATTGTAATTAAAAGTGACAGCACTTGCTGCTGTATCATTTTCTTGCTTTTAAGCAGAAACTCTGCACACTTATTCCGGTTCCAAGGACCCTTCAAACACTGACATTCAGTAATGCCACCAGGGTCCTGGCAGACCAGCATGCCGGAGGCAACAGCTACACGCACGTTGTGTATTTCATTTGTTATTGCCAGGCAGTGAAGGGGCAGGACAGAGGACAGAGCCTCTGGGGGAGGGCTTAGCCACTAGGTGATTGAGTTTCCATCATTACTTAAATCCTGAGCATACACTGAGAAGCTTAATGATTGGGTGAAGCTCAGAATATTTACCTGTAAAACCTCCTTGGAACTTGTGATCTTCATTTGTGCCCCCTTTCCTTCTTGAATGCGCAGGTCTGGAAAACAGACACAGTTTCCTCGGCATGGGGACTGAGCCTGACCTTTGCAGCTGCAGGCAGGCCTGGCTCACTGTCTTCACACTGTGTCGGATGATGTCTGCCTGTGTGTCATTCATCATCCTCAGGCTCTCCTAATTAGCGCATACTTTGCTTTGAGTCACAGGTTAAAGGTGTTATATAGATATACTTTTAAAACTTAATGTGAGAATTTTGGTTCCCTATATCCTTAACTAAAAAGTCTAAAAAACAACAACAGCAAGACCACAAAAACATGTACCAGGTGACTGTTGGCCATCCAATGGTCTTGAAATCTGGCCACTAAAGTTCTTTGTTTCAAAATATCACACACACTTAATATGACATACCGTGTTTCCCCCCAAATAAGACCTAGCTGGATAATCAGCTCTAGCGCGTCTTTTGGAGCAAAAATTAATATAAGACCTGGTATTATATTCTATCATATCATACCGTATTATATTATATTATAATATAATATAATATTCTATCATATCATATTCTATCATATCATACCATATTAGACCCGGTATATTATATTTATTATGTTACATTACATTACATTACATTACATCATATTATAAAGACCTGGTCTTATTTTACTATAAGACTTATTTTACTATAAGACTTGTCTTATTTTACTATAAGACTTATTTTACTATAATTACTTATTTTATATTAATTTTTGCTCCAAAAGATGCTTTAGAACTGATTGTCCAGCGAGGTCTTATTTTTGGTAATGTAAATTTAAAACACACATATGATGCAAACCGTGTAAATACAGTGAGAGGGTGGAGCTCAGACACTCGGGGACACCGTTCACTCTGCTTTTTCTTTAGTTAGCTGTTCCTTTTTTAAGAATTAGACATCCCACTCACATTTAGCCACTAAAAATGTATTTATGCAGGTTGCAAGAAATGAAAATCTATAGATAGTTCATTGTGAATAGAAAAAGAACATTAAAACTATTTCCATCATAAATGTGATTGTTAATGGATGAAGACGTGAGAATTAAAAAAAGAAATCTAGCTGTTAAAAAAGATTTTGTCTTACATGCATTCAGGTATGTATGTCTGTTTAAATAGCAAGAACTTTGATTCCCCCCCAAAAATTAAGATCCATTTTAATTTTGTTAGGTTCCTCTGACCACTGGTATGATACTACTTAAAATATTACCACTAGTTTTGGGAGACTGTTCAACATAGGAAGATATGTAGAAAATTGGTCACATTTGAAGGAGAGTAATAATGATGCCTATATTTGGACGTTTAATTTCTGAATAGGGTGGTTCATCAATTACAGAAAAAGCACCAAAGAAAAGATGGTAGGGTGATTCAGGCATCCTAAGTAGACGAATATTCACGACCTATTGACCCGCAAACAGGTGTACCCAAGACAGGTTCCAATCTTGGAATGGCAAAAAACATTAGAACTTCTATTACATTCATTTTGTCTCATTCTATTATTATTTCCATCATTACCTAGATGTAATATGCACAACAAACATATATTAACATAATACAGGTATAATTTGTAAATAAATAATTAAACATATATTTCAATGTAAGCTAATTTTTAGCCAGTAAAGTTATAAAGTTAAGAGATCATTGCTCTAGGAAATCCCCTTTTCACACCTCTCAGAGCACAGAAAATTCAAGGGAATTCTAAAAACATGTTAGTTGTGCAGGGATTAAACTGCATTTAGTCAACAAAAATGATAGATAAAGCATCCACCTCTTAGAGAAAAAAGAAGAGACATTTCTTTAATTTTACTTTCAAATGAAATCATAAATATGACTTCATGATATATGAAAGCATATCCTGACAGCCATGAAAAGGTTGAATAAATATATGATGAGATTTCTCTGAATTTTTTCTTTTTTTTCTAAGTGAGAAATTACGTCACTTTTATTCTTAAAAAATGACTTGCTTAGCATTATACTTTCAAGATCCATCCATGTTGTCACAAATGCTCCTATATCATCTTTCCTTAACGCCGAATAGTATTCCATTGTGTATATGTACCACAACTTCTTTATCCATTCATGGATGGATCTTGAAAGTGTAATGCTAAGTGAAATAAGCCAGACAGAAAAAGCAGAGAACCCTATGATTTCACTGATATGTGGTATATAAACCAAAAAGAACAAGACAAACAGATGAGAAACAAAAACTCATAGACACAGACAATAATTTAGTGGTTACCAGAGGGTAAGGGGGTGGGGGGTGGGTGATGAGGGTAAAGGGGATCAAATATATGGTGATGGAGGGAGAGCTGACTCTGGGTGGTGAACACACAATGGGATTTATAGACGATGTAATACAGAATTGTACACCTGAAATCTATGTAAATTTACTAACAATTGTCACCCCAATAAATTTAATTAAAAATAAATAAATAAATAAGTAAATAAATACCAAAAAAAAATGACTTGCTTGTGACAATGCTAGGTCTACTAATAGAAGAAAAGGCAAGATGATTTTTGAGGTTCCTTCCTAATTCTTAAAACTCTTTTATTTAAAATATATGATTAGAATACTGTTATTCAATGTTAATTTGTTTTTTCTTAGACTTTTGAATGATACTTTTAAAATCCATGTTCCTCTGTCTAGGCCTCCCTGAGGTAAAGCAGCATGATTTTTCTTATCGCGTGCTAGAATCTGGGCAGGATTAATTTTAAAATATTATCTCTGAGACCTAAAACCAGCCATAGATGGGCTTGCTAAGGTTGAATTGGACTTTTCCTGACCCATCAGTGGATCTTACTCATTATATTTAGCTTGGTGTTTCTACCATGAACGCTATTTGCTAGTTTCCATATATTTTAGGAAGTTGTATTGATTATATAACTATTTCAAGCCAGTGTGTTACATGGTAAATTAGGGGTAGCCACCCTCTTTTACCACTGGGATGTGGCTTCTGTAATCATAAAGGGCACTACTGATATTATTACTGACATAGCCATATGAACTTTTCTCCTGAAAATACTGAAAGGATAGATTGTCTAGAGAAAAAATAGGGACTTTTGGATATATTTTATTTCAAAACTATTTTTTATTTTGGAGAAATAGAAGACTACCTAAATTAAATTCACTTTCCCTAAGTAAGGGGGAATTCTGAGGAAAGTACTGTACAGATGCAGTGTAACTTTCTGTTTTAGGGTAAAGGTTAGTTGCAAGACATGCATGCATTCATGGGCCCAACCCTGACTTCCAGATAAGGGACAACCTTTTAGTGGACATTGAAGATGAAGCCCTAGAAATGCCAGTGGTATTGCATTTCCCTTTTTCCTCTTCCTCCTCCCGCCCGTGTGTGTGTGTGTGTGTGTGTGTGTGTGTGTGTGTTGCATGTGTGTGTAACACCCTAACAAATGCTGTTTGTAAATAATTACATTCTGCAAAAATAATGAAAATGTTTCAGTATGAAAACAGGTTATGGACATTTGAAATACATTTTGTGTATTCTTTTTTTTTTCTTTCTTTAAGTGGTAAGTATCAGATTACAAACTCACTAGCTTTTGGAGAAAGAGTAACATGACGTAGTATCCATGAGAGTGTTCAATGTCAGGGATTACTTAACTGTTTGGAATTCTTTTAGGCCAATCCCACACAGATAAGTAGATGTCTTGGGGTGACAGCCGTCTCTTCACACGTCTCAGACGTCCATGAAGACACGGCATCAAACATCACTGTTTGCACTTTGCGTTTGCAGCACAACACGCAAGTCCTTCCGGTTTGACTCTTGGAGTTGGCGTTCCTCTTTGTCGTGGTTCCTGGGAGAGCCAGCTGCCTACCGCTCACTGAGGCCTCTCAGGCTTGCTCAGCCAAAGGACCGATGTCACTTTTGGGCCACAGTGGTCCTTATGCATTGTCTCACCTTGGTCCCTTGAACAGCCTAATACTATGCATTCCTTCAGTACATCCCAGCCCTACTCTCCTCTTGTAGCCTAGCAAAGTCTCCAGGCGGTTCTCAGGAGTTGTCGAGGGTGCCAATGCTCTGTCCTACTCAGGAGCGAGAACGAGGGCTCTATGACTTATCCATTCATTCAGGTAATGAAGAGTTCTTTCAGTGTCTACTTTAGAGGTTACACTGCACAGGGCACAGGGAAACGCGATGACCTAGACATACAGGACCTCACCGGCAAACATGTTTCAAATCCAATTAAGGAGAGAAGATGTACATCAATTAACTATTTGTCATCTAAGTCACTATGACAAGTATCTGATCATAAACATAGCCAGTATATGTGAAAAACTCAAATATTTAAATAGCTGAAGCAACTGTAAAGGACCTCTTATAAAAGGATTTGACAACATTTAGCCCATTTGACAATTTTAGATATTTAAAAACTGTTTATTAACTGGCATTGAATCCCCACCCCACTGCCTTAACTGTCCAGGGTTTTCAGAGCCCCTATTTTCTCCCATTATGTTTCAGGAACACAGGGCAAATTACATATGCCTGGCAACTGAATATGCTGAAAACAGCTTTGCTAATCAGATATGGCCACTTCCCAAACAGAGTCACTTGACATTCACCCTGCAGGCCTGTAACGTTCAGCTTTCCCAGGTGAGTGACATTCAGCATGTAATTGGTCCTTGAATTTGGTGACTCATATCACTATCAAACGGGGCCATATGATGGGAATAACAGAAATACATGCATTTTTGCAAGTTGCACTTTAAGTAGTATTAGATGAATATGTAACTATAAACACTGTCTTTGTACGCAACTCAGCCTTTGCATTTCTGTCTAAATGGAGGCAGCTTGGAAAGCCTACAGTATCGTTCTTTCCATTAGAAATGTGCCTGAAGGCTACCAAGTAATTGGAGCATCCAATATGCCTGATAAATAATTGATGGTGCTATTGACTGGCTAATGGGGACCCGATCCTCCTTCAGGACACGGAAAACACTCAGTTATTAATTTTAAAGTGACAGTCAAGAAATAAACAGTCTTTCAGGTTTCATCAGTCAATCTTAGGAGATCTATTGTTAACAAATATGTAATTCTCTAATATGTTTTTCTGTATTTGCCTCAAATAACTCATATTATCTTCTTGCCTATAAACTTGGGATCTCCAAAAGGCTAGGTCTTCCATGTCCCTTGAAACAATATCATCTTTTAAATTTAGGTTCTACATATTGGAAGCATTTAGTGGGGTGTGTGTGTGTGTGTGTGTGTGTGTGTGTATTGGGCATGTTTGCATTTTGAATTGTTAGAAAGTTGACTGACTTCTTTCTGAGCTAGTGATTTTAATGTTAATAAAAAGTGTATGATTGTCTCCTATTTGTGACTCTGCTGGTTTATTGGCAAGGTACCCTGCATTTTAGATGCCTTTGTACATAGAAGAATCACATCATGTCATGCTTAAACAGTATGACTGGAAACTTTGTGTTTATAATTACTATACATTTTCTGAAAGAGGTTATAACCTTACGACAATCACAAGTGACACCTCATAATTTGTAGGCGTAATGACCTTTGTCAGCTTCCCACTGTACACAGTGGATCCCCATGCTGCCTGCACCCCCAGGCTCATCCACTCATCCATTACTAACCTGCACTTGACCCTAGAAAACCAGCAGAGGCCTCTCTTCCACCTGGACTGCTTTCCGAGCATGCCGTATGGCTGAGCTATCCCCAACTGTCTACGTGGCAACACAAGCCCCTTTGCTGTTTGACAATAATAACTGTTTGCCCCTATCTCTGTTCCCAGCACTGCTGTACCTGCTGTGTTTAGGTCATTTAGTCCTGAAGAAACTGATGAAATAATTATTACCCCTACCTTCATTCTATGGATGAGGAAACTGAGGCACAATAAAGTGACAGCTGGTGGCCGCCCAGCTGGTTTAGTGGCTGTCTTAGTCTGCTGCGCTGCTGCAACAAAAGTACCACTGACTGGGTGCCTGAAACAACACTTCTTCCCTCACTTCTGCAGGTTGGCAACTCCAAGTTCAAGGTGCCAGCAGCTTTGGTATCTGCCGAGCCCAGTTCCTGCTTCACAGATGGCCATCTCCTGGCTGTCCTTACAGAGGGGACAGAGGGGGCAGAGGGGGCCAGAGAGAGCTGCATGGGGTCTTTCATGAGCACACTGATCCGATCATCAGGGCCCACCCTCACCACTTAGCTCCCACAGGCCCCGCCTTCTTGTCCCATTACCCTGGCGGTTAGGATCTCAATGCAGGGATCCACACACATTCGGTACGTCCCAGGGGCAGACCTGTACCCGCAAAATAAGCGTCGAGGACGTGTATTCTTAACTACCACCCTGTCTCTAACTGCAGCTCCAGCTTAAGAATGATCTTTCTAGAAATATCCTAACTCCTTATGGACAAAGAATACTCTTCCTTTCACTGCAGTGCTTATACCCTTGGAATTTCTATTTTGGCTCGTATAATAACGGAGATTTTTATTATATGTGAAATAAACTAGTCATTATCATTTATCTCTGTCGTAATCAAGTATTAGCAATATTTACAAATTTGAAAGTCTTTCTTGGGACGCTTCCTACCTTCTCCACCCGCAAATACACCTAGATTAATTTTTCTAAATAAAAAAGCTTTACAAAATCTATTTAAATAAAATGGAATGTAAAATGTAAGCAGATAAAGCACTACTTAAGCATTATTAGGTAAAAAGTCTCAAAACTATACATATATATATATTTTTTTCTCCTTTTATTATATGAATTACTAGAAGAGAAGTTGCAAAATCAGGACTGAAATACTTTCTTGACTTTGATCAAAATTGCAATTTTAATCAAATTTGCCTGTAGCTATTTTCTTCATATTTCATTTCTCTAGTTTGCCTGTATTTTGTACATCTTGGGTATTTAGTACACATTTTCTAATTTTTTTCTGAGCTCTGAAAAATGGGGCAGCCACTTCTCCAGATTTTCCCGAGACTCACTGAATTGTTTTTTTCTTCTTCAAATCAGAATCAGATTGCATTTCTTGAACTTTCCAAAAAAGATGTAGAGTCTTAGGTACCAGGAATGGTCGCTGATGGCAGACAGAAGATTCAAAAAAGGTGATAATATGATGTTGATCATCTGACTCTAGTCTATTGATGTAGTCATTTGACTCTGAGAGGTGTTAAAAATCCAGGAAGTCATACATAGTTAGAATGGGGCAGCACGTGGCACGTAGCAGGACAACAACTAATGAAACAATTGTGTATGCCATCTGGAATTGAGGGCAAAATAAGGAAAGGCTGTGCCACTTCACATAGCCATTGATTAAAACGGATAAACAATAAAACAACAATCACACAACACAACTGTTTGATGACAATACAAGGTTCTGGGTTGATTGGATGCCTGTCATATTTATCGATAATGAGAAGAGAAAGACAAGCTCAATCACCCACAGTTTAATCTCAAGGCACAGACCATATCCCAGAGACTTCTGGAATCTCTTAGTTTATGCAGCCATAGGTCCGAGGCAGCCCAAAACCACACGCAAAGTCCGAATTGGTCCGTTGCCAATTTGTAGTGTTAGTAGGTTTTAAAATGAAATTGAGGGTACTTAACAAGATAGAGGGATACTAAGAATTAGAATGGTGGCTCCTGGTAATGCATCTCCTCATCCCCGTGGGGCTGTCCCCCCACCTCAGAGCTGGGGCCTCACTATTCAGCAGTGGTCTCCCGCACTTCTTGAAGTTTGTGCAAGAACTTCCCGTAAGCAGATTACAGGTAATGGAAAGCCAGTTTTACTCCCTCTGAAATTTCTCCCTTTCTCACCTTCCTTTTCCCAGACTCCTCACGCCTTCTGTACAGAAACTGGATTTGGGACCTCAGGGCTCCGATGGGGAAGTGACAGGGTCAAGAGGAAGGCTCGCCTCAGAAACACATTTCGAGACTTCTCATTTACACACACAAAATTTGGACAAGGAGATGTGGGGATGGACTTGGGAAGCACAGACAAAGGAAAGAAGAACATAATTTGAAATAGAGGTAAATGCATTGACAAGGTTGGACGTACACATCAGTCCATCCTCAGTGTACTGTTAATATGGGGATAACAACAGCTGTTACTGCTAACGTTTACTGAACATTTCTGCAGGGCACTTTTTTAAAATTATTGTTTTTACTGTACATGTTGTAAAGTTCACTTATTTTGGCATATATTTCATTAAGCTTTGACCAATGCAGAGGCAGGTAATGAGCACCACACTGAAGACACAGATTATTTAAAACCCTCCAAGATTCCTCTTGATCCCTCTGTAGTCACTCCACCCCTGCACTCCTAACCCATGGGGACCACCCATTGGTTCCATAGCTTTACTTTCCCAAAATGCCAGATACATGCACTCATACAACATACAGTCTTTTGAGTGTGGCTTCTTTCACTAAGCATAATAAATTCTGTTGTCGTTTATTGATCCTTCATTTTTATCTGAGTAGTATTCCATTGTAGGGATTAACAGACTTTTAAAAATAGCTTTGTATACATTTGAACTGCTTCCAGTTTGGGGCAATTATGCAGAAAGCTACTAATAGCAGTTGCACACAGGTTTTTGTGAACACAGTTTTTATGTCTCTCAGTGAAATACTTAGAAATGGCATTTCTATATTCTGTTGTAAATATATGCTTAGTGAGAAACGAACTCTCTTCTATTTCATTTATTTCCTTATATGGTTGGAATTTTGTTTACCATTTTATTAGGGTTTCATTCTTTGCTTCCCACCCCTTTTTAATGAAAAGAGTGGAGAAAGGATTTGGGTGAAAAGCAAGCAATCTCTGTCACAATGACACAGAATTTGGTAAGAAAAATGCAGAATATTGATATTACAACATTCTCCTATCATGACTTAGCCAGGCAACAGAAAGTATGGAGGATGAGATGTTATCACCCGCCTAAATATGTAAAAGAAAACTAGATTTATTAAGATTTTACATACCATACAGACAAATTCTCGTTATCATTATCTTTGACATACTGAATAACTGAGCTGTAAATTGGAACGCTTAACAAATACTATTTAGATATGATAAAATTAGTAGGTTTCAACTTTCAGCTCATTTTGCTCTTTCAGTTTGCATGCCTAACACATTCTTCATCAGAATCTATAATTCACGGCCTGCAGAAATTGGTAAGTGTGTCTGCACAGGTTTTTGGAGAACTGACACCATTTGAAACAGCTGAATGCTACACAGTGATGAGGTATCCTGCCATCAGCAGCTCCAGCCGAGTGTCATGCTGCCTACACAGATGTCAACATTTTATCAGATATTTTTCCAAAATGAATACATTCTAAATCAGTTTATCTAAAAGACAATCGAAAAGGAATTCACTGAAGTTACTGGAATATACAAAGTTAGCTACCTACATCTGCTGAGATCCGTGAATAACATTAAAATGTCAGGCTATGTGACCCAGTAGTCTGGAAGGGGCTAGCCCATTAGTGTTTCGCTTATGCCTGGTCCTAACGTTAAAAACCTTGGCATCATTTGTGCCAGGACCGCCTGCCCCAATCACTTGACATGTTTTCATTAGTATAAAATAATAATAGTATTGACACATTGCTCTCAGATGGCAACCCGTCAAGACACAGCTTTTGTCTGTTGTACTGAATATATACAGTGTTAGGCACAAACTTATTTTTGGTTTCACGTCAGACTTCCGTTCTTCAGTTATTCATGCATTCATTCACACCCTGCCTCTTTTCTCCCATTTTGTCATGTTGTTAATAGATAACATCAATTCCCTATTGAGAAACTTGTTAAATTACTGCCTAATATTGTACTATCATGGGGAAGAATACCCAAACTTTCATTTCTCTATGTCTCCTAAAAGTTTTCCTGTGTTAATATGCTTTGTCAGCACATGATAGATTTTCAATTAATTTCTGCTTATCTGCCTGACTCCACTACAGTGATGACATTTTCTAGAGCAATAAACATATCAAAATAATGGGCTATTAAGTAAAATGAGTCTTTTAAAAGACAAATAAAATCTGGCTCCTGTTTGCATGTAAAAGGAATGACTTAATCAATCAGTCTGAATCTGCGTAACACGCTTTATAAAGGATCTTAGCACATTTCTTCTATTCCTTTAGAGATGTGCCTTGAGTTCTGAGCTGACAGTGTCAGACCACAGCTCCTGACTTAACTGTTCTGTTTTCTTATCACAGTGCCCTCGAGCCCAACACAACTATAGACAAAGATACCCTTAATTCCATTGAAAATAGAAAGATTGGGCAGCAACTCTCTTTCAGTTACAGTGATGAAGGATTTGAACTGTGAAATCCAGTTGGACATGTATTTACGGTTCTCTGAGATCAGCATTATTACACTGGAAGTACAAATATAATAAAATGTTAGCCTTAACTACCTTTTTTTTTCCCTGGCCTTAACATGAAGATTGTGAGGAAAAAGTGAAAAGTGTGCCACCGTGCCGAATCTAGCAGTCTTTCTTGAGTCACTGGTATGGTATCATTTCCTGAGCTTTTCTCACCTCTCCTTTCTTTCCCGTGTCAAATGCCATCCTCTTTTCATCACCCAACCAGGATGATAGCAGCTCTACCCAGGTCACAGCTGCACAGAAGGAGTCCAGGACTGGGCACCTTGGAAAGTGCCACCGAAAGGCACTGCTGGAGTGGGCAGCTGAGGAGGAAGCCTGATTCAGAAGAGTCCCTTTCAGTGCCCTGCTTGACTGAGAGGAAAAGCTCAGCCTTGTTCAAATATTCTGGAAGATACATCCTTCTACTTAGAGATAAAGGTAAGAGTAGTCGGGCTGGCAGAAGCCCGTTTATTCCGGCGAACGAAGGACTGACTGCTAAGAACAGGAGTCTCAGGAACGGGGTCTGGAAGGTGTAAGAGCCAGTGACTGACCAGACCCAGCAGTGCACTGGGCCTGGCGACAAACAGGAAACGTATCGTCACTCAGGAAAGTACCGAAGTGGGTATTAATAATTCTTGATGCTTGTTCATTTGGGGACTTTTGGGACTCATTCTGTGAAGCCGGCTTGCTTTCCCTGAGTGGCCGCTGGAGTCTGTCTGATTAGCTTAGACAGCGACCCGGTGAAGTGCCTGGGACTGAGACTCGGGCCTTGGCGGAGGGCTCCCTGGGGTGCGGCTGCCACCCCCAACCCTCGGTTTCTGCGTCGCACAGCGCAAACCAGATTCCGTCGTGGCGCCTCCCACGCCGCGCGCGTTCGGGTGGTGGGGCCTGCGCTGTGTGCCCCGCGTGTCCTGCACTCCGCCTGCCACGGGGATGACAGGCGCAGGCAGCCGTCCCGCAGCGCCCACTCGGGGCCCCCGCCACGCGCCGCCACGGGTACGAGCGCTCGCTGCCCACGCGGAGCTCGCCACCCAGGAGAACGGGAGTCCCTCGGCGGTTTTCCACGCGTCAGGGTCAGCGTACCTCGCCCTGGCCCCCGGCGGGTGGCTTTGTGGCTTTGAGGACCGGCAGTCCCCAGTCCCGGGCTCAGTGTCTCACGGCCCAGTCAACAAAGGCTTCACCGCGCGGCTCCCCAGGAGGAGCTGCGTGATGTCACTGCAGTGTATTTTTATGGGTGGGGCGTATTTTTATGGGTGGGGCGTATTTTTATGGGTGGGGCGTATTTTTATGGGTGGGGCATTCAAAGGAACCGGTGATCATTTTGGAGCAATTTCGATACGCATTTGACACACATACCTTTACACCCATTCCATGGCTCTCTATACTTTATAAGCAGCAGGGAGACAAATAAATATTGGATTAATGTAACTTAATTTTATATATTGATTTCTACTAAATTAACAAAATAATCTTAATATTTATTACAGTACTTTTGATAAACATACTTTTTTTTTTCTTTTTTACCATTTTTCAAAAACTCACATTGGTCTCGGGATTGAAAAATCTCTAATCCAGGAAAGAATTATTTTCACAAAGACGCTTACATAATTAAAGACGTTTTGCCACCAAAAACATACTAAATAAATAAAAATACATTTAATAATTTTATGTGAGAATGAACATCCGTCTTATATATTACTTTATGAATAATGATATACATATATACTAGTTTTTATATTTAAAAGTATGTGTTTATTAAAAATACTAGCCCATAACCTTTGGGGATATTTTTGTAATGCTGTTAAAAAATAAAAGTTGCATGTAGATGTGATTAAAAGGTTAGCCAAAAAAGAGCAACATAATCCTTAACAATAAAGTTGACATGTTTTAAATGATTCCTGCATCTGACTCCAGACAGATAAACCACATCCTTCCACCCGCCACTGTTTTTACTTTTTCCTCTTAACTGTTATTTGTCCCACAGAATCCTACGCTGTTCTTGTCTGTATTTCAGTTGTTCATTGTAACAACGTATCGTGAGAATTTCCCATGTCAGCACAGGGTACCTTGTGTGTGTGTCCATGACAGATTATTTAACCATCAATTACTGTGCTAGCATTTTGGATAGATCCTAATTTTGCTGTTCACGCCAATTGCAATACATGTTGGAAAACTTTCATGAGTACATTCCCATAATGTAACGTCCTTGCACTAGAACTGCTGTGTCAGCAGTTACATGCATTGCACATGTTACTAGATGGCCCAAATTGCTCTACGGAAAGTTTGTAACAACTTTCACTCCCACCTCATTGTACTGACCCTGTCCACTGCCCCCCTTTCTATGGCAATATGAATATTTACGTTGAAATGACATCTTACTAAATGAGAGCACCAGTGCTGTGTTTGGAGACCAAAAGGCCTTATGTCTTTACTCGACACGCCTGTGGACTGTGACTGCTAATGAAACATATTCTCACAACAAACCTCTTCTCCTTCCTTTCAATGCAATAGCTACCATTGTGGTATCTCCTATTATTCATTAAGATGGAAGTGTAAGAGGTAAGGTTCTGAGTTTTACAAAGCTTCGGTTAAAGTGTGGATTTGGGCAAAACTCATTCACTCTACAGTTTTTTAAAAAAAACACTCTACCTCTGTCTGAGCGGGTTAGGGGACATAAGCCTCACTGGAATTCTATCCGCCATCCCTCCTGTTTTCCCCAAACCACTTCCATCGAAATTACTCGGAGATACTTAGTGCCTGACACTTTCCTAAGGCTGCTTACACTTCAGTGAAAGGTAGCGGTTGGTATGAGACAGACATTCTCACAAGCTCTGCAAAGTAAAGATTTGTTTCTCCCCCCAAACAAGTTTACCCTTCACCGTGGCAGTGCTCAGGCGAGTTACAGTAAGTCTGCACGTCCCCAGATCTTGTGTTGGGTAACTGAGTTACTCAACTGGGGGAGTGTTGGCGCACTAGCCCACCCATGCCCGTTTTGTGTAACATAAAAGTGTCAAAAATAGCCAAACACAAATCAGAAAAAGATGAAAGAAATTTAATTGAATATTAGAACTACAAAGTGGACTGTTCATATATAGAAAGAAAACATTTTAAAGTGCCGGTGTTTTGTGGTGAAATGACATGAACTTGGGTTTTCAGAAATGACTATTTAATTATATGCATGTTTTTCAGTAATGTAGTTAAAAATCTGTGTGATGAGGCCTACATTAGGTATTGGTGTCCTTCAGGCTTGTAGTGTCTCTGAGCATAAAGCTCTATTGACCCTGGGGCTGGCGCACCGTGCGATCGATCACCAGGGAGGCCGAGCCATTAGTATCCTCATGCACCAGGCATTCACTTCATCTGTCTTAATTGGTGCTGCTAATAGTATCATATGTCATTGCTGTGTATAAGCAGAAAACGTGCTTGTTAATAAGTCTTAGCTAATTCACAGAGTGACATTTAGCACTGTGAGTGGCCCTGCTCGTACGTCCAGGATCACTGAGAGCGCCATGCTCAGTCTCCTTGCAGGGGGTGGGGAGTCGTCATTTCAACTGGCGAAGAACATTTACAGTGACTGTCAGGGTACTGCAGTTTGTTTGCAGAGCAACGAGATTTCTTCTTGCTGTTTTGTTGTTGTTGTTGTTTTTGTCGGGGGTGGGTAAGAGGGTTTATAAAGGGATATAATTTTGAGGTCTGGATTGATGACCAAATGGTTCTGAAACTGGTATCACTGTTATTCTCAAACCTTTCTGTTTAATTATGTCATAAAAATATGCCTTAGAAGAAAACCTCCTAACAAATTAATAGAAATCGAAATGAATCGAAACATGAGTACCCATCAACCTATTTAAACTTATGAAAACACAGTGGTATACATGAGCTGGGTGGAAAGATGCAATAAGTACAGGCTATGTTAAAATTAATGACCTTTAAAGGTGTTGGTCTTTGTTTAATGCAAGCTTCCCCATGAGTGTAAATTAAGTGATTTTCCTAGCTCTTGTAACTCTTCCCATCAAAGAGATACTATTGAACTTGGCCTTATAAAATAGAATAGTTCCTTTCAGAGAAATAATGACTGCAGTGCACAGCATGCAGCAGCCCGGACGGCAGAGGGCACTCTGCACGGTGGTCCTGACACCAGCAGTGGGGGCGTCTTGGTTAGAGAGGAGAGCCTTGTGGCCTGCAGCAGAAGGCTGTGCTACAGGACATGGGGCGTGGGCAACAGCACCCCCACAGAGAGGCTGCTTTGTTTGAGCAGCATCCTCTGCTTCTCCCCGGAACTGCCCGCTAAGACGCACATTAACTCAGAGCAACACTAGCTGAAAAGAAATTGAGCTGTAAAGACATTAGGTCCTGGAAAGATTATTGGACTTGTCCAGGGCCTTATTCAGCAGTTACTGCTGATAAATAATTTGATTCAGAATTCTTTAGGACATCTTTTAATTTTTCGGTAGGGTGCTTAGACTACTGAACCATGAACTTACTGTAGAAAAATTTGCATAATAGGGTGCTTTTTCAATCAATTTGTGCAATGTGTCTGACATGTTTTCAATCTAGACAGAGCATATTTACAGTAACTCTGTGAAAGCAGCTTAAAGAATATTTTACTTCTGACACTAAGAATGCCTGCACCTCAGCCCTTTATAAATTTTATCAAGTATTTCTACTAGTTCTTCCCAATGGAAACCATGATCGGCCTACAGTATTTTTTCTGACTTTCACTTGCTGAGCTGTATTTTGCTACTAGGCTGCAAAATGAGTGAAGAACAAATTGGGAAAAAAAAGAGCATCTCTCTATTTTCCAGCTCAGTAAGATCCTTAAATGTTACACAAATTCTAAACAGTACAGCATGTGATATGTGAAGAGTGCTCTCGACTTGAACACTAGAGAAGACTGTTTCTTCTTACGGAGAAAATGATTTGAAAACCTAGAGGATTCTTCAAACTGTATTGCAAAACCACGAGTGTGTAATTATCTCTTAGTTCTTCTTTGTTTTGTGAGGAACAGTCTGGTAATTGAATAAAGTGTGCTCACTCTGAGGAATGTTCAGCTTCTCCTTAGGGATAATCACCTCTTTTTCTGTTCCTTTGAACATAGTTTGGACTGGAATTTAGTCGTTTATCTTTTGGGGAGGCTCATGGCATATCCGTGCTGTTTACATGATGGAGTAGGGACTGAAGTTTGTTTTTTCCCCTTGTATTGTGGAGTGTCGCAGACAGCTGTGAACATCCAAAAATGTCAACATATGTTGGGATCAACTCGTCATGTGCTTGTCAGAAATTCATGTATAGAAACAGAATTATAGACACAGGGAAAAAACTGATGGTTGCCAGAGGGCTGGGGGTTGAGGAGCTGGGTGAGAAAGGGGAAGGGATTAAAAGCACAAACTGGGAGGTACAAAATAGTCATGAGACTGTAAATACAGCCTAGGGAACATGGTCAGTGACCTAGCGTTGTAACGATGCAGGATGAAGTAAAGACCCTCAGGAAAGGGGACGTCCAGAACTGCTTCAGCAAGTGGGAAGCATGATGGGATAGGTGTGTTTAAAGCAAGGGGGGGGGTTTAAGGGGGATGAATGGCAATGTGTCTTTTACTGTAATACATTTTAAAAATTTAAACATTACCGTATTTTTTGAACACACCTTGCATGTAAGGAAGAACGATAGTATATAAATGAAATAGTTTTGTTTTATCTTTTTTGGTTCACTGTATTTTCCATGTTTTTAGAGTATACGCATTGTGTCTTTTTCATTATTCACTCTGCTTACTATGTCATTAGGTCTCCCTTAGATGTTTTCTACAGGTTGACATGTAAACGGCCATCATGAAATCGTCCTGAGGTACCAGGTTCGTAGAATTAGCGAATGGGCCCATGGGTGTGCATTAGGTGAGGATAATAGTAAGACAGATGGTGCAATATCTAATACATTTCAAAATATACAAAACCCTCTTACATAATTTAGACTATAGTTTCTATGGCTAACTGGGTAATGCTTCTCTTTCTATTTGATACAGTGTATGAGGTCTGACAATTAAGTTCACGCACTGGTTGCAATGATGTTGCTAACCTTTTTTGATAACAGAGGGATTATTCATTATGAATTTATACCAACTGGACAAACAGTTAACCAAATTTACTATTTGGAAGTGCTAAAAAGGCTGCGTGAAAAAGTTAGACGACCTGAACTTTTTGCCAACAATTCATGGCTCTTGCATCACGACAATGCACCAGCTCACACAGCACTGTCTGTGAGGGAGTTTTAAGCCAGTAAACAAATAATTGTATTGGAACACCCTCCCTGCTCACCTGATCTGGACCCCAATGACTTCTTTCTTTACCTGAATATGAAGGAAATATTTAAAGGAAGACATTTGAATGACATTCAGGATATCAAGGGTAATACGATAACAGCTCTGATGGCCATTCCAGAAAAAGAGTTCCAAAATTGCTTTGAAGGATGGACTAGGCAATGGTGTTGGTGCATAGCTTCCCAAGGGGAGGACTTCGAAGGTGACCATAGTCATATTTAGCAATGAGGTATGTAGCACTTTTTCTAGGATGAGTTCATGAACGTAATTGTCAGACCTCGTAGATCTTGCAAGATTATTTTACAGCTATGGGTCTCAGTGTGGAGAACCTAGACAGCGGCACCAGCATTTGCCAGGGAACGTTCCAGAAATCCAATCCTTCGGTGCCACCAAGACCTCAGAATGGAATGGGAAACCCAGGAGAAGTGCCCAGCGACGTGTGTGTCAACAAGCCCTCCAGGCTGTTAGGATGCAGGAAATATGAGAACCACTGGCTTCACTCTCTCAAAGGCCTAAATTATCACCGCTTTTATTCAATGAAAACAAAACAAACCAAAAAAAAAAAAAGTTAACTTTTTTTTTTTACTTGCTATTTTTAGACTCTGTCTCATGTGTCATAGAAGACAAGCTCTTTTATGAGATGCAGTCTTGATAATTTATTGCATAAAAACCAGTTTAAAGCATTAGAAGCCCCAGGCAGTTAAAAATACACCTGCAAACAGACTTATTTTATTCCAAAAGTCTGCTTGAGTTTGAGTTTACTCTTTCAATTTAAGCTTTAATTTCTATCAAGAACCCAACTTACCCAACATAATCTACAATATTCCACAACACAAATAGCTCTATCTTCCATCATCTCTGGGCTCTTACATGTAAAGTCTACTCATCACTCTTGATTTAGAAAAATTTTGTAGCTACAAGAGAATTTATGGTTTCAAGTTAAAGAAAAGTGAAGACGCATTAAGATGATGATCTGAATCAAAGTGGCTACTTTCCCTCCTAGTGAAATCCATTCCTGTTTTAATATGTGCATGTGTGTGTTATATTTGTAAGGTGTTGACAAGAACGGCTGGTTACATGGAACTATATATTCAATAAGAGGTTGAGGATGGGAAGGGGTGTAGCCACATTCCAGGGACAAAAGACAAAGATAAGAGATTTTTTTTCTAAAGGATACCCTGAAAATTTCTGCATCCAGAAGTCATCAATTAAAGAAAGTGGAAGAATGCAGGCTACCCAGTCACTCAAACCACTCTTCTTCCTCTGTTAACCGAGCAAAGGTAGAATGACATCTGTCCTGGGTGAAACCCACAG
Organism: Rhinolophus hipposideros; assembly: GCF_964194185.1. Lineage (NCBI taxonomy): Eukaryota > Metazoa > Chordata > Mammalia > Chiroptera > Rhinolophidae > Rhinolophus > Rhinolophus hipposideros. Next base: position 1,670,930 of record NC_138062.1, read on the forward strand.
GTCAGGCTTCCCACGAAGTGTAGTCATATGATTCATGTGCGCAGAAAATAGAAGCGCACAGTTGGATGTGATTTCCCACAGCCCATCCATAGAGGAAGAATAAAAAGAGGCAGAAGAATGGCCCTCCACTCTCTTAAGCGTTTGTACCGACACACAGACCTGAAGACAAGCACTTCGGTAGCTTACAGTCACTGTGAGAGGTAGGCAGAGCGCTGCTCAACCCCATCTGTCACCTTTGCCCTGTGACCGGAAGCTGCCCCCACTGACATCTGGGATGGCTTAACCTCTTTCCTATGATGCTGGGCTTTAGGAAGATGGGGCTGAGGGAATGGGATGGAAGGATGCTGGGGTTTACAGTTATTCATACTGAACGAGAACATAAGGTTAAATGTGTTGTAATGCATAACTCAAAGAATAGGAATGCATGCAGATTTTAAGAAAGAGACAAAAGTAAGGGGGCACATCTTGAACAATTCTAAGAATGTGAGTGGGAGGGGTGGAAGACTAACATGACAAAGTAAGAAAAATGATATCAAAATCATTTTAAAAACTTAATACGTATGAATGGCTTACCTTTTATATTATGTTATGAGACAATAAGATGAAGTTAGGAATAAAATAAAAAAATAACTAAACAGACAGAATCCAGCTATGTGCTATGTGTAAAGAATATACGACCAACAAAATGACCCAGAAAGGTTAAGAATACAGAACCAGAAAAATCCATACCAGGCAAATATTAAGAAACAGGGCAGGTGTGTAAACATCACCATCAGATAACACAGAAGTGAAGGTGAAAACTTAGAAAGGACAGATAAATATTTTATGTTGAGGAAAGGCATAATCTGCTCAGCAAACATATCATTAGACTTTCTCAACCTATGAAACTAATTTTGAAATAAGTCACACCACAGAAAATGTAACATGAAATTGACAAAAGCACAATATTGGTACGGAATTTTCTCTCAGAAAAAGGCAGTTAATAAAAAGCAAATATATTTAAAGGTTTAGAAATATTTCAGTGACAAAATGAATTATTTTTTCAAATAAAATATGTACCTATGATTTTATGCTATATATACATATTTATATTTAAATGTGCACTTTAATCAAATAAAATATTGATGATAAAAGTAATCAGTAAAGACAATAAATTCCAAAAATAGAATTTAACAGATGATAACGTCTTTACACTGCACTTCTCTGAGTGTGGTGCCTAGTTTAGCACAATTAGAATCACCTAGAAACTTCCTAGAATGGCAAATTCTCCATCCGTACTCAGATCAACTGAATCAGAAACTCGGGGGAAAAAGCCAAATATTCTATATTTTAATAATCCCTCCAGGTGATTCCGATACATGCTAAAATTTGATAACCATACTGTTAACACCATGCTTAAAAAGGAAACAAAGAAGGAGGGGAGGGAAGGGGAAGAAGTGGAGGGGAGCGGGATGGAAGGAGAGAAGGGAAGGGAGGGAGGAAGGCAGGGTGGTTTTTACACTATTAGGGGTATTTCTAAATACACCGCATAGATGACCCATTTCTCCTTTCATACATCATACAGACTAAACAGACAAAGCAAATCACCTGGTGTGCACGGGACGAGCCTGGCCTCAGCACTGAAAACCCAGCATGTCAGGAAACTCCAGACCAAGGCCGTCTGGGGCAATCGCTGACCCTATTAATAAGGTCCTACAGATTGATGGATATTCTTAGGCTCTACTTTCCATCTATTCTGGGATAAACCCTACTTGTCGACGGAGTTCTAATCCTCAACAATCACTTGCATCTGGTATTAAAAATATTTTTATATTATTTAAGATTAGGTTTGGCTGCATTTTATAGATTAAGACAAAATAACAGTGAATGAAAAGATAAACCTTTCTCCCCTCGTGTTTTGGAATTCCTGAAGTGGTCGGTTCAGATTCACATCCCTTTTATTTTATTGCATCATCATAAATGGCCAACTCATGGTCCCTGAGAGCTGCTAGAGGGACGGCCATGGAACCATTAACCTTAGCCATGTGAATCCTGCCTTCTGCTAGGAAACATATGGAGAGAGGAAATTCTTTTTACCCCAGGCAAGCAGTTCCATTGTCGGCACTTTTTCAATACTCAATGGTTCCCCTCCACGTTGGCCCCAAAGCTACCTGCCATTTCTCCCAGCTCTGTTCTCTGTTCTTATTTGAGAAATCTAACTGCCCTCTAACCTTGTAGTTCTCTAGCTGCTTCTTTTATAGAGATTGTCTTCCCTTGTAAAGGTTCCAACTTCCACTTCCTGAGGGACACAGAGATCGCCACTGCTCCTGGATGGGCTCTACTTTCCTTATTCCAGGGAAAACTTAGCGAGTTACATTGAAGACACCAGCACAGGTGGGCGTCACCCCGCCCTGCTGATGATGTGTGAAGGCAGTTTAAGGTCACCTGGTGTCTCATCTCAGATGATTCACTTCCCAATAAAGTTCATACTAGTGAGATTTTCTTAAAGCACTGAATTCCTTTACAAATCTAAGCTATTTAATATTTTGCATTTTTGAGGGCCTTGGGAAAGCTGTGCAGCAGTGAAAGAAAGGCCTTATTTGCGACATTGTTCAATGTGTTTAAAACAAACATTGTATGAAGTGTTTCGAGTTCATCTGCATGAGCTTTATGACATCCAAAAATTTAAATAATAGAAATTATAGGGAAAATACATAAATCAAAATTGAGACAGGGGTGCACTTCTACAATGGAGAGAGCACACCGTTTAGAGGCATATGAGAGGTTTTCACATGCGTGGTACTGTTCTTCCTTCTTTAACTGGTAATGGCTTAATAGGTGTTCATTACTTCTTTGTCAAAATTAATGCAAATATTACACATACTCTTAGATATGATATTAAAGTATAACTTTCAAAAAAGCTAAACTCATGACTTTCATGCAACTATAACATCTGAAAATGTGGCGAAGATTTTATTCAACTCACTAATAAAGGAGAGACACAGAAAAATGTTCAGACCCATTCAAAGGGTGTTTGAGAAGCAATTTAACAAAGGGATGTTTTGAGATTGCCAAGGAGATGCGTATTTAGATCATGGCCTGCAGGGAAATACAGCGAGAGCTTTGGTGGGTCTTTGCCCCATGTGGTATGGTAAAGCTGCACCACTCAGATGTCTGACTCATCGTCAAGTTTCTGGGTGGCTGTTTTTAACAGTTTAAAAGGTTAAAAAGAACAGCTTAAAATTAATCAATTGAAGCAACAGAAAATTTATACTTATATAAAAAGATTTGGGTTTACTTAGAATTATCATTGAAATAGCCTAAATAATCCACATATGATTAGAGACTAAACAAGATGTTTGCTTACATATCTCTTTGTCTCTTTTATCTATGTAGAAAATTGAAAGGAAAATAGGGATGTTAAATGAAAAGCTAGTTACAACCCTCCTTACAATGTTTGTCCTTTGGCGTGACTTTCATCTATCCAACAGCTATGGACTGTGTTTTATAGCATTTCCTGTACGTGTCACCTGCCACTCTGAGATCTGGGGACATCAACAGAAACGCCACGAGCTAGTTGCTGTCTCTCACCGTGTTTAAATTTTAGTGCAGATAGTAAATGACACTTAAGGAAAACACCTAACATAATTTAAAATAGCGATAAGTGCTATGTAAGAAAAGAAACAAAATAAGACATAAACTAAGGATAATGGAAGGAAAATGTCAGCGGTGGATGGAGGGGTGGCACTGCAGGTGAGGGAAGGCAGTTCAGGTCAGGGCAGCCCGTGAGGAGGAGAAAAGCCAGTGGGCTAAGGCCATTCAGAAACTGGGCCGCCTCCCGACACACGCTTTTGACTGGCATCGCTGATAAAATACCATGTAGCAATTTCAAAAATTATGTTCCAAATGTATATCATATCTGACAGGTAAATTGAACTTATCTAGTAAACTGTTCCGTCAAATTTCCAAGTAGAAAAGGCTGATGCCTGTATTCTGGTGCTTCTGTGCCAAAGCCATTTGTCAAAATTTAAAACAAGATATGAATTATGCTGGGATCTTGCGAATGCCACACATTACAGTATGAGATTTAGTATAACAAGATTTTCACATCAAATCACAAAGCAAACCACTTCACTGACTGAACAAATGCAGCTAAAATCTTAAGATCGTGGTTATCTTAAGATTGTCTTATAATTACCACTCATCTTTAGTTGTTGAAAATGAATACTTTCTCGTTTTATTCCTCAGTGTTAACTAAAAGGCACCCGTACGTGGCACTGAAATTGCAAACATCTGAATGGAGTAACAATTACTACGGTCTCCCTGCCATTCCCACAACTCTGCTCACTCTGTCCTGTCCTGTTTCCAGGTTGTCTGACCCTGAAGCCTGTAACTAACTAATATGCCGTGGGTTCCTTTGTGGTGCTTTGTTACGGTCAAATGGTGTCCCCACGAACACCGACACAAGCCTGCAGTCCAGCTCCCACAACCCAGAACTGGTGAGAGTCAGGGGGCCTGGTCCCCACGCCTTGGAGGGCCCCCCTCCCCGCACACAGCTGGACCCTGGACATCCAGGCTCAAGCCTGTGAAGCAGCTGTACTTGTCCTGGGGTCCCTCGGTTGGTGGCACTTCCTTACAGCAGCTTCACAAACTAAGGCCCGACGTGTGATGTGTGGTGTTTACTGATTTCTCATTACATGCAGGACACTCGAGTTCTCTAAATGTGCGATTTCACTGACTCTCCGCACTGCCCTACTACGCACCTACTACTCCCCGCGACCCACCCCATGCGTTCCATGCAGATGAAGGAGAACCAGGGGACAGAAGGTTCTTCCCAAGGTCACAGCCAGGGTGACCCCAGGGGAGGTGGCCTCCCTGTGCCAACATTTTGTCAATTTCTTGATTCAAAAAGATTCAACTACCTCTACTTCCGCCTGAGAATGCTGTGGAACTTATTCCAGGTAAAATAATCTAACTGTAACCTCCAATGCTTATTCCTTACTTTTCAATTTATATTTTTATTGGTTAGCTTTGTTTCTAAGTACTGCATTTAGACCTCTATTTCCTGATCATTCAACTTCAGGCATTATATTTCTGCTCTCCCCGTTACAGAAAAAGAACCAAACCACTCCTCTGCAGCTCTCCCTCCTCCGTTCCCGTCCCAGCCTCTGGCAGCTGTCCCACGGTGTTTCCAGGGTCAGGCATTCACCATGCACACTATAGTCTGTGACCTTGGTGAGGTCGTCACAGTTTCAGAGGTCATTCCCTATAATAGAAACATCATTCCCTCTAAACCAACTAACATGATTTAATCACAGAGAAGGAATTATTACTGTATGTCACTAAGTGTACTGTTTCAAATTTCAAGAGCCAATGAAGTTTTTTTTCTTATACTTTTCCAACCAATCTGTATGTTTTAATTTGTCTCATTCAAACACTCACTTTCTTGAACATATTCTTCCCCCAAATCCCTCCTTCAGGGGAATTTCCTCGTGATTTCCTATTATCTTGTTATTTAAAAGGAAATGGATAAATCATTAACATCTTCAGTAAAACAAATAAGTCTCCACTGTACTGACTTCAATGAAGTGGGCTACATGGCCCCCACCCCGGGGTCTTTTCTCAATTTCTGCACATCTGGGCTAGTCTTTAATTCCGATATTTTTCCCCCTCTATTTACTTCCTTTTTTCCCCCCAGTTACATTTTAGCACTTTACAAATGTATCTGGATACTTGCATATTGTCAGTTATGTTTTTTTCCATATACCAATTGATGGAAATAATACTTTAGATGGAAAATTGGTTTTCCTGAGAACTTTTCAAGCGTTGTTTTCCTACAATTACTAATAAAAATCCTGATAAAAATCTGTAGATATTTTTCTTAGTTTTGGTTTCTTCAAAGTGGCCTTTGAAGCAAGGATTTAATTCCAAACAGCTTATGTGGGAGGTGAACCTACAAACTCCCTGGAGGGGCAAACGGGAGGAAGGGAACAGACTGGGGCAGGCGGCAGCAGAGGCCACAGTGGAGACAGGGCCTGAATACCAAGCAGAGAATCCCGGGACTCAGGCGGTTGATCACCTCCAGGTAATTCCGCCTGAGTGCTGCCACGGATGGACAGAGAACTCACAGGATGGGAAAGTGAACTCCCTGGCACAGGCGCCAAAGAGCGAGGGAAGTTTCCAGGCAAAGCCAGTGAGTGCTGGTGGTGGGAAGCTGGCCTGGGGCCACGTGTGGCAGTGGTGAGGGTGACAACACACGGTCCCCCTGCACCGCTACGTCACACGTCTCTACACACAGCATGCGCTGGCACCTGTTTTCCCCCCTTGAAGATTTTATGATTTTACCTTTATTCTCTGAATCCCCACATTTCAGGAGAATGTGTGCACACAGCTGGGTGTCGCTTATTCCAACATTTTGCAGCGCCTTTTCAATAAAACCCAGAGCCCCTCTTTAGCAGGGTCAGGATGTATCTCATTATTATTTTGGTTATTTCCTTCATTCCACTAATGTTCTCTTCTTCTTTAGACACTTCTGTTAGACAGACGTTGGTAGATTTCCTAGGCTATATTTTCTCGTACACATACTGATTTTTCCCCCAGAAAATTGTGTTTTTATTTTCCATGACCCTTTTCTTGCTTGCTTCTCAAAGCAAGTTGTTAGGGTTTATGGGTTCATTTTGTTTTTTATAGAAGGGTTATAATCTGAGGACATCGTAGAACCATCTCCTGATTTTCTTGCCACTGTCTTCACCCTCATTTTGAAATGAGTCAAACTATTACTGAATAGACTTTCCACTGTGACACCTGCTGGAAAGTCAGTTCTGAAGGAATCTCCTTCCAACTCAGTGCCCAGACAGTGGTTTTCCATTCTCCACAGATGTATCTTTTCAGTGGGGTTTCGGCACCTGCCAGATAGGCTTTATTGCACGGACCGTCACTGCAGGATTAGCCTTCCTTTGACGCTGACCACGGGACCGCTTGGCTTCATTATTTGAACACTGTGGTGGTGGATTTCTATGGGAGCATGTGGAGTAGTTCACACCTTTCTGCCCAGGTTAACTTGCTTTAAACTTAATCTGTACAAGTATATAAACTTTTAAATAGACAATTTTTCCGTTAGTAGATTTCCAATATAACTGTTTCTTAGCAGTTATTAAAATTTGCACTAAGTTTCAAAAATAATTTTCTAATTATAAAGTTCTGTGTTTTTCTTAGAATTCTTTCAAAATATATATGTGTATATATATAAACACATATATAAATATATAAAGGTTAATGCAAGAATATCAATTCCAACACCTTAAGCATAACGACTGTCTAATTTTAGATATTTTCTTTATATACTTATAATTTTCCTAGTATATTCCTCCTAAATAGTTAATTTATATTACTTTATTATTATTGTCTGTGATGACTGATGAAGAGATGAACACACATCAGTTCCCTATTTTCATCCCTCCACCAGCACTTATTTTCCATTGAGAATGAAATCTGTTTTTAGTACAAGAGTTTAAAATTAAGATATTGTTACTAGCATTATTGATTTACTCTTTAAAGTGCAATTTCTGACCTTTGCATTGCCTCTGGTACCCAGCTTTTCAGTGATTATGGAAATTCTAAATGTAACTAACTGGTATACTGCCCACCACCAAAAACTTTAGCCAAACTATTCTTCATTTTTAATTATGTATTTTGTTACATTTCATTCTGTCAGTTGTAGTACACTGTTGAGCATTTTTTTCAAAACAAGTAGATGAGTTGTACGTATATTTTCAGATTATTTAAAACTCTCTATATATTCACAGACAAAAGATGACAGTGACAATGTTATGTCAGGTCTAAATATTTTCCCCAAAACTTCCTAGCTTTTGCAATATTTCTGTTACAAAAATTTCTGGCTCTACTTTTGTTTCCTTGCTCCTCTTTAATTGGGCAACTTTTTGTCTGTTTCTTATATCTTTCTTATATGTGTACACATTGTCTCCATTCTGGCAGCTCAAAAATTGTTTCTATATACATGTCATTTTCAGTATTTTTTTACCTGCAATATTGTGTCTATTGTAGACTTAATTCTATCAAAGGGATAAAACAATTAAGGACCGTGTTCTTTCCCTGGGAAATATTTGTAGAAATATTGCAGACAGACCATATTGCAAAGCTATTATTGGCTGTTATGAATTCAGGATTTAAGCTAAATGTTCAGATCACTTCTTCTGGCTTTAAATACATGTACCCAAAACTACTGAGTTGAAATCTTCAGAAAAAAAATCAATTGTGCCATATATAATTTTGAAGCCCTCACTTATGTTTTTAAAAAGGAATTACTGCATAGACCGAGCTGAAATGAGGAACAGACCATTGCAAGCTCTGTGAAATGTTTGTATTAAAGAGACACCAATCTGTGTAATTTCACAGATGAATATTTTCTGCTAATCATTTCCCAAGACCCTAACATACTGTCCAGTTTCTACTTTGTTTTACTTCAAATTAAAGTTCAGTGTCTGCTGTCTGACACTAACATCACCATTCCTAACTCCTCAGTAACTATTTCTCAAGTTATGCTACTGTGATTATGGTAATAATAAAGAGGAAAAGACAGAAATAACCAAAGTGATTTGGAGCCTGAATGTTAATGCTGTATGAAGATAAAAGATTTAAAAATATCTTCTAGATAACAAATAACGAACACTAGAAATGATATTCCCTCTAAAACAAATAGCTTATTAGGCAAGAATTGTTATTGTTTTTTTTTACAGACGATTCAAATGTAAAGAGAGGGAAATGCTATTGTTTATAAACATATCCCATTTGAGACACATTTTTTTCAGCACTTCCTGGTGATGGTGTAGGATTGTAGTTTAAATGAGAATTTTGGAATGGAGACACGGCGGCTTTTCTATCCAAAGACTGCCCAGGAATAATTAGAGGAGAGCTTACATTTGAAACAACAACAAAAATTGTCCATGCGTGGGGATTGCGTGGAGATACAAAATATCATAGATCAGAATGTTAGAAAGAATTTGGGAAATATAAATAATATTCCCCAAAGAAATCTGTGAAGGACATGGATAAAGAGTCTTCAGAGATGTAATTGAGAACACAGAGACTGCTTTGACACAGAAATCAAATGGGGAAAATTAAAAAAAAAAAAAAAACAAAAAAAGAAAAACAAAAAAAAATGCTAAATTATCAAATGTGAATTAAAGGAGAAAAGGGAGAACTGAACACTAATAAGTAATGATTTGAATAAAAGGTCCACTATAGTTGACTTAGTTAAGTTTTAATCAAGTAACATAAGAGAAGCCATAGTGAATAGAGCCCAAAGAAAATTGTGGAAAGAAAATGCGAGAAACAGGATGCTAATTCTCACCAGAAAATATGGAAAGACTAGAATAATAAATATATAGGAAGAAATTATAACAAAGAATTGTTGATCCCAGTCTTATCTCAGTTCAAGCCTGGAAAAAGTATCAAGTTAACAGGAAAAAAATAAATGACAAAATAATAATTCTTGATAATCTGTACACAAAATATTTCACAAATATTTTCACAGAAACTATATCATTCACATCAAACCATGTAATTTTCCAGATCATAATATATGTAAGTTGTGACTAACGTGTCAATTAAATGCACATATATAATGATTAAAAGGACTTTATGGATTTTTTCTTAATATCATTCGAAAAGGATCCTGAAGTAGGAGATGAATAAAGTTACATCATAGAAAAAATATTGAGTGATCTAAGTAGTTTCAGTATCAGGATCCAGGAGATTCCACCTAGATAGCCAGCACAGTTTATACATATTGGAAATTGATTCTGTGTCACATATCTTACCTAACTGCATAAAATCGCTGGGTATAAAATCACTATTAATGCCTCAACATTAATGGCTTCTTAGCTTCCTTGGAACTCAAGGTTGGGGGATTGAACAGTATACAGCTGAGACAGTCAACTAGACTTCCTCAATTCTTTTCTTATGTTATTTTAATGATTTCATATACCAGCTACCCTAACAAAATTATAAAAGTAAAGAACTTGGGTCAAACCATATCTGCTTAGATGACAACTATTACTCTGAATATTTTGACTAATTAGTCAGTGATTTCTTCCTTCAGTTAGCCATTCTCTGGCATGCCTTTGACATTCATAGACACAGCAGAAGGAATCCCTGGTTCTATGAAATTCAATTTGGAGTCTGGCTTGCCAGAGGCTGGATTCTAGGAAGACCACAGGGCTGTACTCTTTCTGCACCTAGTGAGTTATTCTAACTCCCCGTTATGACAATAGGGGTTTCTTTAAACAACTAGAATTGGGCCTGCAGAGTTGTCCCTGACTTCTGCATCAGTGGGGATGACATGAAGACATAGAATAAGATAGGGGTCAGGTGGCGTGGCTACCAGAGGAAATGGTGAAATTAGATCTCGTCGTCACATTTAAGCAACTGGCTTTCAATGGAACTAACGCCAACCACTTTCTTTGAAGAACCTATATTTTATCCACTAAAAGTAGTTTTCACAAATAGTTTGACTCTCAGACATATTAGTCAGCTAAAGAAGTGTTTTTCTACTTATTCTGAGTTAGTCTTTTTCCAAATGCATGTATAGAAAATGAGAAAAAATGTTAGCATAAACAAAATTTATATATTATTAACTATGAGGGGATGCAATGGTTTCAGTAGATTCTTTCAATCATGCTTTATTGGTCACTCCAATTTTTAAAATATCTGACTTGGGTAAGACTTTAAAAAGTTCTTTTCATGAAAAAGTTGTGAGATATTCAATTGTTCACATTTTTAACATCTATACAGGCAATTTACTAGATTGACATTAAGAGAGAATAAATTATGTAATTCACTGCATGAGTGGGGTCATTTTTAAGATTGTGTGCTCTTGTAGCTTACATTTTAGAAGAATACGTTTTGTGGATATGAAATAATGTAACTACTAATTGCACATCCTTGTCAAAAATTACAAATGCAAAAAATATAAAATTTATCCACATATCTTTATGGCAACCGTATTATGCAGTGATGGCTCAATGTTACTGTATGTATATCAAAAATGAGAAGCCCATTTCAAAATCTTTCATTTTTAAATGAATGAAGTTAGAATATAATTTTTGGTTTTGCTTTTTTCTGGATAATATTTCTCAAAGCATGAACCGAACCTCTGTATAGATAATTATATGAATAGAAATTTAAATTAAAAAGGGAAAGCATAACTCCATTTCATACATACATACATACATACGTACATACATACAGATAACATATAAGATATATACAATATATAACATATTTACACTTAACCATACCCTTACATACTGCACAAGCAAATACACATACACTTAATATAAAGAACGACAAAAATGCAATTCTAGCTCAATTTTAAGAGTAAAAGAGTATAAGTAAAAGAGAAATTCTGGAAAAAGGCAATATGGAAGAAGTAATTTGTCTAGATTTACATCCCAATAGTAAGACTGATGGCTAATTATTCTATTCATTGGATCTGAATGAGGAAAGGTCATTGCTCTTTTTCACTCTTTAAAGTATTCACTCACACATACACACACAGGCAGGGTTCTTTGATTCTAAAAGCTGTTTGGATGTTTATTATAATTTTCTTCATTTGTATCTTTCACAAAATGCTGATACCTACAGCTTGGAAAATTGCAGGTTAAGTAGGAATGGTTCTTTTTCTGTGCCTCAATTTTAGATTAAAATTGGAAATCACAATTCTAAACCTTCTTTTTCTCTGATTCTTAACTGCCACAACGATTAATCATAGACATCAGTTTCATAGGGAACCAAATCTATTTAAAAATACAGCACAAAGTAAAGTGTCTCCTTTGTTCTGTCCCACAACCTGAACAATGCTAGAATCAGGCATTCTGTTGTTCTTTTTACTAATATTAAACTTTAACCTTCTCACATGTGTCATCAAATAAGCCTGCATTCTATCGAAAATGCTCTTTAATACATGCGTTTTCCTTCCTACTGTTCTTTTAATTTTGCACATTACAAGCCTAATTTTTCCATCCACAGATTTACACAGAGGGTGGGGAAACTGCAATTCTCACCCCTGTGGGGGTTTCACCTTTCTCTGCAAGATGTCCTCCTCCCAATCCCCAGGGGCTATGGAGGAAGCTCATGTCCCATCTCAGTGTGTGTAACCTACAGATTGTGAGTGTGTGTTTGTGTGTGCACGCGCGTGTGCATGAGCATGCAGAACACTGTGATGTGTCAGAAAACAACAGCTCAATAACTGACATCTGAAGCCAGGTGGAATTTATGGTTTGCAACAAGGAAGTAGAAATGGTTTTGATGTGGAAATAGGGGTTGTCACCCTCTCCTGTTAGAGGGCACCCCAGGAAGACAACAGGAGAAATGCGCAGTAAATGGAGCCTCTGTTTTTTTCCTGCAGTCATATTATGTCGGTTGGTCTTCCTAAGACTGCAGTGCAACATCAGGGAAAAATGAACTTGCCTTAAGCATTGCATTATATTGAAACATTACCCAAAACAGGGCTTAAAATTAGAAAGATCAATGAAACCAATTGTTTCTATGTGTATAGATTAAGAACTATCCGTAATGTATCCAAACCACACGTGTAACGTACAAAGAATCCATACAAAGTACCTGAACCTGATGTAATGTCTATGACGTACTTTAGCATGCCGTATCTGAGATGAAAGCTTTCCTAAAATTAATTCCAGTCACTGAGCATTTATTAGACCTACTGCATAAGAAAATGTGATGATAGTTAATATAGAAAACCACGCATTAGGACCTGAAGATTTTTAGAGAGACGAAATATAGGTGCTTCAATGACTAATAAACATAGAAGAAATAAAGAGGCAACAGGATTGTAATGTTATTACCAACTTTCTAGATATTCTTTCGCCTGGTAATGGAGATATGGAGAACAGTTAGGTATTTTTTTTTCCCTAAAATACTCTTATTTATCTTTTAAGTTACTCCAATCCTCCAAAAGTGGAGAAGGAAACGATGAGCTTCATTGATAAAGACATACAAACGCTTAGTGCTTTTGAAGTCATTTCTCTACAATCCGCGCTCATTTGTGGTCACGTGTAGACAGACTTGTGCAGTGTGCAGACACCTGTGAAGGGCACTAATTGTTTTCGGAAACGGATTCCTCAGAGCCACCTTCTGGATCCACACCACCCAGCAATGCCGATGCTTCTGCCCATGGAGGACAGAGCCTGCCCACACCTCCCCCCTGCCTCCCCACCACTGTCAGCCTCTGTCCTTTTGCTGGGTCAGATTTTCCCATCTCTAAATGCCTTCAACTGGTTTCTTATTTCTAAGACCTTTGGTGGCCATTGATACTCAATTTTAACGTTTCCACAATTCTTAGGCAAAGGAAACATCAACTGTGACGAATTGATACCAAATGCTCACAGAAATTACGACCTCCTAGGGGTACCTAAGCACTCCGTACGGCTTCTCTCAACGTTTTTCAGACGCACTCTTATCTGCACTGTTGTTGAAAGAGCACAGGTGTGGACTTGGAAAATGCTTACCTAGTTCTTAACATGGGATTCTGATTCCGTTCTTTAATTTCCTGACGTACACTTTCTTTGTAATGGGAACCATTTTTTATAACTAAAATCTGTGCCGAGGTTGAATTCCAGCGTCAGTTTCCCTCGGCTCCTTTCCTTCCCAGTTTCACATGGAAATATTAAAATGTGACAACAAAGGTGACACAGTTGTATAATTTTGGCATCATCAATCTATTAAACAAAACATTTTGTAATATGACTCTAATGCCCGAAAAATGTTAATATCTAGTGTATAGAAAATGTTTATTTTTAATCTAGTCATTAATAACTAATAATAGGAGATTCACAAAAAGATGGCAGTGTAGTATTTTCTTATGGCATTGCACATTTTCTCATCTTGGGGAAAATATTTACATTTCTGGCATTTTGATTCTCATTGCAAAATATTTTAATCATTGCAATTGTCATTATCCAGATTTGTCAAAGGGAAACAGCATCAGGAGAACACTTTAAGGTCTTAAAAAATGAATTTTTATGGATATAAGAAAGTACAATAATTATTAAAAATATGCTGATTTGCAGACATAAAAATACTAAAAAATTAATCATTATTGCCACGTGCTTCTCTGTTGAAAATTTGCTACATTTCTTTTTTCTTTTCTTTTTTTTTTAATCATGGATAATGCTTAGATGGAGAAGCAAAATATTGTACTGAGAGACCAGTTGTGATGAATAACCCATATCTAATACCAGTAATTTAATCAATCTGTATTTGAATCCACTCTTCCATTCTGGTCTATTTAGTTTCAGTTTCGATTCATTTTCACTCTGGCTTGCACTTCTTGACTGTGTCCTCCTAGCAGGACTTGTGGATATTTCCAAGTCAGAAGTGGTTTCATAGCTCTGCATTTTGATATTACAAACTCAAATCCTACCAAGGATACATATTAGAATTGTTCACTTGAAGAAGCTTTCTGTAGATTTCATAAAACCGTTCTTGCGGGCATTACTTAAATTTTGTTCAACATCACATATATAAAAAACCACAACATAAATTATTCTTAGTGTTTGAGGTTTAACATTTTATTTCTCCACCTAAAAAATGGACTGTACCTCTTAGACCATTAGAGCCAATTATTCACTGTATTTCCATTTTGAATTTGTTGATGGAGAGTGAAGATCTAGGATTTTATTAAACTTCAATAGTTATATTTTATAGCCTAATTTTTCAGCAAAGTAAACTCCCTCCCACTCCCATTCATTACTTGTGGCTTATTACTTTATTTGCTGTCAGAGTTCCACCGTGTGTGTGTGTGTGTGTGTGTGTGTGTGTGTGTTAAAATGCTTACTAATGAGAATCCAAGAAAAATAAAATCTCCCCTGCCCAATGCTGGTACAGACTATGTGCTATACTGAGATATCCAGATTATAGGTTAAAAATAAAATAAATGTATACTTTGTAACAGTCCCTGTTAATAGTATTGTGATGCGCACCAAATGACAAAAGAATGGTTACTAAATGTAGCAACAGCTTCTGATTATTGCGTGGACAACTAACGTGACACATGAACAAAAATGTGGACTTTTGAGACTTCCTCAGATTACTGATGAGAAGTGGGAAATCTTTGTAGAGATTGTAGAGGAAGCTGCCACACTCTGAAAGGCCTGCCTCCTGACTACGACAGTTTTGGAAAATGTGGTTTAATAATGACACACTCTGTCGTTGTCTTGCTGAAAATCCAATGAGCTCCCCGTTCTGAGTGATATGGGCGCTGCTTTCTGCCGAGCATCTGGATCTGGCCACCGGGGCGCCCAGACTTCCCTGAAAGACCTAGCCTGCCTCACTGAAGAGCCCCGATACTTTATCTCTAGAACTGCCTGACTGTGAATAAGAATTTTTGTCCTGGGTGGTCAGCGTTTGAAGGAATATAGCTGGGACAGCAATGTGCTAAAATCAGCAGTTATGCAGAAATGGTTTCTGAGAAACTTAAGGGTAGGACAGAATTGTTACTGTAACTATACATGTAGAAAGAGCTGTGAAATTATTTATTCAAAATGATATAAACGTACCATGCTCTTAATCAAGAACTAGGATAAAGCTCTTTATTCTTTGAAAATTACTAGTAGATAAATTACTACTTGTTTTTACAAGTTCCTTCTGTCAGCAAGGTGTCCCTGTGTCTTCTCTTCCTCCAGGTCACACTGTTTCTTATCCACCTTCCAGATGGCTGGGTGTGTCTCCCCACAGCACACGCTGCAGAAGCCACACATTTCTCAGACAGGTTTCATATAGTGAGTGTTCTGTACTTTCACTGCTTCCCTGAGGCACTGGAGTTAGATGGTGCCTTACAAACACTCATTAGTGGGTCCCATTCTTCTGCTAGTAGCAGTCTTCATGGGAGGACACCAACTGGCCCAGTACACACATTCAAATTCTAAAAGCAATTGTTCAGCTTCTCTGAGAGAATGAAAACCCTATCTTCTTCCCCCTGGGTTTTAATTGACTTTCTCCTCGGTTAGCCACGGGGCATGATTAGGTGAGGTGGCAGGGGGACAGGCCAGGAGACAGAGGGAGACACAGTCTCATTAATGGAAAACTGCATTTCCTGCTTGTTAGTTATCTGAACCTGGTGCTACCTGACGTGAGGGAAGTAACTGCAGGAAACGTGGGGATTTCTCTGGAACACATTATTAACACAAAGTTTAAATTTTAATTGGGTTTTGGTGAGTGACCCTCACTCCTGCCAGGTTCAGGATTACAGTGACTAAGTACCCACCCAGTCAGAGCACTGCAGATGTCAACACGGCGATGAACGTTGTGCAGCGTGCTTCCCACTTCCAAAATCAAAACTGCACGCAAAGCAGGCACAGAGACCTCAGAGAAACCATGGAAATGCCGCTCCTGCCCGCCCCAGCTCACCCCTCCTAGACCTACCAAAAGAAGGACAATAAACTACTCTGCCATTGGAACTGAATGGCAGTAACATAATGAAGAATGGTAGGAGCTACTGCTCTGCCCATGAATCCAACTCTGATTGGAAGTTCTCGGGGGTGAGGGGCAGTGTCGTGTCAAACACAGGTTGGGTACAAGTGGCGTGCGCAGTTCCGCATGGCACCAGGTCTGATGATGTCTCGGCCATGGGGAGCTATTCTGCTGCCCCATCTGTCTACTGCAACTACCCCAACTGGCACGGGGGGGCGGGGGGGATCTCAGGTGACAGTGTGGTGTCACTCAGAAATAATACACACTCCTGTGTTTCTTCTCAAACAGAAAGGGGTGTGACTGCGACAGGATGAGTAACTTTGGGACTTTTATAGTTTTTTCTGAAATTTTTCAGTTTTCTGTTACTGTGTTTTCTTAAGAAGTTAGCTGTCTCCAGATTTAGTTTTCTCAGGATAAGCGTAGGGCAGATCAAGAAGAAAAAAAGCATGTCTTCCTAGTGTCGGCTTTCCAAATGTTTAAGGACCAGGGAAGGGGCAACATGGCAGCTTTCTGGGTTTCTGGATAGTTTCTTTCTAGGACTGAGTGGAGTTCAGTTTGTGACAATTTATTGTTTTGTGGATATATGGTTTGTATCTTTTTCTTCTCAAGTGAGACATCTTAAGTGAGCTTATAAACCTCAGCTAAAGAGGAAGTCAATTCCTGTAACAAAGGCCTGGGCTGCCTAAGGGGAGGGGCTGGGCAGGGAGGCCGAAGCCCAGGATCCCTTCAGAGTGGGAACTACTAACAGTGGCAACTGGCCTCTCGCCCTCAGGAGTGGGGACAACAGTGTGGCCCCGAGAGTCCACTAAAGGAAGAGTTAGTTCAATCAATGGGCAGCTGCCGTTTCTTAACCTGACTAAAAATCAAACAAACAAACAACACACATTGAATCAGAAAAATCCCTGCTCTCAAGGGGACTCAGTCTTACAGAAGAAACACGTGTGAACAGACGACTATTATCAAAAGGGTTCTCTGTGTTTTGGAGTTCGGGAAGGGGCCTGTGGTACAGTTGGCCTTTCTCTGTCCTTTAAGTCACTGCAGGATGGGCGTGTCAGCACACCTGAGTGATACTTTAGAGCTGCTTGGGTAACCACTGTAGTAAATTCAACCATATTTACAAATCTGACTTGTAACTATAATTAGTTATTATGAATAATCATTAAAAATGTCTGCCATTTAAAACATAATTTTGAATTGACTCCTGCTACCACTACTCCCATCATCATTACAAATACAACTCTAAGCACAACTAGCTGATGTTTACGGAGAAGTCGCTCCCTCCTGAATCACACTACCAGTAATAACAAGCTGTTACTGAGCACCTGCTCAGTGTGCCTTGAATTGTTTTAAGTGCTTTATGTTTATAAACGATTTTAAGCTTTATTTTAACCTTTTAATTCTCACAAAATGCTAATGAACAGGTACGTAGTTTTCCACTATAGGGATGAAGGAGCTAAAGAACAGAGAAATACATACAACTAAATACCCCACAGTGCATCAGCATAATTTGCATCGAAAGTGGGTTTGTAAAAACACACATCGGTCTTTGAAGCTCCGAATAATAAGTAAAAAGTATGTGATTAAAGAAACAAGCCACTCTTATCTACCTGTTGGGTGAGAGTTTACAACCACTGGAACCCCCCCAAGACAAGAACCAGTGAACTGTATGTACGAGATTCCCAGGGGAATCTGGAAGCCAAGCGTTTTGCCACCAGAGGGGTCTAGGAGGGGAAAGTGGTAATTCTCAACTATGGTACGAATATACAATTTTATGCATGTTCTATTTTAGGTCCCAGGGAATTTTATGACTATACATTCAATTAACTGTCCATTTTAAATATGCAACTTTTAGTAGGAAAGCAACGATGTTGAAAAAGATTCTCCTATAAGAGATAACCTGCCTCCACTTTTTACCTTCCTGAACAGTCCATCATCTATTCTTGCTTTTTGTTGTCATTTTAGTTGTGAAAATGATTTAAGAGTTTTTGGAAGAAACCTACTGTATCCATCACTACAATGTTTGGGAGAAAAGCTGCAGCCATCACACCACATTCCATCTCACCATTTTAAAAGACAAAAGCCATCATTGGGTTATCAGCACGCCCTCCCCTTATGGTGGATCCTAAAAGATTCAGCAGTGTGATAACATAGTTTTCAAGACTGGCCATAAAATTTAAAAGGAAACAACATGACCTCCTCTTCTTCCCTTACGCTGTGAGCCAGTAGGAGCCGGGGTGTCATATATATTGGCTGATATAAATGAATTCAACAAAGTATTGCTGTGAGGAACTCCTTAGATGCCTGGTGTTAGTTTGAAAATGAAGAAAAATATTGCATAAGGATATTGTATCAGATCGAAGGGAATAGTCAGAGTTTCGGAATTAATAGAGCCTATTATATGGAAAACACATATTTAATTAATTTCTCTTTAACTCCTATATTTTTGCTATATACATTTTTTATGATCATGTAATATGAATTTGTATTAGTTTCAGGTGTACAAAACAATATAATAGACATTTACACTCTTCACAAAATAACAAGCCCCCCAATCTACTACCCATCTAACATCGTATATACAACGTTAGCTGTTACAGTTCCATTACCTGTATTCCCTATGCTGTATTCCATACCCAGTAACTCTCTCTATATATATTTAATTATAGTCGACATTCAATAATTTTTGCTTCAGCTTCAGGTGTACAGCGTAGTGCTCAGTCATCTACACAATCTATGAAGTGTTCTCCCTAATAAGTCCAGGGCCCATCTGGCACCCTACATAATCTTTACAATTATATTCCTCAAACTGTAGTTCACATCCCCGTGACAATAGTCTGATTACTAATGTGTGCTTCTAATCCCTTCACCTTCTTCCCGACCCTTTTATCCTGTCTAGCAATCAGCTTTTTCCCCTATATCTCTGAGTCTATTTCTGTTTTGTTTGTTTGTTTATTCTGTTCTTTAGATTCCACATATAAGTGAGATCATATAGTTTGTCTTTCTCCATCTCATTTATTTCACTTCACATAAAGTTCTTTAGGTCCGTCCAGGTCATTGCAAACGGTAAGATTTCATTCTTCTTTATAGCCGAGTAATACTCCATTGTATAAATGTACCACAGTTTCTTTATCCAATCGTCTATCAATGGGCATTTTGGTTGTTTCCATGTCTTTGCTATCGTGAATAGCACTGCAATAAACATAGGGGGTGTATATGCATTTTTTTCAGACTAGTGTTTTGGGTTTCTTTGGACAGATACCCAGGAGTGGAATTGCTGGGTCATATGGTTCTATTTTCAATTTTTTGAGGACCTCCATACTGTTTTCCATAGTGGCTGCACCAATCTGCAATCCCACCAACGGTGCACGAGGGTTCCCTTTTCTCCACATTCTCGCCAGCACTTGTTTGTTGATTTACTGGTGATGGCCATTCTAACTGGGGGTGAGGTGGTATCTCATTGTGGTTTTTATTTGCATTTCTCTAATGGTTAGTGATGTTGAGCATCTTTTCATAGGTCTGTTGGCCATCTGTATGTCCTCTTTGGAGAAACGCCTCTTCATGTCCTCTGCCTATTTTTTAGTTGGGTTGTTTTTTCAGTGTTGAGTTGTGTAACTTTTTTATAAATTTTGGATATTAACACCTTATCAGATATATCACTGGCAAATATCTTCTCCCTTTCAGTAGGATGCCTTTTTGTTTTATTGATGGTTTCGTTTGCAGTGAAAAAACTTTTTAATTTGATTATAAGACATTGAAGAGAGAAACTAAAGGAGACAGAAATAAACAGAAACATTACCATCCTCATGCATAAAAGAATATAGTTAAAATGCCCACATTGACTATGCTATGTAAGTTTTAAACATTAAGAATCTTCCATGATTTTTTTTGTTTGTTTTGCACCGATTATTTTTCTGAAGGTTCCGATTGCAAGTAAGCATGTCACATTTTCCATTTGTCACGATTCCTTTTCTCCCAGTTTTAAGGATTCTTCATCTCATTTGGAATGATACCTGTTGTCATGGGTGAAATTGCTTTTCCTCAAAGATTGTTGAAGTATCGATCCCTAATTCCTGTAAATGTGACTTTATTTGAAAATAGCATGTTTGCAGATGTAATTAGTTAATAGTGTGCCCTAAATCCAATATGAGGGGAATCCTTAGGAGTCCACACACCTGCACGCACACACACAAACATACACTCACACATGCACGCATGCACACTCAGTCACGCACGTGTGCACATACACACACGCACACATACAGTGCACATACACACACAGGCAAACACACACACACACAAGCATGGGTAAAGCCACGTACATCTAAAAGCCAAGGGTCTCCAGCAACCAACAGATGTCACTGCAGCCATCAGACAGGCCCACCAAGCCCTTCAGTTTGGACTTGTACTCTCTAGACCAGGGGTGTCCAAACTTTTTTCAACGTTTTTCACCGGGGCCATATGCAGTAAAATACACAAACATCCAGGCCACTCACTCGAGGTGAAGTACGTGTTGCCTCATCTGGTTTATTTAAGTAAACTAAATATATTTTTGGAATTTGCTGCGGGCCAATAAAAAATGGATTGTGGGCCACAGTTGGCACACGAGCCGTAGTTTGGACACCCCTAGTCTAGACTGTTTAGAGAATAAATTACTGTTGTTAGACATCACCCAGGTGGTAGTAATTTGTTATTCCAGCCCTAGGAAAATTGTATGCCTCCCTGTTCATGTTAGCCCACCGTCAATCAAAACTAATTTATATACCAGTCACCAGCTACTTAAAAATAACTATCCTAGAATATACTTTACAACTTAGAATAAAATTAACCTGTTTAAATTAGATGTATTTAAAGTACCTGATTTGGCCAATTCCCTACACATTATTTGAAATAGATGTCATTGAGTCAGAAACTGGTGAAACAGGTCTCGTCCGTAAACAGACACTGATGACTGACTTTCATCAAACTTTAATCAAGAATACAGTGGGGCCAGCTCAGTAAAATCTGTAATTAAAACTAGAAATGGAGTTTCCTCCCATTTAACTAAGAAATAAAATCATTGTTTTCTTGTAATTTTCACCTATTTGTTTTATTCAGACCTTGATTTATTTTAATGCTCTAGTCAAGAAAAGGTCCCGGATACTATGGTTGATAAACATGTATTCATTTGCAGTAAACTTCATTTATATTTTGGGGGATGGCTTATTGAAAACACTCATTTCTGCAGCATCCTTTTGGTAGTTGATCCTGGAAAGCATTTAGAGAAAAAAGAGGGTGGACCCTTGGTCCACGCAGCAGCAGGACTGGGCTGCTTGGTGAGAAAGCTCGTAAGAAATTCAGTCCTAGGACTGACTCCAGGCCAGAATGAAACTCTGCATGTTTAGCCGGAGCCCCAGGTTGTTCTATGCAGTTGATTTTGAGAAGGTGGGGCTAGAAGATCGCAAAGGTCCCCACCGTTCCCCCAAAACACTGGAACTTTGGGATGAAATTGTGCACACGGCACAGCAGTGCCATGGAGCCAGCCAGAGAAATCTTGGTCCCCTTGGGTGACCGGCCCAGGACACAGTGTCCTCACACACTTGTGAGGGCAGAGTCTGGAGCAAGCCCATTGCCATCCCGGAGATGGTGCTAAAAGCACGTGGGGAACCGAAAGTCTCACTGCAACACTTGAAGGACTAAGCTCATTTATAATTTAGGGAATTTGTGATACAAACAGCTTCAAGCATAACTTGAGGTAATAGGGGTTTGGTTTCTAATACTCCTTGTGACTCAAGAATGGAAAACATACTGTCCACAAACTACTTTTCTTCCTTTTTTAGCTATTATAATGAATGTTTTCAAATATAGCCAAGAACAAAAACGAATTGCTATAAATCCCCACATATTCCATCACCCAGCTATAATAACTACTGCATTTTACCTTCGATGCTACAAATATCTGTTTGTTGTAACGGATGTATGTTACAACACATCCTAAACCTTATTACCTCATCATTTCACTCTGCATTCTAGGACATATTTTTAATAGCCCCCATGACATTATCGTATGTGAGAAAATTAATCATTTGACATCTGATAATCCACATAAGAAATGCTTTCTCTCTATCAGGTGGAAGTTGGTTTAAGTTGGCTGTTAAGTTATTTTTATATACATTTCTCTTTATCTCAACAATTAAACTCATGAATTTTAACAGCATTAAAATTAAACTGCTAATATGTTGGCAAACCTTTTATGCTATAATAGATATTATGTTTCTTCTTATGTATGATGCCTACTTCTTTTCTTCAAACATAATAATCAAAGAAATAAATGAAATTCTCAGAGATTTTCTTTAAAAATTTTTATACCGAAAATAAGACCTAACCAGAAAATAAGCCCTAGCATGATTTTTCAGGATGACACCCCCTGAACATAAGCCCCAATGTGTCTTTTGGAGCAAGAATTAATATAAGACCCAGTCTTATTTTCGGGGAAACAAGATAATAAAAGAAAGAAACAAAAATTAATTTGAATTTTGTTTTCTTCTCCTGTGATTGTCCTGAATAAACATTCTGGCATCTGGTCAATTTATTTCCTACTTCTTCAAAGTCTTTAAAATATTCACATGCTGTGTTTAGCTATAATTTGTATTATATTAACAAAAATCACTGCCATTTAATATTAAGCCTTAATGAAAAGCAAAGAGAAGTAGCTAATAATTTTATATGTTTTACTATTTATTTTACATTTCCACACTGAACCTATGTTATACTGTAATTTTTAAATGTTCCTATGTTAGAAGGATGGAATATAGATTCATTGGATACAAAGGCATCAGTGAATTTAAAATTTTTAACTTTTAATAGTCTATTAGGAGTACAATTATTGTACACATGACAAGAATCAACTGCTTTGAGTCCTAGCAATCTCTGTCACTTTTTTTATGGTAAATTTTCACTAAATTAATACTATAATTTTATGTTATGCCCAAATAATATGTACTTATTATTTTACACAAACATATGTTGAAAATGTCTATAAAGTGAAAATTAATTTGTATAAATTAATTCTACAATGATTCTTAAATGCCATTAATAAATTTTCTCACAACTGTTTTAGGTAACACGATATTTGATTTACGCATTAACTAAGTTTCCATTATTACAAATGAAAAGAAAACAGGGAAGCATAAAATTTGTTTATGCTGATCACCAATTTTTCTTTGTCTCATTGCCAAATTTCAATTAATTTTGGATTGTCCTTGACTGTGTTAATGATTGTTACTTAAATAGTTTTATCATGGTTTTATTAACCAATTAAATGAATATACGTTACTTCTAAAAACTAAGGTTTATTTTTGAGATTTCATGTCATTATTCAGATTGGTTATATATCAAGACTGAGTTGAATGTAGGTAGATATATCAAGGTTGGAAGCAAAGGACAAGAAAACTAAAAACTCAAAAAAAAAAAAACCTCATCCTTTAAGCAAACAGATATTGCACACTTGAAAGTCAAGGTTGTTTGTTGAATGTTTTGCATACAGACACGCTCAGGACACTGCTGAGCTGCTTACCACCATCACTGGTGAGTCTACTTGGGTTTGATGTACACAGTTTTGATACTCGGTACAGAATGACAGAAAGGACAGAGTTGGTGCTTGGAATCCTGCTGTGGCTAAGGAAAGAGGAAGGGCCTGAGGCTGCCCCCATCTTTCCCCTCAGTCTAGGGCTCTGCAAAACTGTCCGATAAAGGACCAGATAGCAAATCTTTCAAGCTTTGCAGCCATACAGTCTCTGTTCAACTTCTTGACTCCGCAGCTGTAGCACAAAAGTCGCCATAGAGAAAACCACACACAAGCCACAGTCAACACATGACCCACGAGTGTGAATGTGTTCCAGCAAAGTTTTATTTACAAAAGAAGTGGCCGTCAGGATTTGGCCCTCCAGGTGTAGCCAGCTGGCCCCTGCTCACTATCTCTGTTTTTATCCATCCTTGCGTTAAGCTATGAAGATCTGGGCAACAGGTCAGGGGCTTCCCACAGGAAGTTCCAGCAGAGGGTAACGGAGCCCTGTGCAGAACCCTCGCAGTAGTCACAGTGTAATGGTCAGTCTATGACCTGGGTGCCACACACTCACACACACACACACACACACACACACAGACACACAGACACACACTCACACGCACACTCACACGCACTCACACACTCACACACACAGAGACATACACACAGACACACACACACTCACACTCACACGCACACTCACACACACACAGACACACACACAGACACACACACACACAGAGACATACACACAGACACACACACAGACACACACTCACACGCACACTCACACACTCACACACTCACACACACATAGACACACACTCACACACTCACACACACACAGACACACACACACACACACACACACAGCTTCCCTTGTGGTTTCTATTCCATTCTCTTACGGGCAGGATGATCCACAGCATTTAAATTAAGTTCAGACATTTTATCTTTTACATTTTATCCTGAGGACTAAGGAAATGAAAGCCATAACGACACAATGTTGTTCCATTACAAAAATGCAGTAGACTCTAAAATATATGTGGTCTCAAAAAATCACTGAGGAGAATAATTTGAAAATTATACCTGGATGTTATACACATTATTTGGTATTCTGCAATAAATATTACAATTATATAAATTCTCAGATTAGCAAGACATTAGCCAAATAATGCGCTGCATGTAACACATCATATAATATATTATTTATTTATTGTTCTTGAAGCCTCTTCTTTTTTTGTTACTTTAACACTTTTTTTTTTAGTTTCACATGCACAAAACAATGTAATAGTTAGACATTTATCATTTATATCCCTTACACAGTGACAACCCCTCTCTCCCCCATCCACTACCCCTCTGACATCACACAGAGCCATTACATTTCCACTGTCTCTATTCCTAATGCTGCACTCTGCTTCTTGTAAGTATATATATATATGTATATATATATATATATATATATATATATATATATATACACATTCATATATATAAAATTGTAGTTGACATTCATTATTGTTCAGCTTCAGGTGTACAGTGCAATGATCAGACATCTACATCATCCCTGAGTTACCACAATTAGACACCAATTAGTAAAAATATTTTTTGAACAAACAGGAGCCAGAAAAGAATACTTCCTTAGACAAAACACATCTGAGTGTTTCCAGACAAGTTGAGACTACAAATTTGTTTGGCTCCATTGATGGTCTTAAAAAAAAAAAAAAAAAAAAAAAAAAAAAAGTAGAGGCAAACTATATTCCAAACACGGCCACGCGTTTACCCCCGGCCCTCTCACTCTGAATCTGGGCTGGCCTTGGGTCCTGTTCGAGACACCCCAGGTTAGATGTGATGGGGGAAGGCCCACATGCACCTGCACAGAGGCTTCCCCTCACTGCACCAGCCCCTGGGGCTCCGGCCCCCAAGAGAAGAAGCCCTACTGGCCTCCAGATGGTGAGACACAGCCTGCTCGCAACACCGAGTGGACAGTCTGCAAACCACACACATGGGCGAGGCTGTGCTGGGACAGCGAATATCGACTGGCTGCGCACAGATGCGAGAGGCCCCACCCAGAAGGACCGCCCAGATGACCAGCAACGCCTGAGCTGGGACATGATTGCAGTTCCAGCCACCTTATTTGGGGGCAACTTGTTACACAGCAAAAGCTATGCACACACAAAAGTATGAACCAAATATGGTATGCTAAGAATTAACCATATTATGCAACATGCATAAAATGGAAGGTTATACAGCGACTTCAACATTTGTAGAGATCTATGGTCAGGAGGATGGGTTATAATAATGTGAAGTAAGAACCATTATTCTCTTTCACTCAGTGTCAAGAATTCTGTTGCAGTGGTTTAGACACAGCAGCACATTATGTCTGAACGTTAACTTGATGCAGTAGTCCTATTTTTATCCCCATTTTACACAGGAAGAGACAGAAGGCAGGGGAATGAGGCAGGTCCCGGATTTGAACTGTGGCCGTGTTCTCTCAACCACTATACTGCTTCTTGTAACAGGTAGTCACAACACATTGAAAGGTAAATAAAACAGGAAACGAAATGTTATCGGTCACAACCCAAATTTTGCTTAGCAAATCAATTGTTTATGGAGAGTTGGGAAGACAAAGACAAGTAAGTGGCATGAGTACTAGTTTCCTGCTGCTACTGACACAAAGCCCTATAAGCCGAGCGGCTGAAAACAACACACATTGATTAACTCACAGTTCTCTAGGTCAGGTGCCCAGTACGGGTATCACAGGAGAGACACTGAGGCATTGGTAGGTTGTGCTCCTTTGTGGAGAATGCGGAGACGACACGGTCGCTGCCAATCCAGGCTGCTGGCAGAAGTCACTCCAGCCCCTTTCATTCGTTTGTTTGTGTCGCTTTCCTCTCAGGCCTCCCATGACACGTTGGGAGGCTAGCTGAAATCCCACGTACTAGTGCTTGTACACATGGGACATGGCAGATGCCAGTGCTGGGCATTCATATGGTACAGCCCCTCACCCTGCTGGCGGTGATGCTTTGTTGTCCCATCAGCCTTCACTTGACCAGACGCAAGTGCAGCGGCGACGTTACTAAGAAGTTCATGAAGGTGCCCGCAGTGCCCTAAACTCTGTGTGGTGCCCTGTGAAACCCCGCGCCCCTCCCGTGTCACCTACCCCTTTTCCACCGGTGCTTCCTGTGATGACTTCCCAGGGGAATGGCTTACATCCCAAAGGTTGACTTTTGTTTTAAGGGCATCCAGACAGAGATGGCAAGAGCAGTGGCCCGCGTGATGAGATACCAGACTACTCAGGGGGGGCACAACATACCCCACTGCTGGTGACAAGCGGGATGACCGTGACAGGCTGACAGTGTGTGCCGAGCTGAAGCTTCACCACAATGCAGAGCCTCCTTCGTGGAGAAGGAGATGAGGGGACAGGGGAAAGGAAAGCAGTCGTTTATGCAATAGCTCAAGCATTTAACTCACCGGAGCAATGGTGTTTATACAGATACTGGAGTTTAGGTACCAACATAGAAATGTTGAAGAAAGAGGATGGCAGCTTCAGGCCACTGGCTAAGAATTCCAGGCACACGGTGCAGCCAGAAAGCCTTTCTGTGAGAATTCAGAGACCCATGTCCTCAGCTGCCAACATCCAACTGTGCGGAAAACCAAGGCCGTGTTTGATTGTAAGGAACACCTTACAGGACCATGGAAAGGTGAAACCCACAGCCCCAGGGGTTGTCCACGGCAAAACTTAGGCCTTGGGTGGAGGTGGCCTGGGGACTGCATAGAATCACTGGATGACTCTGAAGCCGATTCTCCTGAGCCCTCTCACCTGGTGCCTAGAGCCCTGCCTCTTGCTGTAGGAGGGAAAAGCTGCACTGCCTGAGTGCAGGTCACGATGGCTTACCTATTGAAGCATCTGGGATAGTTTCCCTCATCTTTCCCTCCTGCTTTCATTGCCTCTCAGGGAATAACTGAGCTGATATCTTAGCATATATGGAGAACCAAGTATGGGCTATGTTATGTGAACAAAAGGTCATTCACCTAAGAACTCACGTTGAAATGACTGCCTCGGGTTCAGCGGGAGAGGGTGGAGGAGGGGGAACGTGAGAGAACCAGAGGGCTTCTCTCTCACTCTGCGCTTTGCTTTTACCCCACCTGTTGGCTAAGGGACAGTCACTAGTTCCAAAGACGATGCGAAGAAGGGTCATGGGCAGACATTTAAACTTCTCCTCTGACCTTGGCTACTGCACCCATCTGCCCCTGGCTTCAAGATGCAGCCACAACCCGACACACATTCCACTCCAAGGCTGCCTTCGGTTTCTGCAAGTTTCTCCTAACTGTCTTGTTAGTTCCTCTTAGACACCTTTCCTGCTCTCGTCACTGACTTTCCCCCCTTTGCTGTGGAGCAGGGAACCGGCAGCCTCGGCTAGTGTACTATCCTGACCAGAACTGGGATGGCCCTTTGGAAGCCTCAGAGCAAGCTCTCCGTGGTTCTGATTTAGGTCTAAGCCATCTTCATACAGATGCCACACTTACACTTGTTCTTCACGTACCGTGTCTTCTGAAACGTGTCTTCTGTTTCAGAAGCAAAGACCTGTCCTCTGAGCCATTTTAGCGTCGCTCAGTCACTCACAGCACGTATGCCCTTCCACATCACGACATTTAGCAGCACTTTAACAGCCGCACTAGTCATATAACATGGCACAGAACGTATTCATTTCATGTCTGTACTATAGTTTTATCCCAGTCTAGATAATTTTGATAAGAGTATAGGATTACCACAGAAGTTTAACATTTTCTTCAGCGAAATTATACAGACAACATAAATTCCTACTATAAGCCAAGAGTGTTTTTGAGAACTAGACTTTCTTTGTTAAAAATTGGATCAGCTCATTTACACTTTTACAGTCTTTGGAGACATATTTCCTTATCAAAGCAATTTTTGTCTAATAAAATCAATAGCATTTTTAACTCATTTTGAAAAGTAGCCATAAAAAGTAGACCATAATTTTCCTACATATTAAGTTAAACCAAACATTTATAAACCTAGAGGAAAATAATTTTAATTTGCATAAAAATTGAATACATTATAAGTTTTTAGGAAAAAGTATATATGTTTTACTTCTCTGATTGTCACTTTTTTTGAAATACTTTAGATAATACAGAAGTTAAAAAAAAGAACAACTACAGTGAATTATCTCATCTCACATACATGATTATATTTATACTCTGGCATATATCGTCTGTATATTTATGACAATATACATACATACATATGTTAATAGAGACATACACATATAGAACATATCAAACACGTTCTTTTACTAATCATATATTTTTTACTTCATTACTTAACATGGTATTTTATATATTTTTATTGTCAGCTGATTCTCTTAAGCATGACTTTAACTATCCCATTTACATAATAGCAATTGTTGGACAGTGATAACCATTATATGAACCAGTGTGCACCAGGTAACGTGCACTCCAGCAGCCCCAGAATTTCAATAGCTCCAGCAGTGAAATGCATCGTGCACATCCCGCGGGGTAACTGGGGCCTCTGGTTGTCTCACCTAGAAACTGGCCTCCAGGCAGATGCAGGAGCTGAGATCTCTCACGCCTCCTGTGGCAGTGTCGGAGGGGAGGGGTGCATGACGAGCCATGCACTAGCTCCTACAGTTTTCCCTGAGCAGTTGCACATGCAAGCTATTTCTACCCCCACTGACTTGGCCAACCATATGCAGTTCCTTAGTTACATTTGGCCAGGACTAAGTGTAGCTGACTAATTGTACTCAATGAAAAGGCAATAATTACAAACCTAACTTGTTTCTGTAAGAAGCTGAGAAGTGAAACATTCGAGAACAACCCTGAAAACTAATATCAACCAACCCCTAGTCCTCAAATAGTCAGTTTACTCTCCTCCCTTCCACCCAAAGTCACCTCCTAAAGGAAGACAATTCAAAAGTCCTATCAAGTTTGTGGATGATGCTGGATAATGGCTTTAGTTGGTGATGGTGTAGGTAAGTCCTCACTGTAAATATATGCATGCCCTAGAGCAACGGCTAAGAAAGTAACTAGGTAAATACTTATCTATCTCTATATATCCGTCTGTCTGTCTGTCTGTCTGTCTGTCTGTCTCTCTCTCTCTCCATATATATATATAATACATAGAGACAGATAGAGATATGCAAAGTCTCTATTTCCTAAATAATGTCATATTGTGAGGTACTGGGGGTTAGGGTTTCAACATATCTGTTTTTGAGAAAACATGATTCAACCCATAACAATTACCACATACTCAGTAAACAAGAATAGACAAATTTTTAACATTCCTGATGACTGGAACATTTCTTTTTAAATTCTGAAGTATTGTAATAATTATTTGTTGAATACCTATCTCAATTAACTATTGTGTTGTATTTTTAATAGGAATTCCTTAAAGTAGAATTACTTTGTCAAATATGCTGACAGTTTCTATGGTTTTTGTCAAATCAAATAAAATTGAATCAAAATGTTGTCTCAACGGCAATTTTTAAATGTCTATTTAGTTTTAAACATTTATTATTGTCTTTTTGCATTGATTGTCATTAATTTGCAAAGACAGTTAGACACTATTATTTGAATTTACAGTTTTTTACTAGCAACACCATGTTTCTCAATAATAATTTGTGAGTGGCCTCTGCATGCATGTTGAAAATTTTCCATTTGAAGAGTATTGGCTTTCCTTTATTGGTTATAGGCTAATTTACATATTAAAATATTAGCCTTTCATGTAACAGCTTACATATGCTTCAGCATTTCGATTTTATGTTTTCTCATTTGTCTTTATGTTGCCTTCATCATACTTCCATAGGAAGAAATACTGGTTAATATCCAACCGCCTTTTCTTTCATGGTTGTTTCCTTTGCTGTTGGATTATAGATCAGATATTCATCTGATAGTTCACCTGTAAACTAAGGTCAGATATCCACCTGTATTGTCTTATCATTTTTCTTTGGAAAAAATTCTAACTACTTTGCCGATTCTCATTTCTGACACCTTCTCCAGTAGGTTTTCCAAAATGAGATCAAAGTGGTATCTCTTCTTTCTAAGTCTCATCTCCTATCAGTACTTTGTAATATTTAGTTGTCTGTCCCCCTTCTTTCTCTGAAGACACCACCGCACAGGGTTTGCTCACCATTGAGGGCCCAGCACAGAGCAGGAGATTAACAGGTATGAATGAATGAATGAATGAATGAATGGACATGTCCGGATTCAGTCACTTTCTCAAACATATTCCTCAACAATTTAAAAATTTTTTACAACCATTATTGATCCATTCATTTTCACTCTAACTTTAAATCCATTTCCATTGTTTTTGTAAACATATTTTTCATTTCAAAATTATTATAAAATTAAGCATTTGATTTCCTGTTTTGTGTATTCTGTGGCACCGTGAATTTTTATTGTGATATTTTGAATTCAATTTAGGTATTGTTTTCTCTAGAACGTATCTGTCCTTGACTCCTGGATTGATGGGTCTCAAGGAGGCCACAGTTTCTGCTCATCAATATGGACAGAGAGTGTCAATCTCGAGGCTGGGTCGAGTTTGAATCATTGAATAATCTCTACTTTAGCATATTAATAGACATAATTAGCCCAAACAGTTTTATCATCCCCAACTGTGCAACAGACATGATTTTCTATTAGATGGAATTCAGCACAGGCAAGAAAGCACGTGACGCAGTCGGTGGCAGTCAGATCCCTGGCTGTTTCCCTGAGCCTCA
Source organism: Rhinolophus hipposideros (assembly GCF_964194185.1). NCBI lineage: Eukaryota > Metazoa > Chordata > Mammalia > Chiroptera > Rhinolophidae > Rhinolophus > Rhinolophus hipposideros. The sequence goes on from NC_138062.1 coordinate 1,702,718, forward strand.
ATGCATGGTTTCCTCCCCTACCCTGGGTGCAAATATTAACTGTCAAAGGAAGTAGATCAATATGGGTCCCAAACTATCTTATCTGGGGAACCAAATGTTGATTTCCCCCAGGTAACTTCCAGCAAAATCCACCTTACACTCGAAAGAGTTAGACTCTCTTCTTTCTCAAGTTCCTGATGCCGTCATTTACTGCGTTGGGGCCAGTCGAAAGGGTCAGTTTCTATTTCATGGCAGTTGTACTTTCCTTCCTTTTTCTTCTTTGCCGACTTACTGATTCTCCTCTATAATGACTGACTTTTTATTCCTTTGCTCGTTGATAAGGTTTGATTATAATAGAAGAAAATTTCATAGACTGATGTTCCCTAAACTTTCCACTCTCCTTGTTATGAATTCTATTGATACCCATGTGATTTTCACTTGGCGTAAGTGTCCTGCACAAATGTGTAGGTTCTGTATTTTTATTTATTTTAAATGTGAGTGCAACAGAATCAGAAATCAAAACTCAGTTATTGCTCAACAGCCTGCTATTTCACAGGATCAAATGGTTTGGCTAGTTTTAAAGTATCAGATATAGTCACTTAAATTTTTTTTCCCTGCGTATTCACAAATACACATACCAAATTCTTCCAGAAGTTCTCAGTAGAAGTGACATAATGAGATATATTTCTTTGCACATTCTGCATACACATCAGCAATGGCATATTTGATGTTATAGACACGGCCAAAGGTCCTCCTTCCTGCTGCCTTCAGGCAATGACATCACTTTGTCACTGCTTCTGTCACTGAGGGATGGCCTGCTGTAACCCTGGCTGTAGCTGTTGGCTTGGATAACCACCTGACATTATAGAGCATTGAATCCCCTTCCTGTGTTTATCGGCAGAGTGGCCCTCCTGTGCCTTTTACAAGGTTTCTGAGATCACAGCCAACCTCTCTGTCCTGAAGTCACTGGGATCATGTCTGTGTGTTAGGGAAGGAAGCCTGACATGACACAGTGTTGACAGCAACCAAGCAAGGAGAAGGTAACTGGAATCCTGGAACACGGCAATACCAGGCATCGCTACCAACTACACTCCCGACGCCATACCAATCGCTAACGTATCCATGACCGAATCGCTCTTTGGGGTCTGAGAGTTGGGCTAAAACATGTGATCCCGTGGAAAGGACAGTTACAAGAAGTTTTCCCTTAGCTCAAACGAAAGCTGGGAGACACTGGTGGACCTGCCCAGGGCACGCGTTCCTGAAGGAAACTCTGGAGATCTGGGCCTCGTGCATTCCGGTGAGTGTGGAGAGGAAAGGTGGCATATCCCTGACTCCTACAAGACTGAACATAGAGAATAAGGTGGACTACAGCCTTTCGAACCTGAAAGCCGGAGAAGCTGTGAAGCCTGTAATCCACACTGGGAGGGGAAAAGCTCCTCTTAGTTCCTGACCCAAGGGACCAACAACTTCTAAGCTGGTGAAGCTCACAGACAGGAAGATCTAACGCCCACCTCTCTGGGGACACACTTAAGTCAGTACCTGAAGCCAAGCTCCAAGGAGGAATCAAACAAGCTTACAACGGAGCTAATGGGCTCTAGCAGCCGGAGAGGAAAAGGCAAACTGAACATATCCAACAGACAACTCATAGTGAAGGATAATTATTAGAAGAGAGAGGTGGCAATTTGAACAATGAGAGGCAGAGACAGATAGAAAAACAAGGTGAGACTAACTTTAGGATGTTAAACAGAAATCAGATCCAAATTTAGTAAGGAGAGGACACACTGGAGAAGACCTTGCCAGGGCGGGAAAGGGACCACTGCCCACAGGGGCGGCCCTGCAGCGAGAGGGGTGGCATGCTGGTCACAGGATCGCAGACAGATCCAGACTGATGCACGTTCTAAATGTGTGACCAGGTATCACCAGGTTCGTAGAGTTCACAGAGAACCTTCAGTATCTCATGCGACCCTCAAGGTTATTCTGAGAACACTGCAATTAACTTGGTATTATACATGTGCTAACTAACGTGCAAAGACCTGACTGGAAATGTTTTTCCTACACCACAGCTGTGTGTGCACATTGTAAACACCATGGCTGGACCATTCCCTGAAGCCCATCCTGTCCTATCTTTCCATCACATCTCTGCTTGCTGATGACACTGAACGTGGAACAAGAAGGGGGCCCAGTCACTCCTTACAGGTCACGAGACAAAGGCTGTTTTGGAAGGCGCACTCCAGGTGAGACCTACTAAGTCCATCTACTGTGTCCGGATGGAGTTCTTTTCTTCAAACCAAATCTCAGGACATACGATTTTAGTGCTTTAAAAGCTTGCTCCTTTACAATGAAGTCTCAAATGGATTCTTCAAAAATAAGGACAAGAAAACAAATGGTTGTTCACTGGCCATCAGCCTGTGCTTCTGAGATGACTTGTGAGCAGAATACTCGGGTCACGTGAGCATTTATTATCCCACCCTTGAAGAGACACTAATGGTATGTACTCTTTGACGCTCGATTAGTTAGATTATACCATGAAATGTTTTAAAAAATTGATTACTTGTTTAGTTTCATAGCACTACTTGAAAGTGGATGTTTAGATGGAAAACAATTCTGTCAGAGAATACAAAATAAAACAGCTAGTGATAGCTTTGTAGCATTCAGAAAAAAAACAGCTATGAGTTTTTGAGTCAACATGTCTAAGATATAGAATGCTGGTTACATAAAATACAGTTTACAGTAAATTCACATAAATGTATAATCAAATATAAAGTTTGTTGTCAAGTAAAGACTTTATTTAACACAGTCAAAGTCAGGGATAATAAGCAATAAGCCATGCTGAGTATCATGGTTTGTCTTATTTTGTTTTTGCAAAATCTGCCTTTGAGTGTGTGCATCTCCCCGAATGGTGTCACAATGTAGTTGCTGAGTAAACACATTCATGGACAGAGACAAAGAGAAAAGCATTCACACTTCAAACACCCACTCTATCACATGTCTGTTTTCCTCAACAATTATCATATCCCCTCGTGTACTGACCGTCTTCACGTCATCATTATGGACCCGTTCCCTGTCTCCAGGCCTCTAAATTCATGTCATCCTTGAGACAATTCCCTTGCTTTCCCTTTGTAGCTGGATAAACTTGCATTAAACAGACTTATACCCTCCATTCATTACTTGGGTGTGGAGATCAGAATCAGCTTTGTCTTTTCCTATTTCTATTATAAAGCAATTATTACCTTCGGCTACTCACTTCTCTTTAGCAAGCCACTAGTTCATTTTCAATTTTCTGTCACATTCCCCACAGCTTTTTTTTCTAGATATTTCGAGGCTATGAAAGTTTTCAACCTCGCGTCCGTCACTAGCGCTCAGCAGAATACCTTGTATTATATATGACAGATGACAGAGACCATGCATGATAACTTCCTTTAACTTTCCCTGAAAAATGTCTGTTTCTTTTTCAAGTAATCACTGAGGAAAACTGTGTTTATTCTTGTCCCGAGTATGATCTCACCCTGTCATCCTGACTATCTTCTCCAGCACCTTTAGGAGCCTTATTCTTACTTAACCTCTATGATTTATTGCATCTTTCTCCTGGTACTGTCACCTCTGGCTACCAACATTTTCAAGAAGTCCTCAAAAGGACACTTTTCGTTGATCTTGTTAGAACCTCAAACTACTACCCATGTCTTAAGCTTTGCCACAGAATTCTTAGTCCAGTAATGCTCAGGTATGAAGGGAACAGGTGGGTGTATGGCCCTTTAGCACACGTGAGCTTTACCGACCTCGGATCATGGAATTGGGCTAACACCTTTGTCTTTCAGATCCTGCCATCCATCGTTCATAATACAGATGCATCTTCCTGGGACTTTGGAGGATTTAATGGCACAAAGGCCTTCATAGGGATAAAAACCTCATGGTTTTCATAGGGATAAAAATGGGGCCTTAACAAAGAACAAAACAAACACAGTAATGCACGGGGCAGTACTCTTAGTGAGCCAGGTGACAGCCTGACTGCAAACATAATCCTTACTTGTAACATGCTCGCAAAAGGGAAGGCTAGATCACGGACACAAGGACAGCTTTACAAAGTGTGTAGCTACCATAAGAGATGCATTATCACAACCTGTTAGACAGAGCATGGAAGTAGATTCCACAAAGGTGTCAGACAGTTTATAAATGGTAGAACGCAGGAGTGCACAAGCTGAAATGTCAGGTCAAAGTCAACGAGACTCTGTCAGGGCTCCCTGCCTTGGCACTGGATACCGGCGTGGGGGCACACTCTGTTATCGAACCTGCTCGGACGCGGTAGGATGTCCAACAGCAGGCCTCTGCTCACTGCCACTGCGTCACTACCTGCCAGCGGCGACCCTCGGCCCACTGTGACAACCAGAATATCCCTAGACAGTGACAGATGTCCTGTGGGGCCCCAATGTCACCCCAGGACCCACAATTTCTCCCCCAGGTGAGAACCAGTACTGCAAGTGTGACCAAATGTTAAAGGTTGACAACCGACCACCCGGTGCTTCCTGGGAACTGGGGGTTCAGAACTCCATGTCCTTTCTCCAGGTGACTGCAAACTAAGAGGAATGACAGGAGAAGATCCCTTCACAGGCATCAATCCCCCCGCTCCTGCACCTGAGCGCAAATGCCCACGCCCACACAGACGCCTCCAAAATGCCACCCACCAGCCGAGATGCATCAAACCATAACTACTTTAATGTCTCTGTCCTTTCTGCTTTGCTCATTAGAACTTACGGACCATGGTAAGCTTTTGTTTCACTCAGTCGTGATTGGTTATCACCGAGGAACTTCAATAAACCTTCCATTCTCTGTCTCTTCTCACACTCTCCGTACCTATTGCCCAGGATCCCTCTTCTGCAGAGGGCCAGATCTCCTCTGGGGACTCCTGTCACGTTTAACTTCACCTTGACTTTGGACCAGGTTTTTGTTCTTGTTGCGATCCCCCCATATTTGTCTTTCTTGCCTCTCTTTGTACTTCTTGATGGATGGTGATTTCAGGAAGGAGAGGCTAGAGAAATCAAGTCCTCTGCTAACGAGAAAACCTACACAGCAACACCATGTATTCCGATTTAGTCTTTTTAATCTTCAAGTCACAATGTACAGATTCTAAAATGCTGACGACCATAAAAGTAACGCTTAGACTTATTCCTGAGCAGCACAAATACACATTCTGGTACCGGAAACCCTGCCACCCTGTAGGAACCCTCTCCTGCGTGTATCACTACGTGCAGTGGGTGGTGTCATGTGCTGGGGGAGACAAAGATGGCAGAGACAGGCACTGCCCGTGTGACAATAAGTAAAGCAGAATCAAAAACTCTAAAGTGAAAAGAGTGAGATACAATTTAAATAGAGAAGCATTTGTGTTTGGTTGATGGGGAGTCATGAACAAAATTTTAGAAGAAAAACCTTGAAGCAATTCAAGTATAATATGCGTGACTGCTTTAGGAAGTGTTACATGGATTACAATCACACTAAAATCGGTCCTCCATTCCACTCTCTTTTGGATTTGGCATCCAGTTCTTCCTTCCCAATTCTAATTTGTATCTTTCAATGCTTTTGCCCTCAAATTCTTAAATTATTCTCACCGCATCGAAACAAATAATTTGTAACTCTCTGACATTCTATAATCCCTTCCTACGTTTGTTTCCAATCTACAGTCTTAGATTTCACGATTAGGGCAGTTTCACTTATAAGAAAGACAATAAAACCCCATTCACTTCAGACAATTAAGCAGAATTATTACAGGTTTAATAAAATACCCAGTATTTTGTCTTGAGATTATCTTTTGAAACCCCCATATGTACTAAGAGTTTACACCTGGCTCTTCTGAATACCAGTGTGCTGTGTATAGACTTGTGCCGTGCGTGACTGGAATGAATATGCAGGTCTCATGGGCACGCTCCGTCTCAGGCACATCTGTCAGCAGTGCATTTGGGTTCCATGAACCACGACACTGTGGAATGTCTTCCACGGCGGAACTGCCATCTCACCAAAGAAGTGTCTCAGAGCCCTGAATTTTGTGTTAAAACAATGGACTACCTAAGAAACTGAAAACATGGGGAAAGCAAGCAGCAGGGAGTGAAATGCACTGAAGTTTACTGTTTCTACACACACACACAGAAGTGCAGCTTTGAATATGTACACATCGTATTACAGATTTGTATGGTTCTTCACCATTGCCAGTTTCATGGAGAAAAACGGCTTACCAAAGTAAGCACTGCCCTGGTCATTAAACACAGTCTTGTCAGTAAAGTTATTAGTCTGCCAGGACTGCTGTGACAGGGAACCCCAGACTGGTGGCTCAGGCCACAGGAACGTACGGTCTCCCATGAGGCTGACAGCCAGCCAGCTAGGGTCAGCAGGCCTGGTCCCGGACAGGCTGAGGGCAGGGTGTGTGCAGGCCTGTGTCCTTGGTCTATGGAGGGCTCTCCTCCATGTCCCCTCAACTGGTCCCCTCTGTGCATGCCCATTCCGTGTACAAACTTCCCTGTTTCATCAGGACATTGTCCTGTGGGATTGGAGTCTGCCCTAAAGTACAGTGAGGAGGGGCTGAACCAACAGACAAAGGGTTATCAGAGCAGGTGCTCTGGCTGAGGTTGGGTTTTTACTCTCATTCACTTGAACAGTCTGGTTCCTTTCAAAGGAGTTGGGGTGAGCTGGATTTCATTTAAAACCCCAAGCCCTCCTGGAACCTTACCTTAATCAGTCTCGATTGGACCATACATCACAAATAACTTTGATGCACCTTTAAATGGGAGGTGTTTCCTTACATAGATTATTCTAGTAAACTCTTTGTCATGGAACCTCATTGTATCATGGTACACCAGGGAACAAAATCTCGTCCCTTTCCTGAGATGGACTGAAACTGTCTTCAGCTGTCAGGGAAAGCTTTATGGCAAAAGTGGCCATTGATTGTACAGGGGAATAGTGAAAACTGAGTGATAGATTATGAAAAGTCATCAAGCACTTATTTTTCCTGTACACTGACATCAAACTCCCAGAAATTTTAAGAGGCTTGACCCTTTAGAAGAACTTCACTACAAGAAGGAAGGAGGAAAATGTGTATCAGATGGACGCCAGTCACGTTCACTTATTTTGTCCTTCAACACATGAAAATTCTTCCCTTCCTCAGGCCTTTCCTTTCAAAAGCACATTCACAGTCCTAAGAATTTCCTGTGGTCAGCAGGAATGTGGGTCTGTGAAATGGACATGGGGTAAGTGGGGGACACAGAGGTAAGAGAGGAGAAAGGGTATCTTCCAATTTTACAATAAAAAAAGAAAGACTTTTTGAAATAGGCGCTCAATATAATAATATACTTGGAGTGGGTCAGAATCTTTTACTTGTAAAATATTTAATTCACTTATGAAAAGATCATACTGCCTACGGAAGGAAAACATTCAAGGTTGTTAGAGTTTTTTTCAGCTAACATATTGCAAGGAATTTCTTTCTTGATAAACCTTGCACAGGAGATTTCCTGACCAAGTGACATATATAATTGTCTTACTGTTGCACAGCCTATCTCATCATCAGTGACCACGGCATGCAGGGCCCTTTCAGGCGTGTCTGGTGTGGACACCACTCATTGTGGCGCCCACGGCCAACACCAGGGCTGTGCACGGGAAATGGTACCTCTGTCCTGCTGGCATGCCTTTCCCACTTTCAATTTATTACTTCAAGTTAATACCATGTTTCCCCGAAAATAAGACCTAGCCAGACAATCAGCTCTAATGCGTCTTTTGGAACAAAAATTAATATAAGATAGTAATAAATAAGATTATAATAAAATAAGACTGGGTCTATAATATAATTAATATAATATAATATAATATAATATAATATAATATAATATAATATAATATAACATAATATACCGGTCTTATATTAATTTTTGTTCCAAAAGACACATTACAACTGATGGTCCAGCTAGGTTTTATTTTCAGGGAAACCGGGTAATAGCGCCGACAATACTCAGTAAATGAATCCATAAATGTATATATTTTAAAAATACATACATATAGAAAGTAAAGATTGAATTAAGATAATCTAAAAATTATACACCTTTGACATGAATAATATATTTTGAAAAATTCCCAGTTAGTTTTTAGTCAAATTGTATGAAAACAGTTACTGAAAATTGGGTGAGGATTTCTGGTTTCCCTCTTCTCTCCAACACTTCCCTTTAATATACATCCCATTGTTGAATGTGGGAAAGTGTCACTCCTGAGGATTAGAGAAAGGACCTGAGCTTCTGTCCCCAGGGACATTTCTGTTCCTGAGAGTTTTGCATAATGATGCCCTGGGGAGAAATACAGTCTCCCAAGTCTTTTTTTTAGCTTTTACTTCAGTTTTGTTTGGCTCTGTAAACAATGTATACCCAATGGGAAAGAATTCTAGTCAGTAAGCCAGCTTTTTATGCATAATATTGCTGGCTGAAAAAAATAGGTACATTGTTGTTTTACTGCAAAATGTTTTGGAATATATGAATAGCTTTATTATTAATTCATAAGAGGTAGCAATGTTAAAAAGAAAGTTATAGTCCTTTTTGCTTCATTAATTAGAATTTAAATATTCATTTTTGTCCTTATATGTTGAAAAAAACTCCTTTGTAATAGGGTACATTTCCTTTCTTTTTTCATAACAGATGTCTTGAAATAAATTTCCTTAGCAACAATAAACAAAACATATATACAAAAACATCTGTTTTCAGAAGATGAGTACCAAACTCGTTTCTAATTTTGTTATGTTTAATACAGATTTAAGTAATAAAGAAAACAAAGAAAAAGTCTTGATGTTTCATTATTACATTTAATTTTGATGTCATTTTCTGTAGTGTCAAATATACGGATTCAAATTGCTTTTATATCATATAAATTCATACGGGAATAGAATTTATTTGAAAATTTATTCTAGTAACTAGAAGATATTAATGACAATGTATAGAGCTATTTCATTAAAGGTCTTTAGTCAAATAAGTTGAATTAAGTTGTTTTAAAATTATCTGATCAGGATTAATTATGTTGCTAATGATACAAAGTTAGGTTCATCACTGCCCATATCTTCTGTTTACTAACTATTCTGATAATTTTGCATAGAAATATATCACCCCAAAGAGGCAATCACCTTCTGCTGGGGGCTCCTGGGAAGATTCCCCAGGTCAGTGCTGTAAGATCTGACACTCCCCTGGTGCCATCCATTCTATGGGGGATTTCAGTGGGGTGGGGGCAGCTGGCCCCCTCCTGTTTGCCTCCCATCCATTCTATGGGGGATTCCAGTGAGGTGGGAGCAGCTGGCCCCTTCTTGTTTGCCTCTTGCTCACCCTGTTGCAGGAATGAACTAGGTTTGATTGGTGCTTTCAGATTGGTGCTTAAGGACCTTAAATTGCATGCAAATCAGTAACTACAGTCAGAGCAAAAGTCAGGCTGGCAGGAGGAGCTCTGCCAGTGATTGGAGAGAAGGGCTGGTGGGTGAATGCAAGGTTTGTGAAAAGCCAGAACAGTTAGCACTGGCATGTGTAATCGATGCCAAGGAAAGGCCTGCACACTCAGCACCACTGCATCCAACAGGACTTTTCAAACAAAATTTCCCTATGCTATTGTTTCATTTGGAAAAACAAGTTATTTCATCTTCCAAAGTTTTAGTATTCCCTCCAAAACCATGACAAACCCAAGTATGTGTGTTTTCTAAACAGAAAGGAAGCTTAAAGCTTTGCACGTTTTGCAGTAGTTCTTATGGTAGGCTGCACAGGGTTCTTCTAACATATATACACACATTGTTCTGAAAAGTAAACTATGTAAACCTCAAGTGAAGCCTCTGTAAATTATTGTCTAATTTTCATATTGAGCATTTTCTTACCTCCCCAAAGTTAAACGGTATCATAGGTAGAAAGTATTATTTTCTGAACCTAAAACAGCATATAGATAACTCATATTTCAAAATAATCAATAAAGAGATTGCATACATCTTATTTACTGTAAGAATCACAACCTTTTAGAACCTGCAGTGTTCCTGTTCCGGTTTTGGTGAGATGGTAGCCAGCCTGTGGAGACCTGTCCCCCATTTCCTGCAGCTGAGGCGGCTCCCTGACTGTGGGCTCTCCAGCTCTCGTGAAAGCTAGGTGTGAAGATCTGAGTCACTTCTTCCTAACGTAAGTCGAGAACAAGACCCATATATGTCTACACCGGGCCTAAAACACCATTTCCGGTTTGCTTGTGCACAGTCCTTCCTCTTTCCATACGCTAGAACATGGAAACACCTGTGAAACAGACAGTCTAGGGGATGGTGAAAAGAAGGCGGGTGGGACCTCCATCTGCAAATGACCACTTGGACCAGAGTCACCTGCCCCGGAGGCCGTGACATGTGAGAGGAACAAGCATTGATGTTTATTTGTCATTAGCGTCTGCACTATGGTCTCACGTTGTAGCTGAGTCGTACAAAACCAGCACAGATATACATAAGACTAATGTCATGTCGAATAAATGCAAAATACGCTCTATTACAGAAAACACATTCAAAGAATTAGTGGAACACGGAATTTTCCTCGTCCCCCAGAGGTGTCAGGTTGGACACAGCTGGACCCAACAGCATCCTCTCTGGTCCTCATTAGGCTACGAAAACATAACAACTTTGATGTGTATCGGTTCTCCTCACTATTCAGAAGATTTCCACCTATTTATTTCATCATTTTAATTAAGTTCTTTCTATGTGCTTATTATTTACTTTGTTTTATATTTATTATTTAGTAAGTTGAACTTATTAACATTCAGGCATTATATTTTCAATGAACATTAACATATCAGCATACATTTAACAGTATACATTTTAGAAAGAAGTGTTTGCATTCTTATTATATATAGATAATATATAATTTCAGTTTTTATGTTCTTAAACTTAATGGACAAGTTGTCAAGGATATGGGGTATGTTTTTATTATTTACATAACATGTTATGTTATTGATATAATTATAAAATTTCGCTTTTAGCCTATAACTATTAGTGCAAAATTTAGATGTTATTCCAAAGAGATATGAAAAAATGCCATGTTGCTTGAATATAAGGATAAAGATATACCAATTTTCCTACTTCATTTATGTCCCCGCTAAACTTGTTTTCATATTTTGTTCTTAAATAAGTTTTTGCTTTCTGCATTTTAGTGTTATTTTTTATTTTACATAATCGTTGTAATTTTATTTTTTCTTACTTCATGATGCTTTCAGTCTTAATTTCTACTTTGATATTAATGTTTTCAGACATAATTTTTATATCTTTCTATTATACTGGGATACATTTGATTTTTCTGGAATAGAAATAACACTATTTGGCAGGATTCTGTTCTTGCTTAACTCACGTTGGCTTACTCTATTTTATGGAAATGGAATATTACCAGTTCACTTTCAACACAATATTGTTGTTTTGTTTTTCTATTTCTGTATCTCTGCTGAGTGTATCAAGTTCCTGGTCTCTCCACTGGCTTGTATCACTGCCTTTCAGTTATTACATAGTTATACATTAAATACGCAAATTATCAAAGTACGCCAAAATGGTTTATTTCCCCGGGACGGATTTCTGTTTCTCTTTCCCTCCTGCTCCGAGATGAGTCCTTTAGAACATTTGTTTTCCTGCTCCCTCATCCTCCTTCCTCCCCTCCACTTCTGGGTTTTGCCAAGACAATTGAAACAATATCTTCATGTTACTTATAGAATGTCTGTTGGAAGACCATTTCTCATAGACCCCTTGCATGCCTGCATGCTCTGGGCCTTCTAAGCAATGGGAAGTATGAACAGCAAACAGGGCTTAGCAGCCAGCCAGTGTCTCCCTGACATTCTGGCAGGAAGTCTTCTTCTTCTCCAAGCTACCTGCTTGCCTTCCGTGGTCATAACAGGACACTTGCTCCTCCCTTCCTCGAAAGTCGGCTGTCTCTCCAGAAGGGAGGCCGTGCAGATGTGGGAGCCGTCCCCGGAAGCTCTGAGTCTTGGACTACCGGTATTCCTCGCCTGGGGTGGTGGGCTGGCAGCCCACTGCGTGCACAAGTATGCGTGACCCTCGTCATGTCGCTCTGGGGAACTGGGGCGTGGAGACATGACGCCAGGTATTGCTTGGGTGCTCATTTTGGGTCTCCATCTCTGACCCTGGGTCTCGTGTTCTGTCCTAACTTATACGTAAAACTCAGGTGAGCGTCTGGCCCGAGACAAGTGGCAACAGACACTTCGCAGTTCCTGACTTAATGCTTCTGTTTTTAAGAATCCCCAGAAACACTGTAACAACTTATTTAATAACTATGTAAATATCCAGATTCATCTCATCTGTGTGGTACATTCCCTTGTGCGGAGATACCTCTCCGGTTCAACAGCTGTGTCAGACTATTTCATCAGGTGCTGACCTCAGACAGAACACAAAGCAGGTTTCCAGCTGAATCCACACATTCCGATAATCTCATTGCCTGGTCCATGAAGGTCGTCATGGCTGCAAAGGGCCCTGTGACGATCACTCTTTTTCACTTCTCACCCCACTTATCCACTACTCAGCAGTTTACTATGTTCTAGTATCACCTATGAGAAGTGTAATGCTAGCCGTCATTGTTCACTTGTTACATTTGATATTTCCAATTAGAAAGACACACATTAGATAAAGAAAAATAACGAAGGCATGAGTTGGCTGAAAGAATGGTTTCAGTCCAGACTTCTGCTTCGATGAGGAATTCTAGACTCCTTCACATTCAAGTTCACGTGATCAAAAGATGCTTGGTATCAGCAGCCTTCCTGCTCTGTCTCAGGGCAGTAAACTCCACCTTGACTTGTGCTGTGTGCTTCAGCTGAATCGTAAGAGCAGAAATCTCACCCCTTAGAGAAACAGTGTCTGAGCTGCATCTCCTATGGATGAGCAGAATCAAGTTTTGTAATGCTAACCCTCCTTGCAACTTCGTGTTTCTTCAGCTCTAACTCATCCATGTGCCCTGCCCGAGAAGTGTCAGTGGGGTGATGACATACCCCAGTAAGGAAGGACACTGAGACCTCTTGGAACTAGGCAGGGGGGAGTTCCCTAACAGAGGGACAGCGACGCACAGTAGGGAGGCAGGGTAATCCTGCCAGCGAATGAGCAGCATTTTGACAGGAGAAAGCCAGCGGTGAGCAAGGAAGAGCGGTCCCTAAACCAGCACTGCCCTAGCAGAGACCATGAGTTACGCCTCTGTTCCCTCTGCCAGGCAGCCCTGTACAACATACTTTGTTCTTGGGGATCGCTGATTATGCTTTATCCTGAACAGGGAGAAGTTCACGCGGGTTGTCAATGTATGTGTTTGCTTATTTTAAAGAAATAGTGACAAGTATTTAAAAGAAGTGATGATAATTTTCCGTGGTATCTTGAAGAATTTGAGAAAAACATTTTAAAGCACAGAAGAAAGTTAAATGGTATCAAAAAAAGGAGCATTTATGTTTTCCCAATTCCCTTCCCTTTCAACCCATGGCTCTGCCAATAAAAGGTCTGAAATGTACAAAAACCCTATGTGGCAAAATTAAGGAAGCCTTTTAAATTAATAACTATTGCTATAGTCATTATTAAAATACATTTAGAAATTATATTAAATTATGCTCGTACTTGTATTTGGGGGTAAATATAAAATGTATTAGGTATGTCATGAAAGATATATTTGAAAAGCATCTATTAGAAAGAAAAGACATTATTAGAACAGTACACAAGTGGAAATCTGTATTTCAAATTTTGAAGTGATATGTCGATAAATTGAAGGATAACATTAATTATTGTGTCAGGCACAGTTAATATTTTACTAAAATAAAAATGTATAGGCTGAGTACATACTTCTAAAATAAACATCTAATGGTTTTTTAGCACAGTTCATTTCCATATCTGAACACAGAAACAAATAGTTTACTGATTTGTAATAAAATAAGTATGTTAATTCAGGAATGGCAGATGATATCAAGATTAATAGACCTCTTTTTTATTCTTTTCAATTCTTAATATTGACGGTAAGGTGACTACTATTCAATATTTATCATTATTTCAGATTGTGTTTACTAACAAATTTTAAGGTGAGAAAAAGTAAGATGCTAAGGAGATATATTACACTATCATGATTTTTTATATTCAATTTTGGTTGGTTTAAATGTTTTGGAGAAATAAATCAATAGACAAAAGAACAGAAGCAAATGTACAGTTATAAAACTTAAAAAAAACACACACACCTAAACCGAGTCATTTTTTCATGAAATTTATAGTTCACTACAAATATAAGCTTGTATTATCTGTGTGAAATTAATATCAAAATAATACAATTACCACAGGTTATAACACATAAAATTGCAAAACCATCTCTATCATACTTCCAAATACTTTGCTTAATCATTAAAGATTCTTGGGAAACAGAAGATTTATATCACACAGATGGCAAATTGATCACACTCATCACGATTTTAAGTATCACTTTTTGGCAGCCATCAAACATTTCATCTCCTTCATATGCATATTAATATTTTTACATAATTAATCTTGTTATTATGACATCAAAAATTCCAGTATTATATTTAACTCAAAGTGAATTTTGCCTTTACCTAGATTTTTAAAGGTGTCTTATACTTTCAAAATATCTTAGGTGATTTTCATCTTTTACTAAAATTATGTTTCTTTATTAAAAATATCCCTAAGTCATAACTGCAATGCTTAGTTTACCCAGAAGCATGGGAAAACAGAGACCCTGCAGCGTGATGTCGCAGGACCACTTTTTTCTCCTGGTGCAGTCTCCTCCTCAGGGACCATTTCTTTCACCAGGACCCATAAATCTCATCTCGGACACATTTTGTGATATAACATACTTATGAAGTTTCTGAGTACGTACAGATCTGCTTCTAAAATCTACAAAACATATCATACCAAAATAATAAAACATGTTTCATTTTAGAATGACTATATTATTAAACAGGGCAGTAACCTATTTAAAATGAAGGAATACACAGTATTATCACTGATTATTATTTTAACAAAGGTTACAGAATCCAGCATTATACTTTAAGAAGATCGGCATATATGGTGAGTGCTAGGATCCAGGTATCCTGAGGCATGTCCAGCAATCTAACTAAGAGTGTATTTTACTAATTCATCTGAGGAGCTTAATAAAGACAAATGTGATAGCTTTTACGTTGTAATTCACATGAACTTATATACTTTTCAATTGCGTAAATAATGATCACAGAATTTAAGATATATTAAATATACAGTTAATGAATGTTTGCACTATACTGACATTAGGTTTCGGCTGGCAGAAATAGCACTGTATTGCTTTATTACTCATCATATTGAAAATTAAATGTAATCATTATATAGTTATCTCACGTAGAAGAAAGTAAATATTGTATTTATAAGGTAAACAACAGATTTTAATAAATATAAAAGTTTTAATAATTTGTCTTAAAATTTATTGACTTAAAAGAACTACTGACTCTCTGAACGTGTTTACTTTTTAAGAAAAAATATGGCATTTCACTCAAAAATTTATAAAAATCAGATACCATCAAAAATACAATAAATAATTTTCTAAGGCAAACCCTTTCAATTTATTCCATTCTGGTTAGATAAAATGTATCATTGTTACAGTATGATTGCCAAAACTATTCATTCTGCATTTTAACTGATGTTTTAAATTATTTGAGGATTATCAAGCAGGCAAAAAAAAATATTGTATTGAACTCTAGGGGACTATGGAAGTATACATGAAATATGATTCAAGTATTGCTATATTAATTATCATGTACTCTAAGATGCATATTTTTTTTTACCTTATAGGTGAAAGAGTAATGCAAAGAAGTTACATAGCTTCTTAGAATGAGGTGGGTGTAGCTAGAGTTCAAGTAAACAATAAGGTCACAGCACAGGAATCAAGTGTACGGAGCAGCAGAACTTCTGATACATGTTTTACGGAAAATTCATTAGAAGATGACAATGGTCAGACGACGTTATCAGGAAGACACTTACCGCCATCAGTATGTGACATTTATGAGAAACAGGGATACGCGAATCAATAAGATGATAAAATCTGCATTATTTTGTATGCATTTCAGTCTGTGTTTCTTCAAAGAAGAAAGGCAGGGATACCTTTCCTTGTGAATACAAAACTGTATACTAGGTAACATTTTCTCATATCCACTCAGTTTAGAAGTTCCATATATTATCCATGAATGTCATTAATTTCAATATTGAGTGAACTCAGAAAACTGGCAGCCACTCCTCCACCTGTCACAGCCCATTGAGTGGTAAATGGGGCAAGGGTGCCTCTTAATTAAACTCATGTGTGGTGGGGTTTAGCAAAATTAACAACAAATAGGAAGACTCAAGATTTTCTCTTCATTCTTAAAATAATTCAATAAATTTTCTCTATTGTTTCTCTTATGAAAGTAATTATAGTTAACATATGTGTATTATAGAGACATTTGATAATGAAATCCATAAAAAAAGATGTCTTCTATAAATAAAAATAATATGAATTCCATGTGGTAGTTCACGCATTAAAGGACTACCTATGTTATGTGACCACACTCCCTCTAATTTTTCTCTATGGCAATTACACCAGGTAACCATGCCTACACAGGTTTCTGTTAAAATGAGTAAGAAAACAGCCATGTTTTAAAAACAGTGAAATGTGTTTTCTTTCAGCTTATTTTGCAGAAAAGCATTGCCTTTTAATGTTTAATACAATTAATAGATTGTAAAGAAAGTAGTACACTATCCTGACACATGAAAAATAAACTTTATTTCATTTAGAAGCCAAATGTGTTTCCCATTTAGTTTTCTGAGTATATTTAAATTACAACCAGACAAACTATTCTGTTTTTAATTTAGTCATATATGACAATAACTCAGAATAATTTTATGTTCTTCAGTATGTGTGTGTATGGGTGTGTTTATACACACACATATATATACATATTTATGTATATATATATATATATACATATATATATATATATATACTATTTATAATTGCTATCTTTATTTCATCAGAAATGACCAAAAATATCAACTCATTAGGGAAGATACTGTATTTTATTCTTTTCTCTAAACCCAGAGCTGAGAATGAGGCCTCACATCTAACTGGTATTTATTATGTCTTCTGAAGAAATTTATAAGGGATACTGCCATTCATTTATTGCTCCTTTGTGCCAAGTGCTCTCCTAAGAATTGGGATAGAGCAGTCACAAGAACACATGGAATTTTCCTGCCATGGATTTTACATCCTTAAAGAGAAAGACAACAAAACAAATTTCATAGAGATTCTAACACAACATATCACTGGGAGATTAATATTACAATAGAAATTAAAACAGTATAAAAGCACAGTGAGAATAAATGGGTTTCCATAACATAAAGTAATTTTATGAAATATTTTAATTAGACTGTAAATCAGCAAAAGAAAAAATATATAATAATTAGCATTTCATTACAAATGCTTTCTGTCTGGCCCTGAAGAACGTTTGTAACTGACGCCTCATAGGACACATGTTAGATATTTCATCATCAGTCATCCTAATGCATTATACTCTGTGAGAGAAAACATCTATTTCTTATAAATTGTCACAGTGAATTAGTGCTGCAATATTATTAAACTGACTGATTAATAAAATAATTGACTAAAAAGTTTGTCCTTTAATTAAAGGCTCTACAAGAAATACAATTTATTAGGCACTACACTAAATGCTAGGGATGCAAAATTAAGTAGTATATACTCTTTTCTGAAAAGAGTTTACTGTGATTATTAATATTTTTCTTGAATAAATACAGCCCATTAACATTTCCGGAAAAAGCAATAAGTTGACGTCTATCTGGATGGAAAAACAGGAAAATCTCCACATAGGAAAGCACAACAAGCCTCCACTAATGTCTATGCTGCTACAGGACTGATTCCTCTGCAGAAAACAACCATTAATCTAAAGTCTGGATTTGGTAAGGGATTACCAAGAGGAACCAGAGAGATAACCTTCTCACAAATAAGCCGGGACCACATGGCTTCATTGGTGAATGTCACCGCACATTTAGGAAAGAATTATCAATAGTGATTCAACTCTTCCCAAAAATGGAAGAGGAAGAAACACTCCTAACCATATTTTACAAAGCCAACATTACTCTGTACCAAAGCCAGATGAGGACACAAGAAAAGTACCAGCCAGTATCACTGATGAACACAGAAGCAAGAAACCCTCACAAAATTCAAGCAAAGTGAATTCAACAGCACATCAAAAAGATCAAACACTGTGATCAAGTGGGATTTATTCCTGGAATTCAAGGATGGTTCCACATATGCAAATTAATAAATGTGATACACCACATTAACAGCATGAAAGATAAAAATCTTTCTGTATGCTCATCTCAATAGATGCAGAAGAAACACCTGACAAAATACAACATCCTTTCATGATAAAGAACCCCAACAAATTACCTATAGATGGAATATATCTCCACATAATAAAGGACAACTGTGACCAACCCACAATACTCACCAGTAAACAAACGAAAAGATTTCTCCTGAGGATCGGTGACAAGGATGCCTACTGTGACCATTTCTATTTAACACAGCGCTGCAAGTCCTATCCAGGGTAATCAGGCAAGACAAATAAATAAAAAGCATCAAAATCAGAAAAGAAGAAGTCTAATTGTCTGTTTGCAGATGGCATGATCCTATGTACAGAAAACTAAAGACTCTACCCCAAAGCAATTAGAACTAATGTATGAATTCAGTAAAATTGCAAGACACCACCGTAACTGTAAAATATAGAGAAAAAAATTCTTCATATTAAAGTTGGCAATGATTTGTTTGGTTACAACACCCAAAGCACAGGCAACAAAAGCAAAGAGATAAATGGGAGACCTCCAAAATATATATGCAACTTAAACAACTCAGTAGCAAGAAAACAAATAACCCAATTTAAAAATGGCCCAAGGACCCGCATAGATACTTCTCAAAAGAAAACATACAAATGGTGAACAGGTATATAAAAATTCACTCAATTACTAATCATCAGCAAAATGCAAATTAAAACACAATGAAATGTCACCTCACACCTTTTAGAATGGCTGTTATCAAAAAGACAACAATTGTTGGCGAGGATGTGGAGAAAAGGGGACTCTTGTATATACTGTTGGTGGGAATGTAAATTGGTACAGCCATTATGGAAAACAGTGTGGAAGTTTCTCAAAAATTAAAAATATAATCCATCAACCTACTTCTGGATATATATCTAAAGGGAATAAAATCAATATCTCAAATAAATAATGTTCTTGGCAGCCCTATCTACATTAGCAAGGATATAGAGAAAACCTGAGTGTCTGTCATCAGGTGATTTGATAAAGAAATTGTAAATATACCATGGGACATTATTCACCCTTGCAAAAGAAGGAAATCTTGTCATTTGGGACAACATGGATAGACGTAGAGGACTTTATGCTAAGTGAAAAACAACACAGAAAGACAGATATTGTATGATCTCACATGTACGTGGAAACTGAAAAATCAAACTCTTAGATGCAGAGGCGTGAATGGTGGTTACCAGAAGTTGGGTGTGGGGGAAATGGGAGATGCTGGACAAAGAGTACAGTTTCAGTTACATGGGCTGAGTAAGTTTTGGAGATCTAATGTACAGCTAGGTTCCTATAGTTAATAATATTGTATTATATACCAGAAATTTACTAAGAGAATACAACTTAATTGTTCTCACACAAAAAAGTTAGCTATGTGAGGTGTTGGATATGTTTATCTTGATTGTGGTAATCATTTCACAATGTATATGTATGTCAAAACATCACTTTGTATACCTTAAATATTTCTTTGTCAATTATGCATCAATAAAGTTGGGGGGAAAAAGAAACAGTTTGCCATCAAGTCTAACCAAGTCTAACCCATTAAAACAAAAGAAACAACATTTACAGGAAAAACAACAGCCTCTAGAACTTTCATCACTTACAATCCAATACAATTCGATATAAAATTAACTGAAATATGAAAATTCCCTAAAACGGATTTCATTGTGGAAAGAAAATTAACTGACTCCAACCCTGAAATGACCTAATATTTGGAACTTAAGATTAGAATCTTAAAGGGATTCATTTAAAATATTTTCAGTGATATGAAACAAAATATGTTTGCAGTAAATGAAAAGATATATCTCAGCAGATAATTAAACTGGATGATAAAAAAGAAGTGGAGATTGTGGAACGGAATAATTCTTTATCTTTTTTAAAGCAAATCAATGAACAGTCTTAACACCGAAATGGGGATAATAGAGGAAAAGAGTAAGTGAAGGTGAGAACAAGTAAATGAAATATATAGCTTGAAGTACAGAGGGAGGGGGGGATAGAACAGCAAATCGGGGAACTCTTAGGCAAGATGAAAGTGATGAGCAAATCAAGAATGTAGAGTCTCAGTGTGAAAGAAGAGAAAAAAACGTAGCCAAAAATTATTTCAAGAGATAATCAGCAAAACATTCTAAAATTGATGGAAGACATCTATTTAGACTTTCAGGACGCAAATTAAAATCACAGTGACATTTTACTACAATCTCCCTGGTGTCGCTCAACGTCAAAAGGGCAATGATGTGGAGCGCTGACCAAGATCTGGACCTCATGGAACTTACACGTCACCGGTGGCATGTAAAATGGCCTTTGTGTAAGACCGTGGTGGTGCCTTATGAGATTAAACACACACACATCACAGGACCCAGAAATCTCCTTCTTTAGAATTCCCTCAAGGGAAGTAAAAACATGTTTTCAAAGAAAGATGTAAACGAGCAATGCTTGCAGTGATGTCTGTACTAGTCAGAAGGTGATAGAACTCGGCCGTCCACCTACTGGCGAGAGAAAAGCCCGGGTCACATCCATTCTGCGCTGCTGTGCTCTGTGGCGGAACAGAGGAGATGCTGATGGATGGACACACAGGGATCAACATCACAAATGTTATGTGATGTGAATCACAGAAAACAACACATTGTGTGACTTGGGATGTACATGTACCAGAGGAGGACAGTTGGAGGAGAAACGCAGTCCATGGGTGCCAGGTGGGCAGCTGGGGTGGGCTGCAAGCTGAAAAACAGCGTGGGGTCTTTTGTACGTTGATGGAAATGTTTTATATTTTGATTGTGATGATGGTTACATAATGTACAAGTGCCAAAATGTATCAAACTGTTTATTTAAAATAGTTGAAATGTATTTCGTGTGACTATTCCTCAGTAAAGCTGAGGGAAATACAATAAGCGGCTTCGTCTGAATGCAAGACCAACGAGGCAAGAGATGTATCTAATTTTTCCCTGACTCCCCTGCTGTACCGGACACATAATAGGTGATCAGTAAATGTTAGCCGAATCATTACAAATGCCCATGAGTTGCCTCATTGCCTGTCTATATAAAACACGTACAGTCCACTCATTATTTGTACATATAGTGCTTCTGTGTCTAACCATATTTGAGATCAAATAAGCGTTTACTTCCCACAAAGAAAATATGTGAAATTTGTTATGTAATTTGGTAACAGTTTCTTATCGGTTGTCATTTTGACTTTTGGCCTTGGATTATCCCAACATCCTCGGTTTACTGATTTGTAAAGGAAAGGGTGAAAAGCCCCTCCCTGCGACTGCATGGGAAGCTTGACAGCAGAACCATGACCAAAAGCGCATTCTCTGCTTGTTTCTTTTCCCTCTTGTTTTTTCCAGGACACAGTCTTTCCCAGACACAGGGGATCAAAAGCAATGATTCAAAGGAAACACAAATCTTAGTGTAACAACAATTCTGGCTTGTGAGGAGGCAGTATTTCACTTTTAGGTGCCTGAAAAGGGAGATGAGAGAGAGAAGCCTGGCTTGGACAGACTGGTGAGAGGAGAAATTACCAAAAGGGAGAGGCCACCACAGAGGGTCTTGGAGCTGCAGGAAGGGACCCTGAAGATAAACTACCTCTGAGCCCCCTGCTTTGATCTGTGGGCCACCTGCCCAGTGACAGTGCCAGACTTTCTAAGAGACCCCCTCCCTTCTGAAACCGAAGCCACAAGGGGCTTTGCAATACCCTGTGTGAGGTGGTGGCCTGGCGGGGAATCATATCCAGTGACAGGAGGAAATCAACAGAGTGGGGGAGGGGGCGCTTCTCGTGAGCATGGGCGGTGCACCCTTCTTCTTCTCAGAGAAAAGCAGAGGGGCCTGTGCAGTCTAATCAGACCCATGTACTGTGGTTCCCCAGAAAGCAGAATCAGCCAGAACACGCGAGATGAAATTTGGGGGCTGACACCCCGCTGCCTCATTACACTGAATTAACACTAGTCATCTTGTGACTCTGTCAGGAGAAAAAACTCTTCCCGTGTACCCACACGCTGCTCACAAGCTTCCTGGCTGGCTGTTACTATTTTTGCACATTCCAGCTTCTGTAGCAGTGATTCGCAGGTTAGCAACCTCTGCTGAGTGAAAGCTTGCTGGACAGCAGCCCCCATTCCCCTTCCGCGGGCGCGGGGGTTGGGTGGTTTTCTGCCGCGGTCCTGTTTCCCGCACCCACTCCTGGAGATGGCAGCGTGTGTGGGAGCACCCGACAGTGTTGCTGCTGCCTTCGTTTAAAATGAAAAACACCAGCTGTTTGAATGCCGTGCTTCACATCTGTCTCCTCAGCTCTCCGCTTCCAAAACTCGCAGTCCTGTCAAGATCGCTACTAGTCCTTACATGTGTCTGGGTCTCGTTCTCAGCATCACTTCGATTCCTATCACTGCTTCACCTCTAATCACGTTGGGCATCAATTTTTCTTTGTTAATGACCCTCAAGGTCATCTTTCTATGTGCGTGGCCTGTCCCAAGGAGATTCCCCACGTCTCCTCTGCCTGCTTGTCAGACTGTAACTTGTACACTGTTTGCAGGTTAACACGCTCCAGCCCTGGCTTTCAGCTCGCATCCCATCCCCTCCATCAGAAACGATGGCTGAGCCTGACATGCCCAGCACGTGGGGTCCACATGGCCTCACTGGGGCCCCGGGGCGTCCGTCACCTGCGTCTGTCAGTGGGGCCTCCCCGCCCTCACTTCTCACGCATGCCCCTGTGTCTACGTGCACAGCTCTTTCTTGGCTGGGACATCTCATCTGACAGCAGGGTCATCTCTCAATGTGCCTATTTAAGCCCCACATCTGTGCCTCCACAGTGACACACAGGGAGTTCCCGTCGCTTCCAGGAGCTGTGCCTGCAGCGTGGCTGCCAACACCCAGGACCATGGCTGCCAACATGGCGGGGTCTCCGAGGGGAAACTGTCCCTGTGTACCCCCACACACACTTGTCACACAGGTCACGGTTTAACTCTCCCGGGTAGATTCCATCCTCGCTGCTACACAAAGCAGAAAGGGGGTGCAGATATGTCAGTGACAGCCTGCAGCCTGCCGTTAAGCAGGGCCCCAGCAGGCACACCCCACAGCCGCCCCGTCCCCGTGCTGCCCTGCGGCCCCCGCCCGCTGCTCCTTCCTGCAGCAGCTGGAACATAAGGCAGAGTGCCGTCTTGGGCCCCGGCAGCTTGGAACAGGCCATGGGGGCGACTCCTGTTTGTGCTGCCCTGTGCATATTTGCAAATGGCTGTTGAAGCCCTGTAAGCATTAATTCCAGTATTACAAATAAACCGCATCTAGTAGGAGTCCACTAACAATAGGGGTCAACTGTATGTGTCAGCACCCCGGTGAGGACACAATAGGCACATTTATTAAATAGTCACTCCATGGCCGTCTGTAGACTGTTGCTGTTATAAGCCTTTTCAGAACAGTCATTGGCTTGATTCCTAAATAAAACGCAACTGTCCACCTCGTAGTCAGAACTCACTATTCAGGAAGGTTCTTGTGGGTGTTTGCACTGAAAACCTTTGCAGAAGAGCGTTATGAGATCCGTGTCTAATGTTTCTGAGACATTACATACATGGCAGGCCTCATGCCCCGCGCTTCATACACACGAGCTTCGTCCACATTCACATCTGCGTGACCGCAGTCCTTTCATGCTCAAATGTCAGGCAGCTTGGAAACAGCTGAGCAGCTTTCCCTGCAGGTTTTCCCAACTGTAGAAAACACTCTGACATCACGTCTTTGCAACTGGAGAGTGCCATATTCTCAGCCTAAAAATCTCTGTAAAACTTGACGATATGTTGTTAACAAGTGTTGTCTTTTTACCTGAAGAAGGTATTCTGAATGTTTACTAAATTAATTTTTAATGCACTGGTTGAACAAAACAAAATCAAAAAAGTCTCAGAAGGGACACACAGTTTTAGCTTGCAGATGGAAATTGCTAGAATGAGGGGTTGTTCCACACAGTAAGGAAAACGACACACAACCTGCCCCTGAGGTCATTAGAGAACTGAAGTCACAAGATAAAAAACTAACATTAAACACTCAAGGGTACGGGTGCCTGCGGGCAGAAAGCAGGCCTGAGCATTTGCCTGCCTGGGACAGATTCTATTGGGTGTGATACAAGCAAGATTCAGCAAGAAATGTTTTTAAAAATTGCTGAAGACTGAGTGTGGGCTAGCTGAGTGTATAAAGCCCCTGGGAGTCACAGAAGTAGGAAAGTTTACACCTTCTGGAAAGCTTTTCTTCAAGAACCCCAAGGGACTCACAGGAAATATAAGTGAGAATCCTGAAAAAGCTTTCCCTTTGGGGCCGGGGAGAGAATTAACAGCCACTGCCAAAATAACACTACAAACATCTTCCCTGTGTCTCATGGAACGATGGCCTTTGTTTATATAGGAAGAAGGCCAAGGGAAACAGATAGCCTGGGGCACTGGTGGACACACACTGGAGGGGACAGAACAGCAGCCACCACGGAAAATCTGTCTACTCACCTCCCCCGTCCATCCTACATAACAGAAGCATTGTGCTGCAGGGAGAATGGAAACAAAATGGTAACTTGTCGGTTTGAGGATGACTGTGGAACCCCATGCATCTGCATGGAAGGGCACAGCAAACAAACCAAAGAGGAGAGAGAGAGATGGATGGAAGGAAGGAAGGAAGGAAGGAAGGAAGGAAGGAAGGAAGGAAGGAAGGAAAGAAGGAAGGTGGGAAGGACGGAGGGAAGAAGGAAGACATTACACTCGGAGAAGGTTTAGATATACCTTCCATGCCGAGGATTACTTCTGGATAATGGGTGGGAACATGTGTAAAGGCGAAACTCTTTACACTGCCTACTTAGGACTGAGCAAGAATCAGAACATCAGAGAACGCCCTCCGTACCTCATACCTGAAATCATGCTAACAAACATCAAGTAAAAATAAAATCAGAATACATTTGGGATAGTTGCAAGTGAGAGTGGTAAGAACCATACAGGGAAAACGTAGAGGTAAATGGGAAGATCTAAAGTCAATCAGAAAGCAACATTCACACCCAGCTCAAGTTCTGACTCCATAAACACTAAACAGATTAAAGGCTAACCAGAAGGAAGGACATATTCATCTCTATGCATAAAAATAATATTTATCTCAGTTTCCTCCTATTCTATACAATATGTCTAGCTTTCAACCAAACTTTACTAGACATATAAAAAGTAAAACAATGATAATAATAATAACAATAATAATAATGTCAGAACAGATAATAATTAGACCCAAGCTCAGATATGACACAGATTTTTAAATTATCAGGCAGATCATTTAAAATAAATAGAATAAATGTGTAAAGGATATAATGGACAAGTATGCAAGATCAGAAAGGTAATTTCAGCAGAGAGATAGAAACTATTAGAAAATATCAAACAGAACTGTTAGAAATCAAAGACATGGTAACAGACATTAAGAATACCTTTGAGGAGCTCATTAGTAGGTTTAAGACACCCAGGGAAAGAATCAGTAAGCTCAAAAATAGGTTACTGGAAATTACTCAAACTGAGGTGCTAAGAGAAAAGAAAAGAGGGGGGAAAATAGGTATAGACTGTCCAACAACTGTGTGACCAAAGCAAAAGGTCCAACATACACATAATTGAAATCTCAAAAGCGAAAAGACAAAAATGAGAAGAACATATTTGAAGAAATAATGGCTGACAGTTTTTTTAGAGACACCATTTATAAAACCAAGAATCTCAGAGAACATCAAGCAGGGTAAATACCAGAACAAAACAAAACAAAACAAAACAAAACAAAAGAACTTAAACCACTGCATATTTTCCAATTGATGAAAATGCAGGGCAAAGAGAAAATTTTGAGGGCAAGCAGAGAAAAATCCATATTATTGAGAAAGGAATGAGGATAACCACAGCAGCAACCTTCGTATCAGAAACCAAGGAAGCAAGAAGACAAGGGTGATACCGTTAAATCCCAGGAAGGGAGAACAAAGCAAACAAAAAGTGTCAACCAATAATTCTACTCCAAGGAGTGGAAGTGCGTCCTCACCCCAGGAACTGAACCCCACTGAAAGCTCCATCTTGGACTTTCCAGTCTCCAGAGCTCAGGGGAAATAAACTTAAGTTGTGTAAGCCACACAGTTTGTGGTGTTTTGTCTGGCCTTCCAAGCTGACTAATACACTAGCGATAGTAATACGTGTCTAAAGATGGTATCTCGACATTTCCTTACTGTTTGGTTGTATCTTAGATTTGACCCTATAATTTGTGATGAATGTATCAGTGAAAAATATAAATGCCTAAGTGTACATCTCCCAATCTTACACTATCAATAAAAAAATATGGACTTTCAATAGGCTACATATTATAATCACATTATATCCCACCATTTCTTCAGTAATAATGATATTAATAGATTTTTTATATCTTTATATGTGTGCATGAAGAGTCAATTCAGTCACATGTATTAAGTGATTTTCTCAATTTCTAAACATTTGTAGCATTATATGTTACCTCAGTAAGATTTTCAGATTTATCATTTTTATCTTAAATTCAGTATTATTTGAGCATTTTAAAAATGTAAAAATTGAACTTTTATGCAAGCTTGGCAGGAAATACTATTCAGTAATAGAAATGCCAACATATTTAGAAGCTGAGCAGTTTCGCTTGCTTTGCTTGGCACATAAATAAGTGGTGGTTTATTACAGTTTAAATTCCTTTCAATCATATGTAATTGGATATTTATTACAAATTAATTTTTTAAGTTTCACTAATAATTGAAAATAAATATTGCCTATAATAAGTGACCTCAGGATAGTTGTAAATATAAGTAACTCAAAAATTAAAATGAATTTAAATTCAAATATGATTCTAAATTAGTCAGTTATTCAATTTGTTCAACATGTTCTTCCCATTTTTATATTAAATATGGTATGTTTCTTTCTTGAGATCCCCCCCTTTTTTTGATAGTCAAAATGCCATGTTTTGAAAAATATTTCTAAGTATTTGGTGGTTTTTGCTGGGACTCGTCCTCAGACTATAAATGTGAAGACTGGAAATATGGAAGGCAAACAAGCATTATACGTCTAAAGATTCACTTACAGATCAGACTGTATCCTGCATACCCGAATGTCTGGTCATTTTTCCTCTGTAATTCTTCAAGTGAAAGTAATGAATTAATTGTCTAACAACATGTTTTTTTACATGAGATTAGAGATTCAATTAGTGGTGTATTACTAAGCACTATGTTCACCCCGAGCCTTATTTTAGTTTCTTGTGTGGCATGCCTACAATAAACGCATCATCCCACACAAAAGCAATTTCCTTTTTAATAAAGCCTGAACTTTGGGCCTTGAATTTGATCTGTGTTGTCCTCACAAGCATTTCTGGGATTACCCAGGCAGAATGCGAACCAAACTTAATTTACTGGACGTTTTGGTAAACTGAATCACTCTAGGATCTTCATTATTCAGGCAATGCTGAAGAAGCCAAGATTAGACAAGATGTATCCACTTGTTCCTTTTATCAGCCAAGTCTTTCTTGAGAACTGTGTGTACAATTTGCTGTTCTTGGTAGTAGGGACACTGCAGTAAACAAAGCAACGTCCTACCCTCATGGACAACACCTCCCATAATTAAATCCTGACAAGGTTTAAATGTACAGGCCTTGCTAGGGTTTTTCTATGTGACAGGGTGGCATAATAGGTTTATAAGGAAAGTCATAGAAATTAAGGTTTAGTTACTTGAATACAGGTAACATGATAATGAAATTATAAAAAAAAAGACAAATTGTGAGAAAAATTCTATGTATCAGTGTGGAACAAACTGTATATGGAGCGCCTGGTCCATTCCGTTGTTGTCTCACCTGGCTGACTCCCTAGAATTCTAACCACAATCTCAGGGAAGATTAAACAGCGGCGTGGAATGTATGCATCTGGAATGTTCCAGAGTGGCCCGTGAGGCTCTGTTTTTCTCCTCATCTCTTCCGTCATCAGCACAGCCTTTCTCATGCTTACCATTGCCCTTATCACCACACCTTCCTCAGACTCTTGCTTTCATTCCGTGTGTCCTGAGCGCTCACGGTTCTGCAAAGGTGTCAGGTGCCGTCAGTGCCACAGGATATCTGAGTCCCAATCCCTGTCAGCACCGCCTTGCAGCTCACTGAGCCAACGAGAGCCTGTGGCCTCATCGGTCTGTGCTGCCATGCCTGCATCAAATCCGTAAGCAAATTCCATGGCGTTTGTTATCACAATGTGTCCTGCATTTGAGTCCTTCTCACCGTACCCTCTGCCACCAGAGGTCAAGTGCCCAGTGTCTCTCAAATGAACACGGATTTCCTTACCCAAGTGCTTCTCTGCTTCCTCTCTTGTTCCCCCTCACTATTCTCCACACAGCGCCCAGTTCCTTTCTAACGTGTGCATCAGACACACTCACTCTTCACTGGACTCATCAAGGTCATCTTTGTCAGACTGAGTTAGTTTTCTGCTTTTGCCAACACAAATCACTGCCAACTTACCATATTTCCCCGACAATAAGACCTAGCTGGACCATCAGCTCTAAAGGGTCTTTTGGAGCAAATATTAATATAAGACCTGGTCTTATTTTACTATAAGACTGGGTATAATTATAATGTAATGTAATGTAATGTAATGTAATGTAATGTAATGCAATGTAATGTAATACTGGGTCTTATATTAATTTTTGCTCCAAATGACGCATTAGAGCTAATGGTCCGGCTAGGTCTTCTTTTCGGGGAAACAGGACAGCAGTTTAAAACAGCTCATATTAATGATGCTAAGTTGTAGAACTCCTAAGTCTGAAATGGGCTTCACAGGCTTAGATCAACGTGTGAGCAGGGCGGGCTCCTTGCGGGGGTTCATGGAGAGAATCTGTTTCTTTGGCTTTTCCAGCTTCCAGAGGCTGCCCACACTCATTTCCTGGTGTGCTCCTTCCATCTGCAAAGCCGGCAATGGCCAGTCAGTCTCTTTCACACTGTAGCACTCTGACACTGACTGTTCTGCCTCATCTTCCATGTTCAGAGACCCTGTCATTACAATGGACCCACTCAGAAAACCCAGGGAAATCTTATTTGAATGTCATGTGATTAGTATCCTGAATTCAATCTGAAATAGGCATTTCCCCATGCCATGTAACACAAAATATTTGCAGAATCTGGGGATTAGGATGTGGTCATCTTTGCAGACCATTATGCCGCCTTCCACACAAATGTATTAGAATTGCATGTAATCTACCCTTTGTGGCCTTTTCTCTTTCACTTCCTATCACTCTGTGCTCCCTTCACTGCAGCTGAGCCGGGTGAACTCCTTCTGGATTCCATTTAAATGGCAGGGACTTTATGCCATCTTGTCCTCCCTTGAACAAGAACTCTTCTCTAAGATGCATGTAACAAATCCTTCTTTGCTTCATTTCATTTGCTGAAATGTCCTGTTTTCAGAAAGCCCTTCATGAAGCAACCTGCCCAACAGAATACCCTCTGTCCTAGCATTTCCTTACCCTGGCTTACTTTCTTCATACATACATTTTGTTTCCATTATTTGTTTGAGTCCCTCACGAGAATGTCTCACGTCAGGGTTCCCTGACCATGGGGCTGGCAGGGGACCTTGCCTTGCAGACTATTCTGATACAGAACACAGCCCTTGGTTAGGAATCATGTAGGTCATTTTCCAGTTCAGAGGCTCTGCCGTCTGGCAGCACACTTTAATCACCTGCGAGCTTACCTACTTCCCCGTGGGTAACTGCCCCCCAAATAGAGATGTAATTGGCATCGAAGCCCTTAGAAGTTCCGTTAAGTGTTTCTAATGCTCAGCCAAGGGGAGAACCTCTGCCTTACGGTATGTGTGGGTAAGACTACTTAATGAAGGGTTTGCACCCGGCATACAAACACTTAGACAAGCAAAGTAAGAGTTGCCTCACACAGGGCTTGTTGGAGATAGAACATTTACTGAGAAACTGTCTTCAACCTAATTTCTGTGTGTAATAAACATAAATAATACGTCTTTAAAGATCCAATAGTTGAGCCATAAAAATATATGTATGTGTGTGTATATATATATATGAATATATATATATATATATATATATATATATATATATATATATATATATATATCTTCCCATTATTAAATAATATACATTTAATGGGTTTTGTGTAACTAAAATGATATCTGCATGCCCTCAAAATAAAGTATGATTTCAAATTTTTCATCTGCATAAAATTCTCAGAAGCAAAACTTCTTTTTGATTTCTCTGGGTAGAAGTTTTTCCACATGTTTCCCATAGAAGCAGTAATTTCATTTAAAACCACAGATGGGATATTGGTGTAGAAATCTGAACTGAGAGCTGACATTATATAAAATGTCTTAGGTCGTTCTGCTTGTGACAATCTCTCAGAGAGCGAATGCTTCTTCTAAAAGTCCTGTAAGTGAGGTATGGTGGATGCAAGCGATTTTCACTTTCCACTGCTTTTTTTGAAATAATAATAATTCTCTTCTAAAGCTAGATGCACTCAGTGACAGAATACAACCTAACTTTATTTAAAAGTGATTATATTTTAATAATTATTATACTAACGTAATTTTTCTCTTTCCAGCAATGAGCCAAAAAGTAACTTAGAAAAATAGCCAAAAAAAGAAAAAAAAAGACATTTATCAAGTAGAGTAGGCCGAAGGCTATATAAAGAAAAGACCCTAAGAGGGAATACCACTGAATATTTAAATCTGTCAGTATTTATCTACCATATAAAATAGCAAAGAGCTCCAAGTCAGCGTAATTCCTGTATTACTACAGCCTGGTAAAAATCAAGAATCAAACACTATTGAAATCTGTGATTTGCTAAAAAAACAAAAAAAAAACCAAAAAAAAACAACAAAAAAAAAACCCACAAAAACAAAACAAAAAAAAACTTGTTCTTTTCGATTTTTATATTTTTGCTTTTCCTATTAGATGGAGACTACTCATTAGTGTTCTTTCCATCTTCCAGATGAGCAATCATCATGTCAGTGAATGGGGCCTGTGTTGAAAGGGAATTGCAGTTGAATGCATAATCAAAAGCCATGAAAAAAAATTCATTCAAAACGAAGACCAAAGTGAGGCAGAGAAACAGCATGAGAAATTTCAGGGCTTTTAAAAGCATGGGTTCTCTGTGAACTGTTCTGGTTAATTTTCTGTAAATTACTTACTTTAAGCAGCACACTTTTCCATATAACATCTTGACTGTAAAAGCAGAAATGAGAATGTGCTTGAAATTACCAGCTAAGAATTGAAATCAAAGGGCAGCAGCCATGGCTGAACAGCAAGAAGCTGAGGAAAAGAAGAGGTGTGTAGTGTGGGGTTCTCAGGGCAGTAGAGGCGGTTGCTACAGCACAGGGGCAGAAAAGGGACGTTTTGGGATGAACTCAGCAGGTGCTAGGCACTCAATACCCAGAGCAGCGGCTCCGCCATCTTTGGGAACTAGCACTGACTTCACAAGTGCCTTGGGGAGGAGTGGCAGCAGAAATGAGTCTCCTGAGCCTGTTACTCATCCGGGTGTTTCTTTCCTCCTGCCGCCTGTGTAGGTGACAAGCAAGCCCTTTGCAGCAGCATTTTAGGCTGTGGTTTCACTCTCTCCAATTGGCTGTGGTCCCACCAGCTACTTAGCTGAGTTATGAATAATAATGGCTGTGTATTATTCTGAGAAGAAAACAGAAAAAGACTCCCACGCTGTCTTTCTTGGTTGTGTTTCATTTTCCAACAGGAAAAGTTGAGTTGATGTTCATTACCAATCAATCTTGAGGACAGCATTAAAACCTTAGGGAAATTATTTGATGGATTTATGAGATCCATGAAGGCGGTCAAAGTAGTGTATTCTACTCGAAACTTGTCCCTTTTTCGCTTTCTGTTTCTTTGTCTGTTCTTCCTTTTACACCACTGCTATCCTTCTCTTCTTACTCACTTGTCTGCTCATGCTCTCCCAAACGTTCCAAGTCCTTTGGTTTCTCACAGCAGGGGGTGACTGTGGTCACCTGACACAGGCTGGGACCTGGGGATGAGCAAAGGGTGGCTAGGGAAGTGTCACCGATGGTAGCCTGTGTCCTCCTGGTGCAGAGTCCCTCATAATTGGAGGATTAAGACACGCTGAAAGTGCTGACTTCTCTATTCTAATGTTTTAGGAGGAAGGTTAATGTTTACACTGAGGACGTTCTGATAGGGTTAAAAAGGATAGGAATATAAAGTCTTAAAGCAAGCTTGCATGAATAAAATACATTTTATAAAAAGCCTGACACAACTAAGATGGCATCCCTGTGCCACACGTATGCAATTCAGTTATGCTTCTTCGGTCCAGTTCACCAAACTTAGATATGTAACATAAAAATATAAAAATAAATACCATTAGAGCAATTTAAATAATTATAGTGATTTTAGAAGAAAATACATTCTTTTCATATTATTTCCTTGGTAACAGCATTTAAACCCAAATATTAAAGGCTACATTTAACAATTCCTTGTAAGAGGCATAAATGCAATTATTTTCCTAAAATTACTATTGATTACATAAAATCGTTTTTATAAAAGATTATTTCAAATATGTCAAGCTCATTATTCAAGGGCCTATTATTCTAATTTGAATTGAAATGAACATTTCTTATTATGGCATATATAAAATTATACATTATGTAATGATACATCATTAAAATCTCAATTTTTGCATTCAAGAAAAATTGAAAATGTTAATATGAGTAACTTTGAAAATAATTTTTCAAATATATTAATGAATTCAAATCTTGCTTCCCAAAGTTTTCAAGTCATTTCCAACCATGGGCATTTAAAACTTCTTTACGATGGAAATGTGGCAGAGATTGCCAATTGCTTATTGAAAAATCATGCTCTCCTTTTTGTGTTAGTGACAAATCAGTATACCAATAGAGGTAGGAACATATTCAGCTATTGAAAAAACTACCTTCATACTAAAGATGGGATCTGGCAGATGGAAGGATCCCGGTCCCTCTTAGGGACACTAGGACACACAGGCTGCCCTGGACCACCTACAGGAAACTTCAGCTGTATTTTAAGGCACGTTTCTTCCAGGCCCAGCTCCCTAGAAACCAACACTATTCATCACGAAACACCACACGCATTTCAATTCAACTCCAGTTCTAGGTGCACATTTCCCCATCTGTGTCAGAGGGACAGGAGTTCAGAACTTCACTGTTTATGAAGGGCTGATAACTCTCCCCACTCCCGTCCTTACCAAATAGGCCTCCTGCTAGGAATTCATAGTTCACTCCGAGCCATTATGTCCTGTAAGACACGAGGATGGATGGATGGATGGATGGATGGATAGATGGATAGATAGGTAGATAGGTAGACAGACAGACAGACAGACAGACAGATAAATGATGGACACATAGATGATACACAGATAGGTGATATAGATATAGTAGATATAACAGATAGATAGATGGATACATAGATGATAAAGAGATGCATAAATACATGATAGATAGATATAGATGATAGACAAGGACGATAGACACATAGATTGATGATAGACAGGTACAGATGATAGGTGATAAACAGAGAGCCAGTCGGCTGTTAAATACTTTAGTTTCCATTTCCACAGGGAATATTTAGTTACATAATGATGCTTTCTTTGTGCAGTTAAGTTCTTTACCTCTAAATCCAGTACTTAATTATTTTTGCTACAGCTCACTATTCCAGCCTCTGGGATCATTTTGGATTCTAATATTTCCATTAAATTAATTTACTGTTATTCCTCGCTTCTTTAGATCTGAAAATCTGGTATATGTGACTTCAATGGTTCCATTCAGATTTTATATATGAAAATATAAAGATGGTAAGTTCTAATTAAATTTAATGCATTACTAATAGGCTCAATAATAAAGAAATAAAAATTAGACCACTGAGAACAAAACCCGGCCGACAGAATAGCTACCTAAATTGGCAATGGCTGATTAAGCAACATCTCTTTTGAATATTGTGAACTATTTCATAAATAAAGAGGTATGAATAATGACATATAAAGTGCCCCAAAACTTAATGCACATGTTACATTATATACAATTACCAGGGTATTGGCAGTTTCTGCTCAGCACTTCTGTTTGTTGCCCACCCTTCTAACACGTGTGGTTTATATAATTTCCATGAATTTCTTTGTGGTTTCACTACAGGCTTGTGTATCCGTCAACTACCCATACACACACATACACACGTATGTAGTATACATGCATACGCACTGTGTGTACACATACCTATATAATCACTCCCCATGCAGTCATATGTTTTAGGCTGTACAGTCTCCTGCAGCTGACTTGCACATTTCTCTATCAGGCGTTTCTACCGCATCCCGCATAGGTAACAGTGCTGACCGCCTCTCGTCCAAGCTGACTGACCACGGTGCGTGTGGAGCACCTGTCTGACCAGCCGCAGGCTGATGCCACGAGCCCTCGAGGAGACCCCTCAGTGTTCGGGTGCACGTGGGTGCCTGCACATTCCCTCTGCGCTGGAAATAAAAACATTTCAATCTAACTGTGTCATCAGAGCCTCGCTCCTGCCCCAGTAGTCAGATTGCTCCCGGTAGACAACTCCAGGGGCCGCAGGCCACATGGAAACTCTTATCCTTACATTATGCAGAACTGTGTGCTGTTCAGCGTCCACTCCTTGAATTCTTACACTTTCTCCTGCTGCACAGTGAAAGGGGCGCCCTGTAGGAGGTGGCCCCAAGTGCTTGCAGCTCTTCCCCTCTCCCCGTTGCTGGCTGAGCTCCAGCTGGGCCCATACCAGGCCGGGTGGCCCCTGGCAGAGGGCTGGCCTTTCCCAGACGCTGCTGCTCACCTGCGCATGCCCCTGCCTGATATGGCTTAGTGTCTCCTGCTCACGTGCTGCCTTCCCCATGAGACCGTTTTCTCCTGTGGGAATGGCTGTAAACACGCAGGACTCAACCCAGGGTGATTCTTTTTCCCTTCATCCTGCAGTCTGTTCACACAGCGACATTGATGAATCACTGCCTTCTTCCTATTGTTCACTGATGTACACAATTGAACTCTGTTATTTAATTTATTAAATCTAATATTGTCACTTGGCTTTTGTAATCTAGTGTAATATGATTTTGCTACACTTAAGCAGTGATATTCCCCAGTATTCCTCAAGCACCTAACACGAGCATCAGTTAGACACATTTTCACCCCTGGCATCCCAGGAATGTATCCGTTCCACTCACAGTGTGTTTCTGACCGCCCACCAAGTGTCTTCCTCTTCCCCAAAGCCTTTTCCAGTCACGGACACACAGGCTCGCTGTCTGAAGTACGCAGCATTTGGAACCGCTACTTAATTACTTCTTGCGTCTTACATTTTTTCTTACTGTCTAGTTTCTCTTAAGTCCCTATTTATTTGTGTATGTGTGGGTATGTATTTTCTTTCCTTACATCCCTCAGAAACCTAGAAATGCTGAGTGCAACATAGGTACTTAGATAAATCAAATGCTTTATGGTGAATTAATTGATTCATACTCTGGACCTCATTTCCTTGTTTGAAAATCAGAGATAGAAGTAGTTTAGTTTTTTGTTGTTGTTGTTGTTTGTTTTTTCCATTTTTTTACACTTACATTAGCAAATAATTGGCTATGGAATCCTAATTTTGTGGCTATTGACTGTGTAACCCCACGTAAGTCACCATCTCTGATGACACAGCTCACCGACCTGCAGAGGGGTGTGGAGACGAGGACACCAGCATTGTCACCAGAATAACTGCCAGGACAGGGGCTAACTGTATGCCATAAACTGGCCTAAAAACACTCAAGATAAGGAACATAGAAATAAATTTTAACAAAGTAAGCAGCCAGTGGAAGTCTTAAATGTGGAATGATTTACGAAAAAAATGAGGCTACTCTTTTAGCTCATAATTGTATTCTATGAGAATTTTTAGCAAATCAGTAGATTAAAAAAAGATCGAGAATACGCTGAATCCATTCCTTCTCAGAACCAAAGCAGTGGATCTGAATTGAAATATTGGTCACTGAAACTGGGCACTTGTGTTGTATGAGTCCAGTAGTCTAGTAAAGGCTACTGTACAATGAAAAAAGGTCATATTATTCAAAGACCCACTATTTAGAAGGGAAAATAGGAAAAATAACTACTGTTCCACTTTGGCCAAACCCCTTTCTTTATATGAAGTATAGTTTGGTAAATGTGCTGTAGTTAACAGTTAGCAATCTTGACAGGATAGTTTTTATCAGTAAGAATTTACAGAGTAAATTTTTTCAAGCTTTAAAATGATTCCTGAAATGGTGCACAAATGTATTTGAGAATATAATGCTTACAAAAAAGTGATTATAGGAGTTCAATGACAAAGGAATGCAAGAGAAAGCGTAAAACAGGGTGGTCATAAATAATTCCTAAACGTGTGAGGTGTGCCTGGTGCCACGCTGAGCGTCATACAGAGCCTGACTAGCCTGTGGTTCCCCATATACAGCACCTTGTTCTTCTGTACCCCATTCTGTCTCCTATGTAACTTGTGGCACTCAAGATCACACTTGAGGAGAAGAAAAACAAAAGTTTCCATAAAATGGCTAAAGGTTTCTTATGGGAAAACATTTAAAACATAATTTTAAAGTAAATGCAAGAGGTTAGCGTTAAAAACCAATGGATGCATTTTTATTCTTAAACAGAGTCATCAGGAACTGGCAGAGTGTCATGGGCTACTTTAAAATACTATGAGTATGTAGACGCTCCAGCCTAACGGATGAGTTTATTGGCTGTCTCAAGATTTATCACAAGTGAAGGACTTATAACTAGCAAAACACAAAAACAGTAATCAGCACTCTAGGCCTGGCTTAACTACCAAAATGGAGAAAAATGTCTTTGATGGAAAAGTGCTGTGTAGGATTTTAAAATTAAATTTAGACTAATGGTTGATAAATTAAAAGCTCATCACTGTCAGAAGGGCTTATATTAGGGCTTATAATAGAATTGACTATAATATAATAAATTTAATCAAAACACAGGCATTCAGACTAGAAGGGAAGAAGTAAAACAAACTATCTGTATTCACACGTGACATGATCTTGCATGTAGAAAATATGAGAGAGAGAGAGAGAGAGAGAGAGAGAGAGAGACAGAGAGAGACAGAGAGAGACAGAGAGAGAGAGAGGGATTCCGTAAATCCCTCAGACCACACCACCACTAAGGACCAGACCAAGAACTCACACCCATGCACACACAAGAGCCTGAGCTCCTGATCAGTGACCTGAACTAGCTCCCAAGAGAAAAACTAATGAAAAGGGTGATGTTCTTGACAATACTGATTGAGCTCGGAAATCCTCTCTAGGTGCAGCATTGGCTATGCATTTAAAGTGATAAAACTAACTGAAATGGCTGAAATTTTGTAACCGGATGACATGACATCAAAAAGAAACTTCACTGAGAAGGAGATGTGTTTCTTCCCCTTGGCATTTGTATTATTATTTGAGGATTTACAAGGAACTGTTTTTTAAAGAGCTGAGAAACACATATCAATCTATAAGAATGAGCAGGCACTGTTCAATTCCTGCTGCACCATATCTGAAGCCAAAAGCTGACTATTTCTTTCCCATGTGACAAGAAACGTTAAAATGTCTGAGCCACCTTTGTCATTGTAATCCACATCTGCACTGCTCTTCCTCTGTAGTTGGAAACCCAAATATAGAATAATCTTATGAATTTATTAATAAAAGCATTTGAAGTTGAGTCTTCTGGTGCCACCTGGCATGAATTACTGTGTAAAATATCAAATGCTGACAAATTTTTCATGGTTAAACAAATTAAATCAGATGGGTTATATCTGCTCAATATATACATTTCTACTTTAAGGTGAATTTACTTGCACTGAGGTCAATATGGAAAAGGATTGGGTGAGACGGCCTTGAAGTATCTAAAGGCAGTGTTCGAACTCCATGAAAACACTTACTGTGTACTAGCCTTACATAGAAAAAACACACAGAACTAACAGGAAAAGTACTGACATTAAAAAAAAAAAAAAAGAAGAAGAAGAAAAAAACCACAACTTTATGGTTCTTCTATTAACTGAACGGTGCCAATTAATTTAATTGTTATTATTTCTGATCAAAAAACTTCTGGACTGAATACCTTTAATTATTCTTGAATTAATTGCTTTTGGCCAAGTTCTTTAATTTTTACAAACTACTTCATGACACTACTCAGATTATTTCTGCTTCATTAGTATGTCACTTAACGCTCAAACCTTAATGTTATGCTAATTTCATTTTACCATACATTCTTGTGATAAAAATAGAAATATAATTTCTGGACAGCAGGGAAAGTAAGAAAGTTCTAATGATGGTGACCTATTTTTCCAGAAAACCATTAGAATCTAATCCTATTACAAGTATAATTTTTTAAACAAAATTAGTGGAACCAATAAATGCACGCTTGGGTCACGCTGATCTTACCATCATGCAGATTTTACAGTGAACTTGACCATTCCCTAAGAAACCAAAATGGGAACTTTTGTGCACAGGCAATTTTTCAGTTTATTATTATTATTAACTGATCACATTAAGTTTCCGTTACAAGATTTCAGATCTCTTTGGAGTGCATTGCAGGTTCTGCAGAGTGCGTAACTGCGAAATTAGCATGGTGCTCTTTTTCTTTTAATGTGGAAAAGAATGGCAGAAAGAGACTCCATCTTTCATAAGAAAATTTCTAAAAGAGAAATACTGAGTTTTGGATAGCAAGTGGAGTTTATCAAAATATTTGTTAATTCATCTAATTCCTCTGAGGTGATATTGTTGACAACCTACTTTACCTTCCTTTGCTTCCCTCCCTTCCTCCCTTCCCTCCCTTTTCTTTTCTTTCTCTCTCTCTCTCACCCCTCTCTCTCTCTTTTTTTTTTTTTAATACTGGCAAGTTGTTCTAAATAATTCACCTGACAATATGGTGTGAACATGAATTAGTATAACAAAGGCATGTCACTGAGATGAAGTTTCAGGAACTCACTGCTGTGTGGGCTTGAGAAGTCTCTCAACTCCTCTAAGACTTGGTTCCTTCTTGTGTGAAATAAGGGGCTTGGGGCCAATCACCTTTTCGATCTTTCCAGCTCTGAGATTCTCTGAGCATGTGCTTCTGCCAGCCAGAGGAATGTGACTGTGGTGGCATACCTTATTGCATTCCTTTATTTTATTCTGGCAGCTGGACAAGAATCTCAAAATAAATTAGTAAGTGCAATGGACACCTTTGTGTGTTGTATGGTCCTCATTTGCCTCTACGTTATACCAGTGGATTTTATGTTTCAGAGTCTGAAAGAGAAGCTAATGGCACCTGAAGACTATCCTTCGCCAAGCTGTCCTATGGGAGACTCCATCCACTAACAGAGATTCATCAGGGAGATGGAGGAGGACGGGACACACAGTGATACTGTGTGTTTATGAAGAAGTCCCCCAGATGAGAAGTGAGAGTGGGGTAGGTTCCATGTTTGCAGGGGCCTCGTCAACTGCAGGACCTGCCGGTGAGTGAGAGTGAGAGTGAGTGAGAGTGTGTGTGTGTGTGTGTGTGTGTGTGTGTGTGAGTGCGCATGTGCCTGTATGTGTTAAAGTGCTTACTAATGAGAATCCAAGGAAAATAAACACGTCCCCTGCCCAGTGCTGGTATAGGTCCGATAAATGCATATCACCATGGCAGTTAGAGTAACAGCAGCAGCAACCATAGTGTCTGCTCCAGTAGAAGTGGGAACCAGTCTTAAGTCTCGTGCACTGGGTCAGGTCTCCAGTGCTGTTATTACACTCGCACAGGAAAGGGAAAGATTTTTCGTAAGGACTGCTGTGGTCTGGATTGTATCTCTCCTCCAGTAAATTCATATTCTGAAGTCTTAAACCCCAATGATAACTGAATTTAGAGATAGGGCTTTTAATGAAATAATAGTTCAAATCATAAGGGTGGGGGGTCCTAATCCCATATGACTGGTGTCCATATAAGAACAGAAACAGACAGCAGAGGTCTCCCTCTCTCCACATATGCCCGGAGGGAAGACCATATCAGGGCACAGTGAGAAGGTGGCCATCTCCAAGCCAGGAAGAGAGTCCTCCCCAGACACCAACTCTGCTGGCACCGTCATCTTGGCCATCCAGCCTTCAGAACCGGGAGAAAATAAGTGTCTGTTGTTAAGCCTCCCGGTCTGTGGTATATTCTTATGTTAGCCTGAGCTGACTATTACAGAAACGGCATAGATCAATGCAGACAGTCAGCCTGTCACATCCACGCACTCCCAACCACAACTGAAAACAATACAGGTATTTACTGAAAAAATCTGCATATAAGTGGACCCACCACCAAGTTTAAACCCATGTTGTTCAAGGGTCAGCTATACATTTATATACTAAAATACTGTTTTTATTTACCTAGATTTCATATCAAAACCTCCCAAAATTAGATATTGTAAAACAAACTGGAAAAGATGCATATAAAATATATATATACACTTAGTAAAAATGTTTTAAATTAAATACAATATTTTGGAGGAGGAAAACTGAATGTACATATATATCAAATGTATGCATACCATTCAATATTTGTACTTTATTGTTTATATTTTATGTATTACCCGGTATGAGGTGTTTAATCTTGCAGATATTAACAAGAATGCCTCATATAAACAAAACCTATCTGTGGATGTGAAGTATTGCACTTTTAACATTCAGTATCATATAATCGACTTCAGTATAAGAGCAAATTATGCAGTAAACAGATTGCTTTTTTAAAAAAGCAAACTCTGAAAATGTGCCATGCACTGTAGCTCACTTTAGAATCAATTACAAGTGTTTTGAAATCTCATTTATGCGTTATTGAAAATAGTAAAAAAAAGCAATGCTCTCAACCCCTCATTGGCATTGATGCCTCTTTTCTGATCTCTTTAAAAATGTGTTAAATGAACAAAATGTACAGTCATTGAGGAATCTGACTCTTCTAGAATATATGGATCATGCTACTTACGTTTAAACAAATGACTGAAAATATCTGTTGTTTAAACGGACTACAGAGAACCAGCTAACATTTTTCAGGATGCCACCATGAAAGCATGGAGTACTACAATTTTGACAAAGGTGATTTTTGTTGGTTTTTATAAGCTACTGGAGAGGTATGCATATTCAGGCGTAGCCACATATAGTATGTATATACTTCACTAGTAGCCTTTATGTAATAGTAAGTAGAACAGTGTAAAGACACTAGCTCTAGTGAAAATGACAGAACCGCAATATTCACCCGGGGTCTAAGACTCGCCTCCCCTAGGCGTTCTTCCTGCCATCAGACGCCAGTGCGGTTCTCGCTGTGGAGCTCGGTCACAGCTTCCCCAAATCCCTGGCCTCACTGACACCTCACCTCTGCACCCACCACCTCTCCTGAATCTAGGATAACTGCCTGCAATCCACCTTTTCTGCATTTTTGTTGTTCACCATGAGAAAGCCCCATCATTTACTACTACAATCCAAACTCCATAAAACCAGCAGAGCCACAAACACCACCTACTGCCTTGCCAATCCTGCTATGGAGAGATACCGCGTCGTTTTCAGGCTGAGATTACTAATGATGCAGGGAACGTTCCCTTACATTCCCTGC
The DNA here is from genome assembly GCF_964194185.1 of Rhinolophus hipposideros. Lineage (NCBI taxonomy): Eukaryota > Metazoa > Chordata > Mammalia > Chiroptera > Rhinolophidae > Rhinolophus > Rhinolophus hipposideros. The sequence goes on from NC_138062.1 coordinate 1,744,648, forward strand.
ATGCATTTCTGTGGAGTACATACAGGTAAAATACAGGTACATTCAGTTAACTCTGAAGTTTAGAGAAACAATACATAATTTTTATTGTAAAAATGCCCAAATGCCCTCCCAACTCTGCTCCATCATCAGCAAACCCACGTATATCATCAGCCTCTTCTCTGAATTGTCCCTGCCATCCTCATTCTAACAGAAACCTATAGGTAGCTTGTCTGAGACATTGCTTCACTGGCAGCCCTTTCCCGTAGTGACTGTTTTCCGCCCAGAGTCCTCCTGGGAATGGAGGTTAGCAGGCATCGTCCTTGCTCCTCATGGTTAATTTCAAACCCTTCTGCCCCTTCGAAACCCGCCATTTTGAAATACGTGTCATCACATTACGTCACGGCCTACGGACCAGGAGCAGCCTGATCAGACAACCCACGAGCATGGTCCGTCCAGCTTCTGTCTGACTTTAACTCCTGGCTCTTTATGATTTTCTCCACCTGTGATCACATGTGAATGTCTGGAGATTTCCATAATTAAATGGCTGATACCTTCAAATCCTGGGCCCCCTCCAATAATCTCAACTACCCTTTGCTAAGACCACACCCAATCCAGTCATGCCTTCCTCATATCAGAGCTGGTTTTCATCATGTCTTTTGGATCATACATCTTGGGCTCTTTTTCTGGTTCCTTCTCCTCTCCTAGATGTGCAGTTTGTAGTACCTTTCTTTGGCATGGTGTCTTCTCCCTGGGATGCTGCCTGTCTCACAGCTTAAGTACTAAACACCCACATTTAGATTATTTATTTCTTCAGCTCAGGTATCAGTTCTAAACACTGAAATCATACACTTCTCCTAGCAGCTACAGACATCTCAAGCTTTGCATGTTGAAAACTGGTCTCTTGATATTTACCCCAAGCCTGCTCTTCTTGCAGCCTCCCTCCTCAAAATCCCTAACACCTACTTTCTTCTAAATACTAGGCCCAAACGTATGAGCTATCGTTGATTGGGTTCTTTTTTTCCCATGCCACATCTATCTATCCCAGGAAGAATCTTCCAAATGCTACCATCAGAGTAGGCTGAGAACCTACCTGTTTCTCAGCATCTCGGCCAGCAGCCCAGGTTCCAGTGGCCATCCTCGCCCACTCAGATTATAGCAATGCCCACCAAAAGGCTTTCCTGAGTCAGCTTTGTGCATTGAATATCTGTTTCCTACACCCCAGCTAGACAGATGTCCTTCAGACACATTCCAGGCTATATTAAGTATCTGCTTAAAATAAATAAATGGCTTCCGTTTCCCTCAGCTTGAAAGCCCAGCCCGTGGTGTGTGTTGCAGCCAGTTCCTCAGACTTTCTGCCTCTGTCATCCGCCTGCATTTCCAACCCCTCCCTCTCCTCCTCTGGCTGCCCTGTCTCTTTGGCAATCCAGGAACATTCCAGGCACATGCCGGTCTCAGCTCTGCCCAGGATTGTCCCTCTGCCTGGTACACTCTTTCCTAAGTTACAGGCAGACCCATATTCTCATATTGCTTAAGCCTTTTCTCAGAGATCGTCCTCTCAGTTGACAGAGCTCCCAGTGTAAACGGCACAAACCTCCCTCTTCTTCTTGTGAACCCCCACAGCCTGTTCCTGTATCACCACCTCACACATTACACTGGTCATCTATCAACCTTTGGAAAATAAGGTGACAGAGACCTGAGGGTGGGGTGCCAGGGGCACAGCGTGTGCTCAGCACATATGCTCTATGCTAATAGAAGAAAGAATTCATGGAGTAAACCCAGTATCTTTTTCACGTGGGCCAGTCACACCAGGGTTTGTTTTCCCCAGGCGTTCCTCATCTGATGAATGGCTAACCAACACGCTCTCTCATGGGAAGGAAAAGTGATTCGCTCGCGTTCACTGACATGTAGAGACAACAGAGTTCACAGCCGTCCTCAGCGCCCCAAGTTCTGAAGCCAACTGAGGGAACAAAGTGACAGCTAGAGCTGTGTCCTTTCCCCTCCCGCTGTACCAGGTCAATTTCTACTTCATCTTCGATGTTCTAAACTAAGAAAAGGTATCCCTGCAATCCCTAACAGACTGGTTCCCATTATAAACCCTTTAGTATACTTCACTATAATACTTTTTTATAACTGTAATTAAATAATTGTTCCATTCCCTACTGGTGTCTTCCCAGTAAGTATAAGTTCCATGAAAACCAGGATTGGCCATATTACTCATATATTTCTTAAATGTCCATTTATAACTTGTCAAGTTATCCCCAATAACTTGAAATGATTAAAAATAATACCAATAATTTTATGGTGAATGAATTAATTTAACAGAAGGAGATCAATGGCTTATCTACAAACTTTACTTTAGTTTCTGACATAAAATCAATTATTAATATTTTTCGCTGATGAACATCACAAGCATTCTCAGTAACGTCGATTATCCAGAATAATACTACGCATGCAGAGAACAAAGTGATGGTTGCCAGGTGGGGCACGGTGGGGGAGGGGAGGAGAGACAGGGGAGGGGATTAAGAATACACATTGGTAGTTACAAAACCATCATGTGATATAAGGTACAGCCTAGGGAATATAGTCAATAGTACTGTAGTAACTGCATGGTGCCAGGTGGTACTAGATTTATCGGGGTGACCACTTTGTAAATTATATAAATGTCTAGCCACTACGCAGTATACCAAAAACTAATATAAAATAATATTGTTAACAGTAATTGAAAAATAAAAAAAATAAACTTTATCATAGCTAAAGAAAGAATAATATCACACATCAGCTTATCACTTACATTTGAATTTGACAAGACTTGCTACATGTTGTATATCTGGGTACCTTTGTATAAGCATAAAACATTACATTCCTTAAATGTTCAGTGAATGGCACATTCCAACTTGTCCAATGATTGGTTTAATGTAACATGAATATTAAAATTATATTCTCCAGTTTCACTTATAAATTATCAATGGTGGGATTTATCTAGATACTGAAACTGAGTAGCAAAGGGAAATTATGTATCTTTCAGAATTCATTTCAATCATATTGGTACATTCAATTTCAAAACACAATTTTTTTGCCTTACTTTATTTTTGACTCTGCTGTTATTATAAAATTCCTAATTTTTCATATCTGGTATAGTACAGTTTAGTAGAAATTGTATATTATTAACTCATAATACTGCCATTCAAAATACACTATTTTCTTAGCTTACACATGAAAAAAAAATTCCCCAGGAATTCCCCAAGTATATGCACTGTAATCTCTATAATTAAAAAAAAAACAGACTTAATTATTTTACCTTCTGAGAAGGCACTATAATATATGAGCTTACTGTGTGAAGAAAGAAAGAAAATATACATCAAAACCATACTACTTACTGCAATTGATATATTCAATAATGTACCATAGAGTATAGCACTTAGCTCGGTAGGAATGCTTATTTTTATTCATCAAGAACTCTAAACAGGAATGCCTTTTCATCAACCTCTCTGAAAGCAGTCACGCCTTTCCAGTTTGAAACCTGCTGCACAGTTATGTCTTTGGGTATCAAATCTCTGTGCTCAGCAGAGCGGGAAATGCGAGCTCAGAGGAGTTTGTGAGAGGCCCAATAGCTCTATTTGCTCTTGACTTCATTTTAAAAGATTCACTTAGGTTAGAAAATTGGGTAAAAGCTTACTGTGTCTGAATTCTCCACTTAATCTTCTTAATATTTATGGTGAAGAAAAGACGTTCTATATACATTTCATCCAAAGCTTCATCAGAGGTTAAGTCTCACATGAGAATTTATACATACTGTATTGAAAATGCACTATTCTAGAGCAAATAAACTTAAAAGGTAACGAAAAAAATAAGCCTAAATACAGAAAATCTGAAATTTAATAAAAATGTATCATTTTCATGATATACTAGCTTAATGAAGTTTTACATTCTTTTCTGATAGCACTGATTTATAGTTAATATTTTTAATAAAAAGTACACCAAACATAGAACATCACAAAAGAAATAGTATTTTTTGTAATGTTGCAAAATCCTGTTAGAAAATTTCATTTACTGGTGGTCTTTATGCAGTGACCAAAGAATATGATATATGTATGAATATGATACCATAGGTACAAAAATACAAACTAAAATTCCTATCAGTCAGGATCTGGACTTGCTTACAATATATTGATTTCACGTAAATTACAGTTTACATAAATTTACTATCACTTTCATTTGCTTTTTAAGCTGCTATATTAATTTACATTGTGAAGAAAAGATTAAATTTATATAAATCTGTTTTTGGACTAAGTCTCTAAAAAGGAATGGGAAGCTCTAACAAACAATATACAAAGAGACACAAAGAAATGAGCTATTGAAATGTTAATATGTAGAGACAGAGTGTTCTTGGATTCCTAGGGAAACATGACACATAATTTTGCTTATTCTCACATTCACAGGTCTGAGGCAATAATGTGGTCCTGTTCGTGAACAGAAATTAAACAGAAGGCCTAGAAAACCCACACGACTGGTCTTAGGTCTCAGCCTCTAGGGAGCAGCAGAAATGGGTCAGGGGCCCTACTGCCTACGTCCAATACTTTACACGTTCAACGGAATTTTACATCATAAGTATATACTGATTACAAAGGATTTGAACTGTGAAAACACAGTGGGGAAATTCTCCCACAACCTACTTGAGCATCACCGGCTCCTGGCTAACCCTCAGACACACTGAGTGGGGTGTCGGCCACGGTGGCACTTCCTGACTTCCACTGTGCTCCTCCTTCAGGAGGTATAGTACTCAGCCCAACTCCAGATCACACTGGCACAGATTCTCTGTGACACATGGCTCTTTGCTGACCACTTGATACTGCAACGGAAACTCCCTCATACCCCCATCACCACATACGATGCTTTTTTCCTTTTATATTGCTTTTTCATCACTGGATATGCTACATATTTCTTTTCTTTACTGGAAGTCTCCCCTCACTACATTTTAATTTCCATAAGACTGTCCACTTGATTCACTACTGTATCTCAATGTATTTCTGCTGTTCAGGGTATCTATCCAGAGAAATCCAAAATGCTAATTCAAAAAAACATGTTTATTGCAGCGCTATTCACAACAGCCAAGACACAGAAACAACCAAAATGCCCATCGGTAGCCGACTGGATAAAGAAACTGTGGTTCATTTATACAATGGAGTGCTACTTGGCTATAAAGAAGAATGAAATTTTACCATTTACAATGGCATGGATGGACCTAGAGAATATTATGCTAAGTGAAATAAGTCAGACGGAGAAAGACAAATACCATATGATCTCACTTACATGTGTTCAGAGTATTTCATTAGGAAGCGTAAATTGCCCACACACATTTGTCTTTGTACTTTTGATGATCATGTCTTATTTTAAAATATTTGTTTAAAATTATAAACATATTATCTTACATTTTACAGTAATGCTTTAGATCATTTTAATGGTGCTTATTTTTGTGAATGTTCCAAGAAAGACATACAATTTTTCAAAAATTGTCTTAACCTTCTTTTCACTATCTCTTCATTCCACACTTATCTGAAAAGCAGCTCTTATCATTGGACAAAATCCTTATGCAACTGCATAAATTCCTAGATTCTCTATTCTATACAATGGAAAGACTTACCTAATCTATCAATGCATATCCTTATCTAATTGATACATATACAATGGATATACTTGTCTAATCCTTTGTAAATAGATTCTGTTGACTTTCAGGAAATCTCCTTTTCTTTATTGATTTGCTTTATTTTGTGCATTTATTCTTCAATATTCATTTCACAATCAGCTTTCCAAATTACCCAAGTAACACTGTTGAAGTTGGGGCCAGGATTTGTTTTTGAACAGGTACATACATGAGAGAAGAATCAAAGGGATGGTATCACTCAGTTTCCCTAGCCTAAACAGGTTTTTCTTCAATGTCATGTCTTTTAGAAACCTTGTGGCATTCTACACAAACATTAAATACATAATTTTGACTTATTCCACGGCAATCCATTGTTCAGATTGCTCCTGTAGACACTCTCATTCCTTCCGACTGTCACACTGTCACTACTCAGTAGAACACACGACTGATTTTCTTCACAGATGATCAGTTGCTAGACCTACACACCCTGGATTTTATTTATTTGTCTGTTTGTTTTATTGAGGTGTAACTGACATACAACCCTATTAGTTTCAGGTGTGCAGCACACTGATTCAATATTTACAGACATTACGACATCATGCCCGAGACAAGTCTAATTATCATCCATCACCATGCAAAGTTTCTACCATAGTACCCACTATATTCCCTATGCTGTACATTAAAAGCCCAGGATATTTTTTTTTATTTTCTAATGGAAGTTAACATCTTTTAATGTGATACAAGTTTTTCTTTTTTTTTTTAAACCCTAAAGTATATGGGGTTGACAAACACACAGGCAGGCAGCTCTCCTTTTCCTACTCATTACGTCATTCTTATTCATTTTCTCATCATAGCCCTGTTCTGATGAAATGGTTATCAAGCATTTTGTGCTGTTAACTGATTTTAAAAAATATATCTTTTTGTATCTCCCATTGCATAAGAGCAATGATAACAGTCAACATTCACCATTTTATTCCCCAAATGCTCTCTGTAGGATGTTTTTAAATAATGCATTTATGTAAAATATTCCTATCTTCTTTTGAAAAATATTTTGTTTTGTCTTCTCCCCTCAGTATCATTAATTTTATGTCAGAGAGATGTAAATACTAAACCAACTGAGAAAGTATTCAATTAAGTCCTGCACGGGCTTTCTGGTTTAGATGTATTAGATAAGACCTCCTGACCAATTGAATTAAATAAGGTCAAATTTTAAGTACTGGTCAGATTATTTTCCCATTTTATTGGAATTTTTAAAAACAGGTGCATACCATTTCATTCATATTAGCGAAGCCAGTTGATATAATAGAAGCTTAAGCATATAAGGTCAATCACTGTCTTGTGACAACAGTACATCATTAGTTCTTTGAGTCAATAAAGAATGGTGTCTTCTAACCACTTACCTCATCAGTTCATAAGATTCATGTTCTGATTGATTACTGCATGGAAGTCACGAGGGGCTTCGTCCCTGATGGCCTTATTCTGTCACTCTATGAAGCTTCAGTGCACTTGACTAAACCGTTAAGTTTCTGATATACTCAGAATTATACCAGTTTATGACTTCCTAATCTCCAGTGAATTTTTCTTCCTCTCTTGCTAAAATATTCATTTCTATGGTCACACTCCGCAAATGTGAGTATCAGTGAAAAACTGTTCATGTGCTGAGCACTCACATAAGAATCTCATCCTTAACAACAAGCTCGTTTCCTTATAGAACAATTTCTAACCTCATTATAGCTTTCAACACACTGATGATGATAACCTATCACCCTATTTAATTTCCTTATTTTCCCTCATTCATCATTATTTTTATCTTCTTGTGGGTACCATCAATTCATCTCCACCTTTTCTTCTCTCTTGTTCCACCTGCCTGGCAAGATGCCATTCTTTATTGACCCTTATGTATACTATTCCAATGCCAATACGCTAAGCCTAATTAGAGTTAATGGAGTGTCCAAGCTGATTGAGGTAACTATCCCTTACAGATCACCAAACACAACTCCCCCTAGCACACTCCATGGATCTTGCCATTGATGGTTTCATAATTAAATCTCCTTTCTCAAATCTGTCACTTTTCGGTATGTCCATGTCACCATTCCACAGTTATTGACCAGCTAATCTGTTTTATTTGAAAAACAGAAAATGGACTCCTATTCACCTTTTCTTTTCACTGAAAGTACATACATGCAGAATCCTTACCATCAAAATCCATTTTTTCTCAATAGTCTATCATTTGATATCTTGTTTCTGTTTCACTACTTAATTTATCTAATCAGCTCAATTATAATGCAATCATACAAATATGATGTAGGGACTCCCTTTAAACACACACACACACACACACACACACACACAAATAAATGAACTACATCTCTTGGCCCCCTACTCCTTAAAGCTACTGGTACCTGCTCACCCTCACTGCAAGGAATGATGCAAATATTGTGACCTGATTTCGTATCTTCCATTCATTTTTCAACTTATTGCACTGTGTTCTCCCCCTCAACCGCTACTAAAATTGCATTATAAATTCACCATTGATACATATTGCAAAATACAGCACATTCTTTTCAGTTTTTACCCTATAATATCTCTAATTAGCAATTAGCTCACTTCACAAGTGATTTTCTTTATACACATTCCCTTACATTCCATGGCAACACAACCTCTCTTTTTCTCCTACTACCGCAGCCACTGTATCTCAAGTCCTTTGTAAGCTTGCTCTTTTTCACAATACATTACACAGGGGGAGCCAAAAAAATGTGCACACATGACTTGCATCCATCTTTTGTTATCAGTATATATTGAGCATCACAATTGTAATACAGTGTTTCCTTCTTAAAATGTGTGCACATTGTTTTCACACCCTCCGCATTTTGAAAAGGTTCATGTTTCAGTCCAAAGTAAAACAAAATGTAAAACGATGATGAAACAAAACAACACACAGTAAATTATTAAAGTAAAAAAACATACTACAAATATAACAAAATAATAATAGATATTTGTGGAGCACTTGTTTCCTGGAGAGAGCGTGCTAAGGTTCTGAGTAGGGACCATCTTATTTGACCTTCAAATAGGTCTGCTCTTAGCTGCACTGTCGTGGCTGCCTCGATGTCCTGAATCAATGAAAAACATTTATGTTTCATGGTCATTTTGACTTTGGGGAAGAGCCAGAAGTTGCACGGTGCCAGATCCAGTGAATAAGGTGGATGAGGACAAACCACAATGTTTTTATTTGACAGAATTTGCTGTAGCAGAAGCAATGTGTGACATGGAGGGTTGTCATGATGGGGGATGAAGAGACTGATCAAAGAGGACTTCCAGAACTGCTTCAGAAAGTGGCAAGAATGATGGGCTAAGTGTGTGCAAAGTGAGGGGGATTAATAGCAATGTACCTTTTACTGGATTTATTTTTGTTTTATTTAAACATTCACCGTATTTTTTGATCCCATCTCGTGTGTCTCCTGCCCAGACTTCTCCGCTAAATTCAGCACAAAAGGTCAGGACACCCCGTGCCTGCTGGACACGAAGATCTCTGGTGTCCAGTTGTGTTTACTTCCTCACTCCACCCGCTTGCTCTAGAGCAGCTAGGCAGATACAGAGGCTCTGAATGGGTCCTGCATTGATTCAGGCCAGAAAGAACCGGGAAAACGGAGCGTTATTCAGTTAAGGGCCCCACGGGTTTAGGGGTGCACACCTGCCTCAGGAAAGCGTTCCCTGCAGGTTGTTTGGGGGAGGAAGGTGATGGGCTGCAAGTTTCCAGAGCACATCCTGTGTGGACACAGCACACCTGCTCCTGGGAATTCCTGGCTACTGTCACAGAAATTCCCCTGAGAATCAGAAACGGACCTGGGCCAAGTAGAGGAGAGTGGGCATCAGAGGAAGAGATGCAGTCCTGTGCTTTCCTCAGGTGCCTGTCAAGCCGGAGCTGATTGTGAAGTCCCGTTACCTGGGCCCTGGGCTAGTGTAGCGTATCACCCATGGGAAGTGGAGGGGGGCCCCTGAGCGAGCCAGTCGTCCCCACTTCATGAAAGAAGAAAGCAGGGCCAAAAAAAGCAAGCAACTTGCTTGCCCAGGGCCAGTTCTGCTGAGATATGTGCCCTGGGGGGACTGGACTGGGCGGCAAAGTGGGAAGTCTCTGGCTGTCTGTGGTTCTTATAGAAGGAGAAACTGAACACTAAGGAATTGGGCTCGTTTTTCATTTCAGAAAGAATGGAGTAACCAGATAATTATAATACATAAAAATTTGGTATTAAAATATGTCCTTGTTATAATAAAAATTAAACAATTTTTATTTTATACATTTTTTGTTAAAATAACACTCCAGAGAAAATCTTATTGCTAACAGAGTAACAGCAGATGTGAAAGACACAGTCAGACCCAGAAAGATACACATGTAGATATGATACAGACATATGTACATACACTTATGCCAAGTTACTAGCTGTGGCGACCAAGGACCCAACAGTTTCATCACTATAAATGCTTATTTCTTTATTTATAATTTGGAGAAGCATCAATTTTGACAGTACTGCTGTCAAAAGTTTAAAAATACTTAAAATATGAACAAATTGGTCAATTGTCACTATTATTATCTTTCCAAATAATAATCTCTTAAATGAATCCTGTGAGTCATATAAACAGGAAAATAGCTTCAGCTAATATTTCCCTTTTTAAAGAACACTCATATCATGAGGCCATAATAACTCACATGACCCACTGTCATTCCTTGACGTCATAAAGGACTCAGACCTAATTCCTCATACATTCCACTTTTCAAATGGTACACTTTTAATATTTTGATGCAAGTGTTCCATGATATATAATTCAAATAAAAATTCCTAGCAAAAGGTAACATTGCAATAGCACATTTGTATTTACAGATATAATTATTTACATATGCCATCAATCACTGTGTCTGATAACTAGAAAAAGACTTTTATTTAAAAAAAAATCACACTGAAACGCAACTTCAACCATAAACTGAACAGATGTTTGGAACATATTTTATATTTTCTAGGCTTACTCTTAGCTCTATCTTTGTTGTGAACTTTCAAATCTCAGATTGCAAGAGTCAGAGAGCTCAGAAATCAATGAGTCTGATTGGTGTTAGCCTAAGTGTCTGATGGCCCTACCGAGAAAGGGTCCAACTCTTCCTGAAACAGATGAAAACCAAAATTCCCAGAGCCAGTCATCATTTTGGGGTCCCACTTTACAAATGCACGCACTATTCTTATTCCAAGAAAAGCAACTCCCTTTTACTCTCTGTGTTGACAGAAAGGAAAACTGCCAAAAGCAAAACCCATGCTGTAACAAGTCCAGCCAACCTGGCATCCAAACCCTCGAGAACTCAGCTGCCAGTCACAGAACAGAGTCCCCCCTTTATCTGCAGTTTTGCTTTCCATGGAATAAGTACCTTTGGTCAGCCATGGTCCAAAAATATTAAATGGAAAATTCCAGAAATAAATGTTTTATCAGCTTGAAATTGTGTGCTGCTCTGAGTAGTGTGATGAAATCCCCCGCTGTCCCGCTCCCCTGTGCCGGACGCCAATCATCCCTGTGCCCAGTGTATCCACCTCCCCTCATCTCATCATGTGGGCACTGTGTGATCTCCTCATCACAGAAGAGAACAGGTGGATACAGGACAAGAAGACCCTGTGAGAGCGGGAGAGCACATTTATAGAACTTTTATTAGTGTGTTGTTAATCTCTCATAGTGCCTGCTTGATGAATTGGCCTTTACCACAGGTGTGTGCGAATAGCAAAAAACTCAGTACATGTAGGGCTCAGTGCTACCCAGAGTTTCAGACCTCCACTGAGGGTCTTACACTATCTGCTCTGCAGATAAGGGGGGTCGACTGTATTGTGTCAGCCAGAAAGTACCCCAAGCGTGGTTGCAAGATTGTAGATGTTGACTTGCTTAATCTGTCCAAAATCTACTTGGCATTGTGATTTTTGTCTCTAAAGTATTACAAAGATACGGAAAAAAAAAGTTATTTTTTTTCGACTTATAGTTTGATATAAATAAAATCACTTTGTGATTGTAAGCCACTTTATTATAGCAGTAAGCTCTAATGAAATATTTAAACTTTACAAAATGTTTTCTTGGCAAATAGAAGACGACAGCATTTAATAATATGCGACTGGGTTAATTTGAGAAGACAACAACAGCGACAAAACACTAGACACACTGAGAGGTAAGTCAGCTGTCCCACGATGGCCATTAATTACTACGTAAACTACGAAGATAAACCAGCCTGGTTACATTGCAGAACAAAGAAGAATGGGCAAGGGAAATGGGCAGCTCCCCACTGTCCTACTTTAAAGGTTATTTTCATTCTGACATAATCACTTCCTTTGTGTCACACTGATTCAGCTGACTCTATGCAATCCAAATATCATTTAAGACTCTTCCTTTTGTAAAATATTGGCAGAAAAGTATTCTTGATAATAAAGGACTAATCACCATTTGCCTGACATCAGTCATAAGTCAATTTATAATTTTTATTCAAACTAATTACCATTTAAGTAATTATTATTTAAAATTTCTTGATCAATAATTGGAAACCATGTAGCTAGTTTAAACAGATTATTAGCTGTCTCTTCTGAGTAGCTCTTACACTTTCTCCTGAAGAAAAAATGTTACTATATGTAAGCCTGTCAGCAAACTGACATGTAGTTCTAGCTGAAATGTATTTTTGCAAAAATTCGTCAGAGACCCAATCCCATGGTTAGTGAGGAAATCTGGCACAATAAACTATAGCCTTATTTTTAATATGAATTCTTACTTCCTATATCATAATTATAACAATTCAAAATAAATGTAATGCTCTCTTATTCACACATGTAAAGCTATGTAAAACATGAATACAAAGAGGAAAAAAGGAAAAGGTGTGTTTGGCAGGAAGTCGTGATTTCTGCTTTTAGTCCTAACCCAGCCCATTTTCAACAGTCTTCTAACCTTTTGAGCCACATTTTACTAATCTCTAAAATATGTGTGTGTGTGTGTGTGTGTGTGTGTGTGTGTGTGTCTGTGTGTTTTATAATCTTTAAGGGATCTCCAAGGTCTAATTTTATGTCTCTAAGAGAAGCCTGATCTATAAAAATTAATAAAAGATAAAATTAAAAAAATAAAATCACCGAACCATACAGATATTATTGTTCGTTTGAAGTTTCCAAGACTGAGTATATTTAAACTAATCCAAGTGAAGCCCAGGCTTCTCCTGGAAGCTCTGTCCTGCTCTGATCCCTAAATCATCGACGCTAATGTGTGTTAACCGTGACCTTCCTACGACTTCCAACCCGCTCAGCACAGTTTTTACAATTATAATGACGATTAACTTCATTTTTGTGAAAATCATTTCCATTAGTAATTTGTTTAAATAAATATTTAATTTATTGCTGAGGATTCTGTTTTATATGCTATTTATTTACTGCATTTTACTTATTTATTTCTGTTTTATTCAATGGTCACTATTCATGAATGTTTTTTTTTTGATACACACTTTTATGCCATTTAGTTTTAAGTATTTCTTGAATCATTATGAGTATCAAGCAAACAATGGGGTTCGTTTCTTACACTGAAGCTGGATTTTTAAATGTCTCCCTTTAAAAGTAAGCATGTCCTTTTTAATTCAGTTTCATAACTATTATATTTGGGTTTATCATTTATTTTATGACTTTTTGGGTTTCCTTTTGTTTTTATTCTATTATTTTTCCTAACTATATAAACTATTTAGGCCCCAACATTGTCTACAACCGAGACGCCTGGATACATACTGTGTCTCCCCCAAAATAAGACCTAGCCAGACAATCAGCTCTAATGTGTTTTTTGGAGCAAAAATTAAGATGAGACCCGATCTTATATCATATGATATAAGATCAGGTCTTATATTATAGTAAAATAAGACCAGGTCTTATATTAATTTTTGCTCCAAAAGACGCATTGGAGCTGATTGTCTGGCTAGGTCTTATTTTCCGGGCTACATGGTAGCTTTCTTTCAATCAGACTACAATTTACCTTAACATTTTAAGCCACACAGTTAGTTACCAGTTACATTCTTACAACCATATTCAACCTAAAAGTGAAGTCTCTATACCCCTCAACTGGCTTGAGAGGGACAGAAGCACTTCCTGTTATCCCCCTCGAGTTGGATTTGAGAAAGAAGAGGAAACGAAAAGCACACACAGCACTGTTTACATGAAACCACCTCGTCCACACAAAGAATTCATGTGCGCCTGTATCTACGAGTCAATCCATGAACACGTGTACATACGTGAGAACGTCCACAAACACATACACATCCATGCCTACATAGTTACAAATACCCTTGCTAAATCTCCTCAGGCATCATCACATTTTCTTGTAGAACTGTGCATTTTACAAGAATGTGAACAGCTACGCACATCAGAATGAAGACTGAAAACTAGAGAGAGACGGAGGGTGGGGAATGTACATTAAGTAAATTCAACTATTTGAAAATATTTATATTTCACAAAAGTTATTTGGTTATATAATCAGGATTAGTGGCTAATACATTGTAAGTTCATGTTGGATAATGAGGTGGGAAAGTTAACATTTCCTAAATAATTTAAATCTAGTTCATAACACGAACCATCATCTCCGTGTGCTCCTTCATAGCACAGAACATTTTCTAAAACCTGCGGAGGGTAGGACATGTCTTCCATTGTCACTTTGAGTTAAAGTTCAGCACATTTTTGTTAGGTGTTAGAAATTACTCAATTCGGCAAACATTATTTATGCCACCAGATGCTTATTTTCAAAAATCAATTTTCCATAATTTCTGGAAAGATTAAATTATATGAACGATATGGTGAAAACACACACCAAAAAACTGCTAAGCTCAAATATTTACGTCTAATTATTTTCCAGCCTGTCCCTTCTGGGAGAACTAAAATGAATGATAGAGAAGTTAAATGATAGAATATTAAACAATTCTTTTTAAAGCATGCTGGTAATTTGCCTTTACGTGTAATTTGTACACGGGGCATCTCTCCTCGTCAGACCCACGGATCAGCTCCAGTCCTCTCTAATTGCAAACCTGTCAGCCAGCAGTGCCCTATTCCAGTGGCTGTTCAAAAAATCAGTGCTGATGAGAAGACTTGTGCCAGAAGCTGTAAGTAATTAATTTCTACATTGATCTCTGGAATTCATCCAAACTTTTCAAAACTGAAAAGAGCCTTGCCATACTGTGACTCGATGAATATATTTCCAATGAGTCCGTCTAATGCCTTCACTGTGGAGAGGTGACATTAACTGCATTGACAGTCAGTTATTCGGCTCCCATTTTAATGCCCAATCTTTAATGCATGTGTCCATCAGTGAAAGATATTTACTAAAAACAAACAAATGAACAAGGCTAGTGCTTTACAACATACTTTGGACCAGAAAAATAATCCTATTTTCAACATGGGGTCAAAAGGAACCATAACTGCCGGTAACGTCTTTGGGATTGGCCCCCCTCAACCCCCCAGCAGCTGCGGGACTGAGGATCCTGGCTTCGTGCTGGCTGGTGGCTGGAGGTCTCACTGTCAGTTCCCAGAGTCATCACTGAGCTCCCAGAAGCCACCCAGGGTCCCTTGCCAGGGTGACATACATTGCCAAGCCAGCAAAAGGGAGGCTTGTCCAACAAAACACACGTGTGGGAGTGACAGCCCATCGACTTGCCTGTGTGCTATTAGTCTGGGGTAAGTCCCAGGCTGGACATCCACTCAAGGGGCAAAGACTACAGCTGGCACCAGGAAGCGGGCATGCTGGGAGCCCTCGCCAGCCTGTCTGCCACACCATACTGCTGCAGTGAAGCACGTTTACCTAACGTAAAAATACATACACTTGTAACGGATGTCAGCTGATGGCATCAGCCTACACATGAGGCATGGATGGCAGGGAAGTCACAGGAGAGACGCACCGGAGCCACAACTCAGCAGCACAAAAGGCAGCTGCTCCAGCACCCTGCAACGCTGTGAGCACGGACCCTGGGTGATTCGACTACATCCACGTCATTCCTGAATCTTTTCATCTTTGCAGCTGCTGCTCCAGGACAACAAATCCTCAGCACCTTTGGACAGTGCAACACCAGTGTAAAAATCACCCCAGATGAAAGATGAAAGATGAGCTGTCTTCTCAGACTCCGAGGACCACTGAGGAGATCCCAGACCCTGTCCCCGCTGTCCTCAGACACAGCATCGAGTGCAAGGTAACGGAGACAGGTGTGCGACAGACAGCGAAGCACACCCACGAGGCCCAGTCATGCAGGGGGCCAGGGAAGACACCCGCAGGTTCTCAGCTTTCCTCCACCCCTAGGCCCCCTAGCATGGGAGCAAAGGAGGCAGCCGATTTTATCTACAGATGCCACAAAAGCCGCCGCAGCGCAGCAATGACAGAAGGAAATGAAGGCTATGAATGAACACAGGGAACAGAGAGAAGAAAGGGTTCCCGCGGTGACGAGGGGACATAGGAACTGAATCTACACCTGCCATGGGGAACTCAAGTGTGGGTGAATCACAAAATGTACGGATCTATTCTGTACAAAGTTAGGACACCCACATGAATTAAAGCAAGTCAGTAAGAAGCTCATAGTATTTTTAAAGATAATTCATAATTAACTATAGGGTAAGAAGTAATTATGTATCAATAGTTTCATGGGGAGATATATATATGTGTGTGTATATATATATATATGTATGTATGTATATTATATATACATATATATGATTTATCTGCATTAGATCCACACTCTGATTCACGTAGACTTAACTCATAACACACAATCACAGGTAAATTTCATCACATACATAGCTTCATATATTTTTTATGACGTTATCTCCTGGGTGTGTCCTAAAATCATGATATATTAAAATAACACAATTTAAATGTGTATATCATTTTATGCCATGGAAATTCAATAAGTGATTTAAACATTTTTTTAATAATTTTATGCACCCAATTATACTGAACACAAATCACTCTTTTTCACCTTTATGTCTGTATTAGACTATTGCTATAGTTATATCATCAGAAGTAACATTAGTCAGCCTGTAAATTCTGTTTTTCCAGAGCTTTTCTTTCTTGTCTTTACCTCACGGATTTGGGGTTGCTCAAGAGTACCACATTTAAAGATAACCCACTCTAGGGTGTTTTGAAGATTCACGGTCTATAACTGAATGGGTGCAAACATAGGAATGGCTATTTGGGGCACGATGGCAATCGTGCAGCATTGTGACAATGTTTGATGTTCACAAATGTTGTGGTCTCGCTCCAGGAGAAAGAACGGAGAGGCAGAAGGTACAGGTTTCTAAATGCCCTCACTTCTGGCTGGTGACACAAAGGAGCAATGCCTACGTCCCCTCCCCCAGCCCTTGCCCTGTGCATCTCTTCCCTCGGCCCATTCCTGAGTCCTGTCCCTTTAGAGCAAACCTGCAGTCCAGTCTGTAAAACATTTCTCTGAGTTCTGTGAGCCGCTGCAGAAAATTAAGGGGGTCACAGGAAACTCTGATTTCTAGCCAGTCAGAAGCGCAGGTGACACCCTGGGATTGTGACTGGCCTCTGAGGTGGGGGCAGGGCAGGCAAGTCTGGGAGGACTGAAACCTTACCCTGTGGGGTGTGAGGCTCTCTCTGGGTGGAGAGCGTCAGAACTGAGCTGAATGCTTGGATGCGCATGGCGGGTGTCCTCGCCTTCCTTACAGCTGGTGGACCCCCACGCCCCCACCCCCCAGCTGGAACTGGGATCTGCACAAGTTGTCCTGCAGTGGCATAACCCTGCCTAGAGCCCTCCTTTAACAATGACTCATTTGCTTATTATTTAAAATTAGAATGTATATAGATAGATACTGATATAACTATGATACAGGTATAGATATATACATATATTATACACTTATGCCAAGTTAGTAGCAGGAGGGACGAAGTATTTAACAGTTTCATCACTATAAAAGCTTTTTTATTGTTGTTGTTTTAATTTGGAGAAGCATTAATTTTGCCACTGTTGCTCAAAAGAACTTAAAATATTTGAAAAAAGTGATCAATTGTCATTATTATCTTTCTAAATAATAATCTCTCAAATTAATCCTGTGATCCATATAAACAGGAAAATAACTTCAGTTAAAATCTCCATTAAAAAAAAAAACACTCATAAGACCATAACTCACATGACCCACTGTCATTCCTTGATGTCATAAAGGACTCAGACCTCATTCCTCATACATTTCATTCTTTAAATGGTACATTTTTCATATTTTGATGCCACGTGTTCCATGATATAATTGAAATAGAAACTCTTAGCAAAAAGTAACACTGCAATAGTACATTTGTATCTACAGATATAATTATTCACATATACCATCAATCATTGTGCTCTGATAACTAGAAAAGAGGCTTTTATTCCTATTAGCTTCACAGTGTTGTGAATACATTCCCAGTGTAGAAGATATTAAGGCTTACAATTTAGGTAATGTGATATGAAATAGGTAAATCATTAAAAAAAAACAAAATAGAAACTCATGGAAATTAAGCCAAATGACAGAGGATAGAAAGTAGAGAGAAGTCAGAAGACGGAGCACCTTGAAATGAACTAAGGGGCACTCCGTACATTTGCTGCACAGTGAGTCTTTATCAGCAGCAACCATCATTCTGATGTGGCAGGGACACTTCCACACCCTGTTTCCGCAGGGCGCCACGATGCAGCTGTGATGGAGTCCAGAGAGCAATGCTGCAAAGGTCTACCCGTCCTTTCTTACCACATGGTGAGACTCACATTTCAGGGTACTGGCAACTCACCCGCGTTTACACACGGCTGTCACCAATGTCCTAAACCTGACCTCTGCTGGTGACCTTGCCCTGGGTCCATCTTGCTAAGCTCTTTGACAGTCACCAGGTGTTCACACACCAGGTCACCCACATGTGAGCTGAAATTCACTGAAATTCAAAAGTAAACGAATCCTATGGCCAACTCTCCTTCAGTCTACTTCTGTATGGAGCTAGGGATAGCATAAAAAACACATTTCTTTGAGTGAGCTTGGAAAATGTCAAGGTACCTACAAGAAAATTCCCTCAAGAGCTGGCACTTCTCAAACACTGGCATGCAGGATAATCGGTAGTAACACGATCCACTGTCACCATGCCCATGTCCAGAAGGACCAGTGACACACCTGACCACACATTTGACAACAGAGACCGAGGGACACCCTAGATGTTACTGGGTAAATGTAGCATTAATTCCAATGTATTAGAGAAAACTTTGCTGGGGTTCAAGGAAATAGACGTGAGTTTGTACCTGACTCTCGCTCTTTCTAGCTGTAAGAGCTGGACATGTAACCTTCCTGAGCTTCAGTTATCTTTTTCTAATCATGTAAGATGGGGATCAGAAACATATGCTTCACAATGTGATTTTAAATGATGTAAAGGTCAAAGAGTATGTTGGATATGAAGTTCCCAGTATATAAAATGGGAGTTACTATAAATAACAACTTTGCTATTCCAATGGTGGCATTGCCATTCCAGAGAATAAACTAATGCCAAACATTGAGGGAAGATCTGGTGGCTTGTACAGTAGTGTACAACTTACCTGGGAATCTTATACTCATTCTGGATTGACTGTTAATTAACAAAATATTTGTTAAATATTTTTGAAAATTGGCTTTATCAGTATTTTACAGAGGAGAAAATGAGAAGTTAGAAAGTTGAATGACTTATCTAAGTCATAATGGGTGGTAGAATTAAACATTTAATACAGACCATTTCTTATTCCTAGTTCAGTGCTCTTTTGTTGTGAGAAAAGATACTTCATTCTACTTGTTGGTTAGTAATTTATACAAGCCAGTTGGGGACTCTCATGGAGAAGTGGGTGTAGCAAGTTGCTGGATAGCAGCAGTAAGATACGTTGCAGCGTGAGGCTCGCTGGCCTAGGTGCTTTATATCACCCCGCATCATTTTTGTGACATTGTCTATCATTTCCATACTGAACATTTTTTTCATTGAAATGTATTCCAATGAGTGGAGATATTATTGAGCAGATGTTTTCTAATTTTTGTTGTAAAACAACTATTAGGTTGGTGCAAGAGTAATTGCGATTTCTGCAATATGTAACCTTTTAAGCCGCAATTATTTTTGCACCAAACTAATATATTTAAGGACATGTTTATTTGGTGCTAACCTTCTCTTTAAAATCTCAGACTCTTAGAATTCAAATTTGTGAGATACAAGAAAAATATGTATTTCTAAATTTTACAAAATTGGTGTCAATGACTACACTGATATTCTAGAAAAATATCTGATATTTTTGTTTCTCTCCATGTATTTCAGAATAGCAGTATATAGTTCATTGATACAGCCTAAAATATAGAGGTCAGTTATTTTAAAATAAAAATGGAATTTTATTATGCTTTCCACATGGATGTTTAGTTATTTTGATTCATTTTGTCATTTTAGAAGGAACAATACTTCATTAAATACCTGCAAGTACTCATGATTTTATTAATACATTTGAGTTGTTTCGGTCTACTCCAAAATCATAATAATCCTGCGATGATAATCCGACCTCCTGTGCTAGCCTATAGAGATTTTCCTATGAAATACTGAAGTTTGGCAATGATTGCTTTCTTCACTGGCTCCACAGAGGAGCCTTTACGAGCAACTTTCTAATATCAATAAAATCTATTTGTTCTGCCTTAGGTGCATTACCTGAACACAAATATGCATTGCTTCATATAGTTTCTTCTTATAACATGCTGTTCTAAATGAGGCTGAGTAGAAGACATGTAATTTAACAGAGGCTTTTCTTAATAATTAAGTGTCACACAGGCTGTTTCTGAATGCTGGTGTCTGTGGCTACCACGGAGACAGCGCCTGACCGGCTCAGCCCACCAAGGTGCACACAGCCACTTAGTCACAGCTTCTTCTTAATATCCCAGCTCCTAGAATGAGTTTTCATACTAATTAAATGTGCAACTTGCAGAGATGGTTGGGGGCCAGGTTGCCGTTACTGCCAGCAGAGTTCCTTTGTTCAGAGGCGGATTTTATGTCACCTAAACACATCTATTTTTAGTAGCTTCATTATAGATGAAGTTGGATTTCATTTCAATGAAATAGCTTGCAAACTCTGAAAACCCCAGCACACAATTAAAGTCTCCAGGACAGCAAATAGAAACACAGGACATAAACACCACCACCCGACCAGGAAAACGGATGTAGAAAATAAAGAATCCTAGAAGTTCAGTGGTAAAATTCCCTGCTGGAATGTCAGAACACTCAGGAGAGGGACGCCGTGGTCTGGCTCTACGTCATGCTCCCGTCATGCTCATGTCACAACACCAAATACATATCTGAGGTTATTTCTACACGGTTAAACGATGTGTTTTGCACTGTATGGTGACGTAGAAGTAACTTTTCAAAGCATCTTTTTAAGCCAGCAGGAAAAATCACACATTTTCAATCATAAAAATATGTCCTGTAACTTTTAAATTTTAGGTTATTTTCTACCCTTTATCCATTTAAAACTGTTCTGGTCTTGCCTGTGTTAAAAATAATTGATCCTTTGTTTTCTGCCCGTCAATACTGTGTTAAAGAGAGACCAGTGGGGACACATCACAGGGAACGTAAGGACTCACGCTGCCGTGCGAGGCGACTGATACCGTGCACTCATATTACTGCCCAAATGCCACGTCCATTTTTAGCTTGTCTGCCTAATGAGGGAGATAGACCTTAAAAAAGAAAAGAACCCACAGAGAATGTGGGTCACGAAGTACAGCATTTAAGTCGGAAACCAGAGCTACTCAGGGAGGTGAGGAGAGAGCAGCTCCAGGCTACTGGCTACCGGCTACTGGGGTTTGAGCGGCAGGGCTGCTGCACAAAGGAGTAGAGGGAACGGAATGTTTGAGGAAGGCGACTGAAAAAGACGGCATTTAAAATGAACTTTGATGTGCCACATAACAGATAATGAGAATTTGCTTTACAAACAGAAGTAAAGATTCCAACTTACTATTTAATATTCAGATGAGGATTAGCAAAAGACCATCGTAGTTTGTTGCACACAATTATATTTACCGGTATAATATGATTTACTAAGTTTTGTTTAGTAGTAAGGGCTGAGATATTCTAAAGTAATCTTTTTGATGATCTTTACAAGGTTTTTTTTTTTTTTTCCTCCTTTTTTGGTGTGGCATGATGTCAGTCTCTGTCCATGGTGCTGATTTTCAAGTGACCTTTTTTGTGATAGGGTCTTTTAACATAATAATCTTTAACAGGCACATATGAACCACATAATTGTGCTTTTGTCTTACACGGAATTCATTCTGAAGAAAGGAGATGACATAACCTGATTTACATCAAATAGCAAGATCTGCCATCACCTGTGGAAAAAGGGAGAGAGAGAGGATGGTCTTTTGGACTCTCACCACAGGAAGTAATGAGATTGGCAGTGAATGTAGGGAGATTGAACTAAGATTCAGGTGGGGAGGAATAGACATTCACAGAAGAAGGAGAAAGACCAGGGGAGAAGGAAGTTTCATCTACCCTCATAGCTGAATCCTGGCCTCTGACTATGTTCCCAGTTGCCTATCAGAAGTTGTATGCTCTCTCTGCTAACGAGTTCTTCGTTCATGTTGTGAGTAAGGCTCCACTGCAATGGCAGCCAGTGCCATAAAGAATTCAAAGTAGGAACTAGTGCTTCTCATTTTCCTTTTTCTCCTCCTTTTCTCAGAATAGTACATAAGGTAATCAGAATCTGTGAAAGAATACATGTGTATTCAGATTTAATTCTCACTGAATGTATTTCACTGAGAAGATTCTAAACTCTGGAGATAGGAACAGCTGCCCTTTACTCTGCATCTACTAAGTTCCAAAGTTTACTGAGTACTATATATATATATATATATATATATATATATATATATATATATATATATATATATTTCCATTTACCGCTTAAAACTTCTCTGGAAGGTATTATTTTGTCAATTTTATTAAATAGGACAGTTGCTCAAAGCTATTCAAGTTTACACAGCTTGAATGGAAGGTGAATTGAGGTTTCTCTAGCCCAAAGCCCTTTCTGTTCACACACACACACACACACACACACACACACACACACACACACACCAAATCAGATCTGTGTACTACCTCTGCCCTACTGGATGTTACAGCATTATTTTTAAGATCAAGTATACATTTCTTAAGTACCATAAATTATAAAACATTATATTGGAGTGTAAATACAAACCGAAAAAAAACAATCAAAATCCCAGAACTTGATCTTGCTGAATTCCTAAATTTCATCCATATTAGAAAATAGAAAAGCTACTTTGTTCTGTTTTGTCTTTTTGTCCTGAAATTAAATAACTATTCTGAAACAATTGCTAATCCTGGAATTTTGCTCCTCTTGGATGTTTTTCCTGAGCGTCTGGGACACCACTGTGTGCTGGAGTTTATCCCACTTTTTGGGCCCTTCCTTAGACTTGTTTTTTCTGCTACTTAACTTGTAACATTATTCTTGAAGATCTATCCTTGGCCTGATATCTCCACCACTTGATAACCAATTTCTGGTCAACCACACCTATTTTTCTGGCCTCGCCTACTGATTCAGACACCTTTAGCAAGCTGCAACACAATTCTCTTTCATATCCATTAAAATTATTTCATTCCATACTCATCCTGGCAATACATTTTACAGAGGTAAGTGGGGTGGCAGGCACAGATGTTGGCTCTGGGACCACAGAGATGAGCGCCTGCTCCCAAGAAGTTTGGGTGTCCCAATGACGAGTACCTCAAATCCATTATACAAAATAAAGAGGCAATCAACTGAATGGGAGAAGATTTTTGCAAACAGTGCCTCCGATAAAGGGTTAATATCCAAAATATACAAGGAACTCATGAAGCTCAACAACAAAAACAAACAACCCAATTGAAAAATGGGCAGAGGACCTGAAGAGACATTTCTCCAAAAAGGACATACAAATGGCAAATAGACATATGAAAAAATGTTCAACATCACTAATCATCAGAGAAATGCAAATCAAAACCACAATGAGATTTCACCTCACCCCAGTCAGAATGGCTATCATCAACAAGACAAATAGTAACAAGTGTTGGAGAGGCTGTGGAGAAAAAGGAACCCTCATGCACTGTTGGTGGGAATGCAGACTGGTGCAGCCACTATGGAAGGCAGTGTGGAAGTTCCTCAAAAAATTACGAATAGAATTACCATATGACCCAGCAATCCCTCTCCTGGGTATCTACCAAAAAAATTTGAAAACATTTATACATAAAGACACGTGTGCTCCAATGTTCATTGCAGCTTTGTTTACGGTGGCCAAGACATGGAAACCAAAATGTCCTTCGATAGATGAATGGATAAAGAAGTTGTGGTATATATACACAATGGAATACTATTCGGCATTAAGGAAAGATGATATAGGAACATTTGTGACAACATGGATGGATCTTGAGAGTATAATGCTAAGCGAAATAAATCAGACAGAAATAGCAGAGAACCCTATGATTTCACTAATATGTGGTATATAAACCAAAAACAACAAAAGAAGAAGACAAACAAATGAGAAAAAAAAACCTCATAGACACAGACAATAGTTTAGTGGTTACCAAAGTGTAAGGGGGATGGAGGGGTGGTAGACGAGGGTAAGGGGGATCAAATATATGGTGATGGAAGGAGAACTGACTCTGGATGGTGGACACACAATGGGATTTATAGATGATGTAATACAGAATTGTACACCTGAAATTATGTAATTTCACTAACAATTGTCACCCCAATAAATTTAAAAAAAGAGAGAGAGATGTACTAGAACAACAAAAACAAACAAAATCCATTATGCCCAAGTCAGGCTCTGCCACTTCCTCGGAAAATGTTCTTCTCCAATGTTTTCTAGCTCAGTGATTAAGCAGCCATTCCTTCATATACTTAAGTTAGAATCTTGCAGTCAATGTATCACCCACAGCTACAGTCAAACTCTCACCGCTTCTCACGTGGACTCGTCAGAAAAAAGCCTCATGACTACTTCTCCCACCTCTCAGGTAGACCCTGTGCAATCTCTTCCACACTAATTCTACAATGACCTTTCTGAAAAGCAAATTTGATCAGGCACTTCCCTGCACAAAAGCCTTCAGTGCTTTCCCAAAGCTTTCAGTATAAAGTTCAAACAGCTTAGCATACAAAGCCGTCTCATTTTCTCTCTTTCGATTAATTTTCTACTTATTATAAACACTCTTTTGTGCAATCCTCCCATGCTGTACACAAACAGTCCAGACCAGTTCCTCACTGCCGTGTGTTTATTCCTTCCATCTTTCTCAGTTCAAACACGGTTTACTCCAGAAAGCTGTCTCTGAGCCCATCTTGATGAATTAGAGAAATGTGTGGTGTGTGTTTCCTTTCACATTCGATACTCCTATGAAACCACCTTGGCTCTGCACTGTAATTGATTTCTTTGATCATTTTACAGTTAGATTCACAAGTGTGCTGTAGGACACATTAGAGCTCTAGGAACTCAATTTTTATTTATGTTTGTAAACCCTATCGTACTTCCCAGACCACAAAAGTGACAAAACAGATGCCTAATAGGGTGATGGAAGGATTAACTGCCTTCTTGATATGTGGTTTGGTTTAATCCAAGAGTGGAATAGACTTGGCCTTAAGCATATATACTGTTTGAGTTGGTGCTGAAGAGAGAAGCTTTTGATTCAAGCAACATCATGTAAAAATGAACAGACACAAGTAAAAAGCACAGAAGAAAGAGACTAATCTGTTTGAGAGATGATGCTTGTAGCTAAACAGCTTGAAATGTGCACTGGGATTGACAGATGAGAGCTAATGACATGGAAATCCTTGGAGAGTTTGTCCTTTCTCCTTCCTTCCTCCCTCTTTCCCTTATTCTTTCTTTTTTTACTCTCTTTTTGCCTTCAGTTCTTTCATTCTGTTATTTTCTTCTTTCCTTCCTTATGATTTTTTTAGACATGCAAAAAAGAAAACCCTGATGGTATAATGTTTTTTTCATTCCTTGATATCAAAGATTTTCAGTATTTCCTGTCTATTAGATCATGTGCAAACACTTATTTATACCTGCACTTGTTTCACACAAATGTAAATCTTTATGTAAAAACTAAAACGTGGTGTGTGCTGTTTATCCTGCCTGGTCCTGCGCTAATGTTACATATTAGGAATGAAATCTTGAGCTCAGACCCAAGGGCTCCTGTTCTGTTTCTTGTGTTTGAGGTTGTGGTCTATGTGCACCGCGTCTTCCCAGAGATTCCGTTTCCTCCCACTTCTCTCCTGCACAGCCTGACCTTCCCAGGGCAGCGCGATGATGCCCAAGGCTGGGGCCCATGGAACGAGACCACCTGGCCTGGAATCACAGTTCCACTCCTGACATACGTGTTACACGGTGAAAATTATGTAACATTTCTGTGCCTCACTATAAAGTGGAAATAATAATGTATCCTCATAGGGAGGCAGGAGATGAAAAGTATTGAATACATATAAAGCACTCAGAATAATTTTAGGAATGCAGTGAGAACAAATTCCACATCACATTTTTCCTCCACATTATCATCTCCTACCAATGACAGAGACACAATATCTACTTTTTAAAAGATGTGAGGTACATTTAAATATTTGGAATTTTGTATGTGGCTGGGTAGTTCTCTTTCTGTCTGTCTTCTATTTACATAAGCTATAAATGTTAAGGATTTTTTTTTCCCCTCTTAAATGGTCTTTACACTTTATTGCTCGTTAGTTGATCGCCAATGCAATTGCATTTCTGCCCATCATCGGAAGTGACAGGACGTGAAGTGGAGGCAGTTTAGTAGTAATGAAAATGGTCCTTATGTACCTCGATGCCTAGTCACCCTGATCAGCACTGCTAGAAGGTTAATGTGCCTTCTATTGTGATCCATGGTGTCGACATCCTGATAAGACTGAGCATATACATACATATATATCTTTAAAACTTGATTCTTATTGGCAGGGATCTAAAATTCTCATCAATTTGAATTTGTTTTTTTGGAGAGTAAATAGTTTCCACCTTAATTATTCTTGAGTACCTGATTTTGGATATCACATACGAGCTTAGTGATACTTTACTGTCTCCTTAGTAATACTTTACTATCTTCTACCTGAAATGACTGCTCTGTTAAGTGAGAAAAGCCACTGATAACAGCTATAAACCTTGTCAGGTCAGTTATCACATTAGATGTAAATGGTACAAATGCTCTAGTTTATTATGTAAATTGTTATAATTTGCAAAGAATATTTTGACCTGGAAAATAAGCACTTTGACCCAACATTTACAAAGGTGAGCAAAAAGTACAAAAATAGGTTCTAAATGGCACACCTGAAAATTTAAAAATACCCAAAAATTGAAAGTCAGGAGGTTAGAACATATATTCAGGGTGAATAATAACTAAAGTTGAGCTTGCATAGATACAATATTGGTAGAATTGCTGAAATTAGTTTGGATTCTGGGTTTTTTTTTTCCAAATTTAAAATAAAATTGTATTTAAATATGTTATTTTGTTTCTTTTTAATTTTTACATAATGGAATTACCATTCTTAATCAGGTATTTGGTTTTTATTGCATTTATATTTTGGACATAAAGTTTATATTTTTCAGGTAGTCATACATATCAAAAATATTTCATTACATTTGCCTTTGGTACAAATTTAGGACTTTCCCTCTGAGATTATATAAAAATTTACTTTTTTGTTTTAGTTCTTTCATAATTATATGGTTTATGTTTTATGATTAAACCATATTGATTTACTTCTATTGATGATATAGGACATGGTCAGGTTTAATTTTATCATTGTGCAGAGTTGTAAGATAGTCATGCCAATATGACAATGTGGTATACTAAAAATCTATCCTTCCCCAACTAATGTATATATGTGCATACAATATGTACTATAAAAATCGTATTTGTATTCAGTTCACATCAGTATTTATTGTCATTGCATGCCCTTGTCTGCTTTTTTCAAATTTCTACATCTATTAGTCCCTTCTATCTATTCAATGGCAATATCACACTTCTGTGATATTTTTCACAGCTTTATTGAGGTTAGCAGATATATCAAAAAACTGCATATATGTCATGTGCACAATTTGAGGAGTTTGGACGTACGCATGCAGTTGTGATTCTACCCCCAGAATCAATGTACACACCTCTATCACCTCCCACATTCCCTGTGCTTGTGTTTGTGCTGAGAGCACTTATTATAACGTGAGACTACAGGCCTGACGGACTTCTGAGCACATAGCACCATGTTGCTGACCGTGGGCGTGGTGCAGGGCATCCCTCCAGACCTTACTCATCTTGTGTGACTTTAACTTTTTACACATCGAGCAAAACTGCCCATTTCCCCCTGTCCCCGTCTCCTGGCAACCGCAATTCTACTGTACACTTACACAGGTTTGGCTATCACTGCACACCTGTTAGAATGGCTTCTAGTCAAAAGATAACAAGTGTTGGCGAGTGTAGACGACACTGGAACCCTGTGGGGTTGTAATGACACAGCCACAGTGGAAAATAGCGCGAGGGTCCTCAGAACAGTCAAAGTCGAGCTGCTATGTGACCCAGCAATGCCACCCCTGGATATGCATCCCGAAGAAATGGAATTGGGATCTCAAAGGACCCCTGCACCCCCTTGTTCACTGTGGCATTATTGACAACGGTCAAAACGTGGGAACGACCCAAGTGGCCATCAACAGACAAACGGAGGAGGAAGACGTGGCACGCGTGTATGCCTCTCCCGCTCCCTGTGACCGAAATCTGTAGACCACAGAGGGCCATCCAGCCCCAGCAAAGAAGGGAGCCTCTACATGGTAAGAACGCGGACGGACCTGGAGGACATGATGCTGAGCGACTGAAGTCAGCCAGAGAAGGGCAGGTGAAGCAGGAGTCCACACTTCAGTGATGTTCACAGCATCTGTAAGTGGGATGCCCTCCTTTAATTAATTATTCTTGTCATATACCACCATTTGTTGGCTTTGAATTACTTCATAGCGCAGTATTTTCTCCACAATTGCTTTGCACCCCTTATATTTGTTTTTGCTTTTGCTTGCCATATCTTTGAATGTGGGTTTATTGAATTTCAAATATAATACTTTGAAAGATTGTATTTTCCCAAGATGACAACAATATAACCTCTCATTTAAAGTGAATTTCCAGAATCTTCAACTTCCCTTTATGGAGTACTATAAAACCCTCCTTCCCTTGAATCTGAACAGCTTTTAAATCACTTGTGACTGTCACCATCTGTCAGACTTCCAAGGAGAGGTCGTGTGACAATGGAGCTTCTGTCTTTTGGCTAGAAACCTGGGGTACTCATGTTTCCAAACCTTCAGGTGTCATGAAAATATTCCAATCGTCATAATGTCACCATGCTCTTAGGAAGACCAAACTAGCATTTTCAGAGAAAGAGAGAGGCTGAACTAACCCCCCGAGTACCCCGCGCCCACATCCCACAGATGCTGCCGCCTTGGGCACTGTCTGACTGCACCTACGGGTGTGCCCCGAATGCAGGCACCCAGGGGAGTGTGTCCCGAACCACGATCCAGAGAAGTCTTGGGATATAATACAATTATCGTTTCATTAAACCAGTTGAGTTGCCTGTTCAGCTTGACATCATGATGAGAATAGATGTGGTTTTGTTTGCAAATATATAGAGACAATGAAGTCAAATACATCATAATTATTTTATAATTTCATTACAAAAACAAATTATTGAAGAGTAGGAAATGAGGAGTTTCTATGTCTGTGTGATGGGGAGGCAATGAAGACGAGAAATTTATTTTTGGTTATGCTAAGTTAGACACGTTGATAATACATTTATTTGGAAACGTCTTATAGACAGAGAACAAATATTTGAAATAGAAAATTGAGGCTCAAAATAAATGAGATTTTTGGAAAACAGATAGTTGCCCGAAATGACTCTAAATCTCTTGATCTCTGTGAATTATGTCTTAGGATGCTAGGAGTTATCAACGCGGAAGTACCACGAGTTCATATGAAGTAAATGAACTCGTGACTCTACAACGGTAAAAAAACTCAGTTTAAAAACAATCTATTGCAAGAAAGATTATCAAGCACATTGTTAAAGGGATAAATTTTACATCTTAAAAAATGTAACTGGAATCTTGAACCTTAAAAAAGAAATAAGTGATTATCCATAGAAACAACAACAATAAATAGTCCTAGCAGTGACTTCTGTTCCGATGGACCCACAAGTGGGATTGAGGATATCTGATGAAGCCACTCAAGGAGACACACGCTGGCTCTGACACAACTCGTGTGTGAAACCGCAGCTGACTGAACCACCTCGGAGAGCGTGTTTCTTACTAGTCACCGAGCAGGGTGGGCAGAATGGAAATGACATGCCACTGTGTGTTCGCACGTGCTCTTTCTTGGGTAGGAGTTCCCACTTCCCTGAGCAAATTCCTGCCCATCCTTGGCAAGAGCTCAGACATTGTCCCCCCATCACCCTGCCCTCAGGGGCACCTCTGCCGCACACACACACCACGCGCGCCTCCTTCTGGAGCCCTGGCCCTTTCTCAGGCATCTCTCTGTGCTGCTCACACTCACACTTGTAGCCACATAGATATTCACCTCTGGGGGGCAAAGACTGACTTTTTCCCTTTTGCCAGTAGGTTGAAAAGGCACTTTGCTGTTATGTTGATAAAGAAACACGGACTGAGAAAGAAGTAGCAATATTTTAGGTGTAAAATGCAAAAAAAAAAAAATTGAAAGGTAAGTATTGAGTATACTATGATAAAATGAAATACCAGTAATGTAAAGCCATGTACATTGGGTCACAAACTGCCAAAAGCACAAGAACTAAGTAAGAAACAGATTCCTTAATAGTATTGCTTTTGAAAAAGTAGAGGATATTTAACTTATTTCAATCTCAATATGACTCAACTGTGTGAAGAAGATATTGCAATTTTATCAGTGTTTTAGAAACATGTCCATAAGAATGGTGTCTAATTCACTAAAACACTATACTTTCATTGGTCAGAAAACATCTAATTTTTATGTGATATTTAAAATTGGGTTTACATTTATTTAGTAGAAGCATCGAAAAGCATAGGCATGTCCACAGTGAGCAGCTGCCGGAGCCACAGCCTTCACGTGAGTTCCCGGCCCTCAGGCCTGAGGGTTTCCTCAGGGCTGTACAAAATCATGTTGTCCCAGATTACCCCTCCTGCCTTTTGTTTGCGCATGAGTACATATCTACACCTACAGGCTACTAACCATTTGGTCTCCTAACAAAAAAATACAAGAAACTTTGAAACAACTTGGGCATTTTAAATGTTGTAGTTTAGAGTGAGTGCTTTTACCTTGGTTGTGGAAACCATAGAAAATTGGATGAAAGTTAGGTTCATCTTCAAAGAAAAGAACTAAACCTCAAAACACACTGTACAGCAGTTCAGAGTTCACACAGCCTACGTAGCCCAAGAGGCTCTCTGCCTCACTTGATCCACCTGTAAAATGGGGATAGTCATACATTGTCCTTGCAAAGATTTTGAAAAGTCCACGGCATAGGAAATAATGTTTGAAAAAATGTCATTATAGATCCCTCAAAAACTAAATTAAATAATTAATCTAAATCCTTTTGAAGAGGTTCTGGGATATAAATGCCAATAGTAATAATAACAATTATTATTAACATTAAAAGCTTCTGGCAAAAGTGTGCATGGACTGAAACACACCTTTAAGACATCGATTTAATATGATAATTTTTAAAAAAGTTATTTTTAAAATTCGAGGTGTAACGAATATTAATATTTTAAAAACATATTTAGAGGTTTGAATGTGTGCAAATGTCAACTCATTTTTTGAAAAAGTGTCTGTTGTTGCATTCTGTGGAGGTTGAAGACTAAAATATTGAGGAACTAACATTTAGCATACAGATTCGTTGACTACATTGCTCAGACCCACCATCACTCTTGATTTGATTTCAAATTCAAGACCAAATACGAGGCGGGGTGGAGGGGAGGAGCAGAACAGAGAAGTCAGGCGTGGTTCTCGGGGCTGAGACCTCGACCAGGAGCTGATACAACACTCGCATCCAGGTTCAAAGGCCAGCACTGGAGAATCGCTGGGGACAAAATCAAGTGTGATATTGGACACACATCGTTCTTGTTTGCTTTCCAATTGCATTAGTTGTGAAGACGTTGTAAGTGATGGGATACTTTCATACACGTTTCCAAATGAGTGATTACTAATGACGGTTAATACGAATGACGGAAGAATAAATCCTTCCCACTGGCTCACTGCAGATGTGTGCCCTTGTCCCGCCCTCTGTATGTTGTCATTGCGGGTCATTCCAGAAGTGGACCACCGACAATATGTTCAGGCTGACTGGATTTACACGTCTTCTGCGGTTATGTGACTGCTGTACTCTTGCCGACCGTTCTAAGATTTATCGTGTTCCTGCACTCTTAATTTGTCCTGGAAATTAGCTGGCATGACTTTCTCTTTTCTCTCCTTATGTGATCATTTTCCAGATTCATCAACTAAGCTTTTGGCAGCATTTCACTAGCATAAGTCCACTACATTTTGTTTTCATTTGATTTTCATGAACTTGATGTCTTTTCTGTAAAATCTTCTACTCCTAATTATATACTCCATTATCTGGAAGAAAATTTAAAGAGTGAAAGATTAATTCATAAGTTTGATTGTTGATTCCACTGACGCCTTGTAATGATTATATTTGATGATTTTGACTTCATTTCATTGTTTTTGCTTATAATACTTCATGCATCTTATATGTCACATTTGTGTGTATATAATTAATATAAAATATATGCATGCATATCTTATGTATTGAAGCCCCACTTCATCTTCACCTATCCATAAATTTCCTCTTAAACAATCTAATTTTATGATAGTTCTTATGCTTCCTGTTTCAAATGCTTTTTGGTCTGGAGAATAACGGTGAAGCATTAATGCACTGGACTCCATCTTTCCTGACGCACAGGTAATATTTATGAGTTAGTTATAAACTCACTTTTCTCTTTTTCTTTTGCTATTTTCAGATTTCCCCTTGTCTTGGCTGTCAGCATTTTACTGTCACGTGTCTGTGGATCATTTTGTGTTTATCCTACTTTGCTTCTGGTGAGTTGACTGGATGTGTAGATTAACAGTTTTCATCATCTGGGAAATTTTCGGACATTACTTCTTGGCATACTTTCCTCTCATGCTGGCATTCACATCACGTGTGTGTCGTGCTCAGTGGTTCTGGCATTTCTCTCAGGCTGTGTTCATTTTTCTTCATCTTCTCTGTTCCTCACTTTGCACATGTAAACTGATCTATCTGCAGGTCAGCAGACTTTCCCCCACCATTTAAAATCCAATGTTGAACGAATGCAGTGAAGTTTTCATTTTCATTGTTTATTTCATTTCAGTTTATCTCAAAATAACTTACCTTTATCAATGTTCTCTATTTGATGCAACATTTTTATCACCTCTTCCTTTACTTCTTGTTGTGTGGTTTCCTTTAACATGTTTATAATGGTTACTAAAGAACTGAAATGAAAAATTCATTAGATGAGCTCAACAGCAGATTTTAAGTGGCTTGAACTTCCCCACATTCTGTTGAAAATAAGTCAGCTTTTCTTCTGTTGCAGTCCGTGCAGAGCTTGGAGCTCTCTGCTTCACAGCTTTCCCCTCCAGCAGAGTCTCAGACCGCAGCCCCGGAGCGGGGGCAACCCCCCTCCCCCGAGTGGCCTGTGTGCTCTGGGATCTGTGCTCAGGTCTTTGGAACTCGCCCCTGTGGGTGTGGAACCTCAGCCGAGGGCCAGGACAGGGCCAAGTCCGCAGGTTCTCAGTGGGTGGGGCCTGAGGCTGAGTTTCTATTCTAGGAATGCAGGCTGGGCAGAAGGAAGGACAACACCCCCAAACACACACACACATACACGCTCTCACATACAAACACACTCACATACATGCACACACATACATCACACACACACTCACACACACCCCTATTGGTCTCACTCACTCAGAACCAGCTGCTCCTGCAGGCAGCTGGAAATGAGGAGAAATGTGACATTCGTCCCCACTGGGCACATGTCACAGCCCTGCTCCCAGGAGCCAGGGTAGGAGACAGCCCTGAGTTCTGGCCTGCAGATTAGAGGTTCTGTCATGACGATCTCAGAGCAGAGACGAAGGAGTGGGTTGTGCTTCGAATGCCACAGACTTTCCATTGTTAAAAATTTTTGTGTCTTCTTGAACGATGTTTCTTCCCTGTTCTATGCCCGTGGGACATTTCCACAGACCTTAACCAGTTGTTTCGGTTTGTGTTTTTAAACCATTTTAACAAGTTTCACCAGAGAGTGCGTCGCTGAAGCTCCTCCTTTTGTCATACCGCAAGCAGAACTTCAAAGGACACTGTTTTTTCTTCTTATAAGGGCAAATTCCGATGAAAGTTAGAAAATTCATGTTTGGGTACAACTGAGGGGGCCACATGGCTGTGTGAGCACAACTATAGTGTCTTATTACTTGACACAGAGCTGCCCTGCGCTTACTCCTGGTTTCCCGTATGATCATGCTCTGCATCACGCTTGTTTCTGTTATTCAACACAAAAGTCGGTGTAACTCCAGCTTTTCACTGTTTCACTACCGTTGCTCCAGTTAAAGAACCTAGTGGATTTTCTATACTACTCGCCATACATGACATCTGGCCAACTGAGCCACGTCGGGTGCTACATTACACACACCGACAGCCACTTGGGGTGGGGGCGGCGTTTCATCTGCCTGATGAACGAGTTGCTGAGTGAATGGCAGGGGGTCTGTGTGAAGGCAGTGTGGGGGGAAAAACAGATAGAATCAAAATGAGTCAGGAGAAGCAGATTCTGGCCCCACATCTGCAGCCAACACTGAGGAGATGTGTTTCTACGTTAGATGACTTCTGCCATAATTGTCACAGATGCCTTTTTATATCTGCTCACGTGCTGGTTAGGTCGACCTACTCATGCCTTCCTTATCCTCAAGACAGACAAGTTATCCTAACTGCTATTACTCCAAGAAACTCAGCTAGACCACAGAGAGTGGTTGTAAATAGTCTTGAATTTTCAGAGTTATGTCTTGCTCACAGAAACTGAAAAAAATAGCATTGGATGAATTGTATTCACACAAGACCACATGGTACTTCATATTTAAGTATCATCCAACATACAAGTTAGGATATATTCCTTATCTCTTTTCTTACTTCTGAGTATGTGTTCTCACAGGTATGGGCCACTGTGTTTACAACCTACATACTTAGAATCCTAAATGTAAAACACGGTGTTCGGGAAGATGACAGAAGATACATCAGATGGTAATACTGTTTTCATTAGCTTACAACAAGGCACAATGTAAACAGAATATGGTACATGAGCAATTGCTAAGTCTAAGGAATATTATTAACTGGACAAATAAATATGTTTGATTAACTAGAAATGATTTCATTTGTAAGGCATGTTTCAAATTTCCTTCTATGTGATATTTTGATTGATTTTGTCTGTGCATGTAGACAGACACAGGAACGCCTATTACATAGACACATACAACATGTATTAGAACACAGTAAACATTAAAAGCACACAATCATGAACACGCACCTCTTACATCAGCATGACTCTCGGCCTCTCCACTCTCTTCCATCCCCCTCTCGCCCTGAGCCCAGAAGTCTCCAGGGTAACATCTGTATTAGTGTATAACCCAGTGCTTTCGAAAGCTAGCATGCTCAGACTCCCCTGGGGAACGCGACAGGGAAACCATCCTCAGAAATACTGGCTCCGTGGGTCTGTGGTGAGGAGCTCAGTGTGTCTGTCATAACGGAACTCTTGAGAACTGTGCACCTTCCTTTTCTTGCAAATGAGTTGAATGAAACAATGGAAACCCAACTTCCCTGATTGGAACTGAAGCAACGAAACAAACCTGTTGTTTTTTGAGAATAGAAGCAAACAGACTAATGAATAAAGCCTCTCTTTATTCTATGTATACTTAAAATAAATACCATTATGCAGTACCTGTCTTTATTTTTACAGTAGGTTTTTTGTTTGTTTGTTTGTTTTTTGAGGCAATAGATTCACTTTTAAACTCAGCGACTGCCACTTTCCCGGGTCGTTGTGAAATAGGATTTCTGATAAAGGCAATAGAGGTTCAAGTCGTTCATTTAATTTCACACTCTAAGTACAACTTTACTTATTTTATTTCCCAATGTTTTTCCTCCAGTCTAGGTCAAATATCTCAACAGATAATTTTGCTCAAGTTTCTTTTAGATGTGCTGTTAAGGCTAAAACATGACTTTGGCCATTTCCCTTGATGTCTGCCATTCTCCTAAGCCCAGCGCATGTGCCCATTCGTACCACCTGGTGCCCTGGTGAGCTTCCGTCCTCTGCCTTACTGCCTCCGAGTGCCAAGTGCCCTGTCATGATTCTAAACTGAGCTGGGCATGTGGCCGCAGTGACCAGGAGCGGGGCGCATGCACAGTCGGCAGGCTTGACGACACTCAGGCAGGCAGCCACATGCCACAGAAGCACAAAAGCTGGGTCTCTCAGAGAATGAACGAGGGATCTCTACTCAGAGGACGACCACGTCCCAGCACAAGCACAGCACTGCAGTAGCGACCACCTAGTACATCACTACTCTTTATGTCCGTGCTCTTGTACAGAATGCAATCAGTCATTTGCATTAATTCACGTTTGCGAAAGGGGTCTACCATATCTCACGTAAGAGAAAAGTCTTCACTGCCTTCTGCATAAGTCTTGTCGTAGACTTCCCTAATTTACGGATTTATACATAAGGTGATATATCTGGAATACTCTGCCATCCCAGGAGGTTTGTTTATTCTCTGAACATTTCAAAGTGCATGACCTGATCCTGATACAGGCATGCATATGACTTTTTAATGTTATACCATCTATATTTGCTCAAAATATGAACCATCAGACAATCTTGTACACATTTATGTTCTTATTAAATATATGATGAAGTAGAGATAGTATAAAAAACACGCTTGGTTAAATTCAAACTTTTTTTCAGGCTATTTCAAGTAAAGTCAGAATTGCTTGGGTCCTTAACTACAAATTGGAAACTAAATTTACTTTCAGTGTTATTTATTTAGGAAATAAACACTTAAAATTTTGTGCCCTACCAATTTAAAAACAGAGACTGCTGGTCATAGCTTTACAGGGATGTAATATTGCCTTTTTGTATCCATGTTTATCCATGTTTCCTTTCTCCCTTAGGAACGGAATTCCAATTATATCCAGCCTGGCAATGTCAAGCTACAGTAATTTTCTCATCTTTCCTTGCAATTAGACTTTCCCAGACATGAAACCTGTGATAGCTGGGTGAGATTCAAAAAGGTTCCTTATAGAGGGTAGAGACTGAAGAAGCAAAGCCTCAGACATATGCGCTTATTGTCCCCTTGCGTCATCATTAGCTGTCACTGACCTTGTCCTGCCAATGGCTCTGCCTCCTCTTCTCCCAGCTCCCGCCTCATCCACGCTCTCAACACTCTGCATAGATGGCCGCCAGCGCAGCCTTCCTCGCTTCCAGTTCCTTATTTTCTTATACTCCCAACAGCCCTGCACTCTTCTGTCAAACCAACCTGCTTTCATCATTTGATTGTTCTGTTAAAAATACTTATTAGCTTTGTATTGTCACACACACATCTCTTCAATTTGGCTGCATCACAATTTTCCATTTCTTCCTGCTATTTCCCAATGTAAATAAGTTGTTCCCATGATAGCAGTCCCCTCAAGTTCATCTGGTTTCCACGTCTTTGTCCAGGGAGGGAAGTGTTCCTTATCTCATTCTGCACCCAGCTCCAAATACCGACCAGTGATTGTTTCCTTGCTCAAAGAACTCACCTTCACGCAGGTGAGCACCTTAGTATACCGGGAATTGTCTTCCTTGACATGTTTATATATAACATAACATAACATAACGTAACGTAATGTAACGTAACATAACATAACGTAACATACCAATTGATGGTGATACTCATTTTAAATCAATCAGATACAACTTAATATTGCTAGAGAATTTAATATGTTCCTTATCTCCCCCAATACCTCAACAACAGGAAGTATCTCCTGAGACCTGCACACCTCATTGCCCATATTAACAACACCCAACACATCTGTCTTGGTCTGAGTGCTGAGGCCTAAATATATATGTATCTAAATAGCCTTTCACCAGTTTTCATTTGTTTAATGCAGTTAAACAGATGTATAATATAGCATCTGACAACTTTCCTCTCCACCCTAATATTTTACTCTTAGTTACTGTCCAAGAATATCCTAATTCCAATTAATCTTAGAGTTCTACTGGACTTTTGTGAACCTAAACTAACCCTCATCCTCCAGCACTGTCAAGATTTCCATGGCAACTGGGGAACACAGACACACATACGTAAACTATAATGCATTATCATACAAAAATGCATAGTCAAGCAAAAATCTTCCCTTCCATCGTCTAAAGCTGCTCATAGTCATGATGAAAGGTGTGCTCAGAGTCAGCTGGACCAATCCAGCTCTTTCCTAGGGGCTTCTGAGGAGCAGTGGTAAGGAACAGACCCCCCATTTCTCCATCAGAAGTTACAGACGTCACCCCAAAGGCAGCGGTTCTGTCGACACAGCAAAATTGCGACGACGACAGTTCCAGGTAAGATCCTCCATGGGCTGCCACCCAGGATACGGAAGAGAAAAAGGAAAGCAGCACAAGTACCTCAACTCCTTGTTCCAGAGCCTGAGTCACCTGGGACAATCTTGAGTCTTGAGCATTTCATCGCAGTTCTGGGAGCTACGATAGTACCTTAATAATAAATCCCTTCTCATAGCAAGTCTTTCTGCCAAACACCATGTAGAAGGTTCTACTTAGTGTAACCTCCATGTCAACAAGTGTTTTGAAATGTAAACGTCATGTTGCACGCTGTGCGAAGTACTTACCAGTCTTCCTTCCATGGTGGACTGACAGCAGGCTGGTGAGCGTGGCTTTTCCAGACTGCAGGGACAAAGGAGGTGCATCATCTGTAGAAAATTCATAAATAACAATCAAGTGATTTCAACATAGCCTGCTATATTTTTAAAAACCATTTTGTGTTGGCAACGATTAAACATTCTTCCCTGAATAAAATCTTTTTTTGGTCGCTGTTCTAGAAAACTGCTGGGTTTCGCTGATTGTGTATACACTAGTAAGCCTCTGATTGGTGCATTTAGGCTTCTTATGCTTTCGTAAAGGTCGTATCCCATGTGAATAGTAATTTGGTGAACTCCCAGTAGCAGAGTAAGCCCCGACATGCCAGGGCTTGCCACGTGAGTCCCCATGGAGAAGTAGTCCTCAGGTTCAGAATCACTGAGTTCCAGGACATTTCCGCAGCCCTGCACAGTGGGGGACTCTGTGTGCCACACTGTTGTGTGGATAAACACAGCACAACACACTGAAGGCCAGTACAGAGAACCGGCTCCACCCCGCCTGTCAGCGAGACCTCGGGCATGCACAGCACCATGGGACCTTGTGCAGGGCACTTTCATTTTGTATTTAAATGCTTCAAAAAATACGTTATTGTAAAAAAAATATTAACCCTTTACATTTTCCCATTTCGTGTAACATTTGTTTACTTTTAATTATACTTACATATATAGATATAGATAGATACAGATATATCTTAATTTACATATTCATTTTATTTTTACTTGCCTGATTATTTAGATAAAAGAAAACTTCCC
The DNA here is from genome assembly GCF_964194185.1 of Rhinolophus hipposideros. Lineage (NCBI taxonomy): Eukaryota > Metazoa > Chordata > Mammalia > Chiroptera > Rhinolophidae > Rhinolophus > Rhinolophus hipposideros. The sequence goes on from NC_138062.1 coordinate 1,784,008, forward strand.
TGCTTTCCTCTTTCTGGACATTGTCATTATGTGTCTTTTTTTCACGATGTTAGTCTAGAGGTTGATTACAAATGTGTCTGTTAGTAACAGTAACAAAAGTCTGTTAGGCCTTGCTCCTGCTTCCCTAAGAAAGTCAAGCTATGAAGGGGAGATGGTAGAAAGGTTTTCTAAAAAACATATATCTCATAATATATTTTCATTTAATATATATTATGCACTTAAATAAGATAAAATATGTGGGTTACCCATGAAAAGCACGTTTCGTTATTTTCCCTTAAAATTATCTTCCTGTCAATAAATTCTAATATTTTAATATTTTATATCTAACTACTATGTCCAAATTGGCATGAGTATTTGTTTTCACTTCTATGTCCTGTGTTTCTATTTACTGTAAGTTGCTCCTACAAAAGCTTTTTAAAAAGGAAAAATGGCCACCAGCACCTGTCTCGTTTTGAGGCAAGATCTTACCGCTGACAGCTAATCAATAAAAACAAATGAAAAGTAATAACGTCAGACTTGAGAAGTAAGGTTTTTATTCCTAGCCTGAAGCGAGAGTTCACCGAAACACTCAAATCCATCCATCTCTCCCTCAGACTGAACCTCAGTCCTAATCGTTAAATCTTTAAAAGCACAATATGCAGACTACCTGCTGCTCGCACTCAGGGTACAAAGTAGAGCAGCCTGTCACTGTGTTGTGGCCTCAGGCCCTCCTAACTAAGAGAGGGTAACCATGCAGGGTAACGCCTGACCTGTGAATGGAGGGGCCAGGCACCCCAAACCCTCCCTTGGGGTGCAGATGACACTTGGCCTCCTGCACCCCCTGCACTGAGAGTCATTTTGGGCTTTCTGACAAGCAGGCAGGAAGCTGACTAAGTGCACAGCTGGATGATCAAACACGCGGGAAACGATGACCAAGGGGCTGGAAGGAGGTTTGCAGTGGCACCGTAATCCATGGCCGCGGGGCAGGAAGCAGCAGGCCTGCCTTTGCTGGAAACCGTTTACTTCATCAAAAGACAGAAGAAAGTGAAAATCACACAAGCTTCAAGATGATGTTTGGAAGCTACCTTGTGTATGGAACTTGCATACATTGGCTTCTTTAGAAATAAAATGTTGAGAAGTCGTCCTCTGCGTGTAGCTTAATTCTGCCGCCCTGCATACCTACCTACCCACCTACACACACACAGGCGGTATCAAAGATCACACACTCACATGGACCCATTACGGCCCGTGACTCGACATGATCCAGCTTTTGTCCAGCTCTTGGCTCCTCACAGGCCCCTGAACTTGAGCTCAGTCCTCAGTTAAAGCATCACTAAGATGTAGAGCACCTCCTCCCAGGCCCAGCCTTGCACCCTGGTCGGGCACCTGGTCACCTCCATCTCCTCGCCCCGCTGCCCCCAGGCTCCCGCCAGCCCTGCCCATGCTGCCCTGTCCAAGGAGAGCCCTTCCTGTGTAATATAGACACATTTCCAGATCTTGTGTTCAGATTATTCCTTCTGTTACAACAGTCTTGTTGAAGAAAGTCCAGATTTGTTGTTTAGTTGACAGTAATAAAAGTCTGAAATTGTGTTCTCAAAAAGACAACCTTTTTTTTTTTCTGAAAGAGCAGTTTCTACCCAACTGTTACCAATTTGTATTTTGATCCCTTTCCCTGTGTCTGCAGCACGAGTTGCCCACTTTCAGTTTATGCTTCAGTTCACGGTCAGCTCCAAAGCCTTATCTCAAGCTGTCCGTCTCTGCCACGTGTCCGTACTCAGCAGCCCTGTCAGTGCCCTGAGCACTGGCTTTCAGAGACACGAAACATCACCTACCGAGACCAGCACTCCCCATTCCTGTGCCTCTCCTGTTGAGGGCTCCTAGCGACTCACAAACGGTTTTCTTCTTCTTTCTCTTATTCTTGGGTAAATCCAAGAATACATCCTGTTTTATCTAGTGTTTTCTTTCTTTTTCATGCTTCTGAGACATCTAAGTTATAACTTTCCATCTTTATTGCTAAATATACAACCCATATGCTGACTCTCATTCTAAAAATTTGACCATTTAAATCAAAATGATATTTCCACAGAAGTAAATTAACTTATGAAAGCTGCTAAAGATGAACTGAAATAATCTACTTTAGTAGACAATTCAAATAGCTTTCGGAAATTCTTCTGTTTTTTACAAGGTATGGTATTCCTGTCCACAAAATTTTCCATATTGGACTAAATATTTTATAATTTCTTTGATATCCTTAACTAGTAGTGGCTCTGTTGCAACTTCACTAAATTGGATGTGGATTTTTTTCCCCAATGTGACTTGTAAGTGATATTCTCATTGCAGTTAACTCCACCAGATGAAAATAAATCTGTGAAATAATTTATTATTTCCTTCAGTTACTTTGTGGGTTTTAAAACTGAAATGTCAGCAGATTGTGACTCACTTCCAAACCAAAACCCCTATTAGCAGAGCATCAGCTGCTGACCACTTGTGTCACTCTGCTGTCATCAGCCTCACAACCCCGGACTCCCGCTGCTGGTCAGGACCCTCCACCACTGTGGCTGTGGGCTGGCTCCCTGAGATGGCAGCGGCAGCCCGGACAGCACACGGGGCACACAGGACCCTGCTCCGGGGCGGGGCGCGGGCCAGCCCTTCAGGGAGGCTTCTGTCCCACCCTGTAGCGCTCTGTCTCAGCCAGTCTTCCTGGGGGCTTCCCCAAGCCTCAACATAAACTCGCCACCCTCACATCTCTTTTGAAACTGAAATGAAAGTTTTCCTTTGTTCAGAAAAATGTGCAGAGACAACCTTTGCATGTGACATCAGTAGGTCTGCTGGGCAAAACATTTCAATGCTCAGTATTTCCCATAAATTTTCTGTTCAAATTGTCTTTCGTATCCCCGTGGCAATGCTGCAATCATCGATTTGTTCTTCCTCATCCTCTCACAGTCAATAATGTTGTGAAGATTTTGTAGGGTATCCGATGGGCATTGTCTTATTAGGGAGACAACCTCAGGGACGGCGTAGACGCCTGGTCACTGCACTGTACACCTGAAGCTGAAGCTGAACAATACTGAATGTCAACTAGAATTGAAAATATATATCCATATATATATATATAGTCTTGCAAGAAGTGAAGTACAGCTTAGGGAATAGAGTCAGTGGAAATGTAACAGCTATACACGATGTCAGAGGGGTAGTAGCCTGGGGGTGGTTATCACTTTGGGAGGGGTGAAATGTTTATTACACTGTTTTGTACACCTGAAACTAATTAATACAAATTCGGTTTACTATTCAGTTCCTATAAATCCCTGCCTTCCAGATTAAGAACTATATTTGGTATACTATGTTGGACCTCTGAAGACTTAAGCTTTTTATCTTACGGGATTAATTTCCTCATTGGGCTACCATTTCACACGTCTTAGCCTGTTTCCTCACTTGAAAATGAACTTGAAGCTAACCTTCAGACTTCAGAATCCAAGAACGCAATTCACTGTGTGCGTGTCAGCCGCCTGCATCTGACACAGTGATGTACTAATATTGCTTCATCCATACTAGATTACCCAAATCGACGAGCAAGCAGAGAACAAGGGCTCCAAAATGACTGGGGAAGAAATGTGATGTGAAACATTTTTCAAAGAAGGCATTATAGAAAATAAACTCACTGGGTCATTGTATTAGTCTTTCATAAGTAGTAAACTTGTATAGTTATTAAATTATAACCGACTGTAGAAATCTCCACAATATTTTCGTATTTGGGGTAGCTAAATGCTTAATCACACATACTCAAATTTCTTATGAGTAGAATTGTATTGAGTCATCTACTCTTTGATTCCATCAGTAACTGATTACACAAATACAGCAGTGAGTATTGGCACTTAATTTACAATGGCTGCTCTAACTGTTGCGACCTAGGTTAACATACTGGGTTTGCTATCATTCTGTATAATTGTTCTTTATAACATAGTAGACCTGCGATTCTCCTTGTGAAAATGTGCCCATTACCACAAATCCTGTATCTGTATGAAGCTGGGTAAAGGTGAACTGCTGAAAGCATTCAGGCTCTCCAATCATAAACCTGCTCAAATTGCACAAATATTCACAGAAATGATACATAACAATCATAGGGGCTGCATGTTGATGGCTGTTGCTGATTGAAACATGATTTGAAATGAAGTAAAAGTATTGTTGAGATAATTCCATTTAGATCACAGGATTCACAGGTAAATGCTTACATAGGCTAGATGAAGGGGGAAACAGGAAGACAACACATCAAAACCTGGTGGATGGCATGTATGAAATACGGAAACTCCATGTTATTTGAAGAGCTACTCTGTCAGCATAAATAATTTCAATACAATATTTCAAGACTGGTGTGAAATGGAACTTCCAAAGTTGTATCAATCAGAGTTTAATTAATAGGAAAACAAAAGAATAATATCACAGAATAATACTCTACTATTTTCACAGTATAAAGTAGATATATTTTCCAGTTTTATTGACTTTGACATTCCAATTCTTTGGAGACATTTTAATTGGAGTCATTGGAAAGTGATGATATATTTCACGTTCTATCTGGGAAACATCCAAAATGAGACATTAGATCCCACTCCTAAAGTAAAACTATAATGATTCATATGATAAAGGGCTACTGACTAGCCTATAATGTATGTTTGTTTTGTTAAATGTAATTCTTTGCAAGGAGGAAAGGAAGTGATACATTAGTTATGAATTATATATACATCTCATCTTTTTTTGTAGTAATCACCATTAATTTTTAAAGGGGTTATCATAATTTAGGGTCCAGTCTACAATAATAATTTCCTCTCTGTACAGTTAACTGAAACCCACATGGAGTGCTTTTTCTAAACGAGTTTGATTAGTATGTGATAAAGTAAGAAAAACAATGTTAGTTAGGTGATCTCATGAACTTAACCATGAGGAAAGAAGAGCAAAGACGACATAGCCAACCTGTATATACAAAGCGCAAAAGAAATGAAGCAATAAAGGGAAAAAAGGAATAGAAAACGAGAGTTTAACACTAATACCTCATAGAGTACGCTCTTAGCAAACATATTCAAATAGTAAAAAGTATTTTGGGAAAGTGGCAAAAAATAAGAAAGATATCATGGTCATAAATATTTGTGCACTGAGCGATATCATGAAAGTGTAAAATTTAACCTGAGTAATTGATAAATTATACAGTCAGCAATAAAATAGCCAGATACATTTTTCACTTAAAAACAAAATGTACGAAACATCTGTGGTGTAAAATATAAAATTTGTAAAATCAGTGTAAGTTCACTTACTATATCCTTCCCCATGAACCATATATTTCTATTTTCATTTGACAATCTTTCTGTCCCCCTCACCAGTCAAACATCTTGAAAAATCAGTTCATATTGAAGATTCTCACTTTCTTCTCTTATTTACTTTTCAATTCCTGCACAATGTTCACGGCCCTGTCTTCTTCCTTTTCATTCGAGACACCATGTCTGTATTTCCCATTTCAACACTGGTGCTCCCAAATCAATAGCTTTAGCCCAGACTTTGCTGCTGAGTTTCTGACCTGCATTTTCAGTGTACTATTAATTCGAAAATTTAACCCAGTCCAAAAATAATGGAACAACCTAGCCACCATTTTCCCTCCATCTGTATCCCATAGCTCACCTTTTCTCAAGTCATTATTCAGGGTCAATGAGACTCTCCTACTTGTGTCATACTCCGTGAATCACCAGGTCTGCCTTTCCCTCTTACGTATCTGTGGCTTTTGTTCTTTCCTTAATCCATTAATCTTGTTTTAATTCATGACATCTCTAGGATTTTCTCTCTCAGGACTTTTCAAATATTGAATTTCTGCTATCAGATTAATGTTTATTAAAGGCATAATGACATATCGTTCCTCGCTTAAAATTTTTCATCTGCCTACATTGTTATCATGAGCCTCTTTCATCTCTAACTTTGCACGGTGAGTATAATGTAATAGTTCCTTGATACTCCTTTTTCCCCCTTTAATTTATATCATTGTAATCTGATTGGTATTCACAGTCCAGTTAAATCTGGGGAACATTAGAACTAAGGTACAGAGGTTTAGGTTGTAACAGGACAGGCATTGCCAGAAATGGCAGAGATTTGCAATGTCAGGACATTTGATCTATGGACATTTTACTGAAAAAAAAAAAAAAGCTAAAAGGGAGAAAAATATTGCAAGATATGGGCTCTGCCAAATATGGGAAAGGCCACATAAACTGGGACAGAGCACAAGGGACTCTATCCTGTTATCTGGATGTTATGCAGATACTTACACTCTGTCACCAGGTACTAGTTCTCAGGCACTATTTTAAGCAAGGGATTGGTGAACTGAGAGCAGAGGGTCTCACGGAGTGGACCTGTAGACACAGAGGGCCTGGTGAGATGGAGCTCATCTCAGCCAAAGGGAGCAGAGAAGGCTCTGGGGGGCAGATTGCCTGGTGTATGCAACGAGCAGAAACCAGTGTTTCTGGAGTGGCAAGGAATCAAAAAATGTGCTTAGTTTTTGATTTGTTCGATTAAACCTCAGAAGACTGGCCCTCCAGTTGAGGGACCTAGGAATTTGGAGTTAGACACTCTATTCAGACTTTGTGTCCTCAGATATAATTTGAGGTCACCTAAAGAACCTACCACTATGATTTTAAAAGAAGGGTGCCAAAAGGCCTCTGAACACAAACCATGGTGCAACTATTACAATGCAGGGGTTTATCTTGACCAGCCCAAGGATTTTCCTGTTGGAATGTTCTGGTATAAATCATGCAAACCTGTGTGCATCAAATCCTTTATGACTTGCTTTTTCTATTTCTTCCCAGAACTGCTTTCCCTTCATCTTTGAGACTCCTACCCATAATTCAAAGTAGGATATTTTCGGTTACATTTTACTCCTCTCATATGTTAAGTGTTAAAAAATCATATGTTAATAATTTCAGTGGTAATTATGCATTCCAATATCTACATTCTACATACAATCACTAATTTTAGGAACAAGGGCAAATGTAATCAATGATGACATACTAAATAATAATTTTGGAAGCCAGAATATAAAGAGCACGCTACTCACTCATGTCCTGCTCTACATAGAGGCCAGTACCCCAAGGCACCCCAATACACATGTGTGTTTCACAATGCACTGGCCTGTGTACAATTGGAGTAGGTTTTCCCACACATACTGTGAAAGCTCTTAGTACTCAAAAAATGTCCGGCACTGCCTCCCCTCAGTGTCTGAAGTTCTACCCTAGAGATCTGGCCTAATTTCGGTACTTATGTACATAGATGCCACTCTGTATTGGTTTATCCGATAAACAGCATTCTGGCTGCTTAGGGTATGACCCCAACTGCTGTCTGTCTGAGGGACACATTCCTGAGCTGTGCTCACGATGTGAATGTCTACCCACCGCTTTTATCAAAATTCCAATCCCGTGCTCAGCGCTGGAGGAAACACAGGGACGGGCCCACGTCAGGAGTGAGCAGAAAGGCGTGGAGGAATCTTACTTAAGATTGTTCTTTTCCAGAACATGTATCACTGTAATTGTTTAATGAGTGCTTTGGTCCATTTATTAAAGGGATTTATACCCATAAGGTAATGTGACTTTAAACATTACGGTAACGGTAATTTTACGTGGGGGCTTTAAGGGAAGAATGTGGCTTTGAAGGGTCTTGTGAAAGCTTACCAAGTTCTGCATTTACCAAGGTGGCTCCGGGGCTGAGGGCTCAGAGGACAGAGGCGAGGAACTGAGTGACCCTCTGAGGACATGGATGGACGTACACCTGCAGTGAGGCAGAGAAGAAAGTGCTGAAGACACAGGTTTTCACACGAATGTTTCAGCATGTTACATAAAAGTAACATTGCAGACAATTTCCTACAATTTGTCTTCTTTGCCTCGTTTACTAGGAGCACAGTGACCTGCTCTTTAAAACATTTGCCCTCTTTGTAGATTTATGCTGAAAAGGAAATTTTGCCTAGTGACATGGTGTGACATTGATTTAAACATCCTTGTATTTCAGACTTTCTCCTTTGAGCACTTCCTATTACTGCACATTTTTCAAAGACTATGCTGGCTCTGCATAGTATTGTTCTGTGCATACATGGCTTTGAACATGATTGCAAATTAAGTCACTTTAAAAATTGATTCACGTTCCCAGCGATGCTTATGCAGTTACCAAACAAAGTTCCTATAATACATACAGCACCGACATTGCACAATGTCCCAGGAGGCATCCGGCGCCATTATTAATACCTGCCTCTCATGTACTCGCCAGCTGTGATGACCACTTCAAAACCAATGTCAGCTACAGATAATTGTGTTTGACCTTATGGACCTGGCCGTGTATTTGCATGTGTGTGTGAGGGTGTGTGCGTCCATGCGTGCAAACCTGTGTGTGTGTGGTTTATGACCACACATATTTGTGGAGGTCATCTTGTACACTTTTTCAGGAAGACGGTCTTGCTGTAAGTAGGCACTTTCAAATTGCCACACATCCTAAGACATTCATACTCTGTCATCTGGTCATTTGTGTTCTGTTTATTTAGCACTGTGATGGGGGAATGAGCATTACTGAAAAGATAGAGAGGTTCTCCGTCACAAAGGAGGTTAAGTTCTGAGATAAAAGGCTGTAATCATGATTTTGCAGTTTCTTCCAAAGCACAGATGAATCCAAATGACTTCACTGTCAGTAAACTGTCATTGCGAGCCACAGATTCCATGGGTGACTGGACTCAGCACCCCCAAAAGGTGCTAATCCTATTCCCGCTTCCCCCACTCCTTTTCCGAATCAATCTCGTACAGGTAGTCTTTTGTGTTAACAGCAGTCAAGCTGAGCCAGTGTAATAAAAAAAGGATAAACTAACATACCTTAATATACTCTATGCAGTTATTTTTCCAAAATAATTGTAAATATAACAAGATAGACTGGATTTCAAAATATGTCCAATAGCATGGTCAACGCCGTCACAACTATTTTACTAAATTAGGTATTCTTTACTTTGTTATTCCAAGAAGCGTGTTATTTTTAATCTTTAAAAAATTGTAGGGAAGAAACAACAACACTAATTTCCAGAATTTCTACTATTGAAATTACCTTAGAGGACAATTAAAGATACATTATAACATACATTATTATGTGCATTAAAACATACATTCTTTCTATGTCTTGATCTTGAATAGTTTACAAGTATGTTTGGCTTTCCATCTGTTAAAAAACTGGTATTGATATATGTATATCTAATACTAAAACTTTAGGGGAAGCTGATTCCAAATAAAGGGCTCGTTCAACACTAACATTCAGATGTGATTCCTGCCTTCTGAAATAAGTCACAGCAGCTCTAAGGATGAAGGTTCTGGCCGCTGAGCAGAGGCGACAAGAGGCTCAGACCTGCGGAATGGTGTCCTCAAGGACTGGACAGGTGTGACGCTGACCAGGACCTCCCAGGTGGCAGGAGCTGGCACCTACCCTCCCACTGCCCGAGTCCAGCCGGAAACCCACACTTAGAAGTAACAATAAAACATAAAGGCAGCACTGCTGTTTAAGATTCTAAAGTAGGGTCCTGACCAAGCTGAGGTCTGAGGTCCTCTGACTTCTTCAATTCCTTTTCATCTATTCTAGAAAGATGGAAGAGTTGAGTAATGAGGGGTGTGGGTATCAGATAGGGCCAGCTGTCTTCGAGTGACAATGGCATACTTGTTTTAGGTTTGAAAAAGAACTGGAAGTTCAAAGAAACAGGACAGAGCTTAGTATCAGTTGAAACGTGGGGTACAGATGTGCCAAGGACAGTGTGTTAAGGAAGGAAGGGACAGAAATATTAAGGGAAGCTTTGGAAACAGTTGAAACAAACAAACAAAAACAACCAAAAAACACACACAAACAAACAAACAAAACAAACAAGAGTCATTGAATAGAGGAGGAAGAAGAGAAATTGGCATAAAAAGTAAGAGTCATGATAGAGTGACTATTAGATTCCTGGGATTGCCATAACCAAGTAGCAAACCCGGGGTGGGTGAAAACAGGAATCTGTCACCTTACAGGTCTGGAGGCTAGATGTGAGATAAAGGCCTCTTTTCTCTGAAAAGTCTAGGGAGGAATCAGCTTCATGTTGTTAAGCTTCTGGGTGTGCCGGCAGCCAGGGGATTCTGGGTTTACACCATGGGAGCCTGGGCTGATTGCACCGCCATTAGTGCAGCAAACAAACACTATCTAACAGCTCAGGCACACTGAATCTGAGATGATTGTAAGGCACAGAGCTCTACACGTCTAGCAAGCTGCCAGACACACCTCAACTAAGGCAAGACGCATCAATCAGAGATACATATTTGGGAGTCATTGCTTATCAACGCTACATGAAGTTGTAAAACTAGGGGACGTCATTTTGGAAGAAAATGCCAAGGACAGAACCTCAGTGAAGACTTACAACTTTTGGGCGGGCAGATGGCTCAGTTGGTTAGAACACCAGCTCTCAAGAACAAGGTTGCTGGTTCAATTCCCACATGGGATGGTGGGCTGTGCCCCCTGCAACTAAGATTGAAAGTGGCGGCTGGACTTGGAGCTGAGCTGCGCCCTCCACAACTAGATTGAAGGACAACAACTTGGAGCTGACGGGCCCTGGAGAAACACACTGTTCCCCAATATTCTCCAATTAAAAAAAAAAAAAAAAGACTGACAGCTTTTAAGAAGCAACTGCTAAGGGGGAATTGGAGAAGAAAGATGAGAAAGAGTGCTCTAAACCAAGAAAAAAGCCAAGAGAATTGTAACCCTGTAGACACTGTTTAGAGAAAGAGCCTAAAATGGAAAATAATGTTCAGTGCTACTGACATTTTTTATGGTAAGAGCAACACACACCTTTGTAGGAAAATTCAGAATTCCTCACTAATCTTAATTAAGTTCCCTAACAATTGTTTTTCCACTGATTAAAGAAGATATACTAGAAAGGAGAACAGCATAAAAATTTGAGCAAATACTAGAGCCAGATTAGCAGGCTTAACATACTGACCAAGACCACCTTTCTAAGTTACTAGATCTTTCTGGGCCTCAGTTTCTTTATCTATAAAAGTGGAATAATATCACCGTTATCACTTGTGAGAATCAAATATAAAAGACTACTATTATTACGATCATCGGTGAAGCCTGAGTGCTGGTTAAGGCAATGGAGAGGCCGGGTACAGCGTGTTCTCAGGTGTGTGTTAGTGAGGAACGGACCACAACTCACTCTCCCCTACAAGGTGAAATATTCATAGAACACAGATATAAAATAGATCACCACTGAACTGATGAATACTGATGACGGCCCTCTGGAAGGTTACCCGCCATGGCGTGTGGGGATAGGACCGAGACAAAAGAGTGACCAAGAAGGCAGTCTGTGAAGGCAGTCTGTGGAGGTCTGTCGGCCCGCTCTGGTACGGACCCCTTGTTCTCCGAGACTCTGAGTAAGGCAGCCCCCAGCCTGCAGTGTGGGTTGGCTTCCTGGGCGGGCCAGAGCCTTTCACACCACAGGACATCTCGGCATCTCCTCCGTACATTTATTCCCACAACTACAGAGGGACTAAAATCACCAGTGATGGATGGCTTTACACTTGCCATTTTCTCCCTCCCTTTATTTTTACAGTAGTTTAGGACGTAGAATGAAAGTAATCAATGCCAATTTATGTGTTTATACATTTTTATATCTTAAAAAAAGGACAAGACCAGTGGGGAGGAAGAATGGTGCAGTAAAGCCTAAAGACATATGCAGTTATTAAATGGGTCTTCAATTTTGAAGGACCCAGAGTGAAGGGGAACTGTGTAAGGGGATTGAGCTCACCCATGGCCCCACCGCCCCTTAGAGGTGTCACTAACTGCAAACTCGCTTCAGTCAGTTGTTTTCAGTAATTGTCATGTTATTTTACTACGGAAACATGACCTTGGGTTGTTAGAAACTGATGGGAACTGCTATGCTATGGATGTCTGTGTCCCCCCAAATTCGTATGTTGAAATCCTAATGCCCAATGTCATGGTCTAGGAGGTGAGGCCACTGGGAGGCACTGGGGGGGTGAGTCACTCCGGGCGCAAGAGTGGGAGGTGCTTACGGTGTGAGGGTGGGGCCACGGTGGGGCCCTCCTGAACGGGTCCCCCCCAGAGACCCCATGCCCTTCTGCCAGGTAAGGACAGGCGAGAAGACGGTGACCCAGAAGAGGGCCCTCACCTGACCATGCTGGCATTTTGACCGTGGACTTCCAGCCTCTAAAACTATAAAAACTAAATTTCTGTTTTTCATAAGCTAGCTGGTGTGTGGACTAAGACAGGAACTGTTTCTTCCCATTACGTCTCTAGCAGTTGATATAACAAAATAGTCTCCAACAGAATCCTACTGCCCCCAAAAAATAGGCAGCAGATGGATGAAGGCAGACATATGACCAGTGCAGCCCCCACCTTGTTTCTCCTTAGGGTATCCTTCAGTAAAGTAGTAACTTGAAGAGAATATATTAATAGTAATCTTCTGACAGTAAGATGAGAATTCTAGTCCAGGATTCTCTAGTACAGGTACAGTTACCCCTTTTGATAAGAAAATAATAATTTTAATGTGACTTTTACATTACAAATTACATTATCATCTAATTTTGTTAATATTATAATATTAAAGTCCATTGCTAATGAGAATTCCCCATATCTTTTACTAAGAAATATAAAATGAACACTTTGTCATGATGTACAAAATGAAAAAGAAAAACAATTTGTACCATAAACATGCAAATTCTTAAATATAACTATACTGCACACAAAACTGTCAGATGCATATATCAATTTATAAGTGAACGAGACTGGTTTACAAAGTCACTGTATAAAAAGTACAAGAACGCTTAAGAGGAAATGTACAAGTGGACATTAGAGTAACAATAATTGCTTGGGAAAAGTAATAAAACACATGATTTATTTGTACATAAGAAAGAGAAGTGTATAAGGTTAATACATAATTATATGTAAAGAAAAAACAAGCAGTCAAGTTGGAGAAGGTACATATTCTTGCAGATGACATGTACCTTATGTGTACGTGCGGTGACAAAATAATTCTCACTACTATGGTATACAATGGGAAAATGATGGATTAGCACAGAAAATCTTCCTTCTGCTTTGCAATCCTACAATATACTGACATATACATTCAGCTTTCAGTAGTTAAAAAATATCTTGGAGACCATAGTGTTTGACACGTGATCAGAAACAGAGGATTGATTGACAGAAAAGCGGAGTGGATGAAAGGCTATCTACAGTTTGCATGGGAGCACGCTGGGGGCACTATCAGCACTGAACTGGAAAATAGCATACAATTCAGAAGTTTATAAAAAGAGACAATATGCAATCTTCACAACATTAATATTGTATCATGTGCTACAAAAAATCTTAGATGCACAGAAATAGCAAAATGGGAAATATTTTGAAAATTATTTTATTAATGAGATTAAATATCATGTTGCATTGCATATGTTTCCAAATTTAATATTTCTTTATAAATCTGTTCAAAGGAGTTTTGAAAATTCTCTGTCTTACCTGAATATAAAATCTTTTGCAATCAGACCAATTAAATTTTATTTCACCTCAAATTCACTTTTATTCCAATTCTTTCTATAAAGAATGCCAAAATATCTTATATCTTGATTTCACATAATAAAGTTATCAAAAACTTAAAATCAACACTGCATAATTTTGATAATATCCAAATAAAAATATAATTATCAATCTCTATATATGTAAGCATATCCTTGTAAAACTGTAGAACTAGAAACTGAAATTCCTTTTAATTTGCTTTTAAATAATGTGTCTGTGAAAACCACGTAATTCCCTTCATTTTAATGTGATTGATCCCTCATTTTCCTTGAAGCTTCAAAAGCTGATATAACTTTTTACGTAGATCTGAATGATATGCTACATAAATTTTAATTATTTCAACTTAAATTACATTAAGCTATTTATTAGTTCACTAAAATTTCTATAACATTGAATAGCGATTAAAATCTTTTTAAAATTTTGAGTGATCAACGTTATTCTTCTGTGCAGAAAAGTTTTCAGCACTGATTATGAAATTATCAGTCATTCGAAGGATTGCCCTGAATGTTATTAATAGCATGAACAATTTTCCTTGATTTGTGAAGTCTTTCACTAAGAACCCTGGTTACTAAGCACCATCAGAACAGAGCGACGGAATGCTGAGACCTGACACTTCCTTTTTATGTTGGCTAATATCTGTGTTTCTGACCCATCTGGAAGAGGGGTTTTCTCTGCACAAAAATGTCATTGGAAAACTACTTGTACATGTGTCTGCAATATATTTTAGTGTTTCAAATACCAAAAACAATGTTTCCTCCGAGACTTTTTACTTCCTTATGGACACAACAAATTTTGATGGTAAAGCTTCATTTTTCAAGCAAGCTGCTTTCATCAACTGGAAATGAAAACCTGCTGGACTAGAGCTGATTATACACTTGACACATACTGACAGAGCTGACACTCAGCTGACATAATTTGATACCCATATAGGAGAGAGATATTTCACTCTCTCCTATATGCGTCTGTGAACACTGTCATGGCTTAATGGAATGAAATTAATTATTTCATTAGATTTCTTTCCACAATTATCCTTGTTCAGCTGAATAAGCATTTTTTCAATATTGTGGGATTGCCCATGTTTATTTTTCATATTCTGAAGAAAACGAAACTTCATCCTTCAAACCTTAGGAAGTATCTTATGTCTTTTCCAACTTTTTAGCATATTTACTTATAAAACGTATAATCTTGATTTTTACTTCTCCTTAGAAAAAGATACCTAGAAAGATAGGAATGCGGTAACTGTGCATTTGTAAATAAAATTATAAAACCTATTCACAAGTATCAGTTGACATACTGTCCAAACTTTGTTTCTAGTTGGCATTTTTTAAACAAAAACTATATATCTGTATCTATATCTATATCTATGATACAGATATAGATATATATTTTTCTGTATGTTTTGAATTCCAAAGTTGTTGCAACCACAAAGAGAGACTGATAGAAATGTTTTGTATTGCTGACAAAAATACACAGACATGTCTGCCATTGGAGAAGATGTCCTCTAATGATGAGTAAATCCTGGGACGTAACATAATCACAAGCTTCCTTTCATTTATATGATCGCTGCTCTCCTTTAAAAATTCCCAGTTACTGAATTTCTACAAAAAGTTACTCTGTTGATACACATGAGAGAAGTGCTTCTCGTCACAGATAAACAAAAGGGGCACTTCTCCTACATTAATAAATGGACATGTATTGAAAAGTTGTTCTGGAAATGGAAAAGGTTTTGTTTTTCAGGAATATCTAAAGAATTTCAGCGACTTTTGATTTTAGTCAAGCTAGAAAAACAGAGACCAGATTTGATCTTCTGAGTAACTAAAACAGTGGTCAAATATATATTTCAAAATGGTATGGAGATACTGCATGTCAGCTAGCCCAAGTACTATGATTCCTGAGAGAGGCAAACCCTATGGAAACCCCAGCTTACTGGAAAAGAAAACTTTTGAAGCTCTGAGTCAGAGTACTGGAGAAGACTGAAAGGGAGAGATGTCTTCAGAGTAATAAACATTCTGGTGTCCAATAAAACATTATTACAAATTCAAAGAAGCAGTTATTACAAATTCAATGAACTCATAATTAAGAAAATATCAATTAATAGAAACAAACTGAGAAATGGCAAAGATAATAGAATAAGGAGATAAGAACACTAAAAATATTAAATGCACTTTATATGTTCAAGATAGTAGAGGAAGGACTGATTGAGCATGTTGACTAAACACGTGGAAAATATATATAAAGGCAATATCAAATTCTATAGATGAGAAATACAATGTCTGAGAAGAAAAATTAACTGGATGGGATTAACAGCAGATTAGAAACTTCAGAAGAAAGAATACTAGCTTGAAGATATAATGACAGACATTTGCTGAAATCAAAGACAAAAAACATAGTGCAATCAAAAATGAAAACATCTGTGAGCTGAGGGGAACCATTAAGCAACTTAGATAAGTATAACTGAGATTCTGGAAAGGAGATATTTGAAGAAATAATAGTTAAATATTTCCTGAAATCAATATAAAGTATAAATTCATAGATCCAAGAAACTCAACCTTGTCAAACATTAGAAATGTAAATAAAATTACAACAAGGCACATCTTGACCAAGTTCCTTAAAACCACTGATAAAGAAAAAAATATGTAAAGCAGCAAATGAAAATAAACCCAATGCGTGCAGAAGAACAGAAGAAGAATGGCGGCATAATTTATGTTATAAATAATAGGGTGGGGTGTCATTTTATAATTACTTAGAAACAAAATAGCTGCTGACCTAGAATTATAACAAAGAAAATCTCTTTCAAAAACAAAATTGGAATAAGTATGTTTACATTAAAAAGCTGAACGAATTCACCACCATCAACTTTATTACTATTAATGTTAAAAAGGAGGTCTTACAGAAAAAAAGGAAAATGACTGGAAATGGTAAAAATAGTAAACTCATTTTTAAATTATATTTTAAACTCTTGAAAAGTAAGTAACTTTTCCCACTTTCACCAATTTTAGTCAACACAAACATAGTTCTGGAAGTTCTAGCCACAGCAATCATACAAGAAATAAAAGGCATCCAAATTAGAAAGGAGGAAATAAAATTGTCATTATATGCAGATGACACAATCCTATATACAGAGAACCCCAGAGACTCCACCAAAGAAATGATTAGAACTGATAAATGAATTCCATAAAGTAGCAGGATACAAAATGAATATTCAGAAATCAGTTGTATTTGTTTACACCAATAACAAACTATCAGAAGGAGAAATTATGAAAACAATCCCATTTACAATTGCTTCAAAAACAATAAACTTAGGAATAAATTTAACCAAGGAAATAAAAGACCTGTACTCAGAAAATTATAAGGCATTGAAGGGAGAAATTAAAGGACAAATAAATGGAAACACATACCATGCTCATGGATAAAAAGAATTAATATACTAGTTAAAAAGTCCATACTACCTAAGGCAATATATAAATTCAGTGCAATTCCTATCAAATTACCAATAACATTTTTCACAGAACTAGAACAAATAATCCTAAAATTTATAGGGAACCATAAAAGACCCTGGATAGCCATGGCAATCTTGACAAATAAGAACAAAGTGGGAGGTATCACGCTACCTGACATCAAATTATACTACAAGGCTACAGTAATCAAAACAGCATGGTACTGGCATAAAAACAGACACATAGATCAATGGAACAGAATAGAGAAGCCAGAAATGAATCCATGCCTATATGGTCATATAATCTATGACAATGGAAGCAAGAATTTAAATTGGGGTAAACACAGTCTTTTCAATAAATGCTGCTGGGAAAATTTGACAGACACATGCAGAAAAATGAAGCTGGACCACCTCCTTACACGATATACAAGAATAAATTCAAATGGATTAAAGACTTAAATGTAAGATCTGAAACCATAAAACTCCTAGAAGAAAATATAGGAAGTAAATTTGCAGAATTTCCCTTAGTAATATTTTCACTGCAAGGGAAACAAAAGAAAAAATAAACATGTGGGATTACAGCAAACTAAAATTTTGTTTTCAGTACAAATGAAACCATCAATAAAACAAAAAGGCATCCTATCGAATGGGAAAAGATATTTACCAATGATAAATCTGATAGGGGGTTATTATGCAAAATTTATTTAAAAAACTTTACAACCCAACACCAAAAAACAACCCAATTAAAAAATAGGCGGAGGACATGAAGAAACATTTCTCTAAAGAGGACATACAGATGGCCAACAGACCTATGAAAAAATGCTCAATGTCATTAATCATTAGAGAAATGCAAATCAAAACCACAATGAAATACCACCTCACCCCAGTCAGAATGGCTGTCATCAACAAATCAACAAACAACCAGTGCTAGCAAGGATGTGGAGAAAAGGGAACGCTTGTGCACTGTTGGTGGGTGCAGCCACTATGGAAATCAGTATGAAGGTATTTAAAAAAACTGGAAATGGAACTACCTTATGACCCAGCAATTTCACTCCTGGGTATCTAGCCAAAGAATTCCAAAACACTAATTCGAAAAAATGCATGCACCCCTATGTTTATCGCAGTGCTAGTCACAATAGCCAAGATATGGAAACAACAGAAATGCCCATCGGTAGACGACTGGATTAAGAAATTATGGTACATTTATACAACGGAGTATTACGCAGCCATAAAGAAGAAAGAAATCTTACCATTTGCAATGACATGGATGGACCTAGAGAATATTATGCTGAGTGAAATAAGTCAGACAGAGAAAGAGAAACACAATATGATCTCACTTATATGTTGAATCTAAAGAACAGAATAAACAAACAAAACAGAAATAGACCCAGAGATACAGGGAAAAAAGAATGTTGCATGACGGGAGGAGGGGCAGGGGAGAAGGTGAAGGGATTAGAAAGTACAAATTGGCAGTCACAATGTAGTCACAGGGATAGGAAATACAGTTTGGGGAATATAATCAATAATGTTGTAAAGATTTTGTAGGGTGTCAGACGGGCACCTGTCTTATTAGGGAGACTTCATGGACAGTGTAGATGCCTGACCACTGCACTGTACACCTGAAGCTGAAGCTGAACACTACTGAATGTCAACTAGAATTAGTTATATATACAGAGGGTACCAAAAAAATGTATACACCTCTTAAGAAAGGAAAAAA